>NC_136818.1:37630862-38830862 GCF_951394365.1 Tetrao urogallus
TTTAAACATCTAGGCCTGGATCAGCAGTCACTAAATATTTCTCACTTTTCTCACATGGTAAAACCACCGGCCTAGTTGAATGGTATGAATAACAAAGCCAACAAAAAATTCTCTGGAAATATTAAATAAAAATAAATCAAGCTTTGCATTGACTTGAGTGGAACTGAAGCATAGACAAGAGGGAGCAGGAAGTAACAAGTAAGGAACTGAAATGGTAATGAGGAAAACTTGACACCAAACAACCAAAACAAAGGGCTGGTCTCCAGGTATTTGCGACAAAGCACTGTCAGCCATCCAGACTAGGAGATCTGGAGACTTCTCCACCAGCAGAGCTAAAGGAAGAAAAAATCTACAGAGCTAGGACTATGAAGATCCTTGATTTTTTTGTTGTTGTTGTTTTGTTTTGGTTTTTTTTTTTTTTTTTTTTTTTTAATCCTGTTTATCTTGCATCCTGCTTATGCTATAACATTATTTTTGGGAAGATATGTTTCCACCAAGCACAAGGTGCTAGTAACCGATTTGGGGAAAAGGAGGCTGAGAGGAGACCTTACTGCTCTCTTCCAATACCTGGCAGGTGCTTAGAGCAAGAGCGGGGCTTCTCACAGGTGACAGGATGAGGGGAAATGGCCTCAAGTTGCACCAGGGGAAGTTTAGGTTCAATATCAGGAAAAACTTCTTTACAGAAAGGGTTGTTAAGCAGTGGAATCAGCCCCCCAGGTGGTTGAATCACCATCCCTGTGCTTAAAAACCATTTGGATGTGATGCTCAGGGCCATGATTTAGCAGAGGGTTGTTAGAGTTAGGGCATTACGGTTGGGTTGTGGTTGGACTCAATGATATTTGAGGTCTTCTCCAACCTGAGCGATTCTATGATTGTGTAACATCCAAAAGGGAGAAAACCTCTGGTTCTTTAACATGCTTTGCATCTTTAAAGAAAGAGCTTCTGAACCAGCTCTCAACTTTTTTTTTTTTTTTGTAAACTTTAACAAAGGTTGGTGCTGAAACATTTTATGAGCATGTGACACAATTAATTCATTTTGTGAACTCTGGAACTTACCTCATCTGTGTCCCAATCCCACGCGTTCTCTGAACACAGCTAAACTCACACTACTGTGGGTGAGCTGGAAATGTAAATTTGTTGAAGCTCCTTTTTCTGCTCATGTGTTTTCACAAAGCTTATGGAAAATTAACTTGAGCTGTTTCTGCTCTGTGAAACTTAACTGAAAGTAGCCAAGAAATTCAAGATGTCTGACTGTTGGTAAGGAGAGCTCAACAGAAAGGATTACCGTGGGAAAACCCAGCAGGAATGTATGTTCTCTCACCAAAAACACTGTCAACTCATAGAAAAGTTATGTATTCAATAGGTCAAACAGTAACACTCTCAGCAGATTAAAATAAGCTATTTGACTTTAGATCTTTGTCTCAGCTAGCTATCCCCCTATGATTCTGTTAGCAGAGCTGCTGGGTGCAGATTTAAGATCCAGGCTTCTTCCCATGCGTGGCTCTGCCCACAACTTCCATCTCATCTCTCCTGATGCTGGCAGCTCCTTTCCAAGCACTACAAGCAAGCAGGGGCAGTGCAAATGTGAAACTGCAGAGAAGCAGTAGCAGTTGTGCACTGTGCTGCCCTCCCCGCCCCAGCTGTCACGGCCTGCACTGCCTGCGGCTGCTGCCTTCCAACCACGCTGCTGCCAGCAGCTGGGACAGGCTGTGCAGAACAGCCAGTCAGCTGGACACACAGATGACTGGTATAGAAGCAGCTAGCAGCCACAGTCACAGCTTTCCCTCACCAATATCCTCATGCAAGAGTAGCACTGCCAGAAGATGAAGATACAGACATAGCACATCAAATACCATCTGCTGTATGAATTCACATGTTGGTCAAGCATTGGTTTCAGAGCTGATCTGATTAAATGAAATTGAAATAATAGTTCGTTCATCAGCTAAAAACTGAAGTCCCAAAGCTACAAATCTTACTCTTCCTCCAACAGCTTCACTGCTTTCCCAAAACATTTCAACAGCATAAACAGTTTATACTTCAGAGGCAAGTGCATACAATAGGTATAGAGATCTTGTTTAAACTACAGTAGAAAAGTAATTACTGTGAACTTCCTACCTCCCACTTGCAATTCTTCTCCAAAAGGAACAATTGCAAAGCAAAACAGTGATTTAGCTGTATGGTTGCATTTTGGCACTCCAATTCAACAGCCAATTAAGTACACATGTGAAACAGTCCTTACACATTCTTAATCACCAACAAAACTGATAACAATAAACAACAATAAACGGAACTTGTAATTTCCTAGTCCTGGAGTTGTTCAACCTGCTACCTCTCGAGTCATTTATGCTTTGGGAAAAGAAAATAAAAAAATGAAAGTTCTTTCCTTCCATTCTCTGCTGGGGAGATTTTATAGCAATAGCAAAGGGAGAAATTTAATGTCTACATTACTTGCTGAAACAAATTTTTCAGTGGCAGAGCAGTGGCCTTATTACTATGTGAACTTGGCAGTAGATTTGGGTTTTAGTTTCAGCTTTGAAACTTCAGTTTCCTGAATCTTACATTGAATCTTCCAGGAAAACATCAATTCGTACCCATGATGCTGCTGGCTCCGATTCAGGAATATATTGCAATGTTGTTCTGGGGAACAACTCATCAGGTGCTACAGACCAACAAGAAGTTTAGATATTGTCAGTTGCCTTCCTGAAAAAGAGCTAAAAGCAAAAATATCTGCACATATTACTATTACGTTTTTAGCCATTCCATTGTTTTATTCCATTATTTCTGCCAGGGTGCAGAGAAAGCATAGGTGCTTGTATTAAGGATGCTGCAGCTGCAGTATTGGAGTGACCCAGAGCCCATTTATTACACAAGTGGAAAACCAAGCAAACACTCCAGGCTCTGAGTAGCTATTAAGGAAGCAATAGAGTAAAACTTGGATCCAGATTTTTTGTTGCTTTAAAAAAAAAAAAAGTTTTCTGAGGGAGTATTTACCCTGTAAGTTTGGTGGTTGTTTTTTTTTTTTTTTTTTACATATTTCTTAAAGTCAGCCCTGTAAGAGTACTTATAGCTCTGCAGTTGATAATCCACACTCAAATTCCTATAGACAAGTGGTGACATCCATTAAATTTAAACAGAAAGATACAACTAACATTATCAACAGTCTCCTAAAACATTTGCTTTTCTAATCCCTTTCCACACTGTTCCTGCTTGCTCACTTCTGAGCAAGAACAAGTCCCCAAACCCTATGAATAAGAGGACTCAATTAGCCTAAAGAAATTCTCATGTCCCTGTTAATATTTGGCATGGGGTACAGAAAGGCACACCAGTTTGCTTTTCTTCCACAACAGCCAGCTCTTGGAAAACCAACTTGACAAGTATAGTATTCTTTTGTGTTACTCCTGGCTCCAGAAATGGCTTTTCATGCAGCTGTTGGAAGGAATTTTCAGCTCTGTTTGAAAACAGGGATTCAACTCAAAAACAAACCAGATTAACTCAAGATCCAAGCACAATCAAGCATTTTAAGGCCAATATTTTAAATTTAAGATAAAGTAGTTGTCAACTTTGCAGCTTCTGCACACAAAAAACTTCATTTTCTGATTTAAGCAACCTTCCCTCACTGATAAGTGATGAGCATTTCCCAGAACATTAAAATAGAATATTAAGATACAAGGAAAGCAAAGTACTTTTCATTTCGTTTTTACTATTTTGATGGCATAGGAGAAGGCTACTAAATCTGAGCAAAGAAAATTGTTTTGGAAACAACCTTGAGAGAAATAATACACAATTACTAGACACTGAAACACACAGACTGTTTACATTCCCATTATTGCACAAAGATCCATGCTACAGAAGAGCCATTTCATCCTCCGCCAAAAAAGAATAAATGAAAGCACTCAGAAATGTTGTAAGGAGAGAGCAAAGGAAGAACACTCAGAAGTGACCTCACATTATCCAGGTGTGCAGGAGAAGGCCAAGCTGTGGGTAGGGAAAATGTGCCTACTTCCTAGACCCAAGACCAACTGTGACAGGACTGTACTTACCTTGCAAATTTTCCACTGCTCTTCTTAGGACATGCTGAATATCAGTAATGTCCTAAATGGATATCTTCAGGATGCAATGGGGCACAAATTATACCAGCTTAAAGGCATGATGGTTATGGTCACAGACAGCTCCAGAGAACCCTCTAACCTTCACTCTGTTACAAGGCAGTCTGTACTTCTCATCTCTCATCTTCTCATCTCTCAGAATAGTCTTGAATAGGTTATTCAAGTCACATTTTTGGCTTTAGTCCTCAGAAGAATTTTGAAGGATATTCCTACCAATACTACAGATATCCCCAAGAATCCCAAAGAGATTGGAAAAAACACATAGCATGCCAACAGCACTTGTTTAAACCTGATACTTTTTCGTAAGTTTTGGGGTGGGATGGCATGATCAGTAAGAAGGCAGAGAACAGCCAGCATGTCTGAAGCTTATACATCGTACATTGAGGATTCCACAAACCAGAAACTGAGTGCAAGTCTTCATATATTATTATATGACCTGAATTTCAAAACCTGATTTCATTTGTTCATCTAGAGAAGCGCAAGGAAAAACTATTTACACACAAACACAAATTAGAGAACTTTCTGCTGGTAATAAAACAAGTCATGTAATATATATTTCTTCCATTTCAAAGCATCCCCAGTCTGATGAAGATTAATATTACAGTGTTACCCTCTTTCATTTGTTTTTCCACTGAACATACAATTTCCTACTTGGCCAAACATTTAAATGTGATTATGAAACAAGACTACACACCACTGAATCTCAATTGAGGAACACAAAGCTCATTTATTAGAAGCTAGCCATGTCAAAGAAATAAAAGCAGATAAGTGGAGTTTTACTGCTTACGAGTATCCAAACAATATGTGCTTGTTTGTTTGTTTGTTTTGTTTTTTAAATAGATTTTTGCCCCCAGGTTAAGGCAGAGTGTCAGGAAAGGGGAAAAATCAGCCCAACACATTCTTTTCTTTTGTAACATTTAGTTAAGTTACCAACTGCAGTCATTCATGAGGAACAACCAATGAGTTTGAACACACAGTTTTGAAAGTCCTTATGATTCAATAAGATGCAAATTTTAGAAAGGTTAAGTAACACAGTGCTACCTGATGCCTTCTCTTCAAATCTCTGTATCTATTTTTAAGCAAAAAAAAATTTTTTTTAATTAGTAGTTGTGCGGTTTCACGACCTTTCCATCTTTAATAAAAGTGTGTGCTCATTAGTGGGTATTTCAGTGAGTTTACTGCCCTTCCAAACTACCGTGTATCAACATACAATTACCCAGTTACCAGATGACTGAAACAATAAGGGCATTGATGCTTATTATCAAGCAAACAATCATTAACTGGAAAAGTTAATTAAAATAGAAAAGAAAACACTCTTAAGACTTGTATCCTCATTTCATGCCGGATTGTCTGGTTATGTTAGGCATAACGCTAAATATGAAAGTACCATTATAAATATTTTGTTGATGAGTGCCAAAAGTTAAATAATAAAAAAAAAAAAAAAGGAAGAAATAAGCTTCAGCACTTGATAGCATCATTGCAAATCTCAGAGCCAAAAATGCTTTTTCACCACTAATACTGAGGAAAATAAAGTATTTCTTCCTATTCTACAGTAGTGCTGAGAAGTGTCCTCACTGGTTTGACAACAGCAACAAAACTTCAGCACATGGCAATCCCAGAAAGCAGAGCTCATTCATGTGACTATCCAGAGGTTCCACAGAACACTGAGGGGGTGGGGGAATAAAAGTAAATGAATAAAATGCAAAATACTGAAAATCTGAGAGAAAAGCACAAAAGCATTAGCTTTCACTACCTGTATTTTTTTTTGAAAGGGATTCAGTGAGCATGGGAACGTAAGTGCAGGTTATTCCACAGGGACAAAACAAAGTTGGGGGCATTCCTAGTAAGATAGCTTCACAGATAGCTTTCCTTTAGCACAGGCATTTGAACTCAACAATTACATTTTAATTACTCAAGGAACAACATCAAAATGCAAATTTTAATCATTATCTACTTAATATCTATCTAATCACTATGAAAGAAAAACAAAGATCCTGAAGTGGAGAAGTTTAACATAACATCAGTCACAAAGAGACCCACACCAGCACCCATAATCAGCTTCAAGAATTCTATCCATTTCAGCAGGCTTCGAGTCTGAGATTTATTTGGCATGGTTCATTAAATACAAAGCTATTTCTTGAATCTGTATGACCAGCTTTGGTTCCAGATTAACTGTAATCACAGTCAGGCACATTTAGGAATACAGCAGAAACAATAACACCTGCAAACAGTGAAAACCTAAATTTCTCTGCCATGCCAGCATGGTCAGACAGCAGCTGGGCGGGAGGAGATGGACCATGCCAAAGCTGGCAGCTAAAAACAGGACCTAACATCTCTCATGAAGGACATGACCACAACTGCAGCAGCTACAGCTGACAGAGAAGAAAGACCTCAGCTATCTTCTATCCTGCTCTCTGCTGAACCTCTCCTATAGGCAATACTCAACACACTCCCTGCCTTCATTCACTAACTGACCCCAGAATTCTAGGTTGAGATTTCAGCAAAGTGGCTGACAAAAATGCAAGCTAATAAAAGACAGAGATGAGCAGCCACAGTTGGCATTTCAGGCATCGAGAGTATTACAGTAGATGTAATTTGTGTGCTGAGGCTCCCTGCCCATATTACCACTCTGGAAATCCAGTCACATATACTAACTGATTATCTGCTCTCTTTGTTTTATGTTTCCATGATGATTTTTCTTTCCCAAGCTTATTAAACAAATCTTATAAACTTCTAAACCAAATAAATCAATAAGCTGCTCTGAAAGTAATGCTTCCCACTTATTTCCATGAAAACTGCAGTAAATAGAAAGAACACAATTATGCTATTGGATAGAGCAAATTCTGAGCTACAAAACACCTTATTTCAACAGTCAGTGCCAGTAGCTCTGCATTTTTGCTAATGATGAACAAGAGCCTGCATGTCACACTCGTAAAAACCTGTACTAGTAGAGGTGACCCACTGTTGCTGCTGAAGCTGCTGAAATGCAGCGCTCACTGCCTCTCTGTGCTCACATCCACTGGTCGATCTTCATAAAAGTACAGCAAACATCAATGAATGTCAATAGGTGTCAATATTTCCACATGGAGGAATTCAATGACACATCTTTGCATCTTCCTCGCTTCCATGTCAAATGCCACCATGTCAGACTGCCCCTCTGCTGCCATCTGTCACACAGCAACACTTAACAGAATATTGGTGGGAAGGTTCAACCTCCACTGCCATACCAACATCTGCCTCTAACATCGTGGACCAACAGAATAAAGTAGAAGGCAATACTTCAGAGCAGCCCTCATAGAATACACAGATCAATCCACTGTTCCTATAAAATATACACATGAATTTTAGAATTGTGGATTTAATAAGATAAACTGCCAGTCCTGGATAGCGTCATTACTGTTTTGCACAATCCTTATGTGACCTAAATTAAAAATCTACAATAGAAACATATAGTTTTGGTGTCTTTTATTATAAGGAGCTGCATCTCTCCTTCCAACTTGGGTGATGATATCCTCTAACATTCAAAGCCTACCAGAAGTTGAACCACTCCCTGGCTCTATACACACAAAGGACAAAGCCAGCTCCCCTCCCCCAGCTGAAGGCTGTAATCCCATTTGTTACAATTGAAAAGATCAGCGTGATGGAAGCACCATATAAAGTGTAACAACAAGACCGGCATACATAGGGCAGTATTTTAAGGAAAATAAAGCTGCCAAAGACATAGGCTCAAAGGAAAGACTCCACAAGGGAGAGAACTCCAAGCAGAGATCCTTCTCCACTGGCAGTCAGCCCTTAAATGAGGCCTAAGAGAAGTACAGCCAGGCTCCACCAATTCTGGTCACACAGCTGAATTGCCTTCACCTGTGCTACCAGGGCTGAGCCGACCCTTTCCACAGGTGCTCCATCAGTGCCTCAGGCCATGACTCAACAGTTACCATACATCACTAAATACAGATTTACACATTATCAGGCAAGTCAATCTGTTGGGATATTACACTTAGAAGGTTCTCTTAATGCACTTCCCAAAGTTTTCCAAACCTGGCTGTTCTACTTTCTGATTATGGAAGAGCACCACATGTAACTTTCCCTGACCAACAAACCCTGTGAGGAATTCAAGTGACAAATACAGCTGGATTTACTGCACTTACATCAACAACTGTCACGGAAACAAGAAAAAAAAAAAAAAAAAAAGGAGTTTTCCATTTAAAAAAATAATCAAGTGGTATACTGACATGGGTGTTGACAGTTCTCCCCCAATACTAGTGTCCTTCATGCAGAAAACCTACCTGGCTTGTTATGCTCAAATGCCAAAATGATCTGCATCATTTGGAACTGGCACATAAATAAACTGATGACAAAATTACAGGTGTCTGATAGAACTACTGCTCCTTCCATTGAAGCAAGTTTTATGGTATCCCCTTTCTTTTTTTTTTTTTTTTTAATTTACAGTAGACCAGTTTTGTTAACTGCAGTTAAGGCAGGGCACAAAAGAAATATTAACCATAGCAAAGCTCTGCTCCTTTTGTTTTTTAGTTAAAAAAAAAAAATTACACAGCTTTGCTATATTACTTATGGGTGCCTTCTTACACATATACCACCAAACATTCAGTCTACAGCAGACATAAAATACAGGTCCTGTTTCCTGTTTATAAGTTTTTCCCAAGTCTAAACTTTGCAATAACTACCTGATACGATTTTTTTTCCATCCTCCCCCATGCATCTGAGCTCAGTATGAGGTTATTCTTTGCACATTTGCTTTACAAGCTTTGGATCATTGTTGAATATTATATTTCCTTTTGTTCCACTTTGATCAAGGGAATCCTCCTCTAAACCAGCTTGTTTGTTAACATGCTCTCTAGGGAGAAAGGCACATTAAAGGCAAGGGAAAGACACTACAGAAAGCACACATTTCATTAGAATTATGATGATTGCAATACATGAATGAAAAGTGCTTAATCAATCCAGAAGCATGTTGTTATGTACCCAAATCACTGCAGCAAGCAACTCAACTTATAACTATCTGGAGTAATGCAGTCAACAGAACAAAGAGCACCTCACTTTGAAAGCAGTTTTAATTTAGTAAACAAAAAAAAAAAAAAGAAAAAGAAAAACAACAACCAAACAAAAAAACCCACCACCTTGTCACTTATGTCCTGTAAGACCAAAGCTTTCACAGTAATCTTATATTAGCATCTGAAAACAAAGATGGCACAATCACAGTGGGGAGAAAGAGTTGCATAAATAAGCAACGGCATTAAATAAGCGGACAAGAGACAAGGCAGACAACTTCCAAAGGGCAATTACAGGGCACACTGCCTAGAATCATAATTCTCTTAGAAGTTATTTTCTTTGCTATCATAGACTTCCTGATGGGCATATGAACAGTAATAAAATATGAGAATACTAACTGGGCAGAAATATTAGCATTCGTAATAAAGAAATCTGGGAGCTGGATTACTGGTCAGATGGGAGACAGAGAGAAATATTTGGAAGGGCGTTTACAAGCAGCCCAAAATTCCACTGTCCTCTCCCACACGAGCACACAGGACTGATATCCATTGAGAGCTGCTGATGGTGATGGAGAGGGGCAGGAGGAATGTTAACAATCCTCCCCTTTTGACCCACATCAAGGCTGAGATCACAAAGAGGCTTTGCAAGGGCAGAGCCTGGAAAGAAATCCAGGCCACACACAGGAGCCATGCTGAACTAACAGGCTGGTTCATGTGCATGCTTCCCCTCATCCTCCCCTACTTTAAAACGCAAAAACAACAAACAAACAAACCAATCAACACCTCAGTTAGTAGAGTGTACCATGTATCTGATCTTTATAACGAGACCACTGCTTTTTAATTTTATGATTTGATAAAAACCGCTTCATATAGCACTTAATGACAACCCCACTGCTAAGGCCCAGACTTCCCCAACCACTGAACTAAACCTGCACCAGTTGTTACTGTTCCACACAGCAAATTTCTAAGTGGGAGATATGCTGTTTAGGAGGTTCTTGCTTTTCCTTTACACACTGTGACTTGCTCCTACCTTCCCACCAGGGCCCACTCTCCCACAGCAAGGCTAACTCATGCATTAGCAGAGTCACGAGCTGTGAAATGATTTGGCTTTCCAGACAGACACATGCGCTCTCTGCAGTGTTCTTTGAACAGGAATAAGCAGAACCAAGGTGTCAGAGGAAGAAGAGAGGAAATTGGCTTTGTCATCATTGACTCAAAACATTCAATCACACCCACAGATCATTCACCTACAAAATGGGGTTATGTCCATGGCACAAGTCATTGCTGTTAAAAACAAATGTCACAGAAGGAGCAAGTCCACATCCTGACACAGTCGTTCCCTTCCACTTCTCAGGCTGCAAGTACTATGCCCTTAGAATTTGGGCTGAATTCCACCAATAAGGTAATGAAGGCTCATGGGTCTCCACAGCAAAATAAAATAAATAAACAAACTTATTTAGTGGTGTGAATGTGATGAGTGATGAAACATAGCACAATACTAGAGAGGCTGAGGTTAAATAGAAAGAAAACATTGCTACTGTCTCAATCGAAGCACCAGGCAGCTGCTCCACATTGCAGACACTCAAAGCAATAAATTTGGAAATGTTAATCCAGATTCAAAAAGAAAAACACAAAAACAGGCACTAGAAGGCCAGGGACTCAGAAGCCCTGTGGATTTCTATCTTTTCCTAATGTAAAGATCAGCAAAACCAACCAACACAACTTAGCAGACATTATGTTAGATCACCTATGTGAAAAGCAACTATAGACGCACATAACATTCACAGCTGAAGTGTTCTAACAAACAGTTAAGAGTACCTTCCATCTTTGACATCTTTTCCCTCTCCACTTTTCCCACCATGAAGGCAGCTTGTTACTGTTACTTTTCAATATTATAGACTACTCCTACCTATGCTTTGATGGCTTTTACTTTTAGGAGTTTTTTGCTTTTTTTCCCCCCCTCTCCTGAATGCAGTCAGAACTAGGGCCAGCTGACACACCTTTTGTGTTAAGTATTTACCATTCTATTATGCCCCAGAGCTATAAGCTGAAAGCTCGCTTGGGTCACTTGGCCTTGTATGGTTTCCCTTCCCCACTCACAAGATTGCAAAACAGATTTTTAAACACCAGTTCCCAGAACACATACCTCCAATGGCAAGCAGTGAAGCACAGAAGCAAAGGTGTCAGCAGCTCAGGATTCCTCCACAGCACAACCAGAAAGCTCCAAAGTAAAGGGGAAGTGAAGATAACGAGCAAGAATCTCACCCAAATTAATTGCCCATCAGCAACACCTGCAGCTTTCCTTCTTAACCCATGGGCCTTGCTTTCCCATTGCAAGAGCCTGACTTTGGAGCTACTCTAGGTTCAGATATAGGCCAGACTCATCAAGACAAAAACATAGACTAGAACTAATTAGTAAGTTTTAGTAACTAATTAGTAACTTTTCAGCTTTGTCAGACCTGCTCTCTACTGTGTTTGGGAGTTCTTTGCACAGTATGCCCAGAAACTTCAGATAGACTGTCTTGGAACCCATCCTAAAGCTGAACGGGTGTTTTGAAGAAATAGGGCCATCACAGAAACTGCTCTTTAGTCTGAGGCTGCACTAAGCTTTTACAGGATCAGAAGTGAGGATGACATCACAAGACAGGAAAAACAACAACGAAAACCAACACCAACAAACCTCCACCCAAAAAACAACAACAACCAGCAAAAGGCAAGCACTCTTAAGAGTGACAGATAAAATGTAAATATACAGGATAGTAAATTTAGGTAAAAACAAGCAAGAATCAGCTTCATATGTTTGAATGAAAATGAGTACTTCACATCACAGAGATGTTATATCAGATTTTAAAACCAAGAATGAAGCCCCCACAAAGACCGTATAAGAAACAAGCTCCTGTATGGCAAACATACACTATCAACTACTCTGTCATTGCAGAATGTTATTTTTCCTTTCTCCTACTAAAATAAGCTGTCATCATGACCTGTTTAACATAATAACCCAGAAGATGAGTGCAGAAACTCAGCCAGCTCTTGCTTTAGCATAATAACATGGTTGAGAAAGCCTCAGTGCATGAACACTCCCCACTGCATCTATGTAGAAACATTACAAGCTAATGGAAGGAGTTTGAAGTCATAATCAGATAGAAAGGGCATCACATACTGATAAACTCATGATGCGTGCATCAGATATTATATGGAAACTTGGAACAATTCCTCCCGTGAAGGGCACCAACCCCGATATGCCCTTGGAGAGCAGCTCCCTCAGTTACAAAAGGAGACCAAAGGAAAGATGATACACTCCTTTCTCCTCAACAAGTGAGTGGAAATTGAGGTTTTAAATTGATTCAACCAAAGAAATAACAACATGAGAAGCTAATACTACCTCATTTCAACAGGATGTCGTGGGGGAGTACAGAAGGAACTGCAGCCACTGCTCCAAGAGTGCACTGCACAGTTTTGTTCATGATACTAATAAAACTGGGACAGGCTGCAACAGCACAAAATCCTCATGGGAATGGGGCAATGACTGACGCAAGCAGAGCAAGGTCCTCAGAACTTCACTATCACACCAGTCAATATTTTAACAGTGATTTTCTCTGTTGTCCCCATCATCTTCCTCACCCGCCTGTAACACATCTTCCCTGCAGCCACACAAGCCCTAACAACAAGAGAAAAAACAGTGCAAGCAACTGTTATTTCCTATGCATTCATGCAAGCACTTGCATAGTTTAAAATGTGAAAGCAAGAGCACCAGACTCAGACACAGCATCAGGAAGTGCATGCAAGTTATCACAAGGGCAGTAAGTTCTATTTCTAATTTTTGCTGGATTTATCCACATTTTTAGGGAAGAAAGGAATGGGAATCCAAACTAACTTTATCATCTTAAGGAAGAAGTATGTTAAAAAACCACTTTGAGGGATTTGTTTTGAAATAGTCAAACCTTCAAATTATTATTTTCCTTCCTAGAAATGCCAGCACTGTAAGCACCACTTAACAAACATTACATGGTTTAGAAATCCTGCACAGAACCCACACAAGTGTTTTATAATGCCCTCATGCCCCAGGTTCTATACCACTCAGCTTTTTCCAGAGAAATAATTAGGTGCCAAGAACTGCTAAAAAAAAAAAAAAGTCTTCCTTGGGCCAAGTCATTGTCAAACTTGTTCAAAGAGCTAACAAAATTTTGCCTGATTAAAGATTGCAAAAGCATGCTTGTCCTCAGAATTAAAGCAACGTGCCAGGTCATATTTTGTCACCCAGAAAGCTGTGCCAAAAGGGTTAGAAGTACCACTGTCAGCAGCTTCACGCAAACCCTAACATATATGGGAAATGTTCACACTTTGGGCAATGCAGAGTGGCAAAAATAACCTCCAGTGGGTATTTGACCACTGCACCACCAGCACGTCAGTTTTTATATGCTGTCAAGAGTGCTGAACATGCAGTTTCTGAGGAAAATAGTGAGAAAGAGTATGTCAGGAGAAAGCTTCAAGAACTTCAGAGTAGAAAAAAGTGAAACTGTTGGAAACACAGGGGTAAAAGCATGATAAACAGCAAACTGCCTATACTAAAGAGCTGTCTGAAAGCGAGACACCAGCAGTCTAACCTGTATGCTACATTTTAAACTTCTAAATTGTCATATGCCCTGAAGCTTACAATAACTGGGGTAAAAAAAAGGCACTGTTTTTCAAAGCAGCAATGACTGGAGTTACAGTACTGCAGATCATACATAAACACTTATTTTGGGAAATCAGTTTTCCACAAACAATAAATATTTTTTCTTATGAGAACAACACAGCTTTCTTATTTGAACAGTTTGGGTTTTTCTTCTCCTACATAGTAAGACCATTGTCTCCTCCCTTCTCCCATGAAGGCCTTAAGTTTACACAAAACTAAACAGTGAATGAAATACATAAACTTAAACTTCTAGAATCTAGGATAACATCCTACAAGTTTTAGACACTGCCAGACTTGTTGAGCTCAGTAAACCGATCAGATGGAATCACCTTTGGGCAAAACACAGCTCCACCAGCAACCCCCAGGTACAGCTTGCTGACCCTCAGAACAACCACAGCAGGAGAACTAAAGAGGTATTCTACTTCTCTACACCCCAAATTCTTAACGGCAAAGTAATCCAGTGCTACAACAGCAGCTTTAAGGGCAAGCTAATTGCTTTCCAATGTTGCGACAGACTTTCAGACCCACTGTAAAGCTCAAAGAGTAGATTTTTGAAAGAAAACGAAACCAAACAAATATTTATCTACCAGTAAATGTGCTAACACAGCAGGTCTCGACATTACGACAGGTACATTGCATCGTGTTAACCAAAGCACGCGGCCAACAAAGTAACACCTAGAAGGGAAGGGCAGGGCGGTAACGCTTTTAATCTCGCAACTCCCCGAGCCCATCAGTACCAGCACGTGAGCTCCAACGGCACGTGACACTGCAACGGCACATATAGAACGCGAGCACTTAGCAGCAGGAGCTAAGCGCCCAGCACCACCACTGTCCCACGGCAGTCACCTAAGACGCGACGGACGTACGACAGCAGAAAAGATCGTCCCCAGCTGCTCGCTATGAGCGGTTGGTGGGAGCGCCGTCGGCGAAGGGAGGGGAAATCAGCAAGCTCCTGCCCCGCGCTCACCTGGTCGCGGCCGCCCCGTCCCGCGGGGCAGGGGCAGGAGGAGGAGGAGGAGGCCATGTTGCAGTGCGCTCAGCACCTCACTTCGCCCAGTGTGGGGGCAGAGCTGTCCTGGGCTCGCTCCCACCGGCGGGAAGGACTGCCTCTCGTCGCCGCCGCCCCCTCAGGTGGAGCCGGGCACGGCGGCGGGCGGGGCGGCCCAGGGGCACCGCCGCCGTTCCTGGGAGCTGCGGTCGTTCCGCCCCGTGGTGGTGTAGCATGGAGCCCGAAGCGGCCGGCGGTAGTTTTGCCTGTCGTCGTCCTCGGCGCTTTTAGTCTGTATCTCGCTTATTCCGGACGGGACCCGTTTCCCCAGCCTACACATGGGCTCGCGCAACTGATGGCAGGAGGAATTTTTAAGCGTGTAAGCGTGATGCTTGTGTGTAAATCTTGAGTTCGTTTCCTCCCTTGTCTCATCTACACTCCCATCTGGAAGAGAATCTCTCCTTTCTTGGCAGCTAGAGCGATACCTGGAAGGAAGGAAGCGAACTTCCCTCGCTGCAGGGCACGTTTCCAGTTGTGCTCCCCTGCCTGAGGTTTGGGATTCCCGTGTGCTACGGGATGTGATACAGCCGTGCAGCAGGTGGTGTGGGGAGAAGTGCATGCTGACAAGGAGTGCAGAGAAAACCTAAGTCTGCTGTAACTGAGAAAATCAGTACTACTTGGTCTCTTTTTCTTTTCCCTTAGCAGCTCTCAAACGCTTATTGGGAGGTTTTTTTTTTTTTTGCTTGTTTATTTTTGCCTGCAGTCAAAACATGAACATGGGATGAGAGCAGCAAAGCTGTTCTCCATATCTGTTGATGGTGGGAATTGTCCTGCAGAGCAAAAGGCATTTAACAAGCTAAAATAATCACACAAGTGCTGTGTTTAAGAGGTATTGCCCTCTAATATTACCTTCCTTAAATGCTGCAAGTAACTCCTACTGTACTTTTGCTTTGTTATAGTGACAAAATAATTGCTTATTATCTAATAGATGTTAGGAGAAGCCAGTCAGTATTAGTGTTTATTTTCTTTTGAGTGCAGTGGACACAGTCCATTTTAGATTCTCTAACTACTATTTACAAACAAGTCAACTTTTTAAATCCCATCATTGTGTAAAAGACAGAATGCACTGTTTCTCTTATTTACAGTGATGCTGTTGTTGAGGATAATATAATTATTATAAGAAAGACAAGACTATATTGACTCTTGCAGCTGTCCTCTACTCAGAATAGAAGTTGTCCAGAGTATTACGTTGGATTCTTAGCCATGAATACAACAGTAATACTATAATCTGAGATTGGCATTGTAGGTCTGATCCTATATTCCTTGCACAAACAACATTTCAGTGGATGGAGAAGAATTGAATGCAGAGTGGATTTAAATATACTTGCCCTTTGCACGTTTATATAAATAAAATGGTAATTTGTGTTATATTGCCAAGGTAAACTAGATTTCTTTGCTGTTTGCCTTCAAGTTTTTCCTCAGTTTTGTATCTGAACTCATGTTTTGTTTTAAATGGGAGCAGGAATCCTATGGAATGCTTAGAAATTCCAAAATCTGTACTCCTCTGTGCGTTTATGACTCAGTTGTAAGCAGGCTACTATTGCTTCACACAGAAAACTAAATGTCTTCAAACACAAAAGCAAATACAATTGTATCACGCTGCTTGTGTCAAGCAGTACTGTTAGCTATTGCTGTGTCTAGAACAATAATCAAAATGAGATAAGCAATATCCAGTCAGAAGGAAGATGTTTTGTATCCTAAAGATAGCCAGACAATGCAGGGAGGGAGGAGAACTGTAGATATTCAGAATTGCCAAACTGATACTTGGCAAGTTTAAGTGCAGGTCTGTCATGGCATTAATGCATTGAGCCTTCCAAGGAAGCTGAGCAGAACCTTTCCACAGTGAGAAAGCACTGTGTGTGGAGTGTGTAACACCTGAGTTGATTAGCCTGTGATTAAGCCAGCACAACTTGTGTACTGATGCAGTGTCACAAGAACAGACAAGGTGGTGGGGGCTGTTACACTGGGCTTAGAGCACAACAGCCATCAGACTGATCCTAAAGCCACGCACATCCTAGGTTGTTTCTAAAGCACGCAACACAAAACTGTCAAAGAGGTCAAAGCTTGTCATTTTAGGTCCTGGTTTGTGGGGTGGAAGGCCTAAGGTCCTGGCCGGCGGCTCACTGCCACAAGGAGCAACTCAGAAAGCTGGTGCTGCTATCTAAAAAATTCAGGTTAAGTCTGAGATCTCCCGCATGTTCATTTGAAGGGAAAGAAAGATTTTGGCCACCTTCCTATAGTTTGTGGACGAGGACCAGTTCAGCTGAGTCAGGAGCAGTGGTTCTAACTTGTGCTGGATACACAATGCAGCCCCCTAAAGCTATTGAGCGCACACGGGCTGACTGTGCTGGCCGTGCAGTCAGGCCTGAGGGATGTGTCACAAACACTTTGCTTCAACTGTGCAGCCAGTCAGTGCGCTGCTGAGCCTGGGCTGTGCTGGAAGAGAACTTCTCCGTGCCTGTACAAAGCATGCTGGACTCACACCCTACAAACTGCATAGGATATGAGGCTGTACTTCTGCCCAGGGCTTCCCAAAGTGATGCAACGGCTTTGTTCTGTGCAGGTAATCTCAGCAAGTGTTGGGAAAATACACTTCAAGGTAAACAAAAACTGGATGGTAAGTGTGCTGCCTGTTTCTCAGAGGCAAAAATTCCCCTTGAGGGAGGGGAAAGCGGAGGATTTCTGTTGCTGAAACTGATGTACTTTGGAGGGAGGAGCTGAGTAGCGGCCTCTCGCCTTTGCCATGAGGAGCGGGGAAGAAGGAAGTGCACAGTGAGAAGTTCTGCCTGCTGAAATCAACATCTGACAGAGACGCCTTGGGAAAGCTGCGTGGATTTTTAAAGACCAGCCCATCCCGCTTACACTTAGCAGCAAGCAGCAACACTGTGTTTCAAAAACGCCAACCAGTGCAGAGAACCAATAAAAAAGAGTTCGCCAGTGCGCAGCCGTGCTTACACTTCAGTACCGCACGGACTGCAGGATTCCCTAGGAGCGTGCTAGATCGGTGCTGGCCGCAACGGGTGGGGTTTGCAGCGGATGGGGCAGAATTCTGACTGAAGTTATAGGGGATCTGAACGCGGGTTGTGGTGTCAGCCCACAGAGCTCCAGCCCCGCCATCAGCAAACAAACACGGACAGCCGCTCCGCGCTCGCGGCTGTTCCCACAGCAAGCAGTGCCGCACAGCTCTTGTTTTTTGCGCGCTGTTACACCAACACAGTGAGCACGGGGACAGCCGAGTCCGGCTTTACATCTTCAGTTCCCGACCTTCTTTGGAAACTCTTATAACACAGTGACTAATTGATTTTAATCTGGGAGCGGTCACACAGGGCTTTATCTTTCTACAGAGGTACGTTTTGTGGCATTAAAGCGGCCAGTGACCTTTCAGCAACGCGTATGGTTTAAACAAGCCGCAGCAGTGCGTTGCGGATCAGCGACCTTGGAGCCGGACGCGACGGATTTACGGCGTGGCACCCCGAGGACCGGCCCTTCTCTCAGCTCAGCGGCTCGGGCCGCCGCTCCTGGTGCCGGGCCGAGCGCCGAGCTCCTCCACGCCAGCTGGGGTCGCTGTGCCCCGGGACGGGCAGCTCGCGTCGGTCTTCCCTGGCGCTTTTCGGTCTCGCTTTGGCGCCGCTGGAGCGGAGCGTGCCGATTGGTCGCTTTGAATCATCTCGGCGCGACGCCATTGGTGGGACGTGGCGGCGGCGCGACGCGGCCGGTTCGAATGCGCGGCGCCCGCCCCCGCGCCCGGCCGAGGACTTCCCTGCAAGCGCGGAGCTGGGCGGCGGCGCCGGCGTCTCGGGTTCGCCGCGGTACCTGCCGCGGGAAGGTGACCGGGGGGCGCTGGGCACTACGGAAGCGGCGGGGAGCCGGCTTTGGGCGGCCGCGCGACGCCCCGGGGTGTGGGGGGTGCGGGCGCTCGGGGCCGCCCGGCCGCTCCGTTGGGATGGGTGTGGAGGGTGCCGGCATCGCAGTCCTTCCGTTCGGGCTTCTAGCGGTGCGAGCGGGCCGCGGCACCCGCCGGTGGCGCGTTGGGAGCCGGGCCGTGACGGCGGTAGGGGTCGGGCGGCGCCGCTCGGAGCCCTGCGTGGCGCAGCCGCTACCCGGGGCGGGACGGATTGCCGGGCCCCGGGCTGGGAGCTGTAACGGGGAGGGCCGCGCGCAGGCAGCGGGCGGTGCGGGCTGCCGTCCTCGTGCGCTGGCAGCCGTCGGTCTCGCGGGCCGAGGCGCGTTGCTGCTGACGCGTAACTAAGAAAGCTCCCGAGAGCGGTGTTCTCCGTGGCTTTCCTCGAGAGGCCATCTTTCTCTTCTGAGTCGGCACGCGTTTGTACTTGGGGATGTTTTTTTTTTTTTTTAGCTGGATCCCCGAATAAACGCTTTTTCCCCGTTTTTTTGGAGAGGAGGGGTAAATATTTCACACTGAGTCTTTATGCAAGATTCCGAGGTCCTGGTGTAACTTCTGGGACTTGTCTGCATTCAGGGACCTCCTGTTGATTCCTGTTGACTGTGGCTTTTTGTTCCAGGCACGCTCACAGCTATGGAGGATTACACAAAGATAGAGAAGATTGGGGAAGGTGAGTAAGATTGTCGGGAGCCTTGCAAGGCTCTGCGGCTTGGGCTACCAGCTGTTGTAAGCTTTGTGACCCCCAGCTATCCAGAGAAGTACGGCATTCTATGCAGTCTTCTCTCTGTGTAAATGCACTCAGGCTGTCTTTCTTCTGAAGGTGGCCCTGGGCAGCCTGGTCTAGTGTTAAATGTGAAGGTTGGTGGTCCTGCATGTGGCAGGGGGGTTGGAGATTCGTGATCCTTAAGGTCCCTTCCAACTCTCGCCGTTCTGTGACAGTCTGTTTGAAGCAGCTGATCAGTGCTGGGAGGCATGTCCCTTCATACTGATGGTCAGCTGTGTACCATGTCTCTGCAAAGGTAAAAGCATTCTGAGTCACGAAATCAGCTTTCCTGTTTGTTGGAACATATCTATTCCTTTGCAACTGCACCTGTTTACAAGTTGCCCCTGAAATTGCACTTTGGGTGTGCTTTTGTTTGGAGCCCCTGGTAGGGAGAAGTAGTGTGCAGGTGTTTTTACTGGGGTTATGTCCTGTTGCTGCACTTGTTACAGGAAGGGAAACACTGTGAACCTGTGTGCAGAAGTGAATTTTCATAGAATCATCAGATTGCTCAGGTTGGAAAAGGCCTTAAAGATCATCGAGTCCAACCCCATCCCAACCAAACTACCCTAATTTTAACAACCCTCTGCTAAACCGTCCCTGAGCACCACATCCAAATGGTTTTTAAACACATTCAGGGGTTTGGTGACTCAACCACTTAACTGGGGAGCCTATGTTGGCTTATATATATATATATATATATATATATATATATATATATATATATATATATATATATATATATATATATATATATATATATATAAGGTACTGCATTGTAGAAGACTGGTGCTGATGTTTGTCACAACCACCTTTTCATTGGGTGCCCTTCCTTTATCAAATATGGAATTTGGTGTCTTTCATAATGCTTTAGCCTTACGTATGCTTGAAGATTTGCGGTGCATTACTCTGAGAAGCTCCAGATGAATTGCAGTGCACTGCTTGGTGCTTACAGTAGTGCTTCGTAACTGAAGCCTCATGCCTGCATCTTTCTTTTTGAAAGAAACCAGACAGAGCTTCATGTGAGGATTTCATTCTTCAGGAAGTGAGAAGGAATACTGCTTGGTTGCTTTGGGGGTTCAATTTCCGTCAATGATGATAGTTCAAATAGTTATTTTTTTCTTTAATTCGAAATTTACCACTAGTTCCAGTTTTATTTTCTGCTGAGACCCATAGCACTATTAAGAATACTGTGTTGCAAGGATTCTTGCCTATATAGCAGTTCTCATTTGCAATGACTTATCTGCACCTGAAACTGGTATTTCCTATATGCGTTTCCCTGTTTGTTTGTTCAGGTACCTATGGTGTTGTGTATAAAGGGCGCCACAAAACCACAGGCCAAGTGGTTGCAATGAAGAAAATACGTCTAGAAAGTGAGGAGGAAGGTGTTCCAAGTACTGCTATCCGAGAAATTTCTTTATTAAAAGAGCTGCATCATCCCAATATAGTCTGGTATGCATACGCTGGTATTTAGCCATACTCTCTGAAGGGCACTAGGTCTCTTCAGATAAATTGTTTTCCCACTGTTCTAGCAAGGAAGCAGTTATTCAATGTAGTTGCTGCAAAGCAGGCATTACACTTTAGTCCCAAATCCTGGCAGCATGCTGGTTTTTAATTAAGACTGTCTTCTGCTGCACCTATTCTAAGAATTGAACAAAAGTATTGCTGTTAGTTATCTTCAGAACGGTTATTGAAGAAATGGTGACATTTCAAGAAATGCTTCTTGAAAACTATTTAAGTCAATCTCAGAACTTTTTTTATTCATCTGACTGGTGTTCTTGGTGTGGGCCTCTGTCACCAGGCACTTCCTTACTGTCCCATAGCAGAGCTGTAGGTGCTGCGCTATAATGCTATCAGCTGGCATTTCTGATCCATGCCTGAAACTTCCATCAGTGGCTGCCTGATGTGAAGAATTGGTTGTAGCTGTTGCCTTCCCTACAAAATACGTATGTTTTAATGTAGCAAAATACCTTGGGTTTAATGTGGCCTGAAACTGGCCAAGCTTCGGCCAGGTGAATGATGTGTGTATTTAGGAACCTTTATAATCTACTGAAGATGGAGGAGATGCTTAAAAACCTGTACAACTCCTGCTGCATCTAGTAGGTTCCTACTCTTCTAATGCAGAACCCTTAAACTCTCCCAGTAATTCTGCTATAGTAAGCCAGATTCAGCTGGAAGCTAGGCACTAATACCCACAGAACTCATTTTTTTTCCGCAGACTTCCCCTGCCTCATGCATGAGGAAATACAAGATTCAGAGGAAACATATGGGGTGTTTGTCTCACTTTGGCACTGTTTCACATATGCGCAGTTTTCCAAACAACAGTGCAACTTGCTAAGGCTGTTAATCTTTGAAGACTGAGAGAAAGCTTTGTAAGCCTTTCATATTAGGTACTTAGAAACACCAGTTTGTGTTCCTGTTGAGAGGGGAAGCAAACCAGTAGGTCTGTGCACTTTGCAGTGGAGCTGACTGTATGCTCAATTTTCAGTCTTCAGGATGTTCTTATGCAGGACGCAAGGCTATACCTCATTTTTGAATTCCTTTCCATGGATCTCAAGAAATACTTGGATACTATTCCATCTGGCCAATATTTGGATCGTTCACGTGTTAAGGTAATTAGGATAATTTCTTAATATAACTTAAAAAATTAAGGGAACTCTACAAAGCTATAAGCAAGACTTAACTCTTGCTCTTATCTTAACTGTATTTCTTTGAGGAAAAAAGGAAGGATTGAAGAGGCAGCTGTGAATAATAGGATGCATTTTTCTTTAAAAGAAAGTTCTGCTCTCAAATGCAACTATGAAATTAACTGCCTTGAACTGAACTCAAACACCCAATTTTGTATGGATTTCTGGTTGAACTCAATAATTGCAATGCTTAAGATCTAATTCTATTTACAGAGTTAATGTAAGGAAACAGCTTTACGTTGTAGAACCACTGACTTCAGTGAAGGTCGTGTTATTTCTCTCCCTCTCTCACCCCGTCCTATCTGCAGAGTTACCTGTATCAGATCCTGCAAGGTATCGTCTTCTGCCATTCAAGACGTGTTCTGCACAGAGACTTAAAACCTCAGAATCTTCTAATAGATGATAAAGGGGTGATTAAACTGGCAGATTTTGGACTGGCTCGAGCCTTTGGAATTCCAGTGCGGGTATACACTCATGAAGTGAGTTGAACATACTTTTGGTCATTTGGACGAGGCTTATTAGCTTCCTTGTACCAATTGTTTATGAAAAAGCTGGAAATCACAGAACTTTTGAAGTTGTCATAAACTAACAGTATTAAGGTTATATTTCAGCTTAGTTTTACCTGGTGCCTTTCCAATCCCCAGACCCTATTTTACTCTGAAGTGCTAATGTATCTTATGAAATGCCACTGTTGTTACCTTGACAGTGAGTTAGATAGGCCAGACCAGTTAGGTGCTAAAGATGTGCTTCCTGCTCTTTGTGAAGGAGTGCAGGCAACTGCTTTGCTTGCAGTAGAGACTACTGCAATAGGATTTTGTATACTTATTTTTAAGTGAAGTTTGATGCAAGTATTTTCACTGGAACTTGTAGCTTCTAGTCTAAACAGGATATTATTCTTATTAAAAAAGCTGAATGCTCCTTAGTAATTAATGAGCCATTGTGGTTGCAGTCAATTAGAGGACCTAATTCTATAAATGTACCTTAAAAAAAAAAAAAAATTCTTTGTTCTATAGGTAGTGACACTGTGGTACAGGTCTCCAGAGGTTCTGCTAGGATCTGCTCGTTATTCCACTCCTGTAGATATATGGAGCATAGGTACCATATTTGCAGAGTTAGCAACTAAAAAGCCACTTTTCCATGGGGACTCAGAGATTGATCAGCTCTTCAGAATCTTCAGGTACGTCATGCTGAAACTTTCACTTGCTGTGAACTTAGTAAAATCATAACAATACATACAGTTTTCATACTAAACTGATCAAATGTTTTGCTTATGCTTGCACAGAGCTTTAGGGACACCCAACAATGATGTGTGGCCTGATGTGGAATCCTTGCAAGACTATAAAAACACTTTCCCAAAATGGAAACCTGGCAGCCTGGGAACACATGTCCAAAACTTAGATGAGGATGGACTCGATCTGTTGTCTGTAAGTATTCTCTCCTAAACTGTGTGTTAAGAAGTGAGCAGGTAGTTTCAAGTACTCTCTAATTTCTACAAGCTTGTAACTGATACCTTCTTGGTAATGGCATTAATTGTGATGTGTCTATATGACTATTCATGTAGTTGGAAATACTTTTATGTGGTGGCACGTGGACTAATAGTGACTGGCTCATTTTGGTTAGCTTTTGTGGGGTCTTAAATGAATACAGTGATGGAAACAACTGGCTTTATTGATTAGCTGTGAAACTGGAGGCTGTTTAGGTCAGCATGTAAGGTCTCTGTCAATTGCATTTTAATATCAAGTTAGAGGTTTAGGCTGTGGTTGAATGACTTTTAACTTCTGAATTTTGTGGCTAGGGTGAATTTACTTTAGCTTCATGGCCAAGAAGTTAAAATACTATGGTCAAATCTTTTAGACAAGATCCTCACCAGACTTCATTTAGCTCATGTGCTGCCACTGCAGATGAGTCTGCATTAATTCTTAGATGTGCTTACGTGCACTTTAAGAATGTACTTGGTGACTTTATCACTTGGCTTTGCTAAAGCTCCATTTACACAGTACAGATTTGCATATAGCAGGGGATGTTCTATGCATCATGAGATAAGCTGGAACTTCAGAACCACCTTGTTACAAGGAGAACCCTGTGCAGCAATTATCATTGCAGCTGGCTCCTGTTTTAAGTGGACATAAAGGAGAAGTTGTTTATTGTGCACAATAGAGTGGTATTACTCAAGGAGCTTAAATAACTACAATGTTTCACTTCTTTCTGAGAACAGAGCCACAGTTCAAGGCTGGCAAACTGAACGATGTTAAAGTTTTTTTGGATAGCTCTCTGTAGCTCATAGCAGTATTTCACAGAAATAACCAACTTGCAGAGTAATTATCCTCAACTTGTGCACTGATAGCATCACTATTAAATCAGTTTGAAATAGAATTACTACTGATTAAAAGCTGAAAGCAATTGAACAGGCAAGTGAGTGTTTTGGATAGTCATTTAACTGTACTGCTAAGTACTGAACTGAGCTTAGTGGCTTTGTCATGGGGAAAAAACATGTTTTTGGATGCTACTAATGCAGACAAAAAAATCATTAATCAAGTGACCTTAACAGTATACTAATCTTACAGTATATTGATTCACATAAAGTTTTGCCTTGAATTAAGACTAAAATTTTAGCTTTCTGTAGCTGCCTACTAACAATGGCATGGTTGCATTTTGAGGCATCTGGAATCCGTTTAAATTTCCTGTAGTCCTGCTTTGGGCTGAAGTGATACAATTTTAAAGGCAACAAAAATGAATAGCTTTAACAAGAGCAATAGAGCAATAGCATAGATGTGGCAATGAAAGTGTTTGTACTTCTGTAGACTGTTGAAGATGGAAGCAATATGTAAAACAGCTGGTTTTAAAAAAGGGTAGTATACTTAACTGATTTTGAATTTGAGATGTATTTTCCTCTAGTAAAGATGAGTAAAATGGAAGACTGTTGACAGGGATTTTGCTAGCTTTAAAATGTTAGAATTTAGGATATTTTAGGATTATGCTAGATATGAAAACTTAGAATTGTCCCAAAGCTGTGTAACCTTGTAAGGCTTGGAAGGAGGACTGCAGGAGTTCCATCTGAATTGTCTACATGTGAGCATACAATTGCATGGGGTAGCTTCATCCTTTTTGGCCAGATTGCACAATATAAACTGTGGTTGTTTATTTTTTCTTAAATGGATAGCAAAGCAAGTATCTTGCCTCTCTTCTAGAAAGTTTTGAGGACTATTTTAGAGGGGAATGCATCCGTTGTATTTTCTCTCATCAACTTCATTATTGAGCTCTTCAGCTGTATAAAATTACTTTTTTGAAAAGAAATGCATGATTTAGAACTATTTTTTTCCAGATCCATCAGCTTTAGACATGCAGTATACTTCTTTCCTACCCAGGGTCCTATAGCTGAACAGTTGCTATATTTCAACTGTGAACAGCTGCACCAAACTGAAAATAAGCAGCTTCACAACAGTTTTTTCACTATCAGTGTAATAAGACAAGTGCATGAACACTTATTCATGTAAGTATTATAGGCTTTAGTAGCCTAAGGTTTACCAGCTTCCCTTAATTGAGAAGTTGAGACAAATATTCATGCTTGATAATTGGTTCTGGATTCGGTTGATTGCACACGGTACCCTGATACAGGTGTGGGCTGTGGATAAATGGTTTTTCACTTTGGGATGTTAGACATTAATACCATTCTCACTTGTAGGAGAAAGTAGGAATGACTTCTATGAGATGTCATGGAACATAGGGAAGAACTTATCACAGAATCACAGAATTGTAGGGGGTTGGAAAGGACCTCCAGAGATCGAGTCCAACCCCCCTGCCAAAGCAGGTCCTCTACACCAGGTTATCTCTAGTCATCTGATCATTACTATGATTATATATTAATCTACTTAACATTGAGTACCCATTTCACGAGAGAGTAAATGTTTCCTTTCATTTTTCTTCCAGAAAATGTTAATTTATGATCCTGCAAAAAGGATTTCTGGCAAAATGGCCTTGAACCACCCGTACTTCGATGATTTGGACAAATCTACTCTTCCTGCTAATCTGATTAAAAAATTCTAAAACTTTGGACTAAATCAGAGTGAAATAATCACTATTACTTTTACTGTTGTCTGTCTGTAACTTTGTCTGTCTGCCTACTTTAAAATTGTGGCTTTTTAGTTTGTTTTGGTTTGTGTTACTTAAATGTAAATATTAATTGACTAATGTGGTGAACTTCCTATAAATAAAACTTTAAATCTAGTGGAGGACTGAACTCCTTTCCACACTCCTACAAAAGCACAGCCTTTCAGAATGGGCTGGTAAGTTGCTGCTCGTCTGCCAAAGCAGGTAACTAAAACTACTGAAGTTGCTTTTGATACGACTTCTCTGAAGTTCAACTGTTTCACTGCTATGCACAGATGAAATGTAAGACTTGCATTGTACTGAATGTGCCAAATGACATCTAAAATGGGATGGCTTCAGTAATGTGCAATTCGAAACAAAGGAGGTGGCCAAATGCTTCTAGGGTTTCTTTTTCTGAAGATATTTGGGACATCTTTATGCTTTTCTGTTGTCTTGAAGGCACAAGAATGTATTTTGCATTGGTGTGCTAACTTGTGAGTCAGTGTAATTCTAGCCCCTGGAATAGTTAAGGTGTGTGATGTTAAGTTCTACAGGACTGCCTATATACTGATGTGCAGTTGGCTGACACGGCTCTTTTCAACTGCTAGCAGTAATGCAATTCTCATCTGATTCTCATTAAAGGCAGAACCCCCTGGATTATACTGGGGAAGTTAACCTTTTCACATAGGAATATTCAAGTAAGTGTTGACTTAATAAGACTGCTCTCAGAAATGTATGAAATACTGCATGTCTACAGACGTGTCCACAACTAAAGCATGGGCTTTCTAAAGTTCCACAACATTTAACATTTACAGGTGAGACATTATAAAACCTTGACAGAATTCACCAAACTATATAGTAAGAAATGATTAGCCATCATTAGATTTCTAATTGCTACCTTTGCTCTTGGTTTCCTATACATCAAATGGGATACAATGCTAGATTATGAGAAGAAAAGCAATGGAAGACTTGTGGATGCGTTAAAATCGCAGTTCGATTAAACTTAACTGCAGTTCTCTTTCTAGTGTTATAGCTGCTGTAATCTCTAGTTGTAGGACTGCACATCTGTCAAGTTTTATTGGATCTCAGCACCATGGAGCTCTTGCACTTGCTGACTTACAGCCAAGTGTGGAATAAGAATGAAGGTCTGTAAGTCAAGCATGTGAAAGGAATAATGCAAACCACTCAAAAATAGTTTTTAAGTCCTGTGAGTCTTTGAAACAAAAGCAGTGGAGGTAACATTTTGTCCATATGTTTACTTTCATGCCTACTTATGAATAACTGAAAGAAATAGTGCTGGACCTTGTTCTAATTAACCATCTGCAGTATTAACATTGGTGATAAGATGTATTTTCAAGGCAAATTAGGGTAGAGGTCTCAATTGCTGTCTTTTGAGTGCAGTAATTTGATGTGAGCATACAGGTCAGGGCACAGTATTGCTGGTGCTAACTGGTTATGCTAGATTAGAAAAAGAAGAACTTACAAGCACTAGCCAGCAACTGCTCTGAAAATCAGAAGATAAATATTGGTTTAAACAGATTATCTTAACGTTTGTCTCTGTAGTGGACAGATTTGCATCTTTATGTGATGAGAGGAAGGCTTTCAGCTAGGCAAACTCAAATTTTGTTGTTTGCAACTGCTTAATCCTTATTTCTATAATATAAGTTCCGGCGTCCATTGCAGTTTCATGTGACAGTGAATGCTTCAGCCTATTCTAACTGAAAGAGTACAGTACTAAAATTGCTGAAGAAAGCTTATTTTCAAACAGTAACTTACAGTGCCATGCAACTTCTGTGCTGTGAGCCCAGGCACTGTGTTATGACTGGTGATGTAACAACACATGTGGAGCTGTGACAGTGGCTGTCTTAGTCCTCCTAGCAAATGTGACAGAGAAATGAACGCAACGTCATCCATCCGTGTGTGAGGTCGGGCATGGCAGTGAGTATCATGCCTAGTGACATACGCTGTATTAGTACCTGTTCTGAAACACAGTGCAAACTTAGTGATGCTCTCTAGGCCTAATATTTAGAGAGCTTGTGATGCTTGAAGCTTCAGCTACCTGAAACTTAACGCTGGTAAAAAAAACAGAGCTGCCTTGCACTTCTGGGTTTTACTTCACTGTGGATAACAACTGGCAGCTCTATTGATACTGCTCTGACTGTGTGTAGTAGGAGAACTGAGTTGCTGCAGTATGTTACCCTTGTCCTTCAGCTGAGACCACTGTAGTGCTTGGCAGGGTTTCACTGGTTCATAATCTTTAATTAAGGCATTTAGGCAATTGAATGGTACTAATCTAACAGTTGTTGGATGTGGGCCCAATATGCAATAACCAGTATATTTTTCATTGCCACAGATAGGATGATTACTTGAGAACAGAAAACACTGCTTTTCCTGAAGTGACTAGGAATCCACATATTATTTTCTTTCCCACTGAGTGTGCAGTAGACTCGGTACTAAGTTACATAGTTAAATTACTAAGTGCCAGCTTGCAATTATTACTACCTAATGGAGATTATAGATTAACAAAATTGAATTTTTGGTTATCTTTAAGGGTTTTTATAGTGATAGTGAGCACCTGTTGAAGACCTATATATTTGCATTGCATTTCTTAATGTTGGAAGAAGCAAGGTGGGAGGGAGACAACAAAAAGCAGTCTGCTCTTGGTTGCAATAGAGTTTTATAATGCTGCATCTATGTCAGCTCTGGTATTATGGCAGCTGGTCAGTGTTTTCTCTTAGAATATGGGCAAACCCCAGCAGGGAGCGTTACTTAACTTTCTGTTCAAATTGCTTCTATTCTATCCCATTAAAAAGTAATATGGATTAAAAAGTTGAGGTATATAAGATTGGGATCAAGTTAGCATTATTGTCAAGTTGTTATTTCTAACAAAAGCTTCTAAGCGCTCTCAAGTGTTGTAATCCAAAATATCCGGCCCGTGCTACTGGATGCTTGCAGACTGAGCTCAGCTGCTTTTATCTTACTTGGATATGATAATATATCCTCACTAAAATGAATTGCCACCTGCTCCTTTGAAAATAATTGATTCTTAGAAATAGAGGTCTTGCAGGGAGCAAAGAAAACAGTAACACTTTCTAAATCACTTGGATAGGACAACTGCCGTAAAATCTGCTCTCCACGGTACCTTTCCACGTGCAGGTGTCAGGTCAGAAGGGTCCTTCTCAGGCCAGTTCCAGTACTGTCTTTTGTGCTGTGGTGTTAAGTGAATCCATCACCTTTAATATGAACAGG
This sequence comes from Tetrao urogallus, assembly GCF_951394365.1. Classification (NCBI taxonomy): domain Eukaryota; kingdom Metazoa; phylum Chordata; class Aves; order Galliformes; family Phasianidae; genus Tetrao; species Tetrao urogallus. The sequence continues at coordinate 37,660,387 of NC_136818.1, forward strand.
TAGAGGAAAGTTAGCTGATAAGTCTGTAGCAGAGCATGCTTAACCTGTTTCAAACAACGCTTCTTTTATACGTTGTTCTTTTTCTTTATCTTCCTGTGGCCGTTTTCTTATCGCAACTTGTGTACCTTTACAGCACCTGGAAATGGATCAGTGTCATTAGCTATCTTTCTGAAATTACTGCCACCAAACATGCAGAACTCATATCTTCCTGTGTTTTCCCTTTATCCAGAATTTTTATCACTTTTTCATCCATACCAATTTTATCGTAAATCTGATATCCCTTTTCCTTGCTTATTTTCTTGTCTAACTATTTTCTGCTATCACATACCAGCTATTTCTAGAGTCATGTTTCTTTTTGAAAATGTAAATCTATTTTTCTTCATGCGGACTCTTATTAAAACCTGTTGGCTGTGTGTCATGTTATACATCTTACTCTCTGCCCAGTAGTTTACTGTAGTAGGAGGTACAAGTAATTTTGTAAGGAAAGATAAAGGCAAGTCCAGGGAGATTAAATACCTAGTACTGCCTGCTTGTAGGATGGAATGCTCTGCACTAACTTACCCCATCTCAAAATAGTGGTCAGGGGATGAGCGGAAAGAGGTTTAGTGATTTGTCTGGAGAACTGTATCTTCATTGAACCACAGGGCTTAAACTGGTAGTGGCTTCTTCCTCATTTATGAAGAGTTGGAGGGATCTGAAGGAGGAACTATAATGATGAAAAAAGGGTATTTGGAGAAAGCAGGATGCCGCTTAGAGCATGAAACAGAAGGAAAGCAAGGAGTAGAGCAAACATCAGAAAAAGGGTTTAAATCTCAGTGGGAACCATGAAACTTCTCATAGAGGGGAAACCAGCTTTTTGGTGCTCTGGAAAGCAAAAGCTCCTCAGGGTTGAGTCTGGAACTGCCACACCAGCTCCTATTCACCAGCCTTATGTTTGCCTGTTCAAATGTGCCCATGTGCCATCTTTACTCAGCCTTAAAAGAGATGATTGAACTCTGCTTTAAACAACTAAATTGTTTGCAAAGCAATGTCTGTTTAAGGCTTGGATCTGACATGACTGTTCTAAGCATGGTCTGCAAGTTGTAGTTGATGTGTTTGTAACCGGCTTTGACTATACCAGGCTATCTGGTAACGTGTGATTTAAAGAATCCCCTAGCTATCCTATTGTACCCAACTCAGAAACAGAAAGGCTAAGCATGCTGTCTCCTCCCTACCTGTGTCACTCAGTGTGGACTGCAGTTGTGTACTTGGAGTGTTTGATAATCTCAGCCCTGGATACTACAGATGTTAACTTGTATTAGAATACACGCTTGCTACTCGTGGTAATTTGTCAGTACTAGGAAAATGCTATTCTTGATTAGAGCTGTTAAAGAAACAGCTTTAACATTTTATGTAACTACAGTAATCAGAACAGGAGGAGTGTATGTACTGCAAAGCTGAATTCACTGAGACCCTGCTCGATTTGCTGGCAAATAGAATGCTGCTTGCTGCTTTATGCTGAGTGCAGAGTTGGTTCCAAAGGGAAACGATTAAGAAGATTTTTATTAAATGAAAGCACTGTGTACTTCTGAACAATTAAAGTTAGAATGTCCCTTATGCATAAGTCAGTTTCTGAATGAAGACTAAAGCTGCTGTTAAGTACATTGTGAGGGCAGCTCAGGGAGGTACCAGACTTATAGGGGCTGAATAAACATTGCCTTGGATTAGCCCTGCAGTACTGCTGGTAAATCTGTGCAATTCCTGCAATTCTTTAAAAACATATAAAATATTTATTTATTTATATATATATATATATATATATATATATATATATATATATATATAGTTTGACACTTCATTGGAGTGTGTAGATCTGTTGTCAAAGTCTGTATAATCACTTTTTTCCCAGGAGGAAGAGGACATCAGATTATTTGGCAAACTACTTAAGAATAATGCGAAGTACCTCCCCTCCTATTCGTTACCTTCAGAAGCCTGTCTGTACTGGGACGGGCACTAAAAAAAGGCTCCTTTGATCCTTTAGATGTTGAAGCAGAGAGTAGGCATAAGATTTACATTGGCCCAGAGAGGACAGGAAATGTATGTGCTGGAGTCATAAACCACATATGAGAAAATATCTATTCAGCAAGATTGCAGCTGCCTTTGCTGTAATTAAAATTAGCAAATAAAATTTTTCTGTAGCAGATGGAATGTTGTGCCTTTCCAGTACCAGTTACTTCTGAAAATTCAGCTTTGAAAGTATTCCCTGCTAGGTATCCAGAGGCAATCACAAAAAAGACATTGCACTGCTACTGGCTCTGCCTGATCATACTTCGGATCAGCTTTATAAAGACTAAGTGAGAATAAAGAAGCCTTGTTATAGAGGCCATACTTCATTAAATCTGACTCTGTTTTCATCTAAACTCCCATGCCTTATTTTCTGACAGGCTGTATCAATTCTTGGAGGCAATGTAAGCATTCCACATTGCTTTGGCTATCAGTTGCTCTGATTTACATCTGCTTTATCAATAGCTGATTTGTGGTAATGAGTTTTGGTTTTGTTTGCACTGTATGTTCCTGTATAGTGTGCTGTTTTCCTCGTGTAAACGTCAGTGGGAAGCTAAGTGTTCACCTCTGTTGCCAGGGTATATTTCTCTTTGGAATGGTCTGTTGACTATTTCAGTACGTTCTCGTTGTGTTCGAATCAATAGCTGCAATCTGTATTGATGCTACTGCTAGTTGATTAATTGACTGATCCCAAACACACACATCCATTATTGGTGGTTGATTAGGAATGGAAGAAGTGGAAGTGGCAACTGGTCTCTTCCAGTCACTAAAATGATGAGTTGGAGGTAATTAGTGGCTTAAAAGGGTTAAATTTCTCCAGTTGTTTAGATTACTATTATTATTTCTGCTGACCTGGAGAATTTAGATTGGGCTGCTGGGAGAAATTGTTTAAAAAATATTTTCCCAAACTCTTTTAAGTTGCGACCTACTCAATTTAATTTTGGCAAAGTCTTGCCAACAATTGCCAAAATATCCAGTACATGCAGGGTATTGTGTTCCTGATCTAGACAAAACTTGTGATCTTGGTTCTTTCCAGCATGGATCCTTAATCCTGAAGAGACATGCTTTTTCCATAGCTGTTCAGATTCAGCATGCTGCTCCCTATGAACCTGGAATCCAAGTGGGCTAATGCAGCTCCCCCCATTTAGTTAACTCTGCACCTATTGCTTTTCTTTGTGTAAGACATTAAGAGGTAATTCTGTCTTTAGAAACATTGTTTGCCTTTAAAAAAATGAGACATTTTGATCCTGTATCATTTTAAACTATTATTCCTATTCCCGTCCTCTTCAACTGCCTTTCAGTGATATTTTTTCCCCATTATCTGAGTCTGTTCACTTAAGAGGTAGCAGAGATGGAGCTTTTAGAAGGCCTTTCACCTTGACAGTGATGAGAAAAAGAACACCATAAGCAAGCCGAGGGCTCTCCCTGCCTTGCTTCCAACAGAGACTCAAGAGGATGAGGATTATTTACTGGAGGTGGTTTTCTTGTGTGAGCATTTTGACTTGGTAATATCAGAGAGCTTGGGCTCTAAAATGTTCCCAGTTGGTGGCCTGGGGGGATAAAAGGAAAGGTCATTTTTCTTCACCTTGTAGCCTTACTCTTAATGGATCATGCTGCAAACAGCTTATTGCTGTGACCTAGCAGGTCCTCAGCCACCTGTGAGGATCAGAAAGGATTGGGCTAGTTGAAGGAAGGCGGGGGAAATCTTAAGGATCTTCTAGTGTCCTTCTTCATGGTTCAGCTTTGGTTGCTTCCTATGTGACTTTCGTGTTTTTGTCTCATCTGTATTCAGTACCTCATCGCACAGAGAGTGAGTCCCTGAGCTTCTATGCTCCATTTCCATTCTGGAAATGGAGAACTGTGGAGAGTAGTGGAAATATTTCACTGTAGTTTGCTGAACAGTGTGCCCTGAGCTGTGAACATACCAAGTTCTGTGTCAGAACTGTGCCTGCTTTTCCCTCTAATACAGGCTTTGGAAGTTCCTTTCAACTCACTGGTTGGAAAAAAAGGGGAAAGGGTTCTCATCTATTGGATTTCCTTGATCTTACAGGAATTACTGTTTCTGTAAAATTACCTCATCTTGAGATGTGCTGGGAGTACTGACTTGCTGGTTAATAGCTCCTCAGCAACCTTCAGAAGATTTTACAGAAAAAGCAGAAGTGTTTCTAAAAAGCAAAACTGTAGAACTGGCAGACAGCTGAGGATTTATTTTGCCTTCTTCATAACGAAAAAAGTATTATGGGGAAGCTCTTCTTACAAGTTGCTTAAAACGCTTCTGGTGTGACAGTGGTGATACATACTGAAGTCTTTATGTGTATTTAGTACAAAATCATGGTTTTGTTTGTTGAATTTTTATTTTTCATTTGTTTGTCTCCTTGGCCACGAGGTGGCACCATGGGACTTGAATACAAAAACCACGCTGCAGAGGGGGAGGGTAGGGAAGAAAAGCTTTAACTCTCGTGCCTGCATGAAAAATTGAAGGGTATTTATTTTCTGGTAGGCAGCCAGGCTGAAAATACTATCTGAATTGAAAACCTTTCACAAAACATCTGGGCAGTTAAATTTTGCTAACTTCAAACATGTCCAGTACTGCACTGCCATACTGATTTCTTTCTTTAGTGAAGAATCTCATAGGCTAACACAAAAAAGTCTCTGTGAAAACTATTTCATGCTGAAACTAATGATCAGAACTACTTTTCTTAATAAATTGAGTATTACAGAAGTGCCAAACTATACAGCTAGGCTACACCAAGCCAATAATCAGTCTCATAAGTCCCCAAAACTTGTCCATTGTGAGCAATTTTGTAGGGGATTTTTTTAAATTGACAAGTTTAATATCTACATTTCCCAGTCTGTGTGTGCAAATTGCCCACGTTTTGTTCAGTAATTTCTTAAACTTTTTCAACGGGTTGACTAATTCTTTGCTGGGAAAAAAAAAAATTATATATATATATATCTTATAACACTGGCATTAAGGTCTTGTTTTATTTGTTTTCTCCTGAATGCAAAAGCTGCTATCTAAAAGTAGAACTATGGAAAAGGCTTCCCAGATGATTTGATCACCGAGGCATGGGATTATTCAATCACATGCCTGGTAAAACTGACCTCAGTATTGGTGTATGAGCCATTACACCCTTCCCCTCTTCACTGTATGCAGTGATGCATAAGTACACAACCTACACTAACAGTCCTACTCGCTGTGCTGCTTGGGACAGTTTGTTGGGTGGACTTTGATAGTTATCCTTAGGAATGGAGAAATACTTTGTTCGCTTCCCAAGCCTCGCTCAAAGGCTTACAAGATGGTCTAGGTAAGCATGCATTTTACACATGGTCAAAGAGCAGAAATATGTGTTCATTCTTATGAGATGTGGCCCCACGAAAGCATGTGTTAAGTGGAAAAATGCTAATGATGCCTCTTCATAGTGAGGCTTTTTTTAGTGAGAGAGACAAAAATCACATATAATGTACTCATCTCCTTAACATCGGTTCTAAGGCCAGACATTGAACACAAAGAAAAACATAGGCTTTAGTAATACCTGCCATTGGTTTATGTTGGAGTCACGATAGATGATTCTTCAAGTCATAGAAACTGTGCCAAAGGCAGACTGTGCAACTTAACTCTTACTGTTCACCTCTGACAGCCCAGCTTATAAGCCAGGTTCCTCACCAGTAAGAATGCTGCATTGCACAGCTTTGCATGTTCACTAGGTGACAATTATCCTCAGAGTACAGCGCTGTGCACTGAAGAACGCAAACTCAGATTTAGGACAGAGGGACTGCGTACAGAAATAAACAACGCTGTGTTTGAGGAGCTTAAAACACTATTCAGCTTCTAACTAAAAGGCGCTGAGCAAGAACTCTATGGAAGATGGCTTTGTTTGTTTGTTTTTCCTCTCCTCATGGGGAAATGATGAGATGCATATTGTAAGTATTGCTGGCATGCGCAATAAAAACTAGGCTAGTCTTCAAAGCTGAGCACAAGAACTAGAGGAACAGGGTATAGCTTCCTTTGTCCTGGTAAGAAGAGTAATGTATCAGCTCTGATCTTTTGATCTGCTACAAGAAAACAATCACTTTCTATAGAAGAGTAAGTTTCTATATGAAATTCTCATGTAATGCTTGTTACACGGTGTGAAAATACTTTATAGTTGAGAACTGAATTGACTTAGAAAAAAGGAAGTTTATTGATAATATAAAGCAGTGCTTGTACAAGTTTTTCCTTTTCTAGCTTTGAACAATCATCAGCTGCTTTAATTAGCTCCAAACACCTTTATATTGTTATTTGAACCCAAAGTAATTGTGATTATTACCCATACTTTATATGCCTGCTGGTTATTTTAAAGCATGAAGATGTTTTCAAAGCAAAAGATGCGGTTTTGTAATCTCTGTGCAACCAAGCAGCATTGAAAAGTGCTTTTGTTTTGGTTTCACTGTTTCTTTGATGTGAGCTCTTTAATTTCTAAGTTAAGAGCATTTATTGAATATTTTGAAATCTGGGGAGTACTTCCCAGCTGATTAAATCAATACTCATAGCAAATGTAATATTGAGAAGCCTGTTAACCTCTAGAAGATTTACCTTATCTATGAACTTGTCTGTCAGTATTTTTAGCACCACTCCTCCTGTGAGCTTCACACAGATGTGCCTGTTTCCCTGTAGGCAGCCACAGGTAGGGGGAAGCTAAAGCAAAGACACTGGCTATGGGTCTTGTATTTGTAGATCACATATGCCAGTTTTCCTCCTAAAATGTAATTATCAGCTTTACAACAGAAACTGGACAACAAAACTGGAAACTAAACTATTCAGCATTACCTCCAGCAGAGAGCAAAATAAGCACATTCCTGTAGTAAGGTTTACTACGGTCAGACTGAAATTTCACATCAAACATATCTAGTAAGTGACAGGTCACAAGACATGCCTTCAAACTACCAGGAAAAGCAAAGCAGCCAGATAAAGATTTCTGGGGCTTGGTATGGTTGGTTGAAGAGACTCACAGTGAGCTATTAGCATAATCAAACCAGCTGCCAGGTCAGTGATTAGTCTGTATTCAGCACTGGTTATTCTTTCAGTCATCCTTTGTGTTTGATTAGGGACCGTCTTGGTGTTTATCTCTTCAGGCCTGTCCTGAAAACATTCTGTTACTTCACATCTCTCACAAAAACCATGCCATTGCATTTCAGTTCTGCTTTGCTAAGATTCTGGAGGAACATGTATCAAGTGTATCACATATCAACAGACCCTCCTTTACCAAAGGCATAGTGAAATGAAAAGGTTATTCTGGGGCTTCACATTACCACAAAGCAGTTGGCGTGCACAAGGTGGTAAATGCATCAAGCCTATGACAAATGAGAGGTAATCCCAGTTAAGTCCTTACCCTCCAAAATTAAAAAAAAAAAAAAAAAAAAAAAAAGGAAAAAAAAAGAAAAAATTAAATTAATTAAAAAAAATCAATCTGATATAAGTAATGGAGCCTTCAGAAAGTTCCCCGACCAGTAGGAAAGTTTCTCACCATCTGGCCCTACAATTTCAGTACGATAGGCTCACAGCATTTGCCGTGGTTTTGACAGTCCTTGACTTTGCCATTTTAATAAGCTGGATTCTAAAGCACAGCCTTTTCTGTTCAGTGCCTTTCACCTTTTCAGAAGTTAAACTCAGCTTGTTGGGTTTTACCCACACAATTGTGGAACAGGAGTGTGAGACTCCCATTTAGAGGAATTTCAAGCTATGGGTGCTACACATAAGCAGGAAGAATCAGTCGTTTCAGAACTATGTGACATTAAAATAAGTAAGGGTTTATTATCACTTTATTACAATTGTTTTCATAATTTCTGGCTGTGAAGTTAAGGGCTTTGTGATCGCTATTGGGCCTATAAGACTTTCTGACCAGTTATGAGAGCCAAACTAAGACACAAATACTGTCGGCTTGGTGTCCAATGACCACATGGGGTTATCAGCGTCTCAGCTTTCATTTAAAAAGCCTCATTTCATTTTAAATTCTCTAGGCCTCACAGAGGGTCCAGAAGGTAGAAGGCCATACCAAGGATAATAACCAATCACACAAGGTTCTGGCTTCACTGCCTGAACCTGCTGCCAGGATACAGTCACTGCCTTGTGCAGAGTGTCCCAGACACAGCATGTACCTGGGAACCTGCAGCCCCACACCAGACCTGGTAGAGGACTGGAGAGGAGAGGGGAGGTTTGGCTTGGCTGCCCATATACACGCACCCTCCCAGAGCTCATGTTCTGAGGTTCCTGAGCCAACCTCTCCACGCCACTGTCTGTGACTTGTGTTTGGCAGCAGAGGTGGGCACAGAGGAGCTGCTCTGCAGACAGATCCATATGGATCTCTTCCGTGCATTACCAACTACACTCACAGCTGGAGACAAGTAAAGCTATGGCATGAAGGGCATTTGCCCAGGCCAGGTGCCACATTGTCTGTGCATCCCTAAGGCCTTCATAATGCTGAGGAAAACATAGTGCTCCAGAGCAATATGTGGACGTCCCTAGTGCTTCCTCCATATATTTAGTCACATGCATACATCCCTTACGAAGATGTATATTCCTCATGCTTTTCATGAACGGAGTGTGTGTGACAGATAATTAAAAGACTGATTCCCCAAGGAATTCATGAACCTGTCACCTGTAGGATAGGTCACGATACAATTATGAAGGGATGTTTTCATTTTTGTGTTGTACAAAACCCAATAAAACTGAAATATCTTTTCCGCATACCTTGCCAGCTAATAGAAGCAAGAAAAAAAAAAGTTATGCTTGACTAAATTCAGGAAAACTTCAGTTAGAGATTGAAGGAGAGGCAGCAGCACACAGAAAAGGATTAAACAGAATTATTTTTTCTGGTCAGCAAAACAACTGCACCCTTTTTCCTTAAGAACCTGTTCATTATCCTCTCAGCGATCCAATCCTCAAATTTTATATAGGACTACAGCAGATAACAGATTACAGAAGGATGTCAAAGTTTGCGAATGGGTCTCCTCTAAGAAATAAGCTTAAAATATTTTTAATTTAAACTTTCTAAAGAAATATCTGCTTTATGTGGCAGAATGAAAGCAAGAAAACATTAATACATTTAGCACAGCACAATTTCAGTAGATAAAGATGTAATTAAAACCAATGCTACACCTGAAATAAATTCACTTTCCTCGTAGGTTAAAACCTGCTGAAATAAAGGCTGGAGGAGGAGAGATAGGGAATGCTGCAAAGGTTTCTGGGGGACAGCAGGGCAATAAAAGCTGAAGTAGCAGCAGCTGTGTTGATTGCTTCAAAGCTGGAGGGAGGTAGAGCAGTGTTTAAAGTTAAAAGGAGTAAAAGGTAATGAGTTTCATGCTTGCCTGATTTAAATTGATATTTTTGTTCTGTTGTGTGAGAAGAATTAAGTTAGACAGTATTAAAAAGAAAAAAAAAAGGAAGAAGAAAGACAGCTCTTATGAGGGCTATATGGAAAATCCCCTTCTTACTTTGCAGGGGAATTTCCACTGCTGGACAAGGAGGTAATGTTTACATACTAGTAGCAATTTAGGTGAGGTATTTGCTTAACCTGTATGTTTGCTCGCAGATTGAGCTAAGGATTCCTTACAGTTTCATTTGCTACGTTTTAGCATTCAAGATTGTGGTCTGCTAGAAATCTTCTGGCTTTGTTGGGGTTGGCGTTGTGTAAGTTTATGATACTGCAGGATTCCTCTTGTAAGGAAATAATTGTAAGCTTCTGTTATTTCTAGATTTCAGTCTGTGTTCCCTGATGCTATGCTGCATCACTGTGCAAGAGAAAAGAGGTGTTTAAATAAGGAATGAGTAGTAAAACATCTAGTAACTACAGGAGAGGGTTGGTATAGGGGACAAATCATGGCTTGGCATTAATAGCTGGAAAAAATGCCTTGCTCGAAGATATAGAAGGTATTGTTGCTGCAGCACTGTGCAACAGCTGAAGATAAGTAGGTGTGGGGTTCTCTGTGCAGCTGATAGATGGTAGTTGATCTGAAAGTAACACCTCCTATTTTGTTATATTGGTCCATGATATCAGAGGCAGGTGTTGGTGGTATGGCAGTAAAGACGAATCTTCTCACCAATATTCTGTTATATTTTGTTGCTGTGTGACAAATGGCAGTAGAGGGGCAGTCTGACAGGATGTGTCTAAGGCAGAAATGAGGATGAAGCAAAGGGATGGGATTGAATTAGCCCATATAGGAAAAAAAAAAAAAAAAGGGACCCACTGACATTCAATGCTCACTGAATGCTTATTGAAAATGAAACAGTGGATGTGAGCAAAGCCAGGCAGAGGGTGGAGTGTTTCAGCAATGGCAACAGTGACAGAAGGTCATCTCTGCTGGTGCAAACTCTTAGGAGTCTGGAATGCAGGCTGTTGGTCATTGCTGGTAAAATGCATAGCTAATGGCAGGGACTATACTGAGAAATCATGTTTCGTAGTTGAGAACTTGCTCTACTGAACAGTGCTGTTATGCTCTTTGTATTTGTTCTAGTTTTCATGGAGCTAAATAAGCATTACACTTGAAATGACCTACGCTCTTTCAATTAGCTTCTGCAGACTACATTTATTTATTGCATTTTTCCCTTTACAGTTCTGCCTATTTCACAAAGGTGTCACAGTACTAAATTGATTAATCTTGGAGCACTATGTCATACTACAGGAATATTGCAGATTAGCCACTCATGTTGCTTGAATCAGGCCTTCAACAATATGTTCAGCTTTTATCTTACTACTTTTGATGTTGTGATTTTGTCTTTTTTTGACACTTTCCCTGTCTCCTGTTTCTGGTAACCTTTAAAACCCTCTGCAGGCAGGTGAAGAACCCAAAACATAAAAATGTATCTAATTTATCAGGAAATGTGGAAGCTCTTGTAACTACTTGCAAAGCTATGCAGTAGCTAGCTATGCAAAGGTAGAATTGATGTGAGGTAGGCTTTAATGTGCAGTGCTCAGGAGAAAGCAAGGCCAAAAATAAGCCATTTGTGTGACTGGCTTGCATCCAAATGCAATGAGTCTGAAGGTTGTCTTAGCAGCTCACCTGTGATAGTGCTTAATGAGCTGCTCCAGAGCTTTCCTGCAGCTGGAGGTCAGAGGGTGGCTGTGCAAGAAGATCTGTGTGCGTGAGTGAGGCTTGCAAGCATCCTCCTCAGCTAAAGCAAATGTAGGTGAATAGACTAGAGGTGGCAGTTGTACATCTAAACACAAGCCTCACCTACCACCTTCTATTCAGCCTTGTTTAAACATTAGCATTTTCCTTTTTCCTCCCCCTAGTCACAAAGACATTGAAGTACATATCATGTTTTCAAGGGCTCGGTTTGCACTCACAGCAAGCTACTAACACAGGGCGAGGATGAAAGGCTCTGCTGTCCCTGAACTTTATATCCTCAGTCTATTTTTAGGAAAAACAGTGGTTTTCTTGATAACCAGCTTAGTACTGACAATGTTTACTCAAATGTTCTCCCTAAGGCTTGTGTCTTCAATTAAAAACTGGCACTACCCCTCTGCATGAGTATCATTCTCAGCTGAACCTGGGTACTTCCCAAAGGGTGTTTATGGTAGATGAAGCAATGTTCTGTGTGTGACTGCAATCTGCTACCAGACTATCTAGGAAGAGTTGCTCTTTCTTTGTCACAGGAAAGTAAGGCCTAGTCTGGCAGCTCTTACTAATTTGCTTTGTCCTACCTGAATCTCTGTGAGCTCACAGCAGTGATGGTAGTACCTGTTTTGTACTAAGTTTTCCCTTTACTTTGATGTGAGTGTACCCTCAGTCATCTTTAATCACACAATATCTAAGCTTTGCTACATAGCTTAAGAAAAGCTTAAGCTAAAAGAAGGAGGAGGATTTATGGAGAGGGGGAAGGTGGGAAGGAATAATTCTTAAAGGCAACTGTAAACAGAGCCTGGACTGTTTCTTTTAAAAAACATCTTTAAATATAGATCATATATATAAGTAAAGAGATGTAACTTAAACTAAGGATGTAAAGCCAGAAAACTAAATGAAGCTCTGAGGGATAGTTGTAGCTTGCTGTTCTAAGGGTTTTCAGCTGCGCTGGACAGTATTGAGAAGCTTCTCCTCCAGGGAGGATGCCAGACCCTCTGTCATCTATGTGGAACTGAGAATTGGAATGTGGTGGCAGAAGTCAGCAGGTTCAAAGTCTCATTTCTAGGTGAAAAATTGCACTGCAAAAGCTATGAACATGCTGATCAACTAGCCAGCAAAGAACTCATCAGAGACATATAAATACAGCTTCGCACACTTTAATGTGTGTAACCTATTCAACAAAATAAATTATGCCACACTGGTAGAGTGGTAAAAGGCCTAAAGAAAATTGAAAAAGCTTATATAATAATGAAAGATTATTCCCTGTTCAGTAGAAGAAATGTATATTGCAATAAGTGTCAGAGCTTTGTCAGCCTTGTGTGTGAAAAGAATGAGCAAAGTAAAACAAAGAGGGTGGGCAGAAGTGGTAGCAGGATGCAGCCACCAGGCTGTTCACCAGAGTAAGCACTACACCTGAAGGCACATCTCCCTGCTACTGCTGTTCATTGTTGCCCTTTGACACGTTACTGTACAGATATGGAATTAGAAACATTCATTTCCAAAGGGCAAAGAAGACACCCAAAGAGCAGTGCAGCACAGTTGATTCTGAAGTCACAACACTGAATCTAACATATTGCTTAAGTGCTTGCTTAAAATCCCTGGCAGGCATCTTATTCATACTATGCTTTACCATTATTTAGCATCAACCATAACAATGACTGGCATTTGCTGGAGATTGTGAGGACGGGTTTCACCATTCATTACGTGTACAGGGCATGACTAGTCTATCTTCATCCTGGGAGATGGCACCTGGTTCTGACTACTGTGCTCAAAGGGGCTCCCATTTTGCAGTCTTTCCATCTGTAGCTTTAGGGATTTGGCCTCATCTAATAAACTCACTCTCTGCATGGAATGCTGTGAGAACATAACCATCTTCCATAAACAGACACACAATCCCTCTGCTTTCTCTTTTTCCCCTTCACAGGCTGTACTCATGCTTGCCATCAGCAGGTAAGTGAGCTCCCGAACTGACACTAGACAAAAGATCAGACTGTTCATACACTCTACCCATCGCACAGGGTGGGAAGCAGGAGACAAGTATTTCCACGTGGAAATGGAAGCCTCGCTAGGGTAGGTCACAGGAGCAGCCACAGCAAAGTGCTCGGTGATTCCCTGATAGCCTTTCCATCCTTTGTGAGTTTGGGCTTAGCCAATATACATACATTTTTTTCTGTCTCAGGCTGAACACTGCCCTTACTGTAATAGAGATGGCTGCCTTTTAGCCCTCTACCTCTTCCTGAGGAGCCCTCTTGCTTCCTAGTGTGTGCTACTCCTTGCAAATGTGCAGACACTTCAACACGAAAATAGTGATTTTGCCAGTCCACCTTCTCTATGTCCAAATGTAGTCTGTATATTAAAAAAAAAAAAGGCATATTCATTAAATTTCAAGTGCCCAAATCAAATGTTTTTTGACTTGATCGGTATTCACTCAAATTCTGTCAAATCAGAAGATGACAATATAGCTGTGAATGGACAAGGGAAAAATGTGGCTTTATTTTATTTCCTGAGTGTAACAGTTAAGGCTAAAAGGGAATTCAAAGAGAAGGTATCTTATGTTGGTGGGTCCTTGAAAGGAAATAGCAGTAGATGAAGCAGTGCAAAGGGAGCACTTAGCTTATATCTAATGATCCATACAAGAACTGAATTGATTATGATTGGCTGTGCACCTAGAGAGAGATCAGAGGTAGGTATTGCTTGTCCTGAAAAAAAGCACTTGTTTCAAATCTGCTGCTGTGAAGAGCAAATATGGTAAATTTGGATAAACAGCCAAGAGATGAGAAGTGTGCTACAGAGCAATGGACTCCTGTGACTGGTAGAGAGAAGACTGGATAGTGCCCAGTCTGCCAGGGTGTTGGGAATGAACAATATGGAAATATTCAGCACAGATGGTAGTAAAGGCTGCATGTTAACCTTCAAAAAGTGCAGGTGAGTGAAGTTTTTTTTCCCCCATGTGTGCTGCCCTCAGTGCCACTTAGATTTATATTGGCACTCACTGTTACAGGGACTGCTGTCAGTAGTAGAGCTTCTAGAAATGTAGCTTTCACAGTTAAAGATGTTTTAAAAAAAAAAAAAAAAAAAGGCAGGGAAACATCCCTTTTTGATAGCTTACTGCAAAAAGACCATGCAAATAGATAGGAAAAGATCCCTCTGAAGCTTGAATCCCTCATCCCATCATTTTTTAGAGCATAGAAAATAGCAGTGCTAGGTCAGACCAAGGATCTGTGTATCCCTTGCATTGCCTCTGAAACCTAGAGAAGGAATAGCGTGATTGGTTAGCAATGCCTCTTCTGAAAACTCCCAGCATTTGTTTGACTTGGGGAATTGCTCAGTCAAGCGTAGTGTCCATGTATTTATTAGCATCAATAAATATTTCATCCATGAGCCATTCCGGATTTCGTATGAACTTGTGTAAGATCTTTGAATCCCCAGTGCATGTGGTGAGTTCTGCAGCTTGACTGCTCTGCGTGGGCAGCCTGGCTGATGAGGACTTGAACTAGCTTAGATGGACCGGGAGTTCAATATGCTAAGTTGTTGGACTTCTGCTTGGCGTCTGTGTACCAAAGTTTAAGAGAACAAGTCTCTGAAGCCTGAAGAAAGAATGTAGCTCTAACTCAAAGGTCATCTCCCTGGAGTGAATCTAACCTTTATTTAGGGGACTGGGAGGGTGAGGAACATCTCCTTGGTACTTATTCCTAGAGAAAAGGGAAAGCCATGGAGCTAGATAAGAACAGCAAGGTCATCAACTGCTGCACCTATGTGTGCACTTGCTGTAAAAGTTGCAACCACCTTGTACAGTTATATGACACATTTACTCCCTGTAGTGCTGCAGAATGCTTTCCCAGAGCCATACAGCAAGCTCCAACCAACATCACCTACTGCAGCGTACTGCAAAGATGTGGTAGACGGTGAATCACTTCATGATCTCTAACAAAGGCACTTTTGCCCCTCTTTTCAGCTAAAGAGAGGCAGTTTATTCTATTAAGAGTTGGGACAAGTCTGCCCAGCAATCCCAGTACTGATCTTCAAAACTTTCATCATAGTCTAACACCTGGGAGATGCCTAAAAAAGGAAAGGAAGTCCTTAATTACCCAATTACTTTTTGATAGTTACCCAATTTTCTTTTAATGCATTTTCAATTTTTATTCTTCCTATCTAAAATTAGTTTCAACAAAATAAACCTTGCTGTGACTACAGCAAACAAGCTCCCCACAGGATATAAAAGCTGTGAGAAGAAGATACACTGGACCCTATTGCTCGTTACTACTGCTATTCATTTTCTATCATTACTAATCTGAAAATGAAAAGAATATTCAGCTGTGAGTCCTCCAGTTCTCCACTCACTACAGCGACTTCTAGAGATGTGCTCTCATCTGGTGGGTCAGACATCACTTCAGCGTTCTCCAACTTTTCTGCCCTTGGCCAGCCGAAATCAAATGGGAACAGAGCTAGAGAGGACCTGCCTCAGCAGGTGAGTCTGAGGGAAGCAGAAAAAGTTCTGTACCCAATCCTAATGGAAAGCAGAGACAAATCCTATTCTCCACAGATGAATAGTGAGTGTGCAAGAATTTACATTTGACTGATGCTCACTTAAAGAGCCGTGTGTCTTACTGACTGCAGGACTAGTGACCCTACATCACACCTCTAGCAAGGTAGTGCAGCTCTTCCTGCAGAATTTGCTACACAAGAATAGGGAGGATTCAGTCTCATGCTCCTGAGTGATCCTGCTCAGGGATCTTCTAACGGAGTCTTTTTTTTTAATGTGAGATTTGTTAATTGTCTAAAAAATAAACCCAGACACCCCACAGTTGGAAATGCACGTGCAAATCAGAATGGAGATCCATGAAACTCTGCAAGTGGACTGTAAGTCCAACTGAGAACCTAGGATAGAAGCCTTATGAATGACATTTGTAATATGAAGAGAGTGAGGTAATGTTTATAAGGTGGTAGGGAATTGCATCTCATCATATGCTCAGAATGCCCATCTTACACTTACGGCAAAGATTTAAATTTAGTGATATATTCCTAAGATGCTGCCAATTGTGTTTTGTTTTTTAACCCTTGAGGGTATTTTGACTAAGCACAAGTATCAGGAATGCCATGCAATCCTTGTTCTACAGCCTCAGCGTAAAACTAAAATAGTTCCCATGAGGAATAAATAATTACCTTTTTTTCTTTCCTTCTTTTTTTTTTTTTTTAATGTTAAGGTCAATAATTAAAAATCCTCCTTGTGAGGTGTCATCAACTGGCTGCTTATCTAAACTTCACTGAAGCCAGAATGGGAGCTGGGAGGAGACGCTCCACTAGTGCAGCTACTCAGGCCTGTAGAACACAGAAGGGATGGCACCCAGATCACTAAATATCTAATGGTGAAGACCTAAAGCTGAAAGTCAGTGTTGGTATCTACAGGGAATCTCCCCCATCCCAGTGTAGAATTTTTATATGGTACCTGAAAAGCTGTCGCACTGCTGTTACCTGTGTTTCTGTGACTCACCCTCTTGACTTTGTGTTTTTCAGAAGCTGATGAACTTTTCTACATTGAAATCTCTGAAAAGGCCACTCCCTGGTGTCACAGAACTTTGCTGTGTGCTGTCCTGATAACATAGACCCACTGGAGATCCTTTGTATATTGGGGTAAGGACTTGCTGTTCTGGAATACTCTTTTAGAAGACAAAAATAGATATCCCAGGTGGTACTGGGCTCTTTCTAAGGCCAAAGGACAGACTGAGGTTTCAGTGCAGTATGGGAACGGATTTGAGATGAATCAGCAATACAAAATAATGTTTTCACTGTAATGTGTGCATAGGACATGCAGGAGCTATAACTGAGCACATCTCTAACTGTAAAACAGCCCAGCAGGATGTTACAGTGATTGTGTCTGCTTGCAAATGAGATACTAAGATCAAACAATTATAAAGGAGCCATAACAACTTTGTTCTGTGTTAACTGCTCTCTCTGAATCGCATCTTAATCTTCTCACTGGACACTCTTCAGAGTTTAGATACGTTAGCGCTACTTGTGCATCTCATGTTCAAGTTTCTTCATAGGCTTCTTTAGCCTTGATCCCAGAACTTCTCACATTTCTACTGAAAACTCAAGATTTTCATGTAAGCAGCAGGGAGGGATTTAGTTTCCCTGTATAGAAGGATATACAATAGTCTCACTACTCTGGCTGCTAATGCAAAGCAAATCTTGACACGGGTTATATTCTTTTACCTGAAGGCAAAGGCATATGCTAGCTGACAATGAGTTATCCTGTTGCAGAGCCTGCAGGATGGGGATTATTGCTGCTAACACGCTTTCATCATGCATGCAGCACACAGAGCAAATTTCAGTTAGCAGATTTTGAACAAAGACAGGTGATAATGTGTAAATTCATTAGGTGGCAATTCAGAGCCCAAAGTGTGCTTTTAGGATAGCTCATTGATTTCAATAGGAATTTTGCCTGCAGGAGAAACAGACTCATGCAAATGCTGTTATATCATTTTAATAGACCAAAAATCTAAGGGGATTCAGGAGTGGCAAGAAGACACCTTAAGGCATCTCTGCATAGTACGTGCCTTGGACTCCAAATAAGAACAAATGAATGCCGGCTTATCTGATGACAAAAGACTGACCTGGGTTTAAAAAAAAAAAAAGAAAAACAAAAAAAAAAACACAAACGTAGACAAAAACTGTGGCTTAATCTGACAAGGTCAGCAAATCTCTCTACCAAACTGCAATCCTTCTCAGTGTGGAAGAACTGAAATATTTCACCATTCAGATACCAAAAGTTCAGATACCAAAATTAGTCCTATTTAGTATAGAAGATGGAAGACTTGGCCCTCAGAGCAGGATTATCAAGGTGCCTTTAGACAGACTCTGAGTGCTTGTTATGGCAACAAAGGGAAAGCCCTACATTTTACAAATCAAACACTTCAAGGTATAAATTGCTCTGTACTTGGTGGATTCCTGTAGATAAGTTGATGTAGAATTAGGCCAATAAACTACAGTGCTGCTCCTTTCTTAATTCCTTTGGCAACACCACCATGCTTTCAGTGCTCAGAAGTTATGTTCAGATTCATCTCTTCTATGAGGTAATCCTTTTTAATGTATCCATGAATTCAGTGCTTTCCTTTGCACACCTTGAGACCTTATCTGACTGAAAGGCAAGGACAGCTACATCTTCAGAAAATGAAATTAGTGAGTTACAGCTGAAGTATGGTCAGTCTCTTATTACTCACAGAATATCTTATTTCTGGCTCCTGGTGTGCTGTGTGCAGGTGGGAAGCTGCAAACATTGGCTCTTGTTGTGATACAAGTACTCTAGGCCAGATCTTGCTTGTAGAAGTTCTTGCTGTCTTAGAAAAAAAAACAGAAGAATGCTGTTTCTAAGCAATAAGCTGAGTCTCTCCAGAAACAAAAGCTATGCAGCTTTCTCTAGATTCTATATATATGTATTTTCACCTATGCTTTTAAAATATATTTATATATGTGTGTATGCATATATATATATATACACACACACAAAACAGGCCTGAAAAGCAACAATTCTGACTTGAAGCTACTGGTTTAATCAGAAGCATTTTCATATTTTTTGTCACTGCTTTTTGTGTTGAGATCATTACCTTTTCTAATGGTAAATTCAAAAGAATAAAAAATTGCTTCCAGAAGTATCAAATTGCTGACATTAACAATCCTATAAATTAGCACTTTAGAAAAAATGTACGTTGTGTGCTGAATGCATTTACTTTTCCATGTCCTTTGTATTGACTAAAAGCTTTGAGAAAAATCATAAATGCTGTACTTTTCATTGTCTTACCACAGTCTTCTAGAAAAGCAACATCTTTCTAACTAGTATCAATGTTAATGTCTGTAGTTGGGGACACTTTTGCTGAGAGGCTACTAACAGGTAATTAGGGATTCTGTACAAAGGCTGACAACCTCAGTGGTGAGAAAGCAGGAAACTTAAAGCATACTGAAAACCTTATGGATTTCCTGCTGTTTACCTGCAATTTTTTTCCCCATGTCTGTCTTGACTAATTAGTTTCATGTCCCTTGGGTAGTATCATGGTAATTAAACAGTAGAAACCACACAGAAAAGTGGCAGGAGGTTTTTTGTTATCCTGTTGAACAGTAAATGACAAGTAGCAACCTTCCTGCATCCCTGACACATACAAACACTAGAGAACTTCCCTGTCACATTCCCAACCATAAATCTGAATATGTCATGCAAATACCAGCTCAGCAAATCTCCCTGAATGATACTGAAGTCAAATGCTTAGAAGTAGCTCCAAAAAGCATGGCAGACTTTTCAGGAATTTAGAAAGCTTCTTAAAAAAGCTGAGAGACCATTTGTAACTAAACAGTTTTATTGACTTTTTTGCAAAATAAAAAACACCAAGTAACCACCAAGATTAAAGGCCATAGACAGCATTAACCAAATGAACCAGCCACTTGGTTATAGTAGCTGATAACTAGCACAACTGGATTTTATTGCATATACCTCAGGTTCACTTATATATCCATTAGTTTGGCAAGATTACAATCATACAGTAGCTTTGGTTGTGTAAAACCTAGTAGTAATACTTACTCAAAATGGCTAATGTTTTATGACAACAGATACTTATCACATCTTTGCCTTCACACATCTTTTCTCATTCTTTCTTCTCTGTAATTTCCATCATCACTGACCAAGAATTAAGGAGACAGTGTTTGCAACTATCATTTATAGCCCTTCTTTATCACCGTATGGTGATGAATCTTTTATAGGGATAGGAATCTGTTGCTTGCTTGCCTTATAGAAGTCTGTAGAGCAGCATCTCTTTCCCTGCTAGGCAGCTTCTACCACCCTGCGGTAGCATGCGCCCAGAATTATTCCAACTGGAACCTAAATAAGTAGAGGTGTATATGGCTTTCAGTCCAAAGCCTTTCCTGACCTACAGCATGGGGGCTTGACTGCACTGCCTTACCTGTGAATACAGAAAATAAAAACATAAACAGCTTTTCACATTGGTATGCTGAGACACCAGCACAAAAAATATTAACAAACCTAATATACAATACCTAACTTAGTTACAGAATTGTGCCTGAGACACTGTGCAGGGCTGCACATGTATGTTCTACAATCTATATATTTTACTTTTGGTCTTTTAAAAATGCTTCATTCTTATATAATCTAGTATAACACCGCAGCTTTAAAGCAATGGTTGATAAAAAGTCATAAACACATAGCGTATCTGAAAACACTGGAGGCTTTTTTTTTCTCACATTGCTTTTGAGGAATTCCTTCCTTTCTGCCTTTATTTTGCCCCCAGCTTTCTGAGAATATTTCCAGAGGAAATACATGACCTACTCAAACCCTACCACTTTGAGTTCTACCAGGGAAAAAGCTACAAAACACTTTAGATTAAAATGAAGTGATAGTGTGCGAAGATCATTCTTCACTTACGAAAGGTTATAATACTAGATAACTTAGTTGGTTTTGCAGCCCTTTCATTTGCTTGCACTGAAGTAAAATGGAATTCGGCATGAGGAATGGCTGCATGGTTAAGACCACAATGAACAAGGTAACTGCTGTGCAGTACTTCAAATGCAAGCAGTGTAACTGCTTTCTCTATTCAGATCCACACTTATAAAGATATAAATTAATAAGCCCTTCTAAATGGTTTTAGAAACATCCTCTTTGATCTAGACACTTAAAACCTCTGAATGCTTAGAACCACTAGATTTCACATGGCTCGCATAGTCATAATTATTTGCACTTACAGGGCAAATATTAGAAATACATTTGCCTGCAGTTGAACAGGTAATTATATTGCCTATTATTCAGCTGAGCAAAGATCAAGCACTCCGTATCTTGCAGTTATTGGATCTTATTCTAACTTTTTACTTTAGAAAGGAGAAATACCCATCTAATTATATTACCAAATGCACAGTACTTAAGTTTTAAAAAAATAACAAAACCAACATTTATACTAGGCATCTTGATTTTTTTTTTCCTAAGGTGACTTTTTATGAGATTGAGAGATTAGACTCTAAAAGCTGTTTCTGATGACTGAGGATTGTCTATTTCACTGTACTCGTATAGTAAAAATAGTTAAAATCTAATACAAAGCTGCTACGTGGTTTTGTGGTCTGTAAAATAAAATGATAATCCACAATTTTATCTGAACAAAATACACTAGACAGTATAAAAATATTTCCCAATTGGAGATTGAAACATTAATGCTCTATTATTATTTTTTATATAAAAAGAAAGGTAATAATGGTAGACATTTGTCTTCTTATTAGCCAAAAATATACATAGGACTTTGAGGAGCTGTTCCAGGCTCACTTTCAGTGGGCTTGTGCTTTTGACCCTAGCAGTAATAAATGCACAGATATGGAACAAAGTTTCCTGAAAACATCTTATTTCTAACAATAAGACTAACTTCTGACACTGGCTATGAATTTCCAGTTATGTGTTCTGTTCAGGCAACTACAGCAGAGGAATTCCAGAAGCACCACTTCCGCCTTGAATGGTGTTTATTTAGTGCAAAATCTTCCTTTTCTCTTTCTTTCTTAACTCGTTGGTAGTGATCTTCTTCTTTTAAATACCACACAGGTGGCCAGCGATGCCTCTCAAAATATTCTTGATTATCTGATTAAAAAGAAACAAAGCACAAACCAGCCAGTAAATTACACAGATCCCAAAAAATGCCTTGTTTGCAGAAAGCTACACAACTCATCATTTATCCAGTCTCTGTGTTAGCTAGCTTATCAGAAATTCCCCTAGTTTCCTGATGTACTTACAGTGAAAAGAATCTGAAAGCAGCCACATGTGAGAATTCTCAGACCACTAAAGTGTAAAAATGCAAGACCTTTATAGAGCCTATCTTTAATTGTGACACCAGTAAATAACTTTTCCTTTTAGCATCTCTGAAATAGGTAAAGAGCAACATGTTTGCCTAGGAATCAGGCTAATGACTATGACCCTTCTTTATAGATTAGAAGAATGTAAAAATGCTACATGTAATTGTGCAGACGTTCAGTCTCACAGCTGAGCTATCTATGTGTTGAATGGACTAGAAGGAGAGAAAGAAGGAGTGGCCTCATGAAAATGGAGAATTGTTGCCCATACCTGAAGATTTAGCTTTGATCTCCTTGCGGAATTTGGAGCAAACACTGTTGTAATTGGTGCAGATGTAGTGCAAGCACCAAGCTGCCAGCTGGTTAGCGTTGTGAAACTGTAAAGAAAAACAAGAAGCTTATTCAGTTTACTGAGGTTATTGTTCATTCTGCAGTCCCAACTAAGAACCAAAGCTAGTGTGATTCCCCAGTGAGTTGTATCTGGCAGCACTCTCACAAGAGCACAGGGAAGCTTTTGAAGCTGAATTCCCCTCTAGATGTTCTAGCCCTTGCCAGGCTTCTCTGCTGGAGCAAATGGTGGCCCAAAAGGCTTGTAAGTAGGTGTTTAGTATGCACAGCATTTAGTTCCCCTGAACCTCAGGCATGCTGGACCTGTCCCTTATGTCTGTACCTATGAGTTATTACAAAGCCTGTTCTGAAGTAACTTTCTGTAAGCCTAGCTTCACTGATAGAATTCAAGCATTAGCAAAAGCTCAATACAACACCTAGTAAAAGCTTCCTACAGTCATAAGGAAGAAACAGCTAGAATGCAAATCAACCTTCATTGCATGTGTTTCAGTTGTCTACTATGACCTCAGGTTACAAACGCATTGCAGTTGCATGTACAAGGCAGTGAGGATATCCTAACAGCAGTTAAAACGTCCCAATTCTGTCTTCAAGCAAGGAAACAAAAAACACCCTTCATAAAATTAAGTAAGCTGCCCTTCTCTTGAAAAGGGTTCAGTCTTGGTTTCCGGGACTCAGCAAACATTGAAATATGTCTGAACAAGAAGAAGTAATATTTGTACATGCTCTGAACTATCAGAAGACTGGCTCTGAGTAGCTAGTCTAGGCATTAAGTTTAAAAATATAAAAACTTTTGCTGCTACACTGCAGATCTAAATATCTACTGGAACTAAACAGAGAGGAACCCAAGAACGAGTTACCATTGCTAAACTGCTCCATTATATTACAACACAGCCATGAAAATAAAGAGCTTGGAAGCTCAGTGATCAAGAAAAATTAAAACTTGTATTTGAAACAAAACTACCTCCAGTTTACTTTCATAGATATTTCATCTCTGAACTAACGTAAAAACCTTCTTTACAATAGAAAATAAGAGTCAGTTTTATTGTTAGTTGCTCTCAGAACTAAGGACTTTGAGTTTCTTAAGTGTAATAGTCAGAACAAAGAGAGCTAAAACAAGTGCTACAGTTGGCAAGAGTATCTTTAAAGAACAGTGTGCACTGACCTGAGCCAATTCTAAACAGGACAGTACATCCCCATCTATTGCAACGCCACTCATGGAGGCCTTGGTCAGCTCTTGTACTGCATGCTGCTCTGTTACAGGAGAAAACCCATTACTCATATGGGAAACAGTCACATCTCAAGGTCAGATCATCCAGCAGTAACAAAGATCCAAGAAGCCACGTTCTTCCTCCTTCCAGTGTTAGCTCTAGCATTGTGTAAGTGGCATATTCACTTAGGTAGCCTCAGCAACTTCAAATCTGAGTAAAGTCAAATTCTGGCCTTCACAGCTATGGCTGAAGATTCTGCATCACTCCTGTGAACTCTATTGCTACAGTAAAGGACAGTCCACACCAGTATTTGCCTCTTTGCCTCAATTGAAATAATTCATTTCTGTTTTCACATGTAATTGTTATCTCTTTCTTACAGAAAATGAGCAACTATTAATCACTCACAGAAGTACAAAATTCAGCACCCACCTGTCTCCTTCTGGCAGAATGGATAGGTGCAAACTTCAATATAAATTAGAAAAATACATCGGCTGTCTTTTTTGGGTAGTACAGAAACAACAGCCAAGGTTTTGGCAATAGAATACTGACAGAACTAATAAAGAAAAATTCAATTCAGGCCCTCTCAGATTAGTTACTTCTGCAGATCTAAATGTGGGCTCACCATCAAAAGGTACTTCAGGAGATTCTCCTTAACCCTTTCCTAGAAGCATAAACATTTTAGAGGCTGGAGTGTTTACTGGGAAGTGAGCTGATTTGGCTCTTCCGGATTAAGCTGCTGGCAAAAGCCTTTGGGCTCAAAATTATTTCAACAAGAATTAAATAGAACAAAATATTCTCAATAGTAAATGTATGCTTATGCTTCAACTACTTATAAGAATTATCAGGCAATAAAGACTTGTTCTGTCACAACCAATGTAGACAAGATATGCATTCCTGATGCACAATTGCAAGAGAGTGAGGATTTGGTACGTGGTTAGAATTTGCAACATTTTTTTTCCTATTAACCCGTGTAACCTTTGCTTCAAGCATCTCTGACAGTTTTGGCCTTGGCCATGTCTTCATAATAATATCAAGTTACACACAAAGAAAAACATATCCTAGAGGTCTGGGGCATGAATAGACTTAATTTTAAAACCAGAATAGTAACCTATTCTGTCATTTTTCTCTAAATATATGGTAGATGAGTTTCATAGTGAACTGAAGATTGAATACCCGTGTGTATACCAAAATATCCAACTCCCACCTGGGCAGTGAAAAGAGATACAGTATTTCTACAAAACTCATGAACATCGTGATAATTTTTAAATCGGTTCAGTTACCCTCTTTGAACAGAAATCTATAATGGAGCACTTTATCCATTACATAACAAAAAGTTCAGGGTCCATCCTGTTTTCAGGTAAATTATTAACTACAGAATGGATACTATAAACCATAGATATTGCATCAAGGCTAAAGAGAAGGTTTACTCTTTGCATTTTTAAAGCACAAAATGCTTCAACGAGCTGGTTTTGCACAAAACTAAAAAAGGCATGAGGAAGACAAGTACATTTTCATAAGAGAAAACATGAAGTTGTACTATAATTTTCCTTTCATGGAAAAAAGAATATCATCTTTGATATGAAAAAATCCTGTGCGTTCCAAAATCATTAAGACATGTTTAAACTGTTGTAGAAGACACTGCATTGGACATGCTCACAGGTCCTTACCTGCTAGAGCAACCAGGTGAGGAAGGCAAAACCTGTTTGCCAATGCGATTAACTCAAGTATGTCCAGTTCTTGAGTGGAGGATAATTGCTTGGTGTACAAGTAATCTAAAACAGCTTGCATGGAAGTCTTGTTTATGTTGGGCAGAACTACCTGGAAAAGACATATTAAAAAAACCCAAAAACTCCAATAATTGAGGATTTTTAATATAAGGGTCATGTATCACTTTTGCCACTTTGCTGGACGGTCCCTTTTTCTCAAGTCATCTTAGAAATACAAGGAAATTATTTTTTCAAAAAAGGAATTTGCCATTAAAGTTCAATAAGCTGCCAACTGGCAAGTTTACCTCCAGAGTCAGACCTTTTGTCAGCTTAAATACAGACAATTCTACCAATTTACTGGAATTGGCTCCACATCAAACAGTGAATCTGCACAATGCTTTCTAGCCTGCAAATGGACAGCTTTGTTAGAAGCTGAGCACTTCCCATGCCAAAACTCTCTCAGTAGATTTCTTAAGGAATACAATCTATCTGTTACTAGCAAGGGATATTCTAGGAAATCTGAGAATAACAGAAACCAAAGGATAAGAAAGCAAGTAATCAGCCAACCAGGAAAACAAGGCATAATCGCCAAATCAGAAAAAAACAAACTATACACACACACACACACACACACACACACACACAAACAAAAACAAAAAACCCCAAACCAACAAAAAAACCCCAAACCTTCTCAGTTTGTTTCAAGATAGCCAAATTATCCAAGTAAATGACAGTTGGGAAAGGACTGAGAACCGAAGAAGCGAGGCAAACCTTTTCTGCCACACATATACATCAGCGTAACTACTGTGCCATGAAACTCCCTATACTGAGACAAATGCTATTTAATTTTTCACCAGCACAACCCTAAATCCTTATCACCATGGAACTACCTTAAAAGAAGAGGAAAGAGAAATAGAAAATTTCACTGTAACCTATCATTGTAGTATCTCAACTGCAGTTTGCAGACGTGGTCATTCTCCCACAGTAAAACTGATTGTTGTGGGTCTCGAGGTTGTGCTAGTTGTGCTAGCCCAAGCTAGCTGATCTCTCTAATCAGCAGTTTGTAATTCATATTTGCACAACTCAATGGGTGCTGGCACTGAAGAATGCACTGTGGTGTTCTGAAAATCTTTTAGTAAAAAAATGGAATGGCAGAGTAGAAAATAATAATAAAAATATGGCAAGGAATTAAACATAACTTAATCTGACTGCTTGAAAGCACTCAGTACGTAATTCCTGCTAGAACTGAATTAATCATTGTCACATGGCTAGCAGTTAACTTTGGGGGCTTGGAAATTTTTCAGTCAGCTGGATGGGTGGGATTCAAACTCAGATTTGTTATAGCTAAAATGTACTCTTATGCGTATCAGATGCTCTGGGAAATGTTCAGTTCTCCAAGTAAGAGCTAATTGTAAAACTCATTCATTATTAACATATTTTGCTAATGCAGAGAATAGTAAATTCAGTGAATGAATTTATTGAATGCTGTGCCTCAAGTACAGAAAAGTAATAACTGAAAAGTAGGTAATTTTGTTTTTGTAAACCAGTTGGAGAAGAAAATTAAATTCCTATCTCCATGTACTTAAAAACTTGCAAATTCATTACTGAACACTTTAAACTCTACAAAGCAGAAGTTAAATATTTTAAATGCAAAAGAAGAGCTAAAACTTAAGTTTATGATTAAAAATAGGTAGAAAATAAATGTGTATTCTTCATTGCCAAATGTTGCTTACTACAATCAAACTATGTTGTTTTGTTTTCTTTTTAAATGAACTACTCGTACTGCATGCCTCCAGGCAAGGAATTGTTTACAGCTGTATTAGAAAAAACAAGAAAAATCTAAGTAGAACACAACCTTCCAAAATATTAAATACAAAACACCTGAACTCTTCATAAGAGTTT
This sequence comes from Tetrao urogallus, assembly GCF_951394365.1. Taxonomy (NCBI): domain Eukaryota; kingdom Metazoa; phylum Chordata; class Aves; order Galliformes; family Phasianidae; genus Tetrao; species Tetrao urogallus. Next base: position 37,687,523 of record NC_136818.1, read on the forward strand.
CATGATAGAATGGACGAAGAAAATTATAACAAGAACCAACAAAACTCAAATCAAATTCTAGATACAGTAAGACACATGGAAAAAAATGCTAGCGGAGCGTTTAGAACTCAAAAAATAGACCATGAATACATCTGAAAATATACAGTTTGTAGTAAAAAATCTTAATTCAAAGCTTTGAGATCTTTTATGCCCTATAGCTGTTTTATTCAAGAGAATAAGACAACACAGTAGAGAATTACAGTTTAGCTTTCTGCCAAAGTACTGTGAAGCCAGCTCTCATTTCTAGTTTAATACTCTAATTTTTAAAATATTTTTTCCTTTAAATCAATGTCTTTTTTGTATTTTTGTATTTTTTCCTTTAGATCAATGTCTCCTGCCCCAAGTATTCTTCAAAATGTTTTTACTTGAATAAATACATATTCACACATCTTTAAAACTTATTTGAAAGAAATTAGACATTCCTATTTAATTATTTCAATATAAAGTATTTTAAATAGGATTTTAGGTTCTGAGCACATTTTGAGGAAGTCTCATGCCTTGCAGAAATTATGACATCCTCCTAGGCACTGTAATTTTCTTCATGGAAAAAAGAAAGAATCTTTCCAGGGATTACTGTAACCACTCAAGTAGCTACAGAATGATGCTTCCATTGCCCAATATTCACCAAACACTATTAAAATGTGGACAAATACCTCACTGTTCAAGCTTTCGATAAATGATCCTCCAAACATTGCGGACATCCATTCACAGCTACAGATCAGTAGTGGCTTGTGGGCATTTATGGTTCCATCATCCAATTTAAATGTCACATCTGCCATAGGAACAAAGAAACAGGCATGCTGCAAGTCTGTGTTTAAAGTAAAAGTGCCTCAAGAATGCACGTATCAATTACACATTGTTAAGCAAGAACTTCTCTCTCTCCTCCAAGATAACCCTAGGGTTTTGCACAGTTAAGTAAAAATAAAACCTTAAAGCCTCACTTAAAAGGGAGATGCTGGCTGTTCAACACTTGGGAAAGTTCAGCCACTTAGTTAAAAGCTTCTGTATAGATCTGAAGAAGTTAAACTGCAGAATCCCAAGCTGACAAAGCTGGCCACGAGTAACACTAACTTTGCTCTCATTTCTCTCCTCTCAGAACAATGTAAGCTTTTGAAGTACGCAAAGAGACGGTAACATGAGTAAGAGAATTAATACTTTGCCTGTTAGAGTGTGTATTTACTCACCAGAGAACGTCCCTTTGCAAAGGCACTCTTTTATCCGATTAGCTTTTCTGACATGAAATGCTTTAGTAATCTCTTGATTCATGAAGGCTTCTTTATTCATAATGTTCTCCACCATCATTCGCAAATCAAATACTTCCAAGATCTCAGCAATCTGAGCCAGTCTTGTGAGATCTTTTTCATTTTCATCCAGTTGCCCTGTGTATAAAAACTGCAGAACAGTTTTGAAAGGTCCAGCCTGCACAGAGGAATCCATTTTTACCACAGTTACAGGACACATCCTATTTGAGACAGGATTCATTTGCATTTCCTTATGCACACTAACAAACCCCTTACCCCAGGATAACAGAGATCTTGCTGCAGAAATTGTTTCAGCAGGTTCGGGTTTGAGCATGTTCAAAGAATCAGTACTTTCTGGTGCAGGAATTTTAACATCAACAGATTTCAAGGATATCTCATCAGTGTCATAATTTGTCTCAAGGTGACTTGTCAGAACATCTTTACTTGTATTTTCTTTATTGCACTGTGTTTCATCCAAGTCTGAACTTTCCTCACATTCCATTAAGAAAAGGTCATAAAACTTTGAAGAGGAGGTAGCTAGGTAAATTTTGTGAGCAAAGATGCAGTCCTGCTCCTGGAGAACAAACATCACATCTGCACACAGAGGGCTGTCCAGTAAATAGCCAGCTTCGTTCACGCTCGGTACAGGACATTCAGGAATTTTGATAACTGGAGGAGGTGCTTTTGGAGGTAGGAATGGAGCCTGAAGCAAAGGTTTTTGGACCTTCTTCAAATGAGATTTCCAGAACTGCAGATGTCTTCTGGAGATCAGGGCAGCTCTAATTGCGTTGTCAAACACATCTTTAATTCCAAATTGGTCAAATACACTGGTTTCATAATACGGTATCCCAAGCTCCTTGGCAACCTCTCTGCCTTTTTCAGGTGGCAAAATGTCTCCTCTTTTTATTGGCCTAGGGTTAAACAAAAACAGACCTCCTCACACTGTGATCACTTCAGAGTTACTCCAGAAAGCACAGATTTTTACAAAATGTCACAGCACCAACTGTGAGACAAATATAATTCAAACAAATACATAGCATAAAAATAAGTGCACAAAAGCCTTTGGGAATCTACAACCACTATACCAGAGAGTATTAGAATAACACACGTAATTCTGCTCAAGTTCGGTGATGTCTTTATAGTAACTATGCTACTAAAAACATATACAAAATCATTTTCACAAGATGGAGCAAGTTCTCTCTCTATTGATGAAAAATTTACAGTAGGAAGAGCTGAAAGGATGCTTTAGAACTCTGTTTAAAAAAAAGCCTCCCCAAATCCTCTTCTACTTGGCTGTTCAACCAGCATCTTTTTTTGTATTCATCCTTCAATCGCAATGGCAAACTGTCAGACAGAGATGTCAGACAGAGAAAATGACAGAGAAATGCCTCAAATACAGCTAAATACAAAGAGAGAAATATTTCTTAGGCTTACGCTTTTTTAAGAAAATCATAGTAGCCTTTGACAAAATTGTACAGAATAAACACATGAAGAGATAGGCCCTGGTTTGGGTTCAGAAGCATTCTGTAGGATCTCATAAATTTCCAGAGCAGCTTTAGTACATGATACAGCAAATCAGAAAAAAATCTGGGCTGGGATCCAGTTTCCCAACAGAAATATCCAGAAGATATGACCTCAACACTGCATACCATTTTGGACAGACACAACCTGGCACAGATGTAACATGTTCCAGACTACAGTTCGCTGTTGTTGCCAGCTAATAATCAGCTCAGGTGGCAAAGTGTGTGCTAGACATGCAGAGTCCTAATTCAAACTTCATTACTAGTGAAATCATAAAGGAATATTAGAATAATTTTGAGTTTCGAAAAATATTTCCTTTTAAAGAGTCCACAAGAGAACCCAGATCACCCACACAAAAAGGTAATCTTTTTAAAAAAGCAAACCTAAGAAAACGTTATTGCAAGACAAGAATTTGAATGTAAGGTAAAGCTGTATAAGAGCCCATGTAATATTAATTCAGCCTTTTTATGGTAACAGGTCACAACAGATGCTTTAACTATATTTTCACAGATACTATTCATGAATCTGGTATCATTCAGATTCTTATAAAGTAGAGAAACTAGAAGCAATATGTAAAAGTTGTTGTTCTTTTTTGAATCTAGGAAAAGCAAAGCTTCTCTACAGGAGCTCCTAACTCTCTCAATCTCCAGTTTAATTTGGAGCACTTATTTTCTGGCATGATCTAGGATTATGTTTAGAAAAGAAAAACCCATTGAAAATTAAGATACATGAATAGAACCAATGTGTTTAAAACAGTACCTCATAGGAAAGACAGGGTAGGACATGACACATATTTGGATGGAGAAAGATATATAAAAGCCCCCAGTAATCATTATTATCTACACTATACTAGTGTCCAGGCACCCATGCAAGTTTGGATATCCAATGAGCAAAAATATTGTTGGAAACATATAATAACTGTGTGTGTTTAAGAAGTAATGAGCCAAAACAACAGAATTACGAATTACAATTTTACTCAAAAAAAAGGGAGGAGGGAAATGTCATGCTCTGCTTTTTCTCTTTGGAAGTTATTATATTTGATTTACATTTTAAATTCCTATTCTTGTTTAAACTTTACCTTGCCAAGGGCCGTCTGGCTCTGTTAACAGCCTCAAGATCTGCATAGCGGAGATCTAGTTGGCAGCCCACCAGAATGACAGGTGTACGAGGACAGAAGTGCTTGATTTCTTGATACCACATCGTTTTCACATGATTCAGGGAATTAGGATTAGCAATTGAAAAGCAAAGAACAACTACATCAGACCTAGAAAAGGAACATGAAGATACCAATTAAAACCCAACAAGCACACTTTCCACTGCAACTTCACACCTATTTTCATCACTCCTTCTTGAAGCTATTCCATTGTGTGCTTTGAAAAACACAGACACCCAACAAGAGAACACACGTTGTTCATGCAAAGGTTTTATAGAAGTTATGCATTTAATCACAAAAGCATGAGAGCACAGAGCCACATACTTAAGAAGCGCTGGCCCCATATGCAGAGAAATGATCTCTGCACATATAAACAGAGCACTAAGAAGGGAGGTAGAACTTGCCATTTTCTACTTTTACACTGCAGTTGTCCGCAGGCTATCATTGCTTGCAACTGCTGACTGGATACCTGAATGCAATTCAAAGATCATTGGTGCTCAGGAATTACAAAGGTGTTACACAGAACTCCAGAAAAGCCACACCAGCAGACAGACCGTTTCTGAGCCTTGTCACAGAGGAATAACTTTACTGCATTCTTCTAGATAGTGAGGCTGTATCCTCTGCAATGCACTTTGTACAGCAGTGCTTCCAACATCTTTAATAAATAACCTGTTAAAAGGATTAATTGCCACAGAATTTACAGCAATGATCACTTCCACAATACAAGCAAAAATGAGTATTGTAAAAATAAGGGCAATGCAGCACAGAACAAGACAGTACCTTAAATCAGTGCAAGCACAAAAATGTTTGAGAGCTTTTACAAGTTTTAAGAAAAGACAAAATATTTCAGTAAATAAAACCGCTTTCTAAAGCACAAACGTGAGGATTAAAGTTGGGAGTTCAGCCACCAAACCACTTGCCAGACCTAGCACCCCAATGGTGAGAAATGCTTGAGTACTTGTCTCAGAGCATTCCTACCCTGGGATAATTCCTTTATTTATAAACTAGGATGGGATTTATAAAGCAGTTTTCACACTCCTGGGTCTCTCATGAAAGAAAAACAAGAGCAACAAAAATTAAAATTAAAAAAACAACATTGAATTGAAACTCTAAGAAAAGACTGGGGGAAAGGGACATCTGGGGTGGTAGAGGGAACTTACTAATACAGAGCTGACAGCAGAATAACCTCTGCAATACTGTGTCTACCTCAGTTCTGTTACTCGTTAATTTAGCACAATATGCTGTGTCCGTAGTTCGCATAAAAGATACAGAAGGAACAATGAATCCTAGCATTTGCCTTCTAAATAATGGAATACCTCCTCAGTACTGCTGCTTTCTACATCACAGCGAGGGCACAGACATACCCAGCGGGACTGCTTCTAAAAATAGCTGCAACAGTGCAGGTACTGCTGCGAGCATAACTCACACAGGAGAAATGCACCAGCTCCAGATCTGTACCTCATATAAACTACAACACATCTGCCATATTTAGAGACAAGCCCTTTTCAAATTGGAATGTTATCTGCTAAATAGGGAGAGGTAAGTAGCCAAAACACGGGTCTTCTATGTAACTGAAGCAAATACAAATCAAATTCAAGTTTGCTCTATTCAAGGTCACATAAGAATAAAACCTAGATCCAGGAGAAATTTGCTTAGATTCCAGGAAGGAGGAATCAATGTGTAGCTACAGTGAAAAATCTGTTAGACATATTCTGATCTGCTCAATTGCTTAATTTAAGATGATCAGAATTGCCAGAGCAGGAAACGTTGGCTGTCAGGCCAGCTCCAACTATAACTGAACAGTCTGTCTTGTGATTTTCAGAAACTGACACCTAAGCCAAGTAATTGCAGCCATGAGTACTCAACCCTCCTGACTCTACAAACCACAGGATACACATCTCTGTAAACCAGAAGTAAAGAGAACTCTGCAGGAGCTCCTAGGCAGGAGATGACAACAGCTGCCCCCAGCACTTGTACTGCCCAGTGCTGGGATGGCCAGAGCTGGGCTGCCGAGACAAGCCAGGGACGACCTGTTTCCTTGGCCAGGACAGCCCCAAATCACTCAGCAGACCAGACCCAGTGCAGACCTGTGGTTGGGGAAATAATTCTTACTGCAAAACATTTACATCTGATGTGTGCCCAGCTTGCTCTAAACATAGCTATAGACAACTTATAGGAGACTCCTATGGACAAAGAAAGTAGGTCATAAACATTCTGAGATGCACACAAACATAAGTATTACTTCAGTGCATTCAGTGGTACACGTTTGAACATGGATAAGAACTTTTCATGAAAGCAGCTACCCCTTTTAAACTTCAGAGAATGAAAAAAAAAAGCCTCTGGAGAACCACATCTGTGGCAGGAATTAGTACATGGTGTGCTGCTACATGGGACATGTACATGGGAGCTCCTAGTGTCTGAGATCAGATGTAGAGACAGCAGTGGAAGTCACTGCAGAAAAGCAAGTAGTACAGCAAAATGACAAGATAGTTTTAAATTAGCAGCCGCATGGTCTGGCAGCATTCAAGGTACAGGTAACTACTGCACCCATCTGAAGTTTCTCAGCAATTGCTACTATCAGAAACTCCCAAGGTGGGGGAGAAAAGGCAGTATATTAGCCATGTGACAAGCCTTTCTGAAAGAGCTGTTAGAAGCAGCAGATAAGTAATGTTTTTTACAGAAGGCTGCTTTCTATAACGGAGTATTCAACTGGTTTGGGACTGGGATTTTTGAAGACTCATCTGCTTAGATGCTGTGTATATTCCTGAACTGTGTAATGAGGTGCACTGCAGATACAGCTGCACATCACGCTGCTGAGCCACCTCTCAGTGACAAACTACTACATAGTTTCATCTTAACTAATACTTTTATTTTAGATAAAATTTCAAGGAAACAGCAATATTAAATGGCATCTCATAAATTCTATGGCAAGTGTGCTTAAAAGTTTATCATTTTGTAGTTGGAAACTAGAGTTATAAACTATGGTGATGGCTGCAGATACTCTAATGTGGATTTATGGCTCATTGAAGAAACAGGGTGCTTTCTGAAATGCGCATATGCTGCATTACCTATGAAGAAGTTCTGTGTAGTTTGTAATTTACAAGATAGTGGGAAAAACTGCTGCATTCAAGAACTGCTGGTTACAGTTATGGGGTATCGTCATCGTCACGCAGTCATGGAGTAATACTGTTTGGTTTGGAAAAGGGAAGAAATAAAGCTGAGGAATACAGAATGTGAAGAGGAGATGCATCTGATCCAGAAATAAATGGAAGGAGTAGGAAAGAAGGCGGGAGAAAGGCTGAACTGTATTGCAATGCTATCTTTTTGTCTTTCTAGAAGACAAGTTAGAAGTATGCATTTGTTTTAGAGACCTTAATTGAGACTCAAGAGACAAATCTGACAGAATCACTTTAAGGATAGACAAGTTATATTTTGTTTGACAAGAAGGCTGTTACACCTATTCATTCAAAGGAAACTTTAAGAACAGACTAGATTTTTTTCCCCCTGTATCTAGATATTAGCATTCTCTGCGAAGATACAAGTTCAAAAAAAGGGAGTCCATTCTTAGAATTTTAAAGAGCAAGCTCTATTGCAGAGGTTCATTCAAACAGCTAGACTCTTTTGATTTTACCTTAACAGCTAATCTTTACAGGTTGATTTATCAAGAAAATGTTGTTTTGCTTTTGCTCCTTCTGCCCTCATTTTTTTTTTTCTCTACATGTCCCATAATTTTGCCTTGGAGTTCCTCAGAGGACCGTGCCACAGTTAAATGTATCCGATTTGAGACAGAATTGGACATTGCATAGGCTTTCAGCCACATGAATGAACAGACTGTAGGACAGCCCGACTGCACACATCAGCTGCAAACACAGTAGATTCAGGCTGTAGAAGACTACAAATTAAATCCTGAATCTCATTTATGGCACAACAAAATCCTGCTGTATCTCCCCATCAATCCTTTGAAGAGAGAGATTCACTTGATTATACAACATTTTGTCATACATGCATCTCACAGAGCTGCAAAAAGAACCAAAACAAAAACAAAAAAACATTTTTTAATTTAAATTAAATTAACTTTTAATTATGCAGACAGCTATAAGCAGGACTGATAATATGTTTTCAATAGAACTCAGTTTTTAGTAAATGCAGTTGCAGCCATCACATGAAATGAGAAGAAATTCATTAAGTGACCCATGAGCATAACAAAATGACCTGAAAAAACAGGACTTACGTGCACACACTCAAAACAGATGAGACAATAGGAAAACTAAAATGCAGGGGGTGCCGAGCACGTGAAGAACTGAAGGTACCCAGGTAAGGCAGGGCAAGACCATGCAATGCCCTGGACGTGAGCAGGACAATCAATTAGTTCTATACTTTACCGACAGCAGCGAAGCTTCTTAAATACTGGTGTAATGAGCGAAACTGTCAAAATGCCCTGAAATATATTCCCATTTTGTGATGAGTAGTATGCAGATCTATTGCTACAATTTTTGTAACATCATTTTTAGTTAGAAACAAAAGTCATAAGAAGATGATAAAGCTAGCTTTAGGAAAGCTGTGTATTTCCAGGTTGTGGTTCAAAAGTGGAAGATTTTCCCATACACTGTTTACAAATAATACATCATTCTTAACTGTAAGCGTTTAAAAAATCTCTATTTCCTTTGAGGTACTCATGGAAAAAGTAGTGGTGCATGTGCAATGAATGGCAAGAAGTGTTTCAATATCATTAAGATACCATATCCTCCACAGCAGAAACCTGCAAGAGCTGCTCTTAGTGTTCAAATGTCTGTGCAGCAGTAGCGCTAAAAAGAATGGTGAAGTGGTCTGCAACAATGAAACGGGGAAAGCAGTTTTATTTTTAATTTAAAGTACTTCTTAGAAAGCCTGGGGATTTGGTTCATTTTATTGTTGGCTATAAGAAGTAAATTTACCCATAAGTCTGGTTCATCATTTGCATAAAAAGAATACCATCTTAGTGCCACACAGAAATCTGCAGATGAAACAGGCTGTCTGCAAACTACCTTGGTAGTATTCTGGGCCAAACTTTGCCAGTTTCAACTCAGTAAAGTTCTCCTTGGAATACGGTATGTTTGTACTTTACACATCCAAAATATATACTAAGCACATTCACAGGAGCAGATATAGATTACTTCATTCCTAACAGGGGAATAAAAATTCCATGATAAATAGAGTTATAGAGATAGTTAATTGGAGTCAGAAATTCTTAATTTGCAAAATCAATGTTTATAAAAGTAAGACACACAGCTTGAACACCAAATCAAGGGAGAAGGGTGGGAAAAAAAAAAAAGCCAGCGATATCATAAAAAAGGATGGAAAAAAAAGAACAGCCAGAAATAAAAAAGGGACTAAAGAGGATTTAGCCAGTAATGTTTTTGTTAACTGAATGCTGCCTTTGGATGGAAGATGAAATAATATAAACTCACAAAACGATGAACAAAACAGACAGAGGGAAAGATGAGATTTGCACCTTTATTTTGTTATTTTCTACTATATTTTCTGTAAGTAGGCAGCTTGCAGATCAGAACTACATGCTATTTGTCTACGGAGAACCAGCAACTTCTGTCAAGGAAACTGCAGCAAAATAAAAGCAAGAACAAATGAACCCCTTATTTACTCCCACACCATCCTCTTAAAAAATACCAGGAACTACTGCTCCGTTAGAAAAAAAAACAAATCTGAGGGAGGTAAGAGATTTTGCTGAAATACCATTCGAACCAATGAAATTTAGAAAGAAAAAAGACCCTAAAGGTAGGGAATGGATGTAAGTATAGAAAGCAAACACAAAAATGAAGATCCAAAGCTAGATCCTAACATTCCTACAAATGATGATTTTTTATAAGTGCTAATGAAAGGCAATAGTGGAAAGGACAAAGAGAGGCAAAAGTCTAGAGCAGAGGACAGAATTACAGGGTCTGGTTTGCATCCACTATGAGAGTAACTTCTGAAGTCATGCAAGACAAGAAAACTGAACATTAACAGATGCTAGACAGACCTTCATTATCTGGAGAGAAAAAATAAAGACTTTTTTTTTTTTTGCTTTTTTTGGGCTGTCACCAAAATCATTTATTACTTAAAAAAAACAATAACAGTTGTCAGGAAGTTTAAACTTGCAAGTTGATTTCAAGAAGTTATTGGTAAGTGAAATCCACTTAAAATATTTATACGTGGTTGTGCAAGTGGTTTCTGTATCCTGATATACGCATAAGGAAATTCAGACTAAGAACTTTAAAGTAGAGCTCTACCTAGTAGATATGCACAAAGAAATAATTCACAGAGATCTACATTTCTGCAGAGTCAGTTATCAAGTTCAGCACTTCTGAAAGATTTTCCTTTTGCACTGCAATCCTTAGGATAGAATTATGAGAACAAGGAAAAAAAAGAAAGCTATGTAATACAGCAAATAATATTAGATACATACTTTTTCACTCCAGTCAAGGAGTGACTTGAAAACTTTGAAACATTAGAGGTTTTTCTCTACTGTATGTCAAACAGAGCCTCAGACACCACTGTTTATTAGGTACACATCCTTTTAAGGAAAGAAGGACTCCTAACCACAATTCCAAGCTCTTTCTATTCACAGTATGGAGCCATGGCAGCATGCAGAAAAGACAAGTAATAGATCTGCGCTGATTTTACTGCTTTAAGTACATAAAGCAAATACTTACATGTTGATTGAGTGGAAAAGCCTGAAATGTTAGTGTACGTAATGAAAAAAAAATAGTGCGTATATACTCCATATCAAAAGAAAATCTCTTCAGAAAGTGATCTATGAAACTCTACCTATTATAGTTTTTCTTGGTGGTGACCAACTCAAAAGAAAAAATATTTTGCATCAAATATCAACATTTTTTTACAGGACTTCAGAACTACTTGATGAAGAACCTGAATAGCCACTGTAAAGTACAGCAACGGCTCAAAATGTTGGTCAATGAAGACGACTTGAAGATACAGCACGTCATTTTTTTTGTGGCAGCTAAACACTCCAAAAGTAAGCAGTTAAAGCAAAAAAAAAAAAACATATCTGGAAAAAAGTGGATTCTCCACCAGCTCACTCTTTGTCAGCAGAGCAAAAAACTTTCTAAGTGCTACTACTGCAAAGATGCATCTCTGCAGTCTCCCTCCAGCCCTTGCCAGTAAAAGACCAGTAAAAGGTATGTGCAAGTAGGATCATTGCTCTAATATAAAAATAGCAGAATTCCTTGTCCTGAGAAAAGTGTGGGCTTTTTCAAAGCATTTCTGAAATCTTACTCCTCTGAACAAAGTAGAGGAGCTGCTGCCATTCCCAACTTTGGCACAGACAGCAAGTAACAGATGATCTAATTGATCTAACTAATCTGTGTGCACAGTTGCACACAATGAAGACACCCACTTCACTCTAATCTTGTCAAGTTTCCTGAATGCAAATAACATTTTACGTCAAAGCTACCTGGGCTTTGTTGTTAGAGAAACACTATCATCGCTGCTTTTTATGAAAACCAAAAAACAGCAGCAACAATACCCAGAAAACTAAAGAACCCTTAAACAGATTGGCAAAAATCTTCAACTATTGGTGATAAACACCTTTTCTCATGGACTCATTTCAGCAGTGATCTAAATGTGTGTTTCTATGGATTCAATTACATGGAAGTAACGTGTTAAGAAACCTGTAACCACAGAGGAAAAGATGAATGCATGTGTACCTCTGTGTATATACAATACCCACAAAGATTATGAAGTCCATTCACAACAGAGGTAATACTATGAACATATTTTAAGAAGCTCTGTCAGTAGTTTCACAGAATGGCTCATTCACATTTGTAAGTCATGAGGAAAAAGCCGTTTGCTGCCCAAGCTGTATGAACAGATTTTGTTTGGTCTGCAGCTCATACTTAAGTTGCAAGTAAATAAATCATCCTGGTTACATTAGCTGACAAACCACACTCGTAGTATTGAGAACAAATATTTGATAAAGGCTGAATTAACTCTTGATTTCACAAATGAGCTCTGTGCTTGTGTTAACACATATTAGAGCTGCATATATCAAAAAACTTTGTAGGTTATTAATCAAACTGTGTTGGAATATGTTTACATGAGGGAAAAAGAGTGCAAGCCAATTTTTTTCCTGTTTTGAATTAATTTGAACATAGCAACAAGTTGACACGTATTCAAAATCAGATTGTCAGAAGGATAGCTATCCTGAAAACTGAAAGAAGTGTAAATAAAGATGTTTTCTTGTCTTTAAACACGCAGTTTTGTGCCTCCCAGGGACACTGGTAAATCATTGCAACCTCCCTTTCCTCCTGTAATCTGCCAGGATCTGTTTCCCAAAGCTCCTGTAGGATTGTGATTACTATACTAAACACCACACAGTAGAGCACAGACTGATCTCACTCCCCACACTTTCATTTTAAAGGATGACACTATAAATATTAACCATTCCATCCTCAGTGGTATTGAAATATGTTTATTTCTTCCTCTCTCACACACACAAAAATAGTTGAAAAACACTCCTTTTGCCAATCTTCTTTAATGTTTCTATCTGAAAAATAAAGAATTAAGAAGGATTTATCTTTGCTGCAAGTCCTCTTAACTGTTTGCCCTGTCATTTATAGCATATCTATTTATGTAACATTTTGCAAAACTGTATGGAACAATCTTTTCCAACGTGCAGCAAGTGAATTAATGACCTGCTGGTTCTTGTTACACCATGTTTAGAACAATTAGAGGTCTTGGTTGAGTGCTCGGCTGAAATAAACCTTCCCTTGCACAAGGAGCACATGCATAAAATGGTTTTGTAGGGAATTGAAGGAATATCTCATTAAAGAACCTTTCAGACAGAGTACCTCTAGGTGTAGCCTTGAGCAGTTCAATATAAACTGTTCGCTGAAAGATTCCTCTCTGCTATGAGTAGACTGTGGCTCAATGTATGCTATTTAAAATGAATTCCTATAAACATGAATATTCAATATTTTTTTGAATGGTTAAACGTTTAGAAATGCTAAAATAGATAAAATGTTAAACAACTGACTTACAACACTGGTATGCATATATATTTTTCAAGTCCTTGATCATTGTTTACGACTGGGAAACTTTAGAACCGAAATTATAAGAGAGTTTCCAGTGATTTACTGTATTACAAGACTTGCAGAAGATAAACCACTAATGGCACAGTAAGTTTTTAGAACAGCCTTTTGAAGTTGACCAGGTATAACAAACCTGACTCTGCATGCACTCGGTTCTGCTACCATCACATATGAATGTCTGTGTTCGTATGATTAATCCTATAAGATCTTCATTTATTCATGTCTTCCTTGGTGTTTGCAGGATTAGACAATAAGTATGCTGTTTTTCCCCTCTCCCATCCTGTCAGCAAACAGTGGATCAGAGTTCAGAACATGCCTGATTTTGTTCTCTTAATCTCTAGTAATCTTCTCAGTGGCACAGTATCTGTTGCAGAATATCAGGAGGCCACACCAAAGAGGAACATTCAGAGGAATCATTAAGTTACATCTAAATTTATCAAAGTATGTTCCATATGTGCCAAATGTTAAAACAGTATCTACTCACATACTGGAGCAGCACTGAGCATTAAATCAGCGCTAACCTGGAAACCACACACAGACCTTATTGACAAATGGTACATGTTCTACCCCTATGTATTGCTGTGGTGCTGCACCTTAGCTCCTGACACAAACAAAATTCAAGCTAATTCATGAAAGCACGCTACTAACATAGGGCTGCATGCAAAGAATAGTTTGTCCCAACTGCTATATAGTTTTATACTTTGAAAATTTAACAACTGAATTCAACCACAGAACCCTTCTGCAGTGATTCTGAGGGATGAAGATAAGACCATCATCTCCCAAAGGTGCTCGTTTCATCATGTAGTGAAGGAAAAGTAAATATGTTTTGGCAAAATGTAATTTGAAGATAGGACAGACACTATACAACTTAAGGGGTACAACCAAACATTAAAAAAAAAAAAAATTAGAGAAGGAGAGAAAATATGTGAGGATTGAAACCTTGTTCTTGTTAGTTACTTGTTAGTTGTTCCTCGTTAGTTATGGAAAAAACTATTCAGACCCCATCTTCTTCTATGGAGCTAAACATTTGCTCCATAGAGGTAGTCTGCTGTCATTATATTTGCATACAGAAGTACCTCACCTTTCGTGGAATGGGCTCTGCTCATTCGGTGTGAGCTGTCCATTTCATGTGAGCTGTCCAATCAACACGGCAGGTTTTGTTACAAGAAATATTCCAATGAATGCTAATAATGGTTTCCAGTATCTCTGCTTGTTCTTTCAGCATTAAGTAGGCAATTACATCATATGCTGCTTAATCAGGCAGGGAATACCAATGTTCAATTTTGTAAAACCACGATCTTGTTTTTGGGAATTTTCTTTAAAAATTGAAATGGGACATTTGTTGACAGAGCTTAGCAGGCATTTCAAGGAAATGTTGTGTAGTAAAACTACACAGCTTTTAAAATATTTATCTCTTTTTAATCCTTCTGGTATATAATCCTCTTTCCAGTAGGCAGGAATAGGAATACCCTTGATTATTTGTAAGTCCTTGCTTTTCAAAAATCAAGATTTGCAAATGTTTATGCTCTAAATTTTACTACAAGTACTATTTAAAGTTTAGCCTGGATCAACTTACCTTCCGTAAGCAAAGCGCCTGTCTTTGTGGTGGTCCCCAAACGTATCCCACAGCCTGAGAGAAACACTCACTTCATCCACAACATCTCGTGAGCGTTCAAGAACCTAAACAGAGCACAACTTATGTTCTTTTCCTCCATCAAACGAGTACATTTCTAATTTGCCTTGTAAGGAGATTCAAAACATAGTACATCAAGAGTCTATCATGTGGTTTTCAGTGAATTGTATATTTCATAAAACACAAGCAATATATTAATCTTCTCAAAATAGTTTTAATTAAAACACAAACAAACCAACACACTTTGGAATGACAGACTCAGGGACATGACAGCCCTCCTTGCTTTCCAGACCATAGCTGCAGCAGAAACCATGCATGCAATATATCTGAGTGCAATGTTACATTTTGACAGGGAAAGGCTAGCCAGTAAATATTAGTGCAACATCAAAGCATGCACTCCCTATTCTGTAAACCTGCAGTCCTTACCTCTTGGCAGACACGGTACTGATCAATGGCCCAGACTGTTGGTACATGAGTTGCCAGCAGCTGATACTGAGTCAAAGTTGTATTGCAAGCTCTTGCACAAATTAGACGAGTCTTCCCCACTGCATTATCTCCAACCACCACACACTTGATAGTTTCAACGTTGGGTCTTTCGTAGTCCATGTCAATGTCCATTTACCAAAAACTGTAACAAGACAGTTAAAATTGTTTTCTACCACAGTACAAATAATGTTATTTAGAACCAGACCCTTCTACTTCTTCAAAGATGTCTGAGAAAGACTGAAGTCTCAAGGAAATGTCTGTAGCTGTACCAAAGTATCCTTTAAATACTGCACAGTTATGCAAATGCAGGACTATTTTGACCACAGTCAGTTTATGTTGTTCACATGCTATTTTCACTTCAGTTTCTGTAAACAAAGCCTGTTTGCAGAAGCCAGATCTTGGTGAAACAAGGACAGCTAGCACAAACTTACCTCTTGCTAATACTTTTTATGCTAAGAAGGAGAAAAGACTGGACATCAGTGGGTTCAACCTGAAAGGTTCTAGTATAAACTTGCCTTCTCTAATCTTGCCCATTCGGGATTTGATTTAGGGCTCTCCAAACAATATTGCTAAGACTAAGTCACACAGATGGTTTTAGTTTTATGCACACAATAAAACAGACTTTGTAAGACTGCTCCAGAGACTGTTCTCTACAAACCATGGCTCCTATTAATGCCTGCACATATTACATACTCATAATTTTCCAAGGAAGTTTGTAAAGATCAGGGAGTCTAATGAAACCAAACAGCCCTGCAGAAACTTCCAAATGTGCTCACATATACCAATAAACTTTTTTACATGATGCTGAAAAGTAAAGAGAATGAGATTTTTGAAGATACAATCCTGATTCTGAAAGGTATTACTGAAAGTATTTACTTACATATTCTTTGGCAATTTATTGATTAAACACCTGGGTATGAATATAAGGTGGAACAGAAAGATATTTGAAAGACTAAAATTAACCTTGCCCATTTTCTACAGAAGTCTGTCATTTACTAATAAAGGGATGCAGGATCATAGTTTTTCATTTTCCAATGTCTGATCATCTCTCTTCAGCAATCTGGTCTTTGCTGGGGAATGTAGTCAAGGCAGAGGAAAAGATAAAGTACAAGGCACAAACATGTTCAGAAAGACCTGCCTAACAGCTATTTCAGCAACAAAACCTACAGCAGTTTAACTGACAAAATACAGACCACCATCTGGAGTGATGATGTCCTTTTTTTCCTGAGAAGAAAAAGTACAACAGATAAATTACTGCGTGCCTTTGTTTCAACAGTTTTTTTAATACTTGTATCTCATTTGCTCCTAAATATAGCACATATATTAACTATTAGGGTACTGAAAATATGAGATACAAGCTGTTCTGATGGTCATTTTTCATTGTGTCAGAGGCACTATGTTGATTTAAGAAAAATCACATTTAGTAATTTGGAATCAAACACTAATTTTAATATGTTTCATTACTTTAACTGAAGTAAACAGACAAACAAAAGTCAGCGTTAGGACTAAATGTTATCCAAAGATTGTAAGTTTTGAGCACAGACTGCAAAAGAAACTATGTAATGGCCATGACACGGTTATTTTAATCTGTATTTATGTGGCTGTGAGGAATTAGAGATCGCACTGACAGCTGTACAAGAGTTTATGCCACTGCTGTGTCACTACAATATGTTTTCATAGACACTGAATGCTACAGGAAAAGCCACAGCACTGACCAGCACGTAAGAATACATTTTAGAGAGCTGCCCTACACTAGTCTGCAACACAGGCCCATAAACTCTAGAACAGATTGTGTGGTTTCAAGCATACATGTGCAGTATTTACTTAATGTAAAATGTAATGGCCTTGTGATAGCATGCTGTGTTGCCACAGAGGTTTTAGCTGCTAAGGAATGAAAGCTACTAAGATACCTCCTTTATCCTTTCATTTGAGTTGTGAAAGGTGAATAGCCATGGGCTAAAGGACTACAGAGACTTTCCAATTACTTCTGCCATCCAACCACCCTTGCTCGCTGCATGCAAGCTCTCACGAGGCTGATGCCTGGGATGGACCATGAGCTTTGTATGATCACCATGAATCCAAGTATAAGAAAGCCAGAATGAGAGATAACTCTTTTTTCCTTTCATCCACCCCTTCCAAGTATACAGCTACAATATAAACAAAAGACCAATAAAAAAATAATGTGGTGTTTTCCACATTACAGAAAATGACATTATTTGTACACTACTGCCTGAAAGCCAGGGCCCTGAACGAGTAGCAAAAAAAACCCAAGAGATTTCAATATGCAATCTAAAATAGTTTCATTTCACATCTGAGAATAGAGAATAACCCCCAACACATTATGTGGTATTAAATTGCTTCATATTTTATTCATGCATGGACTAGACATCACAGATGGAATGTGTTTACAAGGCTGGAAAACAAAATGAAGGCACATGGCTAGCCAGCATGTCTGGTTGGTTTTAAACTACCAAGCAGAGTGGTGCCCAAACAATTTTTCCTCTAACCCAATATTCCATTAAAATGCTGTTGTTCCAATTAGCTTTTTGTAAGAATCTGATTTTAAAATTTTTCAAGATTTCTGAAACTGCAGTTCAGCAAAATTACACTACAGTTTGGCACAAAATATGGATTAAGCACTGAGCTGGAAAAGCAAGCTTAAAATAGGAAAATCTTAATAAAGATAACAAGAGAAATCAATGCACTTATTTGAGAATCCTAGAAAAGAAACACACAAAAATGAAATTTAAAAATGAGGTTTTTTTTTTTTAATTATTATTATTTTTGATATACTTATTCAATAAAAGCAAAGTTATCCTAGAATTCAGACACAGTGTGCCTGTATGCTGTGCTGGAGATCAATGGCAGTCTAATGAAGATATTTTTAGCATGACTCAATAGCGCACAGGACAGAGATTAAAATAAACTGGGAATAAAAACAATGCTAAAGCTTTGTGGCTCTGCTAAGAAAAGCTCTTAAAACCACTCCAGTAGATATGCAGTATCTCTATATTGAAAATGCAGATCACTTTAATATTGTTAAGTAGTTTTCAAAAGGAGAACAGAAAACAGAAAACAGGAAAAGACTCTGAAGAAGCTAACAGAAATAAGCCTGGCCAGATATTTAGACACCTCAAACAAAAACTGACAGTAACAGTGTAAACAGTTTCCAAAATGTGTGCATTAAATGCTTGTAAATGTGGCTAAAACCTTTTGGGGGTACAGGGATGGTCATAGACCATTAGGAGTATGTACATAGGACATACATAGGAGTATGTACAAGACCTTAAAGATACAGCCACGGTCAATTTGGTTTGTTGTGTTTTTAAGATATCCTCTAAGTTAGGCTTATGTTAAACCTATTATATAACCATCCTGATTAAAAATGCTAAACATGTATTTGCAAAACTTAAATAAATCTAAAGTGAGCTCTTTAGCTGGTAGCATCTGAGAAAACCAACTGGAGCTAAAACAAAACTGGTTAGACAAGAGCAATCCAGCTTACATGCAGCTTAAGAAAAAACAGCATAACATTCCAGGACCAATGAAACACTAGTCAAAACCGACCTACAACCTGCAGTACTTTTGTTTACCAACAAAAGAAAACAAGAGAAGGTAAGAGGAAAGTTACTGGAAGTGTGACTGGTCTCAAAGAGGATGCTGGCAAAAAAGACACAGAAAAATTGAAAGATCAGCAAATGAGGAGCACTGAGAAACCTACAGGGGGAACCATCAGATGTTTCCAACACAGAAAGCAGTGTAAGATTTCCCTCCTTAATCTAGTTCTAAAGAAAGATGAGAAGATGGATGGAAATGAAGGACACCCACAAGAATAACATAGGTTCACTAAAACTGCTCAGGATGTTTCTGTTTTTACATTGTCACCTGTGATTATTTGTGTATCATGGAAGACAGAGGCAGCAAAAAATCAGCAGATGTGAGCAGACTCAGAATCTGAGATAAAACCATTTAATAAACCATTAAGTTAACTAACTTCATTAGCAGGAAAGAACTATTCTAAATAAAGCTGATTTATTTCCAAAGAAATGTAAGGTTACTGCACTGAACCATGTCTTGCAGATGTTACAGACACTAATTACTTCCTCTGTTGTTTCACTCAAATTGCTGAAAGGTGCTTGATTTTTTTTTTGTTTAATATTTCTCACTGTTGAGCCACTTGTTTTTATCGCTAAAATACAATTGTGGTTATTATGGAAAACAGGTCCTTCTGGCCAGTTAGCCTCAGTAAAGAAATACTGTTTTCTAGGGAAATTTCCCAAAAGATCTATAGATGAAGGCTATCTATAATACAATAGTTGATCAGCTGTTGTACTGGGACACAACAGACACACATCAGCTCCTCTCTCTCTAAGCATAAATTTAAAGTATACTTATACACAAAATCTAACCAGGCCTTAATCGTGAACCTGTCTTGATTTACAAATATAGTTTAATATATTTAAAACTATAACTGCACTTTTCTCTGCTGGAAAGAAAGTGGATGATGATCCAAATCCAATAGCAAGTTACCTGTATGTTCCCTGCCACACCTATAAAATCCTATGTGGGATCAGGAATCCACACATATGGATCTCGCTACCTATGCAGCTAACTGCCCACTTTGAAATATCTAGATGTTTTACATCATCATTTAACTCATACAAAACATACACAAGATTGGAAGAACAGCCACTAATCGTCAGCTGTTTTAGCAAAACATCACAGATAAATCACCAAAACTATCTGCAGTAATCAGTGATTATAGAGTGACTCTGCAGATGTTTACGTCTTATCTCAGTGCTTAAGCACGTCCAATTAGACTGAGACAGCATCTGAAGACATGCAAGCATGTTACTTAGCTCTCACATTAAGAGCAAGCCCTTAAGCTGAAGTCTCAGAATGACAGCATGTCAGGACCTTGACTATTCCATAAAGTTTTTTATTCCATGGGAAAAACAGAAATCAATAATTCCAACCTGGCTCAAGTTAACTAACCAAATGTACAAAACAGAAAGGCCTTTACACAGACAGGTGGCCAATCAAAACTACATCATCACAATTAGTACAGGAATCTAATGGGAAGAGACACTGAAATCCACACCACATAATGTGGATAGCTTGTGGGAATTATTTGAAAAGTCAGGCCAGCAGAAAGGTGGTAAATCCATTAACATCAAACAGCTCTGATTTGGGGAAAGAGTATGGGCAAAAAGGATGGTTTGTGTCTAGGTTTTAGTAAGGAGGTCTCATCAAGTATATTAGTAAAATCACAATATGGTACGAAGTACAAGAAACCTTGTACCAGCTGTTGAAAGGTTATCACAAAACAAGGTATAAACATTTGGGCTATTACTAAATTGCAGGTGGACCAAAGGAGCAACTGCTAAGGCAAACACAAGAAAACCACTTCAGCATCAGGGAAGCAAATGGTGACAAAGGGTAACAAGATTCGAGCTGAGATCAGATAACTAGGTCACCAGGGGCCATTATTCTCATCCAGGATGATGAAGCATTGCCCTGTTCCGTTATTTGAAGTTCTGTCAATTTACCCTGAAGGTGAACTAGGAAAAGACTGAAAAAGAACAAACTGATATGGGATTAAGAAATTGAGGGCTGAATGCAGATTAGGGCCCTTCATCAAACCCTATTGTGGCTACTTTTGTGATAGCACAACATCTTTTAAGTACTTCCTTGGATAACCTAAAAACAGTGATATTCTTGAGACTCCCAAAATGTGCAGTTCACAAAGGACCTGTCTGTGTGTTACACTCACAGACATTTGGAGACAATACGGAACCAAATGCGAAGCTCAGCATCAGACTTGAACTATGTCAGTCTTCTAAAAGGTTCTGGAAGACCTGAAGTGCAAAGTCAACAAGCTGATTAGTCTGAGCAGATTACGTATTACTTTGACCTGTTACATACATTGCAATATCCTCTGTGAAGAGATCATCTCTCTAGAAATTAATCCATATAGCAGGTGAAGGACGTTTAGCCATTGCAGAAGGCAGATATCTGGGATGAAACTGTGCTGTGGATGAGCATGCAATACTGCTACCTCTCCTTTCACCAAATCTTCCCAGTCTACCTCAAGAACAGGCCATGACACAGAACAGTCCTTACTGCTCCTTTTATTTCTTCCTTTTTACCACTCAGACATGTGAGGAAGGGTGACCACACTGGACCCAACCCTGTAAAGAGGGGATAGGTTGTACATTATTGATTTATGGCTCTCATATAGTTTTGTAAATGTGTTCTGTCAGGATTCAGGATATAGCTGTCTCCAACTGACTGCTCTTACCCTTTACCAGAGATTACAGCAGCAGATGTAGGGGACTAGGCAGTGTGCAACCTCTAGCATTGCTGTGCATCCTGTGTAATATGGCATAACAGTACAAATTGAAGTCAGCTGCAGCTGATGTGACTAAAAGTGTATGAGAACTGAATAACTGAAGAGCAGACAATACCCATTTGGACCAGGTGGTAACTACCAACAAAAAGCTGTTATCCCATAGAGCAGCCACATACAAAATACTGCTGTGCGCTAAATCCCTAGACTATTCCTCCTTGTGCAGCAAAAGATGGTGTTTCAGTAGCAGATTAAGGGTGCACCACCACTAGCATTTTAGTTCAGACAAGAAAACATTTTTGAAGCAAATATCCCAGGCATTGTCACTTATTATGCCTTGATTTACATCAGGAGCAGCCACAGAGTGCACAAACTGAATTCATTTCAGGTTAATCTTAAGTGGAAGTTAAGTTACCCCCACTAACAAGTAAACGTTCAGTTCCCACCAGATGAAAGGTAATCTGAAGCAACCCCTGTTGTCCCTGAAACATGTGCTGCATGGACACTGGGTCCTCGGCACCAACATTTTCATCTGCAGATACCATGCTGACACACCACTTGACCCATTAATACACATGAAGCATCAGACGCCTTATCTCCTTATTCAGTGTTTGGATCAGTATTTGAGGCAAAGCTGCAGCTGAATACTCAGTGGCTACAATGCTCAAGAGTACCTGGGATAAAATATAAAACTTGGGATGAAAGGGAGAAGCACCACCGAACAAGCCTGATTCAGCATTACTGGGTTTTGTGATAATAAACACCATGAAATCCCTAATTTTACGTAGTTAAGAGCATTAAACTACAGATACTGTATTAAGGTTATTACTGATTTTAGCCACTATAAGGACAGGTGCTGACACTGTATGCTCCCTTTGGTATGTTACTCTGAGCAGTACTCCCAACTGGGAAAAATGAGGAAAAAACAACAAAATAGCCAACCCAAAAGAAAAACATTCTCCCAACTTCTGTACATTTCTGTGGGGAAGCATTTATCCTGTTTTGCTAGAACTACAAAGAAAAACATTCTAAAGACATTGGTGACTTTCTAGCACAGGAAGCTGTCCCAGAAATCACTTCCTGTGATTTTTTCCTTCCAAAAGACAGAATCAGGTTCTCAAACTTTAGGTGACTCTTCTCATACATCTTGTTAATCAGTGACGTTTTGGAAAGATTTTTTTTTTTGTGATTTTATTCACTCTCACATATGATTGCTACAAAGAACCTGTAACAGGTGCATTACATCTCTAGATGACTCTCACTCTCTCTCTCCTTGTGTATACACACACACCTAAACACTGACTAGAAAAGTAAATTTTGTCAGATAGAAGACTTTAGATAAATGCTACTTTCAGATCCTGCATCAAGTTCTGAATTTATATCTCAAATGCAAATCCCATGATGCTCACTGAACTGTGATAGGAAGAAGTATATATGAAGTTGACTTGTAACATGTAGTTGCCATATAGAATTTCTTTTCTTTTTTTTTTTTTTTTTTTTAAAGAAGACAGAAATTGCTATATTGTATCTTTTATGTCAGAGAAGATGAGAAAGAAAAAAATAGAAAGGTATTAGACGGAAACCAAAGGGAGCCTGCAGTTTAATTTCACAAGCCTACTCCCAGTAAGAGAGGGTGCAACTATCACCACATGTACCCCAGGCTGCACCAATTCCAGCCTCCACACTGTACCACCATCCACTCCCAGCACAAGGTTTTGAGCTTTTTTAGGTAAACTCAAAGAATGATCCAAGGGTGCTTTCACACTGATGTGACTAGCTTCTCAGTCTCGGTGATGCCTTGCTGTGAGTGCTGCAACTGCTGTATGCAACAATGATTGTTCAGCATTACTTTTCCTTCTCTAAAGTGCTCTGCTTGGGAGCAAGTCCAAGGTATATACTCTCTACAGCATTTGTGTACTCTTCTGGCAGAACAGGTGGGAGCAAGGAAAGGACACGTCAAACACCTGTTGCTCCTTTCCTTTCCGAATTCAAGGCTTCTCTGTCCTTTCAGCTCCATCAGCACTGAGCAACATCTGGATGCAGGACTTAAGGATTTTTCCAGTGAACAAAATCTATTAGCAAAGAGTCAAACATTGGGATTTACTGGTCAAATGATGAGCTCTTCCTCTCAGTATAATACTCTACAGTATTTGTGAAGCTTGGTAGTTTTAAAAGGGCAGGAGATTTAGAAAGCTGTCCAGAGTTAAAACTGATGTTTATTTCTTCTTGGATAAAAATACTTCTACACATCTGAGCGTGTCCCAGATCTCTGTAACTACAATGTATCTAAGATAAAGAATCCTGTATAAAATATTCAGCTCATCAAGTTATTTTTTTCTGTGAATGGATACATCACAGACCTGATACATAACATCAGGCATACAAATCCAAAGTGCATAAAAGAGAAATATAACTTACTGAGAGAGGGCCTTGGTAAATTATTAAAGAGAAATTAAGGTGCTCTGTTTCCATACACTGTGAACCTGAAGTACAGTCTGTATACAGATAGATCCCATTCAGTTGTTACTTATACTAACAGTCAAACAGCAACTCTATGTCTGTAGGTTGTAACAGCAGTGTTTTCCTCCCCACACACATAATTTTTGCCTAGAAATAGTGCTGGCTTAAGAACTCCCATTGAACACACTGAACAAAGTAATTTCCACCCCAGCTTCTCTTACAGCTCAAGCTGAACATTTGGCTTTGTGTCAGCTGTGTGTCCTGAAATAGTACACAAACTGAGGATGAACAAAGTCATTGAGAATATTCTGGCATCACTTCCTTGCTCACACTGTGACCATATGTAGAGCTTCAAGGGCTTTTTAAAATTGTTATTACCATTGTTAAACAAGTATATCGTTAGTAGCCTGCATAGTGCTTTGACCAGCAGAAGGCAATCCCGAGCTCTCTCACTAGTCCAGCTCAGTCTGTCAGCGACCAGCTTCCTTTCACCCCAGGCACTGGATGCCACAATATCCACTGAAGGTTGACTTAACAAAGCAATGTCTACTCCCGTTTCCCTTTGCAGCCCCTTTCTGTGGTCCTCAGACGGGTCCAAGCCGACAGACACCTGATAATCTGTGTGCTGCGAGCCCCACACATCAGTCTCCTGCTGTCGTCACAGCAACCCACAACAGATTCCACAGACAAAGCAGGAGAAAAGAAGGGGGAAATAAAGAGAGAGAAAGAAATCTTTCCAAACCTTCAGGTTTTTAGTAAATGACACTCAGAAGTGCCAAGCACCAGGAGGTTTCTGCTTCTCATATGCATCATCTATTTTTGTCTTGCACCTCGTGGCCTCGCTGTTAGAGGAAGCGAGAGAGATCGGCTTCATCAAGGACTCGGCTCTCTCTCACCTCGGGGGAGGGGAGAGCGCACCTGCGGGGACAGGGACCGCGCGGAGCTCCGCTAGCCGGGGCACCGGCCCGACCCGGCCCCGCTGCCGCAGCCCGATCGCGCCCGGGCGACGGGGGACCTACCCGGGATAGCGAGATGCCCGGCAGCCAGCAGCCGGGGCGCGCGCAGCGGGACCGGCCCCCCGGCGGGACATGGGACGGGGAAGCAGCAGCCGCTGCGCCTCTTCCCACCGCTCCTTAGAGCGGAGGTGCGAGGCCGGGCGCCGGCCCGACTCGACACGGAGGCAGCATGCCGCCGGTGGTGCTGTGCCCGCCCGGCCCGGGGCGCTGACACGGACGCTCGGGCGGCGGCGGCGGCGGCTGCGGCGGGGCCGGTGAGAGCCGCGCGCTGTGACGTCTGCGGCCCCGCGGTCTATTTATAGCGCGGCGATTGGATTTCATTCATGAAACCGGGGCCGCGCGTAAAGGGGCGGCGGCAGTGTCGTGAGCCGCTTGTGCGCCAGAACCCGGCGTGCCAGCAGCCAGCAGCCAGCAGCCAGCAGCCAGCAGCCAGCAGCCAGCTGTGCGCCGCTCCCTGCCCCTGCCTGCCCTGCCGCTGCGGAGCTCCGCATGCACCTGCAGCCCCAGCGAAAGGAAGGGATGCACGCACACATACGCACACGCACTCCGTGAATACCACACACCGCGGTGCAACGGTCTTGAAGGCCCCACTGGACGGTCCCCTAAATAAGGTGCACATGCTTTGTGCAGGCATGTGACTTCTGTCCTTTTTCATTAGTATTTGAAACAGGTGCAAAATTAAAACCATAAAACCCCCTTCTCCGAGTTGACACTTCTGCCCTGGGAGTTTTCTATCTGGTAGCAATGGCCCAAGCCCTGTACCTGGTAAAAGAGCTCAATTCCAGAGCAGGCTGCCTGCTACAAACACTGCTCACAGACTCTTTACCGCTTGATGTCAATAAAATGCAATTAACTCTTCAGCACAGGAAAGGGAACAGGCACAATGGCTGTGGCTGAGGGACTCTTCTGACGCAGCTGTGACTCAAAAAGAAATCGTTCACTTACAGCAGGCCACACAGCTCACAGTCTGCCAGCAATAACACAGTCATCTTTTGGAAAACATGTTATAATGTTGTTCAAAGAGCACCTCCTCCAAACTACAGTGACCGGTACCAACAACACACTAACGATATCCAACTGCACTCTGCTTACAGTCAACCATTTTAAAAACGCCCAGAAGCCAAACTCACATTAGCCAGGTCAGACCACAACACTTTTCAGTTGAGCACAGCTACGTCAAGAAAAATTACAGTTTGCATTTCACCAGAGGCAATTAAGCACAGGAGAACAATTCCTGTCATTGCAAATATTAAGCATGACTTTTTCTTTTTCTTTTTTTTTTTTTTTTAAAGTTTCTTGGTCTGCATACAGAAAGGACATTGAAGAAGGGCAACAAGACTTGTGAAAGGCTTGAAGAATATGCCCTATGAGGAGTGACTGAAGGAACTGGGGCTGCTCAATCTGAGAAGAGGAGGAGGCTGGGGGGAGACCTTATTGCTCACTTCCAATATCTGAAAGGTGCTTACAGCGAGAGTGGGGTTGGTCTCTTCTCACTGGTGACAGGTGACAGGATGAGAGGAAATGGCCTCAAGTTGTGCCAGGGTAAGTTTAGGTTGGATATAAGGAAAAACTTGAAAGGGTTGTTAAGCAGTGGAATAGTCCCCCCAGGGAGGTGGTTGAGTCTCCACCCCTGGATGTGTTTAAAAACCATTTGGATGTGATGCTCAGGGACATGATTTAGCAGAGGGTTGTTAGAGTTAGGGTAGTATGGTTGGGTTGTGGTTGGACTTGATGATCTTTAACGTCTTTTCCAACCTGAGCGATTCTGTGATTCTATGAGCTACTTCTTCTCTACTGATTGTCTTTAAATTTTTTTACTCTATGTAAGAACAAAAACCCCTGTGTGTTCACTCATTTCCAGGACACAGCATTCCAGGAAACAATAAGGCCCAGGTTCATCCCACTTAACTTAGGGGCTGGGCAAAGCAGGGTGACAAAAAGTAGGTAGGTGATACAGAGGGTATTAATCTTGCTCTTTTGGTATGGCAAACCTTAATTCTCTAAGGTCACTTCTGTTTTACAGTCCAAACACTTATTGAAGACAAACTACAAAGTTATAACACATGTCCCTATTATAGACACCTGCTATACCACTACTGCAGAGAGAATCTTCTTGTGGTTCTAACAGGTAAGTTAGTGTTACCTGGGAGAAAACTGCTGCAAAGCAACCAGACTTGTTCTGATAATGACTCAAGAAGCATCCAGACTGCAATAAAAATAACATTATCTCCACTTGCAAGCGTCACACAGAGTTGTCCTATAGGCATAAAGGAAGAGGGAGAAAGTATTAGTTTCAGTGCACAACAGTAAAAACAACAGAATCCAACAATGATGGAGATTAGTTAGGTGGTGAAAAAGGAGTGGGAAGAAGTAGGGCTTTGCATCTGATGGGCTCAAAGAAAGGTTTCCCTTTTTTTTTTTTTTTTAATTGTCATCAAAGGGTATGCAGAGCCTGAAGGTTTCTGCAGCTGTAGAAATAGCTGCAAGCTACTAAGGAGTTTCCACTTTAATGACCATCTAAAGCAACTTTTGTCATTCACTACCTTTCCTTTTCAAGTGTATGACTTCTTATAGAGTCCAGATTGTATCTTCTTCAATGAAGTATAAAATAAAAACCCAGGACATATCTTACGATCCTAACATCACATAATCATCAGTATTTACATTTTTCAAAGCATTTAAATGAACAGTGGAGTACTGACCATAAACTTGAGTGATGTACCTTCAGAAGTGGCTGGAATGCATCTCTAATAGTGTACAGCAACTGGCAGTTTCTAGGCTTTGATACAAGAAAGGATAGTAATAAACTTTAAGTGTTCCCTCTGAGTTAGCATAAGCATTAAAAATGTATGAGCGTTAAAGCTTTACTCAATTAGATGTGTAAGCATTCCAAGTAGCCAGCTTGGATTTTTCTTTTTTGACTATTTTCAGGGGATGGATAATAGCAAGAGGGAGAAGGAAATAAACTCCATTTCTACAAGCAATCCCAAAGGACGTGGCACTGGACCATGGCTAGCATTTAACTAGAGTCTGGACTGCCAAGTCCATGCAGCTCTCCAAAACGTGATTATGTGCTGCCAAGTATGTCCCATCACTGCATTTCCATTATGTGCTGCTAACACCAGCACCAAAATTTAGAGAATAACTTCATAAAAAAAAGAAAGAATAAAAACTGCATTCACACCCATAGAGAATTCTATTTAGAACAATTTTAGCATTACTAAATCACAAAATATATTTGGAAGTGAAAATGTAAGAGTATATTCCTGTATGTTCCAACATCTTATACGTTACTCTGGGGCTAAATTGACCTTTTGTTTGTTGAGAATGTGTTTCTCTAGTGATTAAAAACATCATGAGAGAACATTAGCTGTGCATAAACCATAACCAAAGTTAGAAACAACCTTGTTCCTGGCTCTGGTAATTTGGTTTATCTTCAGAGGCTCCTCCAACATGTATTGTTAGGATAACTCCTTAGAGAACTTTCTACCAATTCAGAACTGCTCGTCAAGGTCTTCATCCAGAACAACTGAAATTACTTCCCCCATTTTTGGCAGTAACATCCAAGTACAATGACAGTTTCCTAAAACAAGTTACATAAGCTTACAAACAGTCAGCATAAACAGCTACAGGACTTGATTCTGCTCCCAGGTAACCATACAAGAGGGAATGGCCTTGTGTTGTACCAGGGGAGGTTCAAGATATTGGGAAAAATTTCTTCTCTGAAAGAGTGGTCAGGCACTGGCACAGGCTGCTCAGAGAGGTGGTGAAGTCATCGTCTCTGGAAATATTTAAGGAAAGGGTAGATGTATGTGGCACTTTGAGACACGGCTTAGTGGGCAGCACTGCTGGTAGGTGGACAGTTGGACTGGATGATCTTAGAGGTCTTTTCCAACATGAATGATTCTGTGATTCTAAAGCAGATCTGATATCATACAGGCAGCCTGAGGCAGTGCAAGAATCAAAGTCAGTAGCATAGGATAAACTGGAGTTCTCCCTCCTTTACCCCTGAATGGAGGGGATCTTAGTATTAGAAAAGCTCTTAAGAGCACATTGAGATTAAAAAGCTGTTAGCCAAAATAAATATTAATTTTACAATTAATTCAGAAAAACAAAGTAGGTTTAATTATCCTGTATGGATATAGACAGTACATTGCATCTTGTAGCCCCACAGGGACAGAAGGTACAATCTTTGAAACCTACCTTCAATAATAAAAAAGAACATGAATGAACGATGTACAACCAAAATAAGGAGACATGGTGCATCAATTACAATGGGAGGATGGCAAATTCTGTATGTAGGATACATAGTCTCAGCCAGTTGGCAGCATGTGAATTAAAATACCAGAATTACCCAGCTCCCATCACTGAAGTCTACTCTTCCCCTACAACTAGGCTTAGAGGTTTTAATTATGTGGCTACATCAAAATCACTTGTAACTACTTTTGTTATGGATTGGCATATGCTCCATTAGATTTTACCCATAAAAAATTCATAAAGAGAAAAAATACACTGGAAAAACTACATAAATGTGTATTAAAATAAAATTAAAATTGAACGAAATTCAAGTCATTTCCTGTCTTTTTTTTTTTTTTTTTTTTTTTTTTTTTTTTTTTGTATTAATGGGTTTGCACTCAGAACTATACAACTCCCACGCCAAAGGCATACGCATTCACAACTGGCCTTCTTTTCATAACTATTACATAATGTTTGCAATCCTTTAGCAATGTGATTATTTTTTTTGTCTAATAAGGACAGAATTTAAGAGTTTGAGATAAGGTGCTTCTACGTAGCGATCTCAACATCTGTTCTCGTCAATTGTGACATAAAGGAAATCAAATAGGTCAGCGGCATCCCTTTTCATAGTACCCACCCAATTCTGCCACAGTTCTCAGAGATGGAGATGTAACTTATGCAGTTGTATATTCATTGTATGCATTACAGACATTTGCATTTATTTTTTTCCAGTTATTCACTGAATGCTAAACGCAGTGCAAGACGTTTATTCCTTTAGAAGTCTGTCATGCATGAGAATATACTGAGACATTGTACAAATGAGATATAGCAACAATTGTTTGCTGTGCGAATAGTATTTCTACACCGTTTTTCCCTAATGGAGAGAGATAAAATGCTTAATATGTGCATATATTTTGCATAGTCCTTTTGCCGTGAAGCTTTGAGAAGAGTCTAGCTGTTTCCCAACAGCTCTTTGTTAGATACCTGAAGGTACTAAGTACATTCCCTCTTAGCCTTCTCTTCTTCTCCAAATAAACATAGCTCCTTCAGTCTCTCCCTGCACATCTGGCTTTTCAGGCCCCTAGCAACGTTACTTCAGCTGCAGCTTCACAAATGCCTGAGATGAAGGGAATAATCACTTCATTGACCTCCTTGCTACGCTCTTCCCAGCACAGCCCAGAATGTGGCTAAGTCTGAATTTCTGGAAGAGCGCTCCGCTGACTCAGGTAGGTGTCAGTTCTGCTGTCAGAGTCCCATAAAACCTTGCAAAATTCTATTACTGCCTTTAATACTGCCTTGTTCTTCTGCACAGGCCGCATGGTCTGGTCTTTAAAAGGGCTGGATTCATGTGAGTTGTCCCAGTTTGCAAAGTTAGGCCTATGAAGATAGAATTAAGCAAAATAAAATTTCATCTTATTAAGGACAACAAGAGGAACAGCTGAATGCTTATATAATAGTCTCCCAAGGGAAGAAGTGGAAGAGTTACAGCTTGCTGAATTCACAACCCAGAGAGGACAAGGCAATATTAAGAATTTGTTGCATAGCTCAGTTTTGTATGAAATAGGAAACTATTTTTTTAAAGATAAAACATTTGCAACAGCTTGCCTTGGTTACATCGCCTGCTTCTAGATCCTCAGATTTGCAACATCAATAGGAAAGATTTAATCAGCTGATGTACTGCTCCAAAGCAAAACTAAATGGGAAAAACTGACTATTAGGAGGATTTATTCCACAAGCGAAGAAAATCAGAAATGTGTTACACTGAGGTATAATAAAACTTCGCCAACTACCCAGAGCCAGCTTTACCAACTATTTCCAGTATTTAAGGGGTTTCCTGAAGTAGAGGAGACTCATCTTTGAAATCAATGGTTTGCTCTCTGTGACAGTGCTGGAGCACAGAGCAGAAATGCTAAGTCACAGCCTGAACCAATGATGGAGCACCTTGTGGGAAGGAAAAGTCAACCCAGGGGAGCTAAAGTGCATGCAATATGCCTGAGTGGCTGGCCAGAACCCTGGCTCCACCCCTTCCCAGACCTCATTTAAGGGTTGGCAGTGGAAGCAAGGGTATCTTGCTGGAGATCCCTACCTACCTGAGGCCTTCTAAAGGTAAGCAGATTCTCTACTTTTTTTCCTGTGTGTATGGCTGTTGCCTTTGAATAAGTCCTTACTTGCTACAGCATAAGACCTTGCTGTTATTGCTGTGCTTTCCACCATGTTACAGGAGCATTATAAAATATAATGCTTACTAGCGAAACAAATGCTAATGCATCAGTGGAATTCTGACTAAGACAAGAATTCTCAAATCTTAACTTTGTCTGTAAGTGCTGCCTTTGTTCACAAAGAGAAACATGTCAGAAACACGTCTTCAGTCCAGAAAAACTCCTGATTGCCACTTCATAGGAAAACATTCACAAGTGTATGAAAGGCTAGCCCCAGGAGAAAATCCTCATCTTGAAGAAATTATTTCATGTCTGTGCTATGTTATCCATTTATGTCACCTGTAAAGCTAATTTCTATATAATTGTTACAAATTTATTGTAACCTTTCTGCCATCCAGTCAGATGTTAATGAAACAGCAAGAACTTCTTTGAGGAATGAAGTGAGAGTCATAGCAAACAGTCAGCTGGGGGAAATTTTCTGTCTAGCCTTCTGGCTGGATGTTGGTTTCAGTCCCTTCTCTCCACAGATCAGTCAAAATGCAGTTCTGAGTACTGAGTTTTAAACAGTGAGTGATATCTGGGAACTAAAATGCTCTCAATGGCAAATGCTGCCTTTGCTTCTCCCTCTTGATCTGGGCTATTGAGCTTTAAAAGCCAGACATAAATAGATCTTTTCTCACACTTTAAAGCACTATAAATGTTCTGCCTGCCTTTAGGGGCATGTAAAAGTCACCTAATGTATTAAAAGCCTAGTAGTTGTATAAGGAGAAGGATACAAAATGCAGATCAAATTTTAAAAGCTGAAATATTGCTCAAAGACTACCACTTCTACAGGAACAATATATAAATAGAAAACTCTGCACCTACATGCAATTGCTGCTCCAAGTTCTTTTATACTGTAAAGAGATCATGCAGACAAATCTTATCAAAGATATCTAGTTACAGGAATGGGAAAGCGTAGGTTAGAGGTGGAGAGAAAGAGAATGGAAGCGTATTTTATCATCTTTTCAAAATAGTCAAAGACTAGTATACGTCTCTGAATCACTGCTTACATGTAACTCCAGCATCCAAAGCCATATTCTGTTCTTTCTAGGCTGGAAAACAACTGGAGCTGGATTAAGTAGTAGAATCAAGGGCAGCTTAATTTCACCACCATTAATCTTTGAAACAGTCTTGTTAAATATGATTTACCCTTGCATCTCTGTGCTATAGGTAGCTATATTTATCTACAGAAAGCAAGGAGTAAAACTTTCCACTTGACCCCCATGAGGTTCAATTTAGGTGCTATCTGTAGAATTAGTTGTAACATGCAGGTCCTAGAATGAAGACATCAGGTAGCTAAAACAAAACAGTGCTGAATGAAATGCCTATCTCTCTACTGTTTGTTTGTTGTTGTTTTTTGTTTTGTTTTGTTTTGTTTTCCACTAGGCTGTTCAAAGAATGTATTGCTTTGGGTTAGTTTTTTTTAATTCAAAGATTACAGTAAAATTCTTCATTATTTTGACTAGTGTGATTCTGCACATGGCTTTAATAATTTAAGATCCAAACTCTTTGTTACTTTTTTCTACATCTTCTGCTTCAGAAACACAGGTTATTTTTAAAGAGAAAACTTTGCCAGAAATGTAAAAACCTTTTGTCTCTTGCAGCTTATTTGAATCTGTTTATTAATTAATTATAATTACCTGATTTAGTTACACTAGGCACAGATTCCGACATAGAGACTGTATTTCTGCAAAACAAATTCAGTGGACAAGCCTGGATTATTTCAACGCAAGGTTTACACTGTCCAAACAGCACTCATCTGTTTCAGTGGTTTACTTCAATATGCCTAAACAAATCTCACTGCTGCAGTTCTTGCTTCCTAATGAGTCAAGGCCTTACATCACACGCAGAAAGTTCACTGGGGTTGCTCTGGGCTGACAATTTTTTTCTCCCTTTGAAACATTTTATATAAGTAAAAAAAAAAAAATACAAAAAAAAAATTGCATAGCTGAAGGATAACAGTAACTCCAGGATTTGCAAAGAAATGCACAGAAGACATCTACTTTTATATCTTGAGGAAAAAGGCTCCGAAGCAGTAAATGATGGTTTGCTTGCTTCACTGTGGGCTGTCTAAGGGGTCTTTCCCAAATTGTTTTCACCAGGAATCCTTATCAGAATTTTTTTCTTCTTTACTAACTAAAAGCCACCATCTGTGAAAGCACATCCTTGTTATGCACAGTTGAAATTTTTACAGAGTGTGTGGAATACACAACCTCCAGGAGCTGCCAAACAGTCATCCTCACACATTTGAAAAATGGGTTAAGGAAAAGAACAACTCAGAGGATTCAAGTTACTACACATCTGTGTGATTTTCAAAATATGAAGGCCATCATTTTCCAACTATGCATATGCAAACAGATAACTACTGTATTTAAATATGCCAATATCAGAATTTAATACTGTACAAATAAAAACTGATTAGAATAGCCAGTTAGTTTTAAATTTAATCCAGCATTTGGGTAGCTCTAATGAAGTCAAAATTGTTTCACTGTCTTGAAATTTATTGTATGTTCATTTCTGGGGAGATATGTTGAGCAGACATCTTGAACTCTATTATAGATACACTTTTTAAATAAGGCAGCAAGGGCATGTGGATTTTTATTTTTAAAGAACATCTCATACTATTTTCTGAGTTAGAACAAGTTCTTTTTCTGAGTAAGGGTGTAAGAGAAGAATTATGGAATTAGTAATCTTATGTGTGCCCATACCTGCTGGCTAAAGTGCTACAGCGGAGTGCAGTTCATAGTGTTTTAGAAGCTGCATGTGAATGCCTCCTCCAGCTTGTCTCCAAAATCTTTAGGCAGGAAAAAGTATGAATTAACTTTTGAACAGTATCTGTTACAGAAGATGACAATTTTAAATTGTAATGAAGGTGAAATGTTTATTACACTAATAACAAAATACTTATTCTTAGGGCGAGGTTTCTAGCTGAACTTCAAAACAACAGTAAAAAATAGATTACTATTCTAAGACAAATGTTGCCAGTTCCTTCATTAAGGAATTACCAGTGGGAAGCTCTGTCACAAACACACAAGGAAAGGAGGATTAAAAGAATCAGATTCAAACCTGAGGAAATTCTAACAGAACCAGCTGCATGGCCCCAAGTAAAGCCTGTCCCACAATTTCCCTTAGAAGAGTGGAAATTATCTGTAGAAATATTCCTCCTCATCTAGCAACCAAGAATCCACAGACAAGTTTAAACATGCATGCATCTGAAAGAAAACCAGCTTTATGAAGCATTAAGCAATAGCTGTGAATGATGAACTAAAATACGCACACAATCAAGAGACCATAATACACATCTGTCTCAGGTCTAAAAGATACTATTGCTCAGAACAATTCCTGCAACATTTGCCCATTTATAAGCCCAGGTCCATCTCATCACTGATAAAGCAGTGAAAACAAGTAACTAAAACCCAAGTACTTCTATCATGCTCACTATGTCTTTATTGCTGGTAACCCTCATCTTGAGAGTGCAAATGCCTTGCTTCTGAGAGTGGAAGACAAGGATACTTCCAGTTGCCAACTGGATGTTCTGGGGTAACAACGTTGTTTATATACATGTATCACAACTCAGATTTCTTGTGCTGGGTACCTTGTTGTTCAGGTGCCCTGGACAAATGGATATTTCAGTACTGCAGCATTTGTTTCTTGGTTTCCCACCCAGAAACAACAGACAATTGTCTCCTGGTTCTGCATAGGCGCTATGAGAATCAGTCGTTCCTCTCTGTGAAAGCACAGAAATCAGAAATGTGCATAGCACAGGATTTCACAGTCCGATAAATACTGCTAGAGAACGTAAATTCAATTCTCAGGACTAAAAGCTACAAACACAGCAACACTGCCCCTTCCCTCTACACACCAGCCAAAACAGTGCAGCAGCTCCCTCATGTTCACATTCTCCAGTCATAAGCATTTGCTAGTTTGGGAAGAACTAGTTCAAGTAACTTTAGGATTTAAAATTACCTCATCTACATTTAGTTCTACTGCAGGTTACTGTTTCATACACACATACACCTTTCCGCTGGTTTTGCACAGTCCAGAGCATGGCTTTTATCAACCTGAATTGGCACCTAAATTAAATTGCTGGAATCTGCATTCTTGTGTGCAGTAACACATACATACCATTTTATTTTACTGATGGAAAAAGTCATCTCTGGGACAGCAGTAGCTTCTTTAACCAGAGAGCTGAATTTACTACCGATGCTCTCCTAATTCCTCAAGAAGCCCGCAAACAAATAAGTTGTGACTGGATATTAAGGAGGAAATAGTTCTGCACGTACATGTCTTCCATAGATGTAGCTTTTTTCTGAATCACATGAGATATATAAGCTAATTTCTGCACATATTTGCAAACTAAGTTCTCTTCAAGAACTGAGAAGTGCAACTTGCTCCACACTCATTCCCAGTATCAATACTGGAGTTCGTGGATGTGCATTTTGCACTAATGCACACATCCATGATGCTGAAATCTCTATTAAATAATCAATTGCGTCACAACTTGCATTCACGTAATATTACACGCTGGCTTTTAGGAACTACATTGCCTATGATTCTATTTTTGTTCACAAAATGTTTGTTATTGATGGTGTGCTGGAGGGGGCTCATCAAATTGCTAATGCAACTATTAAAGCTATCAAATTATCAATTTTGAGGGATCAATTCAAAGCACATTAAGATAAGCAGAAATCCAAAGTAAACAAGGACATTTCTCTTCCCTTCAGTGACTCGCTTAACAGGTTTGGAATGCTGAACTCTATTCTTCCTGACAATATTAACCCCTTGTTTGGATGACCCTCACGGCCATACACTTCACTAGCTATTTTGGGGGCTCACTAAATGTTCTGTTTTGTCATTTGGAATTGCAGGGGTGGATGGAGCGGGTGTGGGAGGGGAAGATGAGGAAGAGCACTGGGTTAGTGTTTATTTTGAGAGGCTGGGGGAGAGTCTGCTTCCTGATAATATGCTTATTTTTATTCACATTGTCAACTACGTTTTCCCATGAACAAATACTTAAACTTGAGAGGAAGCATTCCAGAAACATATATCAGGATAAGTAAAGTGTTCACTTCCTTTCCCCTTATTATGAGAAAGCAATTTGGTTACATGAGAAAGTAAATAGATTCCCTAGGGATGCCTGGGAGGGGAGGAAGGAGTCATTCTTGCAGGAAATCCATTCTCAAAAGTAGTTGCAGCATTTCACTGTGTTAGATGATCTTTAGAAGCTTCATATGTGACTACAAGAAAGGAGTATGTCAGAGATATGTTTCCTTCATTCAGGGAAAAATCACATTCGTATTTTGCAATCTTAATTAAAATTTTTTCCTTTCAATAAATTTTAGAAACAGTATGGTCCTACTTGCATTATTACAACATACATTTAATACATATGGCAAAATATAAATTAATTTATTATTGTTTTTGAACATACAATAGTCATTTTAATTCACTGGCCTTTTTAGTCTGAATTTCATTGACTGCTGGCAAATTTGAGCAGGAAGTTGGACTACATCATTTCCTGAGGTTCCTTTACAACCTCAATTTTCCTGTGATCCTAACTAAATTCAGGGGATGTATTTGGTTTTTGTTGTTGTTGCTGTGTTTTTTTGTTGTTTTTGTTGTTGTTGTTGTTGTTGTTTTTTGTTGCTGTTTTTTTTTTAACTTATTCTTCCTTAACAAACAGCAGAGATCTAGCTCAGTACAGAAGAAGCTGGGTATGTGATTTGGCAAAAGCATTATTAATAATGTACCTGTAATTCAGGCTACCAACAGCCCAACCTATATCCAGACTGCACAGGCCAGAAAGGAGGGATGCCTGATTGCATTAACTAAAAAAAGGAAATTGAAGTGAGAGAAACTTTTTCCTCATCCTAGGATTTCATTCATTTCCCCTGTCTGCAGTTGCTCTGCTTAAGTATTCATTCTTCAAAACTTGACTTAGCAGCTTCTATTGCTCCGATGCTTCATTCAAAAGCTGGCCGTTAGGCCAAACGCTATTATGTGTAGAAGCCACCCATTGACCAAGTCTGGAACAACACATATCCCTTATCCATTGGTTTTTATTTGGTGAAATAGCCACATGAGGTTGAGTAATCCTGTAAGTGAAAGGATTAATCCTAGGACTCTCAGTTACTACTTCCAGTGCAAAGCTCTTGAAGTTATAGGTGCTATAACTTGAAAACACATGGAAAAAAGCAGTTGGACAGAACAACAGTGGCAACAGCAACCCAAAGCAAAGGAAATCAGTTGTTCTTTCATTTCTCTTCAAGAATACTTACCTCACTGGAGAAAATAATATTCATATCCATTTTTAACTGCTTGATTAGGATCAGAATTCCATTAAAGATATTTCATGTCTTTTACCATGGCTTTCCTGAAGGGAAAAGTAGAGAGGGAAAAGACGACCATAAAACTTACAGTTTTCAACCTAAAGTTGTAAAAAAAGCCAAACCAAAACAAAAACCAAAGATAACATTTACCATATTTTATATTGTAGAGCAACACTGCTTACTCAACAAAACAGTCTTTCAAAGTTTCAAACATAGGTAAACTGAGTATCTGTACTTTTCACTCCAATGCGCTGGAAAAATCATGGGTACAGGAGATTATGAGCATACCTGGCAATTGATACACCTCTCTTAGATTTTTTTTTTTTAAAAAAAAAGCTTGTTTTTGAATAGTTGTCTTCCAGATGTGGATATAAAAAGCACTCTGTGCATTACAACCAATCACTGCTGCATCAGGGATTTGTCAAGTTATTCATAGGCCAGCTAACAGACCAACCACCACCTTATTACCACCTTCCACAAGGCAACAAGATTGTCTTAAAACATGAAGTTGTAGTCTGATTTTATTTTTTTTTTAAATAATCGCTTCCACCTTTAGTCCCAAAGGAAATTAATTAGAGAAGTGTTACTATGGGGGTAAATTATTGTGGTGAGGTTCTCAGCAGTGTTGAGGTTTTCCAAGAACCTAAGATAGGAGCAACACTGATTTTTACCCCAGTGCTGTCCTGAAAGCAAAGCTCAACGGGCTAATCAGCTTTAGAGGTTCCATGCCAGCTTGAAAATGCAGATTCTTCAGCTGAAGAGGCCTGCTTAGATTTCCTAGGCACTTCCCTCCTTATGTGAATAATCAGAGTTGAATTTAGGGCTGAAATCAGCTTCCCACAGAAATTCCTACCTTCAGTAGATACTACCCTGCAAAGACAACAGTGGAAGCGAGCACAGAAAATAAGGTATCACCTGATTCCACCCTGCTAAACAGGCAATACGCTTACACTAGAATCAAGGGCATAATCTTTATATCGTATCCTTCCAAAAGGATACTACTTCTGCCACAGAAGGAGCATCTTTGCTAGTCAGCCTTAAGTATTTCAGTTGCCAAGACCGCATTACCCTTCCTTAGCTGTTGTTTCACGCAGCTATGATTGTTAAGAATCTTCTCAGCATGTTATCTACTGTCTTCACCCTGACTTCCACGAGGGCAGGCCCAAACAGCCTCCACATATCAACCTTAGCAATCACAGCCTTACCCCACAAACCCCAAACAACGAACAAAGTAGAGACGTTAGCACACATGGGAGTCTCGAACTGTTTAAACACCTATTCATGTGATACTGAGACATTCATAACTTTTGTTTCCTCATTACTGATGCCAGATTCAAAGTTATTTCCATCTTTTTTTCCACAGTTCTCTCTCTCAAAAAAAAGATTTGATACACCTGATCATAAACTCACAACTCTCTCTCTTTCCATTTCACTGAGATATCAGGCGTTTCAACCAGCATTTCTCTGCTTTGTCCTTACTAAAATCCACAGATACTGACTCCATGGACAGATTAAGATCTTCCTCACTTTCAGGCAGACCTGCAAAGTGTTTCCACTAGCTCCATTCATAGTTTTTCTCCAGAAGTCATTAATTATTTACACCGCTGTCCTGTTAAAGGCCACAGTGAGACTCTTCAGCTTGCTGGGAGATTTTTTAATTGTGTATAAACAGGCAGAATGTAGTTAAACCTGATTTTCATCATTACTATGGAAAAAGCTTGAAAGTTCCAGTTCACTTAAAAAAAGGAAGAAAAGATTCTGGTCTCTCTCTTCTCACCCCTCAATCTTACTTCTACTTTCTGGTTTTAAAGATAGTTGAGAACATAAAAGAAAGGTACTCTTAATTAGCACTGTGCTTCCTAGTTACAAGGCTAACTTAGCTAAGATCTTTGCTACAGTGGTAGTGGGGGCAGATCATCTCAGAAATAGAGCAGCTAAATGACACATGTAACTTCCTTATCTGAGTCTTAAGGAGCTCACAGCTGAAGAGATCTGGCTTGAAGCATCTCTTATCCTGCACTTCTGTACTACAGAGCATCTATTCTGACCACAGCAGCACAGTTCCTTCCCTCCCTGATGTGCTCCTCAGTCAGGCAGGAAACAGGCTGTCACCTGGACTGACAGCACAGGTCTTGCAGGAGCACTGCTGCTGTCTGCAGGACATGCAGTACAGACATAAACTGAGGGAAAATAAAGCCAGCTGGAACAAATAGTAATTCAGTGAGGGATGTACTTTCATAGCCTAATTCTCTAAGGTGGTGAATTTTTGTTGAGCTGTCAAGAAGCAGAGGAGGCTGTTGCAGAGGGCTGGCAGACAATACAGCCACAGGACAAGCCAGGCCCAGCAGGAACACAAATGAGACCACGTAGAATGCTGGGCTCCCTGGATGGATCCTCAGGGCCAGTGCCTCCTCTATGCAGGAGTCATTTCCCTAATGACATAGGAAAAAACTTATGGAGAGTTCAGTCAAATTTACTCCTTAAACGCTCCCAGTTGCACCTTTGGATTGTTCAGTAGCCTATGCTGATACAACCTTTTTTCTTCTCCAGTTTTTATTTTTAAAAAGATTACTAACAAACACTACTGCAGAACTTTATCCTCTCAAACTACATAAAAGCTTATTTTTTCCAGCCTGTCACTTCTACCTATTTACTTCATGTTTCCATAATGCCAAATTTTTTCAGTACATCTGCTTGAAAGCTGTTCAGCTTCAAGGCATTATGTGGAAAAAAAATAAACGCTCATAAACACGATGTTTCTACTTTAATATACTTCAAACTTTTGCCTGTAAGATTGCCAGTACAGAGAAAGTTCACATAAAACTAAGAGCAGAAGCTCAGTTTGCTGTTACAATCTCTGCTGTGACACACCTCACTTACTGTACATTACATGGTTGAACAGACATTAGAAATCTTACTTCCCATTGATACCTAACTCAACATTTCCACTGAATACACGTTCAAGCCTTTAATGCTCCAGAACCCCGGTATAATGTGAATGTTTCACCTTTCCTTCCACCACCAGTTTTCACGAATATGCCCTTACTCGAGGTTTCCTCTGAGATGAAGATTTAGATAAATCATAAATTTATTCATAAATTTAGATAAAGATTTAGTGTGATCTAAATACTTTATTTGGCAGTCAGGTTCTAAAAGAAAATGGGGTACCACCAATGCCACTAACACACACCACGAGCAGTGTACACAGTGACATGGTCAAATAAGTACTCAACAAAAGCACATGTGCTGAAGCTCTTAATTTCCTACACTCCCCACTTGGAGAAAGCGTTGCCCTTTTCTCATTCCTCTTTTGAGAGCTGCGGGATTGCTGGGTAAGGTGCAGCCCACACTGCTCCCCCAGCAGCCCCCTCCTGCCGCTCCTGCAGGGCCGGACCTGCACAACTCTTACTGCGGTTCTGCTTCCCCACACGTGTTTGCACTCCGCACCCATTTCAAGTGTTGTTTGTGTAACGCACAGACCCATTAATAATTTAAGATTCAACAGGAACCCAGGGGCAGGAACATTCCATTTTTGCTCAGGCGATAGATGCTACTTCACTGGTACGTCAACTCCATTTATCTCTGTGCATGCTACGTTAATTCACTAAATGGCTTTTCAAACAAAGTCCATTCACAAAGCGCCCGGAGAATCTGCGTGAGAAGAAACTTCAGTTTTTGCAGTAAACGCGCCAGATCGATATTCAGAAAGAAAAACATGCACAGATTTTAACTTTGCCCACCGAGTTTTCAAAACAAGGGAGGCAGCCAGAGCAAAGCCCTCCTCGCGAACAAATGAAAGTCATATCAGACGTACCACGAAACGCCTCTGCGCGGTACTGACAGCGCGCTCGCCCGGCAAAAGAACATAAAAAATACCTGTAGCGGCAATTAGCAGCCCCGCTCCGGGACCGCCGGCACGCTGGAGGAGCGCTGCGCGGGAAGGGCGCGGGACGGCGGCGCGGCCGGGCAGGTGCCGCTCCCCCCGCCGCCGGGCAGCCGGGTAGCCCCTCGCCCGCCTCAGCCGCTCCTTCCCCCGCGGCGGCTCCCGCCTCGTTCCCGCCTCGTTCCCGGCGCGGCGCAGCAGCCGCCCGACCTCCCCCAAACCCGCCGGGCACACCGCAGGAGCCGTACGGCTCCCGAGAGCGGCACGTCCCTCCTCATCCGCCCCGCGGGACAGCGGCCGAGCCCGCGCGTCTCACCTGAGCGGGAAGCGCGAAGGGAAGTGACAGCCGCCGCCCCCCGCAGCGCTCGGTGCGGCGCGGCACGGCCCGCCCTGCCCGGCCCGGCGCCGCGGGCGGCCCAACCAAGCAACCAACCAGCCTCCTGGGGCGGGCTGCGCCGCGCCGTCATGTGAGCGCGCTCGAGCACGCGGTGCCGTTACGGCCGTTACAGCCGTTGCGGCGCGCGGCGCTCTGTGGCGTTTCGCGCCTCGCAGGGCACAGCGCAGCCCTGAGCGGTCTTTTCATCCCTCACGTCGAG
The DNA here is from genome assembly GCF_951394365.1 of Tetrao urogallus. Taxonomy (NCBI): domain Eukaryota; kingdom Metazoa; phylum Chordata; class Aves; order Galliformes; family Phasianidae; genus Tetrao; species Tetrao urogallus. Next base: position 37,729,752 of record NC_136818.1, read on the forward strand.
GCAGCGCCTCGCCTCCTTCCTGCCTCGCTTCCAACTATTGAGCGGTTGCCCAGGCGGGAAATCCTGACCCGAGCCAGCCGTAATATTCATGCTGAATCTCGGCAGGAGACCAATTATAAGTCTGTTTTTCTGCTTTTTCCTCTGATCCGTGATGCACTAACCGAACTCGTTAAGGAGAGCAGTGCAGGCATGCCATAGGTAACCCAGCAGTTATGTACAGTATGTAAGAGGGTTGTGGTGCACATTGCTAACATGCTTAAAGCTCAGGTACAAAATTCTGGTACAAAAGGAACTTTCTCCACTTGCTTGATCTCCGTGATCAGCCCTGGATCCGTGTGTGGTTTGGGGGCAGTTTGAGGAGCAGAGTGCTGAGCCCTGCTGCACTTGCGGGAGCTTCACCTGCTGCAGTGACATCGCTGTTGGTTTGGAGGGTTACTGACAGCATGGCTCAGGTAGGCTGAGAAAAACCTGGTTCAGGGCCGAGAGACAACTCAAGCTAGCAGTACAATGGAGATGCATGCCAAATTTGCTGTCAAATTGCTCTTCTGTTTGAGTGGCAGAAGTTAGCCACGATTCTGTTTAGAACTAAAGAATCTAGCCCCCAAACCATGTAAATGAGAGCGAAAGTTGAGTTACTGAATTTACTCTGCTTTTGATGCTTTCTATTTCATGTGCTTTCCCGTGGAGTCATGAAGGCTTGGAGGGCTGTACCTGCTGTATAAGTGTCATGCACGCTGTGTCAGTATGCTACACTGTGCAGCAGCGTATGTTGGCCTGTATGGAGCTGCAGGCAGCCTTGGCTAGTCTGCCTGCAACACATATATCATTGCCTTAGGGTACTGGCAAGCGCCAGCATACACAGTGCTTCAACTGTGAGAAGAATGTAGGAGAACAATCATACGAATCTAGGAACTGGGTCTTGAAAACAAATGACACTTACCACTGTAAGCCCCTCACTATGGGAACAGAAAGAAAATATGTTAGTAAGTTGGCTATATTTTAAGATTTTGTATAAATCCTGAAAGCAAATGACCCTTGTTGGATGTGTGGTATCAAGGGAAAAGATAGGTTACTGGGACAGAGTTACTGTCTGGACTGGAAGGATTCTTTTGCTTGGTAAGAGTTAATTCAGAGTTCTGGTAGCCCATATCCAGAAACCCAGTAAGTAAGCTTCCACTGTGCTTCCACAGCCATCTGAGTGCAGAAGTGTGTAGTTGTGCAATTCCAATTAGTACAAACTCTGTCTAAATTCCTGTAATTCCTGCTGAAAACAGGATCATTTGCAAGGCAATCAGAGCAGACAGCAGAGCTCACAAGGTTATCGTCTGCGTCTGTTCAGAAGATGGCCTCAAACCCTGTATTGGCTAATATTTAGCTCTTAGCTCTGCTAAGAAAACCCATGGAAGATAAAAGTCAACCCATGCAGCAGGTGATATAGTTTGCTTTAAATCAGCTGCTTTTGGTGAATGCTGAAGAACTTGTGTCCCTTCCATGCCTTTCCTTTGCACTTCACAATGAATTTAGGCTGTGTGAGAGGTGCTTGACTGACAGTCCTGAAAATTGAACTCCAGATTAGGTCCAGAGCAAGCAAGCAGGCTTCTCAGTGCTACCAGGGAGAAAACTTTGCGAGGCTGACGGTAGTTCATTCATTTACACAAGCAAAGATGGGATTTCCTGGGGACAGTGACCGACTGTTCACCTTAAGACTTAATGGAAAAATATAGCTGGATCAAGTAACTTGATGAATATTAAAAAAAAAAAAAAAAAAAAACAGTGTAAAATTGCAGAAACCAACTTGCAGAAAATCTTACTATTTGGGTCTGTCCATCAACTGTTACAAAAGCTGTCTGTCTTTGCAAAAGATTTTGCATCACAGGGATGAAGTAAGAGACAGTATAATTTAAATAATCATAGAAAATGTTTAAAGACTACACTGTAAGCTTAAAAAATGATTTATTAATCACGGATTGCATGATATATCAGGATACAATGAGAAAGTAAATGCATAGGTTGCTCCAAAAGTAATGCCTCCTACTTTTTTCCATGAAAACTGCAATAAATACAAAGAGCACAATAACACTATTTGAGAGCAAATTCTTACCTACAAAACTAGTTACAGCCATTAGCTATGTTTTTTTTGTCAGCAAGGAACAAGAGGCTGCATGTAATACTTGTCAAAATCTGTATCAGAGAAGGTGACCCACTGTCACTGTCTCCACTGCTGAAATGCAGCCTGCACCACCTCACTGTGCTCATATCCACTCGTTGATATCCATAACCGTTCAGAAAGTGTTGATGAATGTCAGTAGGTGCCATTTTTTTTCCACATGGAAGAATTCAATTCCACACCTTTGCTTCATCTGCTCCTCCATGTCCAGACGTCCTTTGTCTGACTGCCCCTCTGCTGCCATCTGTTACACAACAACATAATGTAACAAATTGGTGGGAAGATTCAACCTCTACAGTCCTACCACCATTTGCCTATGACAAACAGGGCCAACAGAATAAAATAGAAAATGTTACTTTCAGAGCAATCCTTGTAGTAGCAGGAATTGTCTTTTGAGACACACCAACTTTTCATGGATGTTGCAGGCAATGTAATTTGATAAGTTTCTAATAATTCCCTCAAATATCAGGTAAATTGATGAAAAAACTGATAAAAAATAAAACAGGTAAAAATTACAAAAGAAAGCTAAATATACTTTGATACCACAGTGTCAAGATGCAAAAAGTTTGCTAGATTGTTCTAGCTAACAGAAATACAAAGGTTATGAGAAGGAAGCTTTGGAATCTGTATTTGCCTATCAGTTAACGGAAAATATTTTCGTAAGTTGTCTGAAACTGGCATTGCAGTTAATTTTTAAACTGTCAAGTTCTTTCTTCACTACCGTATAGTTACTGGGTCTAGGATATCTTACATTAAAACTATGTGCTGGATACTAAAACTACAAGTTCAATTCAAAAAAAGCAATAAATTAGTAATCCATCTTTTTCTAACATCTGATTATTCTGTTTCAGCCTTAAAGTACTGTTAAGCAGTACTGTGGAAAGCTAATACTCTTTACAGCATACTCACTCAGTTTTCACCAACTTTAATTTAATATCTGTAATACTTTTTGCAGACAAAGTCATTTATACTTTTAAGATACAGCTTCTTTTTTTATGCAAAATTGAAAGCCCTGAATCTATAAGAAGGCACAGAGAGTGTGATACTATCCTTCAAAATAGGCATGGGATAGATGAGCAGAAGCCATGTAAATTCTACATTTCAAGGAATGGATTACTAAGTATTTTATTAAATTTCCTGTCAAGAATAGTTGTGTAACATTATTGATAGTATCTTGAACTCAGACACAAGACAAACTGATACCAGTCATGATGTCAGAACTGTGATTACATTGCTCCCATTCACAGCAGATACTGTGGCGACAAAAATATTTATGGTTGTGAGTCTTTTCATTGCTGCACCATTATAGATGAACTGCAGTTATGTTATTCTGACTACAGCAGCTTCAGATGAGTCATGTTTTCCATTATAAATCTGAGATAATAGTTTGAGAGAGGTTTTTGTTCTGTAGAAAAGTGATATAAAGTCTGTTCTGTGTGATTGGTGCATTTGTCCTCTTATTCAGCACCCACTAAGCAAATAGGATGGAGCTACACTGCCTAAGCTAACACTTGTGTTCCAACAGTGTCCAGAAGCATGATACCTCACACGGGTAACACAGCACAGGCCTTTGTGCCGTGCTGGAGTAGAAGGAAAGGAGTGTTCATCTACTCAGTTGTGCAAACTGGGCTGTGATAACTGGGGAAGTCATATGGGAGGTAATAATGAGTTGATTAGGGAAGTAAAGCCCCTGTGTTTTCCAGCTGGACTTGGAAGACAGTGGCTCATTGTGCTACAGTTCACTGAGAAGCTTTTAATATTTTACTCTCTTTTGCCACAAAGGTACTCTCAGAATTACGGCTGTGGTCATCATAGCCTTTTACTACCAAATCAGTAATAGGCTTCAGACAGTGGTATCCCATTGCTGAATATTCTTTGACTGTGCCCATAACATCCCACAAGCTGTGCCCAGATCCTGCTTACATTTCCATCCTCTAATATATGATGTTAGGGTAGTTGGAATTCCTGCTCTCCACATCTCTGTGTGGCAAAGATTTTACTGGCTGTAACTCCCAAAAGACATCAGAATCACAGTGATTCATCTATTCAGGACTTTCAGAGCCTTTCTTAGAAAGCCCTATGATGTCTTGAAGCTGTAATTTAACAAATCATTCCAAAGAGGTGAAATATGTGATTCTTTCTTACAAGGTTTCAGCCAGCCCATATGTAAAACACTGCATTGTTCGGTGAGCAGACCAACAGCTGAATGAAACCTCAGAAGGCATGTTATAAAATTTTACTGAAGATTTAGATCATCTTTATAGGCTGATATAATATTCTAACGCTGAAGCAATGACCACAGTGAATCATTTTGTGATTGTACCAGAAAAATGTGTGTAAGCCTGGAAGAGGTTTGGCTGGATAAAGATACCAGCTTGGAAGATACATGAGAAGGGAAAAAAAAATCATTGGCAGATTGTTGTAGCAGTGAAATATTTTAGCCTGAGCAGAAATACTAGTTAGGTTGGGGAAATGCCAAATCTATCATATGCAAAGTCATGCATAGGGGATCCATCCCTAATTTTGGCAAGTCTACCTGAATCTCCCATTGCTTTATATCTCAGAAGTTACAGGATTGAAGTGACAGCAGAATTCTTGAAGTCTAGTGGTTCTTACAAATGAAATTCTACTTGCTCTGCTTTGACAGGTGGCTTCTGTTTATCCAGCATCACTCAAAGTGATGTTTTCTTACAGCTCTTTCTTGTTCAGTAGAAGACCTTAAACCTGGTTGGACAAACCTCTGAAGAATACACTCCAAAAATGCTGGAAAGAACAGCAATGTTATGGAAGTACAGGAGATAAACCCTTTCCTTCATTAATTTCTGTGGTTTAATAAAACATGATCAGTAAATACATTTAGGCACACCTAACTAGACTTATGGAAAGCACCAAATTCAGCAAGTAAAGCTTATATGACTTCATTAGAAAACCTAATTGATTCAGGAAAAAAAAGAGTCATAAAATAATGTAAGATGTTACATTGTCTGAAGATTATCCATTCTTGAGTTCAAATGTAAAGCCAAGAGCAATAACTGATAAAAAAATTCCTATCCTATCCTATCCTATCCTATCCTATCCTATCCTATCCTATCCTATCCTATCCCATCCCATCCCATCCCATCCCATCCCATCCCATCCCATCCCATCCCACCCTACCCTACCCTACCCTACCCTACCCTACCCTACCCTACCCTACCCTACCCTACCCTACCCTACCCTACCTTACCCTACCCCAACCCTATTTAGTATAGGGATGAAGTCCCTCAATTTATATGATTCGGCGTGCTCCTGCAACATCTGGTAAAAGTAGTGTTCAAAGTCTGCCTAGCCTGAGTTGCACAATTTAACCTCTGCTTGAAACCACTGTGGATTGTTGACTCCGCCAATAGAGAGGATTTGCAGCAGTGTAGCCGTGTTCCTAGCAAATCCCCAGTATAAAAAGCCAAGGCCTGTAATGCTACCTGGGTTAGGTTCTCAGCAACATTTCACTCTAATCTTTCACCATGCAGGGAGTGTGAAATGCTACCAAACCAGAACAGCATGGTTTTACTCAGCTTTACAAAGAATAAGCAATCAGTTGCAACTAATGGGGAATAAATCCATTGCGAATTAAATGCTGGGTAACTGAAATCTGAGATGAATCAAATGACTTGTTTGCCTGTGCATATTCTTCCAGGGACCAGTCAGTTTCAAAGAAAAATATAGTTTTAGTTTTATCTCTCTGTCTAGGTTTAGTGATACAAATGTCAAATTGCTTTGTGTGCCTTCGCTTGTGATTTGGGATAAGTGAGGAAGATGAGAATTGCTTCCAATCCCTATCACCAAGGACCAAACCTCTCTTCAGTAGAATGCATGGGATTCTCTCATAAAGGTATCACTCTAACAAAGGCATCATTTTTCTAGTGACTGTACATGTCAGTTCAAGTACAGCTTGCTGTAAAAGAGCTCTGGAACATATTGGAGCTGCCATGCTTGCTTCTCTGTGCCCCCATTTATCCTGTTTGTTAGTTAGAACAGTTATGGATGTGAAATGTGATTTTGTTTCTGTCCTGACAAATATCTCTCATACTTCCAAAGAGCTATGGCCAAAACAAGCCAAGATTTTTCTCTACAAGAGTACTAGAAAAGCAGTACAATCCGGTATCTTGGAGTGTGATTTGTACATGAAAATGGATACAGATATCTGAAAGCATAGCACTATTAATTATTCTTTGTTTTTGCAATGTCCTGTTTTTTGTTAGCAAATAATTACTGAGGGCATATGTCACTGAAATCAAGAAAGTTCTCTATTGTTTTTTATGAGATCAAGCTCATTCAGAGCTTCAGAGTTGAAGATCTGGTGTAGCATAAATGCCAAGTAACAGCTTGAACCAGTGACTGAGCACCTGGTGGGAAGGCAGGGCCAACCCGGGGCAACTCAGGTGCATGCAATGCACCTGAGTGACAGGAAGGGGTGGAACCAGGATCCACCCCTTCCCATACCTCATTTAAGGGTTGGCAGCGGAAGTAAGAGTAAGATCTTTGCTTACCTGAGGCCCTCCTTTCCTCCTTTGGTTTCTGTGTCTGTTGCCACTGTACTTGGGCTTATTCTCACTTGCCGCAGCCTAGGACTTTACCACCATGCTGTTATTGCTGTGCTTTTCATTGTATTATAGTGTTATGCCTGGCAACCCTGATACTACAGTAGAAGATACAGAGGCTCTGTGCTATAAAAATGTATTTGAGTTTATAGCTGGTGCACATTATATACCAGTGCACATCTCTGCCAGGTATGGAGAAGGAGGTATTCTGTAAGCATGGTCTTTGGGAGTTTCCTTGGCAGCATTATTTGGGATCAAAGCATTTGCAACGTATTAATCTGGTAAGTAAGATAAAAGTAAGGAGTCACCATCAGTACTTCTGGCTATAAAAAGTTTCCTCTCCTCTCTTTCCACCCCTGCACTTGTTTTGGCTCTGTAAAGATGATGTAGCAATCCATACTGTTATCTGTTCTGTTACATCACTTGTGCTGTACTGTATTGTGGCTCCTAAGAACAGAAAATATAATGAAAAAAGGTGTCAAAATCTGGAGTTAAAAGCCAGGTTCTCTTTAAATGTCAAACTTGTTTTGCAGGAGTTTTGTCTTTCTTTTTTACTCTGAAGTTTGTCTCTGAGGATAAAAAAACCTTCCAAAACCTGTAGCCTTGTTGGCATGATTGGCTTTCTGCATTATTTGGCAAGGGCCAAGTGTGGTATTAATGTGAGTCATTAGGAAGAGAACTAAGAAATGGTTTGTGATTGGCTATGGTACAATTGATTAATGAAGCACATAGATTCATCTGGAAGTATTTCAATTTTTAGTCTGTGTTTTTGGGCTTTCAAGCACTCTTTAATTATTCATTGATAATTGATCCTGCTGAGAAGTAAAAGCAAGGAGCACTGCTGACTGTACGGTGAAAATAATATAGATTCATATCTATTTTTTTAGTAGCAGAATGAGGTGATGAAAGCAAAAAAACCCGTAACTCTAGTCAGTGGAAATTGGAGAGATTATGAAGTACAGTGACTTTTTTGTGTGAAATTAGTATTTTTGATAATTTGTCTTCAGTAGAACTGAACTATAGTAGACTGCTAGATTGCAGATTCTATCTCCTGGATATTCTATCTATTCTATTACTATCTACTATCTACTAATCTATCTATTACTATCTCCTGGATAGTAAGGCTGTGGCTTTTGCAATTAGAAGGCTACCAGGAAAGGAAGTAAGAGAGCACTTCTGTGACTCTGCCAAGGCACCTTGTTTGTTTGTGTCTCTGAATTCTGTGAGTAGACCTGAGAAAGATCTGAGTTTGCAATAGCATTTCTTGGGGATCTGGCAGCACCTGCAAAATTTTCCCTACAGTTCGGATCTTCAGTGATTGAGATTTGCTCGACGTTAGAATGAGGCTGGGTGCATGTATATAAAGAGAAGGTCATGCCATAAGACCTATTTGTTTTCAAGGGATTCTTTTCTCACTAGCCTGATTTCTGGTAAAATACATTGTCTTTCATCTCCACTGTGCAACAGACTGGGGCTTCCAAGCTAAAGCCTGGTTCTTGTTGCCTGCTGCAATGCTGCAGCAGCCTCCCAGACAGTTTACGTTATCAGCGAGACTATTTCCATGGACTTACTAGCTTAAATGTTTTCTTAGGCTGATGTGGTTATGCTGTTTTCAGTTCTGGGGCAGTGTGGGGGCTTCCTGCTATGTGTGTGAGGTACAGATCTCTTCACCATGTTCTGTGGAGATAGTTGGCCCACTGTTAGTGTCTTTTTTATGCTGATGCACAGTTACAGGCATTGTCTCAGCCCTAGCTGACTTAGCAGGACAGGATCCCTATCAAAGGGTTTGCCAGTGAAAATAAAGACATTGGATTTCTAAGAATTTAGAAATGAGGTAAAGTTAGTGTGGGTTGAAGGTAAAATGAGGTGTTTTGTAAATAAGGACTTTAGTGTTTACCAGTGCTTCTGTATGGAACAGTTCAGTGCATTTTAAGCCCATTACTCTGCTGTCTTACCAGTCACTTTTCCCCTATTTGCAAATCATAGGGTGACTGAAGAAGATCATGTGTCTCAGAGCATGTGGGTGAATGCAAGGTTAAACATCTTGATTGGTATGCAGGTGAATCTTGTGCAGTCAATCCCAGTGATATCCTATTCAGACAAAAGAGTTGCCAGTTGTGGGAGGAAAAAAATGGGGAAGGTGAAGGAGAGGCTGTTAAATATGAATTTAATGTTGCACTGCAGGAAAAAGAAGACTTGGGATTTGATTCTTGTCTGCAGCTGGGTCCCAAACAGATGTGTGGATATGCTGAGCATTTGCCTGAGTGTTCAGGAAGGCAAGAGGTGGGAGCTGAGACCCATAATCCTTCTGTCCACATTCATCATGAGATGGCAGGTGGGTGGAGAGAGCCTGGAATTTGGCTGTATCCTATAAAATAGTCACTGTTTCTTTGGGCATAGAAGGGGCCAGATATTATTGACTTTATGCACACTGTACTTACATAATGAAGCTTTAACACGAAGGAAAATGTTGTTTTCTTTGCAGAGATGCTGAAATGTGTCCATAAATAATATAGCCAGTGTTTTGATAATACAAAGATGATAATTATGACTGATTTAAAAATTCTTTTCTACATGGAGCTAAGAGCTTAACTGATCAGAAAGTGTTTTCATTGGTCTTTTACAGTCAGACCTACCACCACTTTGTGTGGTTTCACTGTACAGTAGATAAAAAAAAAAGTTTCAACAGTAAGCTGGAAGGCAGGGAAGCTTTTTACGTTCTTACATTCTCTGAATTTCTAGACCATTGCGTATGATAAAAGGTTGTCTATTAGCAAAGGGCAGGAATTGCATGTTTTGTCAGATTTGGAGGTAGCTGGATATGGAGTTCCTTTTGAACATCTGGAATATGATGCTTGTGCAACTGGGCACAGTTACACAAAGATGAGAGAAAGGAGCGGATCCTGTTTTATACAGCAGTTTACAAATGTATACCTAACTGGAAAAAAAACAAAAATCACTTTGAGTCCTGCAGGGAGTTAATAGGAAAGGGCATGGGACAGGAAACTTCTTGTCTGTAGGCTTTTGGAGGGATTCCAATAACTGTTTAGAATCTGAGGTGTGGTAGGACATAAATTCAATGAAACAGCTGTGGATGGCAAAGCATTCCTGAGGAGTTTTGTGTGAAGAGGAGGTACAGAAAGAAAGGCACAGGGGCAAAGGTATGTATAATTTGGTATATTATACTTATAATGAAGGGTAGGTTGGCCACTCTGTTTTCTAGTGTGCTGCAGTACCTGAGTACTTCTGCTTTTCACAGCTGACAGTCACTGAGAGAGTAGTGACGCTCCAAGGTCATTGCACACCGGACGCTGCGTAAATGTAAATGCAATTTATCTTAGAAAGGCAGCAAGATGGTTTGTGACTCTCAACCTGCCCTGCCCCTCCCCACCCTCCAATAAACTTTTTTAGCAACTTTGACATCACAGAGAGAGATCTCTAATTGTGTTTTTCTTTTTAATTTAATTGTGCACAGTAAGTGGGTGCAGCATAGCGGAAATCAGCTATAAACTGACTGGGAGAATAACCTCATCTGCCTACGTGTAGGTCTGGTCTGCTTTAGTTGTTACAGTATTCTAAGGTAGCACTGTTATACACACAGATGGGGAGTGCTTCCTCTATATACAGAAGCTTCCAGCCTCCAATAAAGGTATCTTATGTAAAATTTAAAATTTCATAGCCATCAGCTGCTTCTTCCCGTACTATCATTAAAAGCATATATGTTGAACAAATGCTGGCACGGTTTTAAAAGTCTTATGCAAAATGTCCTTTTTGGACACTTTCCCTTAATGTAAATCCTTCTTGGATTCAGGCACCTTTTCCATGATTTACTGACTCACTGCCTTTACTGGTAGTCATGGAGCCTTCTTTCTGTAGAGTGTGGAACACCTGTCCTTTTAAAACCCAGTCTTTTCAAGATGTTTCAAATTTGTTTTCTCGTATTTAAGGCACTGTAAGTTCATAACCACTCTTTCAAATTCTGATATTGCCTTTACTCAGCCGAGGGACCCCATTCTGCATGTTGGGGAATTTTCTTATAATGGATTTCTCATTTAAGCCTTAATTCTCTGGTGGAGCTGTTATTACTGCTGTACCCAACTACTGCCAAACCTAAGGCAGTGCTGATGAATCCAGAATGAACATAGCAATTTAACTCTGTAGAGTTGAAGTTATGTTCCAAATACATTTTTCTTCTGCAAATGGTACTCTATACAACAGCATGTAATTTGATTATGCTTTACTTACACATTTTGTACTTTGTGATCCTGGGCAGAAGAAGTCTTACTTAAAAAGATCCTAGCATCACATGAGGAAAAAGTGTTGCAGTAATAGGTCAGAAATCGTTTGTGGCTGTTGATATCTCTTATCTATCAGCCTTATTTTTTCCTCAGTGTTATTGGTCTAGATAAAGCTAGGTAAATATCTTAGACGTGCTGGACTTGCATAGCAACGCACCTCTGGTAGCTTTACCTAGCCCCTCACTTGTGTAATTATTAATTTTAAAGCATGATCCTTGAGTTAGATTCACAAAGATCATTTCCATATGAAAAATATGCTTCCTTTGACAGAGTGAGTGGAATACTGTCTTACTCTAATAAAATACTGTCCTTGGAATCCAAGGAGGAACAGAAACATAAGGCTGAGAGGAAGAAAGCAAATATTTTTGTTGAGATTCAGGTGTTGCATCTAATTCCTTTTAGGGCTTAAGATGATGATCTTTTTCTCTGCCCTAGTGAACAGGTGGTCTAAAAGAATGTTGAATGTGGTCATATTACTTTCTTTCACCCCAGGGCTGGGCAGTGTGATCCCAATACTAATGTAGTCATTAACTTCTGGCTGTGATTCTGAGGTTTTATTCTATGTGTCTAGTTCTGTCATTATTTATATACATGTGTGCATATGTATATAATAGCACAGTTCTATATTTGCTAGCCTGGAATATTCTGTATTAATTTGTAGTTCCGACTACGTGTTTTTCCATGTTACAAGTAGACATACCAGAAGATCACAACTACATTAAGGCTTTAAGGGAGACTACATGGAAAATCATAGGTCAGTGAGCTACACTGAGCTATACTATCAGATCAGAATTTGTTTTGTGAAATACAGTGTGTAGCTGCAGCTGGCAACTTCAGGCACAACACTGCATTTAACATAATTATGTGACGGAATATTAGATGCACACACATGCACAGTTGTTTCCTGGAAAAACCACTAGCAATGGCACACTTTTTGTGGGCAGATTTCTATCACTGTATTCTGCTAATCCCATCTACCTTGATTAATGTCAGCTGAGTATAAAGCAGATCTGGTCATTGTCATCTTAATTCAAGTGCTGCAGTGGAATAAGTGTACAACCAAGTTGAGGCTAGTAGAAAGCTCCACTTTGTGGCTGCCAATCTGTGGCCATCTATCCCAGGCTGCTCACCAGCATGCACAGTAACAGTCTTAGTCCTTGGGGTCTGTATCAGCTGAGAGTTCATGCTGCCACTTGTAATTGAAAAGGGCTGTTGAAGGAAATGGCAAAAGAGGTTACTGTGGCAGATCTGCACCTTCTGAGAATTTCCTCTGTAGAACAAAGATCACTTGTAGTCAAATTCAGGAGACTTAAGGAGGCTTTGAGCCTCCCAGAGAGCAAATTGGTCGGTGACCCATTTCTTCCATTTCATTTGATTGCTTTATTGAGCCAGAATTCCTGGTACCAAGGGAGACTCTAGGGTCTGATATGTCTGATATGAAAAGAGATGTCTGAACCATCCCTTTATGGATGAAGAGGGCATAGTGGCTTGAAACAGTTTTGGCTATTCTTCTTTCCATTAAGAAACTGTGGTAGTACTTGAAGTCTCCCTGCAGGTTTTAAATGGAAAGATCTAGTTTGTCTGTATGATGTCTAATACGTATTATATACTAGACATACTGCTATGTGTGAATCATCTTATGGAGAGCTAATTCCTCACTGCCATTGTGTTTGTAATTCAAATAGTGCCCAAAAACTAAGAGCACAAATTTGTGAGTGGAAGGTGGCCTAGGAATTTATTCTCCAATAGATAGGATTTGAGAATTGTTCTAGTATTTCAAGAGAAGTGAATGACAAATCTTTGCACTTGTATTTGTGATGCCCATATTTGCTGAAATGTGCATTTACTGGATTTGTTTCTGATGACAAATATGTCGTCTTATCCTCGTCGCCAAAGCATATTTGTTCTTCATCGGTCCATCAACAATTTTTAAACAAATTAAATTCTATTTAAAAGACACTCTGAAAACTTCTAACATAACTATTGCGTTTAGCAGACATTTTCCTTTCATTTACCTCTTTTTGCACTCTGTCCAACTGCTCAATTCCAGTAAGTGTAGATTGTTTTCACTAACATTCACAATACTGTAACCAGCAACTACTACTTTGAATGCAATCCTCATTGGAATGCATGAGAAACCTTATATTTTTCTTATATATATATATATATATATATATATATATATATATATATATATATATATATATGAAAAAAGTAGTTGTACTTCAGGAAAAAATGAGAAGTCATAGTAGATAATCTAGTGAGGTCATACACACATAGGAAATTACTTATGTGGTTAAATCTGGTTGTGATTGTGCTGAACCCCAGCTTTGTCAGAAATTCATCATTCTGCTGTCAGAAGCTGTGAATGCATCCATAGTAACTTTCTGCAGCAAGCACTGAGAAGGTCAGCAGTTTACAACGAAGTTGGCTGAAAGACCTGTTGTGCGTTTTAGGAATGTAAGAGCTTATATCAGTCTGAAGGTCTAGAAGTTTCTGATTATGCTTAACAGCTAGAAACAAAGATTAATGCAAGTCGCATAACAAACATACACTGTCACACTGCCCTCCATTTGTTTACAGCTTCCTCTAATTCTTCAGGACTTACTCACTGATGACTTATAACTCACATTGAGATGGATGCCATCTGCGGTAAATTATGTAAGAAGATTGCACAAGGTGCCTGTCCTGTGACGTAACTTACATTAAACTGTTAATCATAAACCTAGGACCTCTCAGCTTCTAATAGCTCATACAGCTGTTATACAGCCAAATCATCATCTGCAGAGTCTGAAGTTGCTCAGGTCTTACTAATATTTTCTGGAAGCCATATTTACATGTAAACCAGGAAGAAAGTAAAACCTCCTTTCAAAAATGAAAGCTCTGGGTACATGTAGGATGTTGAATTTTAAAAAGTAGCTTATTTTAGCAGAGAAATGTATTTATTTGTTCTTTTCTGGACACATGACAAATCCTAACCCTAAGGGAAATCATTTGCTACAGCTCAGTGGTGTGTTGTATTATTGTCTGATGAGATTTGTTTGCTATGTCAGTTTTAAGAGCAGTTTATAAACCATTCATGCTGATCAAAACCAGAAGAGCAAAGAGGTTCTTAAACATTCATTACAAGAGATGCTTTATGCCTTTAAACATAGCCTCCTTCCTTTTTGTTAGCTTGACTTTCATGAACTTTTCCTATACAGATGACAGTAAGAAAATAGTAATCTCTTAAGCTGAAGTTGTGCACGTCAGCTGTACCCATTCCCATAGTTATAACTGTAAACCAGTCTATAAAACAATGCTAGGTTTCTCTGCATGTGATATGCTAACTAGCATTCAATTACACTGTTTTTTAGCCTGGCTTAGATTGACCAGTGACATAAATCTTCAATGAAAGCCTATTTCATTCCAAGAAATGTGTTTATCATGTCTTTTGCTTTATTAAATCATTTTTCTGCTTTTTTGACATTGTTGTCCTACTAGAGGTAGCTGTTATGCCTGGTAGAGAACTTGGCATTCTGGTCTTAAGGTAAAGGGAGTGGGCTATGCCACCCCAGTTCTCACTTAATCTGGCAGAGTTGAGCACAGTTCTGTTTCTGTGCTGGGGGTATACCCAAAGTAGCTAGATTCAGAAATGAAGGATTCTGGAGTTATTAGAAACTCTCGTGCAGTAAATATTTGCAGAATCAATAAGAGGAGCACCTTCCTTTCCTATTTTGTAGACAGTTGGCTATGGCCGAAGCTTACTTCTGCTTTCTGTCTACTTTGCTGGCACATCCTTACCTACCAGCTGTTTGACCAAGTAGCTTAGCTAGTGGCAAGTCAGAGCTGAGCTGCCAAGTCCATGTTTGGGGTTGTTCTTTAAGCTCCAGACTCTTCTGGCTGGCAGTGGCATATTTTGATCGACTGCTGGTTGCTGAACTCTGTACTTGATAACGTTCTGGAAATATGCTTAAAATGTTGCAGTAGGTGCAAAAGTCAATATATCACTGTTGATGCCTGTGATTAGTTTATGTCACTGTAGTAATATGGCATGCCACTTTGTTTTCCTCCACTGCAGGCCATATATAGCCTTGTACACTTGAATATGGTCAACAAAACAGAAGGAATTCTATTGCCTCTAAACAGCAGCTGGGTGAAAGGGGAGTGAATCCTGAAGGTATTTGACAGGCTAGGGCAACTTTGAACTTATAATTATCAGAATAACAACCCATATATGTACTGCCAGTGTCAGTTTGGTCAGTACTCATTATTTCTAGAGTGCAGTTATGTCCTGAACCAATCTGCTCTGATTTCAACTAGGGAAGAAAACGTGGCCTGGCTAAACTTGTGTGACATGCCTTCCTGTGAGCATGTCATTAAACACATTGCATTCTTTCAAATAATCACAGAATCACAGAATTGTAGGGGTTGGAAGGGACCTCCAGAGATCATCAAGTCCAACCCCCCTGCCAAAGCAGGTTCCCTACAGCAGGTCGCACAGGTAGGCATCCAGGCAGGTCTTGAACATCTCCAGAGAAGGAGACTCCACCACCTCCCTGGGCAGCCTGTTCCAGTGCTCCGTCACCTCACTGTAAAGAAGCTCCTTCGCACGTTTGTGTGGAACTTCCTATGCTGCAGTTTCTGGCTGTTTCCTCTTGTCCTGTCTCCACTCACCACTGAAAAGAGTCTGGCCTCGCCATTCTGCCCCCCACATCTTAGATATTTATAGACCTGGATCAGGTCCCCTCTCAGTCTTCTTTTCTCGAGGCTGAACAGACCTCAATATGTAAGACTATCTCTGTTCTTGGCAAAAAGGACAATACGTCCTTTGCCAGGTAGCTTGCATTTCCTGTTACTTTTGAATTTGAATCTTCACATTTAAGGAGTTTGGCAATGTGAATGGGACTGTTTTGTACCATTCACTACATGCAAAGCTGACTTGAAATAAGTGTACAGAGGCATATAAAAGGCTTGCATTGAGGTCGAATGTCTCTAAGAGTCAGGGAGGGCCAGAATTACTTAGAATAACTTAGAATAAGTACTTTGTTTTTAAGACAGCTGTTCTTGAAATGGAACAAGTAGCATGAAACTTGGAAGATAGTGTTGTCTTTTCTGGTGTCACTCCATATTTTCTAAGCGAGTGGTCACACCTGGTTAATGTGTTACTGTTTACTACATTCTTAACTTTTCTTTTTCTAATAAATAATATCTTTAGAAAATGTGGTTTTAAAATGTGATTGTAATTCCAGGGCATTCAAATTCATTGCAGTGAACAAAAGCAAATATTCCTGATTCATTTTGCGGGGCAGAAATTGTTATCGCATGGCTATATGAAGTGATAATAGAGCAAGTGATATTCTCTCTTTTGATGATTAAATTTTGTATTTAATAATGAACATGGGTTGTGAATGTGAAATTTGTAACTCTTGCAGTAAGGTGTAGAGTGTGAGATGGTTTGAAATTCTTAGTGTAGTGCGTGGTGTGAACTACATTTGAAAATCTGGTAGTGATTTTTAACACCTCTTGTAAAATGAGTTAGATGCAGGAGAACCTAATCAAGATGTATATCCAAAGTATGAAATTAAATCTACTATGAATACAATTTCCTGCATTCAGGGGCTACACATCCGTGAAGCTATCAAGAATCTACAAACACTGTAGAATATAGGCTTCTTTCCCTTAGTGAGTAAAGGGAAGATAAGATATTCAAGATTCTAACAATAGGCAATTGATGTGTTTTGCAAAATCCTGATATAAATGTAAATACTGAATGCAATTGAAAATACAAAGGCAAACATGATTACTCAAATGCTGTCCATTCATATCAAGTCAGCAAATTATGAGTAATTTTAAACATGGGTTTTGAAGTATTTTCTAACCCTGTGAAAGCAAACAAGTTCTTCAACTTCAAGATAGGTTTGTTTTGATACTGGTTAATGCAGATTGAAAAAAGGTCAGCTCTTTCCTTAGCAAGCAAGGAATAGAATGCTGGAGAGAAGGTGGCATCGAAATGGTAGGGTGAAAAGATCCTCCTTTCCCTTAGCAGGAAAGGAGTTGCATTACCTTTGTTTCTTTCTGTCCTTTTCTCTCTCTCATCTTTATACTGTTATCCTGAAAATCTTTAAACTGTACAAACTTTGCTGTTTGTCCTGTGGCTGAAATTTCTCTTGTAATTTTGCTTGTTCCTAGACATCTACAGCTGGAATACACTGCCTAAACAAAGGCTCACAGTGCTGTTCCAGGTACCCTATAATGTCATTTGAGATGCCTGACTGTGTTACACAGAACTTAGAAGAAATCTTTGTGCTTCTGGAGCAGCAGTGGTTATTCTATGGCATCTTGTGTGAGATTAGATCCTTGCATTTAATCTAACAAATTATTTTGGCACCTTGTGTGGTTAGAGAAGAGAGATGTTGACTTTCAGATGATGACTGAATACCTATCTTAGACACCTGAACAAGCCTCAAATTAATCTCCTCAAATTAATAACCCTTATTTTTGAATTGTGGGAGTTAGCATAAATCTTGTCCCTTGTAAACAAAATTATGGACTTCTAATGTAAAGAGTTTAATAGTGTTGCTGAAATCATCACTTCTAGATGAATTGTAGGAAGTCCAAAGGATGAAACTGGCCAAAAATCATAGAATCAGAGAATAAACTGAGTTGGCTGGAATCCACAAGGATCACGGAGTCCTACTCCTGGCTCCACACAGAAGCACCCAAAACTCAAGCTGTATGTCTGAAAACTACTTGATTATATGAATTCATATGAAATCATCTGAATTAAGAGCACAACTGAAATTCAGAATGAATTGGTATTGAAGTAAATACAGAAACGCTTTTATTTGGTTACATTCCATCTATTAAAATGTTTAATCAACCAGGGGAACATTCCAATGTTATTTAAAATATGTATATCTTTTAGCAATAAGCCATTCCTCTCAGTTTCAAACTGTCTTGTTAGCTCTCATGTGTAAGGTAGGTTTGTTGCAGATGTAATGGAGGGACAGTACAGATTAAGTATGATTATTTTTTTTTGAGGTAATGTATCCTATATTTTGTTAGAGCTGCTACTCTAGCAGGAGAGAACAGAAGAGTGTTCATCTCACAATCCCCTCCTTTGGGTTTGACAAGCTTCTCTGTTTTCTTCCAATAACTTCAGTGCAGCTATTTAAAGATACTACTCCCTGTACAAGACTAGCCTCATTTATTACTTAAGGAATGCAAATCTATTAATAGTGGAAATGGGGTAAGGAGGTCAGAACTACAAAGGGAACATGGAATATAACCTTTAGAGTTGTCCCTGTCTCACTTCAATTAGACTTAAAATGATAAAATGATTAGTTTGACATTCTAAGCTGTGGGAAATGTGGCAGTGAAGTTCAGTGTCACACAATTTCCAGTGCCATTTGAATGTCTGCAGCATGATTTTGAGGCCAGGCAGAGTTATTCAGCACAAAGCTCCTAGAGGGAGGAAAGGACTATGTATGTCCCTGCCATGTGTCCCAATAGATTCATGCAGGATGTGGGGTGAACACACAAATCACGTGCCAGAGAACTTGCCTTATAGTGCTAGTGGAGTGCATTGTATAATAAAATCTCAAATTGAAACTTGCCCATTTATACAAATGTAACTCCTTGCCTAATTTTATGTGACCTGTAACAACTTTAAATATTTAATCATCATTACTAATAAAAGTTCCTCACAGTAGTTTCAGGGGGTTCTGTCACTTTGCAACAAGTAAATTTCTTTAGCTTTAATTTAAAAACCTAAAATCCATTTATTTTTAGTAGAATGTAAATGACCAGCTTTTTGGGTTAGAGCTGCCAATAACAGCTTTGTGACTGAAAAGACTGAAGGCATTACCTGGTGATGATCCTACAAAAGTGAAAAAGCCTTTGCAAAGTAATCTTCAGGGTATTAGGCCTTAAAAGTGGAGTTTAATCAGAGTATGAATGGCTCATTAAGTGTCTAGTGGGCTTGGTTTCAAAAGTGATTTCCAGATTCTTGGTATTTTTGCACACTTGTATTTTAAGTATATGCAGATTCTAACATTGTTCCCTTAGTACTAGAAAATCTTGTGTGAATGACCACAAGGTGCTGAATTGTGTATTTACCCTGTGTTTCTTCCCTGAGATTATTTTTTTACTCACTTCCTTGCACATGTAGGAGTATACATGCATAGTATCTTTCTTTGGATTTCTTTTGTGTTCTTTTCATTGACTACTTAATGATGGTGTTTGGTTTGTTGATGATCTTTGGCCCACAAGGAGAAACACATCTGCTCCAGAAAGGCTAGAAAATAGAATTTGTTTCGTTAAAATGGACTTATGACAACACTTGCTAGGATTTATTAATAAGGTGTCAAGGTGTGAAAAGTAATTAACAGATGAGATATACAATCTGCTGGAAATGTCTCGTGAAGACTTTGAGGGTTTTTTTGGGTAATAGTGATGAGGCTAGGTAAGAGATCATCTATTGTAAATACTGTAGGGCCTGAAGAAACAGGAGTGAAAGGAATAAGATCTGTAGATACCCCTGAAACTCACTTCATTGCTGGGCCATGGCAGCAGTTGTGTAAAAGACACTGGTGACTGCACAGAGTCGCTCTTTCAGCAGGCTGCTCTGTGTCCCAGGTCTCTGTGTCCTTCTACCTCTACTGTAGAGAGAAGGTTAACTGCACCCCCTTATTCTAAAGATTCACTTGAGAATGCTGATAGTTAACCATCAAAGCAGCATGGTGTTCCTAGTCATACTAAGCAAAATAATATTTGTTTCCATTGTAGATCTCAACCTGAACAGCTTATATAATGCATGATCCAGCAATGTATGTTACCAGTAAGATATATATGGTGTTTTCCTGATAAAAATTTTCAATCATTTTTCATTATTTAGCAAAGCATTTTAGTAATACAGATGTTTTGTCAGCTCTGAATCTGCAAAGGTCTTGATGTCCTCACAAAGCAGAATTTCAGGTGTGAATTGCCTACTTTTGCTTCACAATATGCTATTTTTTTATCATGAAATTAATATGATCTGATACTACATACACTGATTTCTGACATTCAACATCCTTTGAAAGGTAAGTTAGCAAAAAAAGATGATAAATTGTTGTAACTTTTTTCATTTTTCTATTTGTTTCCACAAAAATTGAAACAGATTTCACTGTTTCAAAATTCAAAGCATTCTGATTTCATTCAGAGCATTAAAGAGAGCTGGTTGAGGTAGTTGATCCTCCTCCTCTACTCTGCCCTGCTGAGGCCACATTTAGAATACTGTATCCAGTTCTGGAGTTTCCTGTTAAAGAAGACACGGATCTCCTAGGAGTTCAGCAGAGGGTCACAAAGATGATGAAAGGCCTGCAGTTATCTCCTGTATGAGTAATCTGGGTCTGTTCAGCCACAAGAGATGAAGACTGAGGGGGGGGGATCTGATTGATGTTTATAAATATCTAGAAGAGGCCAGGCTCTTTTCAGTGTTGCTTAGCGATAGAGAAGGAAGTAAAGGCCTGAAACTTGAATATGAGAAGGTTCTATGCTAGCATGCTGAAGAACTTCTTTATGGTAAGGTGATGGAGCACTGGAGCAGGCTGCCTGGAGATATTGTTGGAGTCTCCTTCTATGGAGGTATTCAAGACCTGTCTTGACACCTACCTGTGTGACCTATTGTAAGGAACCTGCTTTAGCAGGGGGATTGGACTCGATCTCTTGAGGTCCCTTCCAACCCCTGTGACTCTGTAAAATACCTGGCTTTTGTTTTTAATGTTAGTGAATGAAATGACCTTAGCCTTATTCAGCGAATCTTTTAACATTTCAGGAAATTGTAACATTGCAGAAGATGTGTGTGCAAATTATCTGAGGAATGGGATGTTATGGGGCTTCTGAATGTTCTCATGCTTCAGAAATATTGAATTAGAGCATGAAACACAGAGTTCTATCTTCATACTGTAGTTCTTTCAGTTTATTATCACTTGAAGGTTTTTTCCCTGTCATTTCCTACATTCAGCTACTGTAGCTGAAAACCTGCTTTACACATAAAAGCAAACTTAGAGAGGTTGCAGAAGCCTGGTGGTTTGATTCTGTTAAGGCTGAGATTCAGATTAATGTTTGTTCTGGGAAAGTTTGCTAATGTTTAGAGAAGAGATCAAATATAAAATTGCTTCAGTTCTGTGAATGAGAAATTCAGAGATTGCTCTGAAATATATGGAAAACTGTAATTTCCATTTTAAGAGTATGAGATTGCCTAATGGACTTTGAGGGCAGTAGAAAGATGCAGTTGAGAAGATAATATGTAGTATGGTAGGGAAAATGTTATTTCTCTAAAATTTACCATAAAACAAAACATTATTTGTTTTATATGTCTATTGCTATTTCTGTTTGTTTATATTGCTGTTTCCATAGAAGTGAGCTTGTCACCACATCTGAAATATAACCCTTGAGGACTAAACTCTGCTGTGGAAAAAATTTAAGAAAAGTATTATGTCTTTAGGTTGAAATGCTTTCAGGTGAGATCCGTGCTCTACATCTGAAATGTGTTACAAATCATTAAAAACAGTACTATATGAAAATATGTAATATTTTCAATGATAAAATCATGATGCATTTTTTTGGTCTTGTCCAACTTCCATGTTTCCTGAGGCCAGGACACCTGATTACATTGAATTTTCAAAGAATCTTCTCTTGCTAGTGAAGTCTCTCTTTCAGCATGTAGCTGGAGTGCTTCAAGACATCGGGAAACACAAGGTCTAGTCATGGGAATTTCCATATGGCCACTCTGAGGTCACTTCAGAAAAAAACTTCTGTGCAGCATGCACTGGGACAGAGTGTAGTGCAGACTTGCTGTGACAGCAAGAGATTTCCCACTGAGTAGTGATTGCACTCATATGGTTTATCTTATAAAAGCCAGGAAGTCTTGACAGAAGGACAGTATGGCAGTTGCATTATGTGTGTATATCTAAGCGTGTGCATATGCGTATATGTATGTAGTGTAGCCCTGGAAAACCTACTGCTCTGAGTGTGTGAACAAGCATATGCATAAGTCTTTGCTTATCCAGTGACTTTAGTCAGGTGGAAAACAGTGAAATCTGCAGAAATATTGATATGAGTTATGAATTGTTTGAGTAATGATTGCTTTTTTTGTGAGAGGATTGTAAATTTGACCATTGGCCAGATTATCCTAACTTGCTCATAGTCCCCAAGAGAGCTGCATGAGTACTTGGTGTAGTGCATACTTCTAATCCATGGTCCTGTTTAAAAATGTGGAGTTGAGCGGAGGGTTTAAGTTTCCATGGAATTTGACTTTTATCATGCAACTAATGTTTTATGTGTATGTTAAGTCATGTATACAAGTATAAGATACTGAAATTCTTGAAACGTGCTGTGGTTTATATAAATATAGTGGCCACTAATACTACTTATGTCATAAATATCTGTCGGAGAAAATAAGATCTTAATTCTTACTGCAATTTCTTGGAAACAAATGCTTCCGTTAAATCCTGGACGATGGGGAAAAATGTATTTCTCTGATCTACTAACAGTAGAAGATAAGTGACACTAATGCTGTTGTTATCCACCGTTTTTTGTTGAATTCTAATAAGTGAAGATGGAAGAGTTACTGACTTGGTAAGCTGAAAACAAACTTTTTAAGAGTGAGAGGGATACAGTTTTTGAAAAAGACTAAATTAATATGGCTTCTTTACTTGGAACTCAAGTCTCGATGCCTTTCGGAAAATATTTGGACAAAACAGTTGTCACTGATGTAGAGGTAAGATGGGAAACAACATGATTATTTCAGAGGCCATATTAAGTGATCTTTGACTCTTGTGGTCGTTATTTATGAACATTGTATGTATCAGGTCAAGGAGAAAGTCAAAGGTCATCATGGCTATTTTTATCCATATTGCTACATGTGAAGTGCTTGTGATTTACTGCTGTGAGGTCATAAAACTAGCAAAGTATCCAAAGCAGTGAAAGCATTCAGAACCACACCAGTTCTTCATCTGAGAGTTCTGTGGTAGTCTCAGATGCCTACCAGTGATCACTGCATTGGTGCAGCAAGGCTGGATATGAGAAATGGAACTGGACAGTGTCTTTTCGTTCATGTTGCAGGCTGGCCATTAGGGTGGAACAGGACACAGCATACTTGGAACTCACTGAAATATATAGACTGGAGGGAAGCGTAAGCTGAGATCTGGGTTCAAATTGGAACTCATTCCCCAAATACAGTGTAAATGTGTAATATGTAGTTGTAGGTTCTGGAGAACCTAGAGTGCTAGATCTGTGGTGACATATTACGTCTCGGAGTTTACAAACCATTACCAGACCTTTTCAGAGTTTTTTTTTTAAAAAAAAAAAAGAAAAAAAGATTCAAGTAATATTACTTAAGCTGTTCCCACACTTTATAATAATTTTTTTTGTTGGACTTTAACTTTGTGAACACAGTGTTCCCTGCTTAGATAGCTATTGTGGGAATCAACTATGCAGATCAGGCAATGGCTGTCCTATATAACTACTAAATTGAAAACAAATGTAGCTAAGTTAAGCAGTTTTTCCATAGAAGACAATATTAATATTGGCCTTTTACTTATTTGTTCTTGTTTCTCTGATGTGCAGAGAGACTGCATATCAGAGAGGTTCCATCCATGTGCCATCTGTTTCTTTGTGATGGGGAATGATAGAGTAGTTCTCTGAAAATTGCTGACAAGATGTGACAGGAGAACAGTAATCCATACGGGTGATATCTCTCGTTAAAGTCACTCAGCTCATCTGTGATATAGCAAGCTCTTGATTTACACTGGCCACCTCTGGAGCAGGGAGGACAGTGACTGGTAACGTTTATTTTTATTGCACAGCCTAATGTTGAGGCTCTTGACAGGATCTGGTATTGCTGTCACATCAGTTTTCATGACACAGACACATTTAGCTAAGCAAGATTATTCTAGTTGGGTAGTTTATCATGATAACAGATGCAACCATAGGTGTCTCTTGACCTTGGTTACTTCATAGTGTCTTAATATTGTTTGGCTGATGTCATATAATTCCTTAAGCTCTTGCTAGGCAGGGCAGGAGGACTATACAAGGTCCTTCCTGAATTAGAACAGAGCTCACTTGTTTTGACTTTCTGATAGAGAAGATTTTGTTTTCCATGGGTGCTCCTGGTCTCCTTTTAAAACTGAGCCCAAGTACAGATTGCTTTTCCTGCTTTTGTCAGTTCATGGCACATGGGCACATCTGGACATGTCAGCTATCTGACAATAGTTGTAAACAGACAAAGGAAATTGCTCTAGGATGGTTTAAAAAATAATTATCTGCCATAAATGTTCGGTGAGGTGGAGAGAGAGTGAAGAATAATATGCTAGGAATGAGATGAAGTCACAGATATTGTGGTTGGAAGGAATTCTGTGAGTCATACCTTGTAGGGCTGAGAGTGTAGGGAAAAATATATAGGCAGTGAATATACCTGGACTTAAAAGAGAAACATGTTCTCTAGTTCAGTATCCTTCTTTTTCCACGGTAAAATGGAAGCTACTTCTAAGTTATGATCAGCACTTCCACACACCTGCCTACTGTTTTCTATACATCAGTATTTCGCAGCAAATGCCAGCTGTCTTTCAAGAGAATACTCAAAGTGCTTGAAAGTACTGAGTAAGTTGAGGCTCAAAGGAATCCATGATTGTGTAAATGATTTGTTGGAATAAAGGAGTTACTTATCCTTCTCTGATAAAGGGCAACTGCTGTTTTCTTTTTTTTTTTTTTTTCCCCTCAGTGTATATGGAGTCTTGGGACAGATATTTTTGTACCTAACACAAGTAAAAGTAGTATGAAAACTAGTCAGCTTTCAAGCAGAATCTTTAGTCTTGAGCTGCCAGTATTACTAGATAAACTTGGGATCTGAAGACAGATCTGGTCTGTCTGTAATCTTTCTGGTTTATGCATTGTTAACAAATGGGGAAAAAAGCTGGAGTTTCTGTCCTGGCCTTTAAAAGTCTAAAAGATGTTTATTTAAATGTAAACTTATAGTCAAATGAGCACAATCTAAGATTACAGCTGAGCTTAGGTAGATGCAGGAGTGCTGCCTTAATTATCCATACTAATGATTGGTGATAGGATACCACACAGGAGTAACCATGGGTATTCTGCCATTCATCTGACCTGACAGATCTGAAAAATAGTTTTTCATAATGTTTCACTTCAAGCTTTGCATTTAACAGTGGTTATTCTTCCCCTTCCTTCTCCTACCTGCTCAAAGGAAAATGTGGAAGCATGGCTGGACTTGGGAGGAAAATCAAAATCGCACCATGAAAGATGAGGTGGAATAACTAATCACAGTAGCTGTTGAGTGAACAGTAGGTTACATGTCTTCGAGCAGCTCTGTCCTGAGGTAGTGGATGTGCCCACGTAAAGGTGTTCTGCTTTGCTTTCTGGCAGTGAGCACTATTTTCTTGTAGGCTGATTTGGGCTCCACTGGAAATGTGAGCCTGAAAGAACAGTGTGATTGGCTTGAAAGACTTTTGTTGTGATTGCTAAACCAGCTGCAGTCTTCCACCAGCTCACTATGTCAGATTGACATAAGCATGCTCCAGTGCATAAACGCACTTCAAGTTGTTAAGTTCATCCAGCTGTCTCTTTGATCCTTGGGCTGAGATAGAGGAGAGTGAGTGACAGATACTGGAGGAGGAGGCTAGCAGATTACAGGAAGCCCGTCTAACCTGAGTTCCAAGTCACTTAGAACCACTTAGTACTGCCACAATAATTCAGGAAGACCAAGAGCTTTATAAGCTGGGTGAACAGAAATTGAAGATTACTGAATAGTGATCCCAATATCCCCCAGTTGCAGGTGTGAAACATTAGAGTAAAATTGTATTGCACAACTCCATGTAACTCCTAATAAGCAGATCAAGAAGATGTTGCCTGAGAAAGTTCTACAGTCCTGCTATTTAGTAATGTGTTCTTTCTTACGTAGTCATTGCTATCTGTATGTTTCTTGTCAGCCCATCCTCCAAAAGCTCATCTCATGTATTTGAAGCCTTAGATTAGAGTTGCTGTCTGGAATGTCAGATCCCAGAATTGAGGCTTGTTACTCTCTTACAAAGTAATAACTCAAAACATCTGATTTAGACCAACAGCTTTGCTTGGCTAGCGTCATGCTGACAGAAAGATCCATTTCTGTTGGTTGCAGAGTTGGCAGGGTTCATCAGTTAGTACACAACACATGAATGTGGTAGGATTGTGCAGCTTTGAATGGTGATTTTTTTTTTTTTCTGAAACAAAAAATGTAAAACTGTATGTGAAGATGAAAGATGCATGGTTTAAATTGAAACCTATAAAAGTAACACTGGAAGTTAAGTTAGTATACCTCAAAAATGGATCAGTGTGCATGGATCTCTGTGCATGGGAATGCCTTGTGACTTGGCAGTGTATTCAGAGGCCTTATAAATATGCAACGACCTGGCATCATTTAAGCAAGTCTGTTTGGCCCTGTTGCTGATCAATGAGATGACTCTGATGGTAATCTGAAAAATAGTGTCAGAAATTTACATTGGAGAAAGGAAGTCTAGCTTTTAATATTCTCCACAGCTGGAGGATTCTGAATGTTACCTTTGGTTCTTGCCAAGGTGTTGGGTGTCTCCCACTTTGATACTGTAGGGAATTACAAAGAAATTTTTCCTGTGTTGAGGTTTTGCTTAGATTATCCCAATCCTTCAGATTACGCAAGTCCTAAAGAGACAGTTTGCTTTTACCTTAAAAAAAAAAAAAAAATCCTGTAGAAATTTTAAGAGACTTACAATGCCTTTCTCAGGATTCTTTTTAATCTTCTAAAATAAGTGTAATAGATGGTGTGCTAGTAAGTAGTAAGACAGAAAAAGACTTTTTACCACAAATAGAGATTAAATACATCTTATTCATATCAGTCTTGCCCCACAGTTAGACACTTCAGTTTGGAATGCACCTCCATAAGTTGACCCTTACATCCTTAATGAATGTTTCCTCTTCAGGCAGTCTCCCCATTCTAGTTTGGTTTTTGGGTCTGTGGTTGCTTTGCACTTTGTATAATAAAATTACAGCTATATGCTGAGGCCAGAGCTCATCTATAGTCTTTAATCATTAACCTCTCAGTGGCAGCCCCAATTAATCTCTTGTAGAAAATCACTGTATAAATGAATGTACTGCTAAACTACAGGAGAGAAGTTACAAGGCTAGAGCAGAACACTTAAATTTATTACAAGTGAACTTCTTGGAAAGCAAGTCTGTATGCACTTGTGGAAGGCATAGAATAGAGCAAAGAAGCAACCTCCCATCGACGAGCTTTCTGTGCACTGCTTAAAAGCTTATTTTCTTTGCTTTGGCAATAAAGTAATGGCATGTCCCTTTGAACTACAAAACAGTAAACCAGAGGATTGAATTAACAACCACGATCTGAATGATTTTGTAAAAAGTACTCTGCAGCTTGAGCCTTATAGAACTCTATTATTTTCTTCTTAGTTGTTCCACTGGGTGGCACAACTTCTTCATTGCCTCTTCAGAAATCTCACTCAATATTTGGATATATCAAGTTATTTACATTTATTTTATGTCTACGCTGACAGCTGCAGCCTTGAGTTCTGATCATGTTTCCTAGCTGCATGAAATAGAAACTTAAATTAAATGGGAGACAAATGTCATTTTATTCTCTCTAATCCATGACAAAAACTAACATGCCCCCCCAGCATCTGCCCTGGAAACACATGCATCCTTCAAACTGTGGTTATCAGGATTGAAAAAAAATATATAGCATGTTAGGAAAATTTGTTGCTGAGGACTTCAGAGCAATGAAAGTTTTTAGCAAGCGAAGCACTTCTTTTTCCTGAAAGAAAACAATGTCTATTCCCTGTATATAAGCTGCTTGATGATAAGTATTATAGAAAAAATTCTTCTGAGATCCTCGCCTTTCCCAGTCACTTAAGGAGGGTCTGCATGCAGTCTTCTATTGAATACTTTTTAGCAACAGGCAGGAAGTTTAGACCTTCAAACCCTGTTTATTCAGAGAAATGTCAGTTAGAGCTCCATGTAGTTGCCTTGCTGCTGCTGAGAACCTGGTTTTGGGCTTCAGTATTATAAAATGCTTGGAAAAGCTAGTAAGACCTGACTGCATCAAAGGTCCCTCGGCTGTCATTTATTCCCCAGCCTTTCATCTCTTTAATGCATTTCCCTTAAAAAATAAATAAATAAAAAATAGCCATATTTCCCACCAACTGTACTCCAAAATGTAATTGATCCCACTGCAATCCTCATTTCAAAACCTTTGAAGACCTTCAAACATTAGGGCTGGTTGACTCCTGATGTCACAAGGCTATGCTGTTACTCCAGCTTATCCTCAGACAGAGGGCAAATAGTGACAATAACAGCAGAAACATCTCCTTTTAAGTTCCAGGTTTGCTGTCTCATGTATAATTATGATTAAGGAAATTCTTTGCTTTTTAAGTGAAGTGCTTGTTTATAGTGACAGAGACTCTCAGGTATTTCCAGATGTTATTTCTTATTTTTATTCTGATGCCTGGAGAAAACATTTGCACAATTGTAGTGGTTCTCTCTGTCAGTTCTGCCCCTACCTCCATCTATTTTTGAACCCAGGAGTTAATTTCAGTGATATGTGAAAGGGTCATAGAACTCACAGAAATGTTTAAATGGAGACAAAATGTGGGAGAACTGGCATGTGACTAGGGGAGAACCAAGCAAGCAGAGATTCCCCCCTTGGAGAATTCCAGCGTTATACAAAACATTTGGTTGTAGCTAATCAGTTGAATTATGCTTGACCATTCAATTAGCACTCATGCATTGTTAGATTGGCTACAACTGCTTTCTAGCTGTCTTTTGCAGGATGCAGCTGGAAATACTTGCTGCAGGAAAGTCATGACAGTAGGGGACAAACTTATAAGAAAACCAGTTCATTAGTTACACTATTCATGTAACAACTAATTTTAAACCAAATAAATGTCTCAGTGGTCAGATTCATACAAATCTTTCATGTAGGACTCGTGCTTTTATCTTTCAATATGCTATGTTTTTTATTTATCAAATGTACTTGCTTTTTGTATATTCATTTCTCTTAAAGGTTTATGGTAGGTTTAGCTCATTTATGACTATAAGAGTAGAAAGGCTGTAAGGGTATTCTGTAGGGCAAATTTTGGATCCAGAGCAGTAAATGAGAATTATTTTTTTAAGAGCTAATTAATTTATCCATATAAGCAAAATTCTATGCCTCATTTTTGTGTCTAGTGCTTCGGCTTTTCTGCTTTTTTTTTTTTTTTTTTTTAAGCTACCGCTTCTATGCCCCCAGATCTTTAGACACATAAGATAAATTCCCCTTGACTTGAGTGTGGTTCTACCAGCCAGAAATTTTGCTTCTGGCTTCTTTTAGGACTTAAATTGTGTATGCTGCAAGAAAATGTCAGATTTGACTCAGGAGGAAGAGAAATATAAAAAATAACCATGATTCTAAACTATGGCCTGAAAAAGTCAGTTTTTCTGTACTTAACTCTTTCTTTCTTGTAGGGAAGCTTCAGGGGCAACTTCAACAACTTTAACCTCCTTTTACAGAATAATATGCTACAAATTTGAAATAGTCTGCAAAGTAACTTTGATTTCCTAATTGCTCTTTTTAATGTTGCTTCTGCAGTTCTAATTGTGCTGAGGTGTGCTAATGTCATGTGTGTAGGACATCATCTTCCTTGCTAGCACTTTAATTATTTGTTCCCCAGTTCTGTTGCTAAAGTGCATCTGCTGAAGGCATTTGGTTAGCTGGCCTTGCAGATGGCCAGGGAGAAATGAGGTTCTGAGGAGGCAAACTGACAAAAGTGAAGTTGTTAGCACACACCTGTCTGTACAGTGGTGGATGGTGAAAGAATGAGTATGGGGTAATGTGGATGACACTCTAACTCATACTGCAAGCCTTTCAAGGAGTAGCTGGGCTGGGTTGCTAAGGGAATGTGTTAAGAAGAAAAGTGTTTTCCCTGTGAGTGCTTAGAAGCTGTAGATACTCTGCACATTCTTGTTCTTCATTGGAAAGCAAAATCTGAAATTATGTGAGCAACATAGATGTTTGCTTGAAAAGGTGAGGTTAAAAGCTAGGCTCTGTATGAAAGAGAACCTACAGGTAATGTGAGAATGTAAATGCTCACGCCAGGGAATAGTGAAAACAGGAGGTTGTCTTGCTTCTTTGCTTTCAGTTCTTCTCTCTCGTTTCTGAGAGGGGCAAATCTTCTTAGCTTGTCGATGACCAATGTTTTATGAGGTGCGCTTCATGCTGGCTGGGTATGGCTACATGGCTGTGTCAGTAGAGACCTTTCAGTGATACGGTTTCTCACTTTGTTTAGGAAATAGATGGAAGGTACAGACACTTTCTAGGCAATAGTGCATCTCTGCTGACTTAAATCCCAAGAATTTCCACCATCAGCTTAATTTCTTTAAAAAATCTTTGTTGGTTTTGAAAAAAAGGATAATAAGGCACTTGGTTACTGGATGCAGCAATCCCAACAGTTGTCTGGGCTCTGTCTGCTACTTTAAACTTCAGGTTTTTTTTTTGTTGTTGTTGTTTTGTTTTGTTTTTTAAGAAATTAAGGCATTTTTTTTTTATCATTTGCTAGCCAGGACATTTTCTTTATGAACTACTAAAAATAACCTCTACATTGTTATTCTAATGGACACTGATTGCTTATAATATGAAGTGACAGGAAGTGTGGCTTCTCATTAAGGTAAGAATGTGAACCCTAAATTATTTATTTTTTGTCAAGCTGTTTTTCTACCTCTGATACTAGCCCACCTAGCTATATGTATAATTAGTTTCAACATCAGAAGGACTTCAAATAGAACAGTGCTGTGAACTGAGTGGTCTGGTTCCTTTCAAGTGCCCACCTACTGCAAAATAGATGTAAAAGAAGTTTGGTTTTTGTTAGTGGTGGTGGGTTTTTTGTTGTTGGTGTTGCTGTTTTTTCAGTCTTTCAGTTTTACACCCTTACTGATACAGGTAGCTTTGGTATAGAATTAAAAAAGAAAAAGTAATGGACTTTTTCTTCAGAGAAAATTACAGAGCATGAAACACTTTTTATGAGTCAAACTGCTTTTAGTAGCTAGTTCCAGGTAAGCAATACTAAAGAGGGGAATTTCTATTGGTTACAGATGATTAGGGAACTAAGAAATTTCATACAAGAATAAGTGACTGTAGAGAAATTTTTGGTCTTAAATGAATCATTGGTAATTTCTCAGGCTTTTCTAGTGTGCTCTGTAAGGAGTGGGCCTTGGATTTAAGAATGTCTGTCATTAAAAGTGACTATTTAGAATATGTCTGTAAGGTGTGATGAGTTTGCTCTTGGTGTGTAGAAATTCCTGCTGTTGGGTTGCTAATAATATTCTTTGAACTATCCAGCTGAAAGCTTATTCTATCTGCAAGAAAGTTTGTTTCTCTTCAGTAGCAGAAGATGCATAAATAAGAGGAAATGTAAAAGCGAGGAAGACAGGGGACATGTGATGAACCTTGAAATAAATCCAGTGCCCGTTGCAGCCAGCTACTAGCATTTAGATCTCTATCTATTATATTATAGAGGATGTTTTTAAGGACTCCAGTTTAGTGGAATACGTAGTGAAGACGGAAGCAGGACCTGTGGTAAAAACTGTGGTAGCAAACAAACAGTAAAGGATAATGCTAGCTATAAAGGATAAGGAATATGGAGATTGTGGCAATTCAGGTTGTGTAAGAACTTGATGGCAGAGATATAGAAAGGAACTTTACAAGCATCAAGGGACAGAATATACAGAAGAGAAATTAAGTCTTGAATGATGACTTCGACTTCAGTGAGCTGAGAGAGCAGAATTGTTTTACTTATCCTGTAGAATTGATTTGCACGAAGTTTGTTGGGTTTTTTACTCATTTTAATTAAAAAGATAAATAAAAGTATGAGGAATGTGAGGAAAAAGACTGACATGGTGAGACTTTGGAACTATTCCCCAGACAATCAGCAAAGACAATATTTGAAGGAACAGGAGACATCTTTACTGAGGCATGTTCTTTAAATGGGTGTTGCCCCAAAGGACTTGCACTGGATTCTGTTTACTCACAAAATGTTAAACAAATTTCAGATTGCTGAAGAATTCAAGGATGACTTAGAAAAAACTAGTAAAGTATAGATCAGTCCCTGGAGGAAGAGGTGGTGGATGAAATGAAATAACACTCAAGAATTTTGTGCTGGAGTTCACTCTTCCATGCAGTTAATCATGTAATTGGTGCTGTATGTGGATTCAGTAGTTTTACTGTATATATCAGCTTGCAAATATGAATGATGTGAATGATCTAATGCCCATCTTCTATTTCAGTGTGTTCACATCAGTTTAACTGTGCAATTGTTTGCAGGAGATTTTCCTCCAGTGTTGTTCCCCAATGGCATGATGGCATGTGATATTAGACGTATGCAGTAATAACTCTTTGTATCTGTTTATGAAGTAAACCTCCTACTTTGTTTACACAGGGAGAGGTCTGAAAAGAAATGAGTGAAAGAACCATGAAATCAAAAAGTTAAGGTTAATCGGTCAAAATCTTACTGAAATAAAACTCTCAATGAGAGTTGTGCCTGTGCAAGGGCTGTGGGATTTAGCCTTAAGAGAATTAACAAGGTACATCAGGTCTCCTGATGCCAGAAACCTGTCTGGACTGTGTCCGGATACGCACAGATATACACAGCAGATTAAAGAAGCTAGTCCAGGAAATGATGTGTACTGTTTCATTCTCTATTCTGTATCTATGTAGACGGGTAAAGTAATAACTATAGGAAAATGAGAGGGGAAAACAGATTAACAAATTTTAATCTGCTGGTGTTTTCTTCATCTACCTGTTTTCTGTGAAAGTTATTTTCAAGTAAGCTGAGGTTTTAAAGATTCTGTTCTTTTTTTTACCTCAGAAATACTTTTTGATCTTTTAAAGCTATTGTGGATCCCCCTCCATGTAAAAAGAAGTCTCATTAAATGTTTGCAAGTCTTGTTTATATTCCCATAATGCTTTTCATTATGCTATGACAGCTTCACTGAAAAATTATTTTAATTATCTCAAAATGAATCGCACAAAGAGTGAATATGAAAATATAAATCTTGTATCTGACTGTACTTTAATTGCCTCTAGCTAGTGAAAGAGGTGTGAGATAATCTGCTCAATGCAGAAGCTAAATTGCATGAACAATATAACCAGTATTAGAGATATGCTAAATCTGTAGTATTCGCACCCCTTCAGTAGGAAGATACAGAGACTGTACCTGTTTTGCAGTGCTTGCTTTCTGCTACTGATTTGACAAGCTAATTTCACTGGGAAATGGTGTTGAAAATACCTATTAACTATCTCCTGTTCTCTAGGTCAGCACCATTAGTGAACAAAACAAAGTAAATTTATGTTTCTGAAGCTGGGAGCCCTCTCCTGCCAACCTATCCACAAGAGTTCAGTTATGTGAGTAGTTCATATGTGGCAGAGTAATGGTAGCCAATGCCTTGTATATGTTGTTAAAGCAAAATCTCCGTTGTCTGTAGAAAGTAGTAACATTCCTACAAGCATGTCAATAATACAAGACAAAAATACGCACCAGCAGACAAGATGATTTTAAATATATACACATGTAACAAATCATATCTGGTGTCTTAATTTGTTTTTGTCTTTTTCCGCAGTAGGAATCTTAGCTTCATCAGTTTCTAATCTTACAGTCTGACTAAATTTCATTCAACATTGCAAACATGCCTTTTACTTTTACAGTCTTCTGAGCTTTCAGCTGTTTAGAATTGGTTGAAGGTGAAATCAACAAAGAACAAGGGTTTGATGGGAAAACCCATGTTAGAACCATTAATTTATCAGTGACTCTTCCACCAACATAATGCAGGAGAGCTGCAGGGTTATTAGCCAACAAATCTCTCCTCTGTAGTCTAAGAATATCTCCCAATTGGGTGCCTCAGTGAAATGCCATGTGTTATAAACGGCAAAGCTGATTTTGAACTTACAAGGATAGTAAGGAAGGACTATTGGAGCTTTGATATTTAGCAGAGTGTAATGGACATGTTGGTGTACACGTAGCTATCCCTCAGTATTGCTTGTCTCCCCACAGATTAGATGCTTCTTATCTTGTACTAATGTCATAATTCAAAACCCTGCTATTGTTTACAATTGTCTTCAGAAGGTTTGCATTTACCTTTTATTTATGTTTACTTATTCTGTCTTGATGTAATCTTAAATAATCTTTAAATCTTAGGGGGCTTTTCCTTGGTTCACGGATATTGTACCGAGTTGCAAATCTGTGTGATTAGTGACAGGTGTTAATGTGACTCAAGAAGTTAGTAGTGACTGGGAGAGGCTTTCACTTAAGTAAAATCAGCAGTGACAGGATGTTTTTGCCATCTGATGGCTGCTTTAGGTTCTTACTGTGGATGCTTTGAATTTGTATAGCGCATTGAGTCTTCTGCTAGAATGTTTTACCTTCTGTATTTTTAAAAATAACAGTTTTATCTAGAGTAGCAATGGGTCCGATCTGTCACTGGTATAAATCGGAGTGATACTACTGTCCTTTATGCCAACAGTTCATCTGGCTCAGTGTATCTCTAAAAACATGGCATGGAGGCATGAAACCAAAACTATGGCACTTAAACTTTTCCTGGAAATGCTGGTTTTTTTTCTGGAAATGTTTTTCACAGAAGGAAAAGATCTACATGTTTGCAATTAATGCTGTCTTCTAACAGCAAAGAACCCACGCAGGATGATCTCAGGTTGTTGGAGGATCTAAGTTACCATGGTGTTATATGTGTTAAAGATATAAAGCATTTTCACATCCAGCTTCATTATTTCAAACTGTTAAATACTTTTCCTCTAACGATGTATTTTCCATTAAGATTTGTCTTTTTTCACCGCCTTGAACTTTGGCTTTCTGTCACTTCCCTGTGTTACATTAACCTCTATTGGGCTGTGTGATAATTTGACTCTTGATAACATGAACTCCCTTCTTGCAGTGGGCGTTGTTAACTTCCTCCCTTCCATGGTGATTGGGTCTCTGGTTTGTAACTTCTCACATGTTATTGAAACTCTACTCAGGTTGCTCACACATTTTCATGATACTTTGCTGCTTAAAAAAAAAATCCAAGTATTGCAAATATAGAAAGTATATGAAGAAGTTCTAAAGGAACAGACAACAGTTTCAGGAGGTTTTTTTGCAGACACCCTCTACAGATACATACCATAATAAACACCCGTTGAATTTTTAGAATGTCACTGCATGAGAATGAGTAAGTCTTCATCATTTGAATGTGTACCAGGCTGAATTTGTTCCAGACTGTAGATTCACCTAAGGAATGTCCTACTAGGGAGCAGCACCATCTATATTCTTCTTTCTGAATATTTAAACTAACTGCATATTATTTCATACTTGTCAAACCTTTCAAGGCATTATACTCTTTTTATACTGTTATTTGGA
The DNA here is from genome assembly GCF_951394365.1 of Tetrao urogallus. Taxonomy (NCBI): domain Eukaryota; kingdom Metazoa; phylum Chordata; class Aves; order Galliformes; family Phasianidae; genus Tetrao; species Tetrao urogallus. Next base: position 37,765,243 of record NC_136818.1, read on the forward strand.
ACTAGTAGTTTGAAATCTGCTATAGTGTGTTCTTGCTACTAAATCTATTTCACTATAAATGTGTTTACTTAGCTCCTTCCAGTGACTTGATGAGCAAACAAGTCCATGGTGTGCTATCATTCTAGATATTGCAAAACAAATTAACGCTAATAGCAAGTTCAGTTCTTTAGATGAAATTATATGTAGCGTTCTGCATCATGATGACTGCTTTGTGCTGAAGCCATTGTAGTTTATGATACTCAGCAGTGGCTGAGTTTTTTCCACACAATTTTTTTCATTAGTTATGCTTTCTTAGCAGAAATGATGAGTGAATTTGAACATTAAATGGGAATGAAAAATCCCCTCACTTCTAAAAGAGTGTTAATATGTTTAGGAGAGGAAAGAGTGGATTCAGAATCTGAATTAATCTTCTGGTTTGTGTTAAAGATGCTACTTCAATATTTATAATGTTATGCAGGAAAATAGTCATAGCCATATCAACCCTGGATGCAAATACACATTGTATTGCAAGGAAAATGTGTGCTTTTACTAGTGGTAGAATGAATTAAATGCAAAGAAGGTATGTTTGTGAAAATGTTTCCATCTTTGAGACTTGTATGAAGAACAACAAAATTACACCAGTTTGAGCTAAAATTGAATCAGAAAATTCTCTTCAAGCTGATAAAGTGTGGAGAATGGTGCACAGATAAATTGCTGTAGTATTTGTAATAGGAAAAGGGAAAATTACATGACAAAGAAAATTGACTAGAAAATCAGAGGGAACTTTTGGTCTTACTGAAGTAAAAGCAAGTTTTGCAGCTGCTTTCAGCTCTACCATGATTTAAATATATCTGAATGAAGCTTTGGAGGGTGTTTTGTATCCATCACTGATAACACAATACTGAAGACTATAATTTTAGAGAATTGCATCTGCAGTGTAAGGACTTAATTTTTAACTTCTAATAACCCACCTCATATGAAGCAGACTTAATTGTTGCATTGAAATCAGAGGAAGATGTGAAAATTGCAAGGAAGAAACAATGTTTCCACAGAAACATGAAGTTTTAAATGACCCCAATGCATAGAGATTGATCTATAACAACAAGTCTCCTTTGTGCAGCTGCATGAGGGCTTTTGTGAGGCAGTGAGGGCTTTTAGCTGACCACCTAGAAGGAAAACTTTCTGTAGTATGATTGTGAATTACCAGTACGAGTACAAAGCCAGCTTTAGGTGATAGAAAAAGTGTTAGTGTGCATATTTTGTACTTCCTTCATCAGCTCTTCATAAGAAAATTCAAAACTATACTGGAGAAAAAAAATCATTGAGGAAATAGAATATCTTTATCTTAGAACTGGATCATTGTTTCCTAACATTTGTTTTGTTAAGTGAATTTTAACGTATTCTGTTGGATTTTGTTTGTTTCTGTATGGAGGAAGTTTCGTGTGTGTATGTATCTATAAACTGACCTCTAGTTTGCTGGGAATATACTTAATCATCATGTAAGGTATTTCAGTATAATTGCTGTGGGTTTGCACCATTTTCACCCAAACTGAAACTTCTGTCATTTCTTGTTTATGCATTCTCTGGAAAATTAAGCAGGAAAAGTTGGGTCAGAGAAGTTGGCTTTGTGCTGTATTCTGAACATGGTGGGACTACTGCTCGTTTGTATCTCTGATTCAGCAGCAAGCATTCTGTGTTTTGTGTTCAGTTATTGCTCTCAGAGCTAAACAGGCACTGCAATAACACCAAGCTGAATGATGCAGCAGATACAACAGAATGAAGGGACACCGTTCAGATGGACCAGGACAGGCTGAAAGATACTGCAGTTGGATTGGAGTAATCCTAGGTACGTGTACGGACTAGGAGAAGAACTTCTTGAGAGCAGCCCTGCAGGGAGAGATTTGGGCGTCCTGATGGATGAAAAGCTGGGCATGAGCCAGCAGTGAATTCTTGCAGCCTGGACAGCCAACGGTGTTCCAGGCTGCCTCAAAAGAGGGGTAGCCAACAGAACTCTGACCTTACAAAGAACCATCTGGAGTACTGTATCCAGGCCTTGCGCCCTCAGTGCATGACAAATGTTGGAGTGGGTCCAAAGGAGGGCAAATAAGATGTTTGAGGAGCTAGAGCACCTCTCTTATGAGGAAAGGTTGAGGAAATTGGGCTTGTTTCTCTTAGAGAAGAGAAGGCTTAGGATGGATTTTATTGTAGCCTTCTTGTACTTACAGGAAGCTTATTTTAAAAAAAAAAAAAAAAAAAAAAAAAGATGGTGAGTGACTTTTTTCATGAGCAGATACTGATAAGATGATAGAGAAGGGAAGGAGGAAAGTTTTTATTCACATGGTGGTGAGACCCTGGCACAGGCTGCCCAAAGAAGTTGTGGGTGCCTCTACAGACACATGGAGATGTTCAAGATGTAGTTGGATGGAGCCCTGGATAGTCTGATGCAGTGAGTGGCAACCCTGCCCAGGGCAAGGCATTGGTATGAGGTTATTTCTTCCAACTTATGCCATTCTATGATTCAATAACCAGAGTATTTTTTGTCTTTGAGCTACTTACAGATGCCATTTTGCAGCTTGGTCTCCCCTACTGGCCAGTAACATCCACAGCCCATGGGATATTGGTACATATGTTGCTATTTGGTGTACTTAAGGGAAATGTCAAGGATCTCTGTCTTCTGCCTTCTTTTCTTCTCTTGTCAATTTAATCCTTCAGGCAAAGCACTGACAAGATGCTGAAGGGTAGCAGGCTGTTCCAAAGAGGGCTCAAAAATACAGAGATAAAATATGGTTGATATGGCTTTCTAATCCATGAGGCACTATTCAGAAAATCATGTTAATAACAAAGTAGCAATGGCTGCTCTGTGGGTCAAGAGGGGAACAATTTGTGCTAGCTCACACTTTATCCTCAGGACAGGTGGTCCTCTTGTTAGGGAGAACCCATTTTGTGTAGCCAAGTGTGGATCAGGTGATACGGGGTTATAGCTTCTAACTGGTAGGTGAAGAAAAATAAAAAGTGGATGTCTAATAGTAGGCCAGACTACCTCTTATTTCTGAAAAATGTTGTAAATGTGTTAGCTAACTTAGCCAGTGATTTAGAATAATTGTTTATATTGGTGTTGTCACAGAGAAGTGTTTAGATGTGTTTCTTCATGTAGTCAAATCAGTGATGTCACCCACCTGGAGCACTGCATTTTGATTATCAAGTCTCAGGATATTGAAGTCTTTTTCCTCTGAAATTAGAATGCTTACGCAGTTCCTAGTCTAGATCTCTGAATCCAGGTTTGTGCTGCTTATGTTATGGTTTGCTCATGATTAATAAAATATTAAGTCTTCCTTTCAGAGCAGAAATGAACAGATGGGAGAATCAGCTGATCTGATGAGCTCAGTGTGTACATACACAGAATCAACAAATAATTGTAAAAGCAGGAAAGATCACATTCAGCTCTTACCCATTTAAAAATATTTATAAAACCACAAACTAAATATACTGCCAGAAAGGCAGATTGACTAAGGGAAGTTTATTAATGTATGCATTATTTATCTGCTGTTTCATTTATAATAGGTTTAATTTAAAACTGCATTTTTTCCAAATATTTATTCAGGATGTTGTTATTAAATGTAAATGTGGCATTAAATGTAAATGTGGCAATAACATCAGTGTAAACTTTTTGAATTAGGATTTTAAAAAGCAGTAAGCAAGTCATAAGTATTTCTTAGGAACCTTGTACGTGCTTCTCATTTCAATGGCACCAAGTCAGCTGGCAATATTGTGTAGAAAAGTATGTGAGGTAAGAAAAAGTTCTGGAGCACGTTTAAGATTGCAAAACACAGCAAACCCCTCACATAAAATCATCCTGAGCCCAACAAAAGACAAAATACTCTTGAACAGATTAAGTAAACCTGCATAATTACCCAGTTTACCCTTTTCCCACACAGTCCCTCATGTTGGTGTTTGAGGTAAAATGTGTCACAGAGCAGTCTAGCCCCGGAGCAGAACTGCCAGTCTTGGGGAATGTAATTGAGCCCAAGGGATGCTAAGAATGAGATATTCCCAGTCGCATTTCCCAGACCAGGAATGGCATTCATTAATCCTGGGTAGCTCTCATGTAAGCAGAGGTACAGTTGGTGTCTGTACTGAGGAAACAGGCCCAGACAGGATCCCTGAGAATACTAAACAAGGAGAAGATGCCCAAAGGAGTCAAAGAGAGCAATGCTGCAATGCTGCAGCTCACATCAGTTTGTGTGAAAATTCCTAGTTCAGTACTGAGACTTCAACATCCAGTTCTGCTCCTGAAATTCCCCATGTGCTGTGAGGGCAGGGCTGAAGCCTGACCATGTGTAGGTCATTGGGATGCAACTTTCCCAGCCTTATTGAGTACTCAGTAGTATACCAGGCACATGTCCATTAGAAAATGAATATTTCTGTGCATCACTGGTGAAAGCATATTTAGAGGATCATGGCTGAATAGAGAAGGCTGTGTTCAGAGGACAATTGTAATAATAGAATTCATACAACCCAAATGGCATGTGAGGTTGCTTCCTAACCTTGAATGAGGACCACCCTCAGTTGATTGAATACTGAACAAGGCTGGAGATGTATAAAAGACATTTTTTTCTTATCAGTGATAAGGAACACTGCTTGTGAAATGTCCCCAGCCAGATGTAGCCCTGTGCACTATAGCCCTTGGAGTCCAACCATTGAGCCAATACATCACAGAGCGCAGCATGAACCTGTTCAGCTCACCACTGGCCATGGGACAGATCCTTATTTTTCTGTGCCTGTGATAGCTCTAACTCGCACTGTATGTGCAGCCTACATGCTAGACTTCCATGTTGTCTGGCTGGTTGTACCATGTAGTGAAGGCAGAGATCCTGTTACTCATGCCAACAGTTCCCTGGGTGAAACAAGCACACAGATATTGGTAAAGGGGCATTTTGATGTCATTGTATTTCAGTGCTGGGAAGGCTGATCCTCCAAGGCTGGAGATGTATAAAAGACATTTTTTTCTTATCAGTTTTTCTAACTCTTTGCATCAGCCCAGCAGTCTCTTACTGAAAGGTGATTTCCCTACTGAATGACAATCAGGTTGCATCACTATTAATAGAACAGAAGAAGTACACATCTGCTCTACCCTCCCCTCGTGCTGTCAAAGCTAAGCACCTAGGAGACAGCAAATGGTTCTGTTTACTAATGGAAAAGTACCTGGACAGACCTCAGTTGCCCTGAGAAGGCTGAATAGTGGACTGCAGGCACTTTCCGGATTAAAAAAAGGCTGGATAGGAAGCAGGCAAACAAACAAACAAACAAACAAAAAAAAAAAAAAAAACCACAAAAACAAAAAACCGAGATACAGGAAAACTGTTATCTCTAGTCTTCCCTATGAATTTCAGCCAAAGTGAGCTTTCAAGATGGCTTTATTGTCTGAGGTAGCCCTTCCCATCAGAAGACTTGTGATGGATGAAATGTACAGTTTGTCCAGGCTCTGACCTTATAGAAGGACAAGAGTTTCCAGATTTGAGAAGCTGTCTTTCTGGGACTGAGAGCCTGCCTCTCTCCTGGTAACATACAAACCAAATTCATTGATAGAGCACCTCATTTTGTGTATTCAAGGAGACAGATGCCATGAGGAAAAGTGTGGTATAATAACAATGGAATACAATTTGAAGATAAATATCTAGCCCTTCGATAACTCTTTAGGAGCACTGTTCAGAGCATATTATGAGTGAGATAATTTCATAGAGAAGGCTATTGAGGCAGCATTTTGCAGTGCCTTTGCAGAAGGTTGTAAGTCAAGTCATGAAGGTGACATCAAAAAAAAACAAAACAAAACAAAACCCAAGCATGAGAATTAGTGTTTGTTCTTTACTTTCTGAGAGCCAGTGATAGACAGATCATTGCCTGTGTCTGTGTAAACACTTAGTGAGCTTACAAATGTCTTTTGAATGTAGTATACACAATGATTTGGTTTAAGGGCGTTTTAAAGCTTTGTCAGCAGCCCTGACTAAAGGTCCTTTGACCTTCCTGGGGTAGGTAGGGCAGCAAAGAAAGAAGTTAAATTTAAAATGTCAGAAAACATTTAATGAGGATGTTATCCAGCATGTGCTTACGATGTCCTGTTTGGATGAAAAAGTTTGTATTCAATACATGGACAATCCCTGAGAGGACCCAGTCTAATGCCCCAAATGCCTCTTTTCATGAAAAGAGATTTGTGTAAATAATAAAAAGACATTGTACAGAAATTGCTGAGTTTTGCTAAAGAGTGAAAGAAAGTATAAGAATCCTTTACCTAAAGTGCTTCAAGTAATTACACCTCATGTATGCTTTATAAGTATATAGATTGCAATTTGACCAGCTTTTATTAATATAGTAAAAAAGCAATCTCATCTTTCTGAACATTAGTGTAACTCTGGGCAGTTCTATGCTGGGAAACCTCTCTAGTTTTCAGGCAAAATATGATTCAATGAGTTTTGAAGTACCTTTAAAGAGATCTGGTGGCACAGTATCTAGACTCTGCTTGACATACCTTGGTGCAGTCATAATCCTTGATTTTCTAATTGTTTTAAAATGTGAGTGGTGAATATTGCAATAGTCAGAATTTAAATTTGCTGAAATGTGAACTTTCCTTTGATGCTACACAGAAGCAGTTTACTCTTAGTCCTGTTGCAGTTGCCTTTATGGAGCCACAAAATGTCTGGCCAGGTTTGACTTCCTATAACCAGCCTAAGAAACACGTTTTGATTAAAAACTGCTTGGCATTGTATCTTGGAGTATTTAAATGCAGCTTAAACTGTGTTCATATGTGGCTGCTATTTCTTAGGTATTGGATTTGGACACTGCACCTTTTGGCAGAGTGCAAGATAGAAAGGTTTTATTTCCTCATTGACTCTGTGATTTGCAGTCAAACTTTTGGGCCAGATGGCTTCTGTGAGAATTGCTTTTCACTATTTCTGATTGTTGGGTAAGAACCCTTAGACTTTCCAGAAGCCAAATATTACTTAATGCTTAAACATCTTAGAGTATGGGAATGACTCCAGTCCGTCCATGAACTTGTGCTTGCACTTTGAACAGATGCTTCAGTATCTTAAGCATGTTGCTGAGAAACCACATCTTGGAAATAGCTGGAATGGTGCCTGTGCATTCAGGGAATGTCTCCTTTTCTAAATGACATGTCTTGCACTGTGGAAACAATACTTACTACTGTTGTAGTCAGATTAGTGCATCCCAAAACAAGTCCCTGTAGTTTAAGAGTGTAAGAGCTATTATTTCACCTATTTCCCATGGGCAAAGTATACTTCACATTTACTATCATTTTTAAAGATAATCTGTTATTTTGTTCCTTAACAAGGGAGCAAAAAGGAGGAAATTATTGGAGTGGCTAAATATCTCTCCTTGATCACTTATGTGAATGTTTATGGTAATTTTTCATTTCATTTTACACAAATAGTTTACGCTCCCAGAGGAAATTGTTTGCAGCTGTATTTTCAGTGTTTACTTTCGTTCAGTTTCTTATTTGTTATACACGGCTGTTGTAAGGTAAAGGTGAGAGAAGAATGAAAGGAGAACAAACTGAACTTTTGTAACAGTTTGGAGTAAGAGAAATACTTATGGAAAATCATAGGAATTACCAAAGTCCTCCCTTTTGCCCATTGGGCTGAGTGGCAGCTGTTCTGCCAGATTGACACGTCTTGAAAACAGTTGTATTTGAATAACTTCCCCACTACTTATAAACCTTCCTGTGCAAAAATTGTGACCTGTGTTACAGTACTAGTGCCTTGTAGTATACTCTGATTTTTACGATTTTAAATGAGAGCTGAATCAGAGTTTAGTGAGAATATTGCAATGCTCTTCATCAGACTGTTGAGGATGAGAGTTGTTGCTATCAGGGATTATGTCACTATTTTAGGTAAATTCTTTCAGGTATTCTGCTTATTAGGAGAGTGAGTCTTTTTAGAAGAATACAATAAAATAACTTTTCATAAACCATGGTGGATTGGCAGACTACTGCATTTCTACATGTAAGTATCATCAAAATTGCAGTTCCTGAAATGGATTGAAAAGGGGAAGTTAAAGGAAAAATCCATCTTTAATATCCAGAAAGGAATTGAACACTACATCTCCAATTGTTCTTACTTGAATCTGGGCAGAAAACTTGATCTTTTGTCAATGGGGGGGGAAATTTCTTTAGAGAAGTTTGTCTATCCTTTGTATCACTAATTGGAATTTGTGCAATACTAACACAGCATCAGGTTTTGTAATGGTTATGCTGAATACATGCCTGAGATCAGGATCTGCTGTGCATCACAGAGAGAGATGAGCCTGAGAATCATTCGAATGTCTGAATGACCTCACTGAAGTTAAAATGCTCTATGAGTAAAGGTATTAAAATGCAGCTCAGAATTCTACAAGTGAGAACCCCATTCATTCAAGTCCTGCAATGCTTTGTAGTATTGTTTCTCAGAATTCTTGCAGGCATTTTTTTCCTTTTGAAGCATTTAGCATCTGTTAGAAGTGTTTTGAACAACTTTAGTTTGATGTATTCAAATTCTTAAATAATGCAATGGATTGCCACAATTGAACATAAATACTTTCCTCAGCTATTCACCAAGAAGAGCTTTCTGTAAGAATATACTTGAGATCACACTTCTATCCAGGCACACCCTTGGTTTTACCAAAGCTACTGTGAATGTTTACAACTTCCAGTTCTCAGAAATGAACCATTTCCTCAAATAACTCTTATTTTGTTACAGGTATTATAAGATTGTCAGGTTGCTGTAGCCCCTTCTACAGAATATAAGACTTTGATAGAGGGCCATATTAAATGCTACATTTTGTGCTAGGAAGAAAAGAATACTCACTTTGTTTATGCTGAAAATCTCCTAGGTTATTTTTACCTGTATGCCTAGAAAACATTTGTGCTTCTGTGTCTTTTTTCAGAATAAACTGTGTGACATTTCAGATAATGCATTTTAGTTGCTTGTTTTTGGGTATGCAGGTCAGTCTTTCATAGTTTTTCATGATTTTTTCTTTTTTTCTTTACCACCTGAGATACTAGTTAAGCTTTCAGTGGACTAGAATGAATAATCGATAATGCACGATTGTGAATACTTGTTATTGATGTTGGAAGGCAGAGAAAAGTATTTGAGATCAACAAAATTCCAATTTGTGGGAAGAAAGGGGGAGAGAGCAGGAGGAAGGAAAAAAGGGAAAAAGAAAACAGAGGTTTCTCTTATGAGTAACAAACATTAAAAAAATATAATCATGTAATCTGTCTTAATGAACTGAAGTTTCTTTCCTTAATTTGCAGTGACTTTTTGCTGTATATAATAAGACTGCAAGTCTTTTCCTGGTATATGCAAATACACATAAATGCTGGTTTTAATTTTGACGTGATTTTAATAAAGTGAAAACAAAATCCAACCTGAGAACAATACTAGAGTCTGACATCCCTGGAGAGGTGGATTCCATGGGCTAAAAGCAGATTTTGAGAAGCAATATGATCAAAGTGAGTGAGGTACCTCAAAGCAATTGGATGTTTCTAACTCTCGGAACCCAGACATCTGGCCCTCATTGTGTGCAGAGCAATTAGCATTATTTATTAGAGTGAAATCAGTGATGCCTAGGAGAGTTCCAGGAATGCTTAACATGTTTCAGAATCTGAACGTTCAATGTCATTTATCCTTAAGGTACTGAAAGAGTAATGAAAAAATCAGTGCACTATGTGGAGCTATGCTTCTTTTATACATTCTACACTTAAAGATGTTAATTCTTGCTGAATTCCTGTCAGCAGATGTAAAAACAGGTATTTCAGATAGCAATAGAAACACCTCTACAGCTATTTGAACTATGAAGTTGAGCTTTGGTGTTTTTCCTGCTTAATGAAGTAACATTCTTGTGAGATGGGTAATTGTTGCAGTAGGGTTCTCCCTGTTCAAAGAGATTGCTCTCTTCCTGCATTCAACTTGGTGATCCTCAGCTTCCTGAAGTCTAAGATGTTACTTTTCTTGTGTGAGATGTGATCTTGATGAGCGTAATTGTTCCATGTTACCTAGCACTGATTATTAGTAACAGGCCCTGCATTACAAGTATGCTCTGCATGATCCCTACTGAAGTTAATGAGGTGGTAGGCAGTTTGTTGAGTAATGCACACAGTTAAATAGAGTGACTGATCTTGCTTACAGGGAGATTAAAGGTTGAATTTCCTTTTCATTTGTTGGAAGCAAAGCATGGAAGAGATAGTGGTCATATTGTTGCTGTTGTAATGAAAGCTACAGCTCTGCATGTTAATGCCTGGACAATGTATTCAGCTGTAGCACCACACACAAACTAAATTAGGTAATGTGAGCAATTTCTTACCAGTGCTCTGGTTTACATAGTGAATAAAGAGTGGGTGTAAGAGATTTTTAAAGATCTGTGGGTTATAGTCTGCATTCACATTAAAATTTCATGATCAGATCAGCTGAAGATATATAAGCATGTGTACATATGTATATGTACAGGTATGTAGGTGATGAAGTATGTGAAATAGATATCTTATTCTAAGCATACTGCATTCCAGCTACGCTTTGAATTCATATTAAGCTGTAGATGAAATGGCATACTCATTTCCGTCTTCCTGCTCTTAGTACTTCTAGGCACCCACAGTAACTGAATGCTTGAAACAAACATTGGAACTATTTATTCAGCTGAATTGTGTCCACAATTAAGGTTTTTCTACAGAATACTTCAAATTGAATATTAGAAAATGAGGACTCATCGGCATTTACATAAACAAATAATATTCCTTTGACAGGAGGTTGGGGTCAATCCCTTTATGGAGTTTAGATTTAAAGCAGTTGAGACTAGTCTCAGAAGAAAAAAGAGAAGTTTGAAGTACATTTCAAGAAAATTAACTTCATTCTTTTTTTAATTTGAGTTGGTGCATTTTTTGAGAGTTTTGCTGATGCCACAAGTCATTTCCAATGACTTCTTATGGCATGAGAAGCCTTGTTTCATTACATGGCTAAAGAGTCAATTCTGCTTTCACTTTGATTCAGAAGCAGGGAATGGTTTTGGTTGGGAGGGACCTCAGAGATCATCTAGTTCCAACCTGCTGCTAATTGCTTGCTGTAGTAATACATGTTTGTGAATTCTGAGCTGGATCATTGCAGTTTACCATGGCTTTTGGAATTTCACTGAAGATGAAAACAATGTGTTCTTTTCTTTGGCAAGTAAAACTACTGTATATTCCAGTGCTGTATGCATTTTAGATTATGTCGACACTTGGAATCATTTTTCCAAGGGGTAATCTGCCACATCTCCTCAACAGCCCAAATTTTCTGGAACTGGGAGACTTGCCATGGTGGAATGCTTGGCTTCCGCAGAAGTGAACATCATGGGAATGTGCAAAGGGGATTTTTCCTCCTCTTCCTGGCCTGCCCATAACAATCTCAAAAACAAAAAAGGACATCTGGTCACAGCTAAGTATTAAAAAAAAAAAAATAAAAATACAGAAACCTGTGCTTAAATGACCTGTAAAGGATCTATAATGAATAAACATGTACTTTCAGGATCAAAATGTTGATTGTAGAACGTGTAAAGAGACTGGATAACAAAACAGCTATAAAAAAAAAACTAATTTGGTTTTCTTACCATCTGCCCCTTGTTTAATTCTGGCAATCATCACATACTCTATATTTCCATTTCGGTGCATTATTTAATGATAAAGGGAGTCTGGTGAAAGAGAAGAAGACAGTTTCACTTGGAAAGCAATCAGAGATTTCTGTAAACATCTGGTTCTGTTTAAGACAGTTTTTACAGCATTTAAGTAAAAGGCTATTAGAAGGTAGCAAAATGAACACTGAGTGTTCTCACTATGTAAGCAATGCATTTTTCCCTCCTGGGAGTTTGTGTACCATTGAACTTGGGTCAGGCTTGTAGATAAATTTCACACAGATGACCTTGCATCATCTCGTGTAAGTGAAAGAGACGTGTAAGAACAACAGTTCTTACAGGCATTAAAAACCTCTCTAAAAAGAAGTTCAAAAGATGATAAAGCCCAACTGGATACACTTCAACCAGCTGGATTTCAGTGATTGAATGAACACAGTTTAATATGTAGTTAGAGATGAAAAGAGTAGCGAGTGAAAATGGGAACAATGGAAAATTCATGGCACAGTGCTCTAGTCTTTTCTCATTTGGACAGGACTCAGTAGATAACTTGGGAATTTGCCTTTGTCTTTGATATTCATATATTAAGTGATAGATATGCTCTATTGATAACACCAAAGAGTATGTTTTTAGCACAATTCATTATTAGTACCATGTTTTTATTGCCTTTAAATACTTCAATCGGATATTTTGTGCACTAAAAAAATTCTCCTGAAGATATAAGTAGGATTAATTGCACAGATGCAAGTAAATGTGTATGATTTAGAGATTATATCATTTAATCCTAAATGAAGGTCCAGCTTGCAGATGTGCAGTTTCATCAGCATCAATACTTCAGGAATAACCAGATGCTTCCTATTTAGCTAGCTTGAAGATGTAGCACTGTGGTATTGCTGTCAACATACAGTCTCAGCCGTTGGCCATATTTTCTTAGCACTTTGTCTTCTAATTTAATTGAAGTTTTCTTTCATTTTAATTGGACTCTGAAGTGCCAAATCAGGATTTTATCACAGTTCAGTAGCAAACAACAAGGGAACTACTGCAGTATGTGTTAGAAATAAATTCAGCTCAAAGTAAAAAGGGAAAAACAAAAGCCTCAAAACTAGATACAACTGTCTTCTCTTTACAAGAGCATTGAGTTTCTTCTGTGTCTTTACATAGGAGAGGTAACACTATCTTAGACTATGTAGAAATGTACACTTGTTCTGGAGGCAGGAAATTTCACTCGCGCCACCTGTTAGATTCATTGTGTGTATGTTTGTAGCAGAATCAAAGAAAACAGAAAAAAGGAGGGCTGAAATGAACTGCTCCTTCCTGCACTAGCACTGTTCTTGTATTACCACAGGCTGTGGGACAGCGTCTGTGTCAAGAATGCTACTCTTAGACTTGAGCCTAGCTTTGCCCAGGGCTCTGTTTTGAAGCTGAGGTTGGTGACAGAAATAGGCAGTGTTTCACATACAATTTTGTGTTAGACAAGCAGTGTTGTGATTGTTCAAAAGCCTAAGAGGGACAGTTACCTGTCTTATGAATGGGGGATGAAGGCTCAGAAGTGATGTAGCATTGCCATCTCTTATGAAGAGAGTCTTGGACCATGGACCAGTTAACATGGGTTGACTTATTTTCACACTGCTTAAGTTCTGGCAAAATAACTTGTCTAAGCTATACCATACTTGCCTGGTATACTCATGGAGTCTGATGGAGCATTTATGTGGCCCTTTGTGGGTATGTCCTTTCTTGGTGTTCTCTTTGAAGGGCTCAAAGGCATTTGCTGTGGCAGGTCTATACTGCCATCCCTCCTGCCTGCCTTTGTGACGAGGTAACTGTTTCTGCCTCTTCCCAGTGTTTCTGAAGTACACTGTCACATCGGTGTGATTTCCTCTTCTTAGAAGGAAAGATTACATTAGAAGAAGCCACCAAATAGAAGTGCCTGAGTGCTATTTGCTGACAACTTAGAACCATTGCATATTCTAAGGAAGATTTTGTGCTAAACTGATATTTGAACTTTTACCAGTATGGGCACAGGGACTTGAGATGGCCCAAGCAATGTTCCCTGGGACCTCTTATTTCACATTTCTGGGTGCTCACATTCATTTCTTTCTCCCCCCCTCCCCCTCCAGGAAATAAAGTGTAGGGCTGAATCAGGAGATGACTGACCAGAAAGGAATTTGAAGCATAAAGGAGCACTCTGGACAGATTACATTTTTGTTGGATTTTAATGCTTACCATGTGGGAAGCCTGACAATTTAAAAAAAAAAATTGACCGTTTACTTAGACAAGGAGAAGGAAATGCAAGGAATATAAATTATGATACTTTGAAACTGCAAGACATGAAATTGCCCAACATCTCTTGTACTGGTGTAGTAGTATTTATAAGTTTTTCATAAGAGACAGAAGGGATTTACAAGACCACAGCGGAATTCCAAATTCCTAACTAATATTATTTCAAGTAAATATGAGGATAATTTTGCAATTTAAAGGCACAGTAAACTTTTCTTTTAAACTGTATTTTTCTTCTTTAACTGTGATGGGGCTGATCTTGAATTTAATGCTGCGAGAACTGTGATGACCAAGCACACTCCAATGGCTTTTTTATTTCCTTATTGTAATAATAAGTTTAGCCAGAGAAAAACTGCATTTGAGCGCCAGGTATCAAGCAATGCTGTGGAAGAAGATTAAGGGAATGCAACATATGCAGTGAATTTTGCCACCATTAAGGTACTCTGTAGATATCTTCAAAACAAACTGGTTGGGCAAGGGGATTACACAGTAGGTAATACATGAGAAACTGAGTATTTGCCTTATGATTATATTCTCCATTGCCTACTGCTTGCAGAAAGATGGTACTGTCACAGTAGTCTTTTCCAAAAAAAGAGATGTTGAACAGGTAAAGCTAGGAATGCTTTTTTATTTCTAGTTGTCTGGATCCATAGTGACAGGTAAGTTATCTCCCCAGGAAAATACACAAAAAACAATGTCTCTCATTTTCATAATTCCGGTTTTGTAGAGATAACTACCTAACCTATAAGAACACAGATGGCTCTTGAGCTCAACCACAGTGATAACTCTGTTGCAGTTACAACTTCATTATCTGTTTTTGGCTCTCAGTAAAGGAAAAGACCAGCATCTGTCCTCCTGGATGTACTGTGAATTTTTTTCTTGATTACATGCACTCTAGAGTTTATTACTTGTAAAGGATATTAAAGAAGCTAATTAACACTTTCAAGCGGTTTTTAAAATGTGTTATGTTGATACACCTTTGGCCTGCTTTATACATCAGTGTAAATATATCAATTTTAAAAAACTTCAACAGAATAGAGAATAACCCATGGCAGCAGTTATTGGATCAGAACACATTTTTTATTTAGAAGACTTTCTTCAAGTAATTATTAATAGTTTCATTTAATGTGTTAAAAGGAGTAAGGTATCATGCATGGTTGAGTTTGAGCAAGGAAAATGGATCTGTCATGTCTAGCATTCATGGCTTCCGGATCATTACATGAACAGGCAAATAAATAGAAAAGTTTTCGTCTTGTATTTAAGTCTGTTCCCCATCAGACTCTAAATGGTTCTTTTCAGCTTTTCCCTGCAGATCACATATACCTTGAAGTTTTAACAAGTCAAGACACAATGTTTTGAAAATAAAGTATACCAGGAATATTTTGAAAGTTCATGAATACGGTTTGTCAATAGCTGGTATTGTTCTCAGATTTTTGTGTTTGGGAGATAGGTTTGTCTTTTGAATTTTGGAAGTTTTTGAAAACTGACCTCTAAGTCTGTGCAGTCTCCTTTAAATGCGTTAAAGAATTTGGGCTATGAACTTCAAGGTTGTGCTGAAGAACAAGGAGAGTGAAAGTCTTAAACTTCTTGAGATGATTAGGAAGCTCAGCCCACATGACAGTGAACTTGGAAGCCTCACCTCTGTAGCTGTGCTGAAGCACTCACCAGAAAGCTTTGCTGTACCCAGCAGACTGATGTGGTTCTATGCAGGATGTAGAAACTCAGATTTTGATTTGCCACAAATCTGAAAATCACTCTAATCATGATTAGAGAAAATCACAAAGTTTTCAGCTTTTTGTTAGGACTTTAAGACTATTTGCTGAAAATTGCTGAATTCACTAGGATGACTGAGAAATCTGTGACCCTCCTTTCCTCTCTCCACCCAAGGGTGCCCCATATTATACCAGATGTACATGAACTGCTTTCTGTCACGATTAGGTTGCGATTTTGCAATACTTGCACTCAAACTCGTTCTGCACCTCTGTGTTTTAAGTCCTTAATATTAAATGTCTCAGGAATATTTTTCAATTCTCCTCTGTTCCCCGAGGGTCCTCTTATTTGAAGGCAGATGGAGTAAATCTTTGTTTTCTTTGTAGTACAAGATGAGGATATATTTCACAGCACTGTACAGGCTTTAGTCAGAGACAGAGAGTCCTGATAAGCTAAATAATTTTCTGAATAACTGTAACTCATTCTTTTTTTTCGAGTTTGACTGCCAAACATAAAGTCTTGGTCCTATAAAAACTTCATGTATGCCTTCAGCCATGAAGTATTTGCAATGGAATAGCCTTGCTGTCAGCAGCCAGCCTTTGATGACAGAGAAGGAGAATAGTATTTTCTCTATTTGAGTCAAAGCCCACAAGATTCTGTAGGAGCCACAAGAGAAGCTTTGATTTCATTTATTTATGGATGGATGGATGAGTGGATTAATTGATTGGTGCTCTCAGCTTGAAACTGCTTGAACTTTATTATAGTTCTATTATTTGAAACAATGGCTAATCATTCATCAAAACTTGCTGCAACAAGTTTTGTATAGCTTCTAAAAATATTTTTTACATTTTAACCAGTTTCTAATCTAATTTCTACATCCTGTTTTCTTGCGAAACTTATCTGCTTCAGTGAAATTGTTCAAGAGAATCCCATAATCATTAACTGTCTGTCTGCATTTCTGTGATGACTCTTCTTTCCTAGAAATGGCATGAAGGCTGAAAAATTAATTAGTTGCTGAGAGCTTCCTTTTTTTTTTTTTTTTTTTGGCTACAGAAATGTGTATAGAAACATAAACATTAGTGCTGGTATGTGCCACACAGGAAAGAAAGCAGCAACATCAGCACGTTGCTCATTTATCCCTGACTTCCTTGATACTTGCTTTTATTTCTGCTCCCCAAATGGAATGGAACAGACTTCAAAATTCCATCTTACTGATACAGCATGGCATTGGTATCACACTGCCATATCAGGGGTGATATCTGATAATGATAATAGCAAATACGAATAGCAGATAATGTTGCTAAGCAGCTGTAACTACAACTCTTATGAGCCAGCCTCCAATTCTATTTCAAAAAAGGCAAAGTGTTACCTTCTTAGAGAAGTACTCCTAAGTACTCATAAGTAGAGAAGTACTGTTCAGAGCCAAAAAAACCACGGAGAGTTTATTTTCACGTAATTACCACTCATTTCTTTCTTTCATCTAGTTCTTTACTCCTTTCCACTGACTGACCTATGCTCCTGTTTCTGGTTCAGATGTTGGAAATTCAACATGTGGAAATGTTGAGCTACTAAATTCACAGGAAATTCCTCTCTTTGTTACCTTTTCATAAAACTAATGCAGATCAAGTGTTATAAAATTTTGCTTCTAATCACAGAAATACCCGTTTACACTCACATACCATAAAGAAAAAAGATAGTGCCTGCTCCTTTTAACAAAGATTATGATCGTCATATTACTATTGGTTCATGCAAGACTTTTTTTGTTAAGAGAAGAAAGGTTCTGTTATTTCTTACAACTGACATATGAATATTAGATTCTGAACAGAAACTAAAATAAATTTAATGTAATTTAATATACAAAAGGTCACTCAGTTTCTGTTTATGGAATAATTGAAGCAAATAAGATGTGGCTATGCTTTGGTTCAATGTGGAACAATGAATGTTCAAATATGTTCAATGTGGAACAATGAATGTTCAAATATGGATCCAAGTTGAAGGAGGGAAGATTTAGGTTGGATGTTAGGGGGAAGTTCTTTACGAGGAGAGTGGTTAGGCCCTGGAACGGGCTGCCCAGGGAGGTTGTGGATGCCCCGTCCTTGGACGTGTTCAAGGCCAGGTTGGACGGGGTCCTGGGCAACCTGATCTAAATGTGTATGTTTGGTGGCCCTGCTAGGCAGGGGGGTTGGAACTACATGATCCTTGAGGTCCCTTCCAACCCGGGTGATTCTGTGATTCTGTGATTCTGTGATTTGGTTCTCATTTAAAATGTTTGTGTGCTAAGTAATGACATTAAGTAAAATCAAACTTTTTTGCAAGGTATTTTTTATATTAACCTTTAACAATGCTATAACTGTAATAGTCTAAGGTAAACATAATGTCAATCAATAAAATAAAAATACTGAGTATACTGTGAAGTATACTTGACTAATATTTACAAGTGAACTTTAAGAATTATCTACTTTGAAATTATTTTTGGCTGTGATCTGTTTCTTACCTCTTTTTGTATCCAAAGAGGCAGAAGCAAAAAAATAAAAATAAAAGAACTGGTAAGGCTTTGCTTTGACTTGAAGGCACATGAAACAAATGTACATAAAGAGCGTTTAACAGGTATATCTCGTTGTTTTTTTTTTTTACTGTGCAAATAACTGATTTTTTCCTGTAACAATTTCCACTTACATTGATGAACAAATCAAACAGCAGGCATTTGACTGGAGCCTTTGTCCAAAAGCTTACCAATAAAGGATAGATTTTGAAAACTTGCATATTCCCCAAAGAATATATTGGGAATTACATAAAATTTATAAATAAGAATGGGCCTTATCAGTCCTGTTTCTGAAACTGTCCTCAATGTATGGGAATATAAATTGTAAATGCATCAAATGTCAGTTGAGTCAGTTTTAGCAAATGAAGCCTTACGGAGTTTGAAATAGCAATTACTTGGTTTTCCAGTTGACTAGTCTGTCCGTTCAAGAGTAAACAGAAACAAAGGTGTTATTAAAAGGGAATAATTTAGACAAAGCTAACAATGTTGGATACATCTATTTTTCACTTCATAAACTCCAAGTTGGCATATTTTAACAGGAAATTTCTGTATTATTCTAGTTACAGTGAGTTTAAAATTAACTGTTGCTAAAACAAACTCCCCTAAAAAAAAAAAAAATCAGAAATGCATTTGTTCCATGCTGATGTATGAGCTATTATTTATATAACTAGTCTCAGTAGGGTCTATTTGTTACCACGTAGGCAGTTTTCTTTTGGATGTAGCCGCAGCATTGGACTTATGGCCTGTATTTTCTCCTAGCGATGTTTTTATACATTTACTGATAATCTGAGGTGAAAGAGCAGGGCTGCATTTGCAGGGTTTTGCCACCTCTACAGAACTGGATACACCTGGGAAGATGGCAAATATTAAAAATAGGACCTGGAATTCTTTGCCTTTATCTTTTAATTGATACAGACAAAATGATTGTTGCTTTTCTTGAGTGCACCTTCTATCTTTGTAGATGCCTTGAAGAGTCTGTCTTGGTAATGCAAGTTCTCCCTTCAGGCATAAAACTAGATGATTTTCCCAGGCTTGTTTTCTGAAGAAATAGTATCTTAGCAAAAAGAAGGCTGGTTGAAGAAATTTTAGATTGTTCCTGTTTTCCACTGGATCATCTTTTCAGAGCTAGAAAAAAGTATGCAGTGTTACTACTCTGGAATGGACTTGTTTTGGTATTCATATTATCAAGTTTTTTTAAACTGTTTTCACTCAGAGCTGAAGTTACTTAAATATTACTTGAAGTCAGAAGTTTCCGGAAATATCACCAAAGACTGTGTGCTTTTCTGGATGTAGATACTTCACAGGTCAAAACAAGCTAGAGTAGTTTCTATGGCCAAGACAAGGCACTAATCTATTTGTTTCTAAGTGTAAGTTTGTTCTGTTTGTTCTTTCGACAACTTTTGATACAGGTCAGTGATTCCATTAATGTCACCTGATAAGCATGGCCTTTATAAATTAATGATCACATGCCCTTGGAAACCAAGTGCTTGTTTAATTTAAAACAGAAGTTCTTATTTCTTGGGGTTGGTTCCATCAATCTGGAAGCAGTCAACTACATATTATCTTTATGCCACAGCTGTTCCTGAGTACATCCTGGAAAATATTTAAGTCCTGTGTTAATTGTTGGTATGACATTCAAACATTTTATTGTGCCTTTTGGAGTGGAAATGTTTAGTACATTCTTCCAAATACAGATAAAAGACAACAAACACATGAGGAACAAGAGCATTAGAGTTGTCTTCAGAATAGCTCTGCTAATGCATTCAGTAGTGAAACTGCCCCCTTTTTCCTATTCTTACTTTATCACAGATACTGATTGAATTGGAAAGATATTACTATCTAAGCAAATGTAAATATCATTTTTTCTGCATTTTTTCCTCATTATTTAAAACATGCTTTTATGTGCTTGTGCTTCACCTTTTCAGAAGAATTAGTAGCTTTGCTAAACTACCAAAGTGTGTCTGCTACTGCTTGAGGTGTACTTGCATCTTGCAGAACTTCTTTGCTTAACTTAATATGTGATTTCATTTTCAAATTTAAAACTTCAATTTCTTAGTGACTAAGGGGAATTGATTTTCCTTAGCCTTAAATTTTCCTTTTGCGTAAAGAGAAAGTTAAGCCATATAACAGGCTGGGAAGCAAAGTTAATGCTTTTAGCAAGAAAACTTTGACACAGATTTTTCCCCTCATCAAACAGAAACCAAGTGAGATTTTTAGGTCTATTTGGTGTGGCTGTGCAGTGTACAAGGCACTGCCTCAAACCCAAGGAACTGGTTGATTTGGACTCAATTTACATAAGAATCGGATTTGAATGTTTGCAACCAGCTGTAACCATTGTTGAACTTGGTAGGGGTCGTGTGCACATGGTATGAGTAGAACATAAGGTTGAGTGCTATTGAATGCCCTGAGCTTACTCTGAAGTGAGATTACTCTAGGACACTCAGCATCTGTCAGTTGGATTCTTAGTCTGTTACAAGTCAGCATAAAGAATGGTCATTAGAAGAATACTTCAACTAAACAGTTGCCAGGAACTGTTAAAACACAAAACAAAAAGCATATAGGCATGAATCCCATCCTGACTATTCAGGATGTGGTGGTGCTAACTTAATCTTCCCTGAAGTGCAAGCTTTTGAGTTTAGGTTTGTTTTTTTTTACCGGTTAGTGAAGGGACAAGGAATATTTATCTTGGCTCTGACTTGCAATGAAGTATTTGAGGACATCAAAAATATTTTTGTAGAGACAGTCCTCCATTTTTTTATATATATATTTTTTTTAAAGTTATTTTTCTCTTTCCACGGTTTTTACAACTGGTAAGATACAGGGTATAATATAATTCCTATTGTTTATGTCTTCTGCTCAGTATGACTTAATCAAAAGGAAGTAGTGATATGCAGCTAGATTAATCTGTTGGCTTTTTCTGTCTGCATTGTTCAGTATTCTTCAGACAATGCTAAAATTTTCTTTAATCACATTCATTTTGCTGATTGTTTGTGAGAAATGGGCATCGTATGAGCTGAAGTTGCTCACTTCAGCAACTCACGCTTTCAAACTTGAAGATTTAAGTAATATTCTATATTTACAGGCTCTTTTAAAGATAATAATCCCAAGCAGATCTGAGAATAGAACAAACTTGAGAATAAAATGATGGCTCCCATGTTTTCTAGGTTAGCCTCCTATTTACATAAGGGACCTTCTATGCCTTTGTGCTATCTGTATTTATGCTTACCTATGCTTGACAGTACTTTATGAAAAACTTGAACAGTACTTGAGTTAGTCTCATGGCATAAACCTACTCTGTGAGCAAAGCAGTGAGTGAAACAGGCAGGATAAAAAGATGTAAAACCAAGCATGTACCGCTCTCTCCAAGTGCTGAACCTGGCTGCATGTTAGACAATATCAAGTCTCGTATCAGAGAAATGAGAGGCAAAATATTTCTTCTTATGAAGCAGCTTGGTCCTTACTACAGTTGTGGTCCTCATCGCAACTAACCTTGTGAGGTGCACACATTTCTTAGATCTCACTGAAGCTGAGCTCTGAATACCTTGTACAATAGGGCACTACGAAGATGCTTTAAAACTGCACAACTGAGTTCAGAATACAGTTCTTAAAGCAATTTCCTCAGTAAAGCGTTGATGAGACAATAGGTCCATTTATGGGGCTACAGAAATGAGCAAGTGATCACATTATATTTAACAAATCCCTTGACACTCTGTTAAAAGGCCCTATGTTTAGTTGAAGTCTTGGCATGAATATACTACCAGAGGTTTAATGACCTTTTGCTTTTTTAGGTGTTTTTTATTTAAACTAATGAAAATGAGCTCAATTTAAAAGGCTTTTAAATGC
The DNA here is from genome assembly GCF_951394365.1 of Tetrao urogallus. Classification (NCBI taxonomy): domain Eukaryota; kingdom Metazoa; phylum Chordata; class Aves; order Galliformes; family Phasianidae; genus Tetrao; species Tetrao urogallus. The sequence goes on from NC_136818.1 coordinate 37,787,240, forward strand.
TGATTAAAAATTAAATCAGCTGTTCATTATCCCCAGGTGGCCTTGTTCTAAGAGCAGTAATTTGGAGAGAGTCAAACAAGCAGTCTTTTAATGTGGCTATATCTTGGCATATGAGGGCTTTGTAAAATCTGTTAATCACCAAACTTTCAAATTCTATACAAAATGTCTCTGCCAACACAAACCTTCTCGCCTTCATTTGTGCATCCTGCTTATGAAAAATGTGGAAGAAATTCAAACTTGTTGCTAAGGATTCCTTGTGGCATGTACAGCAGAAATGTAAACAGTGGGGGTGTTGTACGAGCAAACAAAATACTCGCTTATCATCACAATAATAGCAATAAACTGAAACATTAGCTTAGGAGGTCTCATTTTATTTATTGTTTGCTCTGGAGTTGATGAAGTTTCAGAAGCATTTACAGTACAAATCAGAATCAACAATTCAGTCAGTGGATTATCAGGCTATATTCATTATGGTTGCTGAGAGCGCTGGCCTGGGATTTAAATTGTTAAAAATTATTTAAAATGTTAAGATAACAAAACTCTCAATCTTATCAACTATTATTTGGTGGAAAGGCAGACTTGCTGCTTGAACACCAAGATTGTTTTACAAACTTTTAGTGTGCTTTCAAGTTATGAAATTTTACTTCATGATAGAGTACTTCCTCATCCTGAAAGCTTAACTAGTAACAGAGATGCTTGAACATAGCAAAGAGTTCATATTGACATTTAGAAAAGATAAGGCAATGCATTTTTGAGAGTGTTTGGACAAAAGAAGAAAGGAAACAGTGTTATACCATGCAAAGCCCTGAGTTCCACCACAGATAACACTTCCCTTGTTTTTTTTCTATGTGTTATGTGACTCTTTACTCTTGGTTATTTGTGGTAAAAATGAGTGCCAAAAGGTTTTTGGGTGAAATGTGCTGCAGAGTACTAGGGGAGCTATGCAGTTATGTTACCTTGCTTCTGCTGCAGTAGAAAGCGTGAAAAAAGGGAAACCTTATGGCCCAAATAGGACTTAAATTGTTTGCCCTTAACAGAGGCCTGGCCATTCCTTCCTATTCCTACTGACTGTTAACTAGGAATGCACGAGAAGTACGTCCTTTTATTTTCATGTTGCTTGTTGGAGAAGAGAAGTCTAGCAGATGAGACATCCTACTGGCTCGGTGCTAGTAGCCAGCTGTTACTTCTCCAGCTCTTCAGTGCCTTGCGTGGTAGAACTTGTTGGTGGCCAGAGCTCTTTCTCCCAGGTTGATGAACAGGAGAAGAAACAGCACTGGTAATGTCATGAAGATAGGTCTGCAGCAACATGAATGTGTCCCGCTGGCTTGTGGATGGCTTATGCAGTCACACTCACGTGCCTTTTACCTTGTGACTTCTAATGAGTTTTGGAATTGGGCATGTGACACCAGGGAGTGCAGCATGTGTGTCAGAGGTAATGAGCAAACATCCCTAAATAGAGTTCCTGGCTGGAGAGTTAATCAGACTTTGGTTAGTGAAACTTTAATTTCCCTCTTGCCTCACAGGCTAAAAAGATGCAATCCCCCCCTTCTTTTTCTCCAGCCCTTGTTGGGGAAAAAGTAATAATATAATCTTAGCGTGAATTCAGTTTTAAATGTCAGCATCTAGGAATCTTGTCTGCTCCAGGGTTAATGCAGAACAGATTGCAATGCTGTAGTAACTGCATGTCTAAAATAATGAAAACACTGATGTTTTGAAGAATATCCTTGGCTGATAGCTGTATTTAATTATCTGAAGTAATTGGAAGAATATTAATTCCCAAGGTAATGAGTATCCTTCCTAAAAAGTCCTGCTGTTCATACCAATGCATTATTTACTGTGTAAGAAATGTGTTTGTAGAAGGGGCGGCGTTTTGAATGGAAAAAGCAAAAATCTGTGGATTTGGAAAAATATATTAAAAGCTATGTGAATACCAACCGTCTGTATATGATAGAATTGCATGTGCTGTTGTACATGCAGCGAGCTAGGATTCCATTCTTCTATCTGTCATGTGGTGTTATCACTTTTTAGTGCGTGTATAGGAGCCCACAGGAAGACTTTTGGGAAAACTATACAGAAATGGCAGATATGTACACACTAATTAGTGAAGGGCTGGGCATTGCAATTTCACTTTGAATTCCTCTGCTTCCTCCCTGACTGCTTTTGGTTTCATTGAAAAGCTTGTAAGTTTTTAGCCTTTTTTTCAAGGAAAAAAACAAACAATGAAATAATTGTTTTGAGTGACTATAAGAAAAACCATTATTTTCCTGGGGAAATAGTATCTTTATGGAGGTCAGGACTGCATTACCAGGAAAATAAGGCTTGACAGGCTTTTTAACAGGCTCAGAAAGACTGGGTATGTGAAAATATTATCACAAGGACTTATTTTCTTTGCATAGCACATCCCTGGTCTTAAACAAAGGTATGATATTTTTTTCCTCTGACCTGCAGCTTTGGACTTTTTTTCACGACTGAAGGACACTGTTGTTCTCATTGTTAGCAATGTGCTAGAAAAATAACTGTACACATGCAGAAATCCCTGCCAAAATGGATTTTTCCCCAGTGATCTAGACTTCTGTAGTTATTTGCAATGTGCATTCTTAACTTTCATACAAGGGAGCATTGCTAAATTAAAGTAGTTCCTGGACCTCAGTCTAGGTCCGAAGGTCTTGTGTTTTCAAGTGCTTATTGCTGCTGTGTCCTGCTCTGATGTGCCTTGTTTGCTTACAGGAATATATCACTGGCTCTTCTGAAGCATGTCAGCTCTCTAGATGATGTATCAGAGCAGTAAGGAGCTGGTCATATTTCCATTTACTGCATTGTCAACCAATGTAGAGCATTCTCAGTCTCATTTAGATGTCAGAAACAATCTAGTCAAAATAACAAGGGTCTGTTTAGATTTTTTTGTCCTTCAATACAGGGCAGATTAATCCAGTTAGAAAGTGGTGCTGCCCTTAGAACAGGTTAAGCTGGGCCTGAGTGTTTACCTGGGCAAATGTTATAGACCAACAGGTGCTGGGCCAGTTCCAGCAGCTTTGTTGACAAGTGGTGATTTGTTTAGTGACTGTGACTTTACTGCTTGCAACTGAACATCTCTTGTAGTTTAAGCCTAAAATGTGATGGTGTATTCTGCATAAAGCTAGCATATTTTCTTTTTTTGTTCATCTCTTTTGAGTGCATTCAGAACTTACGTTGGAATAGTTTTTACATGGAAACAATTTTGTTAAAAAGCACAATCTTGATTTTCAGATTGTCTTCATTTAAACAGTATCAACATTCCTCTGTGGATAAAAATAATTTAACTTGAAAAGCACGTGCAATTATCAGAGCCTTAGAATAATTATTTGATTCAGATATCTAAAAGAGGAGACAAGACTGAGACTTAACTGTACTCAAGCCTTCTGGTTTCTATTGTTCCTGCTTTGGGCAGAACACAAATTCAACTCTTTTGGGAAATGGCACAAGCATAAGCAATATTCAAAAGTGGTAGAATCTACAATTTTAGTTCTAATTTTATGAAAGGGATTTAAAACCTCACGTAGCTGAGTTCTTTGGGGGCTTCAGCAAACTCCAGGATTTAAAAAATAAAAAATTAAAAAAAATTGCTTCCACAAACCATTTTGACATAATCTCCATAGAATGGCCATGGATCAGTATCTTTCAGAATACAGATTTAGAAGAACGGATTAATTTTGACAAAAAAGTCTATTAGATCCCAAACCACTAATATTTGAGTTTTGTCACTACAAGCATGGAAGATAAAAACCTTATTATGGAATTTGTTGGCCTTTTATAAAACACATTCTGGGAACACAGAGACAGTCTTGTGGAAGTGAAGAAACTCCCAAGTGAAGATGCAAGCAGTTGTGCCTGGAAGAACTGAAGAATGGTATTTGAAATAGGTCAGGCTATTTATATAGCCGGTGGGCAAAAACTCCCTCATGTTTTCCACTGGGAAACTACAGAACACTAGATCTTGCTGCCGTAGAACAAGTTCAATCTCATGAAGTAATTATCAAGACAAACTCGGGACACCGTAAACAAAGAGGGTGTAGAAGGAAGCTGCAAGCTTCATTTTTCAGAGAGGAAAATGAATGAGATGTTGACTGGATGAACAAGATAAATACAGGCTGTTTGCCACTGTTGTGCCTAGGTCATGCTCCAGGTTTTTGTAGGCATTCCAGGTTATGTCAAACCAGTTTCATAGTTTGGATCAGGAGTATGCCTTTGAAGCTAATCTCCCACTTTGTACCATTTAATGTGCATCACAGTCCACTCTCAAAGCTTGCATGTTGATTGTATATCAGGTGAAATTAAGCACGGAGTTGTATCCAATACACTCCAAGCACTAACTTCCTTTAGGCCACACAATCAGACTAGAATGTGGCTAAAATAATTTGCCATAGTACACACTCTGTGGTCATCAAATCCTCTGCACTGTGTTGTTCTTCCCTTCAGCGTTGGTTGATTTAGATGTGGCTTGAGATACTCTGTCGGGATGGCAAAGAGTTGTGTGCCAGGAAGTATTCTTCTCCTTATCTGACCATTTCAATACAAACCTAGAGTGCTCCCGCAGGCTCTATTGAGTGAATTACTGTCGCTTTTGGCTTCTTCTATGCATGTATGGTCAATGCCAATTGAAGGACTTAGTAAATAATCTCTTCTGTCTGCCTGTCCTTGCTAATGGAGGAGTGTTTCACAAGCGTTTAGAAGAGAAGGCCCAGCCCGTGTCCTCCAGGATCAGATTTCAGCCACGCTGTAAATCTGGCTAATGGACAAGATGCAATAGATACCTGCATTTCAGCCAATCCAGTTTGATTTCAACTTGTGCTACAAAACCTTTACTTCTTTCTTTTAAACTCGTGGGATTAATTCATTCAGGACTGACTTGTTTGCTGTCTTTCTATTTGCTACTCAGTCAGTGTCAATATAAATTTCCAGTACTGCTGTAGAAGCATCTATAAAACATCCTATGAATGTACAAGAATGAATCACTAAATAATATTCTTTCACCCATCGATCTTCTGTTAGGTTCAGAAGATAGACTGCTGGTATCTTAGGCGATGTCAAGGCATTATTTTCATGAGGAAATCATTCCTGCCACATGTCAAATATTAGAATACAATATGTCTGTACAAATGCAATAGAGGGGTTTTGTTACCAGACAGTAAAAAAAAAAAAGTCACATGGATGAGTAATTAATCACTGGACGACTCTAATTCATTTTGTTGCTCAATCAAAGCACACCAAGCAAAAATGTGGCGAATCAGCCAACCTCAAAGACTGCTCAGCATCAAAGAAGCAGGAGTATAGATGAAAAGTTTCCCCCCCCCCCCTTTTATCAGCTTGGAGATGTGATGAGATATAATCAAGTCCTTTTGCACTCCAGGCTTTCACCAGAGCATTTTAAGCCAATGTTCCATTTCTGTTTTCTGCTAAATAATTTGGCTTCTTAGGTTATGTGTATACTTTTAGAATTGTACCCCTGAGTTCATCTCCTTTTTTTGGTGCTGCACTGACTGATGCTCCTCGCTGTTTTAGTCACCATGCAGACCAAGGAACCCAGAGGCCTGAGGGTGTGTGGATGTTCACTTCCCTCACTTTCGTGGTGATTCACAATTGAGGACTTGCAGTGGAGATTTCTGCAACTGCTTAGGTACAGGCAGAAATCAGAGCGTTCTTGATTTCATGGAAGATAAATACTAATTAATGGCTCATTTTCTAGCGTGTGAATGTTCTTTAGATATGAAAAAAATCACAACATGGCTTTTTTGTAATAGAAAGAATTAGTTTTCTCAAAATCTTGCAAATGTTCTGGAATTTAAAAGTAATTTCTTAGTGCTAAATGTTTGAGCTGAAATTTATTACACTAAATTCATCACTTCTTAAACGTGATGTAAGAGTCTAGGCCTGTGTTAAGGCATAGTGTTAATGCTCAAATAGTAAAAACATCTGCACCTAAACTAAAGGAAAATAATATTAAAGTAATAATTTTGCCTCAGTCTTCCAAGGTGCTTAAAGCTCTCTGTACTCTTTCTCTAGCAGTGAAACGTAAACTTGCGTGTCCAATCAAAGATCTATCAAGATGTGGTTTCATGGTAATTTCTAACATCATAGCAAGTCAGAGTAGCTTTATTAAATCTCCATAGGCAATTCTTCCTGTAGTTACTGTCCCTGGTCCTTAGTCACCTGGTCTTCTTCTCTTAAACCAGAGGATTTCTATGGAACCAAGTCTTTTCTTCCTCCCCTTGGTGGCAAACTTTTTGCCTCAAATGTATTCCTCCCTCAACATTCACCTGATGCCTGTCTACAGTGAACAGAAATTAAGGCTGAGGAACTCATCTGGAACAAAAAGCAAAGAAAATGCAAAGCATTTACTGAACTGTGGGGGTGAATCTGGGTCCGGTGGTGCTTCCCTATTGCACCCTTGCAGAAAGGTGCTGACTCCTACCATCTAGTTTACTCATTCAAGCAATTAACACATTAGATGTTTATCTTCTCTCACATTAATTATTTAAGTTGCTGCTTGATGTGAAAGTTGAGACCATTAATGTACTGGCAATGTTAATATTTAATGATCTAATGCATAGGGAGTAAGAGGGAAATCAATATTTGTGCAGTTTTTCTTCCTGTTAAGAATGCCACAAAAAATTTGCTCTTCTATAAAGCCGTGGATAGTGCTAATGTTAATTGAAACAAGTAGGTTTACTTGGTACTGAAATTGTGCTTTGCTTCATAGTTGTTTAATTCTAGCTCTTCCTACTGCTAGATGAAAACGAGAGAGACTGCACAACTTCTTAAACATGGGCATATTAAAAGTGCTGAAAACAATTATCCTCTGAAAAAGTCTATGTGTTTTTTCTTATGAATCTTCCTTGTCTTGATAAATTCTTAAGTCTTTGAGAATTAAGCCTTTGGACTTCAAGGATTAGAATGATTAGCATTAGTGTTTCAGGAAGATCAGTTTTAAAAGCCATGGAAAAAAGGTAGAAATCCAGCAACAAACAGGGAAACTCTTGAGGCTGAAATCAGTTGTATCTGTTCTCAGCAGTGCTGAACCATTACTGATGTGCTTTGAGAACGGCCTGTGCAGATGAGTTGAGCTGTTGTTTTCTTCATATGCTCCACCTTCTTGTAACTGAGTTGTACACCAAGACTTCTCTCTTCCTGCTCATAAGAATTTATAGTGCGTAGCAAACTGGACGCATATGGATTTTGTTTTCATTTAGTCCTGAGGAACCTTGGAGTTAAGTTGGGATTAAAAGTCTTTGAACATACTGCTTTCTAGTAAGCGGGAGTAGGAACAGATGCCATCACTTGGCAAAGCGAAAAATCAATGAACCCTTATCTTTACAGCATTGTTTTGGTCATCTTTCAGCTAGGAATGATCTCCAAAGAAAACAGGAAGTTATTTTTCAGGTTACTGTAATCTTTGTAAATAATGAGCATAAATATCAGAACAACTGAGGAAGGAGGCAGCCATCTAGCTGCTATTCGTTGTGGATTAGCAGTCTGCATGAAAGAAACATCTGGTTGTGTGTAACTTGGTACCATAATGCCACCAATATTCATGAGATGAATAGTTAAGTAGTTAATGGAAAAAAAAAAAAAAAAAAAAAAAAACAGAAAAACCTACTGTTTTGAAGGGACTTATGGAAAAATAACCTGAAGAAGCTGCCAATCAGAGAATAGGCTGAAAAGGTTCCCAATTTATAAAAAATAATAATAAAAAGCTGTGAAGGTAATCATTCTGTTAAGCTAATTTGAATTCTTCTTTGCTGCAATTCACAATGAAAAAACTTACATCTTATATCTCACTGCTTACTTAACATCTAGAAAGCTAGCGGAACAGCTATAGGGCAACCCAGTGTCTGCTTTGCTGCTTTTTGGGTGTGGAGAATTCTGAATAAGGACTGACCTAATCAGGACATTTGTGGGAAATCAGCCAAAGCCTATGGAAGAGGTGCCTGAATACTTCATGGGCTGGATTTACAGACAGACACCAGCTGGAGCATGTATGTTGCTACTCTTTTATTTTATGATGGATTGTTGTGTGGCCAAGAGCTAGTAGGTTGTACACCAGTGGTAAGTTTGTTGCTATAGCAGTTGCCTTCAGAAAGGCACCAATGCATCCTTTAAAACTTAGGTTTTAATATTCCTCATAATTAAAAACAGAAGGTTAATATTTAAAAGAAAAAGTGATTCAATGTGGTATAGGAGCGAGTTATGCTGTAGGGAACAACAATATTTGCTCTGATCAGAGTTGGTCAATTATTCTGAGCACTACTGAGTCAGCATTACATTGCTGCAATAGATGTGGACCTGGATTATCTTTGCCTTCTTTGTAGAAAAGTTAACTTGCCCAAAATTAAAAATGGATTTTGTTTTAGTTATAGTGTCATCGGCTCTCAGGCATAATGGGAATCCTTAATCAGTTGTTCTCTATTTTCCTCTCAAAGCAGGACAGAAAAGCCAGTTGTTGAAAGAAAATATTTTGCAATTTAGGAAACAATATATTTAGATTCTGTTTTACTTCTCTGTAACACCAGTGGGGCTTGCCAAGGATCTTGTGTCCACTGGCCTATTAGCCTGCCTTACCTTTATATCTCTGTGGAACAGTTCTCACATATTGCTGTGTAAATTTCCAGTAACCGTTACAAAAGCAATCTGATGTTTGCATCAGTCTCTTCTCAGAAACACTGTCTTCATTTCTCATCTACGCTGTTGCCTGCTCAGGAATTGCTTTTTGTTGCAAATCATTAGTCCTGTGACATGGGTATAACATCTTGAATGATGCTTATGAAAATTCTGAATAGCAGCATATGGAAAATGGCTTTTTTCTCATTACACTGAGTCTGTGATTAAATTCCAAAGGAACTTTTCATATTTTCTTAAAATACATCTGGTTGCTTTTCTGGGGCGTCTGACTTTGCTTCATGGAAGCAATCAAGTATCACGGAATGATTAAAATGATCCCTCCTTGATTTTCTAGTGTGTATGATGAGACTGGACTGAGTAAATGTGTAAATAAATGCCCCTTTGACATAGAGATTAATAACAAAACTGGTTCTTTATTAGGGAAGCAAGTCCATGTTGATTCTCTCCTATTGAGCTTGGCTGTTTCTGCTTGTCTCTGACAATCACACTGCTTGGTTGCTTTGCTTCTAGGTTTTGCTCAGGGCTTTATGTACATTCAAGGCAGGATCCCTTGGGAGGTCAGATTGAGAGAGTCCTTTTCCATCCTAGCCTGACTGACTGTACTGAGCAGCACTGAAGCAACTTCTTTCACCATTGCCCTTGTTCCGGAATGAATAAATACAACTGAAATTAACAGCTTTCCCTAATGTACAACTGACTGTGGGACACCATGGCTACATAAAGGTCTGGTTAGAGATAGCAATCATGACAGTTTCTCACAGAAAGAGAAGAGGAGGAGAACACATCTGACATATGTGAATGCTCCATAAGTAGCATATGTTCTATATATTGGATTTAGGATGACAAGTTTATTCTTTAGTGTCTGTTGGCAGGATTTTATTTTAGGTATGTTGTACGTACTATTTCAAACTGTATGTGATTGGATGTTAAAATACTGTATACTGGCACTTGGGTTCACAAACTTAATATGTGTACTGATTACTTTTTAATTACAGTAATTAAACATACATGTGGGGAATCACAGGAGTCCCAGTTTTGCTGTCATCTAGGAACAATAGCGTTATGTAAGATATTACTGCTCAATATTTTTGTGAGTCCCGTTATTGAGGCTTAAGAGATAAAGAATATGCTGCTCCTATGTCTAGAATCTGAAAGAACTGAAAATAGTTTTGCTAATAATGTGGATAATAGGTCCCTGATTATTTTATCACTACTTTCATAGCTTTTGGAGCCATTATGCTGATACACTTTTGAGAGTGGTTTCAAGAACTGTAAAACAGTGGTTATTCAGCTTTATTCCAATATGTAAAACTCCTTTCATCATACTTTTGGCAGGAGTAATATGCTGTGCTCTCTACCCTGTCTTTCTTTCTCTACTGCTGTGTGTAAACCAGAGCAGCTTTTGGGCGCTCCTGCCTCTTACTCTTACAGATAAGTCGCTACAGTGAAAGTACTCTATACAAAGTGGTTACAGTTCCCAGTGCCATCTAGTGGTTTTTTTCCTGAAAAAACCTGAAGAGGAGATGTGGAAAAGAATTTCTCTGTATTATTTCACATTAGCTTGGTGAAATATTCCTATGTGAAATGGTTTAGAAACTGTAGTAAGTATTGGTCCAAGCTTAGGAGGAATACTCAAAAATGTTGTACTGTGGAAGTGAAAAACTCTTTAACAGCTAAGTACATTCAAAATGTCAATATTAAATAAAAGCTTGCTCTCTAAATCCTCATGTTTTAAGATCCACCCTTTCTTTGCCTCAAAGATGTTTGCAGACGGGCATGAAGAAAAAGAGCTAAAGATAAAGCGTGCAGAGGAAGAGTACAGGGCTGGAGGGCACGAATGCAGGCTTAGTTCTGGAAAGCAAAGTTGTCTAAACTCCTCTACTGCGATCATCCCACACTTCAGCTTCGGTCAGGGAATTTCTCCTCAGACAGTTGCCCCAGCCCTGGTAACTGCTCAAAGGGAGAGGCTGTCTGACTAGACCACTGCTTGCACTGGGGGTGTGATGGAGATAGCAAATGCACCTGAACTGTGTGGCAGAAGCTGGGCCTGTCACCCTGCCCTCACCCTGCCTTGTTCCTTTCTCTTAGCTGCATACTGTTTCCTCTTCAGGAGAAAAAATAACTGCATAGTAACTGTGTACGTAATACCTCTTTATATGCCCATGCACATTCCTCTGACATTTTGTGGGCCTTGAGGTGGAACTGGGACTAGGGAATGACCAAAGCCAAATTCTGTTACTGAAAAGGAATGGAAAATTGAAGGAATTAGAAACATGTTGGAATGTCTCAGAAGATGTTTACTTTCTGCACGGTGGTGTCTCCATACAATGTCTTTCCACCCTCCTCTGGTCCTTTGTTAGGAGCTAGAAAGTAAGCTAGCTGAACAAAAGGTGAGGGGTTACATGTATTTCTTTTACCTGAAAACTTCAGTGCATTCATTTAACCTGATGAAAGAAAACAGCAAGAAAGACCTGATTCCTTTCCTCTTGCTTTTATCCCCTGCCCCACCCCTCTGCCCATTCTTCCAAGGCCTCTCTTAAAAACTCCATTTTATATCTCATAGGTATATGATTCAATTTTTTACTTGCTGGGTGTGATATTTGGTAATATACAGATGAGACATAATAACTTATAGACTGAAAACAAACTCAGTCTAGAGTGCTGTGCTGTTAGATGTGCTGTGACCATTATTTTTGCAGTTGCAGCTGTCCATCCTTAATCACACTGTGCTGTTTAGTGCACCTGGGCTTTTCTCAAATGCATTAGACCTAGAAACTTCATCAGTTTTAGCTTCAGCAGGAGTATCTCCCTGCTCTGATTTCTTGAAGTGAATTTTCATTTTAGCCCGGGAAAGATCTATGAAAACCCTTTAACTCAAACCAGCTGATAAATCTATTCTTTTAAGAGCAAAATGAAAAAAGAAAGGGAAAAAAAAAAAAAACCCAAAAAAAAACCACCAATGAAAACTGTAACATTTTAACTTTCAAAATAAAATGGGCAAGATATAATCAAAATGTTAACAAAATAAGCACTGAAACATCTTCAACATAGCCACATCTGCTGAAAGCAACATCAGTGTTACCCTGTTTTAGATTTTAATAACCTTCCAGACCCTGGAACACCAAGAAATTTGTCTTCTAAAGAGACTGACCAGAAATCCTATCCTGTGTATCATTATTTCTACATGAAGTCTTCCTGCCAAAATGTGGTGACTCCCCACCAAGACTCAAAAGGAAATTTCAACTCTTGTAAGTGTCCCCTCACTGTTTCATAGCCAAAATGACACAGGAGAGGTACATCCTCAATAAAGAAAAATATATTTAATGATGACATACTAATATGAAAAGAAGTACTGCCAGTATAATAAGAGAGATAATTTCATTTTTCAGAAAGACTTGCCTTCTGTTGGATTATGCATTACCTCACTATTGAGTAAAACATCCTCAGTCAGTGTTCTCCCTCCCTCCCTCCCTCCCTTCCTTATTGGCCAGTTTGTTTCCACAAGAAAATGCAGAGGAAGCCATACAGCACTTAGCTGGCAGGAAGGCAGCAGCTGGGTGGTTGGTGCTTTAGTGTTTCCTGCAGTGTTGCTTCAGATAAGTGCTTTATTCTAAGTGGATGTAGCATTTTCTAATATTTTATATTTCATATTCTAAGTGGAAATTGCATGGAAATGCCACCATTAAAAAAATGGTTTCTACCAAGCAAGTACTGCCTATCTAACATCATCTCAGCTTTACCTTGAGAATTCACTCCTTTGGAAGTATCAGCAGCTGGCATCTCAGTTGAAGGAAGGATGATCTTCTGAATGAGCAATGAGGAGATAACTTCAGTGCCTTCCCTATCAGCAGGGGGCTTTCCTAGAATAGTAAAGTTTTGAATGGTCTTTCAGAGATCAGCAATTAATTTATATAGAACCAGATTCATAAATAAAATGAGAATTTCTAATAAATGTGCCTCAAATCACTTGACAACAAGTAATCGACTTTCCCTATTGGCGGCATCTGAAGTGCAAAAGTTTTACTTTAGTTTTGTCATGCTATGATTGAACTTCTCACTATGTTACGTTAAAAGTCAAGGTAGGAATCTTTTGCCCTCCTCTGGACTGATGTGCAGTCAGACCTGAGCAGCCCACCTGAGAAATAAAGCATTTCACAGAAGCCACTGTTGAGAAGCAGTAGGAAAGACAAGAGGGAAGTGGAAATCAGCATCCTTCAAAGAGGACTTAGGTGGACAAATAAGAATAGAAAGTCAGGAAGAGCAGTGCATCTCTTGTCATAACAGAGATTTCTAGTGATGTTTCAACTATCAAAAAGGAGTGCAGCCTTGTGCTGCGCTGATGTGCATCTCACGGTCCCGATATTTATGAAATCCAGTTCCTCAGTTCTTTATGGCAAGTGGCAAGAAGTAGTTGCCACTGCCATTTGTGATTCTGGTCTCACAGAGCTATCCCTAGGGTTTCTGTCTGGAGGCCATATTAAGTAAAGCTTGTGATTCACCTCCAAGAAACCCAAACCCTTGGCTGTCATCTAACAACTCCTTTCCCTACCATCTGTTATTTCCTCCTCTGTTGTGTAACATTGTAGTGAATTAATAGTTGTCTATTCTGGTACCCATTGATGAGATCTGAAGGAAGAGGCAAGCAGACAATGGCAGACAGATTCTGAGACACTCTGTGTGACTTCTGATGTGAACTCTGCAATGTAGGATACTTAGCTTTAAAAAAGAATAGTAATAATCAGAAAAAAAGTTACTAACTAAAGGAAAAGGGGAATTGCACATCTACTGATGTCTTTTCACAGGCTGCTCTCCCTCCTCGCCCCCTGCCCCCACAAACTGTAAGCATGTGAAGGAATGTTTTGAGAAGTATTGCATGTCATTTCCCACCAAGAGGAAAATATGAATCAAATAAGAAATACTTATTCTAGAACAGATTAAGGTATGTAGGAGGGTATATACGAATGCTTCGAGATTCTAGAAAGGCAAGCAGCTCTTTGGCAAGAGAGAGACTCCTCACCCTGTGGATTGGCTTTGCAGCTGGCCCAGAAGAAAGAAAAGAGATCAAACATGGAATTGCTTTGATGAGGAAAGCTGATCTGAGAGGAACAGATCAGATACTTCTGTTCAGGATTCACAAGCAGTTGTGGATTGTTGCTGTCCCGATTTTTTGCAAGGGTGGAGTTGCTGTGGAGTTGCTGTGTGTACAACTTATTTGTACACCAAATAAGTTACAGTATACACAGGTTGTGTAATTGTGCTCAGTAGTTGTTTACCAGCTGTGCCTAGTTGAACAGTACATTCTAACCAGGTTTAATACTTTGTTTCTGTTTCCCTTTCAAATGTTTTATTTGGAGAGGTTTTTTTTTCCTTTTGGCTGTTATAAAGCTTTGTTAAGCTGTGGGAGGTGGTCATTGCAGTATCTTGTCAAAACATCTCTGGGAATATATTTTAAGACAAAATCTTATGTTATCAGTTTCTTCTGAATTGAGGTTTCCTTGTGCTTTGTACTAGTAGAGGCAGTTCATGCTTTTATAAAGATTTTGTTCATTATCTGGAGCTAGTGGCATTTAGTATTTTCATTTTCAAGGTTTTCTTTAAAGCTTTCATTTACACAAAGGGAAGGAGAACAATTTCTCTGTGGTCAGCAAAGCCATTTCAGCTTCAGATGAGGTGGTCCTAGCCATGGTCTATGAACTACAGTCTTTCCTGAGGAGAAATATTTTGCCTTTTTTGTGTAGAAGGGCACTGAACCCTGACATTGGATACATGTTTATTCTCTTTCAGCATAGCACAGATCTAAAACTGTTGCTGATTTAACTGTACTAGGCAGTTTTTCAGATGCGTGTAATCTTTATTCTGCAAAAGAAATCACTAGAAATATTTATATCTCTTTTTAAAACATCTGTGTTGGGTTTTTGTTTGTTTTGTTTGGGTTTTTTTGTTTTGTTTTGTTTTGTTTTGTTTCCTGGGGAAAAGAAAAGAAAAGAAAGAGAACCAAAAACACAAGAACAACATTCGTTTCCTTCCTTTTCTCTTTGAGCTTGCTCTTTTTTGATAAAGTATTGAGCCTAGAATGTTCAACAAGGCAAGCTCAAGCTCAAGCTCAAGAAATCTGCTCCTCTCTTTATTTACCTTTTAGGTATCAAGAAGGCACAACTAGATCATTTGGAAAATGCTTTCTCCATCAAAGAAGCCTTATTTTAAATGATTTTTATAAAAACAATACAAAAATGAGCAAATGAAAAAAAAAAACAGGGTTAATTTCCTAAATACTGAAATGCAACCAAAATTTCCTCTGGCTGGGCTGCTGGGGTATTCCAGAAATGTCACCAGAACAGGAGCAATAAGAAGCTATGAAAGATTACTGAGAACTGTCAACATATGTGGTTGACATCCAGAGAATAGAAGAAACAGATATCCCTGTATGCTACTTGTAGCCTATCAGAGAATCAAAATAGATGAATAAAGAAAGATAAAGTAGGTCTGGAAACCAAAGTATCATCCAGGAGTACCACACCGCCAGTTTCTGGAGAACTGCTGCTGTGATCCTGCTGGCAGCACATCTCCATTTGGAAACAAGTAAGCCCAGGGCTAAATGCCAATGCATACAAATTATTATTGAATGCCATTACCACGGCATTGCCACACATCGGAGAATTAATCCAGCCTAAGAGAAGGCATATCAGCTGTAAGGGAATAGACAAATGAAGCTATGAGATGATCTGCTGGCAAAACGAGAGTTTCATTTTTAATGAGGAAATTCTGGAATAACTGCAGCAGGTACTGATAGGATCTGAACCCCTAAGTGACAAATAAGTTTCAAGTATTTACCTCAGTAGGCTAGTTCAGCTGTATTCACTCCAGAAATTTCCTTTCAGAACGTTCCATTTTCAGGGCAAAACATATCATCTGAAAGCAAGGTCTTAAAATGCCTTTTTAAAAATTATTTTTATCTAGCACACATCAGTTTATGAGGGAAGAAATGATGTGCTTTCCTTAGGTGCTCTTGATGTATAATTGTATTCCATTGCAAAGATTATGATTATCAGTGTCTTTTGCTGAGGATGTTCGTTAGGTATTATGAGGTTCAAATGCAAGAAACAGCCTTTGCTCTACTGATTTTTGTTGGAAAAATGGTAGCACACAATGGGTGCTATTCATCAGTATGCTTTTATGACAGTTCAGTCGTGCAGTATTGCCTTAAAGAGATACTTTTGCTTGAAGGAGAATTCAATTGTATGTATCCAAGTGTGACCTATGGTATAGTGGAAAGTAAATGGGAATTCAAATAAGAAGTAGGATTTTCTAATTCCTGTTATGTCTGAAAGCTATATGGATATTAATGCTTTTTCAGGGATTGTATGTAGGTCTCTCCAAAAGTAATACCTCCTATTTATTCCCATAGAAATTGCAATGGATATAAAGAGCACAATAACAATACTTCTTACTGTTTTTATCTTCTGAAATTTCTTCTGGTAGCTAATAAATAAAATTCTACTGTTCTTGAATAGTGTGCTAAGGATTGACGGCAGATAATGTTAGTGTACAAACAGATCAGTGTTAGACAAAATGGTCTTACACGTAGATGACTCGCTGCAGTTTCAAAATCAGCCATTCCTTTTAAGGTTGTTCTGTTGTCTGTTTATTTAATCTGTAGAGTATAAAACAGCAATAATAATCAACGGGGTTTAGGTTGTGATATTTCCTAAGAGGTTTGGAAAACACTGCTGAAGTCTGAAACAGGATACCCATCCTAGAGGCTGTAGCTGTAGGTAGGCATTGAAGCCTTCAGTATTATTCAGATCTCCCAATTTTGAGTGTTTGGTTTTTGGAATGTCAATGTTTTGTGCATGATTAGATTTTATTCTAATTTCTGCTTATTTGTTCTTATTAGATTGTTTTCTGAAAACCACATTTTAGTAGCTATGGAGCTGGAAAGGAAGTTAAGTTTATTGCAGCTTTAATGAAACAACTTCCTTTCAAATTGTGTTGTAAACAATATTTAGATTTTTTACCAATTTGCCTTCTTTTGCAGATAAAATGTGAGATATGGGAGAGACAAAGCAGGTGGATTTGTGTAAAGTACACATAGAAATATTGCTACCTGGAGAGCATGGGGCCTTTCTCCTAACCACCAGAATAACAACTGTTACTTTAGTTCTACCTCAACCGTTATTCCCTTTTTACCTGCTCCTCCTTCTGTAATGTTAGCACAGGCATATTTATTGTCCATTCCCTTCTCCATGGAGGGACGAATGGGAATCAATAGCAAGCTTTTTATCAGTTACATGAATTTCATCAGACACAGTAAATTTACTTACAGATAGATATTTTGTGGAAATTTTATATGTCTCGGCAAGCTTGGACCAAAAGGCCAGGTTTCTAGACAAAACATTGCTTACCACCCGGCTTGCTCATACTACTGGAAACATTCAGGTGGTCTGGTATCCTTATTCCAGCAAGCTGTGTTCCAGGGATCATGATCTTGTCTTCCTACTGAATAATCTGAGAGCCTCAGCTTCATTGAGGACCCTGGGTTCTTTTGGGCTCTTCTTACTGCACTAGTTTGCTATGTCCAAATATCGTGAGTTCCTCCCAGAATAGAGCAGCATACAGAATCCCTAGAGATGGGACAAACGTCTTCTTTTCCCCGCCATTAAAAAAATAAATTCAGAACAAATGTTTTTTGACTTTTAAAATATACTTTTAGTAATATTTTGTGTTCTTTGGAGTCTTTGAAATTTCAAACTTTCATTCTCAGCTGGAATTAAGACTTGGAAGTTTTAAGCATTGATGGGTATGTTTCTTGAGGGATAATACATTCTCAGCACGTCATAATCTCTGCTCTTCACAGTCCGTGATGCTCATTTATAGTGGGCTATAGTAGATCACAGTTGTCTTTCAGCTTCCATGGGACAAAACATCTTTTTACAGCTGGGAAAGTTGCATTGTCTCAATCTTGTCTGACTCAGTGCCTTCTCCTTACTCATACTAGATATGTCAGAAAAGACACCTCCCCTTCTGTAAGGAACAATGCTGGTAAAAAATTGCAAAAAAAAACCAACAACACTCTGCTTGTGCTCCTTTACTTCCTCATTCATAACTGATCTCTGGATCCTTTTGATGGCTTTGGAGCCTTTTGGTGGCTTTCCCATCCCATCACTTTAGTCCCGAGTACTTACTGTTCCTAGAGAAAAGAGCAGGAGGGAGGGAGGGAGGGAGGGAGGGAGGAAGGAAGGAAGGAAGGAAGGAAGGAAGGAAGGAAGGAAGGAAGGAAGGAAGGAAGGAAGGAAGGAAGGAAGGAAGGAAGGAAGGAAGGAAGGAAGGAAGGAAGGAAGGAAGGAAGGAAGGAAGGAAGGAAGGAAGGAAGGAAGGAAGGAAGGAAGGAAGGAAGGAAGGAAGGAAGGAAGGAAGGAAGGAAGGAAGGAAGGAAGGAAGGAAGGAAGGAAGGAAGGAAGGAAGGAAGGAAGGAAGGAAGGAAGGAAGGAAGGAAGGAAGGAAGGAAGGAAGGAAGGAAGGAAGGAAGGAAGGAGGGAAGGAGGGAAGGAGGGAAGGAGGGAAGGAGGGAAGGAGGGAAGGAGGGAAGGAGGGAAGGAGGGAAGGAGGGAAGGAGGGAAGGAGGGAAGGAGGGAAGGAGGGAAGGAGGGAAGGAGGGAGGGAATCACATTCTTCCCCTTGAAATAAAGGAAAATTGTCTTTGGACAAGATATTTTTACTGTCATCCCAATTCAGTATTATGGTTTTTCTGGGAAAGTTGGTTTTGAGTACAACTGGCAAAAGTTTTTGCCTGTGGGTTCTTTGCCAACGGTTGAATTCCTGCATACAGCCATGCTCTCAGACCTCACAATATAACTATATAACTGCTAAGTAATGCCTTGTGGCCTCCTGCATCTGCGGCTTTGATACGCAGTTGTGATGAGAAAGGTGAGAGTTTTGTTCTGCAACACAAGCAGAACATTTAAATAAATGTCGTTTTGTTGTTTTTTTGTTTTTGTTTTTTTTTTTTTTTTGGTCTTTTTACTGTATTCATAAAAATGTTCAAGCAAGCATACAAGAGAAGAGTGGCTTTACTAAAAGAGAAAAAATAAGTTTTTGCAGTCAAAGTAAAGTGAATGTGAAAACAGCTGAAATTCCAAGCCACTTATAAGATGCAGAGAGTAATATAGGAAAATGTTTTTATTCATTACAAGAATAACATGGTAATTTTCTTAACTGGAAAATCACAGAATCATAGGGGTTGGAATGGATCTCCTAAGATCATCTAGTCCAACCCACCTACTAAAGCAGGTTCCCTAGAATAAGTTGCATTATGATTTGATGTTCGGTACCTGATAGACCAGCTGTTGAGATGTGCAGTTGCTTGAAGTAGAGACCTGAGCAAAGAGTGATATGTAAGTTAGATCTCCATGAAGATTCCCTGACATAAGACATCTCCTCTTTGGCCTGTTCCACAATTTTCCTTTTGATCTAAGCTAAGGAAATCACTAAAATGCCTTTCCTTCATCAACCCCTAGATGTGCAGGCTACTTGGCTTCTTCAGACAGTGAGGAGGCAGGACTCCCTCCATCCACATTTCTATGCAGCTTAGCTACCAAGTGGTGAAACTGTAGTAAAGCCAAAATGTTTCTGCATTTGGCATGAATTTCTGGAAAGTTGGACTGAAGATTCAGTTCTTTGGCAAATTTACTATCAAAAGAATTTTTCCAAATTCTATCCAGTAGCCCTGATTACTCCAGAGTGTAGATTGCTAAGTGGTGTGGAGAAGAGATGATCTGGTTCACTCCACCATCCCAGCATTCAGCTGATGTTGTAATGTAGTTCAAAGAACTTTTCATACCTCAGAATGAAGGTAATGGCAGCAAACATGTCAAAAGCAGACTATCTATCAACTTCTGTGCCTCCTGCAATTATTAATTAATTAATTATTATGTTGTTTAAAGAGGTATGTAGTTGGTCAGGTTGGCAGATAAACAGGACAAAAGTATTGTTGAATTAAAGAAAAAATCTACACTGAGATTACAAACGTATAGTGAAAACAAGATCCTCCTTTGTTTTTTTCTTATAGTCTGAATATTTGGTGATATCAAATCGAATAAATGTAGGTGCAATCAAAGGAAGTACTGCTTTTATCCAGTGTCTGGCAAGTGTGTTTAATTCAGTGTCAAGGACGATTAAAACGATTAATGTGGATAGTTTTATAAGGCTGAATAATTGTATGATCAATAATACTTCTTTAAACTAAGTAAAAACTCATGCTTCAAAAAATATGTTGATTGCAAACTTCTTTTCACTGCTCTTTTCTTATATGACAAGAATGTTTAGATTTTGATTTCAAGGTGCTTTCTGCTTTAAAGTACTAACTAAAAGCAGGATTTCAGGATGAGTTGCTGAAAACAAGTTGGTACTTCCTTAGTTGCTGTATATTGCTTGCACGCAAGCTTCATACTATTGGTGGTAGGTGGACAGTTGCACTGGAAGATCTTGTAGGTCTTTTTTGAACTTGGTGATTCTGTGATTCATTAGAGAGACTGTGAGTTCCATCCTCCATGCAGTAGTAACAAAAAGATACGAAGTTTTTAAAACTCAGACTTTTTAACATTATTAGATTCAGCTTCAGTGTTCTGTCAAGCTATGTAAAGGGTCGCTCCGAGTGTCTTACCTGTACAGTATATACAGTCCTTTTTTTGGACTACAATGTAAATTTCATCTTGCCCCAAGACTCACAGTTCTCTAAGATAATGGCTTGTAGCCTCATTTGATATGAAATAAAAATGGAAATCTTTTGTAGTGCTTCTCGCACACCTACTTCCAGACAATATCAGGAACAGAAATGTACTTTACCAAGTCGCTCTTTTTTATCAACTTCTGAAAAGTTTCAGTTCATGTGAATTCTTCTACATAAGTCAATCTTAACTCATTTCTTCTTGTTAAATCTTAGGTGCACAAGGCTTCTAAGTTCTTCATGTCTTTATAAATAGTTTTCTGACTTAAACTGTGTGACATTTGGTTTTGTAACAGTCACTGGGGTTCTCGTGTGCAGCCATGAAGGAATGTGATAGTATTTTCTGTGTTAGAAACTTGAAAAATTTTATTCTAATTCCCAGATTGTGGTTATTTAATTCTTGAGTTCAGGAAGGCATGTCAAAGATGGTAAACCTTTTAAAGTAGAATAACTCAACAGCTATTCTGTACCTATTGTAGTCGCACGTTATTGTGACTTTCACAGAAGCTCTTTTTTTCCCCTACATATGTCTCTGACATTTCTTTTCTGTTAAGAGAGCTTGAAAAAGAAATGAATTGTCTGGTGTTTTGTGATTATATCCTTCAAAATTGTTCTGTTTGTAGAAAGCGTACCATAGCTGTGCAGAGCTATTACATCAGATATGATCCAGAAATGGCTGTATTCTATGGCAGTCAGCTGAGGCTTAAAATTACCTGCGATTTTCAATAACTAATATCAATTTCTGGAGGTTTGTAGGATCTTATTTGTCATTAAATTCATATTTTTTCACATTTTTTTTAGTGCTTTTATCTCTAGGACTTCCAAAGTTGCAGTAGCAGTTTTGATTTCACATATAAAAATAACAAAATTGCTTTGTTGCAGTCGATTACTCTCTGGTTTAAAAATGCAGATACCAGTTGACTCTAGAATAGCTCATAATGTTAAGAAATATTTGTCCTCTGGTCATTCATTCTAAGAGGTTGGATTGGTTTGTGACCATCGTATTAACATAGAAGAAGGCAACTTTGGAAAGAATTGAATTCATAATTATCTCAGCTGCATTGATTTACCTGAGGTGTGGGAAAAGTTACCTAAAGAATCTAATTTTTTTGTAAGCTACAGAAACAACTTCTTAGATAAGGCAGAATTTCACCTTGTTACAGTTTGAATGGAATTTCAGTGAGCATTGCTTTTTCCAGGAATAATTTCATCTTTGTGTCCAGAAGGATTTCCATCGTATTTGTACAAAGGCAGTAAGAAATAAAGTGAAAAAAACCCACAAGGGTGGAATAGCAATAGATAGGACTTTTCTTTGCCATTTATCACTGCTCTAATCTGATAATTTGGACTCCTAGGGCTTTTCATCTAATTCTATCTGATTCTTTCTTTCCCGCCTTGCTTGGCAAGGAACATTTCCATGCCAGGTAGAACACGTGTGCAAGCTTCCATTTTGGCTCCGAAATATGGATATAGTAAGTAAGGCTCTTTGTTGCTTCCATAATAAAATGACAGCATTTTAAATAATAAAATGACAATACAAAGACTAGAGGGAAGAGCTGTCACAGCCTAATTGAAAGTTCGTTATGCTGCTTATACCATTATCGTAAAACTCTTTATCATGTGTCTGTAAATGTGCAAATTAAAAACCCAGAGGTAATTTTGTATTTTATCTGCATGTAAAAAGATTGTGAAATTATCATCTCTTTCATAGTTAAATAACTTTAACCTGTATGGTGACCTTTGAATATGCAAATAACAGAGCTTTGTTGGATAGAATACATTTTGTTAATTATAAAATGATAAGTGGAGAAAATCTGAAGAAAACAGGAATTCACTTTGAAGTAATCATAGTAGAAGGTTTATGTGATAAGGAAAAAGGAAATGTTTTATATTTATGTGCAGGCTCAGAAGAATGATTTTCTACTGCTGTTCAAATCTGTGACTCTGCAGCTGTAATCAAAACCAGCAGGAGAATTTCTAACTTACATCACCAGCAGCAAACTTGGTGAATATATAATACATGCCCAGAGACCTAAAGAATTTCAATAGGCTCTTAAGTAGCAGGGCTTTTTATACTTATTTATTTTTTAAAAAAATTTTTTGTTACTTTCTGTTCTCAGTTTGTAAGAGGTCTTTGAAAAAACTTAATGCTGTGACTATGAAACCGAGTAATAATTAAACAAATTTCTGCAGGTCAGAATGATCATTTTCACATAAAGAGGAGAGAGAATGTAATGAACATGGGGAGAGAATTAGTTGCTCTTAGGCATGGTGCAAGTTGTTTTTTGAACAAATCTGGCTAGTCTCTTGCCAAGACAGGCATGCTGACTTGCAGCTTTGCCAACTCTAGGACTGCTTGCCTCTCTGTGCAAGTGCACACACATGTTTTAACCACGTCTTAATTTGGCGATCTCTGGAATGAGGTGGGTCTCTGGAAACTGTCCAGAGACTTCAGTTCATCTCTCCAGAGTCACTGATGGGAACCAGCAGCTGCTCTATTGTTCAAGCAATTTTGGATTATTCCCACATACCATTTCACTCCTCGAGGTAGCAAGAGTTAAGTAAATTTCACCATTACCCTCAAGGGGAACAATTGCAAAACCTCATGTAATAATGCCATTTATAACTGACTTGCAAGCAAAAGCAATATAATCTTAAGTTTGGAAAGAGCTGGCATATAAAACCTGCAAAATATAAAGCTTTACTCAAGGTATACTTACTTGAATGTATGGTTAATATGGTAATGGTAATTAATGGTAGAGGAAGTCTATGTGCTAGACCTATTTGCTGTTGGTATATTGGCAGAGTTAAGAATTGTGCTTAGTCATAGTATATTTCTGCAATATTATAATGGTGATTTCTAGACATCTTGAGATCTGTTGGATTATATAAAAAAAAGAAATAACAGCATCAAATTCAAACTGTTAAGTCTACTGTTAAGTCTTTCTTTCACAGAATCACAGAATTGTAGGGGTTGGAAGGGACCTCCAGAGACATCGAGACCAACCCCCCTGCCAAAGCAGGTTCCCTACACCAGGTCGTACAGGTAGGTGTCCAGGCACATCTTCAATATCTCCAGAGAAGGAGACTCCACAACTCCCCTGGGCAGCCTGTTCCAGTGCTCCGTCATCCTCAGCGAATTTGCTGATGACACTAAGGTGACTGGTGCAGCTGATACAACAGAAGGAAGGGATGCCATCCAGTGGGACCTGGTCTGTATACAGACCTGGGATTGGCCTGACCCAGTTGCAGTGTTGCAGTTTGGTCAGGGCAGTCTGAACTCTTGTGTACAGAATGGGTGAAGAACACATTGAGAGCAGTCTTGTGAAGAAGGGCTTGGGGGTTCTGGTGGACAAAAAGCTTGATGTGAGCCAACAGTGTGCTCTTCCAGCCTGGAAAGTCAACTTTATCCTGGGCTACATCAAAAGAGGCATGGCCAAGCAGGGAGAGGGATATTATTGTCCCCCTTTAAGCTGCCTTTGTGAGACCTCATCTGGAGTACTGCACCTAGGCTGGGGGCCCCCAATACAAGAAAGAAATGCAACCGTTGGAGCGGGTTCAGAGGAGGGCAGGTTGAGGCAGAGAGTGTTGTTCAGCCTGGAGAAGAGAAGGCTCTGGGGAGACCCCATGGCAGGGAGGTTGGAACTAGATGGTCTTCAAGGTCCCTCTGAACCCAAGACATTCTTTGACTCTGAGATTTCGTCTCTCTTTTTTTTTAATCAGAGTATTTGTTCTCAACTGAGCTATCCCATGACCAATTCAGATTTGTGGCTTTGAGACTCTTTGCAATTCTGTTTTGAAAAATTAAAAGATAAAACCCTTGTCTTTTGTCTCATCAGATCCTGCAAAACTCACATTTTCCTGCAGTATATCTTACTATGCACTTACTGCTTACTATGTGAGTCTTGACAGGAAGTTAGACAGTCTTAGAATTAAGATTCCAAGGGGCTGCAAGCATGCTATGTTTTGACTACAGCATATGAATATTTTTAAAGTCTGCAAACTATGCTGTCAGTCACAAATACATCATGTGAGCAAAATGTGGTTTCTCTGGCTAAAGTGTGAAGGGCTTTACCTAGAGACATGGACATGTTTTAGGAGGAAAATCTCTGAAGACTTGGTT
The DNA here is from genome assembly GCF_951394365.1 of Tetrao urogallus. Classification (NCBI taxonomy): domain Eukaryota; kingdom Metazoa; phylum Chordata; class Aves; order Galliformes; family Phasianidae; genus Tetrao; species Tetrao urogallus. The sequence continues at coordinate 37,811,740 of NC_136818.1, forward strand.
AATCTAGATTTCTAAAGGAGCTGACAGTAATGTAAATAATTCTTAAAGATATTTTGCTGTAAAGACTCTGTTATAACATTCATGTGCTGCATGCTGCAAAGAAAAGCTTTGTAGGTAATTTTGTTCCAAGAAGTTCAATAAAAGTATATGAAAGTAGAGAAAATTGAATTCTAGCATGCAGGCAAGTTAAGGACCATTTGTTGAAATAGTCTCTTATTTGTACTTGCCTTGGTAGTATTTCTGATTTGAGAGTGAGTGCAGAAACATCAGTGCTGCCATCACATAAGTCACAGCAGTTGAATATTCTATCAGTTTCTCACAAACTTCTCCCAAAAGGTTTTCATGCTAGAGTCCAATACATAATGTGTTTACCTGGTTTTTGTCGGTATTAATTGTAGGCAACAATGCTGTGAAGGGACGGGGGCAGACTGTACTGACTGTAGGCCAGACTGTACTGAAGTGCAACTAGTTCTTGAGCTTAGTAAAAAAAATAATGAATGGGAATTGCTTAGCTTATATATTTCCTACTAAATTAAACCTGTTAGAAATTATGAAAACATCAAGGTCCTGAGGCTTGCTGCCTCATAAGATTCTGTGATTATGCTTGGAAACTGTCTGGGCTGTGGATAATATGGGACATCATACCTCTGACACATACCTTGGGATTATATGGGCAAATGCTGCCTTACACAGGCCAGAAACACATCAGGAATGATTCTGTTTGCTCAACCACACAGATGTTCACATTTGAGTGTCTGCAAGTGTTCAAGTATATTATCTAATTTGTTACTACACTTTGGTGTAGCTGCACTATGCTGAAGTGAAGAAGTAGAATCCAGGTTCCTGGCCACTGCTTTATATAGTCATGAGAGTGCAGACTGATTTGCTTGGGCAAGAGCGAACTGCAGATATATTGTGTCTTCTGGAACAGGACCCTGCAAATATCAGCCTCAGGAACCTTGACAGCAAGTTATTTGCTGTGCTGGAAAAAGCCTTGGTAGATAAGTATCTATGTGTTGTCTATTATTTAAGCTTCCTTGTTAAAAAAAAAAAAAAAAAAAAGTGATTGCTGATGTTGTAATGATGTTTGGATTGCTGTTTATGGAAAATAAACCTTGTACATCTTTATTAATTTTTGTGTTGCAAAGGCAGAAGGCTGAAGGAGTTGGACATATGAGCATCATGGCAACATCATTTAAGTTGTGTTCTTGGGTGTGTACGTATGCCAAAAACTCATGTAGCCTCATCCTAAAAAAATATTATTCCATCAGGAAAGCCATAGTTGCAAACTTCCAAACCTGAAACTCACTGATGTTGGTATCTGTTTCCTAAACATATGCAGAGGGAGTCTTCTGGACCAGAGTAGGTGCTTATTGTAAGAATATGTGAAAAAGTCAATTTATTGTAGCATCCACCTGCCTTGTGTTTCCCAGTAAGAAGATATTAGAGGGAATACATTTATAGCTGGAGGTGTAATGGTGAAAAGAGAAACTTCCCACATCTTATTCTTACTGTCTTCAAAGAATGTCAGACCTTGTTTGATTGTAGCTGATTTGGACAGTATTTTCATCCAGTAGGAAACAAAACAAACAAAAACAAATCAGCACAAAAGGAATTCCTTCCTATGGGAAAGCAGTTAACTTTTCAAAGAATGTTGAATATAAATAATGTTTAATTATTAGCTATAAATGTGTAGTAGAACTCTTGTTACAGGACTGAAAAGCAAACTTCTTGTGCAGAAAGGCTGTGTTGAAAAAGGGAATGAACTATTACAGGAACTTAATAGAAAAAAAAAATCTTTTCCACCACCATATGGTAATGATATAACACAAAGCATATTCCTGCCAAGATATCCCATCACAATGGCAGGCTGCCAGTAGCTTCTCTCCTCCTTATTCAAACGGCAAAAATATCCAAAAAAGAATTATTTGGTTAAATCAGGCTGTTGCTTATAAATATATACTATTGGCTGGCACTCCATCTACATGCTCAGCTTCTCTAGAGAGCAAGTCCATTTCAATTTAAGAGCACTGAAAAAATGAATTATCCAGCTCAGCTGCTCTAAGACATTTTTTCCTATTCTAGCTCTTGGAAAGAAGAAGTCTTGCATTGCTGCAGTCTTTAGTCTTCATTGCTAGTTCCTACTTTGACCTTGGTGTGGAACACAACCCATCTTAGTCTTCTCTCCTTGGAACTACACTTAGAAATGTGCAGCTGGAAGAGGTGTGAGTTCACTATTCTCCAGACCCCATGGCTAACTCTATTTGTTCACTGCAGCTTAGACTAGGAAAAGCCTGCTGAACTAGGCCTGATGTGTGGCATATCAGCAATTTGTCATGAATCTACAGCTCCTTCTTAAGACTAGACTACCTTATGTGATTAATATATATGGCATCAAATGATACTCCGTGTGTTATAATAAAGAGATTGGGAATCTTTTATTCTTGCTTAATCCCTATTAGGAGAAACAGCATAAATGTTAGATCACAGAGCCCGAGATGGTTAATGACATCCCCAGGATGAAAATGCAAGACTAGCTAGGGATACTGACTTTGCTTATGACAGTATCCCGCATTGATGCTGTTGTGTCTTCAGGAAGCATTAGGCATCTATAACCACTGCAGTCTGCTCCTCTGCCTGAACTATCTGCCTCTAGGAAGTGCATCTTTTAGCCTCTAGATGAAGTTTTTGAAGAGGATGCGGCTATATGTTGAGCCACACCTGATACATATTATCCACTGCAGTTTTTTTGGCCTTTTTTATAGACATCTCCTGCTTTCTACTTCTCGCCTGTGCACATCTTCAGTAAGTAAAGTGCCATCAGATGTACTTACTGCGTGATGTTATCAATACCCCTGGACATCTGGCATCATTATTGTTCTGTCTGTTTTTACCTTCACCTTTATTTCTGTGTGGTTCCCTAGAGACCATGGGAATGTATCAAATTGAATAAAAATCTGTCAGGGAGCAAAACAATATTTGCAAAATATTGAATGATTTGTCTTTTGGAAAAATCATTTCCTACTGTGTGTGCAAAGCTTGCTGAACATTCAGCCTTGTTGAGAATAAGGAACGGTCTCATTTTCCTTCCTGTTCTGTCTTCCTAACCAGCTAGAGCTGAGGACAGCCCAAATAGATGTACATTGCGTTACAAATCATTTTCTCAGTTTCATCTGCGTTCATATTGGTCATAGACAATTTTATTTTGTGCAGACAGACTAATCTGTGATTAGCCACACTTAGATTTGTGTGTATGAAAAATAGAGCTGCATTTTGTTGTATAGTTTCTGGGTGCAAATGATATGGTTGTTGATTAATCTTATGATCTAAATTCATACAATAACTTTTTTTCCTTTTACTAATAACAGCAATTCTTTTTGTATTTCTGTTCACTGAGGTGAAGATAGTTCACAGGTTCTTTTCCTCCGACAACTAATGGTGGTAACCTTTGTAAAACAAAGATGACAACTAACGCGTCATCTTAGACAATTCATAAATGTTTGACAGCCAACATTAACAAACAAGGAGTGATAATAAAGGTAACAGAACACTGAACAGGCTGCCCAGAAAGGTTGTGGGGTCTTCTTCTCTGGAGACATTCAAAACCCACCTGGATGCATTCCTGGCTGACCTGATCTAGGTGTTCAGCAGGGGGATTGTACTAGGTGATCTTTTGAGGTCCTTCCAATCCCTGACATTCTGTGATGCATGGAATGATACGTGAGATTCTCATGGTTGTCAGCTAATTTGAGGAGTTACCATTTTCTTGTAAAGAATTTGAGGAAAGTGTGACCAATGCTGTTACATGAGAGCTGTAAAGGGTCCCTCTGTCTGCCGGTACCACAACTCTGGAAACCTCTGAAGTTGTTTCATCTGTGTAAACAGACCACCTCTCATTTGAGGGCTGCAGATTCTTTGCTCAATTTCTTCTTGCATATGACTTCCAAGAAATTAATCTGTTAGTTACTGAAGTTAATCTAGCAAAACTGCTTTGTCTTGAAATGTACTGAACCAACATTTAGCACCTAGTCTAACACCCCTAGTCTGCACTGTGACAGCTGGTGCTGGTATCATAGAAACCTAAGTGTAGAGTTAGGCTCCCCCTGTTAAGCACCCCCCTGTTAAGCACAAAGTAAAAAAAAAACAAACAACACATGCTGTCATTCCTTCTCCTTAGCATTATACAAGCAATCTACCAATCAATCACAAGCTTGTCAGTGTGAATGTTGTCAAATCACTGTACACAATGACAATGCTATCTCCTCCATACCAGCAGATAAAATTAGATCTACAGACCCAGGTGACAAAAAGGAGGGACCCTGGGGGAGAGCCCTGCAGCCAAATACATGGGTCTCATGGTCCACTTAGTTCATCGTTAGCAGGCTGCAAGAGCCAGTGTGAAGCACAGCAGAGTGATGCTGGATAGAGAGATAATTATAAGATCAAACTCTGCCAAAACCAGAGAAGTTGGCAGTTGACAGGCACAACACTGCGTCCTTTATATAATTCATTACTGTCTAAAAACAATTTATCACTGATCTGCAGGCTGATTTATGTTTACCTGAATGTAAGGGTCTGCTCAGTATGCTGTTCTAGCTGTAGGGCAACAGGAATAGGAAACTGGCCACAGCACATTATTCTGTAACCCGACAGACTTGGATGATTCTAGGACACCCTGACTGCACAGCTGTGTTTATGCTCTTCATATCTTACCTCTATTGTCTCCCTTTTAATGTGGCTGAAAATGCGAGTATAAACAAATAAAAAACTTGCTGAATCACTTGGTAGTCATGCAAGCAAAGGAGCACTAAAGTTTGTGTCTTGTAAAAGCTGCCAAAGGAAAATGGGGACATTAGAAGTTACTTGTTAAGTAACTTTTAAAAATTCCCTCACATCTCAGAGATGTCTCTAAAACAGTGATTTAATACAGGTTTTTTTTCTTCTTCCCACAAGCCACTGAGACAGTGCTAGTTGATCTTTTTTTTCCCAGCTATGTTTGAATGCAGTCAGAGCCTTAAATGGATGAGGCTAATCACATCTGGGCTCTCATTACCATCTGGGATCTCGATTCTCTTTGTTATTAAGGGAATACAGGGAAGTGGAAAAAGTAGCTACCCCCTTCCGTCTTCTGCTTGGGTAAAGGGTGCATCTCCTGTACGTCACTCTTCAGCTTCCTATCAATGCATTGGTTTCTTGTTTCAATTGCAAGCAGCTATTTTGGGTAGACTTGTTACACTTTAAACGGAAAGGATCCTGCTGCTGCAGCTTGTCCGTTCTGGGAAACTTTCTAAGAACAGGCAAATTGGAAAACCTTTTTGCTCTTTGGTCCTTTATTGTACGCCAGAGATACCATTGGTCTTCCTATTGTAATGTGGAAGTTGGTGACAGAGAAATCTTCAGTTCAGTAATGACCTGTTAAATAGAATTTATAAGCTCAACTATTTTAATGTAGAAATGGTTCAACAATTATAGAATAATTTTTATATGGAAATAAACAGTTTCCTGCCCCTTTCCAGTTAGGTTGTGTGACTTGTTCAGCTTGCAGTTAGGTATCACAGGTGAGTAAATGTAGCAAATAACACGGTATGACTCCCTTTCCTCTACTTCTACTTCTTCGTCTTCTGCCTAATTAGTATACAGTGAATCAGGTGTAGATTGCCAACAGGTGAGCCCCATGTGTGGCAAGAAGGGAAGGAAGGGGCTTATTGAATGGGTGGCTGGTTACAGGCAGGGAGTTTAGTTCAAGTTTTTACTGGGGCTTGTGAATGTTAGATGTGAAATGTCTGTTCTAAATTGGTAAGAATGTTGCTTTTTTTTTTTTCCTCATTTCCTGTGTTGATAATGCACTTATAACATCAGAAGCTGGTTATTCTGTAAAATTTTCCTATGGCTTGTGTCAGGGCTGGATTCAGAATCAGAAAGGATGGGGCTCTTAATCGTTGCTTCAGGAGAGCTTGCTTGTATCTTGAATGTAGTAGAGGGATGTTAGCCCTGCTTGAGTTTCCTGAAAGATTTTCTGAAGTTTATTCCATCAGAATATAAGGATACGACTAGAGGAGGTCACAAATCCTACCTGTGTTTTGCAGTATTTAAGGTATGTAGTGTGATGCAAAGAGGTGTATGTTACCCTGTTGTTGTGCAAAACTGTGTTGAGATACTGGAGGAAGTAGTCAAGTGTAGTAACCCTGGAATTAACCAATTGTGCCTGCCCTAGAGTAAGGTGCAAAATCAGACCTGTTTTAACTGTCCGAGTACCATCTTCTCTCCAAATGTCTGTGGCCATGTTCAAATAATTTGGAGATGCTTTGTATGCACAACTAGCTGTAGCACTGAAACAGTATGGTGCATTTGGAAAGTACACAGCACCCCATTGTGATATAAGCATGGAAATAGAAAGCTTAGTTGTACGTTGTTGAGTGAAACCTCCCTGCATTGCTGCCTGTTCTCACATGTGCACCTCTGAATATTTGCTGCTCTTTCAAGCAGTATCTATATCCATAGTAATTCTGGCTTTCTCCAGGACAACAGTGCCTGTGGCGTGTTTTCTGTTCTCTTTAATGAGTGTTCCCACGTGTTGTGACACGCAGTGGGAAGGCTGTGGTGCTGTGGCTCTTCTCATTTTTGTTTTTCCCCATTTTTTTTTTCTGAGCCTGAGGTCCATCTTTCAGAAATAACTGCATTTACTAAGGGGTCCTCGTCCCCTTAATCTTGAGTCCTTGACTCCTTGGAACCAAGGCTGTGTAGGAGCAAAAGGATGAGAGTGACCGCTCAGGACATAAACAGAAGGTAGAATGAAGAGGAATAATTTCTCTTGTTGCCATCATTATGCAGTAAATGAATTATTTATTTATTAAAAACCTGTAGATGGTAAGATCCTGTTTCCCATTAAATCCATTTGCAGTAACTCATACTCTGGAATTAATCTTCAGTGCTCTAATTTGAGTGGAATAGACCCTTAAAACTCACGTAAGACATTTTCTGGAAGAAACAGTTATGTTAAGGAAACATAAGTCTTCCTTTCCTTGGAAATTTTGAAAAGATATTTCTTATATTCAGCTGATGAAGCAGTGGGAAAGGCTCTCATTTCTTAATTATGTTATTGGTAAGTGTGTTGCCTGGTTATTGTCTTAGGAGTTGCTGTGTGGTGTTAAGCACCACAGTAAGTTTTCAAGAAACGAGAATAAAGCTTTTTTCAAACCTGGTTTTATGATGTTGACTGTCTCTGGTCCAGTGACAGTCTTGTGTTTCACTTCTTTCCGCAGTGGAAAAAATGATGTAGCTGTTCTGTTTTTATTAGGAAATCATCTGATGGAAGGTAGCATTGGACATAACATGGTTGGGGAAAATAAAGAGTCTGTTTAAACTCTATTCTCTCCTAATTATAGAGTAGTAGAAAAACATATCCAGGCAAACTTGGTCTTACTTTCAAGCAGATAAAGATTGGTTACTGTGGTGCACGGGCTGAAGACAGTATTTTGATATAAAATTTCTTTCATTCTTCCCATATTTCAAAGGGATTGTCCTGTTTCAAAGATCTCTTTTGAACATGTATATTTACTGCAGTTTATAATTATTAGCTTTATTTTATAATTATTTTTTATTTGCAAGGTTTTCGGCCTCAAATTCTTGCTACTACATTCAGCCTTTTTACATAGGAATTGGTGTTTCTTTGTAAAGCAACTTTACAGTCAATATCTTAAGAATAAAAGTAGTTGTCACTGAATCCTGAGAAGAACCCTGTATCTTAGTGTCATTAATTTTCAGTTATTAGCACCAATCATTCAAATAAAGGCATCAAGATCTGAACCTCATTTATGTGAATATGCTTGCTGGAGTTTGATACATTTGTAACTTTGCCGCATTTTATTAATTTATGGATTCAAGGCCATGGTGATGTGGCTTTTAAAGTGTCTTTAGGCCCCTGCATTTGTGCATTTCTATTTCTCACACCTAAAGGTCCCAATTGCTAATTTAAATCGGCTTTCCTCCCCATCACCTTTTTTGACAGGTTTGTGTTACAATCCTTGGTGCACAAGGATTCTTTGTGTGGTCGGGACATCTTTGGCTGTCAGACTGTTTAGATGCATTCTCAGCATTTCTGTCAATCCATTTGTTCTAATACTTGAAAAATAACAGTGCTTTTAAAAGAGATGAGAGGAACTGCCCAAGACAATGTGATAGAATTGGGATATATTTCATAGGAGGCATATACAAATTGAGTGTATTTAATAAAGGTTATTATCCATTACTCTCAAACCTTTGAAAGAACATCATACTTCTATTATAGTCTATGTGTCTTGAGAATGAAGTTTTGTCCTTGTTCTGTATGTGCAAGTAGCAGCAGTCCCTACAGGGCTGTGACGCACTGTACTTGAGGAGAATGTTTGTTGTAATCAACCATGGATGCTGCAGAGTGTTTGCAACACAGTGAAATCAGCATTAGTATTTGCTGGTGGTGTGCTCTAAGAGAACCTCGGCTCTAATCCCAGCAGTTTAAATTTTGAAGAATATAACCAAAGGGAAAAATAATAGGTCTGTTTTCAAGCTACGGATCAGAAAATCATCACTTGATTTGTCTGAATGTTTGTGGATTTCTCTAATTTGGCATCTATTAGTCACTTAAGAATTCCCAAGCAGTCTGGACTGTCCTGTATAACCACCACTCTATTTTTTTTTTTTTCCCCTCAAGCCTACATACTGCAATGCAACACTGTACAGGGTGCAAAAATTTATATAACAGAGTCATGAGTGTATTCATCCTTCTAGAACGTACTCTGCTGCAGCACAACTACCTTGTAATGTAGGAATTGCCATAGTAACTACTCATTTCTTATTGATTAGGTGGTTAAAAATTCTCATAATATACAAGCAGAGTAACTTGCTGGCATATGGCTTCAGGCTACCCCTGTGGCAACTCTTACTTATGCATTCTCTACTTTTTCTGTATGTAGGAGAATTTTTTTTTATTTTTTAAATGAATTAGTATTCCTTGTATTAGGTCACAAAGTAGTCTTTCCCACCATAACAGAGCTTAAATTGTAAGTTAACTTGACATCGAGCTTACAAGGCAGAATAGAAGCCAATATGAGTTAATTATTGGATTAAGGCAGGTAGACTTAGTGTGAAATCTGGAAGGAGGAAAGGAAAGAAAGAAAAGCCTTCTCATTTTCCCTCATTTAGGGACAAAATTAACCACCTTGCTGAGCTGACCCCTACCAAGTAAAAGAGAATACTATTGTTTTGCAGTCATGATAAATCTCTTTGGAAGATGCTTCTGACCCCATTAGAATCAATTGCAAGATAAACTAAGTACTGTTTTTATGTTTCCTTAGTAATACTCTAGATGTGGTGATAGTCTTCAGCAGTGGCATTGAGAATGCTTCCTGAAAGCAGATCAGGGCTGTAGTGAGTTGTGGTGGCTGACAGCTGTCTTGGTTCATGTACTGCTGTTGCTGAATGTACTGCTGTTTCTTACAAGCCTGAAAGATGCTCCAACAAAGCTTCTACCACGTTTATTTTGAAAGACAAGCTTTTTGTGAATTCTATCAGGGGACTGAAACTGCAAAGTACTTAGACAGGATGCCAGATAAAATTTAAGCCCAACACATTCTTCAAATGTGAAGTGTGAGTTTTCTCATAATAATATAAAAAGAAAGAGCAGCCACTGAGCTAGGTTTTTTGATTTGTTTTTGTGTTTGTTTGTTTTTTAAACTCTGTAAAGGCTTCCAAAGCTGTCAGGGACACTTCTGTGATGCATAGATATATCTATATGTATATAGATGTTATGATTGTATCTGTTTTGATTACTCCAGGATACTATTAGCTTAGTATACAGAGATTGAAGACTTCAGAGGCATTTTCAGTACAGATGTTTGAAATTATTATCACAGGTAGTACCCATGCATGCCTACTTTATTTGACTCCAGCCATCTCCAAACTTCCAAAGTTTGAAATTCAGGGTTAGGGCATTGTTTCTTATATTGTACCACCTTTCTGTTCCTATATTTTTACCTATGGTCTGACAGCCTTATTTCAAACATTGTATGACCTTAAGAATGCCTTAGGGAGTTCTTAATCCAAAGGGCTGCAGGAAATGACATGGCTGTTTCAATAAGCTAGTCTTTCAGAGAGGCTGCTCAGGAAAACATGCTTCTCTTTGTAGTAGGTTGCAAACAAATGGAGGAAGCTCTTTGGCAGCCACAGATACTTTCAGTCTTTAGCAGGAGGAAATAGGCTAGGCTATTCTTAACCTTCAATTGGCCTGAGCTTTTGAGTGCTTTTGTAGAAGCTTATGCAGACAGCAGTGGGAAGTTCAATGGTCAGTGTCCTTTATCTGTGTACCAAGATCTGGGGGACAGGCCAAGAACACAGCCTGAAATACAGACAAGAAAAGAACAGTAGTATGTAGAATATGATTTAAGAGTTTAAATTGATAATTAAAGTATTTTTAAAATATTATTTATTTTTCTACCCCATTAAAATTTTTGCTTTTTCTGCCATCATGACCATTTTTATTACCTCACTGTTACAGATCGGGAATGTTCTGTCTTCCTCTGCAGAGAAGGGCTTTAGTATTATTCTTGAATGGCTTCTTTCCTCATACGACAGCATGGAGAAAGACACAGAATTGAACTAAAAGACTAGAGGGCCAACCACTCTCCGATCTGATGATTCAGAGCTTGTCTGTTTTCGATTGACACAGAACCAAAGGAACAGCCTGGTGCAGTTTTACGTGCTAGTGTTCTGTTCTAAATCGCTTTCAGGCTATTTGGGGTTCTTACTGTCTGAAAGATATGAAAGATACAGGTTGGTGTTGATCAAACACAGCATGCATAACTCAAAGTGGCAGGCAGGCATCATCTGAAAAAGATCACAAATCTTCTGTATGCATCTTTTTATATTCCCATAAAATTGGGATAGAAACAAAAGCACTATTGATTTTTATTTTTCTTTTACTTTCCACCAAGTATTTTTTGGTTTTGCTTTTCTTCTTGCCTTTTCTTGAGCGTGGAACTGGTGATGATAAAATAGTCGTATAGGTTGTACGCTGTTTCCTACCAGATAGTGAATGGAAGGATCTCCTAGAAAAGAATCCAAATGTACTTTGGTTTTTGTTGTGTTTTTGTTTGTTTTCTATCCTACTCTAGAGCTGGTAATTTCAAAAGCATTACTTTTCCATAGAAGTGAGTTATTCCATGACTGCTATGCATTCCATCTGCATGATGTAAAGCAGGAATTCATACATAATGCACTGCAAAGATTTCCTGGACACGCAGTTTTGTAACAATAAGCAGACTTAACCTCAACTTTCTGCCTAAGGTTTGACTTTTCTAGTTTCTGCTGCAGGACTGCTTCAGTTAGTAAGCATAAAACGCTCCTGCCTTGAGTTCCCTTACACTCCCCTTACATTCTGAAGTGGTTAGCCAAAATTCAGACCTACTGTTCTGATTGGGTTAAAGGAAGATCAGAGATCTCTCTCAATACTATTTTAAAATGGCACTGCTCAAGTCAGGGAGAGGAGAAACCATATTTAGACATACAGCAGCAGCGGTCGGAAAAACTACTGATCCACTGATTTGTATGTATGGTTTGACAGCTATCTGCAAGAAAGTAACAGCAAAATCTTTACAAATGTGGTTAACCAGTAAGTATTCCAAACCAATATTTTTGTTTCATTTCAAAGCTGAAAAGATGCATTAGTCATTTCCAAATGCTAGAAAACCTATTTTATTATTGAGGGGGAAATAATGATTAGGTAGTTTTCATCAACTGAGGAAACCTGCATGGAAATAACATATTTCGGGGATCTTAAAAACTTTCTTGCAAATTGGTTTGCTGTTCATCGTATGCCTAGTGTTTGGAGCTCTAAGCTTAAAGCATCTGTAACATTTGGGCATTTCTGTAAGTGTTTTACAGATGTCTGCAGAGTATGGTCACTAGCGGTCTCGCACATCGTAACCAATAAAAACCTTCACGTATTAGGCATGGTATGGTATCTAAATCACACATGTATTTGTGTGCTTTTATTCAATCTTCTCTGGGATTACCCTGTGATTTGCGTGTTTGGAAGCAAAGGGTCTTTCTGAGTCAAGACATCTATCCAAAGTAGGGAAGAATTTACTGCAGTTAACTGTGGGCTTTCAAAGCAATGACTGCAGTCAGATTCTGGCCTAAGTAATTAACGATGGGAAAGAAAAGCAGCGTGTGGAAAATATAATTAATTGAAACATATAACGTTCAGTTCACACACAATAAATTGGCAAATATGCCTGAGGTAACTGCCTTTTATTTTCAAGATAAAGTTGGAGTTTTTAAGAAGTAATTGAACATTTTCTTCTATTTTCACACAGTACCAGAAAATACAGTACAGTTAAAATACCAGCAAAAATGAAATAAAATAATGGTTATTGTTGCTTTTGATTTATTTATTTGTGGATGTGGATGTGAGCACGATGAGGTGGCAGTGGTGAATTTCAGCAGTGGCAACAGTGACAGTGTGTCTCCTCTGCTGGTGCAGATTTCTACAGGCACAGCATGCAGCTCTGGTTCATCACTGGTGCAAATGCACAGCTACTGATGGGGACCATATTAAAAAATAGTGTTTTGTAGAGTGTGCTGTCAAATAGTGTTGTGGTGCAGTTTGCATTTGTTGTAGTTTTCATGGACATAAATAGAGATACTTTTGGAGCAACCTACATAGAATAATCTAGAAGGACAAAGCAGAAACAACGAGAATAAATAACTGTAAGAGCTAGATATCTGTTTGCTGAAGAGATTTAGGAATGTGATTCTCCTGACTCAGGAGATAACAGTTAAAATAGTTCTGAAATCCTCCTATTTAGAAGGGTTGAATTTTCCCAATTCTGACAGTTTACTGCAGCATTTTCTGAATAACAAGCATGACACCAGTTGTCAGATCTTCAAGAGAATACATTCTACCACTTACTTGCATAGCGTGGCTTTCTGAAAGGCACCAGTACAATGCCATGCTGCAAAACTCAACCCGCTGCAAAACAGCTGTGTTGTCATCTTTCTCAAGAAATTTGCAAGAGGAAAATGAAGATGATTTCCCACTGGGATTTGCTGCTGTGACCGACCATACAAATCACTAGACTTTTTAATTGCTATCCAGTCTTCTCAATGAATTAGAAATGCACTCTGTCAGTCATTGCTGTTGCTACCCAGCAAATGCGATTTCCCCTTTCCGCACAGGTAGGAGGGTGGGCTGTCTGCCACTTAAGTGCTTTGTTTTTCTTTTTTTCCCTTGCTTTTAAGTGATCTGTCTTTGCCCATACTGGTGAGAAGGAAAAAGGAAGTCCAAATGTGTTCTGTCCTAAGCATGAGGGTGTGGATCTAGTCTATTTTGTATTTGTCTGAATAACAATGGAATATAGTAATGAACCTGGCATTGCAGTGAGTTATTCTCAAAGTAAGTCTGATTAAGAGCTTTACTGCTGCTTAAAATGAAACAGCCTGAAGACTAGGAAATACAGTTCCATGTATAATACTCCTGCTGTGACTAGTCTTTATATTGCTGTCTCCAGCATTTGCTGCAGGCTGAGCCTGGTAGGCAGCTTGTTGTTGAACTAAGTCCTTAAATAGGTAGCCAGTACTTGCAATTTTTTTGCTGGTGAATTTCAAATTATGTTCTAGGAAGATCAAATTAACTAGCAAGGATCCTTTTAACAGGATAATTATTACATCAGCAAGTGGTGAACTCAATGAATGTGAGTAGATCTGGCTTGCATCAACAAATAAGAGATGTTAACAGTGCTGCCAGCTGATTCTAAATGCACCTTGGTGTGAAAGGCTTTAGACAACACAACAGTTGGTCAGCAGCAGCACTTTAGCTTCTTTGCCTACAAAAGTTGCATTCAACTCTAAATACTTCAACTTTACAACAGCACTGCAAATGGTAACTGACTTTTTTTCATTCTGCTGGACAGAATCTCAAAGTGAGAAGAGCAGGATGTGTTGCATGTTATTACTAAGGTACAAGTGGTAGAAAGGGCTGTGTGTAAGACTTGTTTCTTAATGGCTATGTATTTTGTTCTGTCCTAGTGAAGGGGCCTGATCCTACATGAAACAGATCACAATGTTTAACAGCTCACAAATTCAGACACAGGTTTGCGTGTTTGGGAAATTTTAAAATATGTTCGTTGTTAAATGAGTACATCTTTCAGGGGATAAATATGTCGTTGCTTATTAGTCTAATAAGCATATGACTACTGTGGTGGCGGAAGGAAGACTTTAATGCATTCCGAAACAGATTCTTTATTTTTAGATAGCTGAAGTCCTCGGTAAAACTGGGGCTGCTTAATATAGGAAATTACCTTAATTAGGTCACTTCCTGTTTGTGAGATTTTTCTTATTAACATGCTTTTCTGATCTCATTAAAAGTGGATGCAGAAATCTGTAGAAATGCCATTTTGAGTGAGCATATGATTCTGGGGTGGATTTTCAAAACTTACTTATCTTCTGAGCTAAGCCCAGCAGGGTCATTGGTCTTAAATTGATGTAAAGTGTTCCTGGAAGAAATGAATCACATCTCATGCTATTCACCCCGAACACAGAAGTAAATGCATGACAAAAAGACCTTGACACTAAATAGGCCAAATGATTCCATGGTACTTAGTGGTGCTTCATGAAATTTGAAGCTCAAGTCAGAATTCTTTTGTCTAGATGGCACTGCTCACATTTGACAGGACAATTTTCTTTCTTATTAGATTGTACACCTGAGTCAGAACACTTAAAAATAATAAAATACTATAAAATGACAACACTTAAAATCTGCCCTCAACTTCTAACGCAATGTAGCAGGAAATAAAAATTACAAAATTACAAATTTGTTATATATATATATATATATATATATATAATATAAATTTTCTTGTATGTGTTCTGACTGGTAGAAATATAAAGGCAAGTACCTCTGTAGAAAATGACTAAGTGACAAACAGGTCTTTGGGCATTTTCCCATGTTTTTAATATGTCTATTTATTTGTAAAGTTTAGATTATTCAGACTATGCAGATCCTAAGAGACAGTCTTTTTTTTGTGACATTTCATGGTGTTTTGTAGTTTTTATACTGAAAATCTAGCCAGAAATGGGGTAACACTCAGTGAAGCTTTTCCTAACTTTTCTGAATGAGCAGTGTTTAGATGTCATGGTAACAGGAGGAATTTGTTATGCCCATTCCCTTGAATATCTGCAGTTGTTGCTGCTGAAGCTGCTGCTATGCACAGTGATTATAACATTCATCTCAGCTGTAGCCCAAACACTAAAGTAGGGCTAAATGCTTCTATGTTTCCTCTGTTCCATTGGGATAGGCTTATCCTTCTATCTGAATACAGGCAAGTACATACATTAGCAAAGTGCCACCAAAGGTTATAATCAACTTTGTTAGTGTGCCAAACCTTTCTTGCTACTACCAACTATGACTACAAAATTCTGCAAATAATATAGTAGGGAACTGGCCAAAAACCCACACAATCCAATGGGATACAAAATGTCCCACTTCTATGATTTTTTTTTTTTTTTCTTCAGAAGTTTCCCCTACAGTTTAGGAGAAATTATTAATCTCTTAGTGGAAGAGATGAGTTGTGCTCAAAGTGAGTTTCACCATACAAATAGGCCCTTCTGAACCAGCTGAAACTGGTCTTGAGTCAATCACAGTGCTTACTGCTCTTCCAACGGAGCCTGGGGTTCCTCTTTCAGTGGCAAAGCAACACACTCTTTCATTTCGGCGACCTGCTCAGCGGTACCATGAGTAGTGGCTTCGTAAGGCTCACATG
This sequence comes from Tetrao urogallus, assembly GCF_951394365.1. NCBI lineage: Eukaryota > Metazoa > Chordata > Aves > Galliformes > Phasianidae > Tetrao > Tetrao urogallus. The sequence continues at coordinate 37,827,534 of NC_136818.1, forward strand.
GGCAACAGCCAACTTCTCCCTTCCTGCTCTTTTGCAGAATAGTAGTGCGAAAGTCTAACGTTATCACTGCCAAGCGATACAGTTGTAGGATCACAACTAAGATATTCTTAGCTGTAAAAAACACCAGCATCTGGTTGAATATTCGAAAATGGCCCATCAGGATTGAACGCACAATGAAGAAGGGACCATCCTGTATGAACAAGCTCACCCCGATGTTCCACAGCTCTGCGCTATACCTGCACAGCAGCAGGCTAGGGATCTGCCTGCTCGATGCAGTTGGTTTGCAGCCAATATGCTGTACTGGAAATAAAACATACGTGTTAAAACAGCTCTCTTAGAACTTAGCTAGGATTGAGCTAAAGGGAAGCTTTTAGGTAGCTTGGATTATAAGTGCATTCAAGTGTGAACAATTCAATGTAAAGCATATCCCATTTCTGGGATCTTAAGTTAAGCAGGCATTTACATAATCTGTCAAAAAGAACCAAAACCCATTTCCCCTTTTCTGTCCCACAAAGCTATCAGTATCAAAACTAGAAGTTCACTTAATTTTTCTACAACAATTTTCCCAGATACTTTTCTGTTAAATCAATGTGCTAAGCTAACATGCATTGTTAAGAAAGAAAAAACACCTTGAATGGGAACACTTCAGCTGGTTCCAAGCTAAGACCTTGCTTGTAAGAGATTCAGTTGCAGACTGTTGCCTTTTCCTTGTGTTAGAATAAGTTTATGTCATGTTTGGTGAGAGGCAGTATCGAGCATTATTGTCAGGAAGAAGCCGTAGTCCCTGCTTGCCTTGTAAGACTTAAACTCAGCCTTCTGGACAGCAAATTGCATGCAACTGCTGGAACCTGTGTGGATGCACAGGTCTTTATCTGCAGAAGCAGTGGTGGGCAGGAATGCTTTTGGTGGCATCTAGAGAAGGGTCATCAGACAGCTTTGTGTGTGGTAGGTATGGCTGCATATTATGAAAATTCATGAAGCTAAACTAATCTATTGCTCTGGCGATGGGATTACATTAGTATAAAACCAGTAGTTACTGTGATGTGGTACCAACCACCAAGTAGCACAGCTTACCACAATAACTCAATTGTTTGAGGTAGCATGGGGAAAAGGAAAAAAAGATGAGACTTAAGAGCGGAGAATGAGCTGTAGAAGGGGAAACACTTGTTCTGAACCCAGTAGGCAAAGCTTCACCAGCAGCAGGTAATTTTTAATAGCTCATGCGTTCTTAACAGTCTTAACTTCATTGCTGTAGTTTTATATAGCATCAATGAATTGCTATTTAGGTCACAGTTACATGCAAGTAAACAGTCTGATGTCTGAATGAAAAGTAGTATTTGTGCAGCTGTATAGTTAACTAAAATAAACTGCACCCATAGTCAACATGTTAAGAATTAAGTTATTGAGCACCAGTTAAATGTAACTATAGCAGAAAAATAGGTGGAAAAGCAACAGCCAGAGGAAAAAAAAAAAGCACAACACGCATCTTGCTTTACTTAAATTAATGCAGGGTTTCTTTAAGTAACATTTGAAAAAATGTTACTTAATTTATTTGGGTATGTGTAGTGGGTTTTTTTTTTTTTTTTTTTTTAAACTTTGTGCATCTTTAAGAGAATATATTTTACAATAACAAAAAAATTTATCTGTGATAAATTGCAACATTATTTTTTCAGAAGGTGATAGGTGAGCTGAAGTACTGAAATATTTTCCTACCTTCAAAATTGAAATCAAAGCCTAGTGCTGTCCACAAAAAGAGAGCTAATGAAAAATTTCAGGAATCATTTTTCATTATTAATTTATTCGTTCATTACTTTAGGTGTGTCAACCTAGTAGTCATCAGTTTTATAGAAGATGGTGGTGTGGGTAACTTATCTTCAGACTGATACAGTTTACTTGCAAACTTGTTGATATTGGAGGCCAAAAGGGTTGAAATAAATAGATTTTTATTATCTCCTTTGATCTACGGAAGCCTTTCTGCCTGCAGGCAAATACCAGCCCAAGTTAGCTGAATGTTGGGCCTTTTAGTTTAGAATAAGAATATACAGTCCCAACACAGCACGGTCTTGCAAGTTCCCTGTGATCAGGTAGCGTGTCCAGTGGTAACCCCTTGAGAGCCTGCGGCATCTATGTGTAGGCTGTGTTGTTCCCTGTGGCTGATATTTGCCTTTTTCTCTGTGGGATCCAGTAGTCTCCCCACATTGGAATCATGATAGATTCCATGGCCAGATCTAACCCAGGAGCTAACAGAATGAAATTTACGGCAGTAACAGGCAACTAGAGCAACGCTTCAGTACTGCAGTTGCACTTTTTCTGGAAGCAGTATTTTATCCGGAAGACAGAAGTTAGCCAGAAACAAATGCTTCTTCGAAAGAGACCACAATAGGCTTTCTTCAGAAAGTGTCACTATCTTTGTCATATGAATTGCTCTTCAGCAGAAGCCCTGGATATAGCGTGTAGCCTGTGCACAATCACAAGACATGCCAGCAAAACCTTAAAGCACATGTTCTTATTTCTTGTCTGTGTGTAAGTACTAACCTGCAAGATCAAGTGGAAACTGTAACATACTCCAGGTCCATACAGCGAGAATTGCATTTATGAGAATATAATTCTTCCTATGGGAGGAGAAAAAGTAGTAACAGTGAAAAAGCGGTTTCCTTTTGTGTTAACAAAAATGTTTTCTGTAGTATTTAGAATGTCATTTAAAGGGAGGTTGAGCTAAACAGTGATTAATGCATGTTTCCAAGTGATACTAGCAATACTGAGGAAAACAGGCACTTTTTGGTGTGGAATTTTTGCTGCTTGGTTCACATGTTCCAGCTGTGCAATTACACTAAATTCCTGATGCTGATGTTATAAGTATATGGAAATATCTCTACTTTGAGCTACAGGGTCTATCTTTACCCTTAATACTATATGTAATGATTACATATTCCCTGCAAGCCTGAAGCTTCTCTTCCTAGTCGGAAGGACTTATTTCCCTCCTATAAAGCCTTTTCTGCGATACTGAAACATAAAATAAAAAAATGAATAGGGTCAGCAGGAGAACCTTTTCTGTGATTCTTTCTCCTTGTGATAGGTGTTCACAATTCAGCTCTCACTGCTGTGAGAGGGAGGTGGGCTTACATTCTCTGGGAGTGCAATGTTGAAAATTCACAGCAGAACTAGGCTGTTCCCTTTCTTCTTACTTTTGAACACTGTTGTTCTATTGTGAAGAAGAAACTACAAATGAAGTAACCAAAGAATCAACTTGGATAATGAGTCACTAAAGCAAACTTGAGTTACTTCCATGTCAGGCTAAAACAATTCATTAACCTGAGAAGTTCTGTATGTAGCCAGAGTTTCAGCTGCTGTAGCTTTCCGACCTGATGCCACATGGCAGTTATGCTAGTTTTTTGGCTTTTTGTACCCTTTTGTTGTGATGAATGTGATGTGTTTCTCTGCTAGCAATGGATGAGTAATAAATATCTAACAAAGCTCATCAGACTGCTAAGTCTTTTACAGCAGAAAGAAGACAGTAGGAAAGCAGAGCCCTTGATTGTAGCCTTCTGTTATCGGAGGGAATACAGTTTTAGTGGTCTGGATGCCACAGACAGCAAAAACAAAGCTTCAAACTGAACAAATCTCTTTTGTAATGTGCAAATTATTTATGTCAGCAAATATTCCTTACCGCACGTCCTCAATGTCCAGGGTTTCACTAGCAAATTCAAGTATATCTGCTGCTGTTCCTACAAACATGAGAAGCAGCTGGGACAACTGGTCCCGGGTGATTTCAACCCCAATGGGGAGAAGCCATCTCCCAACTACTAGAAGTAGTAGAAAGGTCTGGTGGAGAGCCAGGGTCCATACAGTCTCACAGATTGTGGAGAGCTGATTCACAAAGACTTTAGCCTGTTTAAAACACAACAATAGTAACATGCTGTAACTTCAGGAGACTTAGCTTAAAGATGGCATTAATCCTTCAGCCCGCCTTTGATCTCCTTCACGTAGCATTAGAGGAAATAATTTCTATGTGGTGGGTATAATTTGAAAAAGGCATGTTAATAACATTTTTGGATAACGAGTACTGATTCTTTCTCCATACTTTTTTTTCCCTATTGTCATTTTTTGGCTATTATTATTTGCAGAATCGTCATCCAAACATAATAAATTCAGTTAGGTTTTGAGGAGAACAGTATGAAACTTCCTACCAACAAGTGTTAGTACTTGGTGACATGCTGGCCACTTTTACCATATGGCTTTGTGTAAGCCGCGTTTTCTTTTGGTCACTATTTAAAGAGATTGCCTGTATAGATATGACAGTCCTCTTCAATTGCTTTTTCCCAACATTTCACAAGTTCACTGATAGGAACAGGAAAAGGTGTCCCACCTACCGTCCGAATGATGTGGTGATCTATTCTCTCGCTTCCTTCACTGATCTCTGGAGACTGACTGATATCTTGATTGGTGACATTCAACTGAACAGCTTCAGGCTCATTACTGCAATACTGTTGTGAACAAAACCATTACATAAGCATTAACATCGTGCACAGGCAGCAGATGCGTTCTATGGCTGAAAGAGGCCTGCAGTCTTGCTGTGAGATGTGTTGGTAGGCCCTGGGGAAGCTGCAGGATTGTTCTGCAGAAGCAGATGTAAATTCAAAGGCTGATGGAGCAGGTCGTACCATTTTCTGCTAAAACTGCACTCTGCAGCTCTCTTCAACGGGCTGCTGGGTTTCCTACATTGTCTCTTTCTGCCTAGAATGGTACAGTAGGTAGAACTCGCTCAGTCTGCTATCTTATGCTTATGATCAGAGGCTCTGTATCCAAACTTGTTTTCCAAGTACCTGTTTTAAGCTTCTACTGTCCAAAATAAGTTCTCTAAAAATGCAATTGTTTTCTTCTGTGATTTCCCTCAAGGCTGCAATGAATAGAGCTGAGCTGCGGGGGCATTTGGGTTGTATTTTCCCTCTTCCTTTCCCTGCAACTTTGCCTATTTTGCAGGAAGTTCATAATGTAAGAGATGAGATTCAGGAATAACTAGAAGAAATGGGTCTGTGATGTTGCCTGCCCCTGCAGAGTACAAAAATTGGTGCTTTAGTTTTTGTAGGCGTTGGATCCTGTGGGAAAGTAAATGTTGGCTAAAGCACACTGCTGGGTGCAGTGCAGTGACTCAGCAGTGGGAAGTGCATTGCTTTCTGCCTTTGTCCAGCAGAAGCTCTTGGGGTAGCTGGGGCCTGGCTCCTAACATCTGTCTTCATAACAGCCTTTAGCATTTCACTGTAATAAAAAAGGAGTAATTAGAAAATCAAACCAGGCTGTCACGAAAGACTTCTATCCCCCTTTACTTGTGCCAGAGAACGCCAAATAACTCCACTGGGCCCCCCACCACTTTATTGCACAAGGAGTGATTTTCTGCAACAATTGGAATGTTTGCGTGCATACTAAGCAGCTCTATTCAGCATAATGCCTGCCAATAGATGGGCAACATTTTCCAGCAAATGTCAGAGCCTAAAAAACTTCAGATCCCCTTTTACTTTGTCTCTGATGATACTGCTCATATCTGAGCAAGTGCTGCTTCTTGCCTGACATTGTAGATAAATGGAGCAACTTCCTGTGGCCTGAAAAATCTGGAAAAAAGTCAATGCCTGTTCTTTTGGAATTGGTGATAACAGCTCTGAAACTGAATGCATGGCTTATTGCACAATGGGCGTGACAGCATTGAAAGATTGTCACCAAGATGTTGGGGAAATATTTCCATTTGGGGAAGGGAGGTCTTGAAATTCTGGCCGTGGACACAGGGACAGACAGGATCTGGGGTTCTGCCTATCTGCTGCCTTTTGGGGCTGATCTCCCAGGTTGTCCCTACAGGTTGCTCCTGCACAGCCTGCTGTGGGCTTGTTTTGTTATCTAGCTATGCATAGGCATAGAGAATGGTTAAAAAAATAAGTTGACTTTATTTATGTCTTTCATAGGCTCCTAATACGGAATTTTTGAAACCATTCCTGACTTGATGGGGGATGCATGGCTCCAAGAACGTTGACCAAACAGTGTTCCTTAGAGCCAGATCTGAACTGCTCTGCCTGCAGGCTGGAAATGGAGAACTGCATCTGCAGAGTCAGGTATTTAAATCGACCTCTAATTTTAATTTCAGTAGGTTCCTCTCTTCTTTTGATTTGTTCCTCTGAATATTTATTAAGTGGTGATTGTGGTGGTGATTCACTTGAAAGTTAGGAAAAGAACCTTTATTTTACGTCATGTATATGCATGTAAATAGGCCTGTTGGTGCCAGGCATATCTGCCTAGCTAATTATGTATGCACAGTGACTTAATGGGAATGTGACAAGGAAGAAGCCAGTACTAAGCTTCATAGGCAGATGAACATGGTTTACCTTCTTAGTTCTACAGCCTTGTTACTCATAGGTGTCCGGATGTGCATGTAGCTGAACAAAAGTGCTTAATGTTTATTGTGCAAAAATAGAACAGGAAGAAATTGTACACATCTTACAGAAATTCTAGTAGGTTTACTTCTTTCGTTTCTTATGAAATGAAGCTGATATTCCTCTGATCTATAAAACATCGTCAAAGTGGAAACTGTTTTGCATGACATATTTTCTCAGTGCCCAGCTTGCAAAGATCTTGCTGGGGTGCAGGGGGACCCCCTGAAATACTGAACTAATCCAGCAATTTTCTATTTGCTTCTTATTCAGTGCCAGATAGAAATGAGGTCAGCTAAAACTTTTTGCGGCAGACCCAGCACTGAGGTGATAAAATTGCTGCTGGAATAGCAGGGTAGAGTGCCCTCAGCCCTGTTACCACGTGGAAGCTGACAGCCCCTGCTAAGCAACAGGTACCCCTCGCTCTGCATCGCTGGAAGCAGTGTGGCCGTCACTATAGCAACACACACGATGTCAAATTCAGTATTGTGACTTTGCTTCATTTTGCTTCGACTAGAAAGCTGAAATGTAACATAGGGAGAAAAGATTGCTTAAGCTGTCTTCCCAATTGAGGAAGACAATGAGTGTGGAAAGGGAGAAATGATGCACAGTATCTCTTTTGGAAGAGTGATACAGTGGAATTTTAGCTGGTAAGAGAATCCCATGTTTGAATGAGGCTGAGGGAATGGACAGGAAAATTGGTTATTTCCTTAGTGGTTAAATGTATTTAAAGGTTCACCAAGTATCCATCTTACTTTTGAGCAGGACACTTGCGTGAATACTGTCCTGGCAGTCAGGTAACCTCTGCTAAAGATGGTCAGCTGTTTCGTTGTGGTAGTAATATACAAGGTATTTGAAAAGCTAAGAGGCATTTGTTCATCTGAAGTCTTATGCATTTGAGGAATTATTATTGTTTCTTAATGGAATAAATGGTTTTAATTTTCTTGCTGCTCTGTTTTGCTGACAGCAATTTCTTTTGCTCAGTACGATTTAATTTATTTTATGGAGTCTCCCAAAGATGCATTTCATCCCCAAACGCTTCACTGCGAAGCAGTACTTTTTATGCAGTCAGTATTCCACTTTGAATGGCACTACTTCTGTCCAGTATTCGGAGGCAGAATTGTCTCAGTCTTCAGGAGAAACTGTGCATTAGCACATGCCTGAAGTAACAGCACCAGCACAAGCGGTTGATGTTTCTGCTTAGGTTTTCAACAAGAGATCAAAGTTCTGTTGCCTCAAAGACCACAAACTGTTCTGATAGTGTGTGTACAAAAAGTATGGAGCCATTCTGGTATTATTTTCATAAGGAACACGTCAGCACAACTTTCACTAGAAGATATAATACATTATCTGGGTGCTGTTTGATATTGTTACGAGGGCTGCTCCTTGTCTAGAAGTGCTGCTTTTGAATCTGTTTGATGGTGCATTTCTAGAACTCTCTATCCTATTTTTCCAGGTATAAACTAAGCTGTTAACTTGATATACTCCCTCTTTAATTCATAGTAAAAGTATATCAATAAGAACAAAATATGCCATGTTCTAACATCATTTTGGGAAATAAACTGCTGCCTCTGACTACAGAATTAGCCTGTTTTGTGGACCAGATTTAACTATGACAAATGTTCTCAATATCCACGTTACCTGTCTGTGACTGTTTAAGGAGATTCGGCAAAACAAGATGACAATAAATTCCTGCTGCTGTATTTAGAAAAAGCCTCAGGCATTTTCAGTGTAAACACAATTTTGAATATTTGATTATACTTCTGGGGGCTGTAACAATATTTCAAAAGAGAAAATAAGGGACTGTGTCTCATTAGTCTAATTAATGTATCATCTTCTATCACTTTCTCTTTCACTCCTACCAGGTCATTTTCTGCTAAGGTTGTATAAAAATCCTGGGGCATGCAAAAATCCCCTTTACACTGCATGGAAGGAAGTTCTATGGGGACTTGCAAGCAGCTGGCATGGGGGAAGGACTCACATGCTTGGCATGGGCTGTTGACTTTGTCTTCATCCTAACTGGTGACCTCAGTTGCCAGAGGAATCACTGCCTTTAAAATTGCTGCCACACATTTGGATCCTGAAGTGGAATCCAGACTCCCCTTCCCAGATCATTGTATAGCACAGAGAAATCAGCACAACAGCTAATCTGTGGTGGGAATCTATGAATATTCTTCTAGTTTGCAGTATACATAAGGTAATTTAAGAGCCTTTTAATTAATAGTTACCACAATTTTGGCTTGCTTGGAGTTTGCCTGTAAATGCATAAAACTCTTATTTTATTTTACAAAGGCCTCTAAAGCAATGAAATTCTTTTACCATCCTGAGCAAGATTCAAGCTGATAACCTGGGGCTGAAATGCTGTATTTCATACTTCTAGTCTTCAGTTTCTCAGCCAAATACAAATAGTCTCAATTTAGCTAGGAAAGAGATTCATTACTTGATATTAGGAAATGCGCAGTTGTCCATAGTCCCAGCCAGTCTGGGAGGCCTACCAGCATAAAATGGAAAATTGGATCAAGGTCTGGCATTTATACCTAAATCCAAACCATCAGATCATCAATTTCAAGCCAGTCCATCATGTTGCATAATAAATACCTGTGTCCCATGGTGAATTTCCAGTAGCCATAATGATGGTACTATGCAAATCAGATACAAAAAGATTGCTGGAGAAAACCTGCAAAGGAAAAGATAGCTTGGTATTATATCACATTGTAAATATCTTGTATTCTCCATTATTATCTCAGTTGGACCTAGAGAATTCTACTTACATTACAGTTCACATTGGGCTATAACTGCAAATAAGAGTTGCAATTCTTGCTGAATTCTCACACTGTCAATGTTATGAATTATACTTTTTTTTTTTGTAAGCCTAAGATCATATATAGTTTATTTAAAATCTCTTCTCAAAAACTAGAAAGTTTTTTAGCTGTTTGTATTTCCATCATGTATTTCCATCCATTCTCAGTATTTAAAACAAACTAACAACAAAAAAAGTCTAACTGATGTGATCTTTCAGATTTGAGGAAGGATGAATCATAGAATCACTTGAGTTGGAAGGGACCTATAAAGGTCATCTGGTCCAAATCCCCTACAATGAGCAGGGATGTCTACATCTAGAGTTGTTCCACTGGATAGTGCTGGGATGAAGGCTCTTGATTAGGATCCTGGTGACACAGAAAAGTTGGAAACAACTTTGCTGAAGACATTTCTTTAGTTAGATTTTTTCAGTGCAGACTAAAATGATTTATGAAAATGGGCCTTGCCCTTCTTCCCCCACTTGTGCTGGCAACTGTCTAATCTTTTTAGGATTTCTTTCTCCAGTTCCTTTTTCTTGTTACTCTCTTCTATAACTTGTGATGGTGAAGCTTTATCATCGAAAGCTTCTTGACCTGAGTTTATTCAGGCCTGAGGGTGGTGAGACACTGGAACAGGTTGCCCAGAGAGGTTGTGAATGCCCCTTTCCTTGGAGGCACTTAAGGCCAGGCTGGATAGGACTGCAAACAACCTATTCTAGTGGGAGGTGTTCCTGCATATAGCAAGGGGTTGGAACTAGATGATCTTAAAGGTCCCTTCCAACCCAAGCTATTCTATGATTGTATGTTTTCCTATGAAACGTATGACTTTATTTTTTCATTTTGCAATTCTTATCATTTTGGATTACGAATGAGGCTGTCCAATGCCAGCTCTGCCATAGTATGGAGTGAGCATCACGGCGATGCTTCCGAGACTGATAGCAGCCTCTGCACCACATGTACATCTCAGGCAGAACAGTGAGGACAGCTTCAGGACACTTGTTTGGTTCCATCTGTCTTGTCAGCAGCACACACGTCAGTGAACTTAAATTGCTTATAACTGTGTTTTGGTCAAATTAGTTGGATGTATTATTAGCTCACATCTGGAATGTACCTTTATTTCTGTAATAATGACTTTTTCAGAGGAGATTGTTTTGAGGAAGAAAAACAACCAAAAATCCAGCTGCTTAGGAAAATCATTTGTTTGCTGAACTGCTCTGAAAAGTTTCAGTTAATCCCTCTATATAAGGTGGTCTTGAGCTGTTATGTGTTGTTTGCTTTTTATAGTTGGTTTGTATTTCCTTTTTTGGTTGTTCTTGGGGTTAGAAGGTGTGCTTGAGTGTTTGTTTGTTTTCCTCTTCCTGAAGTTAGTGATTCTGTGGGGTTTTAGCCTAGTTATTTTGGGAGAGAACACACTTCTCAATTGAATGGGAGGACTATTTTATTTTACTATTTCCTATAGGACTTGAGCACATGAGAAATCCATCCAGCTGGCAAGTTAGCAGTGCTGAGCTAATGATAGCAGATCTGGCCAGGAAAGTTCAGGAGCTTTAACCCTGCCTTTCTTTCAGAAGGAACACTGTAGAGCAAATATTACTTGGCCAGGCACACAATATTACTCTCTCCAAACGCTCTATTTAATTATTTCTGCTGATGTAATAAGCAACTGTCTTTTCTCAATAGTGTATGGAGAGCATGAGAGGCTTGTGAAGGCAGGGGAGTTCTGTGGTAGAGACTGTCCTTTGCTTGCATTAGTAGACAAACATGGAGGCATTTCTATAAATGCAGCTGATGTTTTTGGTTCTGAGTGTGGGTGTCTGCAGAGCAAGAAAGTTATCCTGTTGTGATTAGATGCTGCTCGTTTGTCTGCAGTTCTCACCTACAACATCATTTACTATGCTTCGTAAAGTGCTGGACTATGTCCATTTTCCTTCTAGCCAAATTTAGCCCAGACTTCTAGCACACGTTCATTGAAAAGAATCTGCTTTCTGTATGGTTGTTTTTTTTTTTGGTTGTCCAAAAATGGGTTTAGCGAGTGTGCCTTCAAGAAGTGTCTGCTGCCTCTTCCTCACCCCAGTGAACGGGGTCTGTTCACTCTGCCTGTGATTTACACATGTGCTCTGCTGTTAAATTTTCCTGTATTCCAGAAAGAATCACTGCTTTTATTACATTTAAATTTAGATATAGAACACTTTTGAGAATTGTCATACAACATCGCTTCTGTTATAATGCGTTTCACAGGCTGCAATAGACAGAAATATAAGGTCATGGAAATTGCTAGGTTTTTTTTTTTTTTTTTTTTTACCTTGAATTTGTCCCAGGGACACTGGGATAAAAGACCTGCAGTTTGAGATTTTTACAAAGAAAAGGTCCTAATGAAACCTGGACAATTAGTTACATGCCCGCTTCCCTTTCACCAACCATTTGTTTTTGGCTGACTGACTGTGCTGATGAGCTGTAGATGTCTGCAGTCATTCCTTACATACGTGTAAAAACCCAAGAGCTTGGGCAAATTCTGCTATGACTAACTTATTTTGCTCATTTCCCAGGCAGTCTTTCCTGCATGAAGGCTTCCCTCTGGAATAGCCTCTTACATTCAAATCCAAACACTTAAACGACTCTTACTGTAAGAGTTCTTGCTGCTCATCTTTTATTTGATGCTGAGCTTTTGTTCATGCACTAGCATGGAAATAGCACTGTTGGGGGTAGCAGTCCCAGGGAATGCAATCCCAGGGAATGAGATGCCTGCCAGCAAATGGCTGGCTGGGTGAGAGGTGTGGGGCCCCTGGCATCTATCTCACTGCCTGTGCTCCTGACTGGCTGTGGCATTGTGGTGCCCAGTGACCCTGCCAGAGAATGCGTGCCCCCATTTCCCCTGCACCCTGGATTGGCAGCTCCAGAACACAAAGCTTTTGGCTGCAGTAAAGTTCCTTCTTCTTTCAGCTGTTGGTGCACACTCACTATTGTACAAAGAGTGGTTCCCAACTCATCTATTGCAAAGCTGCCCCTCCTGAAAGCCCTCTGGGTTTGGCCATGGGCTAGCCAGGACTTCACCACTTTTTTACCACCCCAGGTTCAGCAGCAGGGAGACTGCAGCTCCCTGAAACTGTGGCAGAAAGGAAGCCAGGGCAGCTCCGCTCGCAGGCAGCAGCCCCTCATCTGCAGCAGAGTACATGCAAAGAAGCAAGAGGGGCTCCGTCGGAGCCGGCAAGATATGCTCACCATTTGTAGCCTCTGCCTTGCTTAAACTTGAGCGTGAGCCCTGTCTCCAGGCAAAGCAGAAGATTGAGCAGTGCCAGCAGCCAGTACTTGGGTTCTTTCTTCACTTCAGTCACTCTCCAGACCCCGATGAGGGAGTGCAACACGAACAGCAGGCGAGTAACAAGAGCGTTGAGCAGAACCATCAGCTCCATCCCGGCCCAGTCCCTCTCCACTCTCCCCACACGCAGGCCCAGTGCCTGTTAGGAGCACAGAGAAGCTGCCCTGGGAATCACGGCAAAGCCTGCACAACGCAGGCACGCAGCTCTTTCCTCTCCCATCTCCACAAAGGGGCCCATTATAACAAAAAAGAAACGGTATTGCCCCTCCCCCAGACTTCCTGAAAACTTTTTGGAGAGAAGAAAAAAAAAAAGAAGCTCACGCTTCCAAGCTGTGGTGCTTTGCAGTGCTCTGTGCAGCTCTGACCACACTGAGCAGGAAAGGTTTCTGCATGTCCCCTCTCTATCATCTCAGGGACTGAAGGCCAGGGAAATTGCAGTCTCGCCCAGTTCCCATTTCCTTCCCAGCTCTGTTCTTATTTCCTATATTTCCAGCAAAGAGACAAAACGTAAGAAACACTATTAATGTGAATCTTCCTTGCTAAAACTTCCACTGCATTGCTGATGCTGCAAAAACCTCCTTACTCTCCCCTCCCCACAAAAGCTTTACTTCATATTTGGAAACTTTTGAAATCGTTCATTTAACAATGCAATACAGAAAGCAGAGGCTATGTATTTCAATATTGGAATCCCTGTGTGCAGACACATGGGTGCGGAGATTAGTGTTGAGCCGATTGATTGATTAAATTTCAGCACTGCTTAGCTTTTTTAACTTGCATTGGCTTTAATTTAACTAATGTATTGAATAATCTTCAACGTGCTTCAGGATGAAGAAGCAGCCCAAGTGTGAGGAATTCCATAAATCAGACTGAAATCTGGGCTAACACCAGTGTTACCCAATAAGCCAATAGAGTCAGACACAAAAGGCACATTTGAGTTTGACTGTTAAGTCAGATACCTCTGGAATGAGCTTTCGTACCTTCTGGAGCAACGGTTTGTAACTTACAGAGTACAGTAAGAGTTGCCTCGACATTTCTTATGGTAGTTACATTTTTATTTGAATTTACACTTCTGAAACTGAAATGTCACCTGGGTGAGAATTGTTACCTGCTCCGGTTTTGTGTATGTTTCTTGCCAAAGCACTGAAGTTGAGATATGCTATTGTAAAATACCAAAGCAGATTGGAAGACACAGAACCTACTATGACCCTCCAAAGGCCTAACTTCCTCACTTATTTAAGAGCATTGTTCCACTTTAAAGATAAGGAGATGTTTGTTTGAAAGTTGTGACCCTTCTAAGATGAAATTTTCCTCAGAGGTTTCTCATAGTGAAGCCAAGCCACTTCTCTACAAACTGCTCCCACCAATGCCATCCAGCCAATATCCATGGGGCTGAAGGATATAGGAGAGTAGAATAATGAAAAATAACCCTGCCCAGAAAAAGGAAGACCACTCACTATAGGTTTCTCACTCAGGAAATGCCTGAGTAAATAAATGGGCTGTGCAGTGTGCCTTTTTGAAACAACAGAATCATATTCCTTGTACTCAGAGCAAAATCAAGTCAAGAGCTTACCACTGATAATCACCTGCCAACAGCCACCCATATGGTGTTGTGAGGGCTATAGGTTCGTAGCCCTTCTGCTGGTGTTAAGCTCAAACGTAACTGAAAATGAAATAGGGAACAGACAGAACTAAGATAATTTAAACAAGATACTCCTCTGTGAGAGCTTGATGACTGAGAAATGACATGAGGGCAACACATTCTAATTGTTCATGGAGATTCTAACATCACAGACACATCATAAACTTGATAAGATGATCAGTTGGATAGGTCAGTCCCACGACAGCATGTACTCAGGAAAGATGAGTGAGATTTGTTGGTAGGTCAGTAATGCTGTGTGTTTAAAGATATCTTAGAGTTTTTTTTACCAGATAGGCTCATCAATGGACAATCCAGTCCTCACATGGGTGGAAGTGCCAAACAAAAGAAGGAAGTTAATACTGACTTTGTATTGCATTTGTCTAGCTGACCAGTGGGCCATGCTGGCAACAGAGGGCTGTGTAAAAGGAGAAAGTTAGAATAATGTGAGTCATCTGTAGATGACTCTGTTTAGAAAGGGCAATAATTACATCCAGTCATGACAGAGAATAGACTTTTAGATGTCTCAGTAGTTGTTTTGTGGAACAGCTGGTTTGGGAGCCCATTAAAGGCTACCTTTGAGAAGAAATACTGCTGAGAAAGTTAAAATGGAGTACTGTGATTCAGTCTAGAGAAGAGAAAACTGAGAAGAGATAGAAGTGGCCAAATGAGCTGCTGCAGGGAGGCCAGCGATAGCCCAAGTCCCAGAGGGGAGAATGCAGAAGGCTTAAGCAGCAAGAAAGATTACCATTAGGTGTCTTGAGATTTTTCCTGCTAGGAGGGGACACGGAAGACCTGAAAATGATTGCACAGAGATCTTGAATCTCCATTATGAAAGACACTTGAACACGGATCAGGGACCCATACATCAGGAATACCAGCAGTTTAGTTGATCACACTTTGGGGCAGAGGGCTGACTGGAAGAGCTCTAGAGGTTTCTCAGAGTCCTACCTCCTATGGCTCTAAGGTTTATTCCTGTATGATCTAATCCTTGTCTCGTGTCTTTGAGGAAGTTATGCCAGCCTTATAAAGAGATCACAGCATGTGGCAGTTAACAGCCATGTTGAAACAAATGGGAATGATTCAGTTTTACATGTGAAACAAAAAATTAGTCCAGTTTTGGAAAGGAAAACCTGACTCTTGCAACATGGGGAGAGGCAAATCTTTCAAAACAAGAGATGTGCTAGAAAGTACTAGCTAGATTAGTAAGGGTGTGAAGGAAATGGATAAAGGAGTGAAAAAACAATATAAAGAGATTAGCTCTCCAGTAAAGAGCCAATATGACTGTAAAAGCATTAAAACCCCTGCAGGAGATATACTGAAGACTCTGCCCTGGATTAGAATTTGATATAAAATAACTGAAGTCATACAGTTTCTATGCCATTTGTAGCTGAGTTAATAGCATATGTTCCTGGAGGATTACAGTCAATGATTAAGGAAATTAGGTTTTGTTTGAATTTAATTTAGTTGTATAAAGCTGCTACAATAATTTACAGCTTTGATATTTAATATTTAATAACACACATCTTAAAAGAATCCAAGATATAGAAGTGCCATTATATATTGAAATATTATCCCCATAAGTCATTCATATTTGCTAGCTGATAAGAATGTTCATCAACTAGATGAGCTCAACAGGAGCTACTTGATAAAAAAAAAAAAACAGTGCAGCTTGATAGATGGTGGCAGGGAAATCTTTCTGTATCTTTCTCTGTCTGTTATTGTGGTACAGAAATCATAATACATTTACAAAGAACTTTGCACTCTCAGTTATAATAATCAAAAGGATGCACCTCTGATGGCTTTCTTTCATTGAATTTTCAAATTTATGGCTTCATGAACACTATACACTCTTTTTCTTCTTTCTTACAAGTGTTTTCCTTGCCTCCATTCACTTTTTTTTTTTTTTTTTTTCCTTTTAAGGAATATTTTCCTCACTCCAATTTAGCAAGCCATCCTGTCTCTGTTCAGAGGAAGAGAGGCATGTGAAAGAACATCCTAGACTGAAAATCCAGTCTTTTAGAAAGAAAGGTGAAAGTACTTATTACATGGGCATGGGTCTATGATGAATACTCTGTCCCCAGCCACAGCGTCAGGTGGTGCATGCTGGCAGAGCTCCATGGAATCAAAGCTCATCAGCCCCAAAGTATGGCACAGAGAGATTCATTTTTCCCCTTTTTAAAACTAAGGGAAAGATATGAGTAGTTTACAGCTGTTCACAGCTGATATATCTTTTCTGTTGGTTTTATGGTTTGGAAAAAAGCACTCTGGAAGGACTCTATTTTTCCCTGAAGGACTAAAAGAAAAGAAAAGAAACTTTCATTTATTTTATTAAGATTTGAAATTCTTTGCATGGTTTGGATTTTATTTCTGAGAACTCAAAGGAGTTCTGTAGCAGTGCATATTTCAAAGAAGAATAGAAGCAACCCTTTTCTGCAGGAACTATTTCATCCATGGTTGAAATTACAAACAGAAAAACTATGGTATTTGTCCTTGATAAAGAGGAACATTTTCCAACAATTTTGTTTGGCTAGGAATCCTTTAAATGATCTTTTTAATCATTCTCTGTTGTGCTTTCTAGTATATGAATCGTGATGATTCAGGATGAATAAAATGGTGGCAGGGCAGATGTTCCTGGTGAAGATATTGCTAGTGAAAATACCAGCTCCTTTCCCAGATGGAACATTAGGCACAAAGACAGAATATCTTAGGCTTTGTAAGACAGCCAGCCAAGATAAGTTTGTAAGAAAAAAACTAATGAGACTGCTTTTATTTACACTGTTTACACTCTTCTTAGTATGTTACAAGCAAGTCCTTTGTCCCCATGGTGAAGCTCCCAGGATAGTTATACAAGTGATTATTATGGCGTAAAATTGGAGCTAACAGGTATGAGATCAAGCGCGTAGACCCAGTGTCTCAGTGCAATTTGACTGCTCTGGGCATGGTATCTTGCTAATTGCAGTCATATGCCTCTGATCAACTCAGACCATAAGCAAAAAAGTTTGCAAGAGTTGGCAAAATATCGAATATGTAAACATCACTACAACGTTAGTGCTGGATGAATCAGTTCTGATGGAAAGAAGCCTCTTGCAAAGTCAGGCTTCATCTCGTTGAGGGAGTTATGGTAGAACATTGCACATCTGTGCTTAAGAAATAGCGTCATTGATGATCTTTTTTGGTATTTTCCATGATATGAAGGTTGTGTGTAGGCCTTTACCATTGGCAGTTGGAACAGTTAAACACTGGTACTTGGCTATGGTCATAATGAACTATTTTCCTCCCTGAGAATATTGGGGTTTGATGATGATCTGCATGTGTGTGTATGTATATATCAGAGTATGTATATGTACATGTGTGTACATTTAGTATGTATATATGTAGTCTACCCCCTAATATTTGCATAGTGTTTGATAAATAGTACTGAAGCTGCCTACATAATTCCTTCATATTTCTGTAAGCTTGTTTGTTCAGATTTTTTTTTTGTTCTCCATGTTGAAAAGAACTGGAAGTCTGGACTGTACTGCAAAATGCAAGTTGGCAGACTGGGGATTTATTGCATGAATGCAAACAAGAGGAGGGGAACATATAAAGGATACAACTCTCGCGTCCACAAAAAAAAAAGAAAAAAAAAAAAAAAAGAAAAAGAAAAAAATACCTCAGTTGCAATCTGCTAATCAGATTCACCATCACTGCAGCAAAAATGAAATGACACTGGTCTTTCTCTTCCATAAGGCTGTCAAGATGCTTAATTAATTCTTCTCTTGACTGCCACAGACCTGGAAAACTAAAAAAGAAAGAAGTATGACTAACCACACTATTGGAATTGAAATACTGCACTGTCTTCTCTGCCATCTTGTAATCAGGGAAATCTTCCCAAGGACAAGAATTTCCACATCTCGGTCACAAAATATACTCAGTTTTACAAACATGCTTCTTCCCAAAGGCTGCAGTTTCTGAACAAACCATCTGCTCAATCATTTGCTTTCCTGGCAAAAAGAGAGGCTGAGTGCCAGATTTTTTTTTTTTTCTGTGATGTTTACCCATAAGTTATTAATATCTATCTGATACCCACAGAGATTTTTGACTTTTTCTTTCATAGAGTAAAACAATATTGTCAAGTTGTCTGACAGTATCAAAAAATGAGTGATCATTGTTTCTGATCATCCCCACTGTATGGCTAACGATGGCAGCTTATTTATAAATAATGTCATCTGTTGCCTCCTCTTGAGTACTTTATCCCCTTGACTTGCCACATCCCTTATTTGAGACATCTGTCTATGCTGGTCCTAGTAAACATAATGACTTGAGAGACTTGAACAAAAAGAACTTATATAGTGTAATAAGCATGCACAAATATATTCAGGAGTTTAGACTCGGCAATGTCACAGGATGTTCCCAATGATCTTTAACCTGCCTTGAAGTCAGAAGTCAATTCTAAGTATTGCTGATGGGAAAAGTCAGACACAAGAAAGCTAGCATAGAAGAAAGCCACACTAATGATCCCAGTGAATGGCTACTAGCTCTTACGAATGTGCTGAGTCTGATAAACTGTACCTGAAATAGCAAAATCTTACTCGACAGGAGAATCTTCAGCTTCTGACAAAAACAATAATGCAAGGTTTTGGAGTAATTATCTGGTGATGTTTTTCTGTTTAGTACATACTAGTAACAGCACAGCAGGGTGTGAATGAGAAGACAAAAGGAAAAGTGTGTTGCTGATATGTGTTTGGCTTTACCCTAAAATTCCTTCAGATGAAAGTTTAGGACTTCATCACAGTGTCCACCATACTGAACGTTAGGCAGAGGACAAAACCAATAGTCTTCTTTCTCATTGTTGTTTTGTTTTGTACCATTGCCTCTGGTAACAGTTTGAATGGGGGAAGATGATCTTTAAAACATCTTGTCTGATTAATACTGTCTGGTACCTGTGCTGACTAGGAGCTGTGGAGTTGCTGTTCTAGAAACGTGATCGGGATCTACTCATTTAGTTAGTAATGTTAAGTAGTTTAGTAAATATTAGTTAAACATTAGTTTGCTAAACTAATGTTTAGTATTAACGTTAACTTTGTAGAAGTCAAAGTTTGCCCTTTGTTTTTTGCCCAAAGTTTGCCCCCCCCAAAGTCATATTTTTAGAAAACTTGTTCTCTTTGCAACTGAATCAGAAAATGGAGGCATTTCTAGAAAAGGAGACGTAGGATTCTGTTTGTTCTCTACTTGAAAGTCCATTTCAGCATCCTAAAGACAGACAGTGCAGTTTTTATATGCTTGCTGAGGGATTTGAGAAGGGAAGAAGTAACATGTTCGCATATTTTTCATGGGAGGAACTTCCAGTGTTTCGGTTGCACTGAATGAAAACTCAATCTCCTAGAATAAACTACTAAAATGTAGAGCTTGGGGCTGAAGTCCATCTTTATAGTCCTACGAAAATGAGACATAGTTACAGTTATACCAGAAAAACCTTGCTTTACTAATTACAGATATTTCTGTGTTATTTACTTTGTTTATTCTATTTGATTTGTTAGGTTATTTTGTGTATGTGTGTGTGCGTGTATTTAAAAGGATACCAGAGAAAGAGAAGGTAAGGAAGGACATCAGAAGCCTGCTGAGTCTGTGCAAAACTACTTTTATTGCACAGAGGTAGTATAAATTATATAGTAAGGCACATTAATTTGAAATGCAACACAAAATGCCCAGATCAGGCTTCTGATTTATAGCACTCTATGAACTGAAGACACATTGCCAATTCTTTCATTCCTGTAGTGAGTCAGGAAATTTTAGTACATTTCTTAAATACTGGGAAATCTTGGACTCGTAAAGTACATGTCTAAATGTGATAGAAGAGAGCTTTGCAACTCTGAGAATGGAAAAATCTTTAATTCACTGAAGCGAGGATCTGACTCCTCACCTTTGTAGCCAGACATGTTACATTTTCTGTGACCCTTAATTGCTGCAACTGGTGCAGAAGTCAGGCAGGTAGCGCTTACTCAGGTGTGGCAGATGCACAGGAGTGCTGAGCAGGGAGAACTGTGGAGCAGAACTGGAAGCTGAAATCAGTATGCCAAAACTAAAGCAGTAGTATGAGAATGAATGGCATATGAGCATATGATATGTAAACTGTGATTTGGTGTATCTTGAGGAAATATCATGTATGTAAATGATGTCCATGTTCTGTAATACTGATACTATAGCAGAGATATACTTTTAGCCTGATCCAGTTTCTGCATAAACTTCAGTACATATTTTACTGACTAACTCATCTTTGGGGCTTGGCAGATATTTTTTCTTGATTGTCATGTGTTTGTATGATGGCAGTAATTAGCTACAAGCCTGTAAACTGCCATGCACAAACAAAATCAATGGCTCTCAAATATAACACACCTTACAATGGAGAAACTTCCACCAAAAAAAGAACACCACCAACCTACAGTGGTTTTTTGTGTTGTAATCATTTATCAATGCTTATTACTTTTTTTGGACTGTGTAATGCAGACTGTACCAGTGCTTACATTTAGATGTAAGTTCTGTTTCATGTTCTGTCATTTTACATTAACAGCTTTCTGGTTTTATTAAGTCTGATGTCAGAGCAGTGCACTGATGCCTCCCCATTCTCCAATGTAAAGTGACACCATTTTAGTGTGTACAGTGTGTTTAAGGAAACTATATCCCCAAATGCTTTTCACTGCAGATTGCTCATTCACAGCACTAAAGGGTAGAGGGGCTGTGATTTGAAATAAGATGCAAAGGTGAATGCATTTCCTATCTAATGTTACAGGCTCTGAGAAGTCAAGGGAGAATTTAGTGGTACCAGATGTAGAAGTTGCATGGTGTTAGCATGTCACAGCAAGTGAGTCATAGATGAATTAGAAGCACCAAAACAGGCACAATTTGCTATAGGCTGAAAAGGGCATTTGTAAAGCAAAAAGTGAGCTTGGACAACCGAGGCTAGACTCTTGAAATGCCCAAGGTGTCAGTCTTCCAGCATGGTGGTTGGGTATGCATTCTTGAACTTAGAGCAACAGTCGGCTCAGGAGCCTGACAAAACAGAAAAGGAAGACATGGGTGAGCATTCAGATAAAGCAGAATTGAAACTGTATTGGAGGTGTTGATGAGCAGAGTTACATATGTAGCATGGGGTGAAAGAGGGCAGCATCATTCCAGATGATGTCAGTACTGAAGCATGGGGTAATATATTTAGCAATAAATACAGTACATTGTGCACAGTCCTGAAGAGTCATACTATGCACGGTGGAGGATGTGGATGAACTGTCGGCCATTCTTGGCAAAATCCACAGTTTTGAAGTCCTATATACCAAGACTATAAAACTAAGCATTTAAGGAATGAGGCATTTGGGAACTAAAGTCAGAGCTGCGTAATGCTTTAGATAAATATGTTTACAATCAAAGTGTCAAGTAAAATCAAGAAATAAAATTGAGAAATCAGCTTTACTTATTCTTCATCTGAAGTTCCCATTTCTGCCTTTTGTATTTTTAAGGCATTTAACTAAGGGAAATAGAGAAGTGATGGGATTACTGATTTAGTGGAAACAGAGATGTTTTACAAACTTAGATATGGTGTGGATTTTTTTCTTTTATTTTGTTTTTGCCAGCAGCTTTGCCACAGGTTCCCATTGGCCCTTAATCTCATCCTTTTCCATCTTCGTTCTCAGTAGAATGAGACCTGACTTCTTTTCAATCAGTCACTGCATTTGTATTTGGGAGGAAGAAATTATGCACCTGCCCACACTTACTTTTGATGCTTTTTACCTCTTCATTTGCATTAACATCATATTTCACAAAGAGGATTACCTTTTTATTTCCTGTTCTTTTAAGAGCAATGTATTTATTCACCATACCTATGTGTTTATCCAAATAAAATTGGTAAGAGAGGAGATGACACTGTAAAGTAGATTAAGTAAGGGACATTTCATGGAGTATGGAAAATATCATTAGTCAAAATAATTAGCCTTAAAAACCATCAATTGCTTTAAACACAGCTGCTTCAAAGAAATTAAAGAGGTTCCTCCTTGGAGGTACTTAAATGTATTTTAATACTTCTGTTAGGGCAAGTATAGTACCTCCAATTAGAGTAAACTCTTTCCATTCCTGCTTTAGTCCAGCTGTTGCCTCCTCCAGAGGACAGGACGAGGCTGTGCAGTGAAGGTGACACATAAATTAGCTGTCTTTTCTTCCATAAGTCAAACACTGTCCCAGTACCATGCTGTTCCACTGTCATGTGGCACAGTTAGTTTATGGTTGAAAAATAGAAGGTAGAAGCTAAATTTAAGCAAGGTGGCAATAAAACCTGTTAGCTGTTGAGGGCTTTGTAGATATCCCAGAGATGAAACAGTCTGGTAAGGAAGCTCAGTATTACCTTCCTTTGTGCATCTCAAAATCTCCAAACACCACAGGAGTCTCCTCACCTCCATGAGCTCCCTGGGCACATTAAGCCTGAATTCTCTAGTGTGCTGATTTGGATTTGGGACCGACTCAAGTTCAGCTTCTCAGCTCTTCTCCTCAGAGTCCCATGGCTTATGTCAAGGCCTGCTAAAGGGCAGTGGAGACCACCATGATTGGAAATTTTCTCTTTAGTCCTAATGGAATTTTTTATAATTAATGAAAGCCTATGCCACAACTCAGACTTTCCAAAGAGGGCAGTGTAAGACCATGAAAAATTTTCACCAAGAACTAGGGCCCTCACAGCTATCATATCCTGCTCCAACTGCAAAATACATCTTTTTGATCTTCATTCCTCTAAGATAAACAAGTAGCTGAACACAGTTTTTCTTCTAATTTCCTACCAAAACAAAACGCTTCACTGCATATGTTTCTCCTCTTGAGGGACGAGAGTACTAATGGCACATGACAGATGTTAGTCATGGTTTCTTCTTACACCACTGGAAGGCACTTGGATGCTACATGGCATAGATGTTTATGGCAAAAGAACAGTTTTAGAATAATGCAATTGGAGATTACATTGGTATTTAAAGAAAAGTTAATTGCCTGCTTTCAGCCACTAAGTGGACATTTACTTTCAGGCCATGTGAAAATCTCAGTGTGCTTTAGTACTAGATGTTCAATGCCAGTAAGTAGTTATGTTCAAGGAAATTTTAAATCCTGTCCTTAATGGTGAGGAATGAGAAGTGTGTGTGTACACAGGGATAGGAAATTCAAAGAGCTACGGAGGGAAGCAAGACTCCTCTTTCCTCCTCTGGCCCATTTGCTATGATGATAAAGATGCTAGTGGATCTGTATTGTGTATGTATCTATTTTGGTAACTATAATGTAAGGAAACAAACATTAAGCTGAAGTACTACTCCAGGGTATTTATTGAGCTATTCTACAAAAGCTAAACTGAGGCTCCTTGCTTAAACACTGGCTTTAGATGTCAAATTGTAGATATTGTGCACTTAGCTTGACCACTGTTGGAGGGAAGCTTAGAGCTTCTAATTTTTACCAAGTCTTATGATCAGCTGCCAGTATCCAGGCTTGAGTTTATTATAGACAAGATAAATGCAAAAACGGGTAAGATCCTCAGCATCATGAAGGGAAGTTCCCATTCTAAGATCAACAGTTCTTAAATTCAGCGTAATGGATCTCTCTTTCCTAAAGCCTTGCAAAAGATGATGGTTTAGCCACTAGCTAGTGAGTTTGGATTGTCATTTTGGTTAAAGATGCATAGCATGCCATTTTGCATGCCTCACAACATCTTTTTTTTATATCAAATACCACAGCCTACTTCAACAATGTAGGAGTTGGAGAGAGCTGTGGCTCTCTTCCATTTGTGTGATCAGCTTACACACCAATGGGACACCCAGTAATGCAGAGTGCACCCACCAAACTTGTCTGGAAAGTTCTTTAAGAAAATTCAGAATATGAAGCAAGTGTTTTTGAGATAACAACTCATGCTCATGTTTTGGGAAGATAGGAACTTATCCAGTACCGTGGAAGAGACTTGAACTTCTCTCAAATCCAGTAGGCACTGGAGCAGGTCAGATATCTTGTGAAAATCTGCCTGCTTTTAAAGGACATGAGCTGCAGCATAGGAAGTTTCACACACGAATGTGTGCAAGAACTTCTTTACAGTGAGGGTGATGGAGCACTGGAACAGGCTGCCCAGGGGGGTTGTGGAGTCTCCTTCTCTGGAGATGTTCAAGTCTCACCTGGATGCCTACCTGTGCGACCTGCTGTAGGGAACCTGCTTTGGCAGGGAGGTTGGTCTTGATGATCTCTAGAGGTCCCTTCCAACCCCTACAATTCTGTGATTCTTTTAGCTGTACAGGGTTTGTTGTTCTAATTTAGTCTTTGTAGGTAGAGCTAATCTTCTGTGATATGGTACTGAAAAAAGGACTTGTTTGCTAGGTGTTTTGATTTTGTCCTGTTACTGCATTCATGGTGATCAAGGGATTTTCCACATAGTCAGCCTATGACAGCCTGTAGGTAGTCCAGGAAGGAGGATCACCCAGCAGTCCTGGAAGATGGTGCTGCTCCAGGGACTGCTGGTAGTGCAGTGTAGGAGCAAGCAAGGCACTATGGCTGATGTCCCTGGGCTTCTACTACAACTCAAGCCTAGCTCCCTCCTTCAGTGAAGCTGTGGGATTGGAGAACACTGTGACTCCTCTCTTTGCTGTATTCCCAACATGGCTCCAAGATCTCTGTGCGTAGTGTGTGGCACTCAGCCATGCAAAGCTTTTGTTGCCCTGGCTTATACTGTCAGCAGTTAGGACTGTTCTGCTGTTTCGTTTTTCCCTGTGTTGTCATATTTTCATGCATATAAATCGTATTTGCTATAACTTTATTTCTGTCTCTAAGTATCACATACCTAACCAGACTTTCAAATGCCTAATGTGAGGACCAAGGAGGAATCCAAGGCAAGGAGACTAGTAGGGAAAGGAAGATGGTTTGGAAAGGGAGGCAGGAGCTCTGAGGTGGATTCCCAGCATGTTTGCTACTCATGGTTATGAGCCCTGGTGCTACTGGTGCAAAGTTTCAGATACCCTCTTCAGAGGATGCTATTAAAATATAGTAATTCCTAATATATACCACAGTGTTCAAAGAAGACAATGTTAAATGGTTGATGTAGTAATTGGAAATAAAGACTTTTCTTTAAAGAACAAGATCAGAGAGAGCTGATCCATTCAAAGACCGATTGAATAAAAAAAATCCATTGTTCAGCTTTCTGCCTGTGGTAAGTACTTGTTCGTCTAGTTTGCTAACAATTGCTTGTTCAGAAGTTGGAGTTCATTTGTTCAGTGAGACTTCTGAGTGCAGAGCAAATGCAGAAATGGATAGCAGGTAGCTGAATGAGGCTTTTCCACTCACTTTGTCCATCCTCTGTGAGAAGTACTTGCTGCTAAAAGGAAATTTCTGAAAAGATGGGGATACAAACAATGGGATTAGATTTCAAATGATATGAGGTTAGGATAAATGTTATCACAAGCACTTTGCTTCCAGAGATAGCTCTGTTTTAATTAGCAAGGGCTTTTAATTGGTGAGGGTGTACTTTTAAGGACCTCTTCTTAAATCTTTTATGGTAATCAGGCTTTCACATTTTACAATTCATCAATGTTCTCCATACAAATAAGTAGTTAAAATTCTTAATTAGATTACAGTGACTATAGGAAAAAGTTGTTCTAAAAGTAAAATTACAGACTGTTATGACTAATGCTGTACAAATTAGCAGAAAGTAGCTCATACCAAATTATCCCTGAGACTTTGCAATTAGGAGCACATGCTATTAGTGCATTTACTAAAATTTCATCAATTAATCATTATTTCTTAGAATAACAAGAACGAAACTAAATGTTGTGAATATTGTGAGAATGATTAATTGCCAGTGGTAAATTGCTGACTAGCTCCATTATTACTTTTATTTTAAAGATTATTAGAAATGTGTCTGTCAGCTTTTATGAATATATAAATTATGCTAATGTCCTCAGCATCGGTTGGATTTTTTTTGTCCTTCACTTATAGAATTTGTTCTAAAACTTATCAAAGTGTCAGGGAGACTTGAAGAGCATGAGCTCTATAACAGGATATTATTTTTAGCTTGATTTTATTTATTTTCCAAAGTGGGTCCTAAACTCAGGCTTTTAAATCCTAGGGCAAAGAGTCTAAATTAGTGGCTTTTTTTCCCTTTTTTCAATTGCTGAGTATAGGTAACCTAATAACCCAAAAAGACTGATCTGTGACATTAGCAAAAATATATAACCTTATTGAATAAACTCATCTGTTTGTTCCCGTTTTATGGAACAGAATTGTTTTGCTTCTCTCTCAGTGTATACATTTACTATACAAAGAACTGTCATCCTATGGGTGTGTAAACAAAATGGATGTTTTATTCTCTCATTTTTAGCGAAAAAACTGTATTTCCATGGTTCTTAGACATTCTGAAAAGGTGACTAAAGTAGAATGCTCATTAATGGCCCAATAAATGATGTCACTTAAATCTTTTTTTGTATTAACTGAAGGCTGGAGTAAATCTTAAATTTTGCCAATTCAGGAGTATGTGTAGTTCTGTGTAATCAGAGGCTTTGCAGTTTTAATATAAATTGGAAAATCTTAAATTGGAAAAGACGTCATGACAGCTGTTGAATGAAACAACAGCAAATCACTGAAATGCATAATACTCTTGATAACCAGATTCATAAGAAATAAAGGAAAGTCTGGAAATTATCAAGAGATACATGAAATGCTATGAAATGGCTAGAATTGTTTATCTTGGCTGCTCTGAGATGAAGTCACTGCACGGATGGAATAACTCTGAAGTGCAGCTCGTGAAAACTGCCAAAAATTAAGATTTAACAAAGTTGAAATAAAAAAAAAAATTGTGAATCAGCCAGCAAAGGAGAAAAAAAAGAGCTAGTATTTTTTACATGCCTCAGAAACGAAAATGGAGAAGGCATGGCTGAAAGACTCCTCATCTCCTGATCATCAGTGCTGTAAGGAAGAATCCCTTTCAGATGACTGTTCAGATTGCTAGAGAAACCATACTTGTAAGTCAGAGCTACAGAATTTATCATGTTGTTGCTCAATGTGCAGTGCCAATAAATATTGCTTGGCCTATTTAGTTCCATCAAGAGACAACAGCAGAGCAGCAGCAAATGCATAGCTACCACTTAACTCTAACCTACCACCAGAAATGTTCTCAACTTTTTGCTCATTTATTATGTCCATATAGTCTTTGTCTTAAGCATCACAAGCATTTCTCTTGCTATGATGCTGTGGAAATTCCTGCCAAGAGCCTCTGGTGAGGCCAGCTTTGTGTGTCCCTTTGTAGTGCCCCCTCGTTTGGAGCGCTGGGCTTCTGAGCACCTGGAGATGGGGCTGGCAGGAGGGCAGGCAAGGGAAGTCGTGCCTGTGGGGCCTTGCTTGGCAGTGAGAGCAGTAGGTTCTGGAGTACATCTGCTTTTTTTTCAAACCTAAGCTTAGGTTTAAGAAGACATTAAGAGCAATGAGACATTTCTATGCAGTCGCTATCACAGGTGCAGTTGAAGTCAGGCTAAAGCAGCCACGATATTCAAACCATTTCCCCTTCCCTATAGCTGCCCTGTGCAAGTGTCTGTGTACCTTCAGTATTCATCATCTGAGAATATGTGGCAAAGCAGGTCCACTGTAATGAACTCATATTCATAATTAATTCTTCTTATTGCATCTTACAACATATGAAGGCCCATATGATGCTTACTTCCAGTGCTTATTGTGTTTCACTAGTGTATGTGCACAAATTTCAATTATATTTCATAAGACAGTTATATAAATTAATCTGAATTCAGATATTTTACCCAGAGCTTAGACTTGAGGCATGTAAACCATGGAGATACAAACTGAATCCAGGGTGAAGCCTGACAGCCATGGGAAAAGAGATGGCCTTATAACATGGTGTAAATGAAATGCAATACTTATCAGAAATTCCTCTGGATTGCTTTTTCTGTGATTATACATGTTGCCAGTTTCTCAATTTCAGCAAAGAGCAATGAAAATTGTGAAACACCTAATGATGTTCATGCTCAAAAATGTAAGAATATTTGATGTCTCAGTTGCTGACATTTCCTTATCTCCCAGCTTAAAGGCCAGGAATTCTTGACAGGTTAAAATCCTCTCCTTGACCACCTTATCAAACATTAGACAAACTGAATTTGCGTTTTTAAATGAATCATTTGTACAATGGGGATATGTGCCTGTCCTCTCCTTCTCAGTAGTCTCAGGGCCTGTATGCTTGGTTTCTGCCTTTCTTGCCTGTACTGACCTCACTTTTTCACTTCAAGCTTTAGCAATTGAAAACCTATTTTATGTTTAATGCAGCTATGAAAATTAGGGAGAATCTCCTTGGTTACTTTGATGTACCCTGGATCTGACTTATATTTGCACAGTGCTGTGAGTTATAAATAGCTTTGGTCAGGGTGGCTGACTTGTCACTGTAGCTCTTACTCACATGAAGATGATACCATGCTATAGACAGAGGAATGAGTGCTAGGGGTGCTGCTTAAAAGCAGAAACAAACATGAAATCCTTCAGACAGATGCTGATCATAGCAGTACTGATTAAGTAAGCTGCAGTGATTGACATGAATTGACTACATAACCATGTAACCACGTAAGGATATATGTCACCATGGAGCTGATGCTTCAAAAACTTCTTGTAAGCATTCTCTTTGCCTGCCCTGTTGGCCTAGTTGGGAGTGAATAATGAGGAAAAACAGCTATTCAAGTGATCACTGTGTGGCACTTTTCTCTCCCTGCTTCTCTATATTTACACAAATCATTAAATATTAAGTCTTATTCTCTCTTGATTCCTATTCAGTTCCCATTCTTCTAAACATAATGCAGGAAGTGTCTCGAGGAGATTTTCTCATGAGAATTGCAACCAGTTAGACTTGGTTGAAAGTTCTGCCATAAAAGCTATTCTTGCAATATTTCCACTGGACATTTTGCCATCATCAGAAAGGAAACCAGTAAGTCTTTAAAAAATATTTCTTCAACAATGCACTTTCACTTTACTTTAGTTATAATACCAGAAATGCAGCTGCTCTCACTTTAAGCTAATTCCCCTCATTCTAGCTTCTATAAACTTTTTCCCATGAACTGCGCTGCCATGTGCCTGCATTTGAGCTATGGAGTGAGTATAGCTCATTTGGAATGACCAAATTGTAGTCGAGAGTACTAGAGTGAGAGCTGTGCTTTGTTTTTTCATGTGTGTGAATCACATGCAAGGGGAAAAATCAACGGAAATGTTGGTGGGCATACACCCAAAAATCAACTGTATGTGGAAATGTTTTTCTTGTTCAGCTCTGTTTCTACTGATCTTGCAGCAAGTTGTGGTAAGAGTTCTTATAGTTTCCTATTAGACTTAGGACTCATCTCCTTTGAAGCTACAGAAGCACCTTCATTTCAAGTTGTGATAGAAACATAAGAAGAATTAGAAGTGGTCATGATCATAAGCTAGCTGGTGGTACAGACTGAAGCTAGTTGGCTTACATTAGAACAGCCCCATCTGTGCACTGGACTGCTCCAGCCCCATCTGCTGAGATGGATTGATCAAAACCATCAAGGCCTGAGAGCAGAGTCTTCTGCCTGGTCAGAGAACATCTGAGTATGAAGGACATATTGGTCTATTTCAGTAAAGTGTTGAGACTGTTCCTGGTAGCTTGCAAGCAGTCACATGTACATCACTATTTGTATTATGAGTACATATGTTAACATTTTCTGAATCTAAACGTTGTTTTTCCTTCAAAAATTGCAGTGGTATTCAGATCGGTTTTTAGGTTTATAGAAACAGTTTTATTCATTTTCTATTGTTCTGTACTCAATAACTGTTATTCCATTTTGACCAAATTGAATGATGGAAGTCAGAGCTCATAAAATTTTACATGTTTCACCAAGCAGGAGAAAAACTGCCATGTCTCTTTTTAGATACTAGGGATAGCCATTAAAGCAGAAGAAGAGCTACAGCCAATGTTTGAATATGTTGAAGAAATCAGAAATCAGTTACCTTGGTGGTGTTTCTTGACTGAGCAAATTAGTTTCATGATAGTACCCTTTCCGATGTATTCCCTGTAATAATTTGTCAAATGCTTCTTTTTCATGAAATATCTCTTAGAGATTTGTCAATTGCTTGCTATCAATGTATCTTGTGGGAATTTGAGCAAATCCTTGAAATAGTGTTCTAGTTACACAGGATACATTTCAAAGAATTTCATCATACCGTAGAAACTGAAGAATATAATTTACCAAGTAAATATAACTCATGCTAATTGTCTGTGGACTTTAATTTTAGCAATATATTGAGTTTCCTGTTCTGAGAGATTGGAATAGTCAATAAAAGGCTAGTTTCTTTGAATGCAGGAAGTAACTGAAATCCGTAATTGGATGTCATTATAATAGATGTCTTAGGCACCCCACAGAACAAATGAGATTACATTTCATGTACAGGCCATGTCTTGTTAGAGGAGACCAACTCTATTCCCTTCCTTTAAAAGTTCTTATACTTGCACACATGCAGTGCTAAGTAATTGCCTTTTATCATTAATTCTTTTTTCAGTACAAATTGATCCCATTAAAACTGGCTAGTGAGAGTTAATATGGCAGCCTCCTCTATGGATGTAGGTTGCTGCATGTAAGCAGGCAGTGCTAGTTCTGCCTTTCCTGGCTTGCAAGGCAAAAATCACATTATCTGTTCCAGCAATAACAATTACACTGCATACCATGCAACAGTACGTCATCACTCCTTACTTTGAGCAACAAGATAAGGCTTACTGGCATTACTAGTCTTCTGAAAAATATTATGGAAACAGTTAATTTTCACAAGGACAAACTCTACCCCCACTGTACCCCTGCAAGTCATAAGCAGCAAGAAAGTTGTGATTTCTCAGGTGAGAGAGTTAAACTGCAACAAGGGCCAGCATGATGTATAGATATTGATTTGTTTAATCAAAGGGTAGCGTGTCTCCATGTCATGTATAGGTTGTGCATATCTGCAAGAGAATCAGTATTTGACTTTATTCTTGAGTAACCGTGCTCAGTGCCATTTGCCTTTAGCAAACATTCTTTGCTGTTTTGCATTAAGCATTTTCAGTGATTGATAGTTTTCTTGTTCAAGGATTGATAAATGTGAATCTGCTTTTCATCTTGGCCTAGAGGGACCCTTGATGCAGTGCAGCTTTTATGGCTGTTTTTTCTATAAGCTTTGAAAAGAGACTGAAGGACTTGATGTTGAGTCACTGGGGAACGCGAGTTGCAACGTGTGGCTCAGTCTATCACTCATTATGAAGCACAGCCAACTAAGCGGCCAGTTCTGGTGGGAATAAAAATGCTGTCAGTTTTCTCAGAGCACATCAGTGGGTGAATAGCCTTCAGCATACTTCTAGCCAAATTCCAAGCTGAAAAACAAACCATGCCTCTATGAAATGAGCAAAATCATGAGAGGCTTGTGGAGAAGTTGGGACAAAAAGGCAGTGCAGAGAGGGCATCTTCATGCAGAACAGAACAGTATTTGGAATGGTTTTTGGCAGCTCATGGGTGGTTATGGTTCTGGAAGTCTTCACTAGAAGATCTTTACTGGTTCTAACTGGAGAAAAGCACTACTGCCAGGTGAGGTAAGTATGTGATATATGAATCACAACAATTGAGTTAGTCCCAACAATACGTTACTGAGGAGGAAGCTGTGAGGAAATCCTATTATGTGATAATTCCATGCAGGCCAAGCACCAGCCTACATCATACCCAGGCAGTGATCCCGGTTCCTGCCTCTCCTTGGTAAGGTGCTTCTCCAAGCCTGTAATTGGCCCAGATCCTCTAGCTGTACTCTGCTACATTTGCTGCTGAGCTCCTGAGCTCCAGCTGCCAGTTCCAGCATGGGGCTGCTGGCCAGGCAAGGTGTGCTTTGGGCAGGCTGGCAGCATTGCACTGCTCCCCAGCATGGCCCTGCTGCTCTGCTCAATTCAGCCAGCTCCTTCCAGAGGCAGCTGGGAAAAGTCATTCAATGGAAGAGGCGGAACAGACTTTCCAAACTAGTAGCAGTGAAGGTAATGAAGATCCTTCAGTCCCTTGTCCGTAAGGACAGTTTGAGGTGTGTTACTACGTTTGAGGGCTGTGGGCTTTTTATCTTCTGTGGAGTTGAGTTCATAAGAGAAGTCAGGAAATAATTTATTTCTCACAGTGTTAAGCCATGCCTTTAGGGTACAGTTTTACATAGTTCTGTGATTTCAAGGAATTGGGAAAAATCTAAGTCTTAACATAGTTTAAAAAAAAGGCCCAAGGATTAATGTGTGCACGACAACTGAAACTTGAAGGCCTTGGAACTGTGTACAGTTTGGAAACTCAGCTCAATATTAGGGGAAACAAGCAAATAAATAGATAATAAAGCCTACTTTATTAAACAATTATTTAAACTTCAATATCCAGAAAAATTTTAGCAACGAAGGTATTAAAAATAATAAATATGAAGAGACAGCACTAAGAGAAAAACAAAAATACAATACCTTATGAAGTTACCAGGATAAAAATCAAAATCTTTTGATGATCATACAGTAAATGGGGACTGCTTACTGCTAAGTTGATTCAAAGACCCAGCTGAACATTAGATGCACTGTTATACTAACAAAAGGAGGTTAGGCATTTTACTGGTGGAGAACAACAGCATTCCTTCCAGCTTAATATGCCAGCTTTGGCTGTTATGTGTACCTTTTCCTTCTGCTTTCCCTGCTTGCAGAGAAACCTCATGTCTCTTATTAGAAAGAGAAAAGCAATCAGAGAGATTTTGGGGAAAAAAAAAGTTTATTACACATATGAAACTAGCAGTCAGTAACATACCTGATAGTGACAGTAACAAAGTTAGAATATAATGCAAGGCTTCATTTCAATATCATGCAAATAAATAATATAATATACATAAGCATGTAAGAGAGAGGGAAAGCAAGTGTTTGACATGTGTACTGTACTAGCTTGAACAGAAATGTTCCCTAAACTATTTCCATTTCTTTTGTTCTGCTCATTCATTTTTATCTCTCTCCTTATCTTCTGCCTTAAATTTATGTTTGCAGAGTGGTGATAAGTGGTATTCCTCACCTGGACTGTAGTTATTTCTGCAGCACTGAGACTACTTTCTAGAAAGAGCAAAGTTGCATTTTTTTGCAGGAGATACTCTGGTCCAAAGGAATCATGGCTGTGGTATGCGGGAACAGGCAATCACAGCAGCTGAGCCAAAATACTCTACTTACATTTGTTTCTCATTTCCCACATGAACCAAAAGCTTTTTAGGTACACGTGAATGGCAGTGATTAAAGACGGTTTTCGGGTTCAATGCAAGTACTCTAGTCTCCTGTATATAATGGTGCATATGAACTTGCAGTGGGCATCTTGCCATCCATTAGATGACAGACAAACTTGTCTGTTTGCAACAGAAGGAAATGGCACCTTTTGAACTCTTTTCAGTGGTCAAATACATGTCATGATGTAAATTAAGAAGAAAGAAAAACAGTATTTACAGGATTAATGGAAGAAATGATACATTAAGCATCTCAAAACACCTCAGATGCCACAGAATTTTTCTTTTTTTTATTGCAGTGGCATTTGAGTTTCTCAAGAAACAAGTTCTTTATGAAGTCTGGAAAACTTTTGTGTGGAATTTTTAAAAATGTGTCAATTTTGAAGTTTCAGAGTGGATTTTCATTTGGGGCAGAGAGGTTCTATTTATATTGACTTGTCATAATACTAAGTGATTGGCTGGTTTTACTGCAAGGAGCAAACACTGTGACCCAGGAAAAGAAAACCACGTTTGCATTAGAACTACCTACATAGTAGTTGCTGTTACTGACTTCTTAAAGCCAACTTTTATGCCCTATGTAATGCTAGTAGGAAGGCATGTTGTATTTGCTGTTACTGGCAAGTTGTGAACTAACTCTTAATAGAGATCCAATTTATGTTACTTTAAGAAAAGTGTTTCGAGGAGACATGTTTTAAAATGAATTTCATTCTAGTGTGCTTTTTGTCCTCTATGCCAATTTTTGCTAAGATGTTTCTGTGGGGGTAAGAAGGCAGATCACTAAAAAACAAAAGAAAAAAGGGCAAGGTTTCATGTGCACACCTACACATAAAATCTAAGTGATTCTTATCAGGAATAGTTAAACACCAGAGAAATCAGGGCAGTCATATAGGATGAAATTGGGAAGGAACGTCCAACATTTTAGTCTGTGAATAGAGTCAAAAAATAACACGAGAAATTATGTCAGTCAGACTCTCCACAGGGTTAAGGCGGGAATGGTCAGCTTTTTGCATGCTTTGAGACATCTTTTGCTCCCATGCAGATAATGCAGGGTGAACACACTAAGTTGTCTCTATACATCGTGTCACCTGACCCAGTGATAGTATCAGTGTTTTGTGTTACCAACAGCTGAAGTTTGCTAAAAGTTTCCATATAGGTCTGAAGCAGCGCCATTCCAGGGATTTCAGTCGACCTTTATTTCCCCTATTGAGGCTATGCCTCATTACTGATATACAGGATTAATGTGGGTTGCCTAGTATGCTACTATCCCAACTTTTTTTGGAGACTGAAATTTTATTATATTACTATAGAAAAGTGTAATATAAGTCTGTTTTCAGGGCTTTTTTCCCCTTTTTCTTTAGACTCACCTTTTCCACCTTCCAGAGAAAAGAAGTTAAAATGATCGAAATTAATCTACTGAAACCTTTAATCAGAGTGTTAGAATGAAAACAGTTAGTGTTACACCTGCAGGAGGCAGCTAATGTAATCTATTCTAAGAAAAATCAAACTGTTGAAATGAATATTCTTTAGAAAAAGATTTAAAGCAAAATAATAGCTTAGGGCCAAATGCCCTCCTTTACATTCCTTGATTTTTGCAGGGCAGGCAGGGCAGGTGCAAAGTAGCTAGATGATTACAGAAGATGAGAGTAGAAGTGATTCAGTCTATGGCCTGCCATTTCATTTCAAAACCCAGGAAAATTGTCTCCTCACTCCTTCATCTTTGATCTTTTCCAAAAACCGGGAAGCAGAACTGTGGTGAGGAAACTCAACAGCCCATTTCTCTTCCAGCTCTTAACTGTGCAAGAGGCAGGTCTTGCTCCCTTCCAATTCTGCAGGCCCATTTTAGTCCCATGCCCTTGGAAGGGAGAAGAGGAGGGTTGGGGCAGCCCTGTGAGGCATGGCACAGAACCCTCTGGGCAGCAAAGCAACCTGGGAGATGGGAAGGACTGGCATCTGTGCAGAGTAAAATTGGAGTCCGGTATGCAAGTTGAGAATTTAGACTTGGTTTACCATAGTGATCATTGCTTCAAGGTCAGTAGCAGGATTAGCTCACAAGTTGGGTCCAAAGAGTTATAGTAAATGGATTTACATCAAGCTGGTGGCCAGTCATTTGATGGGGTTCCTCACAGCTCCCTTTTAGGGGCCAGTTCTCTTTAATGTTTTCATAAATGACTCAGATATAGGACTATAAGGTGTTCTGACTGAGTTTGGTGATTATACTGAATTGGTAAGGAGCTATAGACCCTGTCAAAGGTGGAGAGGGCTTGCAGAGAGATCTAGACGAATTAGAGATCTGGGCAATTACCGACTGCATGAAGTTGAGCAAGTGCTGGATTCTGTACCTGTAAGGGGCAACCTGGCTATACATAACAGATGGGAGATGACATGCTGAGAACAGTCCTGCTGAAAGAGGTCTGGGTTCACAGCAAATTGAACATGAGTAAACAGTGTGCACAGGCAGCCAGGAAGGCAAACAGTATCCTGGGGTGCATGGAACATGGCATTGCTACCCAGGCAAGGGAAAGAATTGTTCTGCTTTGCTCTGCATTTTTGCAGCCTCACCTTGAGAACTGTGTGCAGTTTTGGGTGCCACGTTGCAAAAAAGAAGTAAAACTATTAGTGAGAGTTCAAAGGAAGGCTACAAAGATGTTAGGGTCTAGAGGGGAAGATGTATGAGGAGAGCCTGAGTCCCTGAGTGTGCTCAGCACAGAGCAGAGCAGGTTGAGGGAAGGCTTCATGGTGTCTGCAGCTCCCACAGGGAGCAGAGGGACAGCGGTGAGCTCTGTGGTGACAGTGGCAGGGCCTGAGGGGATGGCACGAAGCTGAGACAGGGTAAGGTCAGGTTGGATATCAGGAAAAAGTTCTTCACCAGAGGGTGTTCAGGCACTGGAACAGACTCCCTGGAGCAGTGGTCATGACACCAAGCTGCTGAAGCTCAAGAAGCATCTGGACAACTGAGTCATATGGTGCGATTTTTGGGTGGTCTTGTGTGGAGCCAAGAGGTAGACTTGATGGTCTCTGTGGGTCCCTTCCAACTGGAGATATTCTATGATGAAATGTGATATTTAAGCAAATGCTGTAACACTTTCAGCTCAATGTATTCTACATTTGAGCAGGGAGCACCATGCTGAGCTAGTTATCCTAAGCCTGTGTTTCATGCACTGCAGCTTAGGCAGGCCAGCAAATAGCTCAGTAACACCAGCTGAAATATCTATGCATATATTTGACAGCTCATTGAGAGAAAATCCCTGTAAAATTGATGACCTGAGTCCATTACCCAAGAATAAAATTGAGTTGGTTTAGTGAAGTAAACATTGGTAAGGGTGTTTGGATGCTGTTAGAGGAAATGAAATCCTTTCCATATATGGTAATATTTATTTTATGTTTTGTGTGCTTCAGTGGGAAATGAGCTCATATTTATCTTCTCTCAATAGAAAAAGGAATAGAGCTCCTGAAAAACTGTATGGTACCTGAATCACTGCTGCATGGCCTTACACTTTTGCTTCTGCATAGCATGGAGAGGACAATGCCCCTTTCAGATTTCTACTTACAGAATTACTTAGTACTGTGTCCTTGCAAGGGAAAGAAGTGGGGGAAGCAACAGCGCTGTTGTTGAGTAAGCAGTGGAAGCTCAGCCTTGATTCCAGTGCCAGTGGAACTGATGTTGTCTTGGTCAAGTTCTGCATCCCACCTCTATAGGATGGATTGCCCCATAGCAGATTTTTTGTCTCTATGCAGCTTTCAGCAGGCAGCTCATTTGCCATACTCAAACAACAGGAAGCAGAACTGAAAAAAACCTAGATTTCATTTTTTCTGCAGTTGTAATGGCTAGTCTCCAGAAGGAAAGCAATTTAGCAAAACAAAAACAAAAACGAAAACAAAAAACAAAACCAACAAAAACAAAACAAAACAAAACAACCAAAACCAACAACAACAACAAAAAAAAACCAACCCAACATTAGATTCATATGGCCAGAACTAATTGTTTCTGCGTTTAGCTGGGATAATTTACCCTAGTGAGCTTCCTCAGACTCAGCTGGGTCAACAATTTTCTAGTTGCATCTTGTCATCAGAAAGCAAAGTACCTCAGAGACATGAACTTTGGGAAAACTTGTGACAGTTCTGGACATCTTTGGTTTCATGAGTGAATCCAAATATCATGATCGCTAAAAAACCCAAATAACACGATAATGGAAAAATGAGGGGGAGGAGAAAACATCTCTTGTAACTTCTTTCACGTACACCTTAGGATCATCTTTCAACATATGAGAATAGTATTGTTTTTAAATGCCTATCTTGACCTCGTCTTCCTTAAATGGATAGCAATGTATACACTGAAATGGAATATAAGATTTGCTTTATTCCTTATGTTGAAAAGTTATACGTGTACTGTACTTTTCTTCCTTATTCATATGACTGTAGGACTCATGGCCTAAAATCTTTTCCCCAACAGCACATGATTAGCCTGTAGAGCAAGTTATGCTTGAGAAATGTGTTCAAGCTTAGACCTTGAAAGGGAGAACAAACAGTGGAATGGAAAATGTTTATACAGATAATTCAAATTTTCGTTTCAGATTCAGGTGTTTATATATATAATATATATTTACCAGATATGTTAATTGAGTGTTCCTTTATTATTCTTTTCCTTATTGTAACAATCAAATGATATAGTGAACAATTTTTTATTCCAAGCTTAGTAGTTGTTCGGACTCCACAAGTTAAAAAACTTTCTCACAGAAAGCCACTTATCTAACATATCATCATCTTGCCTGCTGTGAGGAATGCTTCATAAGCATAAATGGACTTAATTTCCACAACAGCACTGGGAAGTGAGAAGTTTTTCAGCCTTGCTGAAGAGTTGAAGAAGATGAGGAGAAGGGAAATTTAAGGGCCTGACCAACAGGTAGCTCAGAGGTAGGCAAGAACCCAGTAATTCCTCTTGTCCCTGATGGAGGTGTGATTTTCCTCTCCTCTCAGTTCCTTCTGTACAGTGGGGAAGGCTATGAGAGGCCAGCAGATACATGGAATGTAAAGCTCATCACTGCTACTTTAAGCAGTGATTTTGCAGCCTTGTGACAGTACAGGCAAACAGGGCTGTAAAACAGTGACCCTTGAAGCTTGTCTTGAAACTGGGAGTATGCCAATTTAACCAACTTTACTGTTAATTTTAGATAGATAAATGGGAGCTAAAGCAAAAGGGATATAGACTGTGTTCCTTCTTACCACCCAGCAGCATCTGCTGGCCAGTATTTTTCTTCTAACACCTATTAATCCACCCCATTGCCTTAGTTGCCATCTGTGCCAGAAAGTTTACCCTGATTGTTCAGCAAACTGTTACCAGCGCCAGGGAGCACAGTGTCTTGGTTCTGGGTGGGAGCAGATACATGTCTCAGTCGCTCTTACCCAAAATGCTGACATAGATTTTGCACCCAAGGATAAACCTGCAGAAATGAGACAGTGTGAGTAGGATGTGTTCTGCATCCTATTCAAATGGCTACTGAGCTCTTTTCATCTTTCCAAGCAACAGCTTTGGCCAACAACTTTCATGTACAGTTTACCACAAGAGGTGGATCGTAGCTAGAGCTTTCTTCTCATTATGACCTGTGGCTGAGTGCATTTGACCACACAGACTGCATTTTTGTACTATGTCATTTCTGTATAAAAATGTGAGTATTCTGCACCAAGTGACTGTAATTAGCCACTATTTTTTTTTAAACCGATGTCTCTAAAATGCATTAATATATACCTGCATCTATAGGACTATATATGTTTCAGTCATGCTAACATAAAATATTCTGTTTCTTTAGGACTCCCTTCAACGTTTTATTTTCTCTTTATCTGAGGTCCTAAGCATAATGCAACTCTGTTTCCCAAGCTGTCTAACTATGGCTTTAATTTTTTGCCTCTTTTGTTAACAAAGAAAAATCAGATCAATTTCATAGAACTGTGGAATGGCCTAGGTTGGAAGGGTCCTTAAAAATCATCCAGTTCTAACCCCCTGCTATGGGCAGGGTTACCACCCACCAGATCAGGCTGCCCAGGTCTACGTCTGATGCTGCCTTGAGTTTCTCCAGAGATGGGGTATCCACAGCTTCTCTGGGCGGTCTGTACCAGTACCTCACCACCCTCTGAGTAAAGAATTAGCTCCTAATGTCTAAACTAAATTTCTCCTCTTTTAGTTTAAATCCATTCCTCCTTGTCCTATCACTATCAGACCATGTAAAAAGTCGATCCTCCTCCTGCTTATAAGCTCCCTCCAATTTCATCAAACTGCTGGTGAAGTACATAGACAGTTTACTATAATTAGGACACTGCATTACAGAAGTGATCTAAAGAGTCCTGTTAAATGTCATTGCTCTTAGGAATGAAACTGCAGAAGTTGAAATTGAAATAGAATTTTGAAAAGGAGAGTTGAGTAATTTACTTAACTATTCAGTCATGTTCACAGATGTGCTCGTGATTTGTATTTTAATTTAACATGAGTTTTCTTTCTCCAGTAAAAGTTCAGGAGGAATCTTTGATACGAACCATGTAATCCTATAATAGCCTACTCTTTGTTTAGCAGCGGTTAGGCACCCTCCATTCCTTTCAGCAGTTGGCACAATGCAGGTAATGATGTGGTGCATGATGACAAATGCCTTCATTGTTACATTTCCTATTGATTTCATATGCCAGATTCTTCAAAACACCACAGAGTAAACCTAGTGCTGATTACTGATTACAGTTTAAATCTCAATCCTTTTCAAGTTTATTTTAAGAGAATATAAATTTACTTCAGAATAAGTTTTACTGCAATCTTATCTATGTGGATGGAGCCTGTATTGTTAATTCATTAGAAGTAGGTGCCTATCCTGGATATAACTGCTATGTGTATTGAGTTGCAAGATTGGAGCCTAAATAAGAACCTCTGTACTCTGTGGAGAGGAAATATAATATGAGAAAGATTTGTTCATATATGGCACCATTTAAGAATTAGCCTTGTAATCTAACTGAATTCAGAATTTTTTCTGAAACCTTTTTCTTATATCTGACACATACTACACTAACTTGCATTTCTGAGAGCCAGGCAGCCCCTTCAGGAAAATGTAGTCACTGCTCAGCTGCTATGAGTTGGCAAATACACAGTAATAAAGACTTGGCCTTGACCTCTTCTTTGCTTTAGAACTGGTGAGAGTAAATTTGGACTGTATTCAGGACAGAAATGATTACATAGTTCATGTAATCATTCAGATACATTTTATTCTGCTTAGTTGTTCCCCATGCCTGCCATAGGCTTGCTTGATTTCGCTGAATATTAGATATACTTCTGAATCCCCCTGTTCTGCAGACAGGAGTTTGAACTTCTACTCTTTCTTTCTCTCCATTATAAGATTATATCCCTGAACAATGTACAATGCCCCTGAATAGTGTATAGTGTAAAGCTGTGGTTTTCTTTTTAGGATATTTTATTTTGCATCCCTTATAGAAACATTTCCTTAGGTGCAGAACTGTCTGTGTTTTATAACATAAAAATCACCGGTTGTCTAACAAACTCTATATATCTTTAGGTAGAGAAATGCACTGTAGTATTTTGACCTCATTTGAGGATAAAGTACACTACGCAGAATAAAGTGAGAAGGACACGGAGCCAAACTTTCAGGGGTGATCAAACGTCATATTTATGGATGGACAGGTTGTCAGGATGGAACAGACTATGAAAGCATTAAGATCTGGAAATGGGAAAGGAAGGAAAGGGAAGGCAAGGCAAGGCAAAAGAGTGCTTTTGATAGTTAAACGCTGAAACTTTATTGAAAAGGGGTTGGGGTTGTAATGAAAACAGCATCTGGCTGTGATTGCTAAAACTTGATTGCAAGAGGGAAAACTGAATGATATTATCTCACACTGATTGACATTTAAAAAAAAAAAAAAAGCACTTGAAAAATGGACATAAAAAAGCAAAGTTAGACAGATGTAAAAAAGCAACAGCTGCTGGAGATGGACAAGCTTTCCCTGGGGACATATTGCCAAGGAAAAATAAGAGTCTTATTCTGATTGCCTGCTGCTGCAAATTAGTATTACCTCTGCTGATGCCAAACTAGTTGTGCTAGAGTAAAACTGGCGTAAAATCAGAATCAGGTATTGAAAGCAAAGGGATGGGATATGACAAACTTCTGTTGCATTATTGTCACATGTAGCTGAGGTTGTAACCTTGATTTATTTGGGGTTTTTTTATGATTGATGACATACTCAAATATTGGCAGCATGGTCAGATTATTGCTCCAGGTGAAATACCCATTGAGCTATTATAGACACAGAAAACAGAGAAGTGGGTGGGTATGGATTCTTCCTGTTGTAGATCACCTTGCTGAAAGAAAATTGGTGCTTATCTATTCTCAGGGATACTTGGGGGTATAATGGAGGCAGAAGGATAATGATTTGAGCCTGCAATGCTCCTCATCCTCTTGAGGGCTCTTAAGCAACAGTTCCTGCTGATGGGAGGTGGGTGTTCCTAAACCAGATGTTGTGGTTTAGACCAGCAGGTGGCTCAGCACCACGCAGTCATTCACTCACTTCCCTCCTCCCAGAGGGATGGGGGAGAGAATGAGGGAAAAAAATGTAGAACTTGTGAGTGGAGATAATTATTTACCAAGACAGAGAAAAGGAAAAAGATAAAATTGTAACTATATATATGTGTGTATATATATGAATGTGTATAACAAGTGGTGCGCAAGCAATTGCTTACCACCTCCCAACCAATGCCCAGCTAGCCCTCCAAGTAGCAGAAGAGAGAAAGCTGAGCTCCTACCCCTTCAAAACTCCATCTACATGATGTCATATGGTATGGAATATCCATTTGGCCAGTTTAAGTCAGCTGTCCTAATTCTTCCAGCTCCTTGGGCCCTTCACCGAGAATGGCATCTGCACAACACTGCTTGGTAGCAACTATAAACATTGGTGTGTTATCAGCATTGTTTTTTCTCCTAGAACCAAAGCATAGCATCATACCAAACATGGGAGAGAACAGTTCAGTCTCAGCTGAAACTAAGACACTATCAGCCCCATTTTCCATACCATTTTCATCATGTTCAGGTCCCACAACTTCTGTGCATCCTAACTAATTACCACCACCTATCTTGGTTTTTTTTTTGTTTTGTTCTGTTTTTGTTTTT
The DNA here is from genome assembly GCF_951394365.1 of Tetrao urogallus. Lineage (NCBI taxonomy): Eukaryota > Metazoa > Chordata > Aves > Galliformes > Phasianidae > Tetrao > Tetrao urogallus. The sequence continues at coordinate 37,870,103 of NC_136818.1, forward strand.
TATATATATATACCTACATATTACTTCCACAGTCTATCGACCATCCATTTATTTTGTTTCTGGTATTCATTTAGTTCATAACTATAAGCTCCATTTGTCGTAACAGTCCTTCAGTGCAGGAGGGATAATTCACAGTGTTGGGTTAATGCATGCAGAAGCTAGTTCTGGTTCCATCAGACTTCATTCTTCTTTAACCTGGGCAGTTCTTACTGCAATACCATTAACAAGACATATAACAGCCATAATAATGATGACATACAGTATAATATACCTATTGAACATACACAATTTAAATTATTGTCTGTTCTCATCCAGCGTCAAATCACCTTCAGGTACAAAACAGATGTCCTCATCCTTCTGCATTACACACCATGTGCATCCAGGTCCTTCAGCAAAAGCAATCCCATGAATAGGACTGGCTTTGCCTGAGGCAAGAATAACCTAGATTGTCTTGCTCAGCATGTTCTTTATGTGCACCACCAGAACTTTATCCCCTCTTACACTATGCAGGAAATTTGACTGGGCAGAACCAACATGATTGGCAGATCCTTGCATGTTGACTAGCCAGGTGGCTTTTGCTAAATGTGTGTCCCAGTGTTGGAAAGTTCTAGCACCCATTGCTCTCCATGTAGTCTTTAACAGTCCATTGTATTGTTCCATTTTTCCAGATGCTGGTGCATGATAGGAAATATGATATACCCACTCAATGCCACACTCTTCGGCCCAGGTATTTAAGAGATTGTTTTAGAAATGAATTTCGTTGTCTGACTTGATTCTTCCTGGGATGCCATGTCACCACAAGTCTTGCTTTCTGAGACCTAAGGCAGTATTTCAGGTGATGGCATGAGTCACGGGATATGCTTCTAACCATCCGGTGGTTGCTTCCCCCATTGTAAGCACATGGCATTTGCCATGGGTTAGGGTGTGCGAGTGTGATATAATCCACCTGCCAAGCCTCTCCCTATTTATATTTCAACTGTAGTTATAGAATTATAGAATGGTTTGGTTAGAAGTGACACTGAAGATCATCTAGTTCCAGCCCCCCTTCTGTAGGCAGGAGCACCTCTCACTAGGCCAGACTGCAGAGCAATGGGCAGTGCTGAGACAAACCCATCTGGGCCATTGCAGTGTGGACGACATCACTGCTTGGGAAGAGAACATGATTGTAAAGATGTCATGTAGATGCTCACATACCCTAAAGTTGTGCCACTGAATAGCATGAGAACAACCAGCAGGTGGATTGGGCAGCTAGGATTGAAGTAGTCCAGGCAGATCTAGACTGGCAACATAAAGTTGAACTATTTCTAGCTCAATGGGCCCATGACACTTCAGGAAATCAAGGAAGAGATGCAACTTATAGATGCACTTGGGATTGAGGGGATTGACTTGACTATGGATGCTATTGCACAGGTTGTCCATGAATGTGAAACATGCTGTAATTAAGCAAGCCATGCAGATATAACCTCTTTTGTATGAAGGCATTATTTTTAGATCAGCCTCATAAAATATATATTGTTAATACATATGTGACAAAAATTATTTTAATTTTAATGTATTTTTATTAAAACAAAAAAGCACAACAAAAACACAGAACTAGCGGGATATGAGACCTTGTATTTGTGAAATTAATGCATCAGACTGGTTTCATGGCAGTAGTTGCTATTCGTAGTAAGTTCTCAAGGTGTTTGTCAGAGATTTTTAATGAAATTTTACTCTCTCTCTGTTTCCTAGAAAAGTTTGTTCACAAATGTACATACTGCCAAAAGTGGTGACATGAATAAGGTCTGACTGTGAAGAGAGAGGCATTTCTCTCTGGTAAGAGAGGGTTTATAGAAGTTTGATAAAGAAACACGATCACATTTTGGATTGCAACTCTATACACTTCATTTGAAACTTTGCAAGTAATGTATTTATGTAGGCTGAAAATGGAGTCACAAGTAAACCAGAAAATTGATGTTGTTCATTTGTTCTTTGCAATCTTGAAACCTATTCTCTCATTCCTTTATCAAAACAGAAAGCATGGCTGCATATTTTTTTGCTGTTCATAGGACTGTGTTTCAGTCAGCCAATGTATCAAAATCCATAACCTTCCATGCCATAACTTGAGCTAGCACTGCAATGTGTCCCGTGCCCTGTTTTCAGCCCGGATGGGTTCATAGCACACCCGTGTTTGTTTGGTGCTGGGTGATGGCTGTGTGCCTGGGTCAGAGCCGCTGCCATGATGGCCCAGGGCAGGGGGCGGGCTGCAGCGTGAGCTGTGCTGGGTCACAGGGTAGGTATGCCTGCTCTGTCCTATACAGCATGGATCAACTCTGGCTGCAAGACAAAAGATTAGAAGTGAGTGTGAGCAGACTCATAAATTCCCTTTCCTGTGGTAGGGAAAGTGGGATATTACAAAATTAGGAAGGGACAGATGAATGGAAAGTTAAAATGGATTTCTAAAATAATTTTTAAGAGGCTGTTGGTAATGTAGATCTTTTAACACTATTGTGTGACTAAGAATGAGATTACAGTGCGCTCATGCAATTCACAGAGAAGGCAGGAAAAGAATTGCGAAAAGGCTGATACTTTGAGAGGAATTTGCATTGTCTGCTTTAAACAACTGTCTTGCATTGGTAAAACTGAGATCAGGAACACACAGACACAGAAATAACTTCAGAGCAACATATTCAATGTCTTCTCTGATACTTGATGGAGAAACTTAAGGACACTAGGGAGAGTAGCACTCCAGCAGAAGCGCAGAAGGTTGGCTCCCTAAAGCAGTGACTATCCTTTTAGTGCTGCCTCACCAGGGCAGGATAGCAGGACTGAAGATAATTCTATTCCATTTTATCTATTCTTAGAGAAAACAGAATATTAAACATGTCACAGCACCACTAACAGTAGGCTAACACAAGAAAGGATGAACGCTCTGCCTCCCACTCTCATCAGGCAGTTAACTGCATGTTTCTTTTTCCCACCATACATAGTTTGTGCTTCAGCAAATTTCTTTAGGCTGACAAGAACAGAAGTAGTGTGTCTTATCAATTGGGCTTTCATCCTGTTTCACCAAACTTCTGAAGCTTTTTTTTCCCCTGGCTTTCTGACTTGTTTCTTCCTCTCAAACCTCCTCCCAAGCATGTTGTACAGTGGTTTTCCATGCAGAAATTAATTTTATGGGATGTATTGCATAGGGGGACCAGCTTTACAGAGACTGTTTGCCCTTCAATATCAGCACATCCTTTGCTAAGGCAAAGGAAGATCTATTCACTTTTTTATTTTGTGCTATTATTCAAAAAATGTGGCTTTGAGCTCAAAGGGGTCACCAAACTGAAGGCTATAGCATTGTATATATATACATATATATATATTGTATATATATATATTGTATATAGCATTGCTTCCTTGCTTTACAGACAATAATTTGCAAACAAATTATTGGACATGTTAAGAAAGTATGTCCATGAAGCCCTCAGTGAAAGATTAATTCCATTAAACTAGCATCATCTAGGCTGTTCTGAGGACCTAGATGGTAAGACAATGGCAAAAATTAATTTCCTCCCAGTTTGGATCCATTCTGATTTTAAATCTGTTTTGTGTTATACGGACGCCTGGCACTTCTGCATTTGGTGTTTAATGCTGTCTGTAAACATGCCTTTTCTGCTTCTCTAAACTCTTACCTTAATCATTATCACCTTCGGAGAAATTTGTTGTAATTTGCTGGGGTTTTTTCTAGAGTAGAGGGAATGATGATACTTTGCATTTGATACTGCCGATTGCAAGGTCATCGCAGGGGAATTTACCTGTGTGATGATATGAGCAGTATATGTAAGTCTTACCTCCTTAAAACTTACTTCTAGCAAAAGCTATCCTTCCGTTTCTCAGCAGTGTCTAAACTAAATGGATCCTTGAGCTGGACTGAAGTACCTTGCACAGATTCAAATGTTAATTGATAATAATTTTATGCACCATGTAAATCTTTACATAACAAAGTGTTTTCACATTCATCTCATGTAGTTGTATTTCCTTTTTGATGACAAACTAAACTGTCACTGGTGTGTGCAGCATTCCAAGTGACCTCTAGCATTCCAGCTTGATTTGCTCCGAATTTGTGTGGTTGTATTTAAAATCAGGAACATAATAAAGCACTCTTTGGGAATACCAACTTTTGAATACTCAATCTTCCCCAATCAGTGTAGCTGGGTTAAGCGTGGTTTTGATGTAAGGAAGTGCTATTTTCCTGTTGTCTCCAAAAGGACTTGTTCCCTGTCATTCCACAGCTGAATTTGACTCTCAGCTTGTAAGTCTCCACTCTTCTTTCCTACTAATATGCAATGATCTGTGACAATAGAAATAATGTTTGACCTTGTTTTGTCTTGTTAACAGCATGTGGTTAGAATATTGTACTGCTATTTCAGTATTATTTTTATGCTTGTCCCCTACCGTCTTGGCTGGTTGCCAGCACGGTGATTTATGCTTTGTTTGCCTCCAGATGTGATTATTGCTTTGCTTTCCTGGCTGCGCTTATCTGAATGAATTCTTCACAGATTTCAATGCCGGAGCACTCAAATCAGGGACTTGTTTAAACTAATTTTCAGTGAAAATGGGCATAGAACTTACTAAAGGAACACAAAGCCCCTGGACAAAATTTTAATTTCAATAGAAATGTTTAAATTAACTTATTTTTCTTCAAATGATGATGGTGATGTAAGCTAGCCGCAATTCAAACAATGGAATTTCTTCTTTTTAAATGCAGCCCTGGACTGCATTTTCCAGTCGGGAAACTTTTTCATGACACTTAACAACCTTTAGTTAAGACTTGTACCTTCATGGTGAAAAGACAGCATACATGGAAGATTTAAAAGCCTTTGATTTCTGTTTCCTTTCACATTAAAAAATGGCTTTAATGCCTACTTTAAGATATGTTGAACTTCAGGGAAGTTGAAATTTTATATTTCTAATCAGTGCTCTATATAGAGTGTTTAACGTCACACATATCTTCTCTTTCCAGAAGTAATCCCTTTTCTCTTCACCTTCCCAAGCATCTGAGAGCAGTGGTTTACCTAATCAATTTAAGATTGAGCATGTTGGAGATGAAAGCAGAACTACTCAGACTTAAGTGAACAAAGTAAAGAATCTTGCATTACAAACTGTTAGCTCATCTTTCTATGGAGCCTCTCCCCACAAAATACTGAGGCTCTCAATTATCTTGTTTTTAAATCTGCATCGCCTCTGACTTTAGTATGAATGATAAACTGGTATAGATGTCATATCATATATCATTCATATACTGGTATAGACTTTAGTAAGGTGTAACAAGAAAATGCATTATTAGTTTGAAATACACCTTTAGAGGAGATGTTTGAATTCAGACATCTGGAAAATGAAAGCATTACATGTTGACCTACTATGATTTGCTACGATGCTAGTAATTTTCTATTCATTTGCTGCAGCATCAACAAAAAGAGTATTGTATTTAAAAGCAGAACTGCTGGTACTGTATTATTTAGAACAGTACTCCCCAAAGTGAAATGACTACAGAGAGCTACTGCAGCTAGACACGTTTCAGTTCTGTTGCCTTGAAATATACAGGGTCAACATGTATTCATTTGCAAACACATCTTCACTTCTGCAGCAATAGAAGGCAGGTCATCTGTGTAAAATGATACCAGTTGCTGCAGAAATGCCCTACCAGCTACAAGAAATCAGAGCTTTGTGATATCTTCTGCAGTAACTGTACCAGTTATCCTTGAAGTTCCCTGACCCAAGGCAAAAAGGACATTTTAAAATTAAATACGTAACTGAAGTAAAACATGAAGTAGTAATGTGCATGCCATGCAGACTCTTCTTTTTATTAACAGTGAAACTGTGCACTGCTTGCTCTTCAGGATCTGTTTGTGCTACCTTCAATTACTGAGAGCTGCTCAGATCCGGCTCCAGTGTCACTGTTTGTATTGCACAGAAACATGAATTAAGTCTGTCAGTCTTTTGATGTATATATGCCAAGTCAACAGTGCAGTCATTGTAAGTACTTATCAAAACCCCTCTGTGTTTTCTACCAATGAAGACAGAACAATTTTTGCCCCTTTGTTTGTTTTTATTCCTCTCTGTGGAAGATGCCTTTAATAGTGAAGTTTATCTGTCAGCTGGAAAAAAACAATCTTTTCAGGTGTTGTTCATAATTACAGATTTTCAGATTTGTGAAGTTTGCATTTTATATTTTCACTTCAGGACTTAATGTCTCAAAAAGCATGAAGTAAACATTAGATCTAACATTGCTTTCTTATATTTTCTTACTTTGCCAGTTACCCTGATCTGTTCTGTTAAGAACCAGGACAAAAAAAAAGAAAAAAAAAGCATTAAATGTCACCACATTTTCTTCACCTTACTTGCTAGTTACTTGTAAGGGATCAGACCTAGCAGTAGCCCTTCAAGAAAGCAGAAGTTTGGACAGGGAGACATTTACTGAATTCCAAAATATAGTTAAATGCAAGCTAATCTCTTTATGGACAAATATTAAGCTGACATTGTCAGTTTAATTTATCAAGGGAATTAAAGTGCTGTTGCCTCAGGGGCTCGAGGAAAAGGTATTTTGAGTTTTGGTCATTATGCCTGGCATAATAGTCTCTCTCTCTCTTTTGTTTTGTTTTTTTTTTTGTTTGAATCAATTCTATAGTCTAAAAAAAAAAAAAATCCAACCAACCAAACAAGCAAACAAAAAAAACAGCAGTAGTATACAGGAAAAAATATCAAGAAACCCATACACTTTCATTTGGATTATCTGTAATGGCCAAAATCTCAAAGACAATATAAATCTATAATTAAATTCCAACATAGCGAATTAGGAGGTCTTTGTTTCCGTATCTGCTATTGTTAATCTGTCAGCTTTCATTAGACCCACAGGTTCAGTTCTGCACTCCTCAAAGCTCAGAGCTGTACTAATTTGTGTAATTGATATAGGTGTCATGGTTTAAGGCCGAATGACAGTGCAGAGACTAACTAGATTTGGATACCAAGCACTTCAGTCACAGATACATGCAATTTGCAGAATTGCACATCTTCTAGTTCTACTGGAAAAGTGGCATACTCCAGGAGAGAAGCTGATGAGATAGTTTAATCTTTCCTGCCATATCATGCGTCCTTGTGTGTGTGTGTTTTGTGTGTGTTCTCTCTTTACAACTATGAGTATCCTCTTCTTTCTGTGCTTTTACTATATTTAAAACAGCAAAAAATGTTAATGATATTGCTGTTAATAACACTTGCCATAAGCTTCAGCTGTAAACTTACTGCAAAATAAAAAATATTCAACTCAACCAACAGCATCCCTCATGTTCGCACTCCCTAGCAAAACAACAGCAACAAAAACCCTGTGGCTTTCTATAATGTAAAGATTTCTCAGTTGGATTTGATCCAATTTATTTCCAGTGAGATTCACAGTCAGGAAGAAAAAAGTTACTCTGCTTTGAAAAATAATGATAATAAAAAATTGAATAGATTCATTTGTATTCTTCCATCAGCTACCTATGATTCATACTTACATCTTGGAATACAATACATAGATGAGTCATACTGAGAAACAGCCTCTGCATCAGAAATTACACTGTCAGTCTGGAATAACATTCTTTCCCAAACTAAAACAAAGATGGGCCTGCAGTAACCACAGATAAAGCTCCACAAGGTTGGAGAACTTGTTCAGAAAGCCCCTCTGGATTTGCAAAACCAGAGGCTGATTCAGAGCATACGAAGTCCACCCTCGCTAATTCCCATTAGCCCTGGTCCTACTGGGAACCTCACAGTCTCACAATTTTAGGCTATGATTTTTCTAAGTACAAGATGTCTTAAAGGACAGCTTGAACTTTATTCTTGCTGAGCCTCCCTCCCAGGCTTTTCTCTTTCAGTACTTGAAGGACTGTAAGCCTTTGTCCAGCTCTCAGAGGGTTTGTGTACATCTGAGGTCAGAGAGATAGGCATCAGACTTCATGTCTGGTAATGCAGACATTACAGTGCACACACTTAGTGATGTTTACAAGTGGTTTGCTGAGAACAACAAATTCAGATGCATGTGCCAGGTCAATGTCAGAACTGGAAGTGCTGCTGCAATGGTCAGTGTTCTGTCCCTGCTGACAGGAAGCTTGGAGTAGTATCTGCCTGAAGAACTCCAGCCATGCAAGCGCACTGCCTAGGGAGATGTCAGGAGATTTACTGCTCCTATTGAAGAGCCTTTGACGAAGCAGTGTCTTTTTTATATTTACATGTCCTCTTAAATTTGTGGAGGCTAGAACATCAACTTTGTCTTCTTGTTCTCTTCTGTACCTAGATCATCATTCCAGATGGAAGGAATGAAGCGTAGGAGCTTTCTAGCTTAACCAAGATCCTTTAAATTTTTTTGAATGATGAAAATTGTAAATAGAGAGAGGGAGCTTCATACCAACTGCATTTGCTCACTGCCAAATGCACTGTAATTCCCTAGCCTTTTAAATAAATGCCATTCATATGCATTGCAAAGCCCGCAGGGGGAGGAACTAGGCATACCGACATTTGAAGCTCAGTACTAAAAAGGCTGGATACCATTCAGGCTGTGGTTTCTGAATCCAAGTAAGAATAAAACACAAGCATTTTTCCCAAATTCTGTAAACACAAGACTGCACACCTTAAATCTCGTGTATGTAGTTTGCCTGATTAGTGCTTTCAGAGTATTAGTAAAACTTAGTAAGGGCAAACAGATGTGAAAACTGGAGTATATGAAATATGAGTGATTACGTTATATATGCATCTGAGAATTGTACTTTATTCAAGTCAGGATCTAATCCAGCTCCCATTAAGTCAGTGGGAATGTTGCCAATGAAAACAATATTAACAGGATCTGGCCAAAATAATTTAATCCACCCTCTTCAGCTGCTGTGCTCACAGCAAGAATGTTGCCATTAAGAAGTTTATATGGACATAAATATTCACTTTAATTTCCTAGACTTTCCTATGTCTACTTGCATAAAATTGCATTTGTGATTAAAAAAAGAACAACATGGCTGCATTTTAATCACTATAGGTTCAGGAATAGATAGAAAAAAAAAAAAAAAAAAAAAAAAAAACCAGTTCAAATATTTTGTACAGATTAGATTGTGATCCTGAATTAACAATTCATGTTAGAGTTTTTTAATTTCTTCTTCTTTCTCTGTTGACTTATCTTTTTCCAGGCTAATATGTGAGGGTGACTATGATGGGTTTGGTCTTTTTTCTACTGTAATTGCATTCTGTAATTGTCGTCTCACCTCAGCTGCAATTTATTCCAAGAAGAAGAAGGGTTTAGGGGTGTACCATGCAAAGTCTATGGCCAATAGGCTGCTACAAAGCAGCCTATTCGGAGGATGTTAGACATCAAGACATTGACAAGGGCAAGTCTTTACCACCTGAAGTTTTTGAAAACAGTTTCAAAGGTTTACAAAATCAGATCCTGCTTGTCAGTGCTGCTAGTTGTCTATTAACTTCATTAGGAGTTGCCCTCATTGAGAATTGCTCAGGTTTACCTCTTTGGCTTCCCTGGGGAGGAAGAAGTGCCCTCCTTGGAGACCTCGTGCCTTCTACTCCCTTCACAGAAGCAAACCATACAGTGGCTGTCATTTAAAAGTAACTACATGCTCAGTAATATCTGGTGTTCACCGTGGTTATTTCAGCTGTAGCTAACTTTGGAGGGGAGGACAACTGTATCTTTCATGACTTCCCTGCCTTTCTTACAAGTTTCTGTTCCCTTTTTTTGCTGATGTCCTACAACCTTATGATACCATCCTATCCATCTTGTTACCAAAGTTAAAAAGTCATTAAATCCTCAGCAACTGTTCTCACTCCTGTCTCCCCCCTCTTCTTTTTCTCTTTCTGAATCTTCGGAAATCTTTGGAGACTAAAATAAGGAGAAGTTGTAACATGCATTCATATTAACACCACTTTATGGCATCAGAACCATATCTAGAGTTCTGATCTTTATGAGGAAATCTCTTAGGTTTTTTTGAATGTTTTTCTCTGTGCTTAAAACTATTTCTCAGTGAAGCCTAGGCCAGGCAGAGAGCAATTCAGAAGATAGTAACTCCCCTTCAGAGTGGTACTGCAGTGTACACAGATTTTGGTTGCCAAATGGCACCACTGAGAAGTTGTATATCTAGACCCAACTTCCTCACATTCCAGTCTTCAAGTTTACTTTTTGATTTTCTTTATGTTCCTTTCTTTTGATAGGGACTTGCTAGTGGTTTCCAAATCCAAACCCTTGTAGTTTCTCCTTTTTTTCTGATATTTGTGCAGATTTTCATTTAGTGTCTGACTTCTGCTTTCCTCTCATCACATAGCCTTGGCTTTTACTATCTATTTACTATAGGGTAGAGATATGTGTACTAGCTATTTTGTTTGGGGGTTTTTCTCGTTTCTTTGTTTTTCTGTTTGTTTGCTTTTTAAACTTATAATATTAAACTACAGAGACAGTTAACCAGGAAATATTTGGATCATTTTGTCGTGGCTACCTGAATTCTATTAATGAATAGAGAAGGTTACAAATTTCTCATGCTCTCTCCTAAAAATATTTGGAAGGATTTTATATGTGTCTCTGCAAAATCATTTAATTTTGTATTCCAACTATCTGGTTATAAAGTTAATAATATAAGGGGTGCTCTGAAAGTAATGTCTCCAATTTTATTTATTTATTTTAATTATTATTTTATTTATTATACATCAGAGGTGGATGGTGGTGGTATGGCATCATAGTTGAACCTTCCCACCACTATTCCATTACATTTTGTTGTTATGTGACAAATAGCAGCAGAGGGGCAGTCTCACAAATGGTGTCTGACATAGAAGTGCAGATGAAGCAAAGATGTGGAGTTCAATTCCTCCATGAGAAAAAAACGGCACTCATCATCATCATCACATGCTTGCAGAACTTTTATAGAGATCAACAGTGGGTGTAAGAAAGTGAATTGGTGGGTGGTGCATTTCAGCAGTGGCAACAACAGTGTGAAACAGAAGTCACATTCCAGATGACCATGCAGATTTTTTCTAGCATGGCATGCAGGCTTTTGCTCACTGAGGGCAAAAATGCAAAGCTAATGATGGGGACAATGTTGAAAAACAGTGTTTTGTAGTTTCTGTAGCTGAGAATTTGTTTTGTCAAATAGTGTTATTGTGCTGTATGTATCTGTTGTAATTTCCATGGAAATAAATAGGAGGCATTATTTTTGGAGCGACCTACATATATTAGGTTTGGTTTCTTGAAAAGAGACAGTGAAATTCAATGGATTCCATTAAAATCCTGAATAGGAAATGAGATAAAAACATTCCCCCTGGTTATAATGAGTTATTAGTTCTATGACAGAACATTATTTTCTACTTATATTTAGTGAATTATTCATTACAAGGAGATTAGTTTAAGAAATGACTCTAAAAAAGAAACAAAATCTCTCAACATATAGTTGCTTGATTTTTATTTTGTTTTTGATTACCTAACCTATTGAGAGAATCAATGAATCTTTACTGTATTCCTTAATGGCATGGAAAAACATTACAACGACACAGTAGCTTATTTATAGCTATATAAAGTTGAATTACTTTTAATGAGACAGTTGCATACAATTATTGCAATCACACTGAAATGGAACTGCTACCTCAGCACGTTTCGGAGTAACTCTTAGGATTTCATTTTGCAGCTGGTGGAAAAAGTAAACTTCGTCTGACCTGCTCTCCTGGATGCAATGCATGCACTGTGTGCACTACCACTGTTTCTGGAAGGAGGGCGCCCATGCTGTTCCACTTTAAGCTGTAAACACCAATTCCTCTGAGGTGTCCAACACTTGGTGCAAAATATGAGTAAGTAATGTTTTCATGGATGTCAGCTCTCACAGTAAGTCTGTTTTCTGTTTCAATTAATATTTTGCATAAATCAGTGTCTCAGTAAAATAAGCAATACCAGACTGAAAAGAACACAAGACAACTGTAATTAAGCCACGTGTTTAATAATGTGCAGAACAAACAATGGAAAAAATTACTCTCTGGTTAGTAAATCAATTGTAATCAACCTCATTCCGCCCACTCATCCACCTCTATGAGGGGATAATACAGCTGTAGATATCAGGAACAAATCCAGCAACTAAATTAATAAAACCAAATTGGTGGTTCAGCTACACGTGTTGGCATGAATGTATTACTCCCTACAGCTTTATCTCTACAAACATCTTTTTGTTCCCAGAGGGCACTTAAAAATACATAGTATACAAAGAAGTATAAAAAACTGTGCAGCCTTATAATTACTACATCTTTTAAGAGTTTCTCTGCCTGTTGCCAAAGAATTTGAAATATGATGGATTACCATTAACAAACTAACTCCAACAATCATATATAACCTATGGGCTCATACTACTTTAATCTATATTGAATGAATACGGCTTTAGGAATATCTGGAGTCATGTTTTCAGGCAGCTTGTTAAGTTCAAAATAGTTAAAAAGAGAGCTCAGTGGTACAGTGAGTACCACCAAACAGTATGGGTTAACAAGTCAATTTGATTCTGCCACTTTGATGTAAATACAAGATGGTACAGGCTCATCATTCATCAAACCCTTCCTAATAGATGTAGCAGAAGAAAGGCATTTCCTGCCTACCAAAGTGAGGGGGAAGATGCAAAGGAGGAGGTATATCATGTTCTGTAGCCTGAAGATAAAAGTTACATACATGTTAGCAAATGTGGAAGCTTGGCAACAGGTTATAGCTGCTGGCTGTTTTGCTGTGGTTATTTCTTGTTCTTGCCAAAAGGGATTGGTACAAATAATTAGGAAAAAAAAAGTGTTTACAATAAGGAGCAAGGCAGCATCCTTTCTGCAGGAGAATTATTATGTTGCTTAGGGTACTGATACTCATACACACATGGCAATTCTGCTGTGCCTGTCCAGAAGGCTGTCTGAACAGAACTGGGCTGAACCCTGATGTTAATTTTGAAATGTGTTGTAACACGCAGATGTTGGTGGAGAATATGCATGAGATTTTATAACCCTTGCTAATTACCATGAGTGAAAGATGGCTGAGTTATCAATGACTACATTTAGTTATCTGTCAGTACTGTATTCATATATGGAATAAAGTTCAGGACTTCATCTTGGGTTTAAAAAAAGAAAAAAACAAAAAAACAACACACAAAGAAAGTTTGTTTAATGATTTTATCTTACTGGCCTTCAGCTACTGCAACCTGTTCAAAAGCCATTTGTTTTTAAAGTACCATTTTAAAAATAAACTCAAAGTGTAAGAGATGAATTGTAGGCATGGAAGACAAAGAAAGAAAAACAGAAGTTTGTAATTCCTGGATTGAAATTCCCTGCAAATGCTCTTCAATATAGGAAGATTCAGATCCCCAGATTCCTTTCCTAAAGAGAAGATGAAACTAGATTATTTTTCTATATTTGCTATGTAAGATTTCACTAATCAGCATTTCTTGGATAAATGAATGCCAGCTAAATATCAATTTTTGCAGGCTTCCAGCAGATTAGAGATGAGGAAATCCAGTAAATACCTCCCATCGTACACACAGACTCATATACAAACGCGTTACTAAAATAGTAATTCTTCCTGTACGAAAAAAGCTTTATAGCTTTACCTGCAGCTTATAAATATTAATGAAATAATTGTTTGGTAGATCCTTGTGAACTTAGATATCTAGAAAACATCTAATTGTTACATAGTAAAACCAAGAATTTGAAGGAATTTTTAAAAGCTGTTTGAGGTTTAAGTCACATCAGTGCCTTGTTGTTTTTGAAAATCTTGAATTTTGTTTTATGTTGAAATCACATTTTAAAACTTCAATTAATAATGAATTGACCAAAACCATGAAAATAAGTGAGAGGCAAAATGAAAAGTTGGAAATTGAAGTCTTTAATTTCATTTTTTAGATCATTCTGTCTTATTAAAAAAAAATTAAAAAAAAAACAAAACAAAACAAAAACATCTGTGTGTGAACTGGACTGATTATTTTTCTTGATTCAAAAGATGCATAAGACTTGCTCATCTGTCTTGAAGTGCTAGTGTGTTAAGCTTTGATAGTTGCTTTTCATTATCTAAAGGGGGTCCAAAGGAAGAAAGGGACAGACTCTTCAGCAGGATTTGCTGTGACAGGACAAGGAGACGTGGTTTCAAACTAAAGGAGGAGAGATGAAATTGGCTATAAGGAAGTTTTTTACAATAAGGTGCTGGCACAGGTTGCCCAGAGAGGTGATGGATGCCCCATCCCTGGTAACTTAAGGTCAGTCTGGACTAGGTTCTGAGCACCCTGTTCAGTTCATTGCAGGAGAGTTGGATTAGCTGACCTTTAAGGGTCCCTTCTAACTTAAATGATTCTGTGATTCTATGATGCCACAAGATCTGTGGGTGAATATCCACCAGGCATAGTCTTTAGTGAACCTTCTGATCATATGCATCTAACTTAGTTTATTGACAGTACAGCTTGTGCTCCCACATATCTGGGTTTGAACATTGTTTGGTGGCAGAGGCTACAGTAATAGCTAGACAAAGAAAACTGCAGAGAAAACATAGTGTGGAAATACTGTCAGTGGGCCTTTCTGGCTGTGATGCAGATCTTGAGAGGGAAATGGAACAGGGCAGGTGCTCTACAACCCCATTTATTTCTTTCAATGCTGTTATTTTATAAAGTGGTTGGAGTAATCTATAATGTGCAAATAATCCTAGGACTGGAATGCAAAGCAAATGTAGAATTGTTCTTCCAGGAAAGGAATTGGATGCAGCAATATAGATGCTGCTGTACTAAGCAGAGCCAATCAGAAGCACCTGATGAAGACATCCTTCTGTACTATATAGGCATTACAGGCAAAGGGTTAATAAGCCCAAATATTCTCACCGAACCTGAAGTCATTGCAAAGTGTGTATTAGACTGGTCCTGCTGCTTGCATTCCACCTTTTGTTTTTTGCTGGCTAAATGTAGAGTCTGTGAAATAAGCATTATTACCATGGGAAATAAATCCTGATGAACTTATGTTTACAGACTTACCACATGGCAACTTGTTTGAGTTGGTGAAAATGGTCACATTTGGTTTGGTGTCATTAGCTGGCAAGAGGCTGAATGTACTGCTAGCATAGCTTAGTGTTACATTTACAAAGCACTGCCAAGAAGTATTCATATGCAGTTGAAGGAAAGGAGGTTGAGTGGAATGTGAGTCAGACCCTGAGTCAGCTGTCCTCCAAACAGCCAAAAGCTGCTTTATCCTGTGTCACTGCCAGTACTTAGGAGGCTCATGCCACTCTAGAAAGACGCTAATTTCTGCTAGGGAAGGGGATTCTGGAGCAGCTGTTACACCTTATGCTCTGGCACCCTGCTAGCAGGTGTGTATAGCCACTAAGCCACTGACACAGTTCTTGGCTTACACAATCTGTGGCTCAACCCATTTAAAACCTTTGAGTCTTATGGTGGAGTGAGAGATACCCGGGGAGTATTTGAGTCCTCCCCAGCTGGATTGGCATGCTGAGTTTGCAGAGGTATCAGCCAGTTCCTAGGAGCAGAAGCACTGTGCTACTGAAATCACGCAGCTCTCAGTGGCTTTACTGTGTGATTATCTGCATTTTAAGTAGAGTGAATCAAGCAGAAGTAAAGGATAAAACGAACAAGCGTCTTCATCAAGATTTATAACATGTCAAAACCCAGGAGAAAAAACTGCAGTAATGATCTAGTAGATGAAAATCAGTTGCTTTGCGTTACTAATGGACAGTTTACATTATAGAGCCACTATCCCATATTACACAATATACATACTTCATATAATGTCCTCCCTATCTCAAGTGGATAAATAACATTAGCACAAAGCCAAGATGATTCATGGCAAGAACAAATCTCTCTGTTATCCTTCTTCCAACTAAGTTTTTAAAGTATTTCTATTGCATATGAACTACTTCATTGGCCAAGCTAATTCTTGGAGTAACTCCCTTGGCTCTAGGGGAAGTGCTCCAAAGATGATTTTGTAGCTGTACGCTACATCATGTCGTACATTGAATAGATGGATGTTATAAAAGAAAGTACTTGTGCTAATAGGCAATGACATCATCCTATTGCTCCAGTGCAAGTGGATTGCTAGCTTCCCTCACAGTTATCTCCATCAAAGACCAATCATTTCTCTTTTTCTGTTCCTACTCTAAAGCAATTAGCTCCTTAAAAACTATTTTTCTGTTCCTCCAGAGAATGATTCTACTTCTGCTTATGTTTTTAGTGTTATTAGAAGCTAATATGACTTATTCAGATGTTCAGATAGAAGTGTACCATTGTACTTGCAGTGCCTGTCACCTTGAAGATCTCAAATATTGGTTTATTACCAATCTTATGCCTTGTAATACTCAGAAGGTAAGCAGGTACTCTTGCTGCTATTTAATACACAAGAGAAATGAAAATTCTGTCATGCCTTGAAAAACCCAAGGAGTGTCGATTGTTTGCATGTTGGGATGGCCTTTATATTTTCACATTCTAGTTGTTTTTTCTGGTGCAGTCTGACCATTGTTTGATGAACTGTGGACATCTAAGCAGGCTGCAGTTACTTCAGCACAGAGACAGTTTGCATACAGTCCTGGATCTGATACAACAAGCTGTTACATCTGATACGTGTTTCTGATCACTGCAGAATCATTGCATCATCATAAAAGTGACCAGTGCTCCTTGGAATCCATGAGCTAATCAAATAAGAAAGGAAATTACATATGTAACATTTCAGAGTTTTAAATAGGAGCTACTCATAGGAAAACCCCATTCCATACTGAGGTGAGAAAAAACATCTTCATAGTTGTAAAATTTCTGATCCAATTTTTCCAGAGAGATCAGTGGCATTAATCAAGATGAAAAAGAATGCAAAGTTGCATTACTTATTATGCATGTACAAAATGCTAGGAAATGTAAGAAAAGAGTTTGATTGTCTATTTAATATTTATTTTCATTGACATACACACAATTAGTAAAAAGCTAAATTGTGCCTAAGCTTTTTACAATGCATATGGTCTGGCATTAAATATGAACATTTTCAGTCTTAAAAAATTAAAATTGAGAAAATGGCAAGCCATCAGAAATAAAAGTCACATTACACCCTAACTATTGTATCTATAGTGGCCACTACCTCTTCTATTGTAACATGCAAGAGAATTTGAAAGCATTTAGATTTGCTTTTCCAGCTGACTGCTGCAGGTGCTGTGCCATTATAAATAACTATTCAGCTGTTATGCATTATTATCTAAATCACCATTTTCAACCTGAAGTATAAGCTGTACAACCCATAGATCAAATCTAAGAAATTGGCTCTTGTTTACAATGTAGTTATTTTAAAGGAAGAAAATACCCAGGAAATCAAACTCGCAAAGAATTTTAATTATGCTGCTTGTTCCTAGGAGCAGTATTACAGTTTTACATTCCAACACAGTGTGCAAGGGAAATGAAATACACAACACCTGTTAACAATACATACTCTGATGAATGCCTGGCCAAAAATCAGGTTGTGAATATTTTTAATCACATAGGGTGGAGAGAAAAAAGATGTTTCAATTTTTTTTTCCAGAGCCAGCCAAATATTATCAGCTTAGTGTAACGATTTAAATTTTATTAACATCAGATGAAGTCATAGAGAGAATTTTTTTGACTGATGCAGAAATAATTATGATTATTTTACCGTTATTAGAAGAGTACAAATGGATTCATGAGCAATATGTGTAGGTAAGAAGGAAAAAAAGGCTTCCTTTATAATCCCCTATTTGCAGGCTCTGATTTTTTAGAAATTCTCATTTGGCACTGAAAATTTACAGAGCTGAATTTTACCTTAAGAAAGGAATTAAAGAAAGGAAGGAAGAAAAAGTATAAGAAAAAAAAAGAAAGGAAGACTTTTTTTCTACTGCATTCAGTTTCTCCATATTTTCAAAAAGTATTTTTTCAGTGTGTCTGCGAGAAAAAAATATTCCTTGTATATCAAACATCCAGTTACAGTTTAGATTTTCAAACACAGCAAAGGCAGTTGAAATTTAAATAGTCATTTGTCAAGAGTAATGTCTTTGTTGGCTTGGGTAGCATGGAAAAGGCAGTAACTACAAACTAATGTATGATCCATGGGATAGAACAAAAGCAAGAGGTAGAAGAAACATCAGACTGTGCTTGATGGGTCCAGGAGATAAACTAAGTTAGTTATGGATAGAAAAGACTGTAATCTTCTTTTGAAGACAAATCTGCTTTTGGAGCTTGTGCTTTCTTCGATGAAGACAGTTTCAAAATTCATAGCTGAAGGAGCACAGCAAGAAATCACAGTTGAAAAAGCATCTCCCCCATTTTTGGGACTTCACATTTTTATTGCATTTCAGTTCCAAGGCTCAGCTCAACCATCCTTATGTAGTCTGAACCCTTCTGGGTTTTGGTGTAATGTGGTAAGGTGCTGTTGTGATTTGTTGGCTGCAGGGCTGAGCTCAGGGAGCCACCAGTGGGGATTGCAAGAGGTGGGTGCATTGCTGGGCTCCAAGCAAACCGAAAGGCTGAGAAGACTGGAAATACTTGTCATGCAACCTAAAAAGCTTTGTGCTTCTGAAGACAAATGCTTTCACTGCAGAGTTCCCAGGGAACAAAGGAAGTCATGGCCTTTACAAAGTACAAAATTGGAAGAAACACTTATATACAAAGTCTGACTCACAACTCATGTAAAAAATATGACAAACTTCTTAGTCTAATTCATTAACTCTACCTTTCAAATGCTATCCCCGGGAGCAGTTTCTGTTGAGCTATTTTGTTCTCTTCTTGCCACAGATTGTTTATAAAGAATTATGGGAAATGACAACAAAAGAATCAAAGTTCGATTTTTCACAGATGAAACTACAGAATGCATGGAGTACTGTAATCCTGTCAGACAAGTGAGTAAATTATATCTTCGTTGCAACAATACACTATTTACTGAATAACAATAAGAATATGTTCCCTTCCTCAGAGTAAAAATATTTGCTGTTAATATAAATAGTTCTGAATATCCCTGGCAGTATATGCATGGATGCCAAACAGCATTAAAACTCAAGCAGGATGTCACGTTTCAGCTGCAAGAAAGAGGGGAAGACTGTTAACAGATGTTAAAACAAGGAGGATGATTCACTTCTGGTATTTTACAGTAATGAAATTCCATTAACTTCTATCATCCTTCTTCACATTTCTCTTCAAGTAAATGACAAAAACATAAGCTTATATTCAAGAAACATTCTGAAACACTGCACTGAGGCTTTCATTCTGCTTCTAAATTTCCTGTGATAAGCATGTGGGTAACTGCTTCCCCTGGACCAAAATACAGCACTGATTTTATAGCTCACGTCACAAGTATCAACGGAGTATCTCTGGGTACTGGAGCTGAGAGAAATTGCTGGCATGAGCTGAGTGCTATCCTTGCCTGTCTTTAACTTTTGAGCTCTGGGATGCTGAAGAACTGAAGAAATGGGTTAGACTGGAGTAGAATAATTCATTAGACTTCCACTCTCTGAGAGCTTAATTTTACTTTCTGTCTTAACTAAATCTATAAATTACTTTAATAAAGACCTTCTGGAAACATTTGACCCCAGTTTTAGAACAAACCCATGAATGTTCCTCAAGACATCACAAACAGAGCTGGTTCGCAGTTAAAAATATAAATGTGGCCTCAGGTCCCCAGTTCAGTGAGTTTCGCTTTTACAAGGAGTCATGTACTTAAGCTCTCTAGAGCTCTCCAAATTCATTTTTTACATGCAACCACATAATCTTTTCAATGTGAACATGGACATTAACTCCTCCTTGCAGCTCTCTATAAACATCTGTTTGCACAGCAGATATTTCAAATTCAGAATCTCAGAAGGAAAGTGCTCCCACGACTGATTACTGAGATATATACCTTTTTATTTTAGTGTACTCTGCCAAGAGGAGTCCATAACCTCAAATGAGTCAGGGAAGAAAAGGGGCAGGGCAGTAATAAACACCTACACTATAATTTTAACCATATTGCCTAGTTATCACAGAATAACCTTTATGCTTAAATATTTAAGGAGACTATTTGGACACATTCTTTCTTCTTGAGTGTGCTCGTCTACTCACTGGGATTTGTGACCCACGTACATCAAGATAAGACACATGTACCATCTACCCCAAATTTACTACTTGTCTCTGGTGGAAGGGACTCCTAGGATTTTTGCTAGACTGTCCAGTAACAAATATTGCTCTGTCTGGAATAGACCCCACACTGTAAAGTGTATACAGGTATTGTTGCTATAATTGGGATCTTGCTCCAAGACATCACTTAAGCATTATGATATATCTCAGTAATTCATGCTTGCTAGTCCATATTAAATAAAAAAGAAAAGAAATACTAAGATACCTTGGAAGCTGTTTGTGTAGCCTAACAAGCACACTGCTTACAAAAGCACAAAGGAAAAATACAGTCAGTTTAAACTGGAAATAGTGATGTGCTTAAAGTTGAACATAGATTTAAGCTGGCATAGTAGTCACAGAGAATTTTTTTCAAAAGGTGTTTTCATAAGTTCTAGCATACAAGCCAACCTGTAACTTCAGTAATTAAAGCCTCCCTATTGAAAATCCCCCTGTAATTTCAGTTGGATGTCATTTTTCACTTCCTGCCCTAGATAGTTATATGTTATTTTAAGAAGTAGTTAGCATCATATGGAGAAGGTGGCAACATATCAACAGAGCTACACAACAAAGACATGAAAGAAGTAAAATATGAAATCTCTAAAAGAAATGATGTTCCTATTTTGGGGGCAAAAGGGCAGGAACAATGGAATCAGTGAATTTATATTTTTTCACAGGCTTTGCTGTGTTATTAAGATGTAATAATAGTTTGAGCCCTTTACTTTACAGGGTAGTGCATTTCTATCTTCTTTAGTTTACCAACAGGCTGAAACAGTAATTCAAACTGAAAAGTCAAGTTTTGACTGTCTAAATGAAAAGTGAAGACAGATGTCTGGTCTTTTGCATGGAATTTAATATTCCAGTTCTTGCAAACTTGTCAAAATAAGTGGTAATTTATATCTTTAGAAAAAAATGTACAAGAGATGGGAATCTGTGATAAAAATGGGTCTGAAAAAAGAATATATATATAATATGTACGTGTATAATATCAAACAATACTTCAATCTAGATTATACGTATTTAATATTATATTTATATTAATATTCTATTTACTTGATATCTCTGATTATCATTAAGCACATACATTGCTTAATTTGGTAGATTTCTTCGAGTCATTTTCCTTACTCCATTAATTGGCATGTTCTGTTCTAAAAAGCTTTAGCCCCTGAAGAGCATAGCTCTTACAGTCAGTGAAACTATGCTTTCCTATGTATTCTTTATAAACTTGAAAGTCTAAAGCTGGAATTAAATTGTTTGTTCCTTGTCACTGGTGTACAAATGGCTGTGTAAGATGCAGAAAGCTGATTTCTGTCCCAAGGGGCTTAAAGTCACACAGTAGTCAGCACTGTTCCTTTTGCCTTAGTCTTGAATTTTGGAGTTCTTAGTGGATTAGTTTTGTCTGAATGCTGACTGTAAGAAGTCAGTTAGATGGACTGAAATAGCTACCCACTAAATTATCCATATTGCTTTATCTTACGCATCAGCCCTCACTGTTTAGATTCTAAACAGTGAACTAAATGGAACTTGGAGAAAATCCTAAGTGTCCTTAGTTCATACTGATAGTATGCTGAAATGTTATATGCCCATTCACATTACTTCTGCAATTTAATACGTAGTAAGGGACTGTCTTGACCTACTGGCTTAAATAAATTCATATTTCTTCTTGAAGTTCTTGTTGGCAGGAGAAAGTATATGTCCCCTGGAGATGGACTACATGTCCTTTTAAGTCTTTTCTACCTAATTTCTAGGATTTCTATGAACCTAAATCCAATTTCTTGGCACTAGATGTAGCAGTCTTTTGGATAAGATTAAGAATAGAATCACTCTAACACTTGCTTTTATCCATTCATCCACCTTTCCTTACAGTGAAAGGATAATGGAATCATTGATAGAGTATGTGTTTTACTTCTCCCATTGCTCTGCATATTGTTTTGAATAATTGAAAAATTATTATTTGCCAAGTTTAACTTTCACTTGCTTGTTGCTGTGCCAAGTACTAAATTTACAAGTCTCTTAAAATAACTTTCAAATCATATGAAAATTTTCCCTACATATTAATTACACAGAGAGGGAGGAATTCTGAGATACACTGTCATGAAGACAGTGAAGCCCAAGCAGTTTATCTCCTTAAATAATTCAGAATTCTGCCCATCCTTCTGCTGATACACAGAAGCAGTTATCCTCTTGTAGTTGTTACCAGGGTACCTTTAATTAGAGTACCTTTAATTCTCATTGCCTGAGAAAGGGCAGAATTACCTTTTGTTTTAGAAACAAGTTTTCTCAGACAACCTAGGATTTATGCGCTTCTTTTTCTAGTACATAATCATGCCCTGAATTTTTTTTCTGAAAATATACAGTATGTAAAACAAAAGAACATCACCTAGAGGGAATACTGTTCTCTGGGTAAAATATCTGTGATGGATGTTATAAATGAGTCAGGAGAAGGTGATTAATTGCCACATTAATGCACCTATATACAATAATGCACAATTCATTATTAAGAGCCATGTAACACTAATGTACTGTTGCTTTCACAAATTATCCATTTGTTACCCAGGGAGTCAAACTTGAATACTGTGTGCAAGATCTCCATGCATGCCTTTGCTTTTTTGATCCCCATCTCACAGGGCAAGAATGCAAGCAATTTGTTGTCATGAGAGGTGGCAGCAAGGGGAGCTGTATGTCCGTCTAATGCAACAAGAAAGCCTCCAATAGGAATTTCCATCTGCTTTTCATCGTGAATTTGCCTACATGTAATTACTATGCTTAGTGATGCTTAACTAAAGGTGAATGAAAACGTGTTTGCAATTGAATGTTTTCTAAGACCTCCATTGCTATAAGGATGTGTGAATAAATTGAATAAGTTTGCAAAAACTTTCATGTTTTAAAGTAAGTCTTCTGAAGATCCACTCATTTTCCTGAATTCTGCATAAACTTTGTCTTCTGCTGAAATCCAAGGACCTCTGCAAGCTAGTAAAAAAAAACAAAATCAGACAATCAATCTGGTTAGGACTTTGAGGGACTTAGTGGAATATTTTGGAGTCCTGTTGCAACTGCTGGCTTGTTTTTTTTTCGCCCCAGTTGAAGATGGCCTACCACCGACAAAGCCCTGCAACATTTAGTGTGAAGCTTTGACTTATCTGCTCCTTCTGACATGGAACTCTGTGATCCAGGTGAGTCTGCTCCCTAATAAGCTGAGGAAGAAGAAAGTCTTTCTAGGAAGATAGCATGCTTCATAGCATCATTAGCAAAATGACCTGACAAAAGTTAAGGAGAGCAACCAGCTCTTTGCCGACCTTCTGTCAGGACTGAATATAAGTAGGCCATGTGGTTATCCTTAATAGGGCCAGGCACTGTGAGCTGAAGAGGCTTAATCAAGGACGAAAGGAAGAGGAGGAAAGTGTACCCCTGAGATACTCCTGTGCTGGGTGATACTAGCTTGGCAAAACAATCTCAGAAACTTGAACTCTGGTTGCTCCTCAGATAAGTAGAAGAGCTCTTACTATGTAATGCTTTGTAAGGGCAGGCTTTCAAATATGAACTGCTTAAATTATACATGCTGGAACACACACTTTCAGGGAACTTTTTCATATAACACAGCTACACAGAGGAGCTTTTCTTCTCCCCTGATCTGAAGTGTCTGTGACCATCTGCAATCAGAAAATCAACCATGACTATCCATGGTAGGAAAGGACTAGATCAGATTTTTAAGACCACTACTTCTGTTGTACTTACAAGTCTTGGATTTGAAGGAAATGAAAAGGAGCTGCCTTAAACACTCACACTTGCATATAAATATGGGTTTTATAAACATAAAAGAATCATCTTAAATTAGAAGCAACAGCCTAACGCTACTGTTGAATCTTTTTTGTTGGTGTATCTTTTTTTTCCTATATCTTTATAAGTCTATCTAAATATTTAAATTGAAAATAGGAAGTTTAGGAGCTTACTGTTGGAAATGTGTGCTGCGTTTCCATCAGTGCTCAACATCAATGAAATCAATGAATTTGCACAGTGTGAGTTTTATGTAAGAAAGAATACGGTCCAGGGCTAAGTCCTTTAAAGCTGAATAAGAGAAACTGAGGTAATTCCTTTTAAGGGTTTTAAGCCACTATGTTTTTGACATTAAAAATGTTTGTGGAAGTCAGTGCATATTTTCAATGCCAGAGGAATGTGGGGTTAAATCCAAAATCTACCTGTTACTGACTAGATTATCGGTATGAACATATACAATCTTATATTACATTCAAACATCAGATTTAATTCCCCAGTTTTTACACCTTACTGTGTGTGGTGCTTGCAGCTCTGAATAATGTTCTTGTTTGGTTAGATTTATACACATACTAAAAGGAGAAGTAACTGCAGCTGTACAGTTGTCAGCTACAGAGCATGGCACAAATTGCAGGAATTCACAGTGTGGGCTCTGCACAGAGCTATGCAATTCTTTAAAATACTATGAATAATTCTACAAAACACTGCAGGATCCAGCTCTCTCAACTGCATTACAAGAGATTCCTGAGTCCTCTTGGAATGCATGATTGGTGTGTATGTGTCATTACGGGTCAGACTGTTGTGGAGGAAGAGGAGTTGCATATATGTTGGATCTCAGACATCAGTCATGGTGGGTTTGAGTCTCTTGTGACGCGGGTACAGTGCTCAGTGTTTTGTGTGGTGCGATACACCAACGATGACAACCTTCAGAAAGTGGAAAAGTGCTCAGAAACAGCAGCAGACCTCAAAGCAACTGCAGAAATCCCAAGAGGTTCCCTTCTTTATGTGGGGATGCTGCAAAAATGTTTTGTCATTGCAGTTCCCTCAGCACCTTCATAAACTTTGCAAAGTTAGATGGTTTTTTCTTTGTTCTCATCACCATTCACCCTCCAAATGCGTTATTCAATCCTTCAGGTTAAGTGCCATTACTCTGACTCGTTGCTGCTACAAGTCTGCAAACCACACAGAACTGACAGAACTGCTTCTGGGTCCAGTTTCATTTATTAGTATTCCACATACTAAACCTTTTACCTGCAAATCCTAATGAATACTTCAGTTGCTAAGTCATCTTCCCCTTATTGTATTATTCCTAAATTAGCCATAAAAGTCGACTGTATAAGAGCATATATCTGCCAGCAGTAGCCTGCCGCTTTACACTGGCTGACCTGCAACAACGCGTGCAGCGTTCTCGGGCTGGACTGAGGTTCCAACACGGTGTCTCAAGAGCTGACGTTGCCATGCCGTTAGGGTAACGGCGAGGTGCCATCCATTAAAGCCCATCCCCCTGCCCGCTCCGAGCCCTCGCAGAGCCGCGGCCGGCAGCCCCGCGGCGGGACGCTGAGATGGCTCCCGGCGGGCTGAAAGCAGAGGCCGGGGCCGCGTGGGCGGAGCTTCGGGGCCCGCCCCGTTCCCTGGGCAACGGCGACGCCGAGCCCAGCAGCATGGCGGCGGCGGGGCAGGTATCCTCGCTCACTGCGTTTCATGCCGCCAGCCCACAGCCCGCGGGACCGCGGCGGGCAAGAGGCGGGCAGCGACCGTGCTGTTCGTCTAGCTGTCCCCGCGCGTTGGCACCCTCTCGCTTTGTCTTGCTTCTCCTTGATCTTTTAATTTAAGAATTTAAGTGTCTTCACCAAGCTCCTGAAAGCTTAAAAAGAAAGGGTGAACGTTAAAATGCTTTTGGAGGATAAATGAAGGCAGCGTGAGTGTGTATTTCTGCGTGACCTTGTCACAAAAGAGCACGTAGCAGAGAAGGCCACCTGCCCGAAAGCAGCCGGGGCCCTTCCTGGGCGCAGCCACCGCCAGGGTGTGTGCGTCGGTTGGCACCAGGCTGCCATAGCAACCGCTGGCACGAGAGCTTAATATTTAGGTTTCCTGAAATGAATAAATCCTCTGCTGTGTAGAATGCATTATGCAAATGCTTTATGAGAAACACAAGTGGTTCTCACTGCATTCTATCTATTAGTGTTATCTGTAAATACTATGGCTGTTGGGAGCGGTGAGCAAAAGGCCGCAGGGTGTGCAGTGTGGGAAAGGACAGGCTGTCCAAAGGCTCAGGGACACGAGTTAGCAGAGGGCTGTTAGTGTAGTATGGATAGGTTGTGGTTAGACTTGATGATCTTTGAGGTCTTTTTCAACCTGAACAGTTCTGTGATTCTTTGATTCTATTATTTGAAAAGTAGAACTGAAATTTTCCTCTATTACTTCACAGCTTTATAGAAGGATTCTTTATAGGATTTTTTTTTCATGTATTTTCTGTACTGAAGTTTGTGTGATATGTGATAGCATGCCTTTCTGATAATTCCAGCTATCCACTGTCACTTATTTTTATTGCAAACTCTGCGGATGTGTGTGTTTTTATTGTTATATTATTATTATTATTTTTTTATTATTATGATATAGCTTTCAATTTTGGCTGATGCTAGCATGTTCTGTGCATAAGCCATAGCAAACATGTTATTTTGCCACTGTATTTGCCTCTTGAGAAAATCTTGAGAAAATTCTTTTTGAATTAAAATATTTTTATAACTGCTCAGACTTCAGCAGAAATCGTATTACAAAACCTGAATGCCGATCTCAGCAATTCCTGCTGCTGTTTTCTTTTAAAAAACGCTTTCTGTTCCATGTAGCAGTCTGCAGCAGTGAAAAACATTAGTAAATTTGGTAACTCATATGCCTGAGCATTTGGATTGCACATGTTTTCTGAAATGCATTCTGTTATTAAGAGGACACCATCAGCCTCTGTAATGGTCCTCCCATACAGGCATTATTTTTTGCATTTGGTATATCTGCCCTTTTCTCATTTGAATACTGTTGAAATTAGTGATGCTGTTGTGTATTTCCTCGTTTGACAACAAAATAAATACTATGACTAAAATAGCAACTATTGATTTTAACTTCTTGTTATGGGAGCAGACAAATGGTTTGGGTTTTTTGTTGTCTGTTTGTTTTGTTGGTGATGGTTTTTGTGTGTGTGTGTTTTTGTTGTTGTTTTTTAACATATAGGAACAGTGAATGCATTTCTGTTTCTGCCTTAACCATTAGGTAGACAGCTTCAAGATTTTCTGCTTCTGCTGAAGTATTTGACAGCTTGATAACAAAATGCATATAATAATACAAATAACAGCCTGTGTTGCTATTTTTTTTTTATTCCCATTTTGATTAAAGTTGTAACTGATATGCAACACTGTTTCAGGATACATCTGTACTGCTGTCAGCAGTATTGCTCAGGCTGAGGTAGCTGAGCCAGCTTTAAATAAACCAGCTCAGTACTGGAAACTATCTGTCTGTGGCAGCAGAGAGTTCAGTCCAGTTTCATTTCCCCAGGGGTGAGGGCAGGAGGATCTCGTTCCTTACGCTTCAGGTAGCTGATATAATTTGAGAGAGCTGGCAAGGCATTCCTCTGTGAATATATTTTTGAAAGTCAAGATTTTGCAAAGCGTATTGTTGTATTTTCAAACAGATGCAAATAACTAACATCTTCAACCAGAGCAGAGGTCTCATCCCAAAGGACAAGCCTGCTTCCTTTCGGGAACTCTATTGCTAATTTCCATTTTTGTGTTTTAATGTCTTACCGCTCTGGAGAGGCCCTCACCAAAACTGCAGATGCTGGAGTGGTTATTTTTAGAATTCTTCCCCACCCAAATACAAAGCTTTTTGCAGCTTGCTGTTTATTACTCTGCTGTTATTATTTTCTGTTTCACAGTGATTTGTAAACACTGGCTGAGGAATTCAAGGAGGATCTTGTTCTTTTGTTTCAAAAGATCTGATTTGGTATTTTGATTTGATGATGTTGACAAGAGGTGCCCAAAGCACTTGGAGTGACATATTGAACAGCTTGAAATATATTATACATTCAAAACAGCTAGAAATTATTTGAAGGAAAATAAAGGATAAAGGGAACAAATAATTCTCTTGTAGTAGTTTATATTTACATTGGTTAAGTCTATTGCTGACTATATATATTGGCAGAGGCTTTTTTGGTTCTTTTTTTTTTTTCCTCCCCCAACACATGAGGATAGTATTATCAGAATGAAATCACCTTGGATTGTTTCAGTCAGTCACAGCTGCTAACAGTAAAAGGAAAGGTAAATTTATCACCATATCAGTGAACATGCAAAAAAACAATTTCCCTTTGATTTTTCAGTGGTGGTTAAAGACAGCCATCAAAAGACAAAGCACAATGGTGATAAACTTTTAGTGGGGGTGAGGTTCTGCCCCAAAATAATTTTTCCATAAATACAGGATCATTCAAGTTACTTTAGGTCTTTCTCTGTTTTTGTTTTTTTTTTAAACTACAGAGGCACTTCTAATTTTAAAAATTTATCTTCTAAATAATGTAATTTCTCTCCCACAGCTGCTCACCAATCCTTTAGAACTGTATTTTCTATTACATGATACCTGCACTTACTATGGACAGTGTTGGCACAGATGCACCCTAAAAATTAAGAACTTGAGGGTAGGAAGGGGTGTTGTTGCTATGGAATAGTTACAGAGAGTAGGTGATGAAATGTACAGTGAGCTTTCACCTTGCCATGTAAAGTGATGGATTTTGATGTGCATATTATGGAGCTTCATCTGCAATACTGAGTTACAATAACTCAAGTCTCTCTTAAGTTTAAAACACAAGCTGTAGTTAGATAAATAATGTGTTTCCAAGGCTAAACTCTTTCAGTGTTTTGAAAGGAACTATAGGAGACTGTACAAAGTATGTGGGTTTTTTTTAAATATTTATTTGTAATCTTACATACTCTGTATATTGCTACAATACAAATGTATATGCTAAGACTTCTGCAAATTTTCCTAAAGGCCCTTTTTGTTATTTGTAATTCAAAGAATGAGATGGGCCTTAATGATAGCATGTTTGGTGTGCACAGCCTATTGCTATAGTGTAGGTGGGAAAGCTTCATGCTATAGTAAACCAGCTACAGGCAGGAGGAAAATACTTTTTGGTCAGGCCTTTTCTGACATGATGAACATGGTCTGATGCCTTTTAAGAAAAAGCGAGGGGTCTTTTGTATAGATTCTGGAAATTCAGATATTTTCCAGAGTATTCAACTTTTTGCCTGCTAACCTGTCGCTTAGAGCGTGAACATAAGAACTGGGAGGCAAAAAAAAAAAAGAAAAGACTACTGGTGAGCCTGTACTACTGGGCTACGAATGTGGCTTTGAATGTTGGAGATGTGGAGTGCAGGGGTTGGAAACTTCTTTTCTCTGCTTGGTCCTCCAATCCCTTTGTCCCTTCTGCCCATACCTGGCTTATAGCCATGGATGAGAAGCTGGAAGATTATCAGAACACAAATCGTGTGCCTTGAACTTTCTTAAACTTTTTTTTTTCTTTAATAGTGTCAAATGCATTATCTTATACTGTTCATCTGGGGTGATTCTTGTGAAATGGTAACATTTTAATAAGTAAGATTTTAACTGATGAACCAGTGAACTGTATGCTGCATATATAATGGTGCAAAAAGATATAGTGTTGTATCCTATGCATTGGACATCCTGAGGGAAAGAGATGAACTTCCTAGGAATCAGTATCAATTATTCTTTTAGTTCTGCCCTCATTGCTTCTAAAAAAATCAATTTTTCAATGGATTTGTAACACCAGCAGTCACTTCAGTGCAGCATTCCTATTTTTCCTAATTATTCAAAATTATCTTTCAATAATAGTATAATGTTACTATGTTGAGCTACTTATTCATGTTTTCCTAGCTTGGGCTGGAAGCCTCAGTTATATCAATAGTGCTGACTGCAAAAGTGTTGCTTCTTATACTGCATCAATTACTGCTTATAAAAACAAACCAGTGCCATGTTCCTCACTGTCTGCAGGAAGCCTTCGTTTACTTGGTTCTTGTTGTTCTAATGAGGCATTCTATCTGAGACTAACTTCCTTGCAGTTAGAAATGATAACTTTTAATGCTAAAGTGCATGGGACAGTACTCGTGCTTAATTAGAAAGAAAAACTAGTTTGTCCACTACATTTCATATTGGTTGCTCTCAGCCTTGTTTCATCAGCCGTGCGTGTAATTCAGCTTGTCCCAGAGATTTAGGTATATTTTGCAGTTCAGCAGCAGCAGGGGGAGTAGTGTAGCTTTCTTTGGGGGCTCTCCTTGACCAGTGCTAGATTTAGGTGGCAATTAGCCCAGAACAATGCTTTTCAATCTAAAATCAGCTCACGTTAGGAAATCTTCCACTTCTTTCGCAAACTGAGATAGAAATGTTGTTCAGGCTTCACTTTGCTGTGCCTCTGTAAAGCCCCACAGGTTACAGATACACTTCCTGTGAGTTAATAATTTTTGGGTTTTATCCAGGATGTAACCAACATCCAGGCAGGGTACAAACTGTTAACCTCTATTCCTTGTGCTTTATGTTGCAGCTACATTTTTCACTCATCTTGTTGTCCACCTATGTAGACTGCTGATAAAGCCAGCTTGGATACAAGCATTTGGTGAAAAGTCATTTCGCAGAGCAGTCCCTTCTTAAAACTTGAAAACACTTTTGGGTTGTTTTCCTTTTATATAATATTCAGAGCTCAGCAGGACTTAGTTAAAGTTGATAAAGTGATGCTATACATAGTTTTGAGCTTTGCTAGGATTGTGTCAGAGTATAATTGGTTCTTCTTTAAATAACTACTGATAATCATTATCAGCAACATATCATTTTAACAGCCTAGAGATTGTCCAGGCAGATAGATGTCAAATGTAGTTTTGACTCTCTTTATAGATGATGATTTTATAATGTGCTTTCACACTTCATTCTATTACCTAGATGTTATATTGTAAAAGTTATTTTTTCCAGTGTTTTATGTATTTCATAGATTTCTTACCAAAGTCCACAATGAAGTGATTTTGGCCAGTGACACACACTAAATAAAGTGTTGTCAAATATTTTTTAGAAGACCACTGCATAGTTTTTTCAAGATCAGTTTGCTATCCCATGTGACATGTGCACCATCGTATTTCTGGCAAGGAGCTGTTTTCTGTTCTGTGGATACACAGACCTACTCTGAAACATTTTACTCTCAGATTCTTCTATGTGCATCGCTGTATTGCAACAAACATGTTGGAGTTTCTTGGCCTAAGGAAGGAGCAAATGTGGACAGTAAATTCCCAAAGTGCAATCAAGAAGTATGGGGGGAAGGTCAAATAGTATGGTAATGTGCATGTATGCCCATAATGCCTTAAGCATAGATTGAGTATAAAATTTAGTGACTGTACTATCCGCCAAATCTAGATTCTGGGACAGTTTTGTACATTTACATTTCTGTTGTTTTTACTTATAAGTTAGTGACATATTGTGAGCAGCACAAGATTGAATTACATTCCCACATGAATTTAAGATAGAAATACTATTTTCCATATATCTGCCTAGTGAAAATGTTTTAGGGCATTTTGTTGCCACTGTATGATTATAGGTATGTTACATTTCTGGCATTTGTTGAATTAACCCCTTGCCTACTGCCTCAAAATCAAAATGTTATTTAGATAAGCTACTGACATAATTAAATACAACTTTCAAAATTATACTCATATATATGTATGTGTGTGTAGGAAGAAGACCAAGATCAGGATGCTGTAGGTGGACAGAAGACTATTAATCATACATTTCTTTCTTTTTCGCAAATTACTGCTTTGTCAGAACAAAATGTGGAAGGACTTCAAAAGTAAGTGGCAATGTAACAAAACTAGAATTCATGTTATCATGAAATAAAATTTGTGTACAAATTGTTAGATTTATTTTGTGATAGCTACCACATTAATTGTTCAGTTTAAATATGTGATTTTAAATGTTTCATGAAAGGTGGGAAGAAATGTCATTCATCTCATATCTACTTTGTTTTAGTGTTTCCCATATCTTTTGATTTTTCTATTTTTTTATTATTATTTGATAGGTAC
The DNA here is from genome assembly GCF_951394365.1 of Tetrao urogallus. Taxonomy (NCBI): domain Eukaryota; kingdom Metazoa; phylum Chordata; class Aves; order Galliformes; family Phasianidae; genus Tetrao; species Tetrao urogallus. Next base: position 37,902,099 of record NC_136818.1, read on the forward strand.
TTCACACTGTTTGGTTTGTGGGTTTATATTCTTTTTAAATATCCTGTATATGAAATACTAAGATGTAAATAAGCACAGGCCAATACTGAGCATTTCCATAAGTCTCACTTAGTTAAGTCTTTTGCTAAAGCATTTAGGATCCTTTAATACAAGCTACTGAAAAAAAAATCAGAAAGGTTTTAAAAGTTTAGAAAGGGATGGAAATGTGAAGAGGTAGGTAGCTGTTATGGTGCACTGGGGAAATAGGAGGCAGCCAAAGACATCTGAAGTAAGCCCATGTTGTCTTCATTGTAGCAAAACTCTCTCTTCTTATTAATGCTTAGTAGGAGCTAAGTTTAGGAGACCCAAGTTCAGCTTGAAACCTTAGACTTATATTTTTAGGATGGGATTTCCAGAAGTGCCCAAATAATTCGTGAGTGCTTGTCTCCACTGGCAAGTTCTTAATGAATTAAAAGCAAAGGGCTGGTGTTCTTAACGGGTTTTAGGGGAGAGAACAAAGCAAAACAGCATACTGTCTGAATACACTGAGTGTTTGAGAGATTAAAATATGATTCTCAAAATATAATCTTTCTCTGTTTTAATGACAAAAAAATTCTTTATCTGATGAGATTTATTTTCTTTAAAGGAAAACTGGAAAAATTATTTTTCCCTATAAACAATAAGATTTCTATTTGTTTATTATTTTCTCTTGACTGATGATCCGTTTCTTCAGAGGAGGTTGAAGATACAACCATACAACTCACCAGAGACTAAAATATACTTAGTGACACAATTTATTGTGAAAAATTTTCATGAAGATTAAAAAAGAAAGCATTAAAAGATCATATGTTCCTTTTTTTTCTGTTTCAGCTGATCAGAGGAAGATGTGTATTAATTTATATACACACTTTACAAGTGAATCATGAAGTATGTGCTACATCAAACAGAAAGGGATAGTTCTGGGGAATTTTAACACCAGAACAGAAATTTTGTTAGTTTATCACAGTGCATCATTTCTGTACAAAAATGGAGGCCACAGCAAAGGCTGGAAAATCAGAAGAGATTATTTAATTCAGTATGAGATTTTTGAAGTCTTATGTTCTCATATATTGGAGTTCTATACTCTGTAGGATTTGAAAGCCTCCGTGGAGGAGGAAAAAGCAATCAATGTAACTAAGAAATCTAAGTCACCCATAATTTCCTGATCATTTATAGATACCGTTGTCTGTGACATGCTTTGCAGAATGTTGAAAAGATGAGTTCTGGCATTGTTAGCAGCATCACAGAAGATCTAAATCCCTGAGAAGCTCTGATTATGAAAACACAGAGTTGGCAGAGGCTTCAGAAAGAGAGGATATGGACTCTTTCAAACCTTGGAAAGTTCAGCTGGCCACATTCCACTTCTATTTCAGTACATAGTTAAGTGTTTTTAACCAGCTTGAATGTGTACAGCAGTACAAATTTGTTATGCAGAACAAAAGAATACATGGTTTTAAACAAAACTGATTGGATTATATGCTTTACTTTCTTAGCTGTTCAGGCTTTAATTAAAAAACAACAACAGCAGTCATTTTATTTGACAGTGTATCTCTACTAGCCTGGTGAAAACCCTGAAAAAGTAAGTTCTTTATGAGTAGATCTGAGGTTAATGCTGTTATTAGGAAGGAGTGAGAAGCAGGAATGAAAACACTCTTATATGGAAGGAGAAACTGATCATAGCTGGGACCTGTTTTGTCAGGTATTGCTAAGAAACCAAAGGCTGCTCTAATGTAAAACTTCACTATCTAACAATATAGCTAAAGTTACATTGGAAGAATTGCAAACTGAAGTCCTAGCCCTGATCCTCTAAAATCTCTTCATGTGGAAAAAGGCATATAATTATTATAAAATACGTGGTTAATTCCACAATTGGACAGAGCAACATAAATTTGTCAATAACAGCATGGTCTCCTAGAAAGGAATGTATTTTTCTCTAATCATTGCTTTTTTTAAGTAGGCGAAAAAATTTCCAGTTTACCAGAAAAATAGGATGAAACTTTTCCCAAATGCCTTGACAATTATGAAAGTGGAATACAAATTTCTAAGTATGTTAGGTGCTTTAAGTAATTTTATATTATTTACCTTATTTCTAAATTATAATTTTACTTCACAATCTGCATGAAAAATAATGACCAAAGGGAAACAAGATCTTTTTAATATTATAAACTTATCTCAAAACAAGAATGTGTGACTAATTATGTCATTTCACTCACCAAACCCCTTCTTCAACACTTACTTTTCTTTTTGTGTGCATTTTGCATGCATCTCTTTGGGTTTTTTTCATCTTTTTATTTCATTAGTGATATCTTTACATTTAATTACTGTCTGTTGAAATTTATAGTCGCTTATTTACTTATTTCGGTTGTTGTTTTTTTTTTTCTTCTGGTCAACAGTGTTTATATCTAGAAATAGATGAAGCAGAGTTCCTGTAAAATATGTACATGTATACATGTAATATGGTCATAATAGATATATAATCATACATTAAATTTTGAAAGTTTACAAGTAGAAACTCTGTTCTTTTACTCTGATATCTCTTTCAGAAAGCTGGCAGAGTTTCTGAATTTTAAACAATTAAAGACATCTTTGAAGGAAGCTATTCTGCTAGATTATTATACTGCAGGATTTTGTTGGGCAAAAGAAATGAATTTCAGTCTCATGCAGATGTCACAGTACATGGATCTCTTAAACTTCCTGTTAGAGAACCTCAGTGGTAAGTATAGTTATAAAGTTATAAAATAAATACACCTGACGTGGAAGGCAAGAATGCTTTCCAATCATTTTAATAAAGTGGTTTTTAACTGCAAGTATTGGTAAAATGATTTGTTTTCCTCTTGAATACTGTTCCTTGTACTTGGTAATAATTTTCCTCAAAAGACAATTTTGAGAGGACTGTAGTCTGTTGAGTAGAATGTCTCTCAATCTTTGTACAGTATGTGCTAGAAAAGGAAAAGGCCCTGAAAAGATCTTATCATTAGCTTGTTAAAATAAATAATAATTGCAGTAGAGTGAGAGCAAAGACCATCTAAATTCCAGTGCCAGCTCTCTCAGTGACTGTCTCACCATAGCCTTGGGCACATTTCTCTGCTGTTTGAGATATTCAGTACATGCTATAGAATTACAGCAGGTGAATAATATGTATTTTGTCCTTGGAGGTGAACTCTCAGGCAGCTTTCTATACGGCAAATTCTGTACTTTGGGCACAAAATGTATGGGTTAACTAAAGAATAACGAGGGAAGTATACTGTCATCACTGCTGAAGTTGAAAAATTACAATGGAAGAAGTTTTAGCTCTTGTGGCTATGAGGAAATTTGCAAAAAAGCCTGTATCTTGAGTCTGGTGGGAACAAAATATCCAGAAAAAAATTGCAGCAGCTTCCTCTCAAAACCCCTTTTTCTGAGATCACAGCGCTTACTTTATATTCACTTTGAAGGTAATTATGTTGAAAAGAGTCCATCCCAAAGGAAAAGTGAAAGGACTCAGTGGATCCATTCAAAGTAAAGATGAATATTTAAAATCAAGCCCTTAATAATTGTTATACTCTTTCATGGTAGTTTAATTCAAGTACCTTTTCGTTCTTGGAATTTTGACAGAATATGTATATGCTTTATGATCATTGGAATTCCAGTTGTCCTTCCTGTCTCCAGTGAGAAAATATCTTAACATGTGCTAACTATATTAATATAACAATGGAGAATAATGGAAACACGTCACAATTTAGTTTTATGAGACTGTGATGCACGCGTACTAGACTGGCTGGTAACACAATGGATTATTAAAGATGACTTACATTTTTCAGGATCTTTACTCTGGCAAATCTTTAGGTCTTTGATCTGAAATTTTCCGTGGCAATGGCTGCCTCAGAGCAGTTCAGCGGGCTTCGAAACAAGGCAGAGGTGTCCCAAAAAAGTAATGCCTTATTTTGAGGTTGGTTATTTATGTATGTATGTATTTATTTTCCCAAACAGCTCCACTACCCCTACACTTCAAAGTGTAAAGCAAGTGTTATGAATTTGGTTTTTGCTGGCCTCTGAAAATCCATTCATATTTAGCTAAGATTCTAAGGAAAGAAAATGCAGTTTGTAAAAGCTTACAAGAGGCTTCTAATAGTTTTTTCTCATAAAATTTCATTTAAAATTCAAAATTTCTATCTTACAAAGTATACTGTAGCCCACCCAGGACGGAGGTAATTTTCCTTGTGTTTATTGTTCTCAGCTGGTGCAACTAATAGTGAAATGCTAATGCCTTCTAAATTAATGGCCATTTTCTTTCCCTTTGCTACAGTGTACTCAAACAGCCTGGAAATGTAAGCTCATTTGAACGTAATAGCATGGAATGGAAAGAATAAATTTAGACAAGGAAGGTAGTGGAAACTCATTTGAGTCTGGTAACAGAGAAAGTTTCTAAACAGATGTTTAGAAACTTAAGACTGTGGTTGATTGGGTGAAGAGAAACAGTTCGAGAGCCAAGGCATCTTTGCTGCCTGCAAAAGGGTTTCTTATGGAGAAAGAGGGACAGAATAGGAACTGCAAACTGGACCCAGATGAACTACTTATGTGATTTGGGCTACCTTCTATACACTGAGGATAAAGTGATCCTTACTTCACAGATGTGTTGTGAAAGCCTTCCTAAGAGAAGCAATTGGGCCTGAAAATCAGATGTACAAGGAAAGGAAAAAAAATTTTGACTTACTGGAGAAAGGATCTGGGCCTGTGTGCTGTGACATCTCACAGTCTTGTTATCTGTCTTTACTTATCCACTAATTGTGATAGTTCTGTTTCTTTTTCTCATTTCCTATGGCTTAGCTTCCCTTTCTTCCACATTCTCTGTATTTCTTCCTAGTTATATTCTGCTGCCTCTGTTAATGAAAACTGAGGTGAAATTTTCAGGGTTTTGATTGCTGTATCACCAAAGGGCAAAACTATAAAAACAACAGTGTTGTAATTTTTTTAATTTGTTTTCTGTACAAAGAACCAGGGAGCAGATCAGTAGAGAATTAAAGCAATAAGGAAAATAAATCTGTTTCACTGCTGGTGGATATTTCCCCATCCTCCATTCTAGACATTTTGGACTTAAAAAGAACAAGTAAATTGTGTTTATAACTTTTTTTTTTTTTTAACTTCACAATTGCTCTAGTGATGGTGTACCCTTACATAAATTAGAAAAATGAATCCTTTATCTTTAAATAGATAACACTGATGTATTTCAAGATTTTTCCCAAGGCATTTTATAAAAAGAATATAAATTTTAGTTCAGAACTGTTTTTGCATTTGTTTTTTATTTTCAAGTTAAAACTGTAAGGTAATTATCTATTTTGAGAGGTACAAATGATGAAGCATGAAGATTAAGCATAGTCATGTTTAATGAATCATGACTGTAAGTATTTAAAAATTCAGTATCCTTTTAAATAATCTATTCCTATATTACTGTTTTATACTGTAAGGAATATGGTCAGAAGAGCAATATTTTACAGTACAGAAACAATAGTTGATTTTAAAGAAAGTTGCTATATTGTAGTAAATGCATCTTGAATTTACGTACTAATCTGTGGCTGTCTCTGCATACATAAAAGACCAATCTCTTAAGTCTTAAACATCTATCTGAGGACCCATCAGTGATTTTGTGATGGAATTTCAATTCATTTATTGATAAGAATAATGGCAACAGACAAAAATGTTTGACTGCTGTTATTTTTTAAGTTTTCACGTTACTCATAATATAAATACTTAAACTTCAGAGTATGCTTTAAAAGATCCTACTGTGTTTATACTTGTTTTTTTGTTCCTTGGAATTACTTTGCAGACAAACATATGGCCTTAGAAGATAACATAAAGGAACTTGGAAGAGCAATGGCTGGAATAGGAGAAACTGATTCAGATAGAAGTGGTAACTTGGATATCTTCAGCATTGACCAAGCCAAAGCAATCATTGATTACATGAATATCAGGTACTACTCCAGGATATGTTGTTTCTTATTCAAATGATTTAATGTTGTGGGAAATCTGATGATGAAATAAATTACAATTATTTAATTGAATATGTCCATAATGTGCCAATATGCTGCACACACAAAACTTAAAAAGTGGAAAGGAATGAAAAATTTAGATTTTCATCTTGATGTAGGATTATGCTGAAAATATTTGATTTGAGTTTTGATTCGAGAGATTTAAAGGAAAGGAGAAAGTGATGGATGGAGACTATTATTGCTTTTAAAGCTATTTAATTCTAGATACCAACCAGCTGAATAATATCCTAGATCTCATCTACAACTTTCAGTATTTCTGTGGTCTTGTTAGTTGCAGTGAACTTGTTAACTGGCTTATAGTTCTGTGCTTTATGGAATTAAAGCCATGGTAGATCTGTATGAGCAATGAAAATGTATTTCAAAGTTAGCCTAAGTCCACTGTCTACATGAAGAGATTTCTTGACAAGTCTCAATTTTTAAACAGACACGGAAATATATGAATTCAGGAATAATTGGTGATAATTAGAAAAAAATGAGTGGTTAGAGGGTAGCCAATCACACATCTCTCCATATAAGGTGTTACCTCTCTAGTAACACATATATCAACTTTTCTCCTTTGAAGTACTGTGGTTAAGGAAGTGACTATAATCCTATACTACTGTTTCCTGTACTGTATGAGGTGAACAGAATGGTCCCTCAACTTACTGTATTACCCATGAATAAGCAGCCAAGAAAAGATGGAAAATAGAAAAGATATGATTGTAACGTTTGCTTATACACCATATTGTATTATAGCCATTTAGTCTGTTTCTTGAGCAGAACAGTGGTGTTCTGTTTGTGGATTTTTGTTGTTGTTAGCGGTATTTTGGTTGGTGGTTTTTTTCATGGAAGGTAAAAAGAACTTCAGGATTTTCCCATATGAAACGAGAGCATCTTTTTAAATGTCAAGTTTCTATATCAAGGCAAACCAATGTCCTGCCAAGAACGAACCCTAAACTAAAAGGAAAATTTTGGCATTTAAGATGTCTCACTCAACTTCTTCTACTTCTCCTTTCCTGTCTGTGCCTTTTGTATATTTATTTGGAACAAATGTTATTTCCAGATAGGATCTCTATGGCTCTTGTGTAGATTATCTATTAAAAGAGATCTTATCCATAAAGTAAGTCCTCCACAGACTCAGGAATTTCATCCGAGAGGTGAGGTGCTCCATCCTACTACTGCTGAAGTAGTAAGTCAACAAGAATACAATCAGGATGCAATATTTTAGCAGCAGCATTATTGTGGCCACCAGACGTGATATCATGTTCAAGCTGCTCAGAAGTACATGCTGTTGCAAGGTTATGGATATGTGCACATACACATAAATATATATGTGGATAAATATATGTATGTCCACAAGCTATTAAATGTACTGTATATATCCACTTTCTATAATCCATTATTTGAGTCAGTTGAATACTTTTTTCTAAAGATAAACTGAATCAGCATGATTTTTATGTAATTGGATTTTGAGCTTTATGAACTCAGTTGACTGAGTTGTAATAAAACTCAAATTAGTGTATTACTTCAGCATTTTTTCTTATTCTTCACTCTTTTTTTTCTTTAATTTGAAATGATAAGTCTATAGCTTTCTTCTTCTACTCAAGATAATATGACACATTTTAGTTCGGATCACATTTTTACAGGTGAGCTATAAACCCATGGGATTTATAATGGAAATGGGAACAAATGCTTCACCACATCGACACAAACTGTGTAGCAACTCTAATGATACCTTCAGGTTTGGTGGAAGGTGACAGTTATCATCTTTTTATCTTGTATCCTGCAGCAAACACACATCATCGTAGCTCTTGACATTTCTTTCAGGAAGCATTGGAGCTAGGAAAATATGTCATCATTAATCATCTTCATATTCTCATATGACATCATAAGTGGTTCTATTCTTAAAGATCTTACTTTGCATGAGAAAATATTTTTTCTTTAATTGCTGAAAATATTGGCACAAGCTCTTAATTGTTCGCAACAGATACAAACAAAAATAAAACATTTTACATAATTCCTGATAGAAGAAAGAAAACTACACAGTGGTTTTAACATAAATACTGATGTATATTCGATGTGATTTGATTTGAAGGGCATTAAAGGGAGAAATTCTCTCGTTTACATAGAATTAAGGGGGCCAGGTCAAAACAGAGTTGTTTGAGAAAATAAAAATATATTCAGAAATGTCAAAAGCAAAGAAATATTTTTGAAATACTGTGAATTATGTCTACATGTAACACAGTCCATAGAGAATATCATAACACAGTTAGAAAGTCCAAGGGAAAGTACTGTTTTTCAGCTGCTCTCAATCTGGCTTCTTTCCAAGGCACTGGAATAAATAAAAGAAATAATTTTAAAATGTTAGGTTCTATCAATACAGTTTGAAATACATATATCTTGTATGTCTGTGATATTCATAATTTCTTTTTTTGTCTTTTTCAAAGAATCTCTATTAGATTTTTACCACAAATAGGCATGTGAGTGAAGGGACACATATAATTTCATGACTTTATCTGAGTCATTTTCACACAAACATAGTTCATAATCAAATTCCTGTATTTCCACCGAAACATGGCAGGAATTATTTGGTGAAATACTACAGTAGATATGTACTGCAAATGAAATGTCAAATACTGTAGCAACTTAATTACCTGTGTGCTTTGGGTTGGAGGAAGGTAGCTTGCAGTTTATGATAGCCAAATTTCTTATTCAAGGTAGTGATCAAATTTGTTTTTTTAGAAATGCTAATTGGCTGAATTAAATGCAACTGTAGAATAAAACTTTTATATGGCTCATAAAGAGCCAAATGTTCAGTGAGGCTGCCATAATACTTCACACAAAATTAAGAAATGCATCTGTACATATGTTGAAAAACGTCTGCACCCATTTGGGCACAAGTATATTTGGAAGTTTCATGGATGCATTTAACTAACTGTGCTGCAGAATATGTAATTGTAAGATAGAAAGGCAGTGGCACCTTTGTGCTCTTTGAATTCTGAGCTGCACCCAACAGCTTCAAGGAGCACTGCTGTCTTGTTAGTTGGCACTTCAGCACTGCTTACATTAGAGCAAATCATCTCTGGTCTGCAGCGTTTTGTGGAAGCTGCGTGCTACTGTGACAGTGGCTGGCAGCACTGTGTAAGTAAAGGTGGTGATTCAGGGAAGGACCCTCAGCTAAAACAGTGTGTGCTGAACATAGACTCCCCGAGATGGTTTTCTCATTTCCTTCCAGAGCCAGGATTGGATTTCAGACACCTATATCCCAGCGCAACAGCCCCTCCCTTTGCAAGCACCTGTGCTGGGTGCATGGCTGTGGGGTGATGGAAGAGCCCCAGAGGTGTGGGGCAGCCAGCCAGGGTGGCAGCTGCAGGGGCTGGTTCCATAAGAGCCTAAGGTACCATCATGTGTCGAAGAATGGCCCATGATTAGTTTTGTGGCTGGATAGAGTACTGTAAACACATTTTCAATGCGAAAGCATGTATGAGCACATTTTAATAGTAATATATAATAGTATAATCCTGAAGTATTTCACTCAAAAAAGCTTGTTTAACTACTTTGTAGTCAACAAATGCTTCAAAACACTTATTGTTGACTTGGAGATGTTCTACCTGCTCTTCCTCCACTGCTTCTACTTTTAATACTTCGACCAGGATTTTGTGATAACTTTTAAAATTACTTGCATTATGATTAAATTACTGCAGAATTTTTACTCTAAAGATCATATTTTTCTAGCATGTACTGTGCCTACCACAATATTGACTTTGATCTTTTGAAAAAAAAAAGAAAAAAAAGGAAAAACTTGGAAACTCTGTATTTGAGCATCATACTTATGCTCCCAATAAAAAATTCACATATATTTCTGACCTAGCCATAGGATTATTCTGGCACTCTATTCAAGAGATACATAGCAAAGCAGGGAGGAGCTTCTCTGAAAGTATTCAGATAAAAATATAGCTTTAAAAATGTTGTAGAAATGCTCTGACAAGGGACTGTCAGTGCCCATGTGTGCTGTCTTTGTACTGGCAGTTAACTTACAGACCAAAGGACTGTAGAAGCAGGGTGCTGCCTTCCTTTTGAGAGGTGACATATAAAATATAACTTAAAATATAAAAAAAACTTTGAAGGGACATATAAAATTAACATCCTGGTCCAGAAACAGTGGAAGGCTTAGGTGTGCAAGCATAGTGTTAGTATGGTATCCAGTATCCAGCAGCCGTGTCATTAGTATTAGGTAATTGCACACGTTGTTGTAATAGTTACTTCACAGACTAATAGAGACACTGAGGTTGGAAGAGATGTGTGGAGGCCATCTAGTCAAAACCCAACTGAAAACATGCCTCAGTATTCCAGATGTGGCCTTGCAAGTGTTGAGCAGAGAGGTACTGCCATGCTGGCTAGAAAAAGCCATACTGACACTCATGGGGGAAAAAAAGAATCAAAATGAGCCTGTGACCTATCCTTAACCACAAAGCATAGGAACCAGTTACTGACATTCTATGAAAAGCTTGCCATATCCTTCATGGGTATATCAGAGGAGTGTGATAAATTTAGAATCATTCTTCAACCTGAACTTGCTATGAAACTGTAGAGCTGTGTTTTAAATCATATGTCAGAATGACGTGACAGAAGCCAGAAGTTCTGCATTGTGATTTTAAGAGAAAAAAGTAATTGTAACAGATGGACTGTGAGAAAGTGAGCCTTTGATTAAAATCATACCATATCATTGATCATAAAGAAAGGAAACAAGGAATAATATTTAAAGCATGAAATGGAAAGCCATATATGTTTTAAGGAAAATAAATATGTTAGGCCATTGAGATGGTCTACTTTGTTACTTTTGTAGTAATATGCAAAACTGCAGTATGCCGACCTGGTCTTCTAGCTTTTCTTTAAGAAAATTATACACTGATTTTGAAACATGATCATGAGAGAATAAATGCTTCCTTTTTTTTTTGCTTTGTCTTCCAACATCAAAATTGATTGCTGGACCAGCAGCCCAAAATCTGCAAGGTCATTTGGCTTTGTTTCCTGCTTGTTCACCACCACCGATATTAAAGGCATGAGTATCCTGGTGATAAGTGTTCCAGAGATTACTTTTTTTCTAAGTAGAACTTAGTGTTTTCAGAGTTTGACTTCGTAAAAGAAAGCAGATGTATTGTACTGTATTTCCTACAGCAATCTAAAAGTAAATCCCATAAATTAAACACACTGCATATTGTAGCTTATAGAAGTTAAACAGCAGTCTGCTGAAGTTAGCCAACATCTTCCTAACATTTGGAGTATGACTGGTTTGGAGAGTGACTTTTAGTGAAACAAAATTTTACGTAATATTGCCTTTCTAAAAATTTAAAGCTGTACTAGTATTACTTTTTCTCTTGTTTTGCAGCTTATTTCGACTCTATAAATTGTATGAATATATCTTCCACAGTCCTAGAGAGGAACATGTGATAAGTAATGAGGTAAATCATTTATATAGATGGAATTCATTATGTAGAGTTATTTAATGAATGCACTCTGGCATATGTTTTGTATTGCTCAAAGCAACTTCATGTCAACATTACTTCATTACTAACGTAAAATGGCTGATTAAAGAATATAAGTTAGATATTTTGATCCTCAAATTCAAAATTAATTTTGAATTTCAAAAAAGTGTAAATGCAGTGCTTGGTTAAAACGTTGTGTTAAATCAGCAAAAATTTTGTGTATGTATATTTAAGTTAGTGCCTGTCATTTGAATTAGTGATGCATGAGTCTGACTCTATGTTATAATCAGCAATCAAAATCAGGAACGATTGTGTACCAAGCACGAGTCTGACCACAGTCCTGATATTTATGTATCCACAATTAATTCATATTTATTTATCCATCCACATTGGTCACCAATAGCTAAATATACCCATCATAAAGAAACAAGCTGGCTAGAAATCCTACATTTTGAAAATAGTGTTAACAGTGAATTGACTTGACTCTAAACTTTGTCATATTTTATAGCTTCTTTGTGAAAAAATGCATAGAAAAATGTGTTGACTCAGGATGTGGTCTTAAATCAAACAGACAGGTTCAGTTCATCAAATGCACCTTCCTTTAGTCTGATAGTGCGTTTTGATGATATATCTTACCATACATCAGAAAGAATTTACATTTGTAATTTAGGAGACAAGTGGTTGCTCTGAGAGGTATGGTAGTGTAATTTCTTTTTTGGCACATATTTTAGCTTTTCGGTTCATAGCGAAGTTAAAGTTAATGCATCGGAAAATGTTTTTTTACACATTAAGCCAGTGGATTGGGTCTATGAGCAATGTGGTATAATTTCTTCCGGTGTCACTTTTAAAATAGCTTTGTTTGACGTGTGAGTTATTCTGAGGTTAGTTGTAAAGTGGCTTAAAATTCTAGCTCTTCTGAAATCATCAGCAAAACCCAGTGAGCAAGTAGAGCAGGACTTCATCGTTGTACTGCTAAGGTTGTTTAGTTTTGCTTTTTTCATATTAGCTAAAAAGATCAGTGGTTGGCTGGAGCTTTCCAATTGATAAAAAGATTTTTAATGAGGCTTTGATTACATAATTTCTTTAGTAAATCTGCGCAGTTTGAAAGTACCACCTCTGATGAAGGTAGAGCTTCCGCTGTGGAAAAGCAGAAATGTGTTTCTGTGAAGGATTTTGGTGTAATCCATAAAGGAAGAAGCACAATTCAAATATAACTGTTACAAAAACTTTCATGACAATTTTTAGCTGCTGCTCTCTTCCAGTTGTTTGGGTTTTTTTGTTGTTTTTTTTTTTACCTATGCATTAGTTTGGTTTAAACTGTTTTGTATTTTGAGTCCAATGGTGGAGACTCTCTTAATTTGTCAAACCACCATGCAATATCCAAAATGATCAGTTCTTATATTTGTATAGAGTTTATTTTGATATAGGGTGAATATTGTTCTTCAACAGGTTACAGTTTAGCACTTCAAAGCTACACAAATTTATACAAATTTATGGCATTATCTGCTCTTGTTTAATATGCTGAAATGTGATGATTGGTGTACCCAGCATAGACTTAAAGCTATTTCTATAGAAATGCTTATCCATAAGAAAGGAGAGTGTTATCTTCTACATTTGCAGCCCCTTAGATGAAGAGGTCACCTGACAAGTTAGAGGGGCAGATGTTGTTTGATGCATATGGCTACAGCAGGAGCCCGCCTGGAGTCATGTGCTCTGCAGTGCATGTGCTCAGCAAGCAGAAGGGACTGGAGATTTGTCTGGGAAATCTGTGTGCTTAAAGTAGATGATAAATCTGTGATGAAAGGTTGACCGTTGTCTCACTATGTAGATCACCATCTTGGAATAAATAAATAAAAATAAAGCCTCTGTAGACATACCATGGCAAACAGCTGGATGTTTTGTAACTCCTAAACTCACTGCTGCTAACATCTGAACAGTTTTCCATTACCTTCAGCAATGAAAACTGTTATTTTGGAATGAGAGACAGTAAATTGTAACAACCATATTTGCCCAGATCACAAGTACCATAATATTCTTAAAGCTTAGTCATTATTACCTTATTTTGCAAATGAAGACTTGGAGATTTGCTCAAAGATTTGCTCAACTGGGATGGCTTGCTTTAGCAATTTGTGTTCCATGTGTGCTGAACATATTGCCTACTGAATAAAAGTCCACTAGCCTAATAAGAAGACCTGCATCTTCGTAAGAGATTCAGCTACAACAAATAAAAGCAATCCTTAGTGTTGCAATGAATATCCTTTCATGGAAGCCCTGGTATGTGTTTTCCAGATAAATCCTGTAGCAATGGATTATACGCCCATTGAATTTTATTTTTTCTCTGGTGTGGGCAATTATACAGCGTTCTCAATCAGATTTCCTTTTTGATCTTTCACTGCATTTATTTCCAAATGACCTTGTCATTTCCTGTGTAGAATAAAATCAGACAAGAAAAGGGAAATGACTCAAAACTGAGTGAGATTATGCATACAATATCTATGGGCTTGCCACTTAACAAAATCTAAGTTACTTAAATATGGCACATAATTAGTGGAGCTTCACAGTCTGATTAATATTCTGAGTTTGATGCAGCTAGCATAATAAAGCCCAACTTTGTGAAATATAGACAGTATTTAAATCTTTAAAAAAAAAAAGGAACAAATGACTGGCTAATTTAAATATATTTCTGCATCGGCTAAAGCCTTTAAATCAAACTGCCTGAGGTGATCATACTGCCTAGGAAAAAAAAAGGTTAATACTGAAAGAAATGAAAGCTTACTTAGATGATAAAACACACATCATAAATCTAACCTAGTTTGGCAGTCTTTAAAATTTAAAATTGCATTTCCAGCTATCAAATCCCTTACTTCTCCTTCACTCCAGATCTACAAAGACCTATATATTACATACGCACAAATACCAGTTAGAAAACACAATGGTACAAGAATGTAATAAGATGCGTTAAGATTGCCAAGTACATTCATTGCTTTTTTTGTTTGTTTGCTGTGTTACTATTATGAGCAGTTCCCTACATTTAAATGGACAACAGAAGAAACAGAGCTTTAATGAGACTGTGACCATAACCAAATTAAAATGCATGCAGGACTAACATACCGTACGTCTTAAAGAATGCTATTTTTAAAAATAATGTTTCTACCTTTTATCCCTTCTGGAGGTTTTGCCCTCTAGCTGTGATTTTAGTGCTTTTATATTAGCCTGCAAATTCAAAGAAAACAAACAGAGTACAGACTAAATCTTGATGTGCAGGGATTCAATGGAGCAACACCCATTAACATGTCAGATCTTATAACAAATGTTTAAATTGTTAATACATGAATTTTGTAGAAGTTTTTATTATTTCCTATTTTCAGCTAGTTTATTTTGCTTTGATAGGGTGAGGCATTGCTGCCCTATTTTTTTCTTTTTGCTTTTTCCTTTTTTTTTTTTTTTTTTTTTTTTTTTTTTCCAGATTTACAAATTGTATCTTATACTGCAGTTCATGTTTTTTTGCTGCTCTCCATTGTGTATTTTTGGATGGAATGAGGCTAAGGTCTTCTGGGATTATGTCTGCTTTGAAACATTTCCTAATAAAAATAATGTGGTTGGTAAATCTAGTTTTATTCCTGGCTGCTTTAGCCAGCCTGATGGAGTAACCTGCTATTTTATGGCCCAGATGACTAGCTAAGTTTGACTTCTTGAAGTAGTAGTGTACAATGTAATTTTCTTTAGAGATGTCATAGCGGGTCAGGTTGCAATAAAAATATCGAAGATTAAGTTTAATGGCAGTGCAGACTCAGTATTATAGCAGTCACTAAGTATCATCCCCTGTACTTACAGCTCCAAAACAGTTTCCATTAATGCTGTCTTTCCATGTACTCTTACTTTCTGAAACATTAAGCTTTTGGAACATGTCTGGTCTTTACACAAATGTGGGTGGGTTTTATTTTGTTTGGTTGATTGATTGGGATTTTTTTATTTTTTTCTTGTTAGTTGATTGATTTTTTTTGTTGTTGTTTTGTTAACTTTTGGGTTCTAAGTCTGAACCAAAATCCCTTCCATCAGTAGGAAGAGCTATTTGAAACTATATACTATTTGAAAGCAAATTAAGCTTTCTTCACGGCAGAAGTCCTGAAGTCTGGGACTTCACTTTGATATATAAATCTGATTCGGTGTTGCACTTTTACTTTGGTTAACCAATCTCTTTTTAAACAGATTTGCTCAGTGATTCTTGAGAACTCCATTTTAAGGATGTGTGAAACCAGAACATTTCTATGAGTATCAGTTCACGCTAGAGAGACCTATTCCCCAGCTAATAGAGTGCGTGCTTTTTAAAGCTTAAAGGTTTCAAATATTTGTAATGCTTAAAAACCACAAGTTGATTTACTGTAGCTTTGTTTTGTAAATATTAGCATAGCAAAGATATCAAGACTAGTTCAAAGGAAATAAGAGCATACTACTGGAAAGGACCTCTGCGATTTTCAGATCTATTGCTGCCTTCTCATTAGGTAAACATATATAATCCTCTTCAGAAATGTGTCTAACTCAAGCTTAAGAAGTTAACTTTTTTGTCTCTGCTGTTACTGTTAGAAAACTGCTCTGGAGCCTGATGGCTGTGATGATTCCAAAACTTTTAATTTCCAGTCTAAATGTATTCACAGCAGGCTTATATGCACTTATCCATGTGCCAATTTGTGCCAGTATTGACCTTTAGATCTTGTTCGGTTCACAGTGTTTATTTTTCTAGCATATAAAGAGACAGCAATCTTATTGTCAGCCTTCATTTAGCTAAATTTGAAAAGCCAGTCTTCCCCAGTCTCTGCTTTTAAGATGTTTGGTTTTTTTTGTTCTATATGCATTCTTACATACACAGCAGCCTTTAGTCATCCTGTTGGTCATTTTCTGTAACTGTTCCACTTTAAATTAGTTTTGTTTGAGCATAAGTGACCAAACTGCATGTAGTATTGTAGCTGAGATAAAAGCAAGACCCTGTACAATGATAATACCGCTTTCTTTTTCTCTTTGGGAATAATCTACATGTGTCCTAGAGTCAGTCACACATTTCATAACTGTATCATGTGGTTCTCTTGTCGTAGATCTGCTATTCTGCTTTTCTTTTATCACTGTGTTTTCCAGCTGAGGTACTCTCAGTGCACTGCAGATTTTTAAAAATTGTGCCCCAACAATGTCACCTCACAATTTCTCATTAAATGCAAGAGTGAATATTCTTCAAGGTCATTCAGTCCCATCTGTATGATATTCCTTGCCTCCCATGCAGTCATCGTGTCTCACACATTCTTTTTGTCTAGAAAATAGATTATCATATTAAGTAAACTCTGAAATTAGTCTGGCATCACATATCTTTGATAAACCAAAGTTGTGTGATATCCCATTTTTCTTTAATTTTCATGTCCTTATTTATTTTTTCTTTCAAAAATTGTTCCTCAAGCCTTTACTACTGTGAAGATCAAAACTACAGCTTCAGGAGTAGGTTTATTATTTTACGATTATGAATGTTTAAAACTAGCAAACTGGTACTTGGGCTTTTGATGTCTGAGGGAAAATTTTTGATGTCCGCTGAAGAAGTGTGTCATACCAGAGACCTGAAATAAGCAGCTGGAGAGCCGGTGGTTTTTGGTGGCAAAAATAACTGAGATTTGGTCCTTTGATCTTGAATTTTGCTATGGCTATAACCAGAGGGATCTTGAAGGACTTGTGATTACACTGAACGAAAAGTGAAGTCTGTTGGGATTGTGTGCATTATTACTTGAAATATTTTAAGCGTATCTTGCACATTAGAAACCTCTCTTGTTTTACAATGACTGAATTTGCTATACTCAGTTACCAGTACTGAAGATATACTGACCTTTAAGAGTTATGTTTTTGTCTAGGTCACACACTAATGGTCTTCTACAGTGTTTTGGTAGCTGAACTGTGCTGACTTGAAGCCAGGAGCAGCTCCAGAGAGCTGGTGGAATTTATAACCAGGTGTAGAGTCTCTTTGCAAATCTTGCTTTACAGAATGATGAACAAAAGGCTTTTAAAATTTTTTTTCTTAGGAAACATCAAATACAAAACAAGCATGCTTTCTAATTCAGTACCATGTAGGAACTCATCATAGTAAAAATTCAGGCAGGAAAAATGCGGAGTAGATGTTGTAGGCTACCCCTTCAGTGCGCAGAGCACTGTCATTTTGACAAGCCAGTGTTAAAACAAATACCTCTTTTTGAGTACTTGTAAAGTTTTATTTTGGTGGATCTATTCATATACACAGAGTTAAACTGAGAATTGACTGAGGTCATGCTGCTTGTCACTCTGAAGGATGAAAAGCTGAAGACACCAGAGCAAATACGTATATATGGATGTGAGGCTTATCATCATTTTTGTTTCAGTTGTATAGTTGTCAAAGCATTGCATTTTTTATTGTATGATGTTAAATAGGAGAGAGAGGAAAAAACCTTAAATTGCTGGTGCTGAAACGTTTCTGGAACTGTGCAGGAATTTACATATACACAGATGTGCTGTGTGGCTTTTTTAATTATTTAGAAAGTGACTTGATTTCTCTGTGTATGTGGGTATTAATATGCGTGGTTTTGATAACAGCAATAATGGTTTATTTCTTTGTTGGAATGCAGGCCAAGTAGGAATTGTTGGCTTTGATTTGAAAGATAGAACAGCATTA
This sequence comes from Tetrao urogallus, assembly GCF_951394365.1. Classification (NCBI taxonomy): domain Eukaryota; kingdom Metazoa; phylum Chordata; class Aves; order Galliformes; family Phasianidae; genus Tetrao; species Tetrao urogallus. The sequence continues at coordinate 37,920,284 of NC_136818.1, forward strand.
AGAGCAAGTTTTTTGGTATTTTTTTCCCCTGTCGGAGTGTTTTAAGATCCAGAAGACTAAGTGCTGCATTGTAAGACTATAACATGTTAAAAAGTATTTATAGATGAGTATTTTTATTTATGTAAAAGTAAGGCAATGAGATTGGCTGAAGTGCAGACTTGGGTAAATTTTAAAGTTCTTGAGCAAAGTACCTGAGGACGGACAGGTATCATTTGGATACTTGCAGGTCCAGAGTGAAGACACTGGTGACTGGTTTGCTGGAGCAGTTTCCCATATTTCCCAATTTTCCAGCAGGTGAGTAGAAATCCATGAGCTTACACTGCAGGACACAACTATTTTTGCACTCTCTACTTTCATCTCCAGGTTTTCATCATCTTAAAGATTAAATTGTGTTCTTAAAAGTATCTGTGGAATGGACAAGTAATGTAATATTTCATGGGAATGTATCCCCATGGGTGAATCTGTATGTATCAAATGCATACATCTTGTGACCTTATGTTATGAATAAAATTTTGACGTTATTCATATAAATAAATAGTGTGGCATTTCCTTACTGTGATGATTTATAATCAATATACATTTTAATAACTTTTTATACTTTTGGTTGGTTTTATGAGAATATGAATGTATTCAACAGATAAGTTTTAAAGATGCTTAAAGTTCCTTTTATACAAAACTTTCTGGTGCATTTTAAGTCTTCTACTTTCACCTTCAATTTTATAACTTGTCTTAAGATGCAATATGAAGAATTTTAACTAAACATTGATTCCAATGTATTTGAATATTTAATTTGTAAAATGTTATTTCAATTTCCTATAAATATGCTACTCTCAGCAAAACGCAGTGTTACTAATTAGAAAGCTGAGTTTTATAGGCTGTGTGGTTCATATGTGAGGTAACTTATATTGCTACTTAGGCTTACATTTAATAAACCTCAGCTAGGAAAATGTTTAAGTATCAAAGAAAAGATAATAAATAAAATGAGGGCATAGAATATTAATGTGAACTCTGCCTTTATTTTTTTAAAGCATTCAAAGTTAAATAGTGGTGGTCTGTTAACAATCTTGGGCTATTTGGCAAGTCTTTAAACTTACTCAATAATCAAAACATAAAAGGACAATGGAAACTTTTTACAATAAAAGAAAAAAAGGAGTTGAGTACAGAAACCAAACAAATTATTCTCTGCTTTTTCTTGGTAAGGAGGTGAACTTTATAGGAAGGGCAGCAAGCTCTGAGTTAGGGTTGCCTTTTCCTGTCTTTGTTATAAATTACATCTGTCTGTGCAGAATCCTCTCCAGTTACTTTGTATTTTGTGGTTACGGGGGAGGCATGCGGGTGCATGGGGGATGGAGCCGAGAAAGATAGATTAGGGGGAGCCTTCTTTTTTTACTTTTTTTTTTCCTCTTACAAACTGGCACTTTACATTAATCTGCCTAGCTTACTGAATATACAGATAGATAAAATTCCCGAGATCCCAGCTGTGTAAATAGAACATTAACAAAACAACTGTTTTCTTCAACATATGTATTTATTTGTTGTTTGTAACATATGAGACTTTTGGAAGACTTCTGGCACCACTTAGGTTCAGAGTAATCAATCAGAATGTTTTCATTAGGGTTCAAATGGGGAAGACAATCGGCAAAGAGACAGACTTTATTCAAAGTAATGCCTGATTTTTTCACAAAGGGGTCAAATACACTGCAACATCATCATAGGGCACCAGAAATATGAAAAGAAACTGCCAAATGGTTCAGGAGAGAGAGCCATATGCCTTGGCTAAGAGCTCTCCTCCTGTTCTTTCCTTGTACCTGCTGAGCACCTGAAGGGAAAATGTAAACCTGAGCGTAGTCACAAGTCTGAGCAGAGGTAGCCCATGTGCAGCTATGCAGAGAAGAGTCAAAGAGGCCACAAGCAATGACAGGGACCACGACCGAGTTCCTCTATTGGTTTTGTTTTTTGTCATGTGAAACTGAAACAGGACTTACAAATAGGTTGCTAATGACAGGGGAGAGAGAGATGTTTTGACATTCTGTTCCTCTTCTGCAGTAGGGGCTGATGACCAGCTCCAGCCCATTGAGTTTCACTGTCTCTTGTTCCACTGTTTTAGCAAACAGGTTCTTAATGATAACTGTAATCAGCATTAACTTAACCTCATGTTTTATAGGTCTCCTACCGATCACTGTTTTCTTATAGAAGCTAAGACATCATTATGTACTTCCAGCTACTGCACTCAGTAAAACAGCAGTGGACAGGTAGACTACACTGTATATCCTCAGGGTGTCTTGGAAAGACAGCAGCTGGAATCTTTAAGAGTGTTTTACGATTAAGAGTATGATCTGGAGTATTTTATGCTCTGGTTTCCCATTGCACTGTTGGAAATTCAGTAGCCAAGTAATCTTGAGTATCCTCTTGACTAACTTAAAACAGCTGAGGAGGAATGTTTAACCGTTTATACCTGGTTTTTGCTTTCCCTTACTTACAAAAATGGGCAGCATCTCTAGTTGACCTTAATCACAGAATCACAGAATGGCCAAGGTTGGAAGGGACCTCAAGGATCATGAATCTCTAAGCCCCCTGCCACATGCAAGGCCACCAACCTCCCCAGGTCCTCCAGGTTCCTCAGGTCCCCATCCAGCCTGGCCTTGAACACCTCCAGGGATGGGGCATCCACAAGGTCTCTGGGCAGCCTGTTCCAGCACCTCACCACTCTCTCTGTAAAGAATTTCCCCCTGACATCCAACCTAAATCTTCCCTCCTTCAACTTGAAACAATTTTCCCTTGTCCTGCTGTTATCTACCCTTTCAAAGAGTTGACTGCCCTCCTGTTTGTAGGCTCCCTTTAGGTACTGAAAGGCTGCAGTGATGCAGCATTCTTTTCTCCAGGCTGAACAAGCCCAGCTTCCTCAGCCTATCTTCATATGGGAGGTGCTCCAGTACCCTAATGACTCTGTGGCTTTCCTCTGGACCCTCTCCAACAGCTCTGTCTTTCTTGTACCAAGGGTTCCAGACCTGGAGACAGTACTCCAGATGGGGCCTCACAAGAGCAGAGTAGAGAGGAACAATCACCTCTCTGTCCCTGCTGGCCGTCCCTCTTCTGATGGAGACGTAAGAAGATGCAAAGGTGGTATCTCTATTAATTTACTTTTTTTTATTATTATTTATTTTTCACACTGATTTCACTCTCAAAATCTGTCTCAGACTGCAGAGCCCATGCCAGAGCTTGCAGAGGTTCTTCAGGGCTATGCTACAGGTGATGCTGAATCCGGGATAAAACCCCCAAAAAATATGGATGATGTTTTCAGCTGAAATGTTAGCATTTTTATTTTTTTTATTTTTATTTTTTCCTGATAAATGGTCCTTCTGATCTTTTTGATTTTTTCTATAGGAAGGTCTAGCCATATTATAAAAACATCTTACAGAAAATATTGTTATTACTTTCAAAACAGAGGGCATTTTTCAAGTATTGCATGCTAATGCTCTGTTTTCTTCAAGTTAGAATCTGTGTACTTGATAAAATTTTTATTGTTGCTCTGTTCTATTAAGCTAACACTACACAAGTAACAATATCTTCTTTGCAATTGCTCAGTAGTTTATTTTGACATTATATATCAGATTTGGCTTGTGAAAACAGTCTAAGGCAATGGCATAGATTCTAAGTGATAAAGATGAATGTTGCATGCTTCATTTACAGCAGGGCTTTCCAAATATGGTCTCAGAGTTGTGAAAACATCCTGTGCTTGAGAAGGCTTCAATTTTGACATGATCAAGGCTGTGGGGGAAATTTCAGACACTAACATTCAGGAATTCGGGTCTATATCCTTTAAATTCACTGAATGTTGTGTGATGTGAATAAAGATACCTTGCAACCAATTGCGATTCTGTAAACTCCATATATTGCTCTTGTTTTAATAAAATTGAGGAATGATAGGAGTGTTCTGTAGAATTTATTATGGTTTGAATATCTGCCTAACATTCTCTCAGAGTTTTTCTTTGTGTTCATTTTGTATTCATGGCATCCATTTATCATTTTCATCGCTATCTGTTGTACATTTAGGACTCGTAATGATTTTCTTTTGTTCTAAGGAAGATAGTTTGCCAGCTTTTTGTGCTCTCCAGGAGTTAGGATGAAGCTGAAGATTTACATTTGGAGAAATGTTAAATTACCTGTAACGATCATATTTCAAATGAGTACTTAAAGATTTTACCCTTACTTAAGCTTGTTGCTGGAGACTTTTATCAATTTTAGCATTACTGTTATCCCTCTAGGCATAGGTTAAAAGCAACTAATAGCTAGAGGCTAGGTTGCTGACTTGTCTTTTTTTTCCTTTGTTCTTCATTCTTTTTTCTTTTCTTCAATTTCTACCAGTTTTGCATTGTGGTGAACCCCAAGGGATTTCTAAAAACATCTTTGTGTTTCTGTCTATTTTGAGAATGACCCTTTGAGTCTAATGATGAATTGCAGTCATATTTGTTTCTGTTTAATCAAATGTTGTTTGAGAAATCAAGAAATTGTCAGGATAGAAGTAGAGGGGCAAATGTGGCTCACTTTGCCACTGCAAAGGTTTTATCTATTGTCACTCCCTGCTGTGCTTGCAATTATAGCTCTCTGAATTACTGAATGTTAGAGTAATATCCTTCTGTTTGGAACCCTGGCAAAGCAAAGCACAAGAAAAATAAGAGAATTTAAAGACAAGATTTCAGCCTTATCTACATGTTTCCTATCTGCTGCTGGTTTGACTTCAGTTCCTGCTGTTGTTATTCATACTGGGTTTACTGCAGTATATTTAATTGACTCTCTTTCTTCTGATCAATCCTCAGTTAAATGGGTAAATAATAATAATAAAAAAGGGTACATAATCAAATTACTATAAGTAATTGGTCAGTCCAAGCATTACCGGAACTTTGCAATGAGCAGAAGAACAGGGCTTTGGTATCAGTCAGTAAAGGCCAAGCCTTTAAAACTGACAAGCAAAACACATTGCTACATAGGCACGCTTTCTGTGAATTTAAATTACAAATTATTATATATAATCAAAATCAGAGCAACTGAAAAACCATACAGCGTGGATAGACTTTGTTAATTTTGGGTTCAAATGACAGATATTAGACAAGCTTACAAGTCTGACAGAGTAAGAGAATCTTAATATGTGACAAGTTCAAGATAAAATGAGAACTTGTCTTGTGGATTATTATTTTCTCGCACAGTGGAGGGAACATTACACAAACTAATAAGGAGGAAACTGTATGCATTAAAATAAAATGTAGAAGTCTGTGTTAAGGAAGCTTACTTAAGAATTAGGAAAGTTTAAAGACTGTACACTGAACAGCCAGGAAGATATGGAGTATTAAATAGGGAACTGTAGGTCACTCTGGGAATGGGGAATTAGATGCTAGAATTTTTCTGTGCTGGATTGCCAGTTTAATACAGTTACCACTTCACAGACTAACACAAATTGGTCTTGTTGCACCGTCTTGAGGGTAAACAATTGCAAGGACAACCCGCTTTTCCCCTTAGTACTTATCTGTTAGAGTACAACTGAATTTAGATGCAAAAGTAATTGCTTAAGTCCCATATATACAGAAACATAGAAATTGGCTTTTAAAATTGTTGTTTTCCCCTTTCTCTTCTTGCCAAATCTGACTGGGGAAGAATGGATGAAGAGTAAAAAAAAGATAGCATGAATGTTAACTAAACTTTGCTCTGTGATAGTTGTTTAAAAGGCCCCCTTTGTAGAATGTTAGAGTATTCCATGCATCAAGTCCAAGAGATCAATATAGCTGGGGAAAAAAAGGAAGGTTCTCGTGAAGGGTACCCAAATTTTCCCAATGCTGTAATAAGCAGTAGTGGTGCTGTGAGGTATTGCAGCTTTATTTTTACTTGGGGGTCTGATTAACTTTTTCAAATCAGCTTCCAGTTAAGACCCAATTTATGTCATTGCATTAAAGACTACTAGAGACTCCAGTGTGATTATAACATTGCCTTGAACTTTGTCTTCAAGGAAAGTAACTTCTGCTCAGCAAAGACATTTTGAATTGTGAAAAGTAAAGGAATTACTGAGAGGAGAATTTTGAATAACTTCATCATGTGATACACATGAGAAGGTTTTTAATGCCTATGCTTCTTTAACTGCTCTCTGGTATAAATTCTGAGTTTACTATTATGATTTACAATCCAGTTCGTGTATCTTGAATTCACAGCACCCCGAGTGACTTCAGGTACCCTACTACAATTGTATACAAAAAAGGCACTACATCAACCTAGTATATTGATAGCAAAATTGGTCCTCAAGCTATAGGTGATTAAGTGGGAAAGCATCCTTGGAAATTTGCAAACATCCCATGTTTTCAGTTGTATAAAATACTGCTATAGCTTTGTGGTATGTGTATGTGTGAGTAGAGTAAAAAGTGCTGCATTAGTTCATCTTTATGGCTTATTCCTTAGTGAAAAGTTCATATTCAAAATGTTTTAACTGAATTTGCTTAGTATTTCAGTAGTAAATTAAGGAATTTACTTAGTTTTCAACATAAGGGAGGACTGCTACAGCATTTCTGCAACATAACAGAACTATACTTGTTAATATACTTCAGAAGCATTTAAATTCTAATCACACAGACAAAAGGAAATTTCAAGTAATGGAAGTAAATTTAAATTGCACAACAGTAAAGACTTTCATACCTTTGAAAATATTTTAATGCTGGCTTTTTTCCTCCTTGCTTTGATTATCTGTGATCACAACAGCAGAATTCTATTGCTGTTGCCATAATTTTGAAAGCATAACTGTGTTAACATGAAATTTGCATATATAAGTACATTTGCCAACTTCTTTTCATTTTTTTCATTTCCTTTCTACTTCTGTTCTGGGAGAGGCTGTTGATCAGTGCACTGGCTGAAATAAAATGCAGCATCATTGTAGGAGAGAATGGAGTCATGCAGACAACTTTTGCAGAAAAAAATGTAACCTTTTTTTTTCCAGAGTGAAGAAAATTAGATTTCCATCTCCTAAAGCCTATCTCCTGGACTTCTGAGATCCTTTCATATGCTAGCCAGCATTCATTAGCCATGTGCTCTCGAGATTTCACACGCACTGTGTAAGAGAGTATTTTTATGCATTGTAAACTTTATCAGCTTTGCAAACATTGAACATTATTCTGGATTGGGCCTTACAAGCCAAGCATTATTTAGTCTGATACATACAGCTCGGCACCTCCTGCAAGCTGGGTCTTGGCTGATTGAAAACTACAATATATGACATGAAGTGCGCATGGAAGGGAAGAAGATTCTGTCCATGGAAGCCATGAACTTTCCACCTCTTTAGCATCACCTGCTTATGGTAAAACTGAGAATGGGGAACTTAGTGCCACCGTGATAAAAAATACAATTCCCAGATTTTATCTATTGCTGCATTTAACCTCTGTTCTTTTAGCCATATGTGCAGCAGAAGAGAAGGGAATATGCTTTAACAGCTTGTCAAATAGTAAGCAGTGCAAGAAATCATGCTATCAGTTGGAGGTAAACAATAAGGCCACGTATATTTAATTTTTAATAAATTTTGAGTTATGCTGTTCCTTTAATTACATTAATCAGGCAGGCTCCAACGCTGCAAGCCTTAGGGCTTGAAGTGCAATTTCAATACTTTGTAATAAATTTGCCTAAGTTTGGAAATAGATGAAATGGCTTAATATTAAACATTTGCTTGATTTAAATTTTACTAACACATGCACTGTATAATTCATATTTTTTCCAGAGCAATGTACTGCCACAGCAGAATGATCATAATAGAAATTATAAGTGTTCCTTTTGAACACAGGTTTGGCTTATAAACTGGACAAATAAAGGAGCTGGGAGTGTCAAGGGAATGCTAAAAACCTACAGAGCCTTTCACTTCAAGGTCATTGGTTCAAGTACACGTCACTAAAGACAGAAAGTTAGCCTCTTATTGGTCCTTCGTAATAGACATGAAGTTAGTTTGTCACTTGAGACAAGGAAAAGCTACAATGACTTTAACAACATGAAAAGAAGTACAGAAGTAATGCAGAGGTCCAAAAAAGAGGAGGAAACAGGAGAAACAAAAATTACCAGGCAGCCATCTTCCCTGATGTGAGATCCTAAGGGCCATACTCATACTTTGATCTGGAAAGTTTAAAAAAGGTGTAGCCACCTTACATAGTCTCAAATCATAGACTGGCTTAGAGTGGAAGGGACCTTGAAGGTCACCCTGTTCCAACCCCTGCCATGGGCTGGTTGCCACCCAGCAGAACAGGCTGCCCAGGGCCCCATCCGACCTGGCCTTGAATGCCTCCAGGGATGGAGCATCCACAGCTTCTCTGGGCAGCCTGTGCCAGTGCGAGTCTCATTTGATTTCATAAGCTTGATTGAGTTGACCTAGGTTAATAATGGGTCAGGAGTGATCCTAGGAAAATTCAGGTACAAAACTGTTCAACAATGAAGTAACTAATTAACCTGGTTTGATGATGCTAGGGCACTATTCAACCAGCTCTTTGAAAGAGTATCCAAAACTGATATCCTGACCACTTACCTTTACCTCCAGCATATAAATCACAAAACAGAAAACTGTGAGCAGTGGTGTCCTCCCAAGTGCCTTCCAATTTAGTAATAGCAGCCTGCCAATGTTAATTCCTCAGCAGATTTAATCAAATGAGGTACTCATTTGATCAGTTGTGTGGAGATTGCTCTTTGAGACTTCTTTAAAGAAGCGATTGCTTTTCAGTGATGTGTTTCCTTTATGTGAGACTCTAAGATTAGATGTGTCAAGAGGAAGGAGTGTATTTTACATGGTGGTGATTTTTATTAGCCATTTCATATTTAGTTGTCAAAATGAAGTCAATTACTTCTGTATTGTAAAAAGTGCATCATTTTTCACTTTCATTTTGAGAACAGTTGAAAGTTAAAGCTATTCCACAGCTGCCTTTTCTCTTCCTTTTGTCCTAGTTGTTGTTACAGTTTGTTTTGCAATCAGGGCTGAGATTAGACCTAGAACGCTCAAAAAAAATGAACAAAATATGAAAGTGTTACATAAGTATTTTTTATTAATAAGCACTCTTTAAAAACAGTTTACCAATAAGAACAGAGAAAGTGAGGAAAATCAGAGAGAAAGAAACTCTGCTTCTAAATAATTGGAGATACAAAGGAGTTTATGGATAAAATATAAGTATAAGCAACCTGACTTTGATTTTCTTTTCTTTTTCCCTTCAGCCCTGTTGTTTGTATACTTAAAACTTTTATACCTTTGAAAGAGATTTAAGTCACAGTTTTTGTTTTTGTTTTATATATATATGTGTGTTCACTGCAAATATTTAGTCATTTTATTTTTAACGTAGGCTTTACTTTTTATTCTCAGCACCTGTCTAGAGCAGAAAGCACTTTTTGAAGAACTCATCTCTGAGCCATTGAATTAATCTACAAGTAATATAGCAGTAGTTAATTTGTAGGTGGTTTCAATGAACTGTAATGGGGAAATGCCAGAAGAAGATTTGGTAATAAAATTTTATGAATTATATTATGCTGTAAATAAGTACATGATGCTTAATGAAAGGAGCTCTGGAACTTCCCTCAATTTTCAACGCAATTACCTTAGCCTATGTTTGTTTTTATGACAAAAGTGTAGTTCAAAGTATTTCACTGAATAAGCAAGTTGCCTTTTTGAGTTAATATGGCAAGAGCTTATTTATAAGAAATAATACATTTCAATCTCAACTTATTCACACATTTCAAAAACCTAGCATTTCTTTTCATGAAAGATGACATCTAAATTCACATCATAACTTTATATTTGGCAGCAACAATTTAAGAGATACTTGGGGTCAAAAAAATGAAGGAATTGGAGGTCAAAAATAATATACTTTTGCTGTAGTCCATGGGAAAATGTGTATAGTAAATGTCAATGCTCTTCCTGAAAGAAATCATTGTAATTAATTACTTACTTTGCAACTTGTGTTTTTCTTCTCCAAATTCAAATACAAAACTCTCTTGATATAAAACCCACATAGGTTTTCAAAATTGTTTTCATTTCTGTAGAAAAAATGACACGTGGCTTCAAGTAGTTTTGAAAGTATTCTTCTGTCACAAGTTATGGCAATCTGCAATATTTGGTTGCAGGGTTTTTAGAGTTTGGGGGGAAAAAAAAAAAGGATCCAACAAAACTTTTACATTTCAAAATATTATTGCATCAGCTTTATTGCTAAGAACTGAAATTGTTCAAATGACCTCAGTAAAACAATTTGGACTACAATTCCCGGAATGCTCATGAAGCTGACATGCCTGCATGTTCCTAAAAAGTCATAATCCATCATTCTGATGCTAGATCGATGGATTATGACTTTGTGATGTCAAGATCTGTGAATTAAGGCTTTTTTGAGTACAGCCTGCTATCCAATTATTGCCCCTATTCATATATTATAAATCATTATTCCTTCACCAGGTAGTCAGCAGTTTCTATTTCCTAACATTTCAGAGCCTTCTTTTTTTAGCCATTGTTGCACTCGCATTGAGCAATCAAAAATGGAGAGTGCTGACCTGAAAAATAAAGCTTCTATCACAGCAAATTGTGGAGGGAACAACATTCATTTCTAATTCTTGTAGTTTCTATTGAAATAAAGGGAATTAGAATAGATTGAAACAAATCCCATCTTCTTCCAGCACAAATGAGCAATGTGATAAATTGGGACAAATGTTGTTGGCATGTATTGACTTCATTTTTAAGTGCTCATGCCTGAGTTTCGCACAAAAATGGTTTGTTTTTCTGATAAGTTGCAGGATTTTTTTAACATGAAGACAGATCAGCTTCTGATTTAAAGCTGAAATTTGCCAGCATGCTATCTTAAATGATTGTGTCTATTAGGCACTGTTAAAGTGAAGTTCCTTTGAATGAATTATTTATAGAATAATAAACTCACTTCTAATGCAACGAAGTGTATGATAAAAGCAGAATATGCTTTACTGTAACCAGTTTAGGTATGTCAAATCAAAATGCTTTTTAAAAACAACTTTATTAAAAGATATTCAGAAAAAGAAGAGCTATTTTAGGACCTATCATGCACCCAAGAGAAGTCATTAAATGAAATGTAATCACGCTGTGTTGGAGAGTTATTTCAAAAGATTTCTCCAGCTAAGGGAATTTAAGTTTAGTCTGTATGTGGATGGAAAAAAAATCAATAGTATGATCTTGTTGTTTTTTATTTCATTTTGCTGTACTGATGGTTCTTCATTAGGATGCAGTTTTCACACTAGGTGGCTGTACATAAAATACATCCAGTCAGTACATTGCTAGCTGAATTGTTGTCAAAAAGGATGGTAATCGATGGAAGGGAGGTTGGTATAATGACCGTGGTAGAATTAGTCTTATAATAACTACTTGTTCTAGTCCTCTGTCTGTCAGATAAGAGCTGTCACAGCACTGACTTGTGCCTCAGTTTCACTGTATTTAAACAATCACACGGATTCTAAAATCTGTCTCCCAAGGATGATTTCATGGCACTTTTCTGAAAAACAGATCTGCCTATCTTTTGTCTCCTGTTGCTACTGAATCTGTTTTGCAAGTCAAGGGTGATATCTGAAACTACATGAGAAATTTAATGCAGTGTTTTGCCTGTCTTGCTATCCAGGAGCTGAGGTAGTGCTGTAGTTTAGTTCTTCTTAAAGAAAGATGTTGTCTTGGCATTTTTATCTCATTGCTTGTTATTTATTTATGGAGCTCTGGGTGTTAATGGCCTCCTTGCTCTCATGTACTTTTTCCTTTTCTCTCTTTTACGCTTTCAAAATTTGTTCGGTAAGTCTTCCAGGCTGCTGAGGAATGTAAGAGAGATTTGTTAGTTTGCTGGGAGAATCAAAAGTCTTTGGTGCCTTTTTTGTTTTAGTAATATCCGACACAACACAGCCTTAGAGCCCAGTTCTACTGGTGGGAAGTCCAACAAATCTCCTTCTGTCTCCATGAGAGTAGACTCCCAACCCATTTTCAAATTTCCTGTTAAGTGCAGTTGCCCACTAGGTGGAGACATAATATGTTGTACATCAGTGGATATGCAGATGGTAATCAAATCCACCAGCTGCTGCCTGCTCTTCCTGGGCACCTTGCCAATTCACTGGCAGTATGTTGACTGGGAAGCAGACAGTGACACACTTTGATCGAAAAGCTTGTATGATGATTTTTTTTGTTGTAATATTATTGTTTTTTAAAAAATGATAAAAGAGATCAAGATGTGTATCTTGATCAAAGGGTATTGCTGTCTGCTTCCCCATCAGCAGCTTCTAATTTATAGAAATCAGATTGTGTGGAAAGCAATCAGCAAAGATTTGAGGTCTTTCTTCTTCTCACTGCCAGGAGATGCTGACAAGTGAGAAAATTAAAATCAGCAGAGATGGGGAGAGAACTAGTAAAACACTGGTTGAAATATAATTATTTTAAATCAACAATTTTAATAATTTTAAGGCTTAAAAAATCCACTTGAAATGTTTCAATTGGCTGTTGGCTGTCACTTGTGTTCCAAGTGCATTGTGGAGTCTTTCAGTGATGGAGGATGCTTTGAGACTAATTTACCATTTAGACAGATATTTCTGCAAAGCCAGTTGTTATCAAGTAAAAAGAACCTGTCTGTGTTTTTGGGGCCAAGTTTTTAAAAAGTATCTCCTATCAGCTTTATTTTTTCCACATGGAGCTGTGCATCCAGCAAGATTTATTAGGGTGTACGAATGATTTAATGAATACCTGCAAAGAACACTTAAACCAGTCAGTGCCTTAAATATAGGGCCAGAGTTTGCAGAATCAGAGGACTTATACTGACATTTGTCTATTATGTTGGGCAAGTAGGGTGTTGGGTTTTTTTTTCTTTTTTTAAAGTCATGTTAATGATTTCTGCTTTAAAGGCCATTATGTTGTGATTATGTTCTTTGCTATTTTTTTCCCCCTAGCCCTTCTAAACTTGAGCGACAATTAGCAATTACAGATATATAAGCATGTATGCACACAAAGATGGATTGTGTCAGTTGTTGAAAGTATTGTGGTGCACAGGTAAATATTTCTGGCCAGCATAAAACCACAAACCTGGGAGCAGTGGTGAGAGTTGCATTACATTCTGACAAATATAAAAATCAAAATAATCATATAGCAGGAGGAGATAGGATGCATGACATTTTGTATAGATGGAACAAGTGATTATCAAAGGGAAGCAGTCCGACATTGATAAGGAAGTGATTAGGGACCATGTCCAGGAGTCTCCAAGAGTGCTATCTTTGTTGTGATCTTTGGGTTATGAATTCTTTTGGAAAAGTTAGTTAAAATCTTGGTTTGGTAGAAATAGGCACTGTTGGAGGACGTGCTGGACCTTCTGCTGCTTCATGGCAGTTGGTGCCGAGAATGAATTTGAGACTGGAGTAATGAATGTTCAGCATTGGACTCTGCTCCCAGAGTGGTAACAGTGAATCCATTTGGCCACTCTGCCTCTGTCCTCTGCATTGAACAAGTCTCTGCACATTGAATAGATCTCTCTTACACAGGACCAGTTTAGATCTATGTACCTCCTTGTCTCTACTGCCAGCTGAGTTTGCCAGCTTAAAAAAAAAAAATCTTAGTGATTTTTCTACCCTCTCTTCAGTTTTTCTGCTTGGCAGTCCAGACATGTGGTGTTCCTGATGTTCCTTCTGAGGTTAGACCAAAAGGGGGCACCTCCAGAGTGGGCAGTGTCAATTTTCTGGATAGTGCTGTATGTTCTTAGGAGGAGGTGCTGCTGTTTGGCACTGGCTACCTTTGAGTTCTTACAATGCTGCTGCGATAGTTAGGAAAGCTGCCAGAGAAAAGGTGTGGCTAGAATAGATAAATAAATCCCTTTGACATCATTGCATCATTTCCTTTTCCACATTAAAATCTGACCATCACAGATGTATCATCCTTGTTTCAGGCACATGGTGTTCAGACTTTGTGATCATAGTTTCTGCACCTTTTCTTGTAAAATAGTTTACTGAAAGGACTAAATACAGGGGAGGAGAGAAAAACACACAGAGTGCAGTTGAACTCAGTACCCTTCATATTCACGTATGGGCCCACTTGGAAATTCTTGCACTGTTTTTTCAATACCGTGATAATGCTGACAAGAAAAAAAGTTCAAGCTCCTGTACTATATTAAACATGGTGTAATTAAATATATTACTAAAGCAAACTGTAATTGTGTAAATGAACCTTTTCCCCCTTACATAACTATAGGCAGCACTCCTACTCAGGTGAGCCTTAAACTTTTCAGAGTGTTTGACATATAATTGATACAGAAATGTTGGTATTTGGTAGCTGGAATGATATGAATGTTAGGTAGCATGTAAGTATGCCAGTAACAAATTCTTTGACTGATATTTGCTTAGAAATCCATGTAGGTCAACAAATAGTGCTGCAAAACATTTAAATGCCACATTCTCTGTGAGTGACTCAAGAATTTCTGTTCAGTGTTAATTCAAGGTTCTAAATGTTTCCATGCAATCTGGGCTTGTGTTAAAATTCTTTATGCTTGTGGAAATCCCCTTTGAGCAAACCTCAGATTTATATTGGGTTTGTTACCTTTGTTTGTGCTAATTTTCTAGAATATGAAGTTAAATCAGAGTTTATAAGGAATAAGGAGTTGAGTGGTATACATTTTGTTCTTCAGAGAGAAATTGTTTTGCTTAAACAAATGTTGATATGTCTACATTTGATTATATGATTTGCTATGAGCTTCCTAACAAGTCAAAGCAGAACGAGATTTATATGCTTTTTCACCAGAAACTATTTCATGCCCCAACAGAAATGACTCCTTTTCTCAGAAACCTTCCAAGTTGAAGTGGGAGGAGATAGATTGTAAGGAGATGCTACCTACTCAAAAACAACCTCACATTATCCAAGGTGTGGTTGGCTTTGGCAGCTAACCAAGGGGAAACGTAATAGTTTTCATATCACCCACCAAGCCAAGCTATGCTGAAATAAGGCTTTGTTTAACTCTTGTGTTGACTGGACTAACCCTGCCTGTATTCATAGCTGCATTTTCAATTAATATGAATGACAATATTATGTATAAGATAGAGTTAAAACTAACCCCAACTTTCAAGTTGAGATCCAGAATAAACAGCTTTATGAGGATGTACTGCAATAAGGAGAGCCTGTTTACAATAGAGTATGAAATTTAAGTATGGTATAAGGAAGTAATGATATGTTTTGACTAAAAGACTGGCTGGAATACTTCAGATTCAAGTTATGTAGAAATGCAGTTGTAATACTGATAGCTTTGATGTGTTTTTGTCTGCATACTGATGAAATATTCTGGTGTTACAATAAGCTACTTTCACATAGAGGTAACCAAAAGCTGCCTAACTCTGAAATTCAAAAGAAAAATTGGCTTACTTCTGCACTCCCAAATTGGAAAACGTATGTTAATAACTTAATTTGGATGATAAAAACATGAAAAATAAGTCCTTAAAATGCTGTCTAGTCAATTTTCTGATAAAGTAAATTTGTTTTCCCATTTGTGATTAAAATGACCTACAGTAAGATTTTTTTTTAACTAGGTGTTAATTAAAAATATGGAAATGGATTTGAAAAACATTGCAGTTCACAGTGGAAGAATTACCATAACTGATTTGTTCTCACAGTCGTGCCTGTTTTGAGATGTTTTTAAGATGTCTGAGTTACCGGTTCTTTTTCTGCATGATTGTTTCCAAAGCAAAATGTGATTCCAATAAAAACAGTAATTGAATTTACAGTCCACAGGAAAAATTGTTGTTTTAACAGAAACTTACACATTCAGGCAAAGACTTCATGGTTTAGATCTGATACTAAACAATACAAGCTCACCATTTTATGTGACTGTTTGTCTTAAAAAGTTTTCTAATGTAGCATATTTTTTAAAAAATCTATATTCTACTTTTTAAGTTATATAAGCAATTTTTTTTACTGTTAGCTTGGAATCAATATTGTTTAGGTAAAATTTTTTAATGCAACCTTTTAGATGTTAGAGCAGCTTTTTCTGTACAAACAGCTCAGAGTCAATCGATACAGTGGAGCCTATTCACACAATGCGCCTGATGTCTGGGAGGAGGGTAAGGAGAGCTGGCCTTGTGCTTTGGTGCGAGGGTGCAGAGCATGGGGCACTTGTGTGGGAGGCCTGTCCCCTACACGTCTTGTACGGAGCCAGCGCTGTTTGCAGAGGAATGGCGAGGAAGAGAGGGCTGCTCAAGAGCAGCTGTGGATAAAGGCAGGAGGTGGGACTACACTTTGCAGAAAAATATTCTTAGGGCTGACAGAAAGCGCTGTGGAGCTGTAAGAGTTGGTGGTAATATTGCTGCATGTGGTAACAGTGCTGCATGTAGGAAGTAATACCCCCAAAAAACAGCACAGGAGATGGCCAAGAGCTGCCTGACTTTTGCCATATGCACTTAGGACTGAAGAGGCAGTGCTGTTGGTTCCTACTGAGTTCCTACAGCCCCATTCAGCAGGAAAGGGAACTATGTCACACCACCCAGCCCTGGGCAAACAGGGGTGCCCTAGTGAGGAGTCCAGTTTTGCTGTATTTCCAGTGGGAGATGTAACAAGCTCCCCTTGCCATGGTTCAAGGCAGGTGTATTAAACAATTATTAGGCTTTTAATCTATTTTAGTGTCTCTGACTTTCCTTCAGGACATGCTCAGTGCTGACGATGGAAGTTGATAAAGTTCTTAGAGAGGGTGTGCGGAATACCATTTCTCTAAACATTTTAATTCCTCTAACCCACTTTGTTGCCAAAGGCATATACTCTGTCACAAATAGGTTTTCTTTGAGCATGAGACTGCAGCAAGTCTTTATCTCCCAGAAGGAGATACCAAAATGCACCTGGTCAAATATGCTTTCATGTTTTTATTATTATATTTTCAGTATTCATGTCAGATCTTTCCTCATTAAATGATTTGGGAAAAAGGGATGCAAAACAAGGAAATGTGAATCTCTGGCCTAATCAGCTGTGTGCCACCATAGATTCTCTGTATGCTAGTTTTGCAATAAGTTCGAAAGAATGTACTTTTTTCTCAAGTGATCATGAGACTAATTACAAAACAAACAAATGAACAATAACAACAAAAATGGCAAGAACTGTGCTTAGTGTAGAAAAGGCTCTTAATATATGTACATGTAAATATATTATAAATATATATTTTTTTATTATTTCTTTTTTTTTTTTTTTTTTAATTAAGGCTTTAGGTCTCCACTGAATAAAACAATACAGCCACAATGGGAGCTGGCTGCAATTTCCTTGTTGGGTGCTCTTGAAGTGGAAAGGTGGGGCTGGCACTTTAAAGAGTCCTGATGTACTTTCAGGGACTAAAAAAAAATCCTTCATACTTTCTCAAAATCTGTATGCACTGCTTTCAAGGGGTTTTGTTAACCTCGGGCAATTAAAATGGTGAGCAAGATTCCCAAAAATCAGGAGACTTGCTTAAAAATAATTGTTGTTTGGTTCCTATTGCTTACAGTCTAGTTTTTGAGCTTTCAAGATTTATGTTTTTCATCTTTCCTCTGCAACCGTAAAAGCTAGACATGAACTTTATTTTTAAATGAAAGTTGAGATTCTCTTATAATCCCTTGACTCTAGAAGATTTGGCAATGCTAAACGCAATCTGAATTTAGAGTGACCATTCCAAGGTGAATCATTTAGTGATGTGCCCTTAGTGTGAAAGCCAAGTGGGGATTTTTTTTTTTTTTTCTTATTTTGTCTTTCTAAATAATCTGCAAATTGGCAGTAATAACTGGAAGCTTAGAAACATATGACTCCAGCTCAGTAACATCAGGATTTTTGTGTTTTTTCCCGGGACATGAGGATATTCTTACAGAATGTAGGTATTAAGGGCATTCTGCATTAAGATGTCTCTAGAGAGAGGGGGACTTTGGTTGCTGTTGTAGAAGAACCCTTTTCTACTCAATCAAGCATTAGTTGGCAGCAGTTCTTGGAGCAGCAAGAATATCCTGGTTGTTGCCCTCATACAGTTACTGAAAACAGCAAGAGGATATGTAAAAGCTTCAACTCTGAGGAAAAATATTTATAACTATGACAGTGTGCTTCCTTACAATTATTTATGGGCAAAATGTAGAAAAGGAGGAACACAAACTATAAATAATATTCCGTATGTAAACATAATGGCAGCAGCAAATTCTTTTTATTTAAAAATTAATATTGATGTTCATTAATATAAATTACCACATTTCAGATGACTCTGATGTCCTTGAGGCCAGATGTCACTGACTGATTTACAGCTTCCTGGGGGGAGGCGTAGATCCTGTTTTGTCAGTGTAGGCACCGAATTGCTTCACATAGCTATTTTGAACTAGATTAATTGCTGATGTATTGTCAGCAGAGTTGATTCACATCTCAGCTCAGAAATATGGAAAACTGTCTTTAAAATGTATTAACTTGAATTCTGAAATAGAGGAAAAAGAGCATAAAGAATACCTTTGACTCAGTGATCTTTTGTCTCATTTAAGGAACAGTGGTTAGAATACTCCTGCCTAGGAACATGCACATGGACTTTCCATGTACATCATTGGCAACTGAGGAACATTCTTCAGAGGCCAAGTTTAGTCCCTCCTTAATCTTCACTCAGATTTAAACATTAATACAAATGTGTGTAGTGAAGGCATTTAGGAGCCAGTTCTGCCATCTTAGTCACACTGCACGGATCATGTATCTGGATTAAGTTTCTGCGTGCCTCATAACATCTCTCAGTCCTTTGGACCTTGTAGATAGTATTGTTACAAAACAGGGCAGCAAATGTATTTGAAGAGCTGTCAGCAGCCTCCCAGAAACCTCGCTGGTGAGAACACTATTGGGCGATGTCTTTTGAGGCTGGTAGAGTGGATTCAGTGTGTTTGCATCTGTTGGGAGACTAAAGAGAGGAAAAAGCTGGGTTTGAATAAGGATGCGGCAGTGTTTCTCTGACCATTAGTTATTCATTCAAATTTAACCACATGAAATACAGGCACCTAACAAACCATATCTTGTAAATGCCTTTTACTCCAGCAAGTGAAATTCAGAAGATTTGTAGGTAAGCAGCTGTGCATGCTTAGCATAAATGGCAAAGTAATGTCAACTCTATATTAAATATTTTGTTTCATAACAAACATCACATATGAAAAATCTGTGCAGGTCTCTGAAAGCGTGAGGCCCTATGACATCCAGTCAGAAATTACACAGATGATATGAATATGGAGAATAACACACAAACACATTTTTAAATGCATCTGTCATCCATATAAAATCAAATCCATATCCCACTGAAGGACATTGAAAAGCTTTGAAAGATGTTGCAAGGCTTTAGAAATGGTCCATGCTGAACTTGGGATATTTTTCCAATCCTTATAAATAATTATTTTCTTATGTTTGCTAAGATTAGCTACAGAGAATTTGTGTTAAGTCTCTGTGGACAGGAGTACGGAATTTCAGATTATACCGAGCTGAAAAGGTGGTTTAAAAATGTCTCTGTGATACAAAAGCCTTGTATCAAAGAAGCAAATACACCACCAACCCAGTCTCTTTTCTCATTTAAGAAATAAATAAGCATACACTGTAAATTCTAATTTTCAGCAAGTATGTTAGCAAATCCATACTGACCTTGACCTCAGCTTTGCTAATTTTCAAGCCCTGACATTTATTCCCTGAGTAGATTGGTTCCCTTCGTGCCACATGCATAAATACTGCAAACCTTTCCAATGTCTCGAATTAGAGTGTAAGTAAATAGCTGGTTTTAATCTACATAATATTTTGAGAGCAGACGTTCTGTGCTATGACTATTAAGATATACCCAGCAGCCATTTGTATAATACTAAAACCTCTTACATATATTATTAAAAGTAATGCTATCAGCTAGGGCTTGTTTTATGCCACAGAAACTTAAATAATAAAATACAGTGTGGATAAAATCTGCAATAATAGTAACTTAAGCAAAATTAATTCAAGTAACAGATAACATCTGGGGAAAAATGTAATGGTATATTGGTAAGTTATGCAAAGCTAATTTTATAATAACTACCACATCTGTGGAACTCATTTATTAGAATGCTTTACCAATCTTCTTTCCTGCCATTACCCTGTTTTAGAAAAGTTCCTGTATGCTATTTTACTCATTGCTCTGCCTACATTTGTAACAAGGTAATTTGCTAGCCCTCAGAAAAGAGGTAAGTCTGCAGGCTTCTGTGCTGCACAGTCTGACACTTTGCTACTTTGGCCTTTTTAATGCAAACTTTTCCTGGAAAGAATTCTGGGAAAAAATGGCGGCATGTGGGCATAAGTGCAGGGCGGTGTTTGAGCAGGGGCTGCAGCCCTCAGCTGGGACTGTGCTGGGACTGGGTGGGAAAGTAAGGGCGGCACTGAGCGATGCTTCCCACGTGAACCGCTCTGAGGCCGGAGCAGCCTCCAGCCTGTGCTAGACAGCGTGGTTTGAAGAGCCTTTTGGCGCCCAGGAGTTAGGTGCTGTGCGCCCGATACTGCATTTAACTCCTGCTCCTCTGATCCCTTTCAGAGCGTCCCTTTCCCTGCAGCTGACACCGATGTGTCCTCTCTGTTTGTGCTCTGCCTCGCCATTTCTTTCTGCCTGAGTTCTCCTGGACCGCTAGACTGCAATGTGCCTGACAATATTGCCAATTAATCTGAAGGCGTTATCGTCTTGCCAAACTGTTTCTCACATTTCAATAGTTACATTGATTCAAAAGGACGCTCTGAGTAATACATCTTTGTCATAGTGAATAATGCTCAGATAACGACAAATCTTCAGGAATTAAAAAAATGGAGTATGAATTATTTAATGTAGGTCAGTGGAAGTAATTTGCCGCAGATTTACCTGGACTTCAAAAATTAGCAACATTTTTTTAAAAGCTGGCTTTAGCTGTGTAAAACTTACTGTGTCTCCTTCCCAGTTTTTAAATGGATTTCACTGCAGTGCCATTGGTGCTATTAAACATGAGGTTTTGTTCAAAGGAAATACAAAGACTTAATTGTATTTTTTAAAGGAAAGTATTGCATCAGAAGGATTCATTTAAATACGTTGGTTGGCTTCGGGCTCTCACCGCAATTCATTTGTTCAGATTTTCCCCTGGACTTGTTAAGGACACAATGTATAGGAGGAACAATGCGGAATGGCATTTTTAGGTCACTATATTTTGGCTGTAAAATGTAGTACTGCTCATAAACTTACTACTAAACAGAATATTTCATATTCTGCATTGCAGTTTCAGAGACTTTTGAAAAACTTTTGGCTGAATATTGAGACTATTATGGCTCATTAAAGAGCCTAGTTCTGCTGTAATTTAGTTATTTCTTAATGATCCAAGGGTTATTATTAGACACAGAACAGATGAATAAAGAATGGCTCTCTTTAAAGGGATGCACTGAAGTAAGAATATTGTTCTAAAACTGTATGTCTGAAAATCCTGTCCATACTACAGAAATGTATTAGAATAGCTAGGAATTGGTTTTAAAAACCTCACCTACTTTATTTATCTATCTACCTATTTATTGATTTGTTTTAGACCAAAGTGAATAAGTTGAAAATGTTTGAATCTAAATAAAGACCATAGTAGAAGTGAATAGTTATCTAAATGACCAAAAGAAGTAGTTATAACAAAGCAGAAACTACTTGTGAATTCTCATCCAATTTAGCAAATATTTTTCAGTGAGAAAATACAGGTTGAGAAATCAGAGAATGCTGAAATACTTGCTAAACCAAAAGAGCTCTGGTTTTAAACAACATTGGAATTTGAAAACAAAGCTTCTGGTTCGGTTTAGAAAGAACAGCATTTAGTTCAGCAAAGGGTTTTTCCATTTTGATGAGAAAACCTAAACTTTCTATTTCCTTTGTCACTATTTAGACACTAGCAGAGTGCTGTAAAATGTTGGGTCACAGGTGTTGCTGAAAAGCATTTTGTCTCTATAAAATCTATCTTTTTCCTCACTTAAGTTCTTCCTTCCTTTTTGGGCTCTTAGAAACCTGGAATAGCAGTGTCTTTTTTGGGCTAGCTGATACATGGCAGAGAATCCTGAAGACAATGGCGGTGTCCAAACATCACCTCTGAAATGCTTTTTGGACTACGAAATAAGCTTTTAATACAATAAATTAAACTGACAAGGTCATCACTGTTTCTTTTTTTTTTTTTTTTTTTTTTTCACCGTAAAAATTATGGAATCTTTCATATTTTTTTAGCATATTTAACTATAGCAGGTAACTGTAAATGAGCCAAACACCAATCTAGCTGTGATTTCTGAGGTATGAGGAAATTTAATTTATGGGAGCTGCAATTACCCTGATGTGAATTAATGCAGCTGACTTGCACCATGCAAGCAAAATCCTGTTTTGTAATAGCTGACTCAGAACTGGAACATCTGCCTGGTATTCTCAGTGGGCACTTCCCTTTGCAGAGGCCCAAAACATACCATTAGTATACTGTTTCTTAGTCATTCAAAAGTGCCTTCTGTCACCCTGATTGACATGTCACACAAAAAAAGAAAAAAACAGAAACACAAAACCTTGGTCCCTTAAAGGACTCCAGGCAGCATTCTGCATCACTTGAGAGAGACCGAATGAGGATGAAGGACAAGTGCTACATCCAGGTACTCCAGGAGAGAAAATGTCCTTTCCTTACCTAAGTGTTCCTGGAGCAGCAGTTCAAACACCAACATAATTCCAGCAAGGTGTTCCCATGAGCACAGGACTGAGAAATGGGGGCAAGAAGTTGATCTAGCAACAAAAATTGGACCGTCAGTGATTCTTAAATTACAGTGACGTATTAAAATGTTTGATGCAGTGTTGCTACAACTTTACTGCAGCACACTGAATATCTGGAGGGTCTTTTCTGAAGGTCAGGAGGGTCTTTGATTCCAAAAAACAAGATCCCTGTTCAGGAGTGAAATTTGCATTGTGAAGACTGCACATTATCTAGGCACTGTGTTTTCTAAATGTAATTATCCATATGAGTAAGAAGCTGTAGTGTTATGAAATTATGAAAATCATATGTTCTTTCCCAGTGTTATAAACAGGTTCTCTTGAGATGCAGCTAGAAATTAAAGTTGATCTATAATCATTTTTGGTATGCTTTCCAGTTATTAGCACCTGGAGAGTACCACGCACACAGAAAGATATTATTTTTTGTAATTTTCCAAGCAATAATTAAACTTGAATTACTTTTTCTTTCTTTTCCTTTTTTTTTTTATATTATATATATATACTGGCAGTATATAGTTGAACTTGCCCCACCTGCAGTTACCCCCTTCCCTGCTCCATCTGAGGAAGGCACATCTGATATCTATGCATCACTCTCAGCATCACCAATAGCTGCAGATATAGAACCTAAGGTATGGAGTTTTGCTTACTTTTTTTTTCCCCCAGCTGTTATTCTATGAATCTTCCACCATGTTTATTGCTTTTGGTGCCCAGTACTATTTTCTCCAGAATGCATTCACTTCTAAAATAAGTGCTTGAATGAAATTGCTTTTATTGCATTAACCAGTCAGCAAAGGAGGACTTCTATTTGAGTCAGCACCTCCGGCTGCCATCCCATGCAGCTTCATAATCTCAGCATCTGCCTGGCCTGGGCAGTGAAGGAGTGATGCTGGCTGTGTCAGTAAAGTTCTCAAAAGCAGGCTTTGTGTATTGTTTCACGTCTTTGAGCTGACACTGGTCTTATAGAAAATGGGAGGATGTTCTAATTCACATATTTTTTATCGTTGATTACTGCTAGGGGTCTGATCAAGAAGGTCTCCTGGGAGAGCCCAGCCCAGAGGCAGAGTCCTTTGAGGCAGGTACTGTGGCTGTTTTCACTGGTGAAGATCAGAAGCTCACAGTCCTTCCGAATCCCAAATGAAACTATTGGCAACCTTGAGGTACTATTGCTAAAAAAGCTTTTCACTAATTCTATGGTAATTAGCTAGCTCAGCTTTAATAAATATAAACTGTATTCATGCTAAAGCTGGCAAAAAGCACATCCATATGCCATAAGAATGTGAATTAGCCTCTATAAATAGCTCCTAGTTTAGTCAGCTTACATGTGATAAGATAAAAAATATTCAGTAATATAACAACATATATCTTCAGCATCACCATGTGTTAAAGAAACATGGGCCAAATCCTGCTCTGGGAGATGTCAATGATAAAATTCCTTTTCCAGAGTTCAGGATCAGCTTCTGGGATGGAGCATATGCAATATGTGCTTAATAAATAAGTGGTTAGATGCACCTATGTTACACATCCTGCAATTCTTATCAGCAGTCACACACGCCAGTTCTAGACCTCAGTTGATTGACGCCTAAATGTTCAAGAGCTGTCTTAATGGAATGGATCAGGTTCCAGAACGTGATTTGCAGACTGTGAGGAGTCTGTGAGTTACTTCTTCAGGGTTCATGAAATGCAAGTAAGCTATTGTCAGTAGGCTTAAATTGTGGTAGGGTAACCTGCTTTTCTGTAGAGAGATCTGTAAATTGAAAGTTCTGGAAAGCCAGAAGAGAGCCAGAAGGGTGACCATTGTTATTTTGTAACTGCTTTCTCCAGCATACGAAATTATTGAAAGTAAGCCAACTAGAATGTGGCTAGACCATGAAAATGTTGCGTGTGTTTATTTCAGCTACCAGGTGGCATTAAAGACTTTAAACTTCATGCGTTGTTACAGTTTTAGATAGAGCACAATGAGCACTGTAGGCTGAGCAGAAATGTATTAAATATATAATATTATCTGGAAATAGTGTTTACATGGATTTATATGGATTATATATGAACTGAGAATATCAATTGGAACAATGATACATCATTAGATCTACCTACTTGATTTCACATTCACTTTCAGTGTGTCTTTATAA
This sequence comes from Tetrao urogallus, assembly GCF_951394365.1. Lineage (NCBI taxonomy): Eukaryota > Metazoa > Chordata > Aves > Galliformes > Phasianidae > Tetrao > Tetrao urogallus. The sequence continues at coordinate 37,945,116 of NC_136818.1, forward strand.
ATGAGAGAGAACCTAGCCAGTGCTGTATATTTCCTGTCCTACAGAACAAATGAAATGCATGATTTTCACCTGACCTTGATTTCATTAACATCACTGCTAAGAGCTTTTCTTCTTTACAAAACGTGTGGAAATTAGAGAAATATATTAGTAAGTAATAGCAGAGATTTCTGGGATGCGCAAGCCGAAACATTCCTAAAGTGGCAAGTTACTGCAAGTTACAGCAAGTTTTCTGGGACAAATCCATTTACTGTATCAAAATTATGTGAAACACATTGAGAGTGTGTCTCTAGACTCAGATCAGATTTAGTGGAGCCTTTGAAGGACCTTTCGGCCATTTCCAGTTGTGTCAACAACTTTCACGATTCTTGGAAGGACTGTCTCATTTCACTCCTGTTTCTCTTGTCTCTTTGCAGTGATGTATGCTGATTCTGAAAAATGCATATAAATTCCCCATGAAACTCCAATATTTGTGGTCTTCGTTCTAGTGATTCCACATTTCTAAATGCTATCAAATCAAGGATGGCTACACTTTATCACTACTGTAGATTTCCCTAAAATGTCTTAGTACCTTTGTGCCGTCCCCTATAAATACTGCATTGCAAATTAAGTGCTCAGAATCTACAGCAGTCTGGATTTCCAGAATATGATACACATTCATAATTGTGTTTGTAATTAAGAAAGACAAGCAACAACACAGGAATATGTTTTTCATTGTTTGTTTTCAGTAATGCTTTCTAATTCCAGCAGTTTCAATAAAATGTATTACACTAGAGAACAAACATCTGCAGCAAAGGAAAACAGTGAAAACAACCAAATCCCAAAGCAATTTTTCTGATTTGGTGTTTATTGGTAAAGGCTGTCAGAGAACACAGGTAAATTAGCCTATCTCCCAAGACAAGGGTAGACGAGAAATGGCTGTCCCAGATCACTTCCTGTCCATGGCACACACACCATATTTGGGGTCGCACACAGTAGTACGATAAAGTGTTATCACATAAGTACAGGCTGCAACACCGTTATGTCTGCAGAGCACAAGGGTGGGTAGGATAATGTCTGTCTTACTGCACTGCACTGTGTCAAAACCACAAAGACAATGTGCAGCCAAAGATAGCTCCAGCATAATCACCTTCTTTTTCTTCTGATTTTCTTTACAGGCAGACTTAAATGAAAAGCAGCAAATGCAAGAAGCTTAAACTTTGAGGACAGAAAAATTAAAAGATCTTAACTAGCCAAATGAGAAAGATGATGCTGTATTTTTCAGAAACTGAGGTTTGGTAGGTGATGCGCCAAACGTCATTATTTTGATGTACAGGAAAATGCTTCACTTAACTGTTAACTAGAAATAGTTCATTTCAGTTCCTCAAATTTACTATCTTCTGCCAGTGTTGTTGTTTAGCTTAGACTTAAGTGGGAGGCTGTAAACAGAAGGATATGTAATTCAAGCATGTTGAAGTTCAGTTTATTTCTGAAGGGAAGTCTGGGAAGGCTCAATTAAAAAAAAAAAAAAAAAAAAATTCATTCTCTTTCTTTCTTCCAGTTGTGAAATATTTAACAGTTTCTGCTTTTTCAGGATACTTTGCTAGAAGGAGAATACAGACAGAGAAAACATCACTTGAGGTATTGCAGATGCAGTAAGGAGAGAATTTAATTGATATGTAACTAAACACTTTCCACTGTAGTTATTCACCAGCAATATTTTTCATTTTATTTTAAATTACTTGCTAAACTTTCAAACTAATTTATTTCTTTTTTTTTTTTACTTCCCCCAAAGTAAAATTGCGTAAAAGAAGAGTTGGCATGTCTACAGTTGTCCCACAAAGACTGCCTTTTGATTTCCTTGGAATGTTTTCTGGAATGCATGTAACCTTTCATCTGAGAATGCATTTCCCACTCCTCTGTATGCTAACATGCTTCCATATTTTCTCAGACACAGAAATGCTTTAAACAAAAGAGGAATCTCACTGTAGCATAAATCACATAAGAAGAACTGCTTTAATGTCTATGTTTCTAAATCATAAACTCTACAAAATGTTATGTTACAAAACTCTGTGCCCTAGAAAGCATGTTGAATACAAACCATGCTTTCAAGTGGGAAGGCTGGCCCACGTGCCTAATGGAATATTCAAGAAATAGAATGTTACATTAATTACAATTTCTTTTTTTTTTTTTTTTTTTTTTTTCCTCATTAAGTAAAAAGTTAGGTTTTGTTTCACTTCACACCCATTTTCAGGATGATAATGAAAAAGGGTTGCAAGCCTGACCCATCCCAGGCAAAAAACCAAACCACCCCGAAATAGCGTACCTGGAGGCCTCGTTTGCTGCTGCCTGCCCTGCACAGCCAGGAGGGGGCATTGCCTGCACGTTGTTCGCCAGAAGGAGCTCCAACGCTCGGGGCAATACCTGCTAGCTGCGTTTGGGTGCCAATAGCGTGGAAATAGTCTTCAGAGGACATGTTAGATGTGGGCGCTGAACTCTTGGAAGCAGTTGTTAGAAACGTTCAGCGGGCAGAATATTGTGCTTGGTCTCAGGCATTGAGGAAAATCCTTCTGTTGCTTTGTGATCAGGAGAAGTGGGCTCTGTAACACGCTCTGTAACAATGCATTATAAGTTTTCTTCATTTTCCTGTCCACTGCTGGCCAGCACGTTAATGCAGGCTTCCTTTCAGCTACAAAAGGTCACTTCCCATTGGAACACTGAAGTAATTCATGAGGAATTACTGGTTTACCCTATAAAAATCTGTATAAATACCTAAGATCCATTATTATGTTCTATGTTTCTTTAGTGCTTTGGAATATGGTTATTTTTTTTTTCCATGAAAATTTTCTGAAATCAAGATGTCCTTTATTTTGATATGTATATTAATTTCCCAGAGCATTTTGCTCATATCATAGGTTTTTCTGGTTTTCAACTCAAAGGTAAGAACAGAGTTTCTGATAAGAGCCGTCTGTATGGAAGGGGATATATTTTTAAAGTTTTTTGCTGTTAGTGGCAATTTAGCCCTTCAGTCAAATTTGCAGACTGCAAAATTCTTTCTATATGGCGAAGCATAAAGGGACCACCAGTGATTGTATCAAGATCAACGCCAAAGAAAGGCTCTTGCCTGTATCTCTTCCTCCCTCTCCCAGATTTTGTAGAACTGGGAAATTTTGAAGTGCTTTGAAGATGAGAATTTGTATATAAACATCAAGTATTACTGCAGTGATTTGTTAGCATTCACTCTTGGTACATATGCATAACAGCTGACATGCTGCAGAAATCCAAAGTGGAGTTCAAATCCCACAAACTGTATTTGTAGCTCTCTTCCTGCTGAGCTAATGATATTTGTAGAGCTCTTCCTGCTGAAATAGTGCTACCAATAAAAACAGCCCCAGGGTTTTTTTGGGGAATAGGAGGAGGGATGATTGGAAGGTGGAGGTGAAGGTGGGCACATGAGTAAAAGGCGGACATGACAGCTCTCTAAGCAGTCAGAGTACATGCTCTGACATGGCATATGAACATCAGTTTGAAGAATCCTTTCATGTCTTCAGAATGCTAATATGAAATGCAAAACGTCATGCTTTGGATAGATTGGTAGGAACAAAATGTTCAGATGCAATATGGTGCATTAAGTACAGATCTCCAGTCTGTATTCCTGGCTTTTCCATTGGTTTAAATCAGACTTGCTGTTTTTAAAGTCTCCCATGTCATGTTGAGTTACTGCTATAGTCGTCTCTAAAAATAACTATACCATCATTTCTGAGACCCACCAAAAGCTGAGGCTTTGGCATAATGATCTTCAATTTTTGTTACACTGTTGATATGACAGAGTTCTTTACAATATACATACCTAGCGTAGTTCTTAACAGGTTCCCACCCTGCAAAGCCTTTAAATTAAATCAGGCAGATGTTGTAGAAAAGGTGTGTTACACTGTGCCATATCTTCCAAATAAGTGGGGGTTTTCCAGGGGAAAGTGGGTAGAAGAAACACTATGGTTTTTCCTACATAAGATATAATATTGACAATTTTTAGCATCTGCATGGTAAAATCCTGGCCTCTGCAAGGATTTTGTAATGAGATAGTGAACAACTAGTAATTATCTTCTAGTACAGGGAAAGCTTTTCCAGCAGTACTTTCCTGCACTACACTGACAGAGGATGGAAGTTTTGAAAGGAAAGCAGTTATTCAAATAAGAATCTGGTGTGAAAAAAGATGAGAAAGGAGGCTACAAGAGAAAATGTGTTTTTTTCACCTGTTCCACAGTATTTTGCCACAACTCAGCTCTCAAGCTTTTCTTCTCTTTCTCTGCACCAACACCTAATTTGAATTTTAAAATTACCACATTGTTTCCTTCCTAAAATTGTAACTGACATTCCTAGAAAATTTGCTTTCCCAGAAAAGCATTGTGCGTAGGCTGTAAATTTAGCTTTTCACAAGTGAGGAAAAGACATTTTCTTCAATAACCTACACTGCCAACGTGACCACAAAATGTGCGCAGAGTCAGCATTTGTCCATTTAAATCAGACTTTTGAGCACATGATTCACCACCAAAATTCATTTATGCAGGTGTGGGCATTGTACTTATTTGAAAGGATTTATTCAGTTGAGTAGTGTATTATTTTCATTGAGGGATTTGGTTTTCAATTCATACTGTGTAACACAAAACTTCTTTGTATTATACACTAACTTTGTGGGATATTGTTGGCTTTTGTTTGGTTGTTTTTTCGTCATTCTTGTTTGTTGGCTTTGTTTTGTTTCGTTTCCCCCAGTGATATATTTTAAACTTTTTCAGTTCCGATTTCTGCCTCTTAATCCTATAAAGTGCCTGGACTCTCTTGACGAGGAATTCATAGAATCACAGAATGGCTTGTGTTGGAAGGGACCTTAAAGCCCATTTAGATCCAACCCCCCTCCATGGCCTGGTTGCCACCCAGCAGACGAGGCTGCCCAGGACCCCATCCAGCCTGGCCTTGAACAGCTCCAGTGATGGGACATCCACATCTACTCTGGGCAGCCTGTGCCAGTGCCATTCTGGCATATGATATTCTATGATATTCTATGATACCACTCTCATTCTAGAGAAATTTAAACAAACCACTGTGAAAGAGTGTGCTCTGATGCGACTTCTGCTATATAGAGCCTCTGTAGTGTAGGTTTGATCCCAGGCTGTCATCCAGAATGTTCAGAAGTGTGTAGAAGGGGCTGCTCAAAGGAAAGAATGTGAATGTGGACTGTACTCTCCTCCTCAGCCAGATGCTGTTTATGGCAGTGTGGATATGACAGGTAAGCTTCAGCATGCCTTACATGCATACCAAGACTGTAAAGAATTCACAGCTAATGCATGTAGGTATAGTGGTGTTTGAAAGGGATGTTTATACTCTCATTAGCACTAATGAGTGTGATGTGCCTTCCTGAAGGTGAAAGATACTGCAGGTAACTGGGCAATTCACCCTCTCTTCTCTCACTTCCCCTCATTTTAGGATGGTCTTATAGCTGCCTCTGCCACAATGTGCAACTACATCATTCTCTGGCCTGCTGGAATAGGGAGAGGTTGTGCTGAAGGTGAGATCACCTCCACCTCTCTGCCACAATTTGCAAGGAAGTGACAGCAATGACAAAACACTCAGGCAGCAGTGCTTGCCACGAGCAACTCAAAACTGTATGTAACATTTCAACCCACTTTGTCATGGCACTTCAAGTGTGCAGAGCAAGCTTCAAACTCCAGCAGTTATGGATTCAGATTACATGTTCGTGACAAGAAAAAAAAAAAGAAAAAGAAATAATCAAAGGATAGTTGCAGTGACTCATATAATTGGGAGTCCCATTCAAATGCAGAGCATTAAGCAGAAATTGGAATTAGTAATACTGCAGAAAGAACAGAATATAACATATTTGCAGATTGGAAACAGCTTGGCTTTTTACACAGTAGAATTAGTAGCCTGCTGCTTTAAAGCTTGCACTGTCACTAACGCAGCAAAGATGGCATAAAGTATGAGCTTTCTGGTTCCACGGAGTTCTGCTATTGTAGTGTTGGCTAGTTGTGCTGGTACAAAAAGGGCTGCTTTAAGTGCTTTGGCAAGGTGGGATAGGGGGAGCAAGAGGGGAGGCCTGTGTTTTGGTAGAACACAGAGGCTCCGAGGGAGAATGGTCCATTGAAGTCATTCTCCTTAAATGTGTGTAGTACTTCTCTGCTCATGGAAAAATAGGCTGTTGGGATTGTGTCATTGTGGAATGCTGGTGTGGACGATGATTCAAGGCAAGAGCTTCTTGAAGTGCTTTGAAGAATCCTCTGGATGAGCCAGTACCTGCAGTGACAGCAAAGAAGGCCTCAGGATTTTGTGTCCCTCCACTGAGGTTGGTCTATGAAAAAATCAGACTTGTAATTGAGCTCTATTTTGACCCTTTCTGAAAATGTATCATACAACTTTTTCTTAAAATTAGAGCTTTTAAACTCCAGCCAAAGCCATTTTCATGCCTAAAGAATCTGTTTTTATGATAAATAAGAATTATTTGTAATTGTCATGTCTAATTGTCATGAATTGTCATGTCTAGAGAGAATGGGATCCAAATCTCACAGGCTCCTTCCTTTGTCATTGTTTAGGAGAGATGCTTAGAGAAGGCTATGGGAATGGGGCACCCTCAGAGTGAGGGAGCCTGGCATTGCCCTTCTGTTGATTGGTGCTTCAGAAACTTGTGGAACCGAAGCATGCACCCAGTCCAAACCGTGATTTGATTCAAGTGACATTTTCTCCATTAATTTGCCTAGTCTTTCTCTGAACCCAGTTGTACTGGCCACCATACTGTTCCATAGCAGCAGATTCCATATTTTAACGTTTGTAATGATTAACACAAGCCTTAATGGATTCAAGAGGCTTGAGATTACTTGTCCCAGAAGCTGTCCAGTTCCTCCAGTTATTTATCAGTCACTTTTCTGTGTGCAGGTAGCCACAAAGTTGCTGACACTTCGTGTACCCAAGGAGCAGCCAAGATCCAGGTAAGAGTAAGCATGCGTTGCTCTCTGCTAGGCTGAGCCTAAATTTCTGCCACTGGCCCTGGTACTTTTTACATTTCTTCTTCATACCTAACCCAGGTTATAATCTTCCTGAGCAGAGATGCATCATTCAATCTTTATCTGTATGTTAATAGACACACATGGCCCTACCTGAACAGAGAAATACAGAGAGAGGAAAAGCCACTGTGTTTGATCTGTCAGGCGGACACTGAATATTTTGCTACCCTAATAATCAAAGTAGCAAGTTCCTTTGGAGCATATAAGTCATGAACTACCATGCAGCTCCAAGGGGAAAATGTTGCCCTTTGATTGTTTTCCAAAGAAATGTTCTCAAATTCTTTTCTGCCAAATTCACATTACAGATCATACTAGAAAATTTTCCCAAGCCTTATTGACCTCCTCCCTCCTTCACAGTAGTAAAAGAAATTTCACTCATCACTGAGAGATATTGAAGATTGCTAAATTTTGCTGATTTAGGAACTGAGTGAATGAAATAAGCAGACAAAAATGTAGATATTGCCTTGCAGAATGCTTTTAGCTCTGTTGGTCAGAAGAATAGAGTTTGTGATGTTTCTGCTATTTCGCAGATTGTTAGTAACTCACCTGCTAAGGTGTTATTTAATAGGAGATCTGGGACACTTTCTTATCTCAAGGCCAGAACTGTTCCTACTGCACTGAGATTTGAGGAGGTCTTTTTTGCTTGGTTGTTTTTTTGTTGTTGTTGTTGGTTTTCCTCTCATCCCTTCTATCAGTAAATCTGTGCTTGGTTTTACCAAAACAGCGTGAAAGTGATGCTCACTGTGCTGCATTGAGCTGTGTCTTTTATTTTGCTTGGAGTTGAGTTCTCGGTGTTCACTGCTCCTAAATCATTTGTAAGCAGCTGAGCGTGTCTGCCAAGTCTTTAGTCTGAGTAAGGATTTGGGCTTTGTTTTCTGAATGAGCAAGGTGGGGCAAACCAGGCTGTACCATACTTCTTTACAATTCACATTCATAGTCATGTATAATTGCCATGTGGCAATTTTGCCACTAACAGTTTTTCACTTTTTGTATAAAAGCAGGTTTCGGATTTTGTGTTATTTTTGCATTGAGATCATTCCACCTTTTTTTTTTTTTTCTTTTTTGAGATGTCACATTTCAATTTAACAAATTGCCGGTTCAAGCAGCTTCAGTGCCCCAGAAGTCATTTCCAATGATGTACTACTGTAAAAGCAGGACTGAAACAGATCTCTTGACTACATTTCAAAGACCTACCTTTGGATTACAGGATTGCAGATGAGACTTTAGTTCTGCTGAGAGATACTCATTTGCCACCAAATACATCTGCTTTTTTTTATTTCTACTCCAATTTTTGTGAGTGATATGGATACAGAGGCTGATATTCTATGGAAGTAGTTGAATTAATTAGCCAGTTGAATTCAGTTGCTGTCAGTCCCAATATTTCTGTAAAATGATTGTATAGGGCAATATGTATAGGAAGATATGTCTCAGTCGTATTTAACACCTTTTGGATATTGCCTCTCAAACATAAAGAATGGGACTAATTTTTTTAAGACCTTAATCTCCAGGCTTACTTCTTACTCTGGCAGAATCTTGATCTCAATGGGCCTATTAACCTTGGCGTGACTCAAGTGTAACAGGGGCATGCTTGGGCTTGGGCAGCAGCAGCCTGCCATGGGCTGGGTGCAGGAAGGCATGGCCCAGCAGCGCTCAGGAACCAGAGAACCGGGCTGAGCCCTTGCTCACCTCCACTGCATCACTGCCTGCACCCTCACTGTGTGGGACAGGCAGGGGTACTTCCACATGGCGGTGGATCTCACATCTGCAGGGAGATTTCTCTATGTAAATACAGCACTTGGAGCATGAGGCCGTCGTTCTCGAAGCAGGAATGTGGATCTGTTTGCAAATCCTTGTGCCGTGCTCCTATCAGGTTAAACACGTATGTGTTTTACATTATTGAGAAACACTGTGATTTAGATGGATGCACATTATTCCTCAGCTCTCTGTCAACAATCAAAAATAAGCTTTTGAATTTATTAGTTTGTAGTCTTACACCTATCTTAAATCATTATCATATAATAAGAACTCTCTATGGTGCACTGTCAATAAAACCTAATATTGAGAAGATTACTGATCATCTAGTGCAAATGGAGAGCACTGTAAATGATTTAGAGAATATGTGTCAAACGTTAAAGCTATCTAATACCTCCTAAAGTAGGTTGATACTCATAAATCTAAGATAAACGACCTGTAAAACCACTTAAGAAGAAATAATACGCATTTAATCAGGCACCCAAAGAAAAGGCTAGGTAGAAGAGAAATTCATAACTCAGTTCTAATTCGGTACGTTGTTGATAGGAAATGCAAACCCACATTTGATAAGTAATTCTGGTTACCTAAAACTATAATTGTAATAGCACTAAATTATGATCTCATTGAAGAAAAAGAAAAGACCAAAGGGCATCTCTTTTATGGTTTAGTGAGCTCTCATTTTTCCAGATTCAGCACTGTGTATATCAGATGGAGATAAAGGAGGTATTCATTAGAGTTACCATTTTGCTAGATCACAGACGTGGCAGCGTGCTGGATTGGTTTCTCTTGGTTTGGCTGATCCTGCTCACAGGTAGCAGAATGGATGGGCTCATTTAACACTTGTTCCTGGGAGGAGCAAGGCTTTTATTAGGGACAGGCTATTTAAAATGATCATGGAACAAACTCCATGTTGTTTCATAGCTGAGTTGTAACTTACATAAACTTGGTCTAATGATTTCAGTATATTTTATGCACTTGAATCCTGAAAAAAAATATTTCCCTTTCTACTTTTTCTCTTCAGATCCCTTTTAAAGGTGAATAAGTGTAGGTAGTGGAAAAATTAGGTCATGATTTTTATTTCCAAACTTCTGATACTCCATTTCTTAGGCAGAAATCTTCCATTTTGTTCAGTAGCTTTTTAAGTCCACTTCTTAATTCTTGTTCATCCTCTTGGCTTTACGACTGCTCAGAGCTACGCATCACTGCCAGCATTTATTAGACTTTGACGCAGAGCTTTTCTTGAAGCAATTGCAATAGTATATTTAGCCATGGAGAAATCTTTTCAAAGAGAAGTGTGCTGTGACTCATGTGACTCTGCTGTTGCTCTGTTGACCCGAGCAGACTTACTCATCGTTTACATAGTGGCAGACAAGATTAGATTCTGGCTTGATGCCTTATTTTCTTTGATCCAATAAATGTGCAACTTGAAAATGCCTTTTACTCCAATTCTCCTTTTCTTTTTTTTTTTTTTTCCTTCTTTTTTTCCCCCCTTTTTTCTTTTTGTTGGATAAAAAAGATATGCAACTTCTTTTCCCTTTAAAAAAATAAGGACACACATACTGCTTGGATTGAAATTAGTGAATGAAATGCAAACGCGTCTGATCCATTTATAACTCATACTGCAAAAATAACCAGGGAATAACATGGTTGTGGCCAAGCTGTGTTACTACCTGCTTTATTCTCAGTTGCTCTCTCAGAGTGGTAAACATACTCATGAGCCATTGCTGTGCGGTGGCTGTAGTCATGTCATGTTGTACAGTGGTGTTTGAAATGGTTGTTTTTGTAACAGAAATGCAACCTTGGTAGTAAATTTCTGTTAGCTCTGATTTTTTGAGATACAGAAGTCTGTCTGAAAGAAAGCTTTTTGATTTACTTTCTGCTTTCCTTTCAGCTGGTATAAAGCTACAGTCGTTTCACTAAAATACCAACTAAACTGAGCATACGTTCAAGAAGGATCATTTCAGAAATCTGTCAGTCTTCAGAACATTTCCCTCCCATTTCCTGAGAATACCGGGGAATAATTGGTTTTGCTACTCTGAGGCAGAGCAGCTGTTGTGTGTGTAAGTTGTGTGTGAGCTGTGTGTGCTATGTTAGTTATTAGCTGAAAAAAATCAGAGGCAGCACCTGTACTGACTGTACCTGGTGTTTGATTGTTACAGGATCACAGTGTCCGGCTGTCAGCAGAGAGCAGGGAGCATTTGCACATGAACAAGTCTTCCTCTGAGGACTGGAAGCTGAAGCCTTCATCAGGCAAATGGTTTGTGAAGGGGACAGTTACTTGGAGATGATCCAGTTTTATTTTGATGTCAGTGCTTTTTAAAGTCAATGTTTTGGGTTGCTTAATTTTTTAAACAAACATTGAGGGATGATAGAAGTTGATGCCAGGTAACTATTATTTTGTGGTAGTTGTCGACAAGTCGGGGAGATGAGGATAGCTCATACCAACTGGAAATGGAAAGCCTCTGGAATTCAATTAGGTATCAAAAGTTTGCACTGTAGAAGCTCAGCGGGCAGCTAAACGAGCAAACAGGACTGGAGGGCACATCTGTGACTTATGTTGGCTGTAGAACCTTCATCGAGGGGGCTCCAGAAGGGCTGGTGCTGGCTGAGGACCTGCCTCCCTCCTCACCCAGGTTAGAGGTGGGAGAGACCCTCATTCCTCACTTTATAAGCACCCAAATCACTCACACAAGCACACATATCTCTGTTATAATTAAATTAAAATCTCACTAATTTGGAGGCATACCTATCACGTTCTCTTCTAGGAAGAAGCCATTATTTCTTCTTTTCTTCCCTTTTGCTTGAATCCCAAGCTATCAATGGCTTTCAAAGAAAAAGGAGTTTTTCCTTAGAAAAAAGTCTATTCAAATTATTCATGGTTTATATCAAGAAGGGACCTTTCCTCTTTCAACTAGCAAGAAAGAGGGAGTTTGATCTTCCTCAAAATCATTTGAGAATCTTGTACATTTCTTTCCAGAGCTAATACTTTCTTACAAAGCTTTGGATATTCAGCAGAATAATGACTATTACATAATTGAAGCTCAATACAATACCATGGGGCTAATAAATGGTCTCCTGGTTCTATAGAAAATGTAACAAATCATAATAGCACTTATTGGGACTAGGCCAGGCACAAATGACAAAGCTGCTTTTGAAAGCAAGTTCTGGCCAGAAATACTCTTGGACCAAAATCGTTCTCTTGACTGTCAGGGGTACATTTACTCCCTTTAATTTTCAGCCCAGATTTTATGTTGATCCTGCAACACTGAATAAAATCAAGCCCAACAGAGCTGCTACTGCAGCTGTTCCAGATGTAAATGTGAAGAAGGGCATTTAGGACAAGTCTGTTTCCCTGAATGTGTTATTTTGAAATTATGCAGATTATATGAAAAATAGCTTGATATGTCCTTATTGTGCCTTTTTAAAGGAAGAAAAGGACACTACACTATTAAGTAGTTTATTAATGTTTCTGATCACAGTTCTTCTACTTAGAAAATAATTGTTCTATTTTGTGCTGTGAAGCTGCCTGTAAATAACTGGCAATGGAGTACACTGCTTTGTGTGCTCCATAGAGAAAGTATCAAATTCTATTGATTAATCAAAAAGAACTTTCTTTGATGGAAGGAAACCTTTGCAAACTTGATTAAAAATATTGAATCAACCATAAGCAATCAAAGTTCATAATCTGAACTTCTGCTCTATTTTCTTACTTAAGCTGGCTGCTATGTAAACCTTCAAAAAGCTCGTAGAACAGAACATGAGATGTATTCTGTAACAAACAAGCAACAACAGAACAGTATATTCCAAAACCTCTGCCTTGATTTGTCTCTTCTGTACTGCTGCAGCTCTGCTGTTTTTATTGGAGTCACTCAATGTTTCCACTGGAGAGACTGGTAATAAGAATGAAGCCTCAGACCTTTTTTTCAGTGAGTAATCCAGAAGCGTCCTCACATCCTCTGTCTTTTCATAGAGAGTTTTCCCTCTGTTCTGATCAGAGCTAAGAGGAAAACAGAACTCAAACAGGTGGGACTACCAGATCTTTATCTTGGTATCAACACAGAAATCATGGGCCGTATATGAAATATTATGTGTAAAGCCATCATTCCATTTGAAGTGAGAATCTAGAGGAAGTTAGCAAAGAAAGTGTTTGTATTTAGCAGCAGGAAAAATGTAGTGTTATGTTTCCAGGTATTTTGATGGAAAAAAAAAAAGAAAAAAAAAGGAAAGAATAATGGAAAATATATAGGCAAAGCGTGAACAAGAGGAACTGAAATGTTGCAGTAACCTGATGTTAGTTTTGGATAGAGTAAGTCACAATGTAGAGTAAGCTCAGACTAAGCATTCATCAAGTGCAAAGTGAGAGAACGTGTCTTCTGCAGCCACAAGGGCTCATATGTGCAAACTCAGGTCAGACCTTGGGCAAGCAGTTCTCCCAGGAAGCTACTGAGGGCAGCCACTGCAGAAAATGTGGGGATTCACTGGGCGCCCTCTGCACTCCTGTTTTGCGGTGCCTTTCTGTATTGTCCCCTCCCTGTCCATGCTCCAAGCAGAGGTAGCAGCACAGAGATGATGGCCATGCATCTGCAAGCACACAGCCCAATCTCACATGGGGATTCTCACAGCTGTGTTGGACAAGGAGGTAGAGTGGGCGAGGTGATGGCTTCCAGTCAGATGGTGGGATGGAGAGCAGAGCAGGGACACAAGTGTGAGGGGACCCAGCAGAGGCTGTCAGAAGGGAGCAATTCATAAATTCTTTAGAGTAGCACCCCTAACCCAGTCGGAAGAGAAAAAATACTGAAAGGGGTGTGTGGGTGTCTGCCAGTAAAGCTTCTGTCTCCAGTTGAGTTCTCCTTTGTGCTGGAAATAAAACCTGTTCTTGGTAGCTGAGACATTTTCAGCAAAGACCCTGCTCAGTCCCCAGCCAGAGTAATGCAGAAGCTCCACAACTGATTCGTTGATTGGATTGGAAAAGAAAATATTATTTAGAAAGCAGCCTTCCTACATGCTGTCCGTCCCATCCTATGCAGCACTGCTTATCCTAAATACTCCATTCTGGTAAGTCACAGAATCACAGAATCGCAAGGTTGGAAACGACCTGCAAGATCATCCGGTCCAACCACCCTCCCATTCCTATTAGTACCAGAAGCTACTAAACCATATCTCGTAGCTCCTCATCCAGACGCCTCTTGAACACTGCCAGGGACGGCCACTCCACCACCTCCCTGGGCAGCCATTCCAGTGCCTGACCACTCTCTGAGAGAAAAAGTTTCTCCTAATGTCCAACCTAAACCTCCTCTGGTACAACTTCTGGCCGTTTCCTCGGGTCCTACTAACAGAAAGTCAACACATTAAAAAGAAGAAAAGACACTTTATTAAGAAACAAACGAAAAACACTTCTTTAGAGTGACAGATGAATGTTGTGACAGTTTAATACAAATTTTAAAGCCTGAACATTATCTTCCAAGGGAGAAAGGCTTCTAAATACAAATTCAAAACAAAACAAAAAAAAATTGCAGAGGAGAATCTCTGACAATGCCTTACACGAAATCATTTATTAGGCCTCTGTGAGTGATCATTTACATGAAACTTGCATTTCGTCTAGTATTCAGCTCTCTCCTTTTATCTTCTGGCTCTGTGTGTTTGTGGGGAGCTGTGGTCCCTCGTCCTGTCTCATCTCCCTGCCTGTACTGTGAGAGCAGTAGGACCTTTTGGGTTGAAACACAGGGAAACAGTCTGTAGGATATAGTGTTGTCTAGGGTGCACAGAAATACTGGCTTCGTTACACTGCATGGCTGTAACTTTTTCAGACATTAGCAGTGGCATGTGGACTAAATACATACATTATTTACCTATGCTGCTATTACTAGAACACTTAAGCAAAGTAATTCAGAATTAGTCCCACGAATCTGTTGGCATTGCTGAAGTTATTGCACTGTAAATTCAGCTTCATATCCTGAATGTCTGCTGAGATGTTGCACGCCTGAGATGTAAAGCCATCTCTTGCCCACTCCAAGGAATGACCTGCTCAGAGAAGTTGGCCTGGCTTGTAGTTCTGTCCTCTCTCATGAGAATGTGGCTTGCTGCTCCTCCAGGCTGTGCTGAGACCTTCTGACACATAGGGAGGTATAACCCTAGCGAGCAGAGGTCTAACCCTAGCTTTGGAGAGCTCCAAAAATCTGCCTGCTTCTTTCTGTAAGCATCCCCCCGTGGTGTGTGCCCAGCTGCCCTACCAGTCTGCACCTCTGATTTTGGTGAGTGACAAGCAAAGGCATTTCAAATTGAAAAGAGGTATTTAAATACTGTCAAGAACAGCAGATAAAGTGACCTCAAACAATCCCACATAAAGTCCTTTGTGATTTTCAAAGCACTTTCCCAGCTTGACACCTTTGCTTTTTCATATCCAATATAAAATTCAAAATGTTTTATTCCAATGCAGTCCATGAATATATAATATAAGTATATCAAACTTCACACTGCCTTTTTTGTGCTGCTGCTTTGAAAAAGGACCTGAAGTAAACTCAGCATAAAGATCAAGAAAATTATTGAGATAATCCTACTTCTCAAACTTTTGTTCCCCTTTGTCTTGCTCATGTTGAGAACAACTTCTCGCCAGCAGGCGTGCATACAGGAGAAAAGAGCTGCCTGGACCCAGAGGGCTGAGAGGACTGCAGCACAGAGCTGCCTGCGGATACGTTTGCTGAGCCATTTCAGGTATCTCTAGCATTGGGTACGCACACAAACAGACTGGCTTTCCATTACCTCCCCTAAAATCTCTTCCTGCTGTCACTGCACTGCTCCTTCCCATGGCTACTTTCCTGTACATGCACTGTGCTGCCATACAGCAATTCTTACCAATGCCTTGCCAAGCCAGGTATTGCCCTTACACAGCCTCCCAAGGAGCAATACCTGCTCCACTCTCCTTTGGTCCTTCCAGGCTCTGTATTGCTCCACTGTGACCCTCAAAACCACTTTATCCATTCTTTTTGCTGTTGCTGTTGCTTATGTTGTTAATGTTACTGAAGAGCTTAGATCTACAGTACTGCTGTTCTCCTGCCTGGTGAATGTGGCATCCTGCTGCCACTCACTCTTCTACAAAGTTTCTTCTCTGTAGATACAAACAGCGCAGCGATTTCTGCGCTGTGCACAACTTGGCACAAGTCGATCCTGTTTGTCAAGGGAAAGGGGGAGAGCTGAACTGAATAAAAGCAGTCCCATCTCTCAGAAGAACATCTGGGTTTGAACAGTTTGGAACAACCAGAGGTGCCAGTAAGGGAGGCAGTGGCTGGCAATGCCTCGAGGTTTCCTGACACCACTTCTCCGGGATACAGGTAAATAGAAATGGCTGTTGTGGTAATAGGCCTGGAAGGCTGGTATCTAATTTCTGCTTTCTTTTCTGCTAATTGCAGTGATTAAATGACTTTGAAATTACCTCAGAGTAACTGAGTACAGGTTTGGGGCCTGTGTGTACACAGAAATTGAAGTAAATCAGTTTGGAGATGTTTGGAATAGGCAGAGCTGGCAGCATGTGGCAGAGCACATAGTTGGATGAATTTGCATCTTATTGAGTGTGTAAGAAAAAGTCTTAAGTTGTGACTGGGAGAAGTCAAGCCAGGAACAATAAGCTTGTCTGGAGAATTCTGGTATTAGAAACTAAAGTATACGGAATCCTGTCCAAGGTAAATATTGACGTGACTCAAGATGAACTAGTAAAACATCTAATGAAGCTGAAAATAAGGCATCTGGGATATATGTTTATTGTTAAAAATGAAACGTTTGAGCAAAAGTAGCATAGTGATGGTGGAGGTTATTCATAGGGAAGTCAAGCTGGGGAAACAGCATCTTCTGAAAGAAACTGACTCCAGTTATTTGTGAAACATGGAAAAAATTAGAATTGTAACAGAGCTAAAAATGTCAGTGAACAGCAAACGGTCATTACGGACATTCAGAGTGGATTTTGGAGACTGAATCATACCAAGGGACAAATTACTCAGGTGTCCAGAATAACTCTATTGACTTTGACGGATTTCTCGGTATTTGCCTTTGTGTAATTGAGAGTTTACTCCCTTATGCCATATGAGGACTGAATATTAAGAGACTTTGAGAAAAAATACTCACTTTCACTCATTCCAGTGTCATTCTCTTGATGATAGAGAATAAGTCACATTAACTTCATGAGGCATTTCAGGAACATGTTAGTAGTTTTTCCCTTTTATGCAACAGGAAAAAGCCTTGCACAGTGCTGTGAAAATAATCAGAAAAGCTCCATTAAACTGGAAATGGGAATCAATTGTGCTGCTGTATGAGAGGCCTTACTCACATGTAAGTCTATGGTGTTATCGGAATGCTCTATTGTAAAATGCACTGAACCAGGTTGTGGTGAGCCAACATTACCTTCTTGTGTTTACTCATGGTAGAGATATTGGGGAAGAGATACCAGAAATTGAAACTGTTTGCTTAGGAGTGTTCTGTAAACCAGCTTTATTCTACTTCAGTAATGCGAGGCTAATGCATCAGCACTGATACCATACAAAAGATACATTTGATCTGTTCACATGTAGCATGCCTATAGTTGTAGTGGTATTGCTACATTATATGTACATAGAAATTCAGTAAACTGTCCAGTGATTACACAGATGCAGCTGTTGTCTCTGAGATGGCTTAGAAGTGCAGTACAAAAACACCATACATCCTGCCCAAAGGCGCAGGATCGTGGGGCAGGAGGAACAGAGGCAGGACAGGAGGAGAAGCAGCAAGGGATGCCCAGGGAGGGCAGTGATAAGGAGAGCTGCTGTGCTAGGGTGGTGCGTCCACACTTGCTGCTTGGCAGATTCTGATGAGTGCAGGAAAACAGCAATTGTAGCATGTGGCTCTGCTCCACCTCTCAACAGCTTTATGCTAGGAAGAGGTGAGTGCTGAGTTCTCTTTTTCCTCTGAACCATCTTTTGGAAAGCTGAGGTCCAAAGCAAGTTAAGACTTCAGACCTCATTGTCAGCTTCTTGGACTGGATTTAGAAAATCCACAGACAACCCATCCATTTCTTTCATCTCCTGTTTATTGATAAGGTTATAAGGTTTCTTTCAGCTAGTCTTGCTTTTGTGGCTGTGATCAAATCACAATTACCGGTAGATTTTATTACTAACATAAACAAATAGCAGGTTATGTTGTTATTCTCCTGAGCTTCAAAGCTGAAGCTGGGCATGAGTAGAATCTACCGGTATTGAAGTGCAATTGAAATACAAAGGGGATGTTGGTAATATGAAACATATGTTGCTTATATAGAGTACCAGTTAAATGCTCTCTGCAGAGTACCTCAGTATGTTAAACAACCAGCAACCTCAGACAAAATTACACTAGAATCTCTAATGCTTTGAGATGCTACATGACAGAGCAGTGACATCCAAAGGGTGCTTCTTCCCAGCACTGCATGCACCGGAGGGGGACGTTGAGACAAGTGGCAGATATGTGCAGTACTGTTGTCTTTGCTCTCTGAAACTCATGTTCAGCAAAGGTCTACTCTGGGCATAGCAAGAAGGATTTTATTGACATAAACATAGTTTAAAAGCAAATAAAGGCTTTTTTTGTTTGTTTGTTGATTGTTATTTCCCCCCATTATTTTATCAAGGTTTTTTTGCTCTTGCTGATGAGCTCACTATCAGAAATGCAGAGCTGCTATCTAAAAGATATCTAAAAGCAGATACATGCAATGCCTTAGTAGTGGTAGGATGAGATTTTTCACTCTGCTCTTCTCCTTTAAAAGCCAGCCGACATAATTGTTTTGTCATTATAACATTTGGCGTTATTCCCATACGTACAGATTGCAACATCTGCAAGTTTTAAAAATTAATATAAAGCTCCGTAATTGTACAAGCCTTCTTCAATTTAATGGTCCTGAACAAGTAAGTTTGCTTTGATGCAAACCAAGATGTAGCCAGGTGATACGGTACCCTGCTTGGACCAAGCAACCACGGAGTGGGGCCGGTGTGCTCAAGTCCATGTAGCTGCTACTGTCACTGCAGCACGTGCTCTGGAAGCAGAAAGGCTCTAGTGCCCGAGCTGACAGCTCTCATACATAAGTTTTTGGTACGGAAGAGCATCAGCATAACTGGCGTTAAGGCAAACAGGAACAAAAGGTCTGGGCCATACGAAGACACTTCAGTAGTCACTGCTGATGTGTTCCAAGGAGGAAATCAGCAATCTTGTGTTCACTTTTTTCTTGAATTCCTGTATTTCTAAGCTTGGCTTTATTTTCTTTCATTTGAAAGGTTTGGAAAGAACCCCATCTGTGGATGTGTACTTGACTTTGCAAGCATCTTACTGAAACCCACAGGAGGACCCAGTCCCTGTAGATGCAGAGGTGTGGCAAACATGGCTCAGCATTTCCAGGCTTATTGAAGCAGTGATTCCTTGCTTGTTTTTCTAAATAAAGGCAAAGTAGAAAAAGCTGTGAACAATACTATCAAACCTTGCTACTACCAAAACATGCTGTCACCAAGCATCCAGCAAGCAGTTTGAGAAATGTTTCTGCATTTCCTACTAGCTTATAAAGCCTTTCTAACTGCAGCATACTTCAGCATAAGGGAAACAGAAGAAAATTCAGGCCCCACATGTCACGTGTTCAGTAATGGAGGACTGGAGCAGCAAGAGACAGGTGCTTTTCCAAGCAGAATGAAAGATTTGAGCAGCTGATTCATGGTGAAGCAGCATGCTTTCAGCTGAGAAGGTTTACTGTAGCTAAACCTCCTGCCATCCCTCTCACTGATAGCTCAGATGAATCAGCATCTTGCTATTTTTATCTTAGCTGTACCAATAGAGTAATATTGTTCTGTCAGTGCTATTTATACATCATCACATGCCTGACTACTCCAGGCTGTGCTTTTTTTTTCCAGTCTTAGATGATGTCATCATGAAGTAGGCATTTGTATTGAACAAAATCTTTCTTCAGAATAGCAACAAATAAAGCTTATGGCAGAGTACCACATTAGGAGCCACTGAAATACGGGCATAAGCTCCCCAGTTTAAGGCAGCTCTGAGATGGGCCTTCGGTGCTTCCTGAGAATTGGCTTGTGAGGATGTCCTGCAGTTCTCAGTGCCCACGTGGCCTTTGAAACAGAAGCGTGTCGGGAGCAGAGTGCTCTGGAGCCTGGGACTGCTCTGCAGGAGGACTTGCTAAGGGTGTCATTATTCAGGGGAGGAAGAAAGGAAAGCGAGCTCCTCTGAGAAGATTTCCTACTGAAGCTATTCTTCATCTTTTCAGTTATCCACAAACAGAGAAGGAGTTCCTCATCTCTCTTCTCCTGCTTGAAGATGCACATCCATCTTAAACATTTTTGCCCTCTGGTGAGATTTTCACAATGGGTCTGTGCAGGCTTGGCCAGCTCTGAAGCTTACGGCCTTGCCATGTGTGTCCTTCTGAGACCCATTGTAAGAAGCAGTGAAAGATCTACAAATGATTTGCAAAGGAAGAATTTGATGTCCTCAGTTGATTGCCTTTTTGTTTGCAATGTTCCAGCAAGCCTGAAATTCTTTACTTTATTCCTATCCCCTAGTTCATCAAATGCATTTCCAGCTGTTTGTCATCATTCCATAAGGCCAGCAACATGTCAGCATCAACAGCTGTGTTCTCCTGATCTGCTACTTGTATCTGAGCCCTGAGCTGTAACTGCTGAATCAGTGCAGCTCAGGCAAATCGTACATAGCGTTTTCCTAGAAGTTGTTCCCCGGGAGCACTGTGTGTCCTCCTGCCAAGCCATGACAAACATATCATTGGGTCACAGTTGGAGGCAAAGGAAACAAAATGTTACCCCCATGTTTGTGGTATGACGATTCTAACGAGGCAATTTATTTCAGAACCATTGAATGGTTGAGCACAATTGCCACTACCCCTGAGATGGAGCTGGAGCAATATTACACTGTGGTTATTGGCCTCCCTTGATTTGCAAACCTCATTGGAAAACAGAGGCTCAGACTCACATGTGGAAAGCCAAGGCCTTCTGGCAGCAAGGCTGGGTTGTTCTCAGAGTGCCTTCACAGACTGTCCTGCTGTTCCGCAAGCACACAGGGACTGGCCTGTCCCAGACAGGAGAGCTCTGGGGAAAAGCAGCTAAGTGACCTCTGTACCACGAGCAGTGGACACTGCTAGGTTGGGAACGGCCCTTACAAGTGCTCTATGTTTTAAGCTCCTTCAGTGATTCCTTTCCACAGTCCCCTTCCAAAGTCTGGCTCTGCAGAAAACACGTCAGCATCTGATAAAGGCTCAAAACAGAAACAGGATGGTATAAATAGAAATTAAGTAAATTAGGAAGAGGTGCCAAAGCAGTGAAGCTCTAATGATAGCAGTGGCTGTGTGTACACGTGCAATGCAGCTTCCAGCACTCACCAGTGCCAGGCTGCCAGGCAGTATTCTTAGAAGCGTATGCATCTGCTGCGTCACTGGCACTCCTCAGCCTTGGACAGGCTTCTGCACCTTCTTGCAGGCTCTTCAGGAAGCTTTGGTTCATGCAGAGTTTGTGCCAAAGCTCACACGATACCCAACCAGCCCTGCAGCAGCCTCACTGTGCCCAGATACAGCTGGTCAGTACAGACAGTGATTCCCCTACAGCCACATCTTGTGGAAATTGGGGATCTACCTTTGTTGTCAGTTCAGCCAGAATACTGTATGTTTTGTTTCTCTCCTGAACCAGATGAAATGCAGGCCAAATTCCCAGCTGGTAAAAATCAACATGAGTAAGGTGAAGTAATTTGTACCACCTGATGGTCTTTGTTAGAGTCAGAGCTGGAGAGACGGAGCACGGCATTTGCTGCTTATTCATTATTGATGCCGTTTTTCCAGAAGGCCATTGATCACAAGTGAACAGGAGATAAATGGGTGAGAGCCATTCCCTGTAAGCAGTGTAACAATGGTGGGCTTCAGGTTGAGATCCTTCCTGAAATGGCAGATGGTTTTATGCTGTCTCTGCCCAGATAGCCCTGAGCCTCTTGCTCTGGCTCCAGCTCTCTCTTTACCTGGGAAGACAGCCTGCAGCCAGCAAGGGAGCATAGCCCTGGAGCTATACTGGAAGTCACCCATTCTGTCCTCTGTGAGCCTAGTTTTTCACTTCCAGTTCTCCTCATCCTGCAAATTAGGACCTGCACAGCTTGAGAATAATCAACATTTTAGAAGATCTTAGACATGAGAAAAGGCTAAGGTTCAGTAGGCATAGTGGTGATGGGTTGATGGTTGGACTAGATGATCTTAGAGGTCTTTTCCAAACTTAATAATTCTATGATATGGAGTCAGGGGAAGGGGAACGAAACAATATGTTGCTACTGGACTGTTCAGTGTACACACACCTGTTTTGGCACCTGCACCTTAGAGGGAGAAAATCTAGAAAGGGAGATTTAGTAGGTCTTTGTTTGATGCTGCCCTGCTTGCATCTGTGCTGATGCTGATCATAGAATCATAGAATGGTTTGGGTTGGAAGGGATCTTTAAGATCATCTAGTTCTAATCCCCTGCTACAGGCAGGGACACCTCACACTAGATCATCTCATCCTAAATGTTCATCGCCTTCTGCTGTGTGCTGATGCCCCTCCTTGCCCTTGGGTATGTGATGGAGGAGCCCTGAGGCAAGGGAGAGATAATACCCGCTCTTCTCTGAAGAACAGTTGCTCTTCTCTGAAAAGCTGTAAAGCTGTTGGTCTCCTGAAATACAGGGTAACAGCCAAATATGAGCACAGGGGAACCAAATGTCTTATTTGATACCACAAAACATGGTGAAACTCTGGAGCAATGTTTTAGGAAAAGGTGGTGTTTCTGGTTAAACAAACCAATGCACTCCAAAAAAAAAAAAAAAAAAAAAAAAAAAAAAAAAAAAGCTCGTAGGCGAGCTTTTAGGCAAGTGGTTCTGTGTAATAAAATGGAGCACCCTGAATGAATGGCCCTAGAGTAAGGGAAGCAAAAGTAAAAACAGCCATCTATCAGCACGCTAATTGGGAACCTCAGGTCTCAACCACTAAATGTCCTGTTTTGTTTCTGTACAAAATAGAGGTAATAGTAGAAATCCCTGGGAATGGGCACAGCTCAGAGCAATGGGCCTGACTGCATACACTCCCTTAGTGTGCTTCTGTGGCAGGTGAGGTGCTGCTGTGTGCATCAGGAGGTGCTTCTGTCATAAGAACCACATTTTCTTGTAGTGCAGCAGCAATGGGGAATTGTCCCCATGACAGGGAAGAGACTTGGGGCAGGTTCACATTGGCTGAGTCGGGCAGGTTCACATTGGCTGAGTCTGCTGCCTTTGTAGGAGAGCCTAGCTGCAAAGCCTGCAATAGGGATGAGGCAGCTGAACTGGAGCTATTGGAGTTGTGAAGATGGGATGCTTACACTACTTGAGATGTTACCTCTACAAGTGGTACTTGAACATTATAAATACCTATGTAACATGCATAATGGTTGATTTCATAGTCACACCACACATTGGAAACATCATTAATGCAGTGCTGTAGACAGGAGTTAGTCCAAATTAAAGGCAGGAAATTCCAAGTTACTATTCTTATGGAAACTGTGACAGCTGAATTATATGGGCTTGTTAAGGAACTAAAGATAACCCCATTCAGAATAGATAAAACTATTATGTATGCACGAGGAAACTGAATTACAACTGTAGTGAGAGCAAGAAGTCTGAATATCTTGACTGTTGTGTGCAGTAAATGGGAACTTTATCATGCTGTCTTATTAAGTCGGCACTTTTTACTTAGGGACAAATCTTGACATTCTTCACCTAAAAACTCCACTGGCTCTCATGAAGAGTTTGAAATCCAGAAGGATCTAGACATGGAGCTGCGTGCTTGGTGCATACAGGTAGGATGAACTTGATTTTTGTCATGGTCTTTTGGCACATGTACCTATAGAATGCATTGTGAGTTTTCTTCACACTGAACAGGAGCAGACTGTGCAACTTATAAGTGTCAGCACTGGGATTCATTTATTGCTGATCATAGTTTATTTTTCTGGGACAAAAACCATGGCAGGATTCTGGAATATAAGAGCAATCTGGCAATGTCCATGGCACAACCTCCAGGGCTGAGTACCCTTTCCCACCACATCATGCCCATGCTCACAGCTAGGTGCTCATGGGCTGTGAACAGCTTCCCTGCAGCTCTTGGAATGCCCATTGGGATGAAGGCCCCCAGCATATCTGACTGCCATCAGCCATGCTGCACCATTGCAGCTCTCAGGCAGTTGGCTTGCGGGAGAATCTAGGGGGAGCACTTTGGCCTGAGGAGAGCATCCCCAGATGACTTCACTGTTACATTGCTTTGGAGACCACTGGAAAACCCAATGGGATTTGGTGTCTGCTGCTCCTGCCCAATATCCATCGCAAATGAACGATCCGGCAGCTGCTAACCCTGCTTGATGGAAGCTTGAGGTAGGGATGCTATTTTCCAAATAGTGTCTGAAGAACGATCAGCTGAAATGCTCACATTTTTATCATGTGTTCTTACTCTTAATCTGCAGGAGCCACTCAGCTGGGCTTCTGCTCTGGGCTTGGCCACAGCTCTGGTAGAAGATAGTGGCTGGATTTTCAATGGTGGTTACAGGAGTTTTTCTGCCTTTTTATTGCAACACCACTACTTTACCACTAGTTCTGCTCTTCCAAGACAGTAATCGTTCCAAGTTTTGTTGCCATAACGTTACATGCGTGGAAGTTGAGACATTTTGTTTCTGCTTGGTTTTAATCAGGCTCGCTTGAAATGTCATATTTAAATGAGTAAGACTCGAGGAAATCTCATCCATAGGCTGTCAGCAGTAGCTGTGCACAGAGCTTAGCACAAGGCACCTGGGACTACCTGAGATCCCTAATTGCCACCCATAAATATCAAAATATCAGCATGCGCATGGAAGGTGAATGCAAAGGATGGAAAGTAGTTTTACTCTGTGCTGTAGCATGATTCACGCTTTTAAGATCAAGATTAAAAGTCTCTGTTAGATTCCAAACTATGATTTTATTTTCATTTACATCAAAGGATTTAAGAGCCTTCAAAAGGCAGCGTTTTAAAAATAACTTAAAACATACTGTCTGGCAACACGAGTCCTGCTCAGCACAGAAGCAGCCAGGCTCTCCTCGTATAAATCAAATAAGTGAAAAATCAGAATTAAAAAGATACCTTGTCCTGAATTTAACTCTGACAGCTGCTATCATACTGTTTCAGGAAAAGAGACTTCATGAAGCACGTGCCCTTGCAGCCAGGACACAGCCCTGGTGATAAGCCCTATGTATCAGTGAAACCGTGCTCCATGAACACCCGTGCAAAGGTTCAGAGCCCTGATTTGAATTTTTGGGCTTGTTTGTGTTTCAAAAGCGAAGCCACTGAACTGCATCTTGAAAAACATACTCCAGCACAGGCTTCCTCCAAACACAGCCAAGGTTTGATCAAAAGGTTCTCAGGTCTGCGGCCCTTCTGACAAACCTGATGAATGTTTGCACTTACAAAGTAAACCCCAAACCAAGGCAATTTGCATGAGCTCGCCATGGAGATTTCTTTTTTCCAGCTCTTGCCAAAATCCCATCTCTGCCCTGGGACTGGGCTTTGGCGGCCGGTGTTCTGCTATTTGTATTGATATACCCGCCAGCAGGCACAGAAAACAAATACCTACACCCAGACAAAAATACCTGACTGTGTTTGTAAAGCCCCAAATAAGAAGCCACGTTGTGTTTTGGTTTGATGGCAGTGCCCGTCCGTATGGATCAGGTCACGCGGTGTTCGCTTGTCCAAAACACTGAGATAATCCTTCTGCACAGAGAAATACATTTTAATTATGGAGCAAGAAATACGGTGTCTCTTTTTGCTGGTTGCGTTTTCTATCAGCAGACAAAAGCTGACATTCGTTTCGCTGATAGCCTGATGTTCCCCCACCACCGCTGCCGAATTTCCCTTGCCCAAGGAAATTGAAAGGATCAGAGCACATCTGATGTTCCATTAATTTAAAGCGGCTGCCAGGACTTGCATATTGTAGCAGCTTTAAAGTGATTGAATTTGGATTATTTCAAACTCCGCAAAGTCCTGCCTCGCCCGGCTGAGGCATATCGAGTGACAACATAAAATATGAGCCCGGCTGAGGGATATCTGCGAGCACACACGTTCTCCCTGCGCACGCAGCCCTGCAACAGGCAGATCGGAGGCGACGAAACACGCAGCGCTGGGACAGTTGCAGTCGCTCTGCGGCAGCAGCGCAGCGAGGTGGGGACACCTGGCGTCCAGCGCCGAGGGGACACGGGCCGGGGCTGTGCCAGGTGCAGCGCCTTTGGGACTGGCGGCCACGCAGCACCGTGCGTACCTTGCGAGGGGAATATGGGAATTCAGCTCCAAAGGAAACGTCGGGGCTGCCAAGGCCCGATTAGTCATAAACCCGGAGCATTATCGCCATCCATCACCGCCCTGCTTTCAGTGACCATGCAGAAGGAGAGCCTTCCAGGTGTTGGGGTGGCTGTGGCTGTTGGAGCGGTGGGGCTCCCAAATGCAGGACAGTACTCGGTGCGCTTTGGTACAGCCCTGCCCGAAAAACCCCAAAAATCATCTGAATGAATCACAAAACATATGTTATGTTTTGCTGTAAAAGCCATGGAGTTTGTGCAGCGCTCCATTATGGGGACTGCTTGGCTTTTCATGCATTCCTAAATTACCATGTAATCTAAAACCTTGTTTTCAGCTGCTCTATATTGGAAAGTCCCTCGCAATAATCAAGATGATTACAGACTGGTGCGGAGAACAAAACGTGTTTGTGTTATTGCAAATATAAATGCAGTTTATCAGAATTTTTACCTTTTCAAAGGAAAAATAAAGATAATAATAAACTCTTTTTCCCTTGCTGGAAATATTTTAAGCGTGGAATTAATTTTGGCTGCTCTGCAACTTAAAAGCACATGGATACTCGGTGTAAAAATATGCTCCTTTCCTGTAGGGACTTGACTCTAATTGGTGTGCCAAAACTATCTCACAGAGATTTCATTGTCTTATCTACTTACATCATCTTAATGCGATTTTATTTTACTTTGTCAAAGTCATATTAATGTAAATGTGTTCTTGATAGCAAACAGAGTTCTTTTTTATGCTAAACGGGATTCAGCTGCCTCCAATAAAACAGCTTGCAATCCATTAGGCTATAACCTTAATATAGTTATTTTGTTTCCCAAATAAAGACTGTGTCAGAAAGCTGTATGAGGATTTTTGTCTTGTTTTTCCACAATAATTGCTTGGGTGGGGTCACATTCTGATCTTTAAATGAATAGTATCGCTTGGAACAAACACTTCATATATCTTTTATCTTCCCCTCGCAATACAGTTCTGAGTTTTCTTTGAAAATGCAAAGCTACTTTTCCAGATAAGTCATCAAAATGTTTCCAAAGTATTTTAACTGCCAGATTAACTATATCTTGAATACAAAGATAGATGGCTTACATTCTTTATGCAGAAATCCTGCCAATGCATAGCAACTAGCTACAAATTAATTTCTTTTGCAACAGAGAAGGAAAAAAAAACCAAACCTGCTTTGCTATGCAAAGCTCAAAAAGGTAAATAGATATTTAAAAAGAAAATAAGGTTACTCATTCTGAAAGGGTAATCTGTAAGCAAAGAACAGAGGATTAAACATACACTTGCTCTCTTTAGAGTCTGTGTTCCAGCCTTCTCTTAATGTATTCAGCTAATTAAGGATTGCAGTGACCTTGTGGCAGATTTTGAAATCTAGGATATTTTTTTTTTATTTTATTTTTTTAATGCCGCCTCCCCCACAGAGCTTAATACAATCTGTTTCAGGTCAAAGTCTGTTTATGTCAGCAATGTTCGTACTACACAACTAAAATGTTTTAATGCATTTATCAACTGGAAAATATTGCAAACATTTCATTTCCTTTGATATAGACACAAAAAACCCTCTGCCTTCATTGCAAATTCTTGTTCGTATGAATCACTCTGAGTAATATTTGCTTTAACTTTCGTGTGGTTCTACAAACAGCCTTTATATGGCTGGACTTCAAAGCTGGTAGAAATAAAGGTTAGAAATGTGATAGGAGCAATCTATTATTAGGCATGAAACATTAAACCACTTTTAGTTATAAGCCTTAAAACCTGAATAATCTGGTAACTTGCTGCATATTTATTGTGCTTGTAGTTAGTTTGGTCGTGTAGCGTGGAGGGGCTGTTTTGAACAGAAATATTTTCCATAGGAGTACGAACCACAATTGGGTTTAATTTTTCCTAATATTTAATTTAGAGAAACTGCAGTATTATAACAGACTTCTCAGATGTCAGAGCTGAAATAGCCTGCTCGCTGTTTCTTGCAGTGTAAAATTAATCTCTTGCAGCACGCTGACCCGAAAGGCAGGTTTTAGGAAAATAGGCATGGGGTGGGGGAAGGGGGATGGGAAGAAAGATAAAATCTCGTTCTTCAAATAGCAGGGAGGAAAAACATAACACAGAGGAATGTCACAGCCTGCTATTGACATCAAATGACAAAAAATGACTCAAATGCATGCGTGTGTGAGAAGTTTCTTTGGCCAAAAAAAAAAAAAAAACAAAACACCGATGAGCTTTCTCTGTAGCTGCCTACCCATCTGGAATGTTAATTGTTAAAATCCACTCTGTGGCATTTCTTGTAAGCAAGAGTTGTGGCCGATGCACATCATGTTTGCCTCTTCCTCCCCTTTGTATATTTGCAGCACAAGGAACGTAGTGCTGCTCTGAAGGGAGTCAGATGGCGCAGGCTGATTCCTATAGGTTTGGGGAACTTAAAGTGCTCAGCTCATCGGAGCGGGTAGGAACAAAACTCCACATTGGTAACATTTTGTTCTTGATTACATTTGTGTACTAATACTGTAGATTAAAAATAAGTCCAACAGTCAAAAACACAGAACAGTTCAAGCCAAACAGGTCAGCCAGAAATAAACTATCATTTGAAATTCAGAATGTAAAATCCTCATGAGCCTGGGAAAACACAAGGGCCTGGGCCTGGCCCTGTCAGAGCCAGTGGGAATTTTACCGTCAGTAACATGAGCATCATTCCTTTTCTGTGTTGGTTTCTCCAGATCCCGCAGTGCTTGTTGCAGCACCCGCTGATATTGGAGGTGCACTGTGCAGCAGTAGTGGGGCGTTCCCACAGCCTGGAAACAAGCCGCAGCTCACATCGCCACCAACATCTCAGAGACGTGAGAAACAGGCCCAAGACATCATGCAAAGTGAGTGGTAGATATTAAGTGTGTGCATGGGGAAGGCAGTATACCCAGGCTCCCTCACTTTCCCATCAGGGCCACAGGTTTTTGAATGATTTGGTGGCTTCCTTCTCAGCTATTTGTGGGGAGGTCCATGGGGAAAGCAAGGGCAAGAGCCTGGGCATCACCTGTGCTGGGAGAAAAGGAGAGGTCCCTGCACCTGTAGAGCGATGGACCATGGGCCCCCATGGTAACAGCCTCTGGAGGGACCACAACAGTTACCTATTGTGTAGGGCTGGCAATGGTGCACTCAGCGGCCATTTGCTATTTATATTTTGGTCAGTGACAGGACCGGGCCACACCTACATATCTCATTCATGTAAAAAAAGCATCAACAACACTGTAGTCTCCACCTTTCCTTCTCCCATGCTTCTCCAGCACTCCTGGTCCTGAGCCAGCCTGGTTTAATAGGTTACACTGCAAACACTGGGACCATGGTACTTTGCAAGGTTGCACATTCACAGGAAGCATATGTGCACAAAGCCGTAACGGTTGCAGGCTAAGGAGCAGCAGCCCTGGCAAGCAACTGTGAGAGATGTTGATATTGCTGGGGAAGGTGAAAACGTAATTGAAGCCTTTTATTTTGGGGGCATGCAGGACTGAACGAGGAGATATTTTCTGAGCAACAAATATCAGTAATTCGCTTGTCCTGGTCTTACAGACTTTTAATTTGCTCTACAAATTTGGTTAGTTAGAGAACATGTAAACACCAAGAACAGTACGTGGCGATCCATTAAACATTAACTTACTGTAGACTTAAAAAAAAAGAAACCCAACGCAAAAAACTCTCTTATGATATTAAAACCATAAGGGGAAGAGATGCCAGGCTGGTGAATGAAGCCAGCTGACTGCTGAGAAGAGGCTATGGTTTTGCTCTATAGCTTTGCCGTTTTCCGTAATCTGAGTCACTGAGATATTTTTAGGCACAGTAACAACTTCCATGGTCAAGTAATTTTTCACTTGAATTTTCCTCAAATAATGCTGTCCTCCTGGCCTCCAAATTCCTTTATTCAGCAAGGCAACATGCTGCCCTCCACGCCCCGAGGAAGAAGGGGAGCCATGGAGGGCTCTGATGATTTGGAACACATGGTGGAATGAGATAGATCTCAGCATCAGATTGGCAGGATATTTCCCTTTCTTCAAAGGTCTCCAAACCTAGCAAGCTTTTCTTTGATATCTTTCCAAATGGATTTATCAGCATTGGGGCATACATTTGTTTAGATTGTTCCTGTAGGGTGGGACTTTCAAAGGAGGAAAAGAGTGCCAAGTGCCAAATTCTCACCAAGTTCTCCATAAGGATTTCCTTACTTTCTTTTGAAAATCCTAGCTGTGCTCCCCATCATTCTGTGCATCTCTGCTGGAAAGCTGCCCATGGTACCCTATGCAATGCGGGCATAATGGATACAGGAAAGATTGTGACATTTGAAAACACAGGAGGAAGAGCTGGCTCTAGGAAGAGGAAATGCATGAAAACGTGGAGATTGGATAGGAAACAAGGAGGGAAGTGGAGACCAAATTCCCTGGGCCCATTGTGTTTCTTTTTTTATCCTCCTTCTGTTTATTATTTTTCTAGTATTTTCTGCTCCCAGTGCCTTCCTATTGCATTTTCTCTTCTGTCATTAAGCCTATGCTATCTCTTAGAACCACCATTGTGGTACTCACGATGCCATAAAAACAACAAAAAAGGGAATAGAGGCAGAAGATAGCAGGAACTAATCCACTGGGATAGTTGGTTGGTTTTTTTTTAGTGACCTACAGTATGAGGCCAGAGCATCTAGCCACAAAGATGTCTGCTAGTTGACAGGCACTGCCTGATTCTGCTGTTGTTTCACTTTGATTTCAGTGTCCATACAGTGCAGCTGAGCATGGCCATACACCTGGCACTTTTGAACGTGGTACTGCAGGTGTGCTTCTTCCCCCTTGTAGACACTACCTGAGAGCATGGGGTATTTCCCAGATGCGTCTAAAGTAAGAGGTGAGTGTACACTGTGTATTGAGAGTTTGGAGAGAATCTCATCTCCAGAGCAAACTTGAGTCATGCTCTGGGTTTGAGGTGCGTTGGACCAGGTGCAAGTGACATGATTGTGCCAGGCATAAGTCTAGTCCTCTTCTGGGCCCCTAGAGAGAAAATGATGGCCAGTGTGTTAGGAGAAGACTGCAGGGAGGTTAGAGATTTGGCAACTGGCCATTCTGTGTACATTTCATAAAGTGGTAGCTAAGACCTCATTAAATTCAATGCACTACCTCGGAAGAAAGAAAGAGATATATAGGAGTCTGTATGGAAACATCTGGAGTAGTAGGTACCAAATAACACATACTGATAGCCAACCAAGGCTGCCAGAGCTACGTGTCCTCCTGCCCTGGAGAAAGGGCCTGCTGAGGGCTGCCTGGAATTTTTATTTTGTGGCTAAGGAGATACAGAGGTGACTTTGGATATGTTGTAGGTGTGTTAATGATTTGTGAGCTATAGTGGGATTCATGAGTCCTTCTGTTTGTTCATAGACTGAGAAGATCCATGTACTTTAATAGCACATTTGCAGTCATGCATCTTTCTGCCTTTTAAAACGGTTGGTACCTAGAGATTGCTGAAAGCCATCGTGTGTCTTAAATCTGCTTTGTCTTGACTGCCTCTTGGTTTCCAGAGAGAATTTAAGATGTTGATTTTGTCCCCACATCCTCATGGGTTGGTCTTGGCAAATAAAAGTAGTTCCAGGTTGGCCTTATGTCATGCACTAAGTAATCCTCAGCACATCTCGTCTCACATGGATCCAAGAATTAGATGTTGGCTTCCTGATTCAGAGGGGCTGGGCAGAGACCTGCCTGGTGCTTTTGAGAGGGAAGGGGAGAGGGAATGCTGGGGCAACAGCATAGGGGCCTGCATCCCTCATGGAGAGCGAGGGGGCAAAAGGAGTACCATGGGGGGAGCTCTGAGGGTGTCCCCAGCTTTCCACCAGGGATGCTGGGCAGAGCCACATGTAGCCTGGGAGGTCCTCAGAACTTGGCACAGAATTTGTGTTTTGGAAGGCACTTTGTTAGGCACCGCTCAGGTATAAAATCTTGGAAATCAGTTTCCTCTTGATTTATTTCAAATATGCAGCTACCAAGAATAACAGACAGGGACCTTTCCTATGTGTTTTGGGAGTTACCAAAACACAACTCTGAAAGGCAATTTGATTACCACACGCAATCAAATCAGCATTGCAAATCTCTCTGAACATGGCACGCTGGCACTGGTCTCCAGATTGCATGTAGCGCATTTGCGGTTTGGTGGTCTTCACTCAAAATGTTGGCTGAAGAATTTTTATCTTCAAATTCATTTTTACAGCTTGTGGTCAAAAGATTTCAGCTCTGGGCAGTCCTTCCCATGGTTTTTAGCAGTGACACTTGCTGTTGTGCTTCACATAAGTAAACAGCCAACAATACTTAATGAAGAAATAAATAACATCAATACAGTAGTAAATAATTATATGCAGGCAAACACCAAAGACATTATCCATAAGGCAACAGCTGTGAGCATTAGTTTTGATTAATCAATAGTGTTATACAATAGGAGGAGGAATGCTGGCCAGACCTCTGGGGGAATCACCTACGCTTTTCTGAACAGCGAGCTTTGTTATTTTAAGCATAACTTTCAGCAGAATCCTTAATTAAATGTAACAGCCAAGAGCTCCTCATCAGCAATACACCCCACTTTTGAAAGCACACCGAGCAGCAGGAGTTTAACCAAGACCGAATTGAGGCCTTGCCCGGTAGTAGGGAGAGACCTCTTGATGGGCTTGTGTCAGGAGAGATGCTCATGGCACCGCTGTGATGAAGGAATGAGCTGCCTGGTGGAGAGTGCAGCGTGGCTTTGGGCAAGCTGCCCAGCAGAGGAGCACCTCTACTGCCTGTGAGAATGAGTGGGAGCTGCTGCTGCTGCTTCCTAAAGGCAGGGCCTTCCTCCCCTGGGCACGGCTGGCCACTGCGGAGTCCTCATCCCAGGTTGGGTCATTCTGAGAGCAAGCATGCATTCAATATTTTCTTTCAAAATGTAAATAGGGGTGAAATTTTGCACCCAAGCTGCTGCTCCATTGGAACTAAGAATGGATGGGTTCCTTCTGAAGTCACAAAATCACAGAATTACAAAAGCCTGGTTCATCTTTGCCAGGCCTCCTGCACCACATTTGCAGGGGAAATGGATGTCCCTCTGGGCACGTTCCTCCTCCCAAGCCTCCAGCACCGAGCCTATCAGTTCTGCAGCACCACTGGCTCAGCACAGCACCAAGAGTTTTGCTTAGAGGTTCCAATCCCACCAGTCAGTATGACTGTGACTTTTTTCCCCCCCTTTAAACAAATGAAGAGCTTAAAGAAAAGCAAACCTTTCAGAAAGGCTGATCAAGGCATTAGATCTCAGCACAGATAACAGGCACAAGATTTTATAGCCCTTAACCCATAAAAAAGGAAAAGAAGAGAAGGGACAGGATTTCTGGTGTGTCAGGGGCACATTTCCTGAGCCTGTGCTCACATCTTGTTGGCTTTTTCTTTATGAAACCGATCACTGATTTCTTCTTGGCATCTGAATAAACAACAGGACCGCATTGCTCCCACTGTAAATCAAGCAGTGGCAATACCTTCCACCAGCAGAAAGGCAAGCAGGAACAAAAGAGAGCAAAGCAAAGGGCTCTGGCTGCTTTGGAAGCAGTGAAAGAACCTGGTGTGTGAACCCACCTCTGAAGGGTTACTGTAATTCTGTGCAATGACAGAAGCACCTACAGACTTCCCAAGCATGAGGCACGTGGAGCAGAGCTAGGAGTGGCACATTTATGAAAAGTGAGGAGAGGAGAAGCCCTCAGCTCTTGTTTGAGAAATGGTACAGAAGACAACAGGGAAAGCATCTGCTCCACTGATGTACCAAAACACTTCACAAACTTAAGTCTCGGAGCCTCATTTGCAAAACCAAATCAGAGGGAGGAGCAGGAAAATCTTTTTTTTTTTTTCCAAGATAATTGCTGATAGTGCAACAAAACCCAAAGGGCTTCCTTACGCACTTCTAGATGTGCAGGCACTAATAAACTTCTGTGATAACATTAATATTCCTGATAGTCTCTGTGGGCTCGTTCTCCCTACTAAAATCTCATTACAGCCTCTGAACCTGAAGTAAATTTGTGGGCGTTTAAAAGGTGTAGCCTTTAAATGGTGGTGTTGCTGCCGTTCACAACACATCTTATTGCTGCTTGTGATGGTTTCTGAGGAGTCCAACAGCAGGGGCTCAGAAGCCCAAGCATAGGTCAGAGCCCACAGTTCAGAGCTCTGTGCTGCACGCTGCAAGGACAGCAGCTTTGGGCTCCTCAAGGTCCCCATGACCCAGCTGTGCAAAGCAGCCACAGGTCCACTAAGAATGCACTGGATTTGCTGCAAGGGGATTAATAAACTTGGTTGTTCTGGAAAAACTAGCAATGTTAGCATGGATATCCTACATGTCCCTTTTCAAAGCACCTGTATTCGTGGTAGTGTTGGCTACAGTTCTGGGTCTGTCCTTTTCAATAAACGTGAATCCAGTTTGATCCCACACAAATGATATAAGTGAAATGAAGGGAAAAGTGCTCATGGTTCCCCTTAAAGACCAGAAAAGATAAGATATGATTAGGGATATCCTCCTTCACCAGTGAAATTTATTGGGCTTACTTATCTCAGTGTTGTGCAAAGCCCATTTAGTTGAACACCCCCTATGGTACCTCTTGCACATCCAGAGGCACGGGTCACACAGATACATTTCTCTGTGGACAGCAGGGCTGTTGGGGATGGATCTAATGTATTTCCTGCAAGATAAAACCTCAGCTCATGGTTTTGAATAACGAATACAGCGTAGGTTGCCTACCAAATCCATGGCATTTCCTTTCCCTGTAAGACAGGAAAGCATATCAATATGCCAAAGGTATTTTTTGTCTTTGTTTCTTTTTTCCCAAATTTTTGGTTAAATTCTTTCATAGTTCTCCCCCACTGGCTTCACGGACAGTATTTACGGCAGGCATTAATTTGTTCAAAGAGAGATACTTAAAAAACATGCAGAAAGAGAAAGCTGTAAGATATGGATCTCTCTCCAGAAAAGCAATGCATTAAAACAGATAATGCATACTGACATGACTTCAAAACAAACTCTTTTTCCTATAGTTTGAACTATTAAGTACCTTATTTTTTTTCTTAATTGCAAGAAAGCCTGTGCAGGCTTTTTTTACAAGCAGACAAAATTTGTATCTCATGAAATGGCATCAGATCAGAAGGAGGAGGCACTCAGGTAACTCTGTGCAGTCCTGTGACAGTGCTCTGCAGCTGCCCCCAGGGCCATAACACCATTGCGCATCGCTACCACCCACTGCACTTCCATTCTGGGCATGGAGGACAGAAGATTTTGGAGGAATGCAATTTTCAGAGCCCTTTCTATCCAAAAGCTAGATAAAGCACCTCTCAAAATCATCACTCAAATGTGTCATACGTTTTCCCGTGAATTTTCAGTAGAACTCTTTCCAATGATTTCCAAAATAAGTTAGATTTTGCATAGTACCTTTTTGGTATGTAGCATTGCCTTCTCGGTCTTACAGCCAAGCTTCCTTTTAAAGGCATATGCATGAGATTATGCAATCGTAGTATTCCGGATACCCAGAGCAATTAAAATAAATCAGAGTAGGTATAATGAAGATGAGCCAAAGCATCTGTTTCTCAAGAGGATTTGAAAAAAAAAAAAAGATCTCATCCCCAGAGGCCTGGATCCACCACAGTTAGACCTCGGGGATGCTTGTACTTCAAGAACGCATGCAGGGCTCACTTGAGCAGAGAAGGGAGGAGCTGGAGGTGAGGTAAAGACTGTGGTATGGCAGATAGCTGCGCTCTTTGGAAGCCATGGTTGAATAATCCAGCATGTTATCCGCGGGGCTGCTGGGCACTGGGCAAAGCAAAGATGTCCTGGAAGTAACAGATGTGAGCCCGGGGTATCCCTCACCTGGTTGGGCTGTGGTCTCCCTGCCCAGCTCCCCAAGCACTGGCGGCCACCCATCCTCTTTGGAGTGACAGTTCATTAAAACCAAAGGCAGAAGACATGCCGTGCTGGCTGAGGCATGCTGAGTGGAAGGAGGTCAGTCACGTATTGAGATTGATGTAGGTTTGGCACAATGAGAGCCACAACTTGCTTGGGCTACCGTGGGCAAACACAGGCTGGCATTCTCTGGACAGT
This sequence comes from Tetrao urogallus, assembly GCF_951394365.1. Classification (NCBI taxonomy): domain Eukaryota; kingdom Metazoa; phylum Chordata; class Aves; order Galliformes; family Phasianidae; genus Tetrao; species Tetrao urogallus. The sequence goes on from NC_136818.1 coordinate 37,981,363, forward strand.
ATTTACAACAGCAGCTCCCCCATGTGAGGATGTGTGTGTGTATAGGCTGTTCTAACTGAAAGCAGCCGAGGTAAATTATCTGACAGGAGATGGATGTGGGATGTGTGTGCATGACCCGTGCAGCATTATAAAGCACAGCACATCTGAAGCCTTCGCACACAAGATTCCTTTCCGAGCTTTACGATTAAAAAATAAACAGTTGGGTTGCACAGAGGACCATTTCCACTGGAGAGATGCTGCTCAGGATAAAGGCAGCTTTGCAGGCGGATGGACTGGTGCCTTGCTGCAGGACCACAGTGAGGAGGGGCAACCGGGATGGGCAACGAGGTGTCCAGCCATGGGGCTCTGCGGCCCAGCTCTGCCTCCATTACGGACAGAAGGCTGCCACAAGCCAGGGTCCATCAGACCTGAGAGAGTGCTCTGTCACCACGCTTCTCAGGCTGCAAGCAGAGTGATGGCATTGTGGTGACGCAGCCCGCTTGTGTGTGTGTGCATTACACATGTGTAATGTCATTAGGGTGATAACATGGCTGTTTCTGTTAGCTCGGTGGTATTAATAAGGTACAACAGAGTTATTTGACACCGTTTGCAGTCCCACGTGCATTTTCATGTTGCCTTCAGATGTAATTCAGGGACTTGATTCGTATGAGTTACGGCTCTGATGTCACTTGTATTCTTGCTGTAATAGGTCCCTCCGGAGCCAAATTCATCAGACTCGATTAACAACATCTGAGAGGTGCATCTCGGCCAGCAGCCGGGCATGCACTGCCCCAGCCACCCCAGCCCTGCTCTGTGCAGAGCTGGCCCTGAGCAGCCCCCACTGCCCACGGTGCCCACAGCCGCTGCAGAGCCCAGCAGGGAGAGCCCCGAGTGGCAAATACCGAGCTGGAATACAGCAAATGCTGCTGCCTGCCCTGGCCCCTGTGCATGCAAACATGAGGTTTGAGACTGGATCACAGTTGGGTTCCGTTCCAAGTATGAAAACGGGTTTAGAAGACTTTGGTTCAAATTGCTTCGTTCAAATTTGGTTCAAATTCGCAAATTGCGAATGTCTCCCAACATTCTTAGCCACAAGTATTTTTAATTGTAAGGCACGAAAACGAAGTTATTTAATGAACTGATGCTTTAAATGCTTTGGGGTTCGGCTTTGTTGATTAGGAGCAGTCTTATTTTGGTTTTTATGTATTCATTTCCAGCCTCCGCTCTGTCTGATCCCGATCCCGTTTTCTCTGTAACCCATGATGTGCTGCCATGGGTGCAGCATTACGGCTGCTCACTGACCCTGCACACCGGGTGCCTTCTTCCCTCTCCCCACTGAAAACAGCCCTCATGAGGAGCTTCAGCACAAGGTATGTTCCAAGGGGAGAACAGAAACATGACGGCATTTTGCACGTTTCTTTTGGCTGGAGAAAAGTTACAAAATATGCATATGAAGTTACCCAGCACCCGCAGGACAAAATCCAACTTTTGATTATATGCGGAATTTCAACTTCTGCTATAAACAAGGCGAGGATTTAGTTTATTTCGGCTCGGGGAGGGGCGAAACTCGCGTAGAGCCGATGGCAGAGCGGTGAGGGAGGCGGTGCCGCCCCGCAGTGTGCGACCGCCTCGGTAGCACCGCAACGTGCCGGCGCGTGGCTGTCAGCCGCGGTCTGGGGCAGGAGCGGAGGGATTGGGGTGCGAGATGAAAACTGCCGCTTGCGTGCGTGCTGTGGGAAGGAGCGGCCCTACCCCCAGAGACAGCGCAAATGAACAAATAGAAGCCCGCGCGTGCCCACCGCATCGGCGCCCCGCGGGTCCCGCACCGCACACCCGTGTGGCCCCGCGGTGCCGCCCCGCCCCGCACTTGTTGCTGCCCCGCGCGGTGCTGACGTCACCGCTGCCGTCATTACGGGGCATTGGATTATTTATTTATTTACCCATTCATTTATTCACCCCATTTATTTATTTATTTATGTGTATTGCTCCCCCCCCCTCCTCCCGTCCCCTCGGCTTTTCGCAGCGTTGAGGCCGGGGCGGCCCCGAATCCCCCGCGATGTTCCCCGATTTTTGCCGCGTCCCCTCCCGGCGCGGGAGCATCACCGCGCGGGTGTTTATATAACCACCCCCCGCCGCCGCCCTCCCGGGACCCCGCGCATCCCGCACCGGGGGGCGGGGGGATGCTGGGTGGTGGGAGAGGGAGCGCACAGCCCGGTCCCGCACCCCGCGCCCGGAGCGGGCCGCCCCGCCGGGCCGAGCAGCGCCCCTCGCGCCGCAGGAAATGGGCTTTATATTAGACATATACGCGCAGGTCCTGTCAGATCCGCAGCGCTCCCGCCCGTCCTTTCGGGCCCCCAAAAATCGGGGGACGCCGCCGTCGCCCCTCTCACCGCGCAGCCGCCCCTCCGCCGCCCCCCCGCGCCTCGCCGCCGCCCCCCCGCATTTTTGCCGGCGCGGAGCCGGGCGGCGGGGGCCGGGCGGCGCGGAGCGGCGGCGCCGGCGGGGCGCGGCGGGGCGGCGGAGGGGCGGCGGGGCGGGGGGCTTGCGGCGGGGGGGCGGCGCGGGGCGCGCGGCGGGGCGGGGGGTGGCGGCGGCGGCGGGGCGGCGCGGGGGCGGCGGCGACGGGGGGCGGCGGGCGGCGGGGCCGGCTTCGCCCTGCCAGGACCTGCCGGGCTCCATTCACGCCAACAAGTTTGGGAGAATGTTGAGTTCAATCGCGCCGGAGCCGCGATGGAGCGCAGCGCACTGCAGGTACCGCGCGGCCCCGCCGCCGCCGCCGCGCAGCCCCGCGCGGCCCCGCCCCGCCCCCGCCCCGCGCTCACCGCCGCCGCTGCCGCCGCGGAGGCTCCGCGCCGCTGCGCGCCCCCCGCCCGCCCGCGCCCCCCGCGCCCGCCCCCGCGCGCCCCCCCCCCCGCGCGGCGCTGCGCGGCGCGGAGCCGGCGCTGATGCCGCCGCCGTGTTGTTGTTCCCCGCAGTGGGTCGGCGCCCCGTGCGGCTCGCACGGCCCCTACGTCTTCTACCGGGCGTTCCGCTTCCAGCGCCGCGGCGGCGGCCGGGCGCGGGTCCTCTCCCTCGGCGACTTCTTCTTCGTGCGGTGCCGCGCGGAGGAGCCCGCCTGCATCGCGGAGCTGCAGCTGCTCTGGGAGGAGCGCACCAGCCGGCAACTTCTCTCCAGCGCCAAACTTTACTTTCTCCCCGAGGACACCCCGCAGGGCCGGACCAGTGACCACGGCGAGGTGGGAACCGCGGCGCCGGCCCCGGCCCACCTGAGTGCGGGGCTGCGTGCGGGGCGGCGGGACGGGACGGGACGGGACGGGGGGCGGTGGCGGGCGGGGGGTGCGGTGCCCGGGGCTGCGCGTGTGCGGGAGGTGGGGGGGCGCGCGGCTGTCACGCACCGCGCGGTAGGAGCGCCCCGGGATGGGTCCCTGCGGGGCGGTGCGGGAGCGCCCGGCGCGCGGCTGTGCGCGTTGGTACGTGCGAACGCCGCCGGTGCCGCGCGGCGCGTGCCGCCGGGCTCGGGCAGGGTGGCACCCGCGCCGCTCAGCCCCGTGCGGACGGTTTCCCACTCGGAGCGTGGCACCGGGAGGACCCGCGTCCCGCGATCTCGGTGCCGCGCCGGACGCGGAGAGGGCAGAAACTTTGCGCGGCGCTGTCCCGGCTCCGCGCCCTCGTCCGCGAGCAGAGCGCTGCGGCGGGGCCGGGCCGGGCCTGGAGGGGGCAACCGAGCGCCCCGCGAGCCGCCGCGCGCCCCGCGTCCGTGCGTACAGGGACGGCCGCTGCCCGCCGTGTGACAGCTCCGAGCCGGCCGGGCCGGCGGAGGATGCGGGCTGGGGAGGGGGGGGGGGGAATGTGCGCTGCCGTGTGGTTACGGGGAGGCGCGGGGCCGCTGCCGCTCGGGAACATCCGATGGCACCGCTTGCCGGAGCCCATCGGCGATGGGTGGACGTAGAGGCCGATTTCGTTGCAACGGATTTAAGCACAGTCCCCGGCGCCGCCGGCACCGGGCACGGCCCCGGAGCAAGGGTCGAACGAGCTGCGTAGCCGCGGTGCCACCGCGATGCCTGTCCCACCGCGGAGTCACCTGCGGAGGGATCAGCTGCCGCGGTGGGAACTTCGCCCCTGCTTTAAGGCCCGAGGATGCTCGGGGTCGGGGTCCCGCCCGGGTCCCAAAAGTGCGGGTATGGGGTTGCATCCCCGGTCCACAGCCCCCTGCCCCGCGGGCAGAGTGGGGCCGCAGAGGGATGGATCCCGGCAGAAGGGCTTCCAGGGCTAAGCGCCCGTCACGTTTTATGTTGTCGTGTGGCAAAGCTGTTGGCATTCATTAGGCAGGGCTGAAAATACGTATTGAAGCCGGCTCTCATCAAATCCAGGGCGGCGTTGGCTGCGAGGCGCAGTTCCTAAAAAGCCCCAGCCGGCGCTGGCCCGGTGCATTCGGTGCCATGTGACGCTCTGCGTCGCCCCGCACCGTCACTGCCGCTGCCCCCGCCCCGCTGGGCCGCCCGCGGGAGCCCGCCCGGCGCCCATTCATCAGGGCCCGAGTTTACTACGAGCTCGTGTTGGTCTCAGCTGCGCTCCCAAACCGGGCTCTGATGCAATGCTTTTCGCCTTGCGAATAATCCTTACTCATGCAAGTAATTTACATGAGCAAGCATTGCTCATGCGGAGGAGAGGAGAGAGCTGGTTTCCTGTAATTATTTCCCTCGCAGTATTTTGCATTTTCAGACTAATTGGGGAAAAAAAACAGAAGTCACTCCATGCATGCATGCCATCTAGAACTGCTGGAGAGATTCTCCCAGGGAGCAGAGGTGATGCAGGTTCATCCTTGCCCCCCCCCTGTGGTGAGGGGCTCAGCAGGATGGCATGGGTGGGAACTGCCTGGTCCCAGCGTGTGCACCACGCTTGTCCCCATCAGCACGGCGGTGATGGCATGGCTCAGACATGGCTCATGGCCATTAAAGGGTGCCCTGAAAATCATGCTCATAGCATCAGCCCCTGCTGTACACTCGCTTGGATTAATTCAGCTTTGAAAAATCAAGCACATTGTCATAGCGGTGCTGGAGAAATGGTATTTGTCACAGAATGCTGCAGGTTTGGTAACTGCACATCCACTGTGCATATTTTTACCTCTCACCACCAGCAGTGTGTGCTGGCAGGGAAAGAGGGCAGCAGTGTCAGGGAGGAGCACATGTTGCTCGCCATTAGCCACAGTTGCTGGGTGCGATGGGCCGCTCGAGGCAGAGCCCTCTCAGCACGTTTCTGTGTTCCTCCCTTCGTTTCCCAGTTTGGGCTGTGGAAACTCTGCTCCCTGAAGTGGCTGTTCCCAGTCTGATCTGTGGCACTGAACATTAAACTCTTGTCTTCAGAGAGTAATGGGCCTCACATGGTATACCCTCAAGCGTGCTGAGATAGTGCGCAGGCTGGAAAATAAAAATGTTCTAATTGTGTCTTTTAAATAAGCATAGGAGTGAATTAATTAGACTATATTTTGTCTTTAGTTGCTTAGTTACACAATAGTATTCCTAAGCACAAGTAAGATAAATCGGCTCTTTTTGTGCCGCTTGTCCCTTAATCATAATTACTGTATTGCTCAGGAGAGCCACACGTACATACATTCTGCATTTTTAATAATATTGCAGCAATATGCGTACAATATAGAAGTACCCTCTGATTCACGCGCCCTACGCCTCTGTGCAGGAAGAAGTTCTGCTGTTATGGGAGCAATATTTGCATCAGTTGCTCAGAGATGCAGTTCTGGGAAATACATAATTGAAATATTCTTGCAGTGCTTGTTCTGGCCCTTTCATTCGCATTCAAAATAACAATGCCTTAAGTCTCAGAACAGTCATCCACTCTTGATTTAAGAGCTTTTTGCTTTGTGTGTGTGTGTGTGTGTGTGTGGGTTCACGCTCAGATTTAACCCTGCCGAGGCAGGATGCGTGCGTGATGCGTGGCGTCACACCAAGTTGAGCTTTTTATTTGTAGCTGAAAAGAAGTCAGGAGGTCAGATGAACATCGGCATTTGATGGCATTAATCCAGTGACCTTAGTGCTTGGCAGGCGTCCATGTTTCTACGTGAAGGTGCCAGAGTTATGCAGATAATAAAATAGTTTGTTTTCATTTACTAGATATTCTAATCTTCATTTGCAAAGTGCAGCCTGAGTTTCAGGGGCTGAGGAGTGCTCCTGGGGGCTGAAACTTTGATTTCTTTCAGATTTGTTGAACGTTAGCTGCTAATGATGGGCAGATTGATACAGATATGGAACAATGGAAGATTCTGGCAAGAAACCCACTAGACATGCTCAGTGGATGTATGTGAAAATTGGCTCCATTGTTCTGCTGCATGAAAAGCAAGTAAATTATTTACAGATATTTGCTAATTAAAGCACATATTGTTTTACCAGTACAATAGAACACAATACAACAAAAGACAAAAGAATAAGCTTGCATAATTTAAACCTGCTAATGCAATGTACTCCCTGTTAAGAAAAATATAATTATGTAATCTACAAGGAAAGCTCTTCGTACTGTAACTGTAGTAGGCAAAATTAGGAATGAATTGCTTGTCAACTTGCCTGAACTGAAACAACTCTTCGAGGTCCGCGAGCTATCTGATGGGAAAACATTTTGACTGAAGCCTATTCTCTCTTTGGTCAGGACTTCTATCTGCAGTGACAGATATAAATTCAATTTGAACCTCTGCTCAGGAGCAGCGGGAGGGAAGAAAAAGAAATAGAGGAGGAAGCAGGCAGTAGAAATGCCAGGTCTGGCTGCTTGCAGCCATTGCCCTGAGGAGTCCGTCACCACCTGGTTCCTGGACCAGGTGGACCAGACCCCCACTGCACATCCCACTGCGGTGCAGTGTGCCCTGCCCCAGGACTCTCTGCATGTCTCACTTTGGAAATACTGAGCTACACAGACACAGAGGGGATTGCAGCTTGTGGGGCTTCAGCTTGGCCCTCTGTTTTGATCTGTTCTGTTTGGTCTTGGGCAAAACTAGCGGGTGGGACCCAACATTCATCATCAGAGGGATCTTCAGGCAGCCTCGTAGGGCTGCGCACAGTCTGGGGAAGCAGTGCAGGAGGCTGAAGAAATACCTGTCACCTGTGTTTAATGAGATCATTACAGCCCTTTAAAGTAATTAGCAAAAGATTAACAGACAAGAGGTTCTGCTTTGGTCTCTTCCAAATTCTCCTATGTGCCAGATGGATTCCTGGATCACGCACATCTCCCTTTTCTGGCTCTCCCTGGGGTCTGTGGGTGCAAAGTGCTTGCTGGTCACTGTGGCTCCCTGCACACCAGCACCTCCAGAGCTGCTAGCCCAGCATCTGGCAGGATGCTTCCATCTAGCCTAGGCATGGGGATACATTACTACCCGAGGCACTCAGACCAGGGAAAAGGGAAAGGAAAGTTTAACCTGCCCAAGCCACACATGGGATCTTCTCATGCACCTTTCTGTGACTCAGTGATCCCATCTGCGGAATAGGAGTAATCATTTGTGCCTGGCAGAAAGCACAGTGCCAGGACTCTGGGGCAGGCAGTGGTGTTGTGCGAGTTACGTAAAGGATGTTTTCACCTACATTGTGGAAAACTTAAAAAAAAAAACAACAAAAAAAACCCTGAAATAATAAGGGGCCATTATGTCCCAATGAAATACGCAGTTCTATTATCTGCAGTGAATGCAGCGTGCAAGAGTCACACTGTATTTTTTTTGCTCCTGTGGATGAATGTGTTTTCATCAGCAATGTACTGGGTTGTAAAATATGCATCCCCAGCTATCTGCTGTGCTAAAGGTTTCTGTAAAAAGGCTGAAGATGTTTTCCAAAGCAAATCATACTGATCAGATAAATGACATGCGGTGTCTCCTGTAATTATTGGCAAGAGTTTTTACAGTGCGTCTCCCCTTTCTCTCCAGGCCGCATATTTGATGTTAGGAGACAGCCAAGCAGGTGTTCGGATCGCTCTTGCCCTCCAGAATTCCTTAAATGACCTCTGGAAGCGCTGGAGTGAAAACAGTCTCAGCACGTCAAAATTTTGAGATATCTCAGTTGCCGTAATTCTTTTAAGGCTGCTTTGGCGTCTCTAAAATACAAATCTTGCCTCATTATTGGAAGTGAGTGAGAAGTTGTGATGTAGCATATGCGGGTGTGGGGTCGAGATGTGCAACCCCCCTGCAGTGCCCTGTGACTCCCTGCCTTGTAAGAGTTAATATTTCTTCTAAAAAATAATTATCCGCTTTAAGCTCTTCTAACTACCAGACCTCTTTCATTGAATGTAAGTATTCCAGCCATCTGCTGAGTCAGGCAATACAGCGGTCTGTGCTTGCAGGAGCCGTGATGGTTGCTTAGACAACAGTGACATAATATTTAAGCATAACGGCTCTCAAGAAGATACTGTCCCTTTCTCCCTGTATTTCTTTTCTGAAAATGCTGATCTGATTGTGTCGTTCAGGAACAAGGGAAGGATAAGGAGGGTTTGCATTAGCACCTTTTCTTAACCATCACTCCATTTTCCACTTGAGAAGTGGAAGTGTTCTGCTTTGCTCGGGAGCCCTATAAGATATGCTGCAATGGCAGGCTCACTAGATGCTTACTTTTATGGAAACAGAGGGAAAAGTGCCTATTTCTGCAGTCAGTATTTATTTCGTGATTAAACAACTATGTGGCCAGGAATGAGGTTCCCACTGGGCACCAGTGTCTGTCAGGGGCACTCAAGATAAGTCTCACTCCTGAGTAGAGCTGGAATCACCACTTGCCATTTCCCCTAGTAAACCTCATTTTGGTGTAGCAGGAAAAAAGTGCAATTAAAGACTTTTCAGGCAATGGAGACCTCACAAACATATAACTTCAGAGCACAGCTAATGCACGAGTTGATTTTTGTTTATATATATATATGCAGTGAATGCGACATGGGTGGTTTTTCATGTTTACACAGAGATATAATTATGAATGACATGAAGGGTATACAGCAGATTTCTTTGATCTTCTAAAGGTTTGTTAGTCATGTGTCACTGCGTACCTGGTTTTTATTTATTTAACATTTGTATGCCTTTGTCATCTCATTGGAAGGGCTCCTCTAGACTGGCTGCAGAGGTGAGTGTGTGGCTGTTGGTGAGTCGGATGGTGAGGGAGGGACACGTCTGGTGAGCTGCGTGCCATTCCCTGTTCAGATCTGAGCACAGTGCTCAGGAGGGCTGCTTAGGGGATGTGGAAGGGTAGCAAGACGTGTAGACACAGCAAGGGGTTGCAGCAGTGAGTGACCTCTGTTGTGGTTGGTAATCTCTTGTGTTAGCAAAGCACCTGTGGAAAACAGCCTGCCCTGGAGCTGCCTGGGCCTCACACAAGTAGGAGGACCACAGCAGTGGCTTCAGCATCAGGAGCAGCTCAGTGTTAGGGGTTCTGATGTGGGCAGGCACAGGCAGGCCCTGCTGGCCAGCAGCCTGGGGCACAGGCCGCCATTAGGGCCGCCTGAGGCCTGGCCACAGGACCTGAGGCCGGAGGCCAGCCGCTCTTCCCAGGTATCCCTGCCCATTTGGGGCCCTAGGGATGGAGCTGCCACAGACAGGGCCCTGCCATCCTTGTGGATGTGGCTGTGTCAAGGTGGTGGGGCAGCCTGTCCTCCAGCCTTGTTGTGAGCCCTTCATGCTGTGCGCAGGCACTCAGCGCCATTTTGTGAAGGGCGACCACCCCAGCACCCTTCAGCATTGGACTTCTTTTCTCTCCTTTTTATTTGCCTCCCTTGTACACATCATGTGCATGTGTGTGAAGGTTGTATTATCAAAAACAAGTTTATTCATTGATGATGTAATAGTGATTGTACTTTTCTTTTGATTAATAAATTGTCTGCTCAGCTTACTTTGTATGCCAGCCAGTATTAGTCATAACAGTTCTTGGAAAGGATATGAAGAAACTAGTAATTGAAATCATAATCATTCGATCATGAGAGCTATTTGGAAAATAGTATTTTAACCAAAAACATGTCTGATCTCCAAGTCAGGTTCTTATTAAAAGTGCTGCTATATGCCTCTGGTGTTGAGCGTTCAGCATGGTGCGGTGGCTGTACACAGCGTCCTAAAGGAGGGCTTATCCACAGGCTGCCTGGACCGTCTGCAGGCAGGCTAAGATAGATACATGTGTATGTTTTTCATCCTGACATTTACTAGTCACCATGTAATAGCTATAAAATACACAGCAACTAAGCTTTTTTTTTTTTCTTAATTTCAAGGGAATGGTGTAATGAAATTGGGTGAAACCATCCATTGAAATTGTACTTTGTAGTACACAACGCTTGTTTACAAAGTATTGACGTCTGTCATAAACAGAGATTTAAAACATCACTGCTATTGTTTGTTGTTCAGGGGAAGCTCTTATACTGTGCAGTGATAAAAGGGAAAGATTTTATTACAAGCTTGCTTAGCATGCCTTTCGTTTCTCACCAAATACATGTTATTGCAGTAAATGTAATGAAGGGGCCTGCTTATGAAGGTATTTGGTATTATATGAGAGAGTGGAATATCAGGTCTGCTTTTTTAAGAGATCCTTCATGTTTTGTTTTGTGTTGTGTCTAATTTATCACAATACAGCTTTTTTTGTTCTTTTTTTTATTATTTTTTTTTTATTTTTCTACTGAACAATATTTTATTTCCTGAGGAATTTGTTCAGTGGGGAAAAAAAAAACATACACACAAAGAGAATCAATCGTGCTTTTCTCTTTGTTTAATAACTGAAAGAATTCCTCTCCCCTTTGCAAATACTTCTGTTTATTTGGGGGAAAATTGGATTCTGGTTTATTTATTTCAAGAACCTGTAACCTTACTTAGCAGTAGAAATGTACAGAGTGCAAGGTGTGGTGGGCAGCCAGCTCTCATTACAACATAAATTATTTCTGCTATTTTAACTACAAAAATCTGGAGTGTATCTTCCTGGCTATTTATGTATGTATGTTTGTTTATTTTTTGAGGCTTTCTGGAGCCCGTGCTTACTACAGTCAGCTTAAAACATTCTGCTTATTCATCGCAACTGAGAGGAGTTGATTGTTTCCTGGAAGGATAAAATTCAGCAATTAGAGCTGTTTAATTCAAGTATATGTTCTGGAGGCTAAACTAGGTTTAAGTGCTTTTCTTAGAATGTATGTTTAAGAAGGGAAAAAAATTACAGTTCTCTCCTGATCTTGAAAAGGGTTTTTAGAAACATGAGAATGTGCAAGTTTCTTTTGGTGGGAAGCACATAACATTTATGTAGTATTTCTTTTGGGATTACATCACAGTTTTATTTAATTTTTAGGACAAAAGTTAAATTCAGTATTTGTGTGTAAGCCAAGGGAAAATGTACCATAAACACAGGAATTTTCTGGTGAGTCAGAGTTCCAAGAATCTGAGATTTACTTAGTCCATTTATTTCAGGACTAGCTATAACCATTAGTCATCCAGCCATGAATTTTTACATTTGCAGCTAATTGCACCTAAAAAACAAACTTTCCCTCAAGGCTTTCGGTTATGCAGAATGTGCTTTGGCAACCTGTATTTCACATGCCTTTTAGGATCATTGCCCTGGTCTTAGAAATTCTCTTTACATTGTATTTGCTTTGCATAAACAACTAATATTTCCTACTAGGTGGTAGGAGGAATAATGAAGTACGAGATATTCTGCATCACAGGAAAATCAATCTGCCAGCAACAGGACAGACTTTTCCAACAGCCTGTTGGGGGTGGTTGGCGTTAAGAGTTTATCAGCCACTGTGGAGCCTTGCATGACATGTATTCTTATTTGACTGCTTCTTGCAGGATGAAGTTATTGCTGTTTCAGAGAAAGTCACTGTGAAGCTTGAAGACTTGGCAAAATGGGCCCAGTCCGATTTCTCCAAGTGGAAGTGTGGTTTCCGGGCTGAGCCGGTAAAGCCGATGGATGTGGGAAAGAATGGGCAGAAGGAGGCCTTGATGAGATACAGACAATCCACACTCAATAGCGGCTTGAACTTCAAAGACATCCTGAAGGAGAAGGCTGACCTTGGTAAGTGTCCCTTGCTTTCTGCCCTGGGGAGGGCCTCTGTTTGACTTGCTTCAGTGGCAGATGAAGTCTGCCTAACTGTTGCCAGTTCCCAAGGTACGTCTGCACTTTGGGCAGAGGTGTGGTGGTGAGGTGTCCCAGCTGGACGGGTAGGAGTGGTGGTGAGCTCACTGCAGGCTTGCTCACTCTGCATCTTGGCTTCCTGGAGATAAGCATGATGTAACTCTGTGCTACCTGTCTGCTATATAGAAATATAGCTTAACCGTAAGGCTCAAATCCTGAAGATGGAAGCACAATAAATCGTCAAGGGTTTTCCCTGGGGCTGTGCAGGCCTTGGGATCAGATGAAAATTGTGCACAATGGGAAAAAGAATGTGCCACATCTTCTCTAGGCCTCCTCCACATGGAAGGGAAGACTGAAGGCCTTTCAGTTTTTGTCTCACCTTTTTGGAAGCTCAAGGTCTCACCTGTTTCTAGTGCTTATCCTGTCTCTGTAGGATCAGCTTTGGTTAGGAAATGTCCACTATTTCCTTGGAGACTACGCTGTAACCTGGTGTGTTTTCTTTTGAGCCTGGTGTGTTTTGTTGTAATCTTCAATGTTGCTGTACAGCTTAGGCCTCCAGTGAGTGCCCTTCTGTTCTCTGGATGTAGTTTGCACTTGGCGGACATGTTTTCTTTTTCTGGCTGTTGCTATGGAGAGAGGTGCTACCTCTGATACTTTGGATGGTTGCAAACAGGATTGCGGCTTTGGGCCTGCTTTTGTATCTCTGTGATGAATCAGACCTTTGAAATTGTGTTGGGGATCCAGGGTCCAAAGGAGTTAGGTTTCCTGTTGGTAAACGTTCCTTTTTGTGGTGTTAGTACTTTAGATGCGTAATAGCTATCATCTCAGGAACGTTTTTCTGCTGCACCAAACTTTTAACAAATGTTCCAAGTTTAAAGACAAATTCAGGATGTCATGAGTTGGAAGGTAAGAAATTAAAAGTTAAGGCTGTTGCATGTGAGGAAATGCTTTTGAAACCACATGAATAGGAGATAAGAGGCCAGATTCAGTGTCTTAATAAAATGACTGTGTTGGCACCAAAGCCAAGTTACACTGTGCTGTAGATTTGTCTTGGAGGATTTATCTTCTGCATCTTGTTTTTCTGATCTTACCAAACGGTGAAGTGATTTTGTCAATCTCACATTCACCATTAGATGTGTAGGTTGGAAGATTAAAGTACAACTGGAAAATGATCTTATTTTTCATTACTTCTCCAGCAAAAAAAAAACCAAAAACAACAACAAGCAAACAAACAAAAGACCTATGCAGTTCTTTCTCTTTTCCTTGGCTTTTGTGCGTGGTTTCTTCTAGTTTATGATTACGTGCAGTGGTTTTCTCTGCTATTGCCCTGGCATCTGCTTTACACACTGCACTTATTTGTGTTTGTTTGTTGTGTTAAAAGAAATTTAATGTTTCTCAGACAGAACTGTTGTGGGTTAATATTTTCTTGGTTTTGTCTTTAACAATCAAGAAGACCCTTGTGGTAAGTTGCGAAATTGCTGTTATCTACCCTAGGAGCCAAAGAAAATTATCTTTAAGCCTAAAGCTTATAGTTGCATGTTAAGCCTTTGAAAGTAGGGGTTATACTTTAAATGCTTATGGAATCTAAAGTATATGCTGTAATTTTGTTAACCTACGTTATAATGTTGCTTATTTTTGGTCAGTGGCTCTGGCTTTATTGTTAGGCCTTTTTTTTATTATTTTTTAAAGTAGAAAAGGGTATTTTGGCTAATGTTTGACTGTGATCACTGTTTTCTTCATCACAACTGGGTGATAAGAGTAGTGAACCCAAGGGTTCAGTAAGACTTGTAGTGTCAGGCATGTTGATAGATAACTGATCTAGCCTGTGAAATGCAATCCAAGAAACTTCTTAATCTAATAATAAGGATATTTTTAACTGCTGGTAAAGCTCAAGAATTTAAGGATATTTTTCTTCCCAGATCTGAGAAAAACTCAGAAAAATGATCTTCGCTGTGAGGCAGCCCTGCATCCTGAAAGCTGCCTGTGAGCTCTGGTGTTGCCCCACCAGTGAAGAACATTTACTTCTCATTTGGTGTGGTCAGCAGGTTTAATTCTGCGCTCTGAGAACTGCCATCTCTCCAGCTCTGGGTAAAGGCAATAACATAATGCTCAGCATCCAGGGCATGGGGATTTCAGCTGCCTGTGCTGTATGCTCTCTGCTGTCAAAATGGCTGTTTTACTGCCTATTAGGGCATGTGCCCGCAGACCTTTTCCAATACTGAACATCTTGCCAGTGTAGTAGCAATGCTCAGCTGCAGCGATCAAAGCTTTACTAGCAGTAACTTATGCGTGAGGTCTCCCGCACAATGCAGTGGGGTAGCTGTTGTCTGAATGCACTGCTCTAAACTGTGAGTGTGGTGGGCTGTTGTGTGAAGGTCCCTCAGCTGTGAGCATCAGCACAGTCGCCTTAGCAAAGTCAGTCAGCCCAAGTGGAGTGGTCACCTCCTGCGTGTCAATGGCTTCCCACTACCACAGTTCTGTTCCCCTTCTGGTCAGACTCTCCGTGCTGTGCCCATTCAGACGTTTTGCAGAGAGGTTCTTCACGATGCTGCAATGGGGCAGCATTGTATGGAAGGTCTGAAAGCAACAGATCCGTTCTTGCAGTAATCTGGCAGGCCATACACAAAGCTGCTGGTGACACCCGTGTTTAACCCTGGCTGTAGACAAGGAAGCTGCTGAACCAGGTGTTGAAAAGGCATAGATAAACAAAGTGATCTTCTGGATCCCCTTTTTTTCCTATAAAATAGCATGTTTCCATTACAGAAAAATCCTATAAAATTAAGTTGATTCTGAAAGTTTTCTTACTAGATGTTTTTGGACCAAGCTGTAGAGGGTAATAGGAAATTATATCCCTATTAAAGTCTTTAAAAAAAACTTTACACAAGAAACAAAATCAGTTTCATGTAGTACCAAGAAGTGGTGAAGGGTGAAATAACCTGTATGAAATGAAAACATGACTGATACGGAACCAAGGGAGTGGCACTGTGAGAAGGTACTTAATTAAACACATTACTGGGGAGCAGGACAGCTTTACACAATAGCCAGGCAAAATGGAACCTTGGTATACGAGCAGCTTCTACATTGTATGGTATGCTGTGTGGCACTTGATTAGACAAAAATTAGTTGACAGCTGGTTAATCCATAACCCAGAGAAGCTGTGCACCTATAACTCAGAGTTGACCCTAATTCAAATTATGTAGCTCTGTCTCAATTTCTTCTCTTATTTTTTACTTTCCCTCTTTCCTAGTCTGTTTTTCCCTCGTCTCTTTTTTTCTTCTCTTTTTTTCTCTTTTCCTTCCTTCTTTTTTCTCCTTTTTTTTTTCCCCAGTAATGTTTTTCTCTATAAAATGCCATTGTTTTATCACTAGTGAATTATGCAGAACTTTTCCTTAGGACTTAGGAGTTAGTGAGTTAAATGCGGCAGATCTGTAACGGCTTTTTTTGTGAGCTTCAACATTTCAACCTGAGAAATTATTTTTAAGAATTATTTCTGCATTTTGAGCTATTTATGTTATACATTCTGTCCCTTTCCACAAATATGCCAATATTGAATGCTAGCAGTTTATGTCTTAAGTCTATTCATAGCTTTCTGAATATTTCTTTCAAATGTTGGGAAAAATAAAGAAAAACAATGCAGCATATAAAAATAGAGTTGCTCAGGAATGTATTATTCATAATGAACATGAGAACCTGTTTTTCCAGAAGAATTGGTCTGATTAAATCATTCACTACTAAGGTTGCTAGTTATTTATTTTTGTCTTCAGAATCATTTAGGGGATTTTTCTTTGTAATAAATGGACTTGTATATCCATATTTGGTAAACCAGTGGGAAGTAACCAAGTGAGGGATTATTTCATTTTACAAAATTTTTAGCAACTAAGCAATGTAAACACTATCAGTTAAATATGGCAAAGTTGCATATTTGTATTCCTTGGGCTATAGTTTGACAAAAATTCAAATTATTTTATATAACACCGCTTCTTACAGACTTCCTTTAAGTGAAGTATGAAAGCTGCAGTGTAAGCTTTATTGGCCTATAAATATGTCATTATAGTTGGACTACATTTATATGCTTTGGATTGTTGTTTAAGCCAAGAAAATATGTCTATACAGGTTGACTTTTCATTGAAACCCTTTGAGGCATACAACAGAATGTATTTTAGGCCAAGGTTATTAAAACAGCATTTTCATTTTTGCTGCAGACTCATTGTCAATTATGCTGCCACAAACTGTCTGTGGATAGGCAGTTATGAATGGTTTCGTCTCTAAATGTGTCTTTAGAAAAAGAAATAAAAGATAGAGGAGTCAGAGCTGAAATTGAGAGTAGAGACGGAGGGCAAATGGCTGGGTTTAGTGCTGGTGGGCCCTGCCGCCTTGGGCTGGGCTGCGGTGGCTGTGCGGGATGGGGAGGTGGGAGCTGCACGCCCCCAGCTGTGTCACTGTGAGCCAGCATTGGGCATTCCTGTGGGGCATGAGTCTGTCCTGACACAGTGCTGGGTTTGGCCCTCATGCTCCTGTCACCTCTCTTTATTTGTCTGTTTGACAATACTGGCTTTATCGTGCCAGTATGGATGATGATTGGCACCCTGTGGGCTATCCTATTCCTGTACTGATGGCATTAGTGATGGGGATGAGCAAGTACTGGTGCTTACTAAGGGGGTTTTGTGCAGTCTTCGTGTGTTAGTTTGGGTCCAGCGAGGGAGAACCAAAGGGAACAGCGTGTGACCCTCTGAATTCACTTACCATTGTAACTGGGACGTCTTCTCCAGATGAAGACTGTCAGGACATAATATAGGCAATCCATAGTATTATTGGTACTGACAATCTGCAGTAAAGCTGCATTCAGAGACTCTTGGAGATTTCCTTGTTCATTGTCAGGTGCTGCTGAATTCAGGCTTGCCTGACTTAACTGGATCCAATAATTTCTGACCGGCTGATGATTGACCATTAGAAGTACAGCTGTTTTGGGTCATGCCTCCAACTCTTTCCTGCTTCGTTTGTCTGCTCTTTTTGCTCTTCTTTTTGCCTTCTTGCCCCTGTTGTCCTGGCTGAATCCCATTTGATTTTGATCAAGCTCCTGTAAGTGTCCCATTATCCCATTTTCCCCTCTCTGCCTTTGCATGCTCTATGTTGGCTTTTGTCTCCAGGGTCACACTGACCTCTCTTATTCATTTTCACCAGCCCAGCTGATAGAGCTCTTTCGCTGCAGATGAGGCAATTACTTGGCTTGGTGTTGTGCTCCATGCAGCCTGGGTGGAAGAAGATGGCTCCTGGGGAAGGGACCATGCCTAGCACATGCCAGCAGTGCTGCTGCAAATCAAGAGCACCTGCAGGCTATGGGCAGTGCTAGGAGTGCTTGGCAGAGGGGTGCTGGGTGGGGCCCTTCCTCTGCTCATATGCCTCCCTTTGCTTTAGTTGCCATTGACCTTCAGTGTTTAGCATTAGGAATAACCTGTGGTGCTGAGCAGACAGGCAACTTTGGCCTTGCACAAAGAGGGTGAGATAAATGTTTATTTTTTACTTCTTAACCAGTTGGATGAGGATAACTGATAGGCTGCTGACTGCCTTCTGAATGCTGGCAGGTGCTGCTGTTGGGAGGCCAAGTGTACTCCTAAGAGTCCCATGATAAGAGCTCACTTTCATTTTGGGTGGCCCTGTAGCACCTTTGGGCCCCCCTCCCCACATGCTCCCTGTCTCCCCAGCCCCTGCTGCCCTCGGAGGGGTTGGCAGGGTCCCTGGGGCCTTCCTGAGCTTTCTGGTCCTCCTGTGGCTGCACGACAGAGATGATTTAAGTGCTCTTCATTCCTCCCTCCTCTGGGGGCAGCCTGTTTCATTACAGGAGAAGTGTATGAGGGTATTGTAAACGCTTCAATACATGGTGCTGGCTATGGAAGCTTTTCTTTTGCCACTGATTTGTGTTGAACCTCACCCACTTGTGGCTCTTGAAAGGAATTCTAGCATCATGTATTTCAAATTCCCAAGTGTGCTTTATCAATGAGATAAAATTTGAATTTCATTTCAGATCTTGACCTGACTTTGAGCTCCTATGAAAGGGGGCTGGGAGCAGCTGGGAGTGGAGGAGGTGGGTGTTATGGTCTTTGAAATGCATAAGTCTTGCCGAGAAAAAGCAGAATCCCACGTAACTTTTTTCTGTGTAGCCCCTAAATGGCAGCTCACCCCACGCTTCCTTCAGTGGGAGCAGGCTGACACAGTTATCAGGCTGTGCTGATAGCGGCTGTCACTGTGTCAGTGTTTTCAGCGATGTTCTGGAATGACGGGGCACTTTGTCAGTGTTGTGGAGCGCAGCCACCTGCAACTGCACTTTGGTTTGGAAGTGGAATGGAAGAAATTGCTGCTGTGGGACAGCAGTGGGGGAAGAGTTAAATTTCGGTGCGTTGCAAAGCTGGAGGAATTGCCCCACATTCTGCTGAGGCTGAAGATGCAGCAGTTTGCCCCATTAATAAGGGCTTGGTGCAGCTTCTCCATGGAACAGCAGAGGCCTACACAACTGCAGAATAAGTAGATAAGAAAAGGCCATTCACAGGCAGTGTAAAGGCAGCCATTGTGGGACAGTATCCCTTTAAAAATGTTTGACAGCTTTTTTTTATTTTTGTCTGTTTTTAGCACCGAGATTGACCTTGCCAGGCTGTGTAATAACCCACATGTGTCTGCTCTCCAGGATTTTTTCCCTTCTAGTCACTGTTGGATCTTGCATTTAATTCTTACTGACCATGAGGTTTTGTTCCAGTAACTGGAAACGTGTGCCTCTCGGTGCAGCGCTGCCGTGTTTGCATCTGACTATATCTCAGAGTCTGCTTTCTTTTATTCTTTTTTTTTTTCCCACTTTTGATTTTGGAGGGTGCTGTTTTCCTCCCTAGCCTTCTCTCTGACTTCCGTCCCTGCCCATATTGTTTCTGGATCCCAGAGGGCCCCAGTTTGGGACTTGTATTGTTTGAGTCCCTGCATGTGCCGTGCCCAGTGCCATGGAGGGAGGTGATTGGCACTCTCCTCCTGGTGCCATGTCTGCTGGCTGGACTGCTGGTTCGATGCCTACAGTGTGCTTTGATATGGTCATGTGTGTCGGAGGACATCCTCTTCTTCCCTCTTGGCTCTTCTCTTAGGCTGTAATTCCGCTGTGCCATAGCCAGGGAAGTGAAGCCTCACGTTTGTCTTGATTTGTGCACCCCATTCATTGAGGGAAGCTGTCCTTACCCCACCCTGAAGTGCTTCCCTTGCTGCCCACGCTGCCGTGCTGAGATGCTCTGGCCCTTCCATGGGTGCTGCTACACCCAGCAGTGCTGGAAGGCCATCCCGTGCTGGGAGAGAGAGGACAGCCAGACTTCATTCAACTCCTTTTTATGTAGGGGAAGAGGGCAGCTGTGGCATCATTGCTCTGTTTAAACCCAGTTTGAAGATTCTTAAGTGTCAATACTGTGACTGCATAGTGCTTGTGGTTAAGTTGGTTCCTGCTTGCCTTTGCTGGCATGGCAGTGCATGTGGGTGAGGCCACTGATAGCTGAGGGTTCCTGGGCAGGAAGGGGTTAAGCCCAGTATGTGTGTTAACAGGAGTGCACTTTGTGGGCACGGGAGGCAGAGAAAGCTGGTGTTTAGAAAACGTGTAACTGGGTAGGTTTTACATGGGAAAGCATTGCGGCATCACCTTTGTTTACTTCGTTCAGTACAATCTGTACCATGTGAAATAAGTTCCTCCTTAATTTTATTGCTAATCGTAATTTGCTTGTAAAAACGAATCATCGGCGCTGTAAACCTTGAGCTTGGGTCTTTCTTTCTCTGTTACATTGTGAAGGACAAATACTTAACACTATAAAGAAGCTTCTGTTAGTGATAGATAATGCGTATTATTTTAGCAGGAGTATATTTTAGCAGCCTGTGAAAAATCAAGGTGAATTTTTCCATATGCACACTGCTGCATAATTGATAGATGTGGAAGCTGAATTTCAAAATAAGCTTCTAGCAGAGCACACATTTGATTTTCCTAAACATTTAAATATATGTATCACACCCTCATTTTAAGATGCTGGTTAATGACTTTATGAGCATGTTGGCAGCCAGAGCATTACATGTGGTTTGAGAAATGTGTCTGGATATGCTCGGTAAGCAGTATTGTTCTGACAGTGTACTAAAGGCCATCTTCAATTTGACTGTGCTCCACTTTGTTATGCTGTGAGAGAAGAAGATAATTCAGCAGAGCATTGTGCTGTCGGCTGGAGACGCCACTCTTCAGAATACAAATATTACTAAGGATAAATGAATCATTAAAAGAACAGTGGCGTAAAATATCTGATGAATGAACTCCAGGAGCCTCCGCAGAAATAAATTTAACATTCACGGACAGTACCATAATATGTGAAATAATAGCGTCAGTTCTACATTCAGTTGCCAAAAACATTTATGGACCTGGAATAATTTTGAATTACAGGGCTATAAATACATGGAGGGGATTTGGTGATATCATAATAAGCCATGAGAAAGATACTAGTCTGGTTTCTAATGTTACCAGAACCTTGAGGTGTATTTACAGCCTTATTCATACTGCTGCAGTATTAGGGAGAGATCCTTCTCTCGCAGCATGTTTGCCATTCCCATTAGTGCCAGGAGGAGTTACACACGTGTGCCATGAGTGGAATGGATCCCTCTGTGTTGTACAATTCAAGGATCCTATAACAGATTGGAAATTAAAAAAAAAAAGAAGTGGGAAACATTCCCTCTTGTCCTCCTCCAGGTCCCTCATGTCCCATTTTGATCCTGTGAATGAGACTGGTGAAGGGAAATAGGTAAAGCATGACAAGGTAGCCAATGTGTTTCCAAACTTTAGACACAGCTGCATCATTTTTCCGCTTTTTATTACTGAGAAATGAAACAACCAAAGCCCAGATGTTCCGGTCCCAGGTTTTTTTCAAGTGTGGGCTCATATATTTTGAAAGTATGTTGTAAATGCCCAGGAAGGCTGGGACTGTCAGCCCGTCTGTGGAAAAGAGGCTTCGCTGTTCTGATGCCAGATCTGGGGCTGATAAGAGCAGTTAATTAGGAACTGGGGCCAAGGGCATGTTCAGCTTTCAGCATGTCCTGTGTCGCCTGTTTGTAATGAAGCCTGGTGTCCCCTGCCTTCCTGAGCCGGGGCGGTGACAGGGCCTCCACAGGTACTTAGTGTCTGCTCACACATCCCGATATTAAATGGGCTGCAGCCCTGTTCCACAGGACCCTTCCCCTCCCTGTGCCTTCCTCCAGCCAGCTGTGCTGTGCTGCTAGCCTCAGCCTTCTGGTAAATCATCAGCAAAATATGCACGTTCAACGTAGGGCAAAGCAAGTCTGCTCAGTAATTCCGCATTCCTTAGTGTTGCAGGAGGTCTCTCTACTGACCAAGCTATGGTTTCTGCTCATCCTTCTTGGAGACTGATGCTTCTGGCCTTACATCTAGACCTTCCTTGGTGCATTCCTAGCGCTGTGGTGCACCTTGCAGTGGGCAGGGACTCAGCTGATGTCCCTCAGCACAGTTCCTGCTCTGCATTCTGTGTCTTGCTGTGCTAATCCCCCTGACAGCCGCAGATGGGTCAAGACCTGGCGATGCAGCCTGGGCTTTCCACTCTTGCCGGCTGGTGAAGCAAAGCAAAGATAATTACAGGACCAAAAACATGACAACAGTGTGGTGGTCATCAGCAGGATGGAGTCCTTGTCAGCCTCGAAGGTGATGTGTAGGCTGTGGCATGTGTCAACAGTAGGTCCTCACCCAGCTTCTCACTGAGCCTGTATGCATTTCCAGTACCCCCGGTTCATTGCCTTGTCTGTCCTTCTTGGACTCAAGTGTGTTCTTGCTGTGGCAGGGTCACGGGATTATTGATTATTTGGGTTTCAGTTAATTACTGATGACTTCAACTTGTTATTCTTAGCAGTATCTGGTGAGCTCCCTTGGCAAACCCAGTAGACAGTGTGTAATGCTGTCTTTATGCATGTTTTTCTCTTCAATTACTTTAAAACCACAGTTTCCACTTTTTTTTTCACACAGAGTATTTCCAGATTAAAAGCTTTATGGGATGAAAATTAAATGATAAGGTGCTATAAAAGTCTACATCAAGAATCTCAAATGTTTCGGCTCCATTTTTTAATTTTGTTACTCCCTAAGTGACCCAATGTATGTCAATATACACTTCCACTTTGGTTGCACAGAGAAAATAGCTGAAAAAGTCCTTGTGTGCTTGTGTACGTAATCCCTTGTTCAGAAACTTGCAAAAGTGGCCCCATAAGTTCTGTGGTGTAGTGTAAAAAAAAAAAAACGAAGCAAAACGCAACCAAATAATTTTGGCAGTTGAAATGGAGAAACTAAAAATAATTTAATCTGCAGTGTGAACATAGTTTCGTATTTATACTAGCATCTGGCCTCAGGAATTGAATACTCCATTCTTTAAATAGCTTCACTCTGGCTCTTGAATGCTTTGTGACTAGAACATTACCCTACAGTCATACACCTTGTTTACATATTTCTGTTAAAAGGCAAAAGAACTTACAGTACTTCAGTACAGCAGTATGAGCTCCCCCCTCCTCCCTCGCCCTGGAAAAAGAAAGTTTTTGTTTGTTTTTTTTTTTTAAAAAAAAATAGCAAAAATGAAAGAGTGGTCTGAAAATGCATTTATGCATTTTAAATTTAGTTCCCTTGCTTTGCTGCCGGGTACATATTTTACCATCATTTGTATCAGAAAGTGGAAGAAAATATTTCAAAAGAAAACGTGTGCCATTTCAAATGCCCAACAGTAGTCAAACAGAAATTTATGTACACTTTGTTTTTATGTTTGGTTTTAATCTGGCAAATGTCCTTGTCTTTAAAAATATTTTGCCTGGAGGCAGTGGATCTTTTTATTTTTACCCATGTGGTAGAAATAAAGAATGGGCTCCTACAACGGAAATATATTAAAATAACAAAATAAACAGGTAAACACTATAAATGGGTGGCTAATGATTAGCTTCTCACGGTCTATAGGGACAAAGTATCTTTTTATAGTTTTATGACCTGTGCCCAGCCTGACTTCAGGAGGAATTGTATTTTCAGAATTGTATATTTGAAACTTCAGCTAAGCTTTACAAATTTAGTAGATCCCTATTTAGTGTCTGTTGGTGAGTATAAGTCCAGCCTAATATTCCTGCTGCTATATTTTCATTCACATGTCTTGAGGTGAACCTAGAAGCAGAAGAAAAAATATCCCGTTTTTAAACCTTATCCAGAATCCATTTGTATGAGTCACTAAAACAGAATCATAGTGGTTTGGCTAAAAAAGGCTTCATTTCTAAAGGGAGCGTTCATTAAAACACTGGCGCGTTTCCCACAGTGTTTCTCAAATTTGTTTTCTTTGTTGTCTCTGTGCTATTGCAAAACATGAAACATGGGGTCCTGTGCTATGTGCCAGGCAGGCTCCTGGTGGTGCAGTGGGCTGGGCTGCTCGAGCAGCAATGCTCAGCCCCTGGAGCCCTGCTGCCAACTGCCTCCCTGCCCACTGCTTGGTTGTGGAGGGAAGCCTTCCAGCTCAGGTGGAGAAGAGCTCTGGGCTGCCTGATGTAGTGGTTGGCGACCCTGCCCATGGCAGGGGGGTTGAGACCAGATGATTTTTGTGATCCTTTTCAATCCAGGCCGTTCTATGATTCTATGATATGATTCTATGAAAAGTTGAAGGAGCGCTTCTTTTTCTAGGCATAATTATTCAGGGCTGTACCTTGGGCTTGGGCTTGCTGCTATGATGCGCAGTAGGAAAACTTACAGCAGTGTGAGTGGCAGGATGGTGTGTATCTTCATGAGTATTTTTGGGACAGAGAGAGTTGCTTTGTTTCTCCTACCCAGCTATTATATTCCTCAACAGGAATAGAGCTGCTGGGATCATCATCCCACTCAGTGTTGGGGCAGTCAGTGCCATTTTCTGCAGGTTTCAGGCTGGCTGGGGACACATGAGAAGCTTGGTGCTGAGGCAGTGCTCCATTGTGGTCTCCAGCTGTGGCTCCGTAGGGGACAGGAAGAGGTGAGGCAGCATGGAGAGCCGGGGGGAGCACCGCCTGGGGCAGCATGGGGAAGGTCGTGCGCTCAGTTTTGCCTTAGTGTGTTTAGAACTGAGCCCTCTGGCTTGTGTACAGTGACTGAATGGCCCAGGATTTTGCCTTCGGTGATTTCAGATGCCATGCAGTTGCAAAGCATGCAACATGTAATTTATTGGGTAAAGCCTATTTAATATCTTAAAAGCATACGGTAGGAGATCAGATGTGAATGTAACAGCCTTAAAATATATTCCCTGACAACATACTTAAGAACATTTGGGTCTAAATGAAATTTACAGGAAATGAGGCCAATTTCATCCCCACTATTTTGAAGGCGGGGAGTGCAGGAGAAAAGGAGAGAGCATGGACAAGAATTTGTGTGTTTGATAACATAAGTCCAGCATTTTTGCACAAATGAAGTAGGAGCATTTTTCATCTGTTGTGGCAGAAATGGTAGTGTTGTGCCAATGGTAGTCATTGGCAGACTTTTAACTGATCACACATTCACGAATACGTATAAATGAATATGAAAAGTCTTTTCCTCATTTCTGGCCAATCGTGCAGGGTGTTTGTACGCATCAGTATCTCATGGCTTCCTCTGTCAGCCTGGGGAAGCACAAGATGAAGAAAAGCTGCTACTCTGTTAGACCCTTCTGCCCCTCGTCACCTTGCAAAGTCAGCCTAGAAGTTACAAGTGCTTTACCTGCTTTTTATCTGGAGAATGCTTGGTGAGTGTTGTCTCTAGAAGGAGGGTTCCTCAAGGAAAGGGAAGAACAGTAGCTGCTAAGAGGGTTTCTAATCAAGCTAATGACTAGCCATTGTCTTCCACTGCACAAGACTGTGACAACAGTATGTAGAAATTATATTGTTAGGGCTCCAAAAACGTTTTGAGTCCAAAAGTGTCATTCATAAATACTGGGTACATGACAAATTTCTTACTTAAAATCATGGAGCACTTTTTTGGCAGAAGGTATTTTTTGTTGGGAACGTGACAGAGATTTTGCAGAGTTTTCACTGGGCAAGTAGAAGACTTGGAAAAAGATGTGGTTTAGTTTTATCTTATCTTAAACAGTGGTTTTGTTGCTTGTGCTTCATATGGTCATCGTATTTCCATTCTATTTCAAGCTGTCGGGACATGAAGTCTTGGGCACACGTTGTGCTGAGTGTCACAGGTAGGACAAGGCCAAAAAAAGAGTGCTTATGTACCTGTATCTGAGCTCATCTATACAGCTTGTTGCCAAAACTTGGTGGTGCTAAAACTTCACTCCGAATCTGTGTTTGAGATGACTTCAGGCCCTTTTAGATCAGTGTGCCTACCTACCTTTGGAAAGCATAGTTGGCATCAGAAAGAAGGTAATTGCCGGAATCCTTTCCAGGATGAAAAAGTTGAGATGACAGTCACTGCTAAGCCATTTGAACCTCAGCCATCCTGCCACAGTGTGTCTGTCCTGATGTGGCTTTAGGTGTTACTGACTGAATGCTGTACTATTCCCATTGAGCTCGGAAACCTGCAGCAGCAAGGCTTGGCTCAGTGTCCTGTAGCAGGAGCCCACAGAGCAGCAAGGCAGAGCAGCTTCTCTGCAGTATCATAGCATGGACTTGGCTGCAAGGTCAGGCAGCAAGCCTGGAGAGTGTTTTTGCAATCACCGTGTAACTGACAGAGATAAAGCTTCTCTGTCCTATCAAGTGAAAAGGTGTGGCTTGGCAGTCGCAGTGAGGTCCCCATTCTGACACACGCTGCCTTCATTGAGTAAAGAACAATTATTTGCCCTTCTACTAATTGCAGCTTTTCCAGATTTTACTCTGGACACATCCACCCCAGGTTCTCGAAGTCCTCTGCTATTTCAGGCTTGAATTGCTGGTGGCTGTGGTGTCCCCTGGCTGTCCTGGCACCAGCACAGAAAAAGGCAGCAC
This sequence comes from Tetrao urogallus, assembly GCF_951394365.1. Lineage (NCBI taxonomy): Eukaryota > Metazoa > Chordata > Aves > Galliformes > Phasianidae > Tetrao > Tetrao urogallus. Next base: position 38,007,354 of record NC_136818.1, read on the forward strand.
ATGAGCCAGGAGTGAAATGCTCTGTGTATCTCGGAGATCCGCATCTCACTTAGGCCTGGCGTAAATGTGTTGTGCTGCAGTTCATTGAGCTGATGACCACGAACCCCGTAGTTCCCAGGAGATAAACAACTGCTCTTGTGCATGTTCCCTTCTCCCTGGGTGCCATGGGTATCTGTGCATCAGTGTTGCACTGACAGGACTGACTAGAGGAGGAAAACGTTATGGGCCATTAAACAAACAAGAAACCCCACCTTCATTTTATTGAAGGTACATACAAATCTCATCAGTTTCCTTCTTTACAGCTAGTTGACTCAAGGATCTGTGTGAAAGATCAGGTTGCTAGCTCACAGAAGTTAGCTGGCTTCAAGCAGCTGCAGACTGGTTTTCTCATGCCACCAGCCTGTTGCACTCCCAGAAAGTAAAAGTTTGAAGCCTGACCTGAGTCTGGTTTCTTGCACACGAGATCATTTTGCCGCCTGTGGCCTAGAAACCAACAATGAATGTATAAATTGCAGGCTGGAAGAGAATTCTGAATTGACTGTAAGGTGAATGGAAGTTTAATTCCCTGAACTTCAACTGAGAAAAGATCACTGAATTCTAAAGCACATTTCAATATAGACAAAGAAAATGTTATTTTAGTATAGATTAAACTTCTGACTAAGATATAGAGGGATTATTGTGTCTGTTTCAGATGTAATTTCATGCCTGAGAATTTACATTGAAGGAAAACTGGTCTGGAACACATTAGTAAGGGCCCTGTTTTGCTGTCAGTTTAATTAAATGGAAACTGCTGGCAAGGAGACTGGAGTGGGTTTATAGAAGCAATACTATTTTGAATGTTGGAACAGGAAACTGTTAGGTCTTCCAGTTTGTAAGGGACACAAAAATGAAACCTGTGATTCATTCTTGTTTACAAACTCCCCAGCTAATATACAATAACCTTAGTGATAAATTAACTGCAATTACACACTATATGTCGAGGCTTCACAATGGCTGCAGACTTTGTAGTTACGAAAACCGTGACCTTTGACGGAGAGGTTAGAACATGAAGTTTTTCCAAACAGCGAGTAGATCTTCGAAAGTACTCACTTTTCCTTTCCTGTTTCATGTGAGTAGATTGACAAGATGTGCAGTGGGTGTTCTGTTTGCTTGCCACAAGATTGTTGTCAGGCAGAAACCCCCCAAAACAAAAATCCCGCCCTTCGGGAACATTGATTTATCTGTTAACTGTGTCTGGCATGCTGCCTTTTGGCTTTGATTTCAGAGAGAAACATATTTGGTTACTTTAATAGGCAAAAGCACTGAACCTGACTTGTAGGGAAAAAAATTGTTTTCTTTCCCTTTTTCAGTTCTGTTTACCGTATTCTGACATTCTGCATTGTAACTGTACAACGATTCCAAGTTGGAGTAAAGGAAAGTAGGGCTGGATCTCAGACTCCATCGGCCTCATTTTTAGAGAGCCAGCTTTTCTGGGTGACTCAGTGGGACTGAAAATGAATGTTTATGCTGCTTAATAGCCACTCTGTGACACAGGCTCTGATGATATCAAATGTTTTTTTGTTCTCAAAAATTGTTCATATCCCTTATTTATATATCTCCTTTTTATTTACATTTGTTTTTCTTTTAGAAGTTTTTCCTGAGGTTGTGAGTTGTTTTACTCCCTGCCCCCAGATCTTTTGTTCCCTCTTTTTTGCTTCTGGTAGATGTATTTAAAGGAAACGGGGTTTTCTTCCTCTTACTTTGGAAATTCAGATCTTACCTACTTTCAGTTGTGTTTCCAATTCATGATGTCCCAGCGTGTGAGAGTGAAAGCTGCATATTTGACAAAGTGAGGTTTTTAATCACCTTCCAGTCACTGTGTCATATTTATTGTGTGTGCTTAGTTGTCTGTGATGGAACTGTGAGTAGGTGTGTGTATACAACAAGCGTGTGTGTTGCTGAGCTCTGCTAGTCAGAAAGCGCTTGGCCAAGGGAGCATCTTTGTGAAAGACTGTGCGTTCTTCACATAAGTATCAAAAGCAACAAAGTACATTGTTTGAGATCTGTGGAGATCACAAAAAAATAAAGGGAACTAGAGATTTAAAAGCAGCAAGGAGAACAGAACAGGAAAGATTGTGGAGATCTTCGTCCCTGTGAATTCGATGTTGTTTTTCAGTGAAGCTGTGGGAGGAATCCATGTTTTAATATTAACTTCAGTCATGCTGTAGCCCAATGCCTCCAGTGAGCCTGAAATTCGGCATGGCTGGCGGGGGGCAGGGATGAGATTTGGAGAGCCCTTGTGTAATGTGAGGTACTGGTAGGGAAGAAGGGCCACAGCCATCTTCAGGGATTTTTGCCTCTCGAAGAACCAAGGCGCAGTCTGCCTCGATGCTGTGGCTGCTGTGGGAAAGCTATGGGGCAGTGAGCTGCTTTGGGTGCCTGTCCAGGCTGTGTGGAGAGAAAGGCTTGCCTGGCTGGAGTGGTGGTGAGAGCTAAGGCCACCAAAGCTCTCTGATCTCTAGAAAGTGCACTGAGAGTCTCTACCAGCTAGTTTATTATAATTTTTCTTTTTCTGCTCTGCTTCATGACAGTACTTCAAATAATTACGCTGATTTATGATTACAGGTATTTTAAAGCTGTAGTATGCTGTAACAAAGCGATGCCAGCTTATTGTTTCTGGCCCTATGCAATTATACAATTGAGTTTAGGCATGTAATAATGTTATAACCGAAATATCCATCATGATGGATTGAATTTCACGAAGTACAATACAAGAATATTTATAGCTCCATTCTTAAAGCTGCTTTTGGGTCAGAATATGCCTCCTTCGTACAGCCTTTAAAGACTTGGAAAAGCCTAAAACTTTTCTCAGTCTGGCCCCAAAGCTACCACTGCGCTGTGCCTGCAAGGGGGAGCGTGCGTGTAGCTGATGGTAAACAGAATATGATAGAACAGAGTAATTATTTCCGCTAGAAAATGAGGATCCGGCATTATTTGTACAGTAACACAAAGTCATTATTTGGCTATGCTGCTGTAATGAAACAATAAAGATCATGCTTAATGTAAGTATCGTCTCCCGAGAGACTTCTTGTTCTCTTTCTAGCATTTTGGCTATTAAAACGCATTTAGATTGCTGGGTCTCATTTCCCACTGTTTTGCAGAGAGTGGAGTGGGCAGAGCCTCCCCTCCTCCCGGCTCTGTTTGAATGTAGACCTTTGGCATTCCAGAAATCTGACCTTGTTTGTAGGGAACGGCTCATTTTTCTATAATGTAATATGAAGCACTCTTGTGTTTTGATTCCATGAAGTAGAGAGTTTAATGTTCCAGCTTGCCGTGATAAGGATACGATCTGGCCAAGATAGAAACACTAAAGGAAATCAGCTATTGTACTGTTCTTTAACATATTGTTTGTGTAGCACTTTCATTTAGAATAATTTTGAATAATCTTGGAGTACCTTTTAAAAAGAGATTTTCTTTTGTTTCTTTCTTGGCCGGGATAAAAAGTGCGGCTTTAAGATATTTCTCCTAAAATAAATTTCAGGCCGCCTCATTTATAGTCAGCATGCCTTGATTACTTGCAGACATACTGGAAATTTACATGCGCTTTTCTCCATTATAAAACACTGATCTGTTCAGATCATTAGCTCCCTCATGACTAGCGCTTGGCAGCAAGCCAAGGCAGGCTAAATCTGGAGCTGTAAATCGTGAGTTGAAATAGCAGAAAGTGGATTTGTAACTTAAAAAGTGTAAACAGTTTGGAAAATGAAGTAATTTTAGAGTATGATTGATTGCCTTAAGATTGCACTTTAAATTAGCCTAGGGTCTCCAATGCAGATATGTGCACTAACTGCTTATTATGTATTTTCACTTTTCTTCGGAACAATAGCGTTGTTGGTAGGCTTCTAAACAATGTATGCTTCTCCTAGAGTGACCTTTGAGGAAATGAATAGTTTTATTGTGTGTCCATTACTTTGCCTGGAACAACATTTTTGAGTTATTAATTTGCCGTGGTCTATAAATAAAGGAATCAAAATGCAAAGCAGCTGCGTTATACTGCATGTAGTTCATCAGCCTTGTGCTTAAACATCACCGTTTAAGATTGATAATTCACCGCATAAATAATTTTTTTCCCTCTGGTAAATTAGTAATGTTTTGCATAGCCGATAGTTGCTGGAGATTGGTCCTTTAGCACTGTGGAAGCAAAAATTAAGGGTTTTTTTTTTAAAGCTGAAGTGAGGAGTGACTGCTGTGATGCTGACACTGTGCGTTCCTTTTTCCAGGGATTTACCTGTATGCATCCTGTGGAACTCTGTGTTAACTCATGGCTATGCTAGAAATTAAGAACCTAAAACCATTTATCTGACATTAGTGGTAGTCACAAGTCACAATAAACAGCCCCCAGTGCTTGAATAGAGTATGTAGCAAAAACTCCTACGTTTTCATATCAGAGTGTTTTTCGTCTCGCCTTGCCCTAGATTTGATGTCTGGCACTCAGTAGATACCAGGCTCTGTTTCATCATTCTTCTGGAAGCTCCCTTCCCAGAGAATGTTTTTCCCAGGCTGCCACCCCTCTCTGATGTTCCTTCCCCGCTCTGCCCACATTTGAAGTGAAGATTTTGCCCTTGCATTGGTGAAGGAGCACTGGTGAGCGGTCCGAGCCCAGGCCTGGGAGCCAGGCCTGCTGAGACTGAAGCTCCGTGACTCATTCGGTGGCCTTAAGCAAGTCGAAACATCTCTAGGGAGGTTATTTCACATGTAAAACAGAAGAAATAATACTTATCTATCTACCTGCCTCATAGGAATGCCCTGAGGACTAATTAGCGTCCATTAAGAGCTTTGAAACAGACAGTGCTATCTATTATTAGAGCACACTCCAGACTAGCAGATAGTATGTTGGGATTGTTTCCTACTTAGAGCCTTCATCTCTACTGGGTGTCAGACCAGAACCCGTCGGGAGCAGAGCACGAGCCACTGGTGCTTTTGGGAACGTTGGCAGCCTTGTGCAGGCCCTTCCTGGGCAGATTGACTGGAGACTTCTGCTCTCGCTGAAAACTTGGAAAGAGTCTGCCTAGAGAAAGGAGTGGGAGGATACTTACTTGTTCTACTCAGCTCATAGGCATAACTTGTCCTGAAATCCTTTCTCACCCTGCCTCCACCTGAGGCCTCTTCAGATAATTCAGGTAGCGTGGCTTCTCTCCCTCGCCAGGAGTTGCTTCCTGGTCCTGCAGGAGAGGAAGAGAGGTGCAGTGCTAGTTCCCAGGCGGAGCACGGGCTGGGCTGGGCTGGGCTGGCAGGTTCACATCACAGGCAGCCTTACTTGTTCAGGAGGCTATTCCACTTTCTTGAGGAGCAAATGCTTCTCTTTGTCTGTTCCTTCCCTCCGCTACTAGATAACAACTCCCCTGCAAAGTCTTTAAAATGAAAATCTGATCTGGGGCTGGGGTATCAAACCATGCAGGTGTGTGTCTGCTGACGACTGGGAGCCTTTTCACCACCGAGCGAGGAGGGTGCTCATCTGACTGGCAGCTCCTTTTGTTCTCGAGTGCATCTTCTCTCACCATAAACTTTTCTACCTCTCTTCCAGATGCCTTAATAACCTAGTTCAAAGGGCCCAGCCCGCTTCCCACTGAAGCCCACAAGCCCGCTCTTTCTTTCAGTGAGACTAGGACTCCATCCAAGTTGACTTGAGAAAACCTTAATTTCTCTCTGTTTGCTCCTCACACGTCTCTCAGGCCATGAGTAATGTGCAAGGAGATGGGAAAACCTGTGTGAAATTTTCCAAGGGAGTTTTCTGTGTTTTCATAACATTAATGAAATTACTTAGCACTTCATCAGATTTTGCAGCTTAAGGTGTTGGGATTTCGATAGCTCCCTGCTTGGGTGCTCTGACTTCTCAGCACCAGAAGGTGTTCCCCTCAGAAATGGGGCTGAGAGTTCTTAGGAGCGTTTGGCCCAACGATGGCTGTTGAGCCTTGTGGAGAGTTTTTTGGCCCAATGTCAGTAGGCGCTGAGGTGGGGAGTGAGGCTGTGTGAGGTGCTGGAAGCGCAGGGATGCAGCTACGTCAGTGGCCGGGAGCCGGGCAGCTCCCAACCAGCCTGATCTGCCCTGGTTGCTTGGCAGTGAGGTTATCCTGATGACAGGTACATACTGCATTGCGATGAGATAAAGGACCGTGAATTCTTGGAGAAAAAATACATGGAGGTAGCATTTTTTGTAACCACAGCGTGTTTTTTTCTAAGAAACAGCAGCATGCTAATTCAAATTCTGTGCCGCTCTCGGGTTTAAGCATCATTACACTGCAGATGATAACTTAAGTTTATCTGTAAAATTCTTAAACTGTGTTTTTTTGTTTCCCAGCTTGACTTCTTTTGCTCTTCTTGCCTTTGATTGACTTCCAAAAAAGTTATTAACATGTTGCAAAACAAATAAAAGGGGCTGCTGAAGCTTATTAAAAATGGTTTCTTTTGTTCATCTCTGGCAGTTGACAAATTGTCTTGTGCTCTATCTTACCTGCTCCAGTGTGAAAGGTTACGTGAGAAAATGGCTGCAAATAAATTGCCATTGAATGTTGTCGAAGACTAAGCATACTGCTTCTCTATTAAAGACCTCTTTTAAAGCTCGCTATTCAGGCTCCCCCCTGCATGTCTCTCTAACACTTGTCTGTTATATTATGTTTGGCACAGAAGGAAACATTAAATAGAAAAGAAACGTCTGACTGTGGTGTTTCTAGACCCTATTATCCCTCTGTCAAATGTCCACATGAGAAGGGTACAATTTTTGTCCATATTGATGATGATTTCTGAGGATTTTACTAACTGTCTTCGGAGGAATTGCTGGAAACAAACGAAATTGGAAAGCACATTTTTGCAGCTTTGGAAATTTTACTTAAATCAGTGTAATGAGACGCAGTCAGTAAAATGTAATTATTCTCACTTCTCCATGTGTCAAAGAAATCAGCAGTATGGTTAGGGAGCGGAGGGTTACAGTGAGCTTGTTATTTTTATATGGAGCCAGATACCGCTTGTGTGTAGTACATGGTAAATAGTAGATAATGCAGTTTTTATGTGTACTAAATACCCGGCAAGAATTAACGGGGTTGTTACTTCATTAAGGGTTTCAAAGAGGGCATAAATGTCAGAAGCAGAGCTGCACTCTTTAAATCACTGGACCCATTCCGCCCTCCGCCCTGTGTGTCATGGCCCTGGGACCGGCAGTCTGCCGCTGCTGTTCTGAAAAGGGCTGAGCTCTTCTGAGTTTGGAGGATGATGGTGGAAGGCGATGTGTGGAACATGGAGATAAGGCTTTTGACCCATGCGTTTGGGGGCAATGGAAAATGAAGGCGATGGATTCTGCCCATGGGAGGGATGGTGTGACAGTCCCATTGGAGTTGGGCTGTGTCATGTACTTCTCTCATTTCTGTGTTAATGCTTTGTGAAAGAGGAGGGAGGAGATGACAGGAGACCTGTTAGTCTAATACTAAGCCCAAGAACTTAGCTTAATTCTTAGTGGATTCTCATGTCTTTTGATTTTACATTCCTTAACATTTTCCCAAGCAAGATGGATTTGCTGTGGACCTCTTCACCTCCTCAGCACAGAAGGCGAGGAACAGAACACAAGTTTAGAAATCGTCAGCCTGGAAAGTATCATCAGAAAAAAATATTCTTTCTTGAGCACTGGCTTAGGGAACCTGTTACTGCCTTTGTTTTGTTGTTCCAGTGGTTAATTATCATCCCTGTAAAACAGTGGGTGCCTCTTTTGCCAGTGGCTCCAGTTGCCCATTTCTCTGCAAGCGTAGAGTTTTTCTGTTCACACTGTTTTCTCTGCACAGTGCTGTGCTTCAGAAGAAAGGAGCCCAGGACACATAGTCATAGCTGTCATAGAAAAGATGAAGAGAAGGTGTAGGAGAAGTCCCTGGTTGTAAACCTGCTCATGAGAACTCTTCAGGGAGTGTGGAGCTGCAGCCATACCGGCAGTGCAGTACTTGTGCTTGTTGTACTGTCTTGCTTGAGTATTTTCAGAAGCAGGTTTGCATGTAAGTACTGAAGCGTAGTACAGTGGTGTGTTGGATGGTGTTCAGAGATTGCTGAAAATGGTGCATTAAATAGCACTTTGAATTGCAAAGTGCTGGTTCAGTTTTGTCTATGAGAATGATAACACTTATTATCTGATTGTTCCCTGTGCAAATCTCACCTCAGGAAAATTAAATTATGTTTGAATGCAGCTAAAGGAACGTATATCATTATTTCCTTTCGTTGTTAGAAGGGATTTTTACTGTTTGTTTGTTAAAACTGAAGCAGCTGCCATATTTGGTTCTTCGATGATTTAAAAGCAAATAGAGAGGCAGAGCCATTTACAGTACAGTTGGCTTGTTTAATGTGATTTAATTCCTCTTCTTGGCTTCGTCATGTTACCAAATTATGTTTTGAGCTTCCCTCCCCTTTTAAATTCTTTCTTCTTTTTGTTATCAGCAGAATTGAAGCTGCTTATCAGTAACCACGACAACCAGGATAAATACTTGTTTTAAAGCTGATGCACATTCAACCTGAATGGTCCACATGACCCAGAACATTCAAGAGGACAGGCAGCATGTGCTCCCTTCTATAACCAATCTCCCCCTTCCCCCTTCTCCATCTGCTTTAGAAAGCTAATAGAGCAGTGTAAAACCATCAGAGCCATTTTCCATAGTGATCTGTTGCTGTTTGGCCACGGGCTGACCTGCTCGTGTGCCCTGAGGAACAAGTAGGGAGGGAGATGTGGGTGATGAGGAAGAGAGAGGTTCTCAGGGCCCAGCCCTGACCTCAGCCATGTTCCTGGCACTGTTCCCCTCCTCCTCCAGCTGCTGTCACTGCACTCATCTGTGGCTCAGCACCACGAACCTCTCTGTGCAGGGGTGATCCTGGCTGGGCAGCAGCGCAGGATGCTCCTGGCTTGAAGGAAGTGGCTGAAGCGGGCAGGCAGGGCAGAGGGGAGGAGCAGCAGAGATGCCTCAGCACAGAGCTTCACCTGGTCCTTGCTTGCCCTGTTTCTGTGGAGGCAGGAGGTTGGGATGGTCGCTTCCCTTTCAAGGAAACTTAGGAAAACTCTCCTTACCCAGAAATCCTTGCCAGTGAGGACTTCTGCTGGCTGTTTGCTGTCTCCGTTGCTCTTTAAGTTGCTTGATGTTGTGGAATAAATCCTTTAAGCTCTCTCTGTCTCAGTTTCTCTCCCTGTGTAATGGGGATAATAATTTTTACTCATCTCCATAAAGCAGTCTCAGGGCTGTGGATGGAAGGGTTATATAAAGCTGGAAGTGATGATTGTCAGTCACTCTTCTTTGGAGCCTGGAAACACCTCATAAACCTGCTTCCTATGGCACAGGAGGGCCCAGGGTGTGCAGAGCAGGAGCCACAGTTATGCGGAGCTGCGTATTGCATCAGGGTATGGAAGAAAGCACTGAACATCCGTCTGGAAACTTTATTAAATTTCTTTTGTCTTCTTCAAAGTCAGACTTAAGGTTTAAATTCAAAGTGATTTGATGAGATAAATATTATGTAAGATTTAATTATATGGACCTACTGTCAGTCATTGATGAACATGCCCTGTTTTGTCCCCATTAAGTAGGACTAGAACAAATTCAGTCCAAATCACTGACTGTAAAATGTTCTTCAGTCATGTGCTTTACATACGCATGAGATGTTGCTGTCTTTTTCTTTTTTTTTTAACTAATGACTGCATTGCTGTTGGGTGGAACAGTAGTTAAAATCTCCAGTAGGTTTGTAAGTCCTCTCTTTCAACTGTTACACTAATCTTAGGAATTCTCTGAACGACTGCTGCTCTTCTGGCGCTGTGACAGAAAACAGAGAGCTGGGGAAGTGGCACAAAATTCTCAGAATTAGCTCTGACTCCTCCTTACAAGGGAAGAAATATCTGATACATGCAGGAAGGCTGCCTCTGGTATTCTGTGTATTGGCAAAATAGCTTTTGCCTTTTGATCAATATAAAAGCAAAATCAGGCAGGCAGACGTCCATGTAAGAATTACAGGCAACTTGTTAACATCATCATTATCTGGTAAACATAAATGTAATCACTGCGTTCCATATCCTGCAACACGTGTCCTTTGTTCTTGATTGCATTAGCATTCAAATAGAGGGGGGTTCTCAAAGCAAGCAGAGTGGGTCCTGCTAACAAAGCAGTATCCCTGTTGTGTCAGTAATTTACTCAGAGTGTTTTAAACCCAGAAACACAGATTTTCTGTCCTGTGTCACAGGGTTAAATCATTACTGTATTTGTCTTTATCTGTGAGAGAAATATGATTTTCAGATTAATATTTTTAGATCTTGTAACTAATTAGCCAGCCAAGGCACACCAGGTGGCATTGGTAGAGTGAACAGGGACTGTGGGAATGAAAAGGCAGGTGACTTGGAGGAGCTGCATTTGGTAAGTCCTCCTGATCCCCAAGGAAAGAGGAGCTCAGAGTGCCAGAGCACTCGGGAATGGTTTTTTGGTGGATTCCTGCTGCAGCTCTTAGCCTGGCCTCTATGCAGAGGATTGGATGCGTGAGGTGGTCAAGCAAGGGGCCTGCCATAATGCAGTATTGGAGGTTTTTTCTTTGGGAAACACTCCTATTATTTGGAGGAGTACCCAGAGAAGTAGGTGACAGTTGGCACTGCTTCTCAGCCAGATGCAGAATCTGGGCAATTATAGGGGTTATTTTGGAGGTTTGAGACTGGGGGGTGATCTGCAGAGGTGGTCTCATTTTGAGATTTATCTTAAAGGTTGTTAAGTTATAAAGACAGAGTTTCTTCTTCCTTCTTCTGGTATTCTTGCAGTGTTCTGCTAATTCTATTGCTCTTGCATTTTTTGAGGGAACTGGGTTGTTCAGTAAGCTTGGTCTGCCTGCTGGCAAGCTGTGCTGTGGCCTTTGGGATGTTAGTAGAACAGGCATGCTTGAGAATGCTCCCATCCAGTCTGCTGCTGTTGCTTTTAGCTGTACACAGGTTGAATACGAGGAAAAATTTATTGTAAGAGGGTGGTAATGCATTGAAACAGGCTGCATAGGAATGTGGAGGACTTTGAAGAAAAGGGTAGGTATGGCTGTTAGAGACGTGGTTTAGTGGGCATGGTGGTAATGGCTTGATGGTTTGACTAGATAATCTTAGAAGCCTGTTTCAATTTGAATGATTTTATGTTTCTGTGATCCTCATCTCATCTTCCTGTGTTCTTGCGCTCGTCCTGCAGGACATTGTAGCCAAAGGAGTGGAAAGGGGGAAGGAGAACTGGGTCTGTCTTGAGTGCTAAAGAGCAGAAGTCTTCAATCACAGATGATCTCAGCATTTTTATGTCTTAGTGGCGAACATGCCTCCTGGGAGGGGATGTTCTAGCATGCATTTGAACCATTGCTTTGGCATATGGCAGCTGTGTTGGTGGCATTCGTGTCAATCATTCGGTCTGCATGCCCAGTCTCTGGGCTTAGCTGGTCATTGTCGATGACAAGGCAGTAGTAACTCCAGAGAGTGAAAAGATCTGAGCCTTACCACATAACAGGTTGTAAAGAGATCTATCTGATTGTGGAGGGATCTGCATGTTGGTGGTACGCTAAAACTCTGTTAAGGAATAAAAAGTGTCTGTATGGAATGAAGTGTAGCCCCTCACACGTGCTCCAGTGTGTTGCTGAAGCCCCAGCCTAACGCCAGGCTTTGGGGGCACTGAGCACTGCTCTGAGTGGGCAGGCAACCACTTGGGAGCCCTGGCTGTCGTCATTCATTACTGCTAGCCCTTGCCATCCCAGTGCCTCCACATAGCCAGATGCGCCGTCCCTCCCTCCCTACCTGCTGCATAGCGATGGTATGGCCACGGCATGCATACAAGCATGGCAGACTAATTATGATCTGTGCGTCCTGTGGGATGCCCCCTTAGTAGTGGAGCTAATGGAAGACGGCAGAGCAGCTCATACTGCGAGCAGGAGGAAGGCTGATGGACACCACGCTGCTGCTGCTGCCTTCATTTTTGCTCTGCATTCCAAATAACTCCCCTGCTCAATTTGCTACCCACACAGCAAAGCATTGTCCCATTTTATCTGGTTCCCCTGATACTTCCATTGCTTATCGTATGAAGATCTGTGTTAACATTTATCAAAACAAATGGCAAGCCTGGGACCTTTTAAGTAGTTTTTTTAGTTAATAAAACCGATCTTCTACTTCTGTTATGTTAAAAGTACATTATCTTTTTATTACAAACTCTCTACAGCTCAGTCTGTTTTCCTTCTTGGCAATTTCATGACTGCTCTGCTTGATCGCTGTATGGAGAATTACAAAATCATTAAGGGTGGGGCTTTACCAGCTGACTTACAGTACAAGCCATTTCTCAAAATAACCACAACACTGCAACGCTGATGTGTAATTTACGTCACAGTATGTTTTTATGAAATAGTTTGCGGCTTGTTCATTTAGATTTAGAACTGAGTATCTCTTCTCTCTCTTTTTAATCACGAGCTTTCTTCTTTTTCTTTTTTTTTTTTTTACTTTTTAATATTTTCCACTCCTCGGCTTGGCTGGCCTCCAATTTAACAGCTACAGTCAGGAGGGAAAAAAAAAAAAAAAGATGGTTTTTTTTTTTTTTTTCCTTTCGCCTGCAGTTTAACTGCAAGTGTGTTTTCCTCTTTGATGTATACAATTGTGCTAACTGCCTTGGAAGAGATGGTGGATCTGGGGCAGAATAAATCGCACCGGGTAAAGCAGAGGGTTTATAAAATAGATGCAAAAGTTTGGAATTTCAAACCATAGCAAGCGAATGATGCTATTTAGTCTCCTGCTCTAGTACATTTCCTTTTTAAAAATGACTTTCTGTATAATGTCTTGTAATTAGAACAGGAAATCATTGAGTAACTGGAAGAAGAATAAGAGCACTTAAACTGAAAAGAAAATTACCTTCTGAGAAATTATATTCACAATTTTTTTTTTCCTCTAAATTTTTTCTTCACACTGCGGTGTTGGTAATGATAGTAACAGATGTACGTGCTCTTATCTGCATCATTGTTCTGCTGATTTTTTTCTGGGAAAAGAAAGATGGTTTTCAGTAACACAAAAAATGAATGGACAGAAAATGGGAAATGCCTAATTACAAAAAATATTCCGTGTCACAACAGAGTAGCAATTAAATTGAAACTTCAATATAATTATCAATAACAGTCGAGCCTGGAGCCGTGCCAGGCGCGTAAAGTTGCTGCTCAGCCTTTATGTGGTTGCTAGGAGCACGGCGAAAAGTATAAAGCTTCGAGAAAGGAATGTCTAATGTAATAAAGTAACAGAAGGTAGCATAAATCATTGTGAGAGCAGTTCGTATTGACATTATTTTACTTAAATTGGGTTGAAACTAGACATTTAGTCTTACAAGAGGCACAAATTCATATTTCTTCTGAAGAAATAACTCCCTGCTTTCTGGGAAGGAGCAGAGTGTGTGCTTTGCTAACAGAGCTGAATACATATTTGGAGGCTTCTAAGCAAAAATCTTTAAATGTTTGTTTCTGTTGGCATCCAAATGCATTTGCACTAATACGATTAAAGGAACTAAAGGGCAAAATACTTGGCAGATTTTGCAGTTGAGGTAATTAGGTACAGGAAGGAACATGCATAGTTTTTCCATCAAGCTCTATAAAATCATGGTGTGAAGGTCTTTTTAAAGAAAAAAAAAAAAAACACTAGCTGATGTTGGGAGTAGATTATGGCGGTTAGCAATAACATTGTAGTCTGATGTTTCCGAAACAAGCAAACAAAAAGGAGTTACATTTCTGTATTTCTCTGTTCTTTCTGTAAATAGTTCTGGCTCTGGATGGATTTGTTAGGAATGCGTGCTTTTAGCAGGCTCTTTTTCTTTCGGGGCTTTTAATTGTCTTGCATTACATATTAAAAATGGTTGTGCTGATTTGAAAAGTCAGTTTTTGCATAGATTCATTGTGTTTGGCATTTCATGCATCTCTTGCTTACAAAGACAACTTGAAGAACATGTAATCCAACATAAATGCCAGGCTGTGCCAAATCCCGGCTCTCTTTACCCCTCACAAAGGGAACTGTTGGATTACATCTGTGCATATATAGGCAGTGCTTGTAACGCAGGGGCGGATCCTTGCGCTGTAATTACAGTTGCTCTGTTTTCAGCTCTGAAATATATAAGTAAATGAAAAATTGACATTGGAGGGAGGTTATTAAAACAAGTAATTACGGTATAAGCATAGGATTAGAGTCATTTCAGTGGAATCTTACAAGCAGCATACTGTAGGTATCATCTTTTACCTTGTTTTCTCCATTGAAGCTACAGAGTGAGACACAGAAATAAAGCACCGTGGTTTGCAAAAACCTCAACCAAATGTTTTTAGAAATCACATTGTTTTTCTGGATTTTAATGAAATGCAATCAACATTTCTATCCTCCTAACAGTAAACTCCTTCTGATCATGTTTACAAAAAATATTCAGCAATATACACTAAACCCACTGCTAAATGACGTGTTCGGTTGTGCTAGAAGAGAAATACTTCTTTGGGCTTCTATTTTATTAGGGATTGGTCTACTTTGATTTCTCGTTTCTTGTGTGGGTGTGGCTGAGAAAAAAAGTCTTTGTTCCAGGAGCACTGTTTGTCTTTCACTAAACAAATCTTCAGTTTATTCAGTCTTTATTCATTCTTGGAGCTTTCTGTTGAACACAGAGTAAGTGAATAAGGAGAGGAAAAAATGCATCATGAAGTACTCAGCAGAGTTTCACAAGCATGGGTAAAAGTGATCCAGTGAAAAACTGCGTGACTTTAATTTATGCTGTGGGTTTGAGTTAAGATGCTGGTCTGCGGGGTTAGGAAGTTTGTATAATTCTGCGCAGGGTCTTAGAGAAATTTGTCCAGAAAGTAAGGTTTACTAGAAAGGCTGATAGAACATACGTTTCTGTGCACCCTGTTTAAAAAGCTGACCACATCCTGGCTTGAGAAAAGCGTTGTCAGATCAACAGATTCAGCTCACCACTATCTACACAGAGGTATAAAGTAGTAATAACGGTCAGGCAGGCATATATGAAACTCTCAGAGGAGCTAAAGGATGGATCATGTGCTTAATTCCTAGAACGGTTTTCCTGATCTGATTTTAGAGTTTGCTAATAAGGAAGAGACTGACCTAATCCCAGGAGCAGTTGTCACGTTGTTTTGGAGGCTCGTGGGACACTTACTGAAATCGAGGCATGGTCACATCCTTGTGGCTGAACAGAGATGTTGGAGCCAGAAATTTCTCAGAGAAGTAACATAAATGTTCTTTACCACAATGTATTACTCTTACTTCTAACTTCTACGCAAGTAGTTTCATCTTCCCACCTACCTCAGGGCTGTGGGGAAAGTTCTGCATTCAGGTGCTGTGCCCATAAAAGCAGGGCTTCCCCAGCCCCTCGGCTGTGCTGAGGTTTTTGTAGCATCACATTTGTCTGCACTGGTGACATTCGGGACAATCTGTCTGCTTCCAGAGACTTCTGTAAATGTAGGCTTTTGTGTGTCAACATTTCCATTGCCTCACGCAAATCGAGACGAGCTGTGCCTTTGTATTTAGCCGGAAAGAGCTGATCTGACATTTCTTTCAATATCTGAAGTGATTTTTACTTTAAGGCTGAGAAAGATGATTTCAGTATTAGTAATGGGATTAAATATTAGACCTTTTGTCTCTGAGTACTGAGTTATTCAGTAATCAGGGTAAGCAGAAAATGTAAGCTGCATTCTCTTGCTTTGTCTTCATTGGCATGCAGGGAAAGGCATGTTCAGCTGCCCCACCTGAGGAGATAAATGAGCATAAAAAGAAGTGCTGTTAAGTACTGGCTGCATACCTGCAAATGACTAATTTCTCATGTTTGCATCTCTGGATTTTTGCTGTTGGGTTTCCTGCTGGTGTCATATGATGAAACTTGATTGTGATAGTTCAGCATCCGCCACCTTTATGCCCAATATCATGTAAAACTCAGGGGAACAGAAAGAAGCGTACTCAGGACTGCTTTACATTTTGAGCGTACCTTTCGACAGTATGAGCTTCTCAGAAATTCATTTGCTCATTGTGCGCCGTAGGTCCTGCTGCATTTGCAGTTAATCTGAGGAAAGTTCACTCCATCTGTTGGGCCGCTTTGCACCACTATGCGGCTCAGAGCAGCCATGCTCCTGTCCGTGGCCCTTTGGTGGCCAGTATCAGGCACTTCAGAAGAGCCTTAGTAGCTGCGCTCTCTGGGGCTCACGTGTTATTATTTTTAAAAGGTGTTAGGTAGTGTCAACATGAGCTCAGTGGGGCTGTATAGAGAGCTGAGTGAAAATGGCAGATAATATTTCTATCAAAGCAGCCAAGTTGGCAAAGGATGGTGAGCACTTTGATTCAGGCAATTGGCCAGCTTGTTCAGAGTGGAGTTTCCTTAGTCAGGTAGAGTTCTTTGTGGGGAAGCATGGCAGAACTGGACAGGAAGCCAGAGAAGAAGCTGTTCCAATAAATGTTTTTAACTATTTCTATTTTTAACCTTTCTTTCGAAAACCACCATG
This sequence comes from Tetrao urogallus, assembly GCF_951394365.1. Taxonomy (NCBI): domain Eukaryota; kingdom Metazoa; phylum Chordata; class Aves; order Galliformes; family Phasianidae; genus Tetrao; species Tetrao urogallus. Next base: position 38,023,854 of record NC_136818.1, read on the forward strand.
TTATAAAAGATAGGTCTTGAAGACAGTGAACCTGGGGTCCTGGGTTTTCTGAGCTGCTTGATTAACAGCTTTGTCCTATATTTTTTTTGATGTAATAAGGGTAATTCTCTTTTTTTTTTTTTTTTTCTTCTTCCAGGTGAGGATGATGAAGATTCAAACCTGCTAATTCTCAGCTACCCACAGTACTGTCGCTATCGTTCCATGTTAAAGCGCATTCAGGACAAGCCTTCTTCAATACTAACAGACCAGTTCGTTTTAGCCCTGGGTGGCATTGCAGTAACAAGCAAGAACCCCCAAATCTTCTACTGTCGGGATACATTTGATCATCCAACCCTTATAGAAAATGAAAGTATATGTGATGAGTTTGGTAAGTCACTTCGCAGCTATTTTCTTTTTCACATAATAAAGACATTTTTCTTCTTCATAGGTATCCACTGATTTCCAAGGGGAAAATGTGATTCCTTTAAAGTGAATCAATGCTATTTATTGTTTGAAATTCTAAGTACCAAATGTGCGCTTTCCTCTGAGTCTGAAGGCTTCTAGCTACTGCTGATCTCACATTTGCAGCTTGAGTTTATCACAATCAAAGATAATGTTACACGGATAGAGTATGTAGCACAGTCACTCAGTACAAGTGAAAGGATCCCTTGTCTGGATTTGGAATTTATCTACTTTAACCATTACCCTGTGGCCTGTGTCTTTGCAGAAGCTTTACAATGTATGTTGTTTTGTTAAAGCCATTGTTGGTGCTATATGCTAATAAATGCAAAACAGGAAAACTCTGTGCACATCCCTTGCTGCTGCAGAGCACTCATCAACCATGCATCTGCTCCAAGGGCCTTGAACAAATGTCAGCTACAGACTGTGTGTTTCTGGCCTTTCTGAAAGATGTTTTTTTTTCAGCAGGAGTTTCAACTAGGAGTTTGATTTTCCATGCACAGAGGCAGTTCTGAGAGGTGATCTCTTAATTCAAAAGGTATAGAGAATACCATGCCACTCCAGGGAAGTCTGCAGCACCTCACAGTTTGGGGAGGGGGGGCTGAAAGAGGCAACTCCAATAGCTGCCAGGTGATTTAACATTTCGGTTTTGTTTTGCTTTGTGTTGTTGAGTCAACCCAAGTGCAGGGTTTGTACTGGTGAAATGCGTCAGAATGCTTATTCTGCACACACTCAGGTCAGCTCTAGTAATGGGTCCAGTGTAATTTCTTTAGCAAAGAGCCTGTGCTGTGAGAATCAAGTTTTATTACCCTTACTACTAGATGGATGAGCGCCGCGAATCACGCTAGCGAAATCCCTTGTGTAGCTGCAGGCTGCACCTTTGCTGTGGGCTCCATACATCTCTGCGAGGAAGCTCTGTGGTCTTTTAGACAATTTTTTAAATGTGTTTAGTCCATAATAATGGGAGCGAGAGGGAAGGTGCTCAGCAGTGCCTGTAATGGGAGAGTAACATCCCGCTTTGTCCTAACCCTAGCATGCTGGTTACTTGTTTTGTGCTCAGTCCAGGCCTTTGTTGTGGTGGCAGAGAGGAGCGCCAGCTCAGCAGGTTGAGCTGAAGCATTTCAGTGGTGTGGAACTGCTCCTGTACCGTGCACAGAGCAGCTCCAGGCAGGTAGGAGAGAGCTGTCCTCCTGTACTGTTGTCACTGGAGCATGCTGCTACTGTGAAGAGTTTTAATTTTGTGGTGTTGAACTATTACAAAATTAGGTCCAAATTGTCAAGTTCACTTACAGTCACACCAAACATTACAGGCTTTCAATTATGGTTATAAATGTTGGTTCCTCTTGGGGATGGGGAGGTGGAAAAAATGAATGAAATATCCAGGAAGTTTGTTCCAATACCACAGTATTATCATGTTGAGTTTTATTTACTCTGAGCTTTAGCTTAGAATATAAAGTTCAGTTTTAATTGACTATCCCTGTCATATAGGAAAGGTTATTTTAGGCTTGAAGGCGTTTGATGAGCATACCATCTGTTTTCTGCAGAGTATTTTATTCAGGGTCATTCCTTGATTACAGGTTTGTTGAAATAGTTGGATCCATAATGTAAGTGTATCATGGAATATTAGTAATAGATGAATCAAAGAGATGTGGAGTGATACAGAAACTATGCTCAGTGAACCATAGCAAGTGCTTTGTTCAGTCTCTGAAAGCTAACTATGCCATTCTCTTGACCTTTGCGAGGCAATTATCTCATTATCAAACCAGAGCCACAGAAATCTTTGCCATAGAAATTAATAACGTGTATTTAAAATGTAGTTTGGTTTAAAAAACAGATTTTCTAAATGCCTATTAAAAAATAAAAAATTGACTATTCTTCAAAAATATTTTTTACAAAAATAATGAATGTAAAATTTGCAAGCCCTGCTGTGCTAGGAAGGAAAAACTAGCGAGTGTATGGTTCCATCGCTATATTGCAGAGTGTACAGTGTCAATTATACTACCTTTGTTGAAGGGAATAGGCAAAGTGCCGTCTTATCCCTTTCTTTGCTGGCAGGACAATAAAATGTACAACAGTTCATTATACAAACAGTTTATGTTGATATCATGCAGATTGATGTCACATGTGGAAAGTGATGACTGCTAGAGCTAAACAGAGGCAGGGTGATATAGTAGATAAATGGATTACTCTAAGGCACTGGTATTTATCAGTCAAATCTGAGGGGGAGACCAGATTATAGAAATGTGGCTAAAATTCTGACAAGAGAATCCAGACCCACTTAATTTTGAGAGGCTTGGCTATTTCTTAACTTGCAAATGAAAGAAGTGTGCAGAAAGATGAAGATGGGACCATGTGTGTTTCCCCATCGCCTGGAATTCCTCAAAATCTAAAGCAAACATAAAATTTGGGGCAGTGTGGATGAAAAACAGCTTTGTGAGATCCCAAGACTTCTGATGAGGATGCAGGGTTCCATCAGAAACTGCTGTGTGAGGTGCCTCACCCTCTCTGAGCACTGGCACACCATGCAAGAGATGCAGCTAATAGCAAGGAGAGACCAGAAACACCTCTACAAAGATCCCTGTTCACTGTGGTGTGTAGTTGTTGTTCTTGTTAGGCAGTTTTAATGGAGAGAAGTGTTTTTCCAGGAAGTATTATTCCTGATTTTATTACACCTTTCTAACAAAAACATTTTGTTCTGCTCTGATTTCCTTCTCATCTCTCCACCCTTTTTCCCCATTCTGAGGTTAACAAAAAAATAAACAAAGCAGGAAACAATCAAGTTTCGTTGACAGAAGTTAAGGTGAAAAATTCTGGGTTTTTGGTGTGAGATTTTTGTCTCTTTAAATTGGAAAGGTCTGTAGATGCGGTGCATCGGCTCCCTCCAACATGGGCTGGAGGAGATGGCGTGAGGTGTTCCAGGCCTAGCTGCTGCGGGCCGTCCCGTGTGGATGGCCACTGTCTGTCTTGGAACTCCAGCTGTGCCTCCAGCATGAGCTGCCACCACAAATACCTGCCAAGGGGGCTGGCACCTTGGAGTCTCTGCTGGCATCTGCGTGGTCATGGTTTCTCTTCAACTCCAGGTCATTGCTACAGACAGTTGTCAAAGTTGTTTGAGTTAGCAGCCCCTGGGGCTGCTGCTATGAAATAACTTTTGTAAATACATTTAATTTACTAGTATTTGCTGTGTAATCTGTGTGAGCTGGGGCTGTTTAGTCTAAGGAAAAGGAGGCTGAGGGGAGACCTTATTGCTCTCTTCCAATATCTGAAAGGTGCTTACAGCAGGAGTGGAATTGGCCTCTTCTCACTGGTGACAGGCGACAGGATAAGGGGAAATGGCCTCAAGTTGCACCAGGGTAAGTTTAGGTTGGATATCAGGAAAAACTTCTTTACACAAAGAGTTGTTAAGCAGTGGAATCGGCTCCCCAAGAAGGTGGTTGAGTCACCATCCCTGGATGTGCTTAAAAACGGTTTGGTTGTGGTGCTCAGGGACATGATTTAGCAGAGGGTTGTTAGAGTTAGGGTAGTATGGCTGGGTTGTGGTTGGACTCGATGATCTTTGAGGTCTTTTCCAACCTGAGCGATTCTGTGATTCTATGATTCTATCATATATGCTGCAAGAGCAATGGAATGAAAAAACAGGGGTTCTAGTAGTTTTCATTATAGATTAAAGAGGCTAGCTGGAGACCAAGCTGCATGCGCAGTGTCCAGAAGATGTGTTTGAGGACTCTGGGCCAGTGTGCAAAGTAGTTGCTACAACAGCATGCAACCTTTCAGTGCTTGCCTACCTGAACAAGGTGACTTGATCTTCTACCAGGCCTGCACCTGCTCTGACTTCCAGGGCTCATTGGTGAGTGTGGCTTCTTTCCTCAGCCAGCTGTGGGCTGCATTGCAGAAGGCACATTGGCTCCTACTGTGCACAGCTGTGTTCCTTGGCAGAGTCTCCACAAGCCTGGGACTGCATGGTGCTGCAGGAGCAGGAGAGTCAGGTGAAGGTGGGTTTCTGTAGCTCCGTCACCTTCTCCGGGTGAAAACCAACACAGAAAGATTTGTCACAGTGCTTTTCTGAATGAATATTGTAAATCCTGCCCACAGTGGATGAACCAGAAGCTTGTCGTCCATTTTGTGTGCATGAATTTGACTGCTGTACAAAACAAGAGTGTGAGGGAAAACTGTGTGCCTTCCTTCTTCTCATTTTTTTTAAAAATATATTTGGTAAATCATTCTGGCTTACTTTTGTAGCAAGCTGGGTCCAGTGTGCCATTAAAAAAGCTATTTGGTCCCTGAGGTGCTGTAAACGCATGTTGGCCCCTGAAAGAAGGTTAAAAGTTTTATTCTTTCCTGTAAAGGCTAATTTTTTGTAAAACATTTCATCCCAAAAAGTGAGAGAACTGCATCCTGCTGTAGTATTAATATCATTTTTTTCTTCTGAGAGAATTAAATTTCTCCATTTTATCACAAGAGCAATGCAGTAAGAATCTTCTCCTTATGTAAGTGATGCATAGAGGTGTTGCAATCCCCACTACCCTTCTCTCTCCCTTCCTTCCAAAAAGCTAACAACATATTGCTTGCTTGGGAAAACCCATCTACATTCAAAACAAAGCAAAAACAACTGTACCTTGATTAGCTCAGATCTCTCTACTGAGCAATACAGAAAGCAGATCCTCTCACTGCTGGTAATGAGTTGGAGTGAGGAATGACTTTCCTAACCTCTGGGGTTTTCTGGGATATTTTCAGGACTTACCTTCTTTCTTGTCATAGGCCATGGAAACAGGGCTGCAAAGAAGAGAGGATTGTTTAGACATAGGTCAAGTGCCGCAGACAATATGTAGGATGGGAGCTGATGGCTTCAGAATATGGAGTGGTATGGTACCTTTACTCTTGGAGCAGCTGAAATTTTGTCCTTGCTCTCGTTATGCATCTGAACTATGAGTTTGTGACTCATAGTTAAAATATGTGGTTTAGGGGGTAAGAGATAACAAAACAAAACCAAAACAGGGAATGAAACTTAAAAGAAAGGAAAGAAAAGAAAAAGACAGAAGGAATGTTTCCCGTTTTACTGTTGATGACGTTCTTTATTTGTGTGAGTCAAAATAATCACTCTTAAGAATGAAAGTTTGGGGTTTTTTACATTTTTCAGCAGAAGTAAAATGTCAGCATTTCTGCTATTGACAGTTTTGGTTACTTCCAAGGTAATGTACATCAGTGTAACTCAGCAAGGCCAGTAGGAGCTTCCACTGATTCTGGGTCTTACAATCTCAGTTCTTCTAATCTTCTCCTATCCCATTAGATGATCACTTGTCCAGAAGGTAGGCACACTAATATTCTTTCTTCTTCAGGATTTCCTTAGTCTGTATCCATCTGCTGCTTGAAATCTCTGATGAGTGTCTTTATCAGTGTAGCTCATAACTACATTTTAATAATCAAGAATAGGTCCCAAGTTAATTTAGCCAAAATTGGTATCTGTTTGATGTGGCAAGCTTTCATTCTTTGTAAGAACAGAGCAAGCTCAGCATTTAGTCTCCAAAACTGACTAGAAGAAGTGTTTTATCACTCATACGTTTATAGTAACTTAACAAGTGATAGGATTATTTAATCAGCTGGTATTAGCTGTGATTAATTACAAGATTCTCATGAGTGTGCCATCAGTTCCCCACCTTTCGATATCAGCATCCAGCATGAAGTAGTGCAGGCAGCTCAACAATGGAAGAGCCTTTTTTTTCATTTTCTTTTTTTATTCTGCATTTTTGGAATGTTGTCTTGTCCTGTGCACAGAGGGGTCTACCCTTGGCATCTCCTAGGCAGATGGACACCCAGCTGGGACAGGGCAAAGGCTCAAGCTGGTCAGGCACTGCGCCAGCTGAATCTCATCTTGTGCGACATCCACACTGTAATGGTGGAAATGAAAGTTTGCTTTTTCTCCCTTTAAAAAGTGCTCAAAAGCTCTGAAATCTTTTTACCTCTCCGCTTTCCTCAGTGGCATTTTTTTTTTTTAGTTTTTAAATAGATGCATTCAGGCTGTGTAAGACATAAAAATTGTATTAGAGTGAGACCACTGTTGGTGCTCCTCTGATAAGAGTGGAACACTGAAGCAGTTACAAATGTGATGGGAAGAGCATGGAGACTTTCTTTTAGCATGTTGCTGGGGCCTCTTTAGCTGGAGCTTTGTGGTGGCATCTCCAGGAGTCTGAAAAACATGCACAACTTTTCCTAGGCCCTGGGTAGTGTGGCTTAGCTAAATATTTCAAATTTTAACTCATTCAAAACAAAAACAGGACGTAGCTGGAGCGGAAGTAGTGATTAATGTATAATAGTGCTATATACACTGTAGATAGATAAATGTACATTTCCTCCCCCTCAAGCCCCACCTCTGCAAACATAAGCTTTTAGCCTGCAAAAGAAAATCTGGAAATGTTCTGGATTCTGGTCAGACCTTCTTATTTTGTTAATTCAACTGTAGAGTGAGATATTAATTATCCCCAGATGTTGTTTATAATGATTGATTTTTCAGTTGTGAAAAAATACTTGCAGTTTTTTTAAACAATTGATATTTTCTAGTGTGCTCTGCAGCATTTGAATAAAATGTCTGAAGGCAGAGCTGTTTATATGCTCAACATAATTGCTTCTGTTAAGTGATTTCTTCATTCTTCACATTTTTAGCTATAATTGCTTTTCCCCCATACATCTAAAAATAAATATTTGCAAGTTTTGCATTCTGTCACTCATTGAAATGCATAAAATATTTGTATACTCAAAGCAAAAAGCACTGATAGGGGGTCACATTCTGTCTCACTGAGAGTGGCGTAAATCCAGAAGGACTCCCTTCACTTCACCAGTTAACTGAGAGCAGAATCACACCCAACGTTAACAGCAAGCTGCTAAGTGAGCATAAGTAGTGTGTGGAAAAGTAAGATAAAATACCTTCCTGTCTGTAAGAACTTCAAAACAAATGCTGTTTTATTTTTACCTTTTGTGTGTGTGTGTGTGTGTATGCATGCATTTTCAGTAGCAACCACAGGTGTAACCAGGATAAATATTAAGATAGACTGTTTCTCACTCCATAAAACCAGAGTCAGAACTCTTGTAAGGCCTGCTTCTGCAGCACAGCTGGGGGTGCTCAGTGCTGCTCCATCCCTGCAGGCAGTAGACATGGGACGTTGGGCAAGGGGGTGCCTCTTCCTCCTGCCCCCACCTTCTGCTGCAGCTGCTGGGGCCAGGCATGGCTGGGGGCTTGGCCTGGGGCCTTGGGCAGCACTGACATGGCTCAGGGTGATTGTGGGGAGGGAGATGAGACCTCCATGGCAGAGCGATGGTGCTCCTACCTCCAGTCCAGTGTTTTTGCTTGGAAGGCTCCTTTCCTTTTCTGTGTTTTGGTTGGGTGGTGGACACATGACATTGTATTGTGGGGGTTGCGTGTTTCCTTAGTCTGAGCTCTGCAGAGGCCGAATGCGTTCTTGCAGCAAAACAGGTTTAGGGAGTGTGCCACTCTCTGTGCGTGATCAATGTAAACTATCACGTGGGCGTTGCTGTGTGTTGCGTGCACCCGCTTTCTTGGTGGCCATTCACCCTGGTGGTAGATGTCAGCTGTGTGGCTAGTTTTATATTTCCCTCATCAAAATCACTTTTTGCCCTCACATCAAAAAGCAACCCGAGCCATATTCATCACAAGCATGAGTGTGATGCCGGAGGTGTGCAGTTGCACTGCTGGAACCATCTTCTCCTCGTTATCATTTTGAACAAGCACTCGTGAGAGCATCCTCACGTGAGTGTTCTGTGCCCCAGTGCCCAGGGGCCATGGGACTGTACTGCGGGGCTGGGTGTAGAGCAGTAGGCCCGCCTCCCTGCCCTGCGAGCAGAAGGAGAAGTGGTTTGTGTCAGAATATGGTCACATTCTTCTGATTAAACCCGCTCAAAAAAGACAACATTGTAATATTTTCCAGCGACTGTTTATCATGAATTACGTCAGCCTCGGTTTAAATTGCTATTATTTCTCCTTAATGCTTCTTGGTGCCTGCATAATTTACAGCATTGGCAGCTGCGGGACTATGAAATAACCTTTCACAACCACCATACAATAGTAAAGAACATGAAGTTTTTGTTGTTAATTATTATGGGTCTCCTTTAACTTTTTTACAAAGTGACATAAAATATTGTTGAGGTATTTATGGTTAAGGCTACTTTTACATGGATCTATTTTGCTTCTGGCTAGTTCTTAACTAAAGCAGTCATTTGTGGTTATTATGCCTTGGGAGATATTATGTCAGAACTGGTTTAGGAGTATTATTATGTATCACATGTCATATATTACATGTCAGCACTTGAGGCTGTCTTTCAATAAAAACAAATGTAATTTCAGTTAATGGTCTTTTAGGTATAGGCCATTTGTAAACTTACCTGAGTTCATTTGAAGGTATACTAAAAAGCTTTGTTCTCGCGGAGTGCACTTGAGTAATTTCATTTTGGCTTTGGATGGAATTTCCAAAATATTTGTCATTATTTCAATCGGAGGGTACTGCCTCTAGAAAGCAAACAGTTTCCCAATCGCCAAGTTAATGTACACATTTAAGGAGCTGTAACTGTTACTCATTACTTTGTTTACTTTTCCCCCTTTGAGCTCCTGCTTCCTGGGTTCCCCAGTGTGGGGCTGGAGCAGTATCCCAGGCAACTAAGCCACCTAATGATGATGCTGTGCGGCACTGCCCAAATGAATAGCTTGTATGTCCAGAGATAATCCGTGGGAGAAGGGTGGTAGAAATTAAAGGTTGCAGGCAAGTTTTAAGTTTCCTTGAAGTTGCATTTCAAATCTAGAAAATGCAAACTTAGACAAAGCAAACTTTGAATTGGTATGTCATTCCCCGTGGTCCCAAATACTGTGCATATTTTCCAGTACCTATTTGAAGCAAGAAATGAGGCATACAGGGTGTGCCAGAATTATTACAAACACTGAAAACACATGAATGACTCATGTGAACTTCTTGTTGTTTTTATTTCTTTAGCATCTAATTAGTTAATTACTACTACACCAAAAAAAAAAGAAGTAACAAAAAAAGACATGATTTCTCTCCCCCACCTATGTTTGAGCACCATAAAAATGATCAAAGCCTGTGTTTGTCTCTAGTTCCATTTTATCCATGGGACCACCGGTTTTGGTGGCTTCATTTTTGGGAATGGAAACCCTGCTGGGCAAAAAATGAGTCTCTGTCCCCGCATAGACAGCCAGGCGGATGGTGCCAGGGTGCCAATGTGAAATTAGAACGGGAAGAAAAGAGCAGGGGGAGCATCTCGTGTGCTACTGGGTTGGAATTTAATAAGAGAGACATAAAATGGAGAGGAATTTGCCTGGACACTGCAGGATTTTTTAATATTAGGCACCATGCTTGATTTCCCTGGAAATGAGTGAGCAATCTGAATTTAGAGTTGTTTGGCAAGGGGAGAGTGCATTTCTTTTGCTTTTTTAATCAAAGGCATTTCAGCAGCCGATCCAAGTGAAAAGAGGATCTATCATTACGTAAGAATGTAGCAAACTTTCCCGTTTAATGAATGAATATTAGGTATTTCTGAAGCAGATAAAAGATGGTAAAAGAGAGAGACAGAGCTGACGTCTTAGAGATTTTAATAAAGATTGAAGTTAGTAGTGGAAAGGTCAAAGTGCCATTTGTTGAGCCCCTGCTTCTGGCACGGTTTCAAAGCTTGCAGTGCTGACTGTGGGGCTGTGATGTGTGTTAATGAACAGTTGTGGCACTTAACTGAGATCATGGGTTGGTCACATGAATATATATAAAAGATAGGACCGGAGATTTTTTTCCCCCTTTTCGCTGCAGTTTGTCTGCTGGAAGGACTGAACAATTAGAAGAAATGTTTGAAATGTTTGAACACCACATAAGTCCCCTAGTCTGTAAGGAAAATGAGCTAGGAATAATAGAATACTGCTATAGTTAAATATAGTTATTCAAAATTGTTTTTAGCTACAGATGTTATGCCATTTTAGAAACTTAGACTAAATAATGTCAGATCTTGTTTGCTTTTTTAGTATGTTACTCGTTTATTGGGAAATTCACAATTTAAAACAGCTGGGAAAGGGTTTGGTGTTCACTAAGTAATCTTTAAAATGTGTACATTTCAGTGTTACTCTTATAGAGCTGTTTAAAAATGGCTGAATTGTATATTATAGTTATAAAGTTCTGTAAACACGCTCCACTGTGTAAATGACAGGGAAATGTGAAATAGGAAAACGAGATAATTCTGCAGCCAAATTTTATGTGTTACAGACTTGATAAAACAGCAAATGGGTTTCTCAGTTTAAACAATTTGCAACTTCCAGGAACGTGCGTGGAGGTTACAAACACTGTGTATAAAATAGCAGCAGAAAATAACGTTCATTCTCCTCTAGTTCTCCCTTTGATGTTTATGTCAAGACGAAGGAGTTAATTTATCTAAGAGTTTCTCTGTGTGAGTTGGACTGTACAAAAGCAATCATGTAGAAATAATAGACTACTATTGGAAGTGCTGTACTATTGCAGTTTTAATAGCTCTTCAGTTCTGCTCAACAATTAGTCCATACATTTTATAGCTGTGTCTTTAAGAAACTGGCACACTCAGCAAAATCAGAGTAATTGGGAGATGATGCAATGTGGAGAGAAATCAGAGGAAGAAAATTAATTGAAAAATAGTGTTTTCTTTGTTTTTTGTTTGCTTTCTTTGGAAATTTTAAACACTGCAGTAGTAATTACCGGTTGGTGAGATTCCTGCAGAATCTAAGTTCCACGTGGCTGCATTTTTGTGAATTTATTTTTGTTTGTTTTTAAATTAAGCTACAAAAGAGGCAAGCTAAGGCATTAGGAAGTTTTGCTTTGCTTTTCTCTTTGTGAAATTGAGTGAGGGCATTAATTGTGATCAGGAGGAGTCTTTTGGTTTTCTTCCACTCTACTGACCAGTGCTGTTGGAGGAAGTTATCAGTACCTGTCAGCATCTTTGAAAAGTGATGAGATAGATCGTGGAGAATATGTGAATTAGTTCATATTTTCAGAGCTACTGAACTGAAGGGACTGCAGCAGTCTCTCTGTCTCATGTCCACTGGAGAAAGTGCTGCTCTTTGCTAAAAGGAGTATGAGCAACTATCTTCCAGGGGTAGACAGTGGATGCTGAGACTTTCTTCAGATGGCTTTTTTTTTCATGTATCACCACTCAATAAGGAAGCAATTAAAAAAATGGCAGTACCTCGCTCAAAAAAAAAAAAAAAAACAACAACACGTTGCTTATTTGTAGGTTTCTCATCAGCAATTAGGACTTCATAATGCTTTTTAATGGATTTATTGTCCATTATGAAGCAAAGGCCAATGAAGCAGTGAGAATTTACATTTCAGCTTAAGTTTGGACCTGGATAATATATATTGTTGTGTCTTGGTCATTTAGTGATCAAACAAGCATTTCCTTGCTCCTTCTGGGCTGCTTTGTTGGTCTTAATGCCATTAATTACTGAAGGGCAATGGCTGATAACCAGTTGACTAGAATATGAGGGCAAACCTGCTTCTTAGCTGAATAAGCAGGGGAACAGTGAGAAGAAATAAAGAGGTGTTACTGCTGCTGCACATAACAGAGAAAATCATTATCAGAGCCTCTAAGAGCTAACATTTTGTTTAGTCATTCAAATGATTATGGCTTTCTGCAAAAGGACGATACTATTTCATGGGATAACTGCGCTGCTAATGCTCCACTGCATTGTTCTGTAGAATCACAGAATGGCTTGAGCTGGAAGAGAACCTAAAGCCCATCCAGTTCCAGCCCCCTGCCATGGGCAGGGTTGCAGCCCTCCAGATCAGGCTGCCCCGGGCCCCATCCAGCCTGGCCTTGGAACCTCAGGGAATGGGGCACCCACAGCTTCTCTGGGCAGCCAGGTCTGTGACTGCAGAGGCCTCTCTAATCTGGTGAACAGGCACATAGTAGGACCCAGTCCTACAGAGAAGGAACAGGTAAATTAATGATGAAACTAAGGCACAATTATCTAGCAGTGAGGGGTAATTACCCAGGGGAACAGCTTAGCTAGAGGTAACATAGATTCTTTATTACTTCAAGCTTTTAAATCAAGGCTGCTTTCCAAACGACATGATCCTTACTCAAACAAGAGATACGGTCTTCATCCAGCAGTCACTCTGAAGTTGTATAGGCAGAAAGTAAACAAGGCAATAATATCCTACTGTTTTCTTCTGGCACTGAAAACCATTACTGTATTAAATCACTTGTAGCATCTGGGTCAGCAGGGGTTAGGTTGTGCTGGACTGTTGCACATTCATTACTACGTAGTAAACCAAACCTTCCTAAAATTTGCTTTGCTCTCAACACCAGCCCAGATGCTGTGAGCAGTGCCCGTCTCAGAGCACCAACCCTTGCTGCAATCTTGGGAGCTCTGCCTGTTCTACAGTGGGGAGCCCAGCTCAGGGAGGATCTGCCTCATTTTAGATCACTTAAATGATTGCTGCCAGGGGCTTGCTCCTCAGCTGAAGTGTAACTGGAAAATGTAACTTGATAGCATCTCATTTAAATATGCTGTTACAACTACAAGATCTTGTACAGACTTAACCAACTCCATGAGTTTTCCCCGATGAGTCCTTCACAGACATCTTCAGTCAGCTTACCTCTTTCTGTAGTAGCTTTAAAGAGAGCATTAATTGAAAAACAGGTGTTTGTAACAAGTGAGTAATAGAAGAAGAGGAATTCATTTGACATCAGCAGCTTCAGCCTGCAGAAAAGGTAAGAGAATATGTGAAAAGGCTAATGGTGATCATCCTGCTAACATGAATGATGTTCACAGGCACTGATGCTGCCCAACACAGAAACATGGTGTGACCTCCATCCTCCTCACCACCCTCCTATGTTTCCTAGGGGATCTGCAACTGCAGAAGAAGCTGACCTCCCACTGAAAGCAAGTCTTGGCTATGGGTTGCCGTGTTTACTTTCAGGAGGTGTTCATTCTCCTTCCCACTTCATTCATTAAATAAAACACTTCATCTTTCAAGTCTTGTTAACCTCAGGTGAACTTTGGAACTCTGTTTAGGTGATCCTATGTCCTTTACATGCTTCCACAGAAGTAGAGCACAAGTTTGAAGATCAGACTGAAGATTATTCCTGGGATATTTAGGACCCATTTGCTCAGAATACATGTACAAATTCAGCAGTACAGTTGCCCTCATTCCTTTATATATCCTGATTTTGCAATGAGCCAAATTTGACCAGTTTACCAAAAAAAAAAAAAAAAAAAAAAAAAAAGATGGCTCTTATGGGTTTTTTTGGTGCTGGTGGTTTTGAAAGGCACCCTGTAATTAGGCTGAATATATGTACGTTGTGAATGTTTAGTTACGATAGAGATAGGTTTATTGTAAAACAAAAAAAGGGAAAATTACCTAGCTGCAAATCCTAGCAGTTGTTTAGTTTAGAAGTTTAAGTCAATTTATGGAAGTCTGTGTTTACTGTCTTCAGAACTTGATCATGACATTGGAATGTATTTTGGAAAAAAAGACCCTATAAAATGAAATCCACATTTACGGGTAGGGAGCACAGAGCACTTAGGATCAGCAGTGAGGCTGGAGCGTGTCTTTGAAGTGCAGCAAAGAGGAAAGCTTGCCAGTGCCATTTTGGGTTTGGAAGGCCGTGAACTGATACGCTCAGGAAGTTGTAATGCTGTGTAACAGAGGACGGACCCAACACCATTAATTTCATGGTGAAAATGTGGACCGTGATATCCCAGTGACAGCAGTCTGGAGATAAAACTAGATCTGAAGCACTTAATTTAAAATAAAACTTTATTATAAAAGTCAGTTCTCCTAAGATGCTGCTTTTGTGCTGCGCTGTGAGTAATTGCCATGACTCATCTTGCCTCTGACATGCTGCAGCCATCAACATTCCCAGCCACGAGTGTTGCCCTTTATAAAGGAAATATCCTATTTTTGGTATGGCAATGTCCTCAGTTTTAAAGAATTTTCCTCTTTTAAAGCACTCAGACAATTAATGCCTCATGCATGTATTCAACAATAGTTGCCTAGCAACCCTCAGAACTATTCGGGAGAGCAAAGAGAGCTGAGATGAATGAACCTCAGTGGCTCCCATGCAGGTGAGCCAGAGAAGGCACATGGCTGTGCTGCCTCTTGGGGCTCTGCATGTGCCCATGGGGAGGAGCAGCCCCAGAGCAGCGTTGCAGGTTCCAGCTGGAGCTTTGGTCAGGGGCAGAGATGGAGCAAGGAGGGCAGTCCTGCGGCCAGGTGCAGTTACAGAAGGGAGCAGTTTGTTGGCCTTCTTTGTATTGGAAGCCTACGCCAAAACAAGATGGATAAAGCAGTTAAAATAAATAATAGAAAACAAATGAGCTCTGCTTAATTGCCGAGAAAAATTTTGTTGTCTTTTATTGCACTCCACCTGCAGCTAGAGTAGAGTCCTACTTAGCTTATGGAGATTTCCAGGCCGGGGTCTAAATGCAGGGCATTGATGTGTGACACTTAGCTCTGGCTCTTCTCTGGTGCTGCCACTTGATTCCTACTTTTTCCCTTCTGGTGTAAATTCAACCTCACATGAAATTTTTCTCACTCTTCTGGAAGATGCCATTTGAAGAAAATAGAAATCTTTCCCCCACTAATTCCCTACAGCCACCATGTTTCTGTTTCCACATTTTGATCTTTTTTTTTCCCGACAAAGAGATTGCAATGAAATTGTTGGTGTGGGGCTGTAATGCCTTAACTGTATCAAGCTGAGCTGAAATTCTGCTTTGGAGAGCCCTCTCGGCAGCGGGGCTGCAGGCGAGCACCATGGCAATGCTGGTGTGTGCCCATCCTTTGCCCATCCCCATCTCCACACCCCCATTCATGAGGAAAACAATAAAATTCTGGCATTTTTCATTTGGATAGAAATTGTATTTTTGACCATCTCAACTTCAAAGGTAAAGGTTAAGAGAAAGATTGTGATCTCCGTGGTGATGTAATTTAGATCAGAATATGGCATTGAAGCTTTTTGGTGTTTTCTCCAACACCCCATGACTTGTGTGCCTCTTGGCTGCCGACTCTGCTTTTGGTATGTATTGCTGTTATTTGCATGTGGAAGTGCCTCAGGAGCCCCACATAAAACACTGGTTCACTAGTTTTAGTGGCTTTTTTAGATTAGATGTTAAAATGTTGAAATGAAAATATGTAGGGGGTGGTAGGGAGGTAGCAGACGCACAATGGTAATCTGAATAATGTGATTTTTGGGGTCACTATCTTGTGACTTAGAGCTGAAAAACAATCACATATCTTGGATGTCTGAGGCTTTCACTCTTTCTGATAATAAAAGGCACTTATTTCTGGCCTTGATGGCAGATGCGATTTCAAACTTAAAATATGCCATGATCCTATAGTCTGGTAGTGCTTTCTGGCACTGGTCAGTGACTAAATATAGCCATTTTTGAACTGCTATGATAAACCTGGAAGTAATGTTCAGCAGAAAATTCTCAGACAATTCCATAGACAAATGTGGAATATGAAATGACTTTTCTGGATTGCATCTGGTTCGTACTGTATATGCTTTTGTGCCCTGTCTCTCTCATGCCCACGTTTTCCAACTGCTGTCTTAAAAAAATGTTTTGTGGTATGGCTAAAAGTTAACTGAAGCATCTCAGTGATTCGTGTTGGTTCATGCTAAAGCAACAAATAACATAAAGGGTTTTAAATCCCAGCTCTTTCATGCATTCCTTTTGGCTTTGTAAACCATTTTGCCTTGTTTTTATGAAAAGAAGATGCATTTACTGGAAAAAAAAAAAAAAAAAGGAAAAAAAAAAAAAAGGAAAAAAAAAAAAGGAAAAAAAAAAGCATGTGTTTCCCAAAATTACCCTCAAATGAATATTGTCCAGGAACATGCAGATTCTTGCATTGTGTTATGGGATTAGTGGTATTCATCTATCATGCATAATGGGCCAGGTGATATTCAGAGAGGGAAGACAGTCTAACATCTCATTTTCAAAAAGATTTTTGTTTTCTGTTTTTTGTTTTGTCTTGATAAACCCTTCCCTTCCTTTCCCCTTTCCCCTTTCTCCTTTCTTCTTCCTCACTTCCCTTCCCCCCTTCCCTCTTTCCTCCTTCCCTTTATTTTCTTTTTCACATACATTCCTGCTAAGCTATGTTTAATTTCAAGATGGTGTCTTTGCTAGAAAGATAATCAAATGTAATGTCTTCCACAACCTCTTCATATGCATGACTGCGTAAAGCTTGTGTAACAGTTTATTATTATAAAATTAGTATAGCATAGCATAGAGCAAACTGGGCCCCTGGCCAGATGAACTAGACAATGAATAGTTATATAAGGTTTTGAAGCACATGTATTAGAACACAAGCGCCCTGTATTTTCTTCTCAATTGTCTGCTGTTTGTTAATGTTTCCCTTTCAATGTGATTGCATCTCAATTTAATAGCACTTGCCATTTCAGGGTTTACTGTGCCAGCACTCACATGGTTACATCCCCTCTGTGCTGCAAAGCCTGCATCTATATTAAAACCAAACTAGGCAAGGTTAGCTAATGGGTACTTTGAGAGATATGCACTTATAGAATTAAGTGATGTATGTAATTGTTAATTTTGTGTTAACAAGTTTGAAAAATGTGTTTCACCAATAATTGTAATGCTCCGTTCTGTGCAAAGTGTGACATTTTAATTCTTGTTGAACAGTTTCCTACCTCTGCTCTGTGTTTTCATGGCAGGGTATTATTTTGCAATCAAGATAAAAGCATTATTTATTAAAGTTCTAAAATATTACATTACTGGAAGTTTTAAGCTGCAGATCAATCTCCTGTTTCATAAAAGCATTTCATTGATTTTTTTTTTAATTGGCCTTTGAATTAAACTTAAGTTCCACATTATGGATTGCATATGATTCCAGAACCAGGGCGGTTTTTTTTTTTAGTGGAGACGTTAGAGTGTTTTAAAGGAAGTAACGTACCTGTCACAGAACTGTGGGAAAGGCTTGCATTTGGCATGTGCATCTTTGGTGCTGTCAGCTCCCAGCCTGCTGCATTTTTGGCACAGGGAGCCAATTGACTTGGGCTGTGGGAAACCTACATTCAGCACTGTCAGTCCTTGTGTCTTTTTCCGCGTGTCCAAAAGAGCTTCTGTTACAGATTCTGCATCTTTGGGAGCTGAGTAGCAGCAGTGTGATATTTCAGGGGCAAACAGGGCAGCCTGGCTGCAGCAAGGGGCCACTCAGCCATTGCCACCAGGAGGAGCAACTGGTGCTGGTGCCACTTCTCTTTTTCCATGTGCAATCCCCAGAGCCCCAGGAGCCTGGCTCCCACACTCCCCTTTCCTTCCATCCTCCCGCTTCTCATTTCACCACTTGCCTCTTTTGCCTCCAGCCCTGCCCAGTTCCTGTCTGTGCCAGCGTAACTCCATTGCCCTCAGCAGCCCTTGGTGGATCATCCATACCACTGCAGGCTGGACACACACCGAGCTATCATGTGCAGAGATGTTGTTCTGCCATCCCATATGGGCCTGCCCACAGAATGGCAGAAGGTGAGGCTCACCTCACCCCCTGTGCCCAATGGCTTGGCCCAGTGGTGAGGGAGAGTTATCGTGTCTACCAGTAAGAATAAAGAAAGGACAGGTTGGGAAGAGCATAATAGGCTCAAAACACAGTAAAAATAGTAAAGGAAACAGTTTGTGCCTAATTTGAAACCAGCTGATCTCCATGGTGATTGCAACAAATGTGTGCTGTGCTTGGCTGTTTTGTGGAGACAAAGGTTAGAAATAGGAGCGTATACACCTGGTCACAAGACTGTAGAGAAGTAAAAGGGCGGGCACCCTCCCATCCACTGAGTGGTCGTGTGAAGGTCCCCAGGGGATACAGGGAAAGGCCTCACAAACAGCCATGGGGTTGCGGTGTCGGCCTTCCTGGTGCATCTCCAGAAAACCGGGCTTTATGAACTACCTTGAATCTTATATTTCAGCAGTGCTGTTCTGTGGAGAGTCTGATGGGCTGTGGCTTCAGACAGAAATAGCGTGGTAAAAGAACTTCAGAAAGGAGGCAGTAAACGTGAAACCTTAGATAAATAATAAGACTAATATACTTGCCACAGTAAATAATAGTACTGCAACTCCCCAAAGGTCTTGAGTGACATTGTCTCAAAGTAATTCCTTATGTGAAATAGAAGCCTGAGATAAAATTTCTGCCTTAAGTTACAGATACTTGAGACAGACGGAAAAGGAAGTACATTAATCCTTACCAAAGAAGAAATTCCTGTTCATGGTAGCCTGGAATACTATCATGTGATGAGTCAGAAAATTCATATTGTTCACGTCTGCAGAGGTCAGGCACGAACAATATGAATTGTTAATGGATCCTGAGCTTTGGCGTGCAGGTGGGTCAGATGGCATTCGCAAACAGACCCCTCTGCTGGGGCTGAGGGTATGGAGAGCTTCTGACTGCAGGAGGTCCGTGGGAGCTTCTCCTGTTAAGGACTTTAGAGGGAAAGGAACTACACTTTTGAAATCCTTAGTTGTAATGAAAAGATCTCCAGAGGCAGCTGATGAAGACATTCGCGTGTGTTACACTGCACCAAGATTTAGTTTCTTGAGTAAATATTGACCAGTTTGACCTTTGCTTCTCCTTAGTCAATATTTATCTCTTGGGATAATGAATCTTCATATTCACCTCTGCTGAAGTCCAGATCTACTTAATAATGTACTTGGAAATCTCTGAGAGGTGCTGGTTTGTCTTGAAGATACTTTATCTGTTTGGAATTAGATATACAGAAGCTTTGGCCATTCATGTCGCTCTGTCAGGTTTCCTAAACAAAGCTAAGTCGGGTCACGTCTGGGTGGGAGGCTTCTAGGAAAAACCCAGATCGCTGCAGTCAGCATGGGCACGGGACGGTCCTGTTGTTGAAAGTGGGATGAGGATTCCTGGGTGATGCGAAAGCCCTTGCAGATGCTATTGGGAGGGGAGGACTGACTGAGATTAGAACGTAAAATTCTTGCCATGTATTTCATGCAGCACTGAACTGAAGTTTTTGAGCTTTCTGAACCCCGTGCAGCCTTTCAGGAGCCTAATCCCGCTAAACACGTGGGAGGATTGTGCAGAATGGAGGGGTTGGAGCCCTTCCAGGTCTGTGCTTCTGTGGTTGCGGCAGTGGGAAGGGCGGTACGTCACACGTACCTGGCTGTACAAACCCAATTGCTTATCTTCTCAGAGGTTTGCTTTGCTTTTTCCTCGATTATGTTTTACATTGCCATATGTACTTCTTGTGATATTTCATTCTCATCAAATTAGGAAGAGAAAGCCTGATAATTAACTTAGGATATATAGCAACTGAAGCAATGTTTGTCATTTTTACTGTGCAATCAGTCACTGATATTACAGGTGGCCTGTGAGGCTCTGAACCACATTGGACTTGTTTTTGTAATCTTGTAACTATCGGAGGTATTTGTTTGGGGAAAGGTCATTGAGAAAGATGAGAATTTTAAAATTGCACAATTGCAGCTGGAAATAAACAGAGCGGCAGCGTCACGCATGTCTGAAGAGCGTGCTGCTTAGTTTTATAGTAACAGTATTTTAAGAATGCTGACGGTACACAGGAAAGCAGTGAATAATTCCTGTTGCAAAACCCCGTTGGTTTGGTACAGTCAGAACGCTGAGGCTTAATCGGCCTGGATTGCTGGGAGGAAAACAGGACATTAAGGGGAAAAAAAAAGCCTGCTGAAGCAGGAGTGATTTATCAAAGCAGCATTCGAATAAAATGAGGGCTTGGCATCCTGACTTGGGATAGGCTGCAAAACGCATTTCTGTTTTCGTGAAGGTTTTTTTCCTGATGTGCCTGATCGACTTGTTTTAATGCCGGGGTTATTTACATTGCAGGGATGGGCCTCTATTATGCAGGAAATTGTCCAAGCCCCTACAGCTGTATTTTAAATTGAAATGATTTTTTTTTTATGAAGTGATTGTGCAGACTTAATTTAGTAATCTATTATTAAATTTATAGTTCCAGGCTGCATAAAGCCTTTATATAGAACGAAAATGGGCGCATACAAAGATCGACGCTATATATACACCTGGTTCCGTATAGTAAATCTCCGACATATGTTGTCCATTTCCAGAAACAAATAAACCGCCGCTTTTGAAAACTCGGCTCCGTTTCCATATTAGGGAATGCGCGGGTCCCGGTGCCCGCAGCTCCGCGCCGGGCTCGCTGCGCTGCCGCTCCCGCCTATTTTTAGCCATGAATGAACGCGGCGGGGCGGCGGGCGGGGAGCCGAGCGGCGCCGGGCAGAGCCGAGCGGGGCCGAGCGGGGCCGGACGGGCTGGCGGGCGGGCGACGCTAGAGGGCAATGACGGCTGCGCTCGGGCCGCAGCAGCCCGGTAAGGGGCTCCTCGCCCCGCTGGCTCCGTGCGCGTCGCCCCCAGCTTCCGCCGCAGCGGGTAAGCGGCCAAATAGAGCCGTTCCGAAGGAAAGTACGGCGGGGCGGCTCAGAAGGCTGCTTTTGCCCAAATAAGGCTATATCGTAGACCCCGTCTGTTCGATAGCGATCGGCTGCTGGTCAGGGCCCGGTCAGTGCCGCGCCGTGTCGGAGCCCTGCCGTGTGCCGGTGCGTCAGTCAACCTTCTGGCTGGGCTTTCTGAGTCCTGGAGCCTGGCACGGGCTGTGGAGCGGAGGCGGGCTCGGTTCTGCACGTGTCGGGGCAGTTTCACCGAGCTGCCCAGGTTCGCGCTCACTGAACGCGGCCAAACAATGGGCAGCAGGGCATTACAACCACCGGCTTCCATCCTCTAGTGGCCGTGGAGATGCCGCTTTTGTGAGCGCAAAGTTACCAGAGTTACCACCACCACGCCTTACTGGAGGAAACTGCCTGCTTTCCCCTAGCCTGGCGTGGTGGGCAGCAGCCCAGCCCAGCCTGCCCAGCTCCTGGCCATCCTAGAGGAGGTGGCAGCCCCAACAGCTGTGTGAGAGTGAGGACGGGACGCAGTCCTGGCGGTATGCACTGCAGTGAGTGTGGCGTCAGGGAGGGAGGGTGCTCCGCAGTTGCTGCTTGTCACTTTGCTAACATCTTCAGATGGGGTAGTTGTGCCTAACCAGTTATGATTGCAGTGCGATGATAAAGTGTGGAGAAAAAAAAGAAAAAACATTGTAGGATTCTTACACTAAAAAAAAAAAAGTGGTATTGATCTCTGGTATTATCCACTATAAATCAGAAATGAGAGAGATTCAAATAATGTATTTGTAATTTTCATGTTTCGTGCTATTGGATGATCATAGCTTCCTACTTGCTGTTGTCATTCCCTTAAGCTCTCTGGAAACGATCCATTTTATGCTTTCTGTCTGAATTTCTGTCTATTTGGATTCACCCCAGTGCCCACCCTCCACCAGTCAGTTACCCATCTCATCTGCCTATCTACATGGACGTGATCGGCTGCACAGCCATTGTATTGCCGAGGTATGTAGGTCACGTCTCCATTGGGTACTGCTGACTCTGCTAGACAGCAATTTAACAAACGCTCGCTTTTGCAGGAGAGAAAGGGAAATATTGCTAGGGAAGCCTTAACGTTTGCTGTGAGCTTTTATTTGCCTTCTGTTTTCTAATGCACTCTAATGGGAAGTCTACTCTATGTGTTCTGCTGAGTTCTGATGAGATTGGCTGACTTGCATGGGTTTGCTTTGCGCTTTCCCTTCTCGCTGCTGTTTCTGTACTGCTTTTGTCTTGTATTCACACAGTCTGCCTGTGCCTTCTCAACTCTTCCCTCTTTTTTTTTTTTTTTCCTTTTTTTTTTCACCTAGACTTGCATATTGTTGCAAAACTCCTACAGAAGCCAGGGCCCCCACACCAGTTACAGCCTCCCAGCATGGTCTCTAGGGTAGGGACCACAGGTTTCTGAGGTACTGCAGACCTTGTGGAACTCATGGCCAGCCCCATGAGTGTTGCTGCCTGAGCACAGTGTTTCACCTTCAATCAGATGGAGTTGTGCTGTCTCTGCGAATTCAATGCTTAGCACCACCTCAACCTCAGAGGCCTGAATAGCCCCTGTAAGGTCATCAGAGGTCTTGGCATGCTCCCAGTCTTTGCAAGTTAGGCTTGTGCTTTGCTGAATCAAGGCTGTGGCTCTTCCAAGCTCCTTGTCCTGTACAGCACAGTACTCTACTGTATTAGTTCCTGTATTCTAAGAGTTTCTCACCAAAAGAACCCTGAGTCATCTGATCTGGTATGAACCAGATAGTGGCTCATCAGCCAAAATTGCCAGTGAATGCTTTCATCCAGCCCACCACCTTTTTTCTAAAGGAGAAGAGAAGCAGCTGTTGGAGCGAGGAGCACAGCCAGACAGCTGGACTCTGGCTCCTGCAGCCAGCTCAGCTCCCGCAGTGGCGAGGCTGTCCTGGCAGCACTGGGACTTGGTCAGGATCGGCACCCAGCTCCAGCCCTCTGCGTGCCCGGTTCTCTTCTGCTGTGCCTGCCAGCACATGGCCTTCCTAAAAGGTCTGACAGTTGAATGTGTGCATGCCTGGTGCGCTGGCCTCAGCTCTTGTATATGTCAATGCCAGTGCCTCAGTGCGCTTCACTGCGCCTCATGCTTCCTGAGCACCTGCCTTTATCTCCTTCATGGCACCTATATTACCTGGTTAACTTATTTCTCAGTCATTTCGCTGAAATGCAGCACAGGCTGAGCTGCTCGGGCTAGCTCCAGAAGGCAGGCTTTGTGCCATAGCATCTCCTACCATGGCACACTGGGCTGTATTTTGGGGTGGTCCATGAAGTACCAGCTGGGATTGAGCTCTCAGGTTTATGCTGGAGTAGTGCTAGACATAGTTGGTTATGTTCGACTTGGTTTTCCCACTGAATTGTTTGTGTGAATTAGCCCGCGTTAGCGTTGTGCCAGGCCTGGCTGGTGTCATGGTGAATGTTACTGTCAGGGACCTCGCATTTATTTCACTAAAGAAAATGCTGAACATCATCAAGTCTAACAGCAACCCCTGTGGAATCCTACCAGCAATATTTTCCTTTGTTAGAAATTCCCCACTGATGCCTGTGTTTAGATCTATCACTTAGCCAGTTTCTAATCTATTTAATATTTGCTTGACTAAAATTATGTAGTGTTATTTTTTAATCAGAGTGTTGTAGCGTTATTTTTTAATCAGAGTGTTATCTAGCATTAAATCAACAGGCTTGCCAAAGTGCAGGTGAATTCCCTGCATGCTGCTGGTTTCTCTAATCAAGTTTGCAGTTTCGAAGTATGAAATAAGGTGCTTTATTTGTTTTCTTTTTTGTTGCTCTAAGATCTGGTTTATGTAAAACCGAGTCAATTGACTCGCTTTAATTATATTCTTTTGCAAGCATATCATCTGACTTCTCTGCAAATATGGAACAAATATTTACCAAACACCTCTGCCTCTTTCTGAATCATTAATAACAATTCTGTCATCTGTAGCCAGTAATAGGCCTACCCTGGATTTTTTTTAATTATTGTTATTTTGATTTGCTCTGAGGACTACTTGCATGTCACACATTTGTCAGGCATAGATTTTTCTCTAAAATCTTCATCTTCCCTTTTCAATTTACTGTATTTTGTAACCGTTAATATATGCATACATTTTGGCAAAGAAATATATCCTTTTCTGATTTTTTTTAAACCCGAATTAGTCAGCAGGACAAAACAAAGCCCTTACAGCAGGAGTCTTAATTAACTTCCAGCTATGCTGAAATAAAGAAAACAAGACCAAGCCTCATCCTGAATCTTGTCACTGTCTTCCATGGAAACTAAAAACATTTTGCTTTTGGCACAGTTAGCCAACCTGATATTTGCAATGCCTCTAACTTCTCTATTAAAAACAATACTGTTCTGACCCATAATCTGTGAAAAATACCACCTTTTTGCTATTTTTTTAGAGATTGTCTGGTCAGGAGGGGGGTCAAAACAACAGTCTGCAGCAAGTCATATGTCTCCACATTAATCCACACAAGGAAGTGTCTGTTTCAGTTATTTCCAAATGAGGAATGTTTTCTTTAGAGAGGTAGCAAATTGATTTTCCCCACATGGAGCATGGGCTATCTCATTTCCAAAACAAAACTTCCAGGAATGGCTCCACAAGTCCTCCCTTTCTGCGTGTGAGTTAGAAAGCAGTGTGGGTACTCTGTGCTCCTCACATGGTTGTTTGCTGTGTTGCTCCAGCATTTCCAGGTCAAGTCTGACGTTAGGCAATAAATCCACAAAGCGTATCAATTGTGGAAAGGAATAAACAAGTGTTTGCGTTTAGAAAAGGCTTCAAAAAATTGGGTTTAGTATTCCAATTGCTTTATGAACAGCTTGAGTAGGCAAGAGGCGTCTGTTTGTGGGGCCTCCAGAGGACAAGAATGTTAGCTGTTGGTAGGTGCTCATTGCTTGCTGTTATAGATGTACTTAGGAGAGAGTTTCTCCATATTCAGTTGATAGTGTTGTTTTCTAAACAAAGATCTAGGCTGTCTGATCCTTTATTTTTCAGCCACTGTAATTTTTGATTCTTTGATGCAATACCAGGTTGTTTGCAGCTTGCGTCTCCCACCAGCTGTTCTCCATACCTGGGCTATTCATGCTCCAGGCCCTTTGACTTGGATGCAGTTTCCAGGAAGCAGGAGCTTTTCCATAAACTTTGAGGGGTGAAGGGGAAATGAATGAAACGCAGAGTCTGAAATCAGGTTGCAGAAAAGGGCTTGAGGTGAAGAAAACAGAGACAGAGGAGATGAAGAAATCCAGGAATCGGCTGAGACTCCAGAACAGTATGTGAGATTAACTAGCCTTTGAGCAGTTTTTGAGGTTGTGCTTAAATCTAGCAGTATGTATTTTTGAAGTTTCAGATACTGCAGAATGCCAGAAGCCCCCTAGAGGGGTAAGTGTTAAAACCATTAAAACTGTTAACTTTCTGTTCATTACATTTTAAAAGGTGCAACATGCAAGCATGTTTTTCAGGCAAGAGCTAACTTTTGCCAAGCTGCTCTGGGGAAGTCCTCATCAACCAGTCTTTTGCCACCTTCCAGCACACATGATTGGTTCATGGATGGTCTGGAGTTTTGTGGCCCTTCTTCTCACCTTGACTTTGACAGCCAGGCTTCTCTGTATGGCACCTCCTTCTTCTGTTCAGCACTCGAATCACGACTAGCTCTGTGATCTAACACTGCTGTTTCCACCTGCCTGAGTGGGAAAGTCTCCTAGTCTGTTCTGTATCTACTGATGGTTTTGCAGCTGAAAGAAGAGGGAGAAAAGAGGGTGAGAGCTGCAAGGTATTTGAAGGACTGGCGCAGTGCAAAAGGATTCTGCAGGTACACGGTCTGCTAGGTGTCCTACACCTTGTAGAAGGAGAGGAAGCAAGACTATTGATTAGAAGGTATGCTGCAGGTAGTCTCTGGTGAGCACGTTTCTGTTCTGCATCCAGTATCACAGTGCCTCCCTGTTCATTAACTTCTCCTTCCACCCTCCAGTGCTCTACCATAATCTTTGCTCTGTGATTGTCTCTCTCCAGTGCACCTGCATCTGTCACGTGTACGGCTGATCTGATTGTACAACCCACCTTACATGCATACCCACATCTTTCCCTGGCACTTTGCTGATGACTGTGAACAGTTTTGCAAGCTCATTCTTTCATGCTGTCATATTCTTGCAGTTGGGAAAAGCAGTTGCGCCTCTTCCCTTTGTCTTTCCACAGGAGAGAAGTGTGGTCACAGAAACAGTGGCAGCCAGAATCTGGTTGGCAGTGTAAGCTCTTAAGGCCGTTAGCAATGCTGAGCACCTATCCTGGTAAACTTCTCAGCATAATACAATGACTCTTTCCTCTCTCTTTTTCTCTCACTTCTGAAGTGTTTCTGAGAAGCAGGAGTGTCAGCAAACAAGAATCAAAAGTCATATCTGGGAATAGTTTCTCAGGTCAGAGAGACCTGGAAAAGGTGAGAACTTTGATCGTAGCTGTTATGACTGCATAGATGTTCTCTGGAGTAGGTAATAATGGAGTAAATAAGTGTAGTGAGCAAGAAAAAGGTACATGTTTTAGGCATGAGTACAGGACTGTTTACTTACATGGTTTGCTGAGCAGCCAGCAAGGTCCAAGGTTATTTTGGACTCGGCATGAGTAAGTGATCCAGGTATGACAAATGAGGTAATGCATTCCAAGCTCATTAAAGCCTCTTGGTACACCACCAGTTTTGACAGAGTGCCAACATAGCTTGACCTCAGCTATGTGAAGGCCACTATTTTTTTTAACACCCTCCCTATTACAACACATCTTTAACATCAGTCAAAATAAGTCTATCTAGAAAAGAGTGTTATGGAGAAGACTGAGCTCATTTGGCTTCCAATGAAAATCAGATGCTTGAAGAGAAAAGGATAGCTCTACTAGGACTAACCTGATGGGTTACCCCAAGACCACGGTTGCTGTCAGTTGACTTACTTGTGCATCCCAGGATGTCCGTGCACGCATGGCACTTCACGTTCTTAGCGTGGGCATGGCTCAAGTAAGAGCCCCCTGACTTGATAGCAGGGAAGATGTTATCTTCACCTGCATCAACCTGGGGATGCAAGTGGAAGGAAAAGCTAATGTATTTACTGGCTTTTTATGATGGCTTACACTCTTCACCTTAGGTGGTGTTCAGTCCCAGCTGAGCTTGGCAGCTGGCACAGATCTCATTCTCTACCTTCCTAGAACTTGGCATCCCATGTTTGACCCAGATCTAAGAGTTGTGCTAGTTGGAGATGCTTGGCAATGCTCCCGTCTCTTGCATCCAGAAGATATCCTTGAGAGCTGGGGGGTGGAGGTGGTAGTAGCAGAAGAGCAGTGGCCGCAGGCACGGAAAGATTATATTGTAAAGCTAGAGTATCTCTCACCACATGGTGAGGAGGGCTGGTGGCACACCACTGGCATCTCCAGCTCCTCCCCTCCCTCTGCACTGGCATAGCCATAAGCTGTTCCTGCTTCTCTTTTTTCCTGCCCAGCTGCTGTGTCCTGCTCAGTTAACATTTCGCGGCTTTCCCAGATCCCTCCTGTCAGACAGCATACAGTGTTTTGTGTGGCTTGTGGTCACTACCTGTTCCCAAACAGCACCCAGGACCCATTCAGACACAGACAAAGAAACAACATTCCTGTCTTTGGGCAGGTTCTTATAAATAATTTTCTTTTCCCTGAGGTGACAGTAAGATGTATTGTAGAACAGGAAGAGTGGTTGAGATACGCTTGTCATCATGGCTGATGATATTCATGGCATACCCATTTCATGCACGCGCACTTAATTGGGTGCACAAGTTTTTTACCAAATAATAGCTGAAAAACAAAGCCCAGTGCACGTGCATGCTGGTTAATGACCACACATTTGGTTCTTTGTGGTTGAATTAGCTCTTTGTTCACCTTGAATTTGTGTTGTTGGGACAGCAATGCGGTGGGCTCCGAGCAGCAGGCTTGTGGAGTGCCAGCAGCCTGGTCTGATGCTCAGGGAACGAAAGCAACCCACTGACACAGAGCAGGCATTGGAGGAGTGCTAAGTGGTCACTGAGCCCTTCTGGGAGCTCTGCAGCACTATGGGCATTCTCTTCTACTCTGGTGATGTGTGACTGGGTGTGTTTTGCCTGGTCACGCCTGGGGAGTGCCAGGACTTGTGATGAAGTGGCTTTCCCTTCTGTATTCTGGATTGCTCTCATGGCTACAGATTTTGCAAGGAAGATATGTGAGCCTGCCCTTTGGGATGGCTGGCAAGTGCTGGATGAGCTCAGCTCATCTCTGGAGTTTTCTTATCTGTGAGATGCATCAGGAAGCACAAAGAAAGAAAGGAAAAAAATCACAAATTGGCAAAAGGGAACATGTCAAATGTGCAGGAAGAAAAGTATAGTGTTGGAACTAGGAGCGTATTGTCTCCCTTGTAGGCCTGTTCCAGGCTTTTCCACTGAAGGGGTGGCAGAGAAAAGCAAACATTTTTCTGTACTTGTTTATTCATTTTTTTACATTAGTTCGCATTGCTTTAGTTCTCACCTTCTGGGAACGTACAAGTTATCAGTTCTCACTGGCGCAAGTGCTTTCAGAAAGTGAATTTGAAAGCCATATGCACAAACATGTAAAGAAGTTGACTTGTTACAGATGTTCTCAGGTATTTCTGCCAGAAGTCCCTCTCCAGCAAGAAAGGAGGAGAAGCCAGTGCATGTTCATTTTGCTGTCCGCTCCGTGTTGAGCATGCAGTGCTATCAGGAATGCTGACTGGGACTAAGCCACAGCGTGTTCATAAAGTTGCTTTAAGATCATTATGAATAACAAATTCAGGAAATCTGCAGCGTGCTCATGAATATGTCATAAATGAAACAAAAATGAAAAAAAAATTAAAACAAGTGTGTGCCTTGTGAATTATTCGTTCAATCCTTGTCATATTTCCTTGCTCAAGAGAACAAAATGCATCTGACTGCAATATAAATAATCTTCGAATAATGCATCTATTTAGAATGATTTAGGGAGCAAATGTTAATGGATTTGTTTCAAGTGTGACTGGAGCTATTGCAAATGTTTTCTTTGATGGGGCAGTGGCAAGGGCTTTCTCTTTTGCTGCTGGTTCCCGTGGCACTTTCTGGTTCTGGTGCCCCTGATGTGGCCTGGTGACGTGAGGGCGGTGACAGAGCCCAGCGGTGTGGTGCTCAGGGGCCACAGGAGGCCCCAACGCCAACAGTGTTTGTGTCCATGCTTGGTGTACCTGAAGTCCGGTAACAAATGCCTTTCTGCTTTTACAGCTTTTAGCAAAGCGTGAGGAGTGGTATAGCACAGTGCCGCAGCTTGGCATAACAAGTGTGTTTGGAAAACACTGAGCCTTGAACTGGTTTCTTTAGTTAAAAAACAAAAAAAGAGAAGGAAGGAAGAAAGAAAAGGGAATCCTCGTCCACGCACATTTGGCCCGTGCTGTAGCACCTCTGTGCTGAGGCTGGACTGTGTCGGGGCCCATCCAGCTGAAGGCTGGGCTCCGCTGGTGTGTGAGCCAGCATGTAGCACGTGGAGGAAGCACGGCTGTCTTCTGAGCATCCTGCCCAGCATGGCACAAGCACTGGTACAGCTGGCATGGCCTGGGCGTGGGCAGCATGTGGCAGCCTGCACCCTGAGCTCCCAAGCCCTGGCTCTGGCACGGGGCGCAGCGTTCGCACAGCTGGGGCAGGGTGCAGCCCGGCATGGCAGCGCTTGTGGGGACAGATAGAAATGGGGCAGATGTTTGTCAGCTGCAATGGGTAATCACTGCTTTATCTCTTTGTTTGATTCTGCTTGCTAGCCTCAGATGACATTTTCCAAATTGCTTTCTGCAGTGCTTTTCAGTAAGCAGAATGTGCTTGGCTGCAGATAGATGGAGATATTTCTGAAGAACGATAAAGGCGTTTTTATACGTACACAAATGGGGACTTGCACACGTCTGCATACCTGCGCTCGCTGTGTGCTGGTGCTGGGGAAGGAACAGGATGTGTCTGTCGGACTTCTGGTGTTAAACCCAGGGCTTCTGTTTTTCTCTGAGCAGACCAAATAGGGCGCTGTTACTCGAACTATAAAATCAAATTAGCACCCTTTATTGTGTTTGCAAACTAATTAAAATGTAAAATGTCCTGAAACCACTGACTTACTGTGTGACAAATGTAAGATTAGAAACAATTAGAAGGCACTCAAGAGGTTTGTGGTGTTTAGATTTCTGACATTGTTCTAATCATCCCTTTAAGTAATGAAAACAATGGTTACCTAGAAATTAAAGGTTTAAGGGAAATTATCTTCTTCAGTACAGTCATTAGTTAATGATTGTTTATCATTTTCAATGTTGCCAGAGTAGTTGGAGGCTGATTTTTAAATCCGAAAGCAGGCAGGACACGTAATAATGAGCAAACATCTGCTTCATCTCCTATTTCTATATGTGATCATAATTTATATCATAATATCGTTATTGAAAGATGAGCCTGGTATTTTTTACAAAGATCCATTTCCCACAGCGTGGCCAGGATTTAGTCACTGTGTTATTTCAGAGCCGTTTTATCTTAAGAATTGGACAAAACTGAAAGTGATTCATGTTAATTTATACGTGTGGTATGTAACCCTTATGAAACAATCAATCACTTATTTCAGTACTTGTCAACTTCTAGAGCTAGTTATGTTTTTTGATCCGTTTCAGGACTCAGGGGTAATTTTATTTTTTTAAGAACTTTTTTAGAAGAACTTTGACAAGAATGACAGAGTATATAAACATTTCTTGGAGCTGTAAGGAATTTTAATATTTCAGAACATTTCTAAAAACAGATGTTTCCCAAAGTTGGAAGTAGTAGTTAGTGCTCTTACTTGAAGATTAACAATAATAAATGCAGCAGCTCATTAATGCAAAGTTACCTATTAATATTCTACTTTGTTCTTTTTTGTACCATGGAGAAATATTTGTGCTTTCTCTCCGAGTCCTTCAGAGACCAGTGTTTGACTTTGTATTAATTAGTTATGTGAAAGTAGAATAGATTAGCCTTGGGGAATATGATATAGAAATGTATAGTGTGTCAAGATGTAACCCGTGGAGGACGGGAATCTCATAATAAGCATTTACTGTAGACAGATGTGTACATTTCTGTGACTGATTGTGGTGGAATTATTTATGATGCTTTCAGCTGTTAAGAATCCAGTATAAGACAGTGTACTCAAATTGTTCTCCATTAATTTTCAGCACCAAATCTTAAAGGCAGACCACGCAAAAAGAAGCCTTGCCCACAGAGAAGAGATTCATTAAATGGCATTAAGGATTCCAACAATAATTCTGAAAGCAAAGCTGTTGCCAAGGTAAATCACTTGATAATATTCCTTTCAGTACATTCTCCTTTTTTAGGTACGGCCCTGCCTTTGTTTCCCAGCATGTTGTTTCCAAATTAGAATGTAATTTATTTTCTTGGGGAGATAAATGTAATTTTTTTCAACAGTTTTATTCTTTACTTTAAATCTTGTCTGTGTTGGAAGTTACCAGTACCTATAATCGCCTAACAACCTAATGCTATCAGCTTGTTGGTAACTGGTAGTGTTCAAGCTTTCTTGGCACCCGCTGTTAGTTTTCACATTCTGTGACACACAAACATAGTTTGTGACAGTATCTTCAAATTAAAAATAAACCAGGGAGCAGCTCACCCTGTTACAATGCACTTCTAAATATAAATTTGAAGATAAACAGAGTATGAAACAAGAGCTGCTTAAATAATGGTTTCTAAGAAGCACGCACAAATGAGATTACTCTGATGTTAAGATCTTGGCTTTAAAAAAAGGGGGAGGGTTGAGGGATGAAGAAGAGATTCAGTACAAATGCTAAAAAAAAAAAAAAAAAAAGGATAGATTCTTTAATACTTCACATTGAGCTTCACATTGAGCTGCATATTCATTCCAGGGTCTGCTTTAAAGAGTCTTCTTTATTTGCTGCAGTGCTTAGCCCATGCTGAAAGTAAAAATTGGATCCTTGCTTTGTGTTTATGGGCATATCTCTTAGTTATTTGTGGGTTTGCGTCTTTTTACTTAAAATTACTTAAAAATGGAGTTTTTGTAGTGTAATTTACGTCCTATTTTTTCTGTTGTATGTGTGGTTTTAAATAGGAATTTGATTTTCTCTTAAAATAAAAGCAGCACAAATGGCTCCTTTGAAGATGATTTAATTTGAAACTGTAAGATGCAAAGATGGAAAATTACTTAGAGCAATACTTCTTGATTTTTATCTCTGTCAGAACTTTGTCACTGTTGATACTTTCGAGCCCCTGCTAACCGTATTTGCATAGCCTGAATGTTTCACCCAACTCCTTGTGAGCCCATTGTTTCACTAAATTAGATGGATGTGTATCTGGAAAATGCTCCCATTGTTGTGACCATCTCTTTAGGAAATACAGTGAATCTATAGATCCATTTACTTTCGTATTGTTATAGGCAGTGAATGTCCTGGGAGATTAGGAGGTTAAAGAGGTCAAGTGGAAGTGTTCTGCTCTGGGTTTCTCATAGGAAGGCAAATTAAATTCCACCTCCTCCTCCTCCCTAGGAGTTCGGTTAAAATTGTGCCTTCTGTTGATGACGATAAAAGAGGCTGAAGTTCATGATGAAGCTCTGCCCTTAAGTTACTGTTTCTCTTCTCTTTGTGCCCTATTGTGCTCAGTTGGAGGCTGTACTATCGTGTTGGACAGGCGTGGTAAAAGGCGATGAAGCCTGGTGTGCTGAGTTGCAGGGTCCTGCCAGATTCTATAGAGTTTGCCTGAATGTTTTTGCTCTGCAGAAGAATGTGCAAAATCTACAGCGTGAAAATGTCTCAATTTGCCTTAATTCCCCCACCCCAGCTGTTTCTCATGTTAAAATATTGCTAGCAAAATGCAGCATGTGCTGTGTTGTCAAAGCACCCTGCTCTTTGGCACCTGATGCATAGGTACTAGATAATTAAAAACAACAGCAACACTTCATACCAAATTATTTACCCTCTCTGTTTATATTTGAGTTCACCCTACTAGTCAAATGAGAGGATATTTCAGATAAGAAGTAATTCTGTCTATTTATCTAGTCATACTGCGCTCATCATTGTGCAGATATTAATAGCATTAATTATCTTGGCCAGCTTAATTTCATTATAAATAATAGACATGCTCATGATATAATGTCCTCGCATGTAGTCACACTGACTTCACTCTGGCTCTTCACATCAGTCTGTGTTTCAGGGCTGTGGAAATGCTTCAGTAAGAGGGGGGCAGTGAATCAAAAACCCTCCAAAGCAGATGCACTGCACTTTTAGAGACCTTGCCAGTGGGTTCCTGGGGACAGTGGAAGTGTATGGGCAGGGGATGGAGGCCCACCTGCTGTCCTGTCCTTGGGGGAACATTGAGCTGAGAGGTCATCGGCTTAGACTCCATGCTAGCTTCACCATCCGATTTTCTTCTCTAACCTTGCTCCAAATCTGATGAATGCTGACAGCAGGTCCATAAAAAGCAGAGTTGAAAACAGCTAGAGTAAGTGGGACAAAGCCACCTGTGCTAGGTGCCAAAAAGTTTTGGTGATGGTCCTGGCCTTGTTCCAGCTAAAATCCCCTTCAAACAGAAGTTGTGCAGCTTTCATCCTCAGTTGATGGCACCCAGCATCTGACTGCAGCCTGACTTCAGCACAGTGGTCAGATGGCTCTGACGGAGACACAGGGACTGTAGGGTTTGGGCAGGGAAGGAGCAGAGATGGTGTTGAGACCAACACAGACCACACGTTTGTATTGAATTGCTGCATTCTGTGTTCTCAGCTGCCACTGACTAAAAATCTTTATACATTCGTACAATTTAGATTTCATCAGGCACGTTTACCTTGAGCCATGAGCAGACAGATTGTTTTGTAGGGTTTTGCTGTTAACTTGGCACAGAAGAGCATTTGGCTGGGTAGAAGCACTGAATATAAGTGGCTTGGTGGAAGTAGAGCCACAGGGGAACAGACCTGCAGTCTGGGGCCTCCAACTGCTGCTGGAAAGTGGCATAGTCGTGTGCCACCTCTTGCTTATAATCTGGTGTCTGGGTACTGCATCCTCCTGTTGCCTATTGGGGAGGATCCTGGGGAGCTCCCTCCTGCTGGCACATTTGGTGAGGCAGGCCTGGCTCTGCTGGAGGGCACCTGGAGGCTGTCATAGTGCCCGTGTCAGCACTGCTGGACCAGCTTGTGTGACCCACAGGCCCCAGTGTGACCCTCACTGTACCTGCAAACATTTCTTACTTGGTGCTCCCAACAAGCATTCTCAAAGTGTGTAAAAGTGCACTGGAAGGCCTTTTAGAACTGGCTGATACAACTGTTCTGAATATCTGAAAGGATTAACTTGTTACACATGGAAATTGTCCCCAAATGAATCTACTCATTACATCTCCTAGTGCAAATGCTAAAGTAAATCTCTCACTTCATTTATATGGCAAGATCTGGGAAATTAGTTTAAAAGTTGCCAGGATTTGCTTTTCCTGCGGCCACAGGTGGCCTGGCATGCTCTCAGACGTGAAGATTTATTCTGAGAGCCTCAGACTTTATCTGATTGAAGCTCTAAAATACAGCTCTGTAGTGGTCTGCTGTGTGTGTGACCTCTGGCAGGAGAAAACAAACCCCTGCTGCACCCATGATGCTCACTGGCTGCCTGATTCTGGCGCATACACCTCTGCCTGAGCACGCAGGCAGATGTGGCCAGATGTTTCCAGAGCCCACTGCAGCACGCCCCGGCCTCCATGCTGCAGCTCTGGGCTGCCTTACAGGACCTTAGTCCTTGTCTTTGTTCTGAGTGTGCTGTGCACAACGAAGCTGCAGCGAAAGAGCTTTACCTCCTCTGGAAATGGAACCCCCTCTTTACAACAAGTTCATTCTGCTTTCTGACTGGACCAGGCAAGAGAGCGAGGCCAAGCAAAATGCTGCATTTTGTACCACAGCTTTGCCTTTTAGGGAGATTCAGAATTGCATCTCGAAAGAGGGAATTGATTTCTGATCTGTGGTGGAAATGTAGCAGAGTTCTGACTGCAGTGCATTTACACCAGTGCTATCCAGAATGATGCTTGGCCCTTTTGTTTCTGATTAATCAGAGGTCACAGCATTCATTCATGTCTCCTGTCACCTGGGGGAAGTGCCAGAAATGAGTCTTCGCCTCCAACATGCGCAGGTGAAATGTTTCATTTTCATCAGAGCTCCTCTGAACCTGGCACTGCTTGGAGGCCTTTCCTTGCATTTTGGCACCTTTGAGGTCCACAGGCGCTTTGACCTCTCTTCTCTGTGTGCTGGAAAGGACATCATGTGTAGCATGGAGTTTCTCACTCCCAGTGGCTTTTTTTATATGATACTTTCTTTGTTTCCTTTTGTCTCTTTGGGAGTAACATCCCTTACCATTAGTTTGCTTTCAGAGAAGTGAGCTTTCATTTGATCCAGCATTTATGCCCAGCCTGTCTTTGCAAGCGCAGTTGAATCGCTTGGTTTCAAAAATTAAAACACAATACAAAGATTGTGATTGACTGGCAGACAAACTGACTGACTGACTAACTGACTTTACCAAGCAAGAGAGCTTCAGAACTTGAGAAGCTGTTCTCAGGTCCAGTGAATTTACTCCACGTGTTAGCTTGCACGTACTTGCAGTTCAAATTAAAAATCCTATATTTAATGAAATTATGGGTTTGCACTGGAAGTGTTAACCTGGTCTTTGATATAGCACTGAACGTTCTGACAATATAATCTAAACTTTATATGGGAAGCTATTAAACAGTTTTGCAAGGAGGCAAAATAAAAAAGTCAAGGGATTACAGCTCTGAACTGAAAAGTGAAGTGATGAAATCCAAAGTTCAGTTAGTAGGAAAAAATTCCCCTTCATTGAGTTTTGGATGAAACCCAGGATCTTTACCGAAGTTCAATCAGTGAGCGTATCTATTACTGAAAGGCAAACCATGGTGTCTTGTGCCATGAGAAGACAGTATCTCTTTTGTAACGTGCAACCAGAGACTACTGAGCAGTACAGGAAACAAACTTCAGGAGTAAGGGATGAGGAAAAACTCAGCAGGAAGTCCACTTTCCTGTACCTGGTGTGTTTCCTGGGCAGAGCAAGCGTGTACCCTGCAGTGTCCTACAGGAAGAGCTTTCAGTGGCATCAAGTATCTCAGATAAGTGCTACCACTTCTCCCCTCTAGCATTGCCTTGCCCAGTGTCTGTAGAAAACTGCAGAGATAGCTGACCCTAACCAGTGCTTTTTGCAGACTTAATGTCTTGGAGCAATGCAGAAGAAAAGGTCTTGCTTTCCCTGTGCCTGAATACAAGGTATCTATATTGAGATAAAATAAGCAATGGTTGTTCCAGTGGTATGTTTGTTGTTTGGCCATAGCACTTACCTCCAAAATGTCAAGAAGTGCCCACAAAGCACCTGGTTGGAAGCAGAAGAAGGAGGGTCAGTATTTTGCTTGATGATAATTCCCCTCTAGCTCTTCAAGATGTGCTGCTCCCTCTGCTCTCCTCTCAAGATACCCAGTGCTGGCTCTTGCTACTCACTCTGGAGCACAAAGGACATCTCTTGGTTCAGGTGTGGAGCTGCAGAAGGCTCTTCACAGTGCTTGCAAGCAGTGACAGGACATTGCAAAACCAAAAGACAGCCTGTTAGCACTTCCCTTACCTTTCAGTGGGCAGCTTCTCACTGGACACGCGTTGGTCTCACCTTGGAGGGTTTTGAAAACCCCCTTTTTTTCGCAAGGTTCTGCTCTTTTGGTTTTGCTTCACTTAAATTATGTGAGTGCTCAAATTGTAATTTGATTGATTCCATGTGAGGATTATCTCCAAGATGAACTGCAAGATGAAGCCAGTTCCTGGTTTTTCCTGGGTTTGAATACTGATGAGAGGTTAAAGTGGTTGCAATATGTTGTCTTCCTGACTGACAAGTCTGCTGGGAAGGCCAGTGGGGGCTGTGGGACTCACATGCACTGGGGCTGTGGGAGCCCAGTGGGACAGGCTGCTGTAACCAGTCTCTTCCTTCAGTACCTCAGTACCTGGGGCTGTGCTTAACTTCAAGCAGATGCTCAAGCCCTTTTGACTTAGTCTGTGCTACAGCAGAACCTCCGCTCATGTGTGCTGAGGGTTCTGCCTGGGTAAGGCCTGCCAAGACCTGCGTCTATTTTGGTGGGCCAGAGGAGAGAAAAATGAGTCTTTTCCGAGCTGGCTGCTGAGCGTTCCTGGAAGGAGCTGAGCACCCTCAACTCCAAGGGTTGTCTGCGGGAGTTGACAATGCTCAGTGTCAGTCCTGGAACAAAGGTTATTATTAGACTTGCTAATGGCAAGTGTATGTGAGAGATGGGAGCTGTCTGTGACATAGCAATGTATAGTCATAAAAATGCAGATCTGGAGAGCATTACCAATGGGTTATAATGATTTAAAGATGTGGCTATTTAAAAATGTTGTGACTAAGATTCAGAACAAGACATTTAGCTCTAAAAATAGCTTCCTTTGTTTCCCCTCAAACACAGTTGCATGGTTTGGCCTCCTTTTTTTCAGCAATCCATTCTGCTAGGAGTGGGTATTTGTTCTCTAAGTGAAAATTAAAGGTTACCCAGATCTGATATGACATCTTCTTTTTTTCCCAGGTAAAATGTGAGGCTAAGGCAGCTTTGCCCAAACCCAAGAGTAACAACAGCAACTGTAAAAAAGGCTCAAGTGAGGATAAATCAAAGATTGCCGTAGGTGAAGAATGCAGAGCTGATGAGCAGGCTTTCCTTGTGGCACTTTATAAATATATGAAAGAAAGGAAAACACCAATTGAACGAATACCCTATTTAGGTTTTAAGCAGAGTAAGTATCCTTTTTCTCACTTTCTTGTTGACATTTTAGAATGGTTTGGCTTCTCTGGAGAAAGTATTTGCACACAGAGCCTGTTTTAAATCCTTATGGACGGGGGGACTGTGTTTATATCTACACATTTTCCAGTCCAGGCATTTTACTGTCATATGCCTAGATTTGCATCTCTTCCTTCTTGGGGTAGTTGCTGCTGGATATTTATAGGTTTAAATCCGCTGATTATGACTAGAAATAGGCATGTTGAAAACTCTCTAGTTTTCTGTTTTGTAAATCTGCAGCGTCTGTAATGCCTTTCTTCTGAGTTAATAACATGACGTATGTTTATTGTGCCCAGATGTTCTTTATGAAAGGACAAATATTAAAGGAGGACATTTAAAGGTGGTCAAGAAAGGCACAAAAGGGATCAGATTTTTCAGCCCAGAAATGTGTTTATAGTTAATAAATTACTGACTTTGGAGAATATAAAACCAGACTGTATCTGTTTAATACAGAATGCAGTGTTTAAAATTGCTTTGGCAAGTACAGTTTGTAGTGCCATAATCTGTAAAGCAATTGTAGGTGGAGAAGATACAGTTGTAACTAAATTCTACATAAATATTGCAGTGCAATGTAGAGTTTCCAACAAAAGCTGTAGAAGGGGGTATTTTTTTCCTTATCTATAGGCTGATTGATACTTTTTTTCCTTAAAGGGAGAACTCTATGGATTGAAATATTATTTACTCTAATTTATCTCGCAGATTAAAACCATGTGTTATTTTGATGAAGAATGTCAAACTTGTGTGTTTTACATAACAATTTACATACCTAATAGCAATTGGCACTGATTGCAACAGGCCTCCAGCAGCCATTATAAACTTATATAACTCCGAATGATTACAATGTTTGTCTGAAAACTGGCTGCTTGAAATGGAAGTAAAATTAATGTACTATGAACAGCTTCGTTGCATTATGCATTGATTCAGATTAAATCAAGGCCTAAGCAAAGCTCTTGATAGCTTTGAAGCAATACAAGGTTCAATGAGGCTTTCAGAACATTTTGTGTTGAAGAGAGGATTTTTCTCCCCCCTCCCCATTTTATTCTGTGCTCCCTTGCACATGGGGGCATGGTGGGCTTGAAAGACAAGCTTAGGCATTATTTCTAAAATTCCCCATACAAGGTAGGGCCCTCTCCTAACATATAGCTGAAATACACTGAAAGTTGCCTGTCATTCATTATAAATTAGGGGCCTGATCCAGTAAATACTTAAATGCCAAGACTAAGTACACTGAGAAGAGCAGAAATGTTTGCAGGACAGGGCTCTGTATTTGTCCAGCAAGACTTGTGCAAACATTGCCAATATAAATAGGTTAGTGGGAATGAGCAGTGTATACACTGCATCAGAGCATCCCCCCGTGGAAGAGGAGATCCTGTCCTCTGTGTTCTGAAGCATTATTGCTGAGTCTGGCCTGAAGTGAAAACAGCTTGTCTTTTGGGAGCCGCTGCTTCCTGGAGGAACAGTGCACTGACTTTACATAGAGCTGTGACATCAGTTTTTCTGCTGTCAATTAGCATAAAACAAAAAGAATAAAATAAAATAAGGCCAGCACGAGAAGTGAGAGGGAAGAAATTATGCAGGAAGCAACAAGCAGCTCCCAGCACGCCTTTTGAAGGAGTTACCTCTGTTCCTTTCACCCCACAGCCATGGGCAAGGCATGACCACATAATTACTATGGTAATTTTCATTTGTGCTCCCCCCGGGTTCATTTACACAGGATCCATTAGAATGCAGCTTATTGCTTATTGATTATGGAGGCCATTATCTGAGCTGCAGTAAATATTGGATATTGTTGTTTAATCGATAGGCTTTCTCTGTGAGCTAGTATGTGGCTCATGCTTGCTTGCTAATAAAATCAGTATTAAACAAATAATTAAAAGCAACATTTTCCCCAGTGAGTAATTTTTATTATCAAAGTTTTGGAAACATGCTACAGTCTCATTGTACTGTGCTTCTTATCAGTGAAGTCAAATGAGCCCATTACCTTTGTCTCAGTGTATTTTTCCAGTCCTGTTAAGGAATCTAAGTATGTTCTCTTATATGTAATTAAATATATATATATAGTACGGGCTAATATTTACTTTTCAGATTATGTAAATACCTCTTTGGAAAATGTTTCACAGGAGATTTTTCAGGGGCTGTGAGCTTTTTTTTTTTTCTACTTTTTAAAGAACTGTTTAATTTACATTTCTTTGAAATATGTTGGTTAATGCAATGCTTATCTAAATACTTATTGTCCCTCTAACAGTTAACCTTTGGACTATGTTTCAAGCTGCTCAAAAACTGGGAGGATATGAAACAGTAAGTGTTTAAGTAACTTAAATGAAATAATTGTGCAATCTGACTTTTCCCTATTAGAAAAAAAAAAAAAAGATGTAAAAGCAAACAATCATTTGCTGCATTTTAAGCTAGCTGTACACAGTGTGGGTTTATTGGACCGTTTTTGGAAACAGTCCCAATTAGTTCCAGGTTTGGCAGAATTGTAAACTTGTCGTAAAAGCTACAAGTGGAAAACATATGTAACTCTTCCCTGTCAAGGAAATTAGTTGGGTCTGTAATTTTTTCCCATGTTGAGAAAGGGCTATTATTGTACAACAAGCCAAGATTGCATAAAAGAAATTTCACTTGGCAACATCCCTGACATCTGTTCATGTCTAATATGGGAAATGTATTAAAGGCTTTCAAAAGTAATCAGCATTGTCCATTAAGGAATAGTATGCTGCGGTATCTTCTCTTATTCCAATTGTAAAAGAACTTTATTAGACGAGGGTCAGTACCACATAAACAGGAAGTTATCAAAGTAATTCAGAAAAGTCTCTGACACTTTTTATCAGCTAACCATATCTGACAAGAGCAGTTTATTTTTAGCTTACAGGAAAATTTGAAGGCCATGGATTTTACAGCATGTATTTTAAACCAATAAAATATTAGAGCAACAAACTTAGATTAAAATCTTGAAAAGAGAAGAAAGAGCTGCATTAATATGGCACATAGAGATGACATCTGTAATAAAAACCAATTGACATAGGAAGATGTCGTCATTGGAAATATTTTCTTTGCACACAATGATCAGATTAAGTTGTTCAGTTCCTGCCGCAGTTGGATGAAAGAAATTATTTTTGCTTTGTTTACGAAGTAATCTGGGACATATCTGTGCTGTAGAGAACTGACAAGAAGAAATGCACTATCAGGAGACTGAAAGTCACTCGAAGCAGAATACAGAACTCACTGTTTTCCTTCCCTACAATAAAGCATATTGTTCTGTAAATTAACAACCCGAGTTTATTAGCATGGGTGTAGCTAGGATTTTGTGAAACACGGAATCTGACATTCTCAACAAAAACACGTGCTTGATTTGGCTTATGTTATTTCTATATCTTTCATTAACCAGCACATACCATACTTATGTAGAGGAGTGTGCGTAGGTGTGCTAAGGAGTATATATGCATGAATAGCTACCATAGATACATCGTTACAGAAATTATGAGCCAACAATAATTGCTGTGAGTTGTAAAGCACAATGAAAGCAAGGGCTAAAATCTTGATCTTGATCCAGAGCCCGAGAGAAGGCTGAAAGGGGAATGAGGTGTTTGGAGCAGTCAGGAAGGCAGCAGCATTTCAGATCTCCTTGGTGAGACTGAGGACAGGAGGGCTGCCAAAGTGGGGTCTTGCTGGAGAATGCTGAGTTCTAGTGCCAGAGTGAGAGAGGGCAGGAGGATCTAGAGATGGTGAAGAAGGTGAACCTCAGTGCCTGAGGGAGCAGGAACAGGAGGATGAGTTTCTGAACAAAATGTCAGAGAGCCAGGTTTACCGACAACAGCGGACTATGTGAGAAGAAACGTGAGAGGATCAGAGGGGAAAGTTCACGCACATGAGACTCATACAGGGTAGCATCAGTCCATCCTTCTCTCAAAGGGATTCTCTCCTGTCCTTTCCTTGGTGGTAGATGTTCCCAGTTGGTTAGGGGAATTTGCCACCTTTGATGAAAACAGCAGTAAAAGTTCAAGCTGTCTGACATACCTGGGAGTCCAGCCTTGGTTTGGGAGCATCTCTGCTGAAGTGTGGGCTGTTTCTACAGCTGTGATTGGCTTCTGCACTCTTTCTGTGAAAGAGCTGAAGCTGGGAGGACCATGCTGATATGATTCGGGTTGCACATGGAGTCTGTTTGATGTTATCCTTTTCTGTTAATGTCTCACCCTCAGTATGGATGTGCCTTTGCTTTGTATTCCCTGAACGTTAGAGTTATCTATTGCAAAACTTTGACCTGTACACACTCGTTTTTTTTAGAAATTTATAGCTGGTTTGTATTTATTGAGCTTGCCAAACTGCATTTGTCTGTATATATTTCATCATGGTGAGCATCAATGAGAGACTCCTGAATTTGGTTTGGGTTTCATTTTTCAACAAGGCAACAGATGACTGGGATAATGTGGACCTCAGTTCCAGAATCTTAGGCAGGTTTACCTAGTCCCATATTTAAAATTTCAAGCGAGTGCTGTAGTTCAGTAACAGCAAGATTCCACCACTCTCACAAACTGTTGTAATAGTGATTCATTTGCACTATTTTTGATGAGAAGTTATGCGCAGAGCAAAGGCTTTCTTCAGTTTTAGGGTGACAGGAGCCTACCCTGATTAGCATATTTATCTGTATGGACCAGACCCTGCCATCTGGCTTGGATCAGTCTCTTACAGTGGTTTCATCATCTTTACCTTGTTCTTAAAATTTCACATTTCTGGTTTGTGCATTCAGCTTTTTCTCTTGGAAGTACTGTAAATAAAAGAATTCTTACAAGGAGATATTTGTCTTCAGCATGCAACAGCTGCTTTCTGAGCTGGCAGTGAATTATGGACTGGTTAAAATCACATATTTGAACTTAGAGTGGTTAGGTGACAAGTTTCTTAAAAGTGAGTGTAGAAACTTCCCTAGTTATAGCAGTTTACATCCTCATGTTTGGCAGAAAGTGCTACTTGGCTCATTTTCAGTTTCAACCCCTGCCCTGTCCACCTTGTACATGTACAGATGCCATTATGAGATCTTAAAAATGAGAATCAAACAGAGGCTATGTACAGTGTTTTTCAGCTTCTGCTGAAAAAGATTCTCAGAACAATGTATGACCTGTTGTTTAAGGATCTAAAAGTGAATGAAACTTGCCAGAGATTGCATTTGAAGTGCAGAGAATAACTTTCTAAACTATCTGTCTGTCTTTCCTTATGTTTCAGATAGTGGAATGAATCTGGTAACAGAGACCATTAGCTGCACATACAGGATATTTAGTAGTGTCAAGTCATGATTGTGTGTCATATGCTTTTATTTAATGGCTCTCCAGTTAGACTGCTTGTGAGAGTCATTTCTTATTTCTCCATTATCTGTTTGGTTACTAATTCTTAGTTGTCCTCCGTAGCAGTAATACCACACTCCCATGTATTTCTGATTGGACATAGTACAGCCTTAATAAAATCAGGATCCCATGCAAATTGGTCTAAACCCTTTACAGACAAAACTGTCTCTTCTGAATTGTTGGGATCATGTTTCTCTCCAGTGAAGTAGATGAAATAAGCATCTTTATTGCTCGTAGTAAGAGAGTGCATTGGAAAGCACTCTCTGCAGCAAGCTCTCACAGAATGAATGATTTAAAATGTCCCCAAATCCTTGGAAGAAAAGTCACATTCCAGGGGGCTCAGCTGCAGTGGCGTTTAACAACCATGGACTGGAATTTTGTCAGTCACCCTAAGTCAAGAGAGTAAAAGATGCAGATGTTCAGAGATGGGAAACTTCCAAGAATTATTTCAAGAGTTGTCTTTGGCAAGTCCTGAGGTGGCTTCTTTCCTTCTGAGCCAGCACAGGA
The DNA here is from genome assembly GCF_951394365.1 of Tetrao urogallus. Taxonomy (NCBI): domain Eukaryota; kingdom Metazoa; phylum Chordata; class Aves; order Galliformes; family Phasianidae; genus Tetrao; species Tetrao urogallus. Next base: position 38,067,436 of record NC_136818.1, read on the forward strand.
GGAATGCCTTGGCATATTGTGAAAGGCTGTCGTGCTGAATGGGCTTAACCTGCAGATGTCTTAGAAAGATAAAGGGCAAAAAGAAAATCGGGTGGATCTTAACCCTTAAGTTTCACTGAAGGTCAGTGAGATCCCATTTAGCTGCTGCCTTCTGGAAGCAACAGTAAATTGCTTTAGTTTTTAGAAATTAATGATTGATGCATACAAAAGTTCTGTGTCTGGGCGGGCCCAAAGGAACTGATATCTCAGTGGAATGCCAAACTCCTAATTGCCAGAGCTCTGTTCTGAAGAGCCTTACAAAGATCATGTACCATGACCAGAAAATCCCCCATTCAATTGGGAGCAAGAAGCTGGGATTGGCAATGGAGAAGATCATATATTCCTCAAAGCAGAAGATACCATTAAAAGCATTTGTATAAGCAGTCCTCTACTTTAATAGATAAGATCATTGCTTTAATTTGGTTGCTTGTGAGTACCAATCACAGCCTAATACTGTGCTTACAGGAACAAGATCCAAATCTGCTCTTGGATCCCTGGACTGAGCAGTCTCTTGCTTGACTCCAGATTCTGCTGACAGGGAAAGATGGCATGCAGGTTTTCAATGCCCCTGAATCCCAGTGGCCATGGACTGGGACTGTGGAGCTGTAGGTTGGAGCAAACTGCGGGAAGGGTCTGCAAACCAGAAGACCACTATATATAAAACTGAAGCCAGCATTGGGATGGAAAGCTGCCAGAGATTAGGCTGGCCTTTGCAATTGCCTTGATTCATTGGTGAGCCTGGAGCATCCTGTGCTCTTAGAATTGTAGCAGACACTACAAGAGATGTATATACTGGTGTGAGCAGAGAAAAACAAATTGGAGAACTAAAGCAGCAAAGAACTTTGTCCTCTGTATGTTGTCTACTGCAGCAGGTCAACCAAAGTCAAGAAACTGAAAGTGAATTTACTAGAAATGTGAAAGGAAAGTGCTTAGGAAATAGTTATTAAAGCTTTTGCATAATGTTAGTTAGTTAGTCTTACTTTACTAAAGCTCCATGCCCCTAAAAATGGCACTTGTGAATGTGTTTACAGGAAATTCCCTGCTCAGCCAACTAAAACATTGTAATATTTTTGCACTTTTCTGTTACCTGCCTTTCTGTTTCTCATGTGCCCCAGCCATGGGTGTGTTACTAACAAGGACCACATATGAACCAGTTCAGAGTAGAAAACCACTGTGTAAAAGCAACCAAGGCAGGTATTTTGATACAAACAGTAACCATGAGCAAAGCTTTGCCAGACACTGCCCTTTCCTGGCTGCTCAAGAAGTTCATCGTCACTTAAGGTGGGTGGGAGAGACTTCAATGAAAAAAGCAAGCAGTCCTTCATTTCAACGCGGCCAGCATGAGCATCCAGCTCGAGCAGTGCTGCCCTGCATGGCAGTTGTGAGGTTTCCACAGCACTGCATTTTGTTCAGATTGTTTAAGGATGCAATTTATCACTTACTTTAGTCCTTTGAAGTTTATTAAGCATAAAAACTAAACTTTCCAAAGCAAGGGAAAACTCATCTACAGGCTTGGTTAGAATAACAGTTATTTCAGGGAATGTCAAATTTATACGTGGGAGGGCACAACTCTGCTAATTGACAAGGAGTTCTGATCCTCTGCAGAGGCGGAATTGGGTAAAGCTGGACAAATGTTTGTGTAAATACTATTATTTTTAACAGTCTAGAGGAGATGGACACCAATAAAGGTGTCCAGTGACTTCAGAGGAATTCCCCTTTCACCTTAAGGAAAGTTGTGTTTGCTGTTGTTTCAGCTTGAGTATCAACTTTGGATTTGGCTCATAGTTAATGAGACTTTGATTCTGAGGCTGCTGTGTTCCTTTTGAAAATGGGCACTGTGCTTCGTAGTAGCATGGGCATGTTTAAAAAGGGGACTTGCTGTCCTTCTCTTGCTGACTAATCCTTTGCTTTCATTCAGAGATTCTGCCACAGCCCCACTGTACTTAGTCAAAGATGAAGTCCTGGCCCAAAGCCTTGCGAGCCAGCTGGGCTGGGCTTTCTAGGAGGGCATAGTGCAGCTCACAGTGTAGCTCTGAGCACTTTTATTCCCTCAGCCTGTGAGGCTGCCAGGTTACATTTGATAAAAGGCCTCTTGCAACAGCCCCTGGGGGACCTTTGATTCTGGGGAGCAATCGAAAGGCAAGGGCTTTCTGGCCATGCCTTGTTCTTCTGCCTGTCCCAATGACCCATAACAAAAGTGTGGGAGGCAGGACCAGAAGTAGCTTTCCATCCAAGCTTTCCTTTACAGCCTGGGACTTGATCCAATGATTTTGACCTTTCAGGTTGCAGAAGGAGCATCCTTTAATATTCCCAGGAGTTACAGCTCATTATGATTCCTGTTCCTCAACCCCTTCAGTAAAAATAATAGACTGAAGTGTGGATAGCTTGGGGAAGAGATGTTGTAAGGACTTCAAAATGAACTTTTTTCTTCAGATGAGTGTTTAGTTTCATTTCATTAATTCATTTGTGCCAAATTTATCTGCACTACTAAGTACTAGTAGTGAGTTGGAGCTGGTGCTGATGTTTTCTGAGAACTGCACGAGCAATGAACTTGGAGGAACTGTAACGATACCAAATGCTAAGTCGCCAGCCAGCCTTTTTGGCTTCAGAGAATGATTTCAGCAAAGGAAGGATTTTCCTTTTATGTAGAGCTAGAAAGAAATACCTTTTACCCTGTAATATTTAATGATGGTAGCTATCTCCTCTTGTTTAGATTAAAATTACAGGCCTCAGATTGCAAGTTGTAATATTTGTTTTCTTCTGATTGCTGCCTTTAGCTCCTCAGTAAATGCCATTGACTACTCTGTGGGTAACTCCAAAGAAGCCTCCAGGGCTGAATATATTAAAATCCACAGCATTCCACAGAAAATGACAAAATTCTCCCCAAATTGCCCCCACAATTTTCCACTGGCCTTTTTTATGAGCTGCAGGCAGAGGAGGGTGATCTATTGTGCTTGTCCTATTCCTGCTTTTCTTCCTGTTTTAAATATAGCGGAATATATAAAATAATGAAGTGGTATTCAGAAACAATTCTTTTGCCAGGTCTTCCATCTGTTATTCTGTATAATCCTAATTTCTGTACAAAAAACAGAGCCGTGGTATGCAACTCAATATGTTACAAGATGTTTATTTTCATCAGAGTAGTCCAATAAAATACATAGCTCAAATATTAAGATTGGAGTATGTTAAGATTTCACTACTATTTGATCTATATATTCTACTGACATAAATGGATAAAAATAAACAGCTTGTAACCTATAAAGTTACAGACTATGCTTTTGTGGATTTACAGAATTCTGTGGTGGATTTGGGTTTTGCAGCAGATTTATTTTCTCTAATTCAGTTAAAATAACTACGTAATCATTATTTGTGCTGAGTACGGGTCTAGCTTCATTTTCATAATTCACCGTGGGATTTGTCTGCATAACTTCTTATGGTTAATGACCCTATATTGATTGAGATTCTCTTTTGTGAGGCTGGATTGCTTGTGACTTGATAATGAATCAGTCAGATCTCTCCATTTTAGAGCGAGAGAAAATAGGCATAGTGTTAACTTACCAAAAAAAAAAAAAGAAACCCAACACCCAGAGCTTTGTGCGCTCTATATATTCTGTAGGGGCTTTTATTGTTCTTGTAGTACATGCTGTTCTGAAAGTGTCACACATGCATTTGTTGTTGTGAACTCAAACGCTGTAGAATCTGTAAAGATGCAAGATTAAATTTTCCATTGCCATTTTTACAGATAACAGCCCGTCGACAATGGAAACATATTTATGATGAATTAGGTGGTAACCCTGGAAGCACAAGTGCTGCTACATGTACTCGCAGACATTATGAAAGGTAAGATAACGAATCTGAAATGCTTGTTTAATAATGAAAAAATTAATTTGGAGAACCTTCAAAGCATTTTATAAAGAACTAGAGAAAGAGAGAGAGAGAGAGAGAGAGGTTTCTTAAAGATACAGTAAATTTTCCCCCAACAGCTTAGTCAGATAATCCATTGTAATTTAAACCACAATATATGTCTCCAGTGGCTAAATACATAAAACAAGCATCTATTTTCTTTGGTACATATCTTAATTTTTACAACCGATTTCCGGGTAAAGAAGCTGAAAAATTGAGCAAAACATACTCAAGGAGAAATGAGAAATGAGCTAATTGATGCAGACACTTGTCTTCTGTCGGTTTTTAGGAATACCAATTAAGCAAATTGTGGTTGTGATCAAAATAATGGGGCAGCCCACAATGCAGGGTGCTGTTAATGTTGTAGGTCATGCAGAGCACTGCATTCCTCTTCTTCACTGCATTCCTTCCCTCCTCCCTGCCTGCAAGCTGCTGCCAAACACTCTTTCTCTGCAGCCATTGTTGCTGGTCAGAACTGTTGATTTCTTATTCTTCCCATGTAGATAATAACTTCCAGGGCTTGTGAAGCCAGCATGCACTGAATAGAATACTGGAGCTGGAATGTTGTTTTGGTTTACTTAGATTTTTAGAAACAACCCTTTTTTTTCTTTTTTTTCTTTTTTTTTGTAGACAAGAAAATTTTAGTGCAATCTTTGCAATTTCAGGCTCAAATAAGGAAAGTCCAATCTCTTGTTCCAGAGTGTAAACAAGTTATGGTGCTGGGCTCAGGAAAAGGCTGGTCTTGCTGTGCACAGAGCTGTGCATGTTGGGCATTTTCTCACCCTTTTTTCATGCTTTATATGTTGGCCACTCCGAGGGAGATGCTGCCCACACCATGGAGAAAAAGGCTCATTGCTGTCCTTTACAGGTGGCAGCTGTGGCATGAGGGCCTGGATGCACGAAGAAGTTCCATCTAATGCATTATAACAGAATTTGGAGCCAAACAGTGGGGCAGATTGTGTGAGCTGCTATACATGTCAGATGGGCTTTCCTCTGCCGTTGCGTTGCTGACGGATGTTATAGATTGCCCTAGTTGACTCATCAGATTGTCTGGACTCGGCTCTTCCCCTCCCTCATTTCAGCTCCAAGAGGCTCAGGTCTTCCTCTTGCACACAGGCCAGCTGATTGGGTTAAAGCTGGCAGCCTGAGCTTCCCTTGGCCAGGTGTACCTTGCAGAACCCTGTTTTTTTTTTTGCCAGAGGAGACCCAAGGCATGCTGAGAGTTCAGGCTCTGCGGCTTCAGGGCATGCAGGAAGCAAGTGTTCCTGGGCTTGGTGCTGAAATTCAAGATTCACTGAGAGAACAGTTCCTCGCTAGCTACGGAAAGTAAATGAACCATTCACAGATGCATGATGAACCCCCCTCTCTTTCTTCTACTTTCATGCTAGTGTATTTTGTACATGCAAAACCCTGGAATTGTGCTCTTCTTCTCATTGATGCCTAGAGACTCCTTCCTGTGACTTACTCAGCAGTTACTTAGGGATATGCTACAAAGTACCACAATCTGTTGTGCTCACTAGAAAAGCTGAGCAGATTCATCATGCCTTCAAGGTACCACAGCCTTTCCAGCTACCCAAAAACAATTTTGCTTGCCAGGAGTCTGAGGGAGGAGACAGCTTTAGCTGATGGTCGAGATGAGTCTTAAGACATCGAAGAGCTCAAATGTGAGCCCTTGGGTTCCAGAGCCAGGCGTAATTCTGACATGAGGCAGGACCTATTGTTCAGGTATCTGTGGCTGGCTGTCAAAAACATTTTTGATGTTAGACCCTCTTTTTCCACCACAGGAAAGCTGTATGGAGCGTCAGATTTGGAAAAAAAGTAAATGAAATTGTCATGGTTTGTTTCAGCTGGTAATTCTAACCACAGCACCTGTAAATGTAATGTTCATTTCTAGCCAATGCACTCAGATGACATTTAATCTAAAGCTAGAACTGCAATGCAGGAATACGCATTAATGATTCAGGACGCACATACATTTTCTAACTTGAAGGTGAGTTGTAAAGCTAAACTGGAAATTGAATTAAGCTGGGAAGTAAACGTTGAACAAACCTCATGATTTTTCCTTTCTGGATCCCAGTGGCCTTCTTACTGGAGGCAGAACATGCAGCTCCCTGGTGTCGCTGGTGCTGCTGTTTGCATCATCCCTGCCATCCGTCTCCACAACTAGATGCCAAGGGCACCATGCTGTGGTAACTAGGTTTTCTCAAGTTGGTAGAGAGGCTACCAGCTGTTTGTACTGGCTTGAGCATATCAAGGCTGCATCAATGGCAGTGACCTTCCTGTGACAGCATTAGGATACTGAAGAGCGTAATGCACGTGGCTCCCACGTGGCCTCCCAGACGCTCCTCCCAGCGCCCCACTGCAGGCTGGGTTTTCAGACCCTGTGCCTGGTTCAAAGAAAAGAGAGGAAAAGAATCAGAAACTGTACCAAGGTGGCAACACTACAACCAAGCCAAAGTATAGGAGTGCTGGTGTGGTCAAGGGCAGGCAGCACTCTGCTCCCCAGCACACATCACGGCAGGAGAGGCTGCAATGCCTGCCCCTGCTGGGCTCTGGGTGGCAGGCAGCTTGGGGAAGTGATGGCCTTGTTCCTCCCGCAGAGGGGAGATTCTGCATGCCTTATCAACTGATTCATTTCAGGCAGTATGGTTTGCGTTTCCAGTAACTGTTTTCATTTTAAAACAAAGCAAGGTAGTAAGTGTTTCAGTAAGTGTTATTTGTGCATTAGTTAGACAACTTCTGTTTTATTAATGAGTGTAATAATGAAAGTGCAGGTTGCTGAGTAGAAGTAATGGGTGTTTTTATTTAAAGCATAGCAGGTATCGCGTAATGCCAGTGAATGTGTTATTGTCACTGTAGGCATGGCTGGTCTGAACCTGCCTCAAATTGGGTTGTTTCAGGTAGGCCCCAGCACTTCATAAAATGTCTTTGTCAGCCTAGTTTCCCTTCCAAACCTATCCATCTCTGTCAGTTTTTAATATTAGTACCAGGCTCTTGGCTATAGTCCATTAGTACTGTACTTAATTGCTCATGTTACAGATGATTACCAATATAAAAAGCATTAATGTTTTCCCATCGTGGGGCTGTTGCTCTCTCTGTGGTTCGGGCTGCGCAGAGCTGAGGAGTTGTTGTTTTTTGGTCATTACTGTTTGTGCTCTGTGCAGGCGGTTCCCTTGCTGTCTGTGTCAGCTGTGTTGGCCTGGGCCTTCCTGAGGAGCGTGAGCCCTTGTCAGTGCCCCATCTCCCTGTTATCAGCAAGCCCTCAGAAACAGCCGCTCTTCTGCGAAGAGCTCTGCTCCCCACCGCCTTCCCCCCTAATGCAGATGTGGGTTTCACATGCAGGGGCTGAGGTTTCTTTCGCTTTTACACAGAACACATGATCATCAGCTTTAATTACCCTGTGTAAACGATAGGCTGTGTTTCTGCAGCACCAGTGACGTTGCTGTTAGGGGTTTTTCATAAATATTACACCTCCACCCCCTCAAAAAAAAAAAAAAAAAGAAAAAACAACACAAAAGCCACGACCAACTTGCTATTTCGCAAGGTATAAAAAGTTCCAAATAAAACGCTAGCAATTGCATGTTGGGGCCTTTTTGTGCCTCAGAGCCTGGCTGTCTTTCATCTCGGTTTCCTCCGAAGCAAGCTCCGTCCAGCAGCTACGGACAAATGTGCAGGGCTGGGGCACCTGGTGTGAAGCAGTGTGCAGCGTTGCCCCTCAGCTGTGCGGTGGCTAAATGTGTTGTGTTGGAAGATGCCATGGCCAGCAGTGGGTAGTCCCTGAGGGCTGCGGCCTGTCTGGGTGCTGCAGAGCCATGCAGGAGCTGGACTGTGCCGTGCCCTGCTGTACCATGGGGTAGGTAGCTCACGGCCTGACCCTCATGAGCCACCAGAGCCTCGGCCACTCAGCTGTCCTGGTCAGACCCAGGTGGCAGGGGTCCATGGCAGGACTCATCTCTCTGCAAATTTGGATAGCCAAATGGCAGCTTGCTCTGAAGCCGTGGCTGCCAGGACACTGTGGGGATCAGGTGATGGAGAGGGGACCTCAGTAGGCAGTAGGGCATTGCAGCTCTGCATGGTGGTTGTGCCATGCTTTGGGGACAGACTCCTGGGGTCTGTGGATCCTGGGCACCTGCAGTGCATGCTGTACGTCTGTCCCCTTCCAGCAGACTGAAAACGGTGAGATGCAGTCTCCAACTTGAAGCCCATTCTGACATTTTTCAGTCTTAATCACACACAAAAATATTATGTATTATCAGAAACATAAGGCAGGTCAAAATAAGTCCCTTATATGGTTTCCCTTTAAGAACCATGAAGTTTCTCTACCCTAAGGATATTGTGAAGTAATTCAATATGCAAGGAGAGTCCTGCATTGCTTACAAATGCTGCATGGTTTTGTTAAGGCGTTCAGATAATTTTGGTAAAGTTTAAGCGTTTTGGTGGAGCTTTGTAGGAAATAGCAGCTGGTCTTTTAGGAGGGAAGGAAAAATAGGAGCCTTTTAGAGCATATAAGTGAAAATGTTTATGGTAGTCTTCTAATATATGTTGTAATTTATCTGAGGTTTTGGTTTACATCGCTAAGTGTGAAAACATCCTCAGGCAAAAGTTAATCAAGTGTTATGTCATCCTGTAAACTACAGCTAGCTCTTTGTTTGACCCCAAAAAACTTGCCAGGCAATATTTTTTTCTTGTAATACCAACTTGTTTTTATTTTTGTGTTCACCCCACTTTCCTGCCCTCCTCCCACTACAGCTAGTTACAGACTCCCAGAAAACTTTTAAAGTTTCAAACTGTCTCAGTAGTTTTCCATCAAGCATGAATTTAAGCCTGAAGACAGATGAGGTATCGTAGCCCTCTTTTTCTTTTCCTACTTTTTTTGAGTGTCTTTTGTTTTTTGTTTTGGTTATTTTTTTGGTAAATAAAAAGAGGTTTCTACTTGAGATTTTCTGCCCTCAGGGCTTTATCATTAAGATTAAATAACTTCACTCTCAAGCATACCACGGAACAAACATATTTTCAATTATGTGAGTAACAGATGCTGTAACAAAGGAACTATTGAAAATTCAGAAAGCTTCCCCCCTCCCCAAAATTTAAAAAGTATCAGATGACAGAGGAATGTAATTGTTTACCATTAAAAAACAGATCCTTAACTGTCCATTCAGAACATCTGAGAACACGCTGTTTTTTCAAAATTTCTTCAGAACTGGGTTTCCAGCCTGGTAGACTTAGTGGCCAGGACTAGAGTCGTCGGGTGAGCTCATCAGATGATCAAGTATTCTCTTCCAGAGACTGCAGGCTGATGGTCTCTCTCCCTTGTGGGGAACTGTTTCCCCAGCCACATCTTCCTTTCTACCTGGGGTCTTGCCCCAGAAGGGCTTGCAAGTTTTGTAGAGTGATCTGGGGAAGCTTCTCTGTCCTCATCACCCTTTGCTGTGCACTAAATCTGGAATGGTTGCTTGCTTCCCTTCACTGAGCCATAGGATGGAGAGTGTCTGAACTTGCATCGCCTGACAGTGCAGCTAAATCAACAGCTGTTTGTAATGTCACTAATTTCTAGTTTACCTAAAACAAAGTGCCTTTGAATTCTCTCACAGCAGTGCAGTTCCCACCTTTCAGCAGCGAGCTGTTCTCATTACCCACCAGCACTCCCAGTGGGCTGTGAGGAAAGTTGTTGATGAAAGGATGAAAGAGCCATTTCTTTAAGGAAGGGAAGTTCTTTGCGAACAAAATCGAACTCAAACATATTTTGCCTTTGCTGATAAAATACATGCCAGTTTTGTACTTCAGACGTATGCAAATAGTCCTATTGCTATTGTATTCTGAATGAAAGCATGCAGGCTTGCTTTCGTAACCCCTGGATTGTACAATGCAGCACAGGGAAATCAGGCTTGATTTCCTCATTGTGTTTTATATTCCCATTTCAGAAAACAGGCTAAGATCTTAAGAGTTTGGGTTATTCCTCCCCCCTGTTCTCTGCTGGAAAATGGTCACTGGTGCCCAGAGAGCTGTCTAACACTCCTGTCAATCCTCACCAGCTGATTGCTGTTGAAGGTGACTTGTTTCCTGTGACAGCATTGCTCCAAGATTTATTCCTTTTAAAGGATATCGGTGTACAAAAGACAAGCCTTCTTTGGGGATCAGAGCTAGGGTGTTCCTGCTGGTCCCTTAAAACAGCCAAATGCTTTGCCGTTGGGTTTCCAGGAAGAGAATGAGGCTTCTGCAACTGAGGTTATCGATTGGAGGCCCTCTGCCCTGGGACTGCCTGCCTCTGCGTGAGGACTGTTGCTGAGTCGCCCCAGCTCAGTGCCGCTTGTCTTGGCTCCATGCTCACAGGGCTGACGATGGCTCTGCCTTACTGCTCTCAAGGACCTAACAGAAAGATCCCTTAGTGAACCTGGCAGAACAGTGGTCTTCTCCCCAGTTGTGCCTTCAGGGGAAGGAGTCAAGACCCACTCACCTGTGAGTTAGTATGCCCCGGAGGGAAGTATTTTCCAAACTCCTACCAGCAAGGTGATTTGTTGCCTGTCCCTTCTCAGTGTTTCTGAATCTGAGCATTTACTGTTCTCATGATTTACATTAGCATCTAAACCTTGCATAATCTCACTAATCCCCTGGCCCCCAGATAACCACTGGCAGTGAGTTCCATGGGTTAACCGATGGTTGTGTTCATTCGGTAGAGCAGATTTAAGTCTTTTTCCATTCTCATTGCAAACAACTTCCTTAACCTTCTTGCCTGGAATGGAAAAGGGGCAGTGTCTCCCAAGTAATGGGCTCTGGTATTTTATGTGCTTCCAAGATTATTCTTGTGGCTGGGAGGCTCCCTTGCGCACTGTTTTGTATTGGGCTTGGAGCCCTTGAGAAAGGAAGATGATGTCAATAGGAGGCATGTTGGAATATTTTATTCTGCCAGAAAGAAAACAAAAATAAACACTGAGACAAACGGTATAAAAATACTGTAGGGGTTGTGTTGAATTGCCTCCTGCCCTCCTTCCCCCAGTGCAGCCCATGGACAGAGCACTGTGTCACGGGCATATGGTTCCTCCCTGGCCGGAGCACCCTGTAATATCCACGCACAGTGGGGAGAATTAGAGAGGAAACTGGCAGCCTTAACATTTAATTTCCTTCCTCTTTCTGGGTTGGTCAGATCCTTTGCATTATTGTAACTATTTTTTTTTATCATGTCTATAAATAGACGTGCTCTTACGTATTACGTGAAGCAGAGTTGGGCCAAAAAAATCATTCATTCTTTATAATCAATACATGAAAATGCAGTGGTTATTGGCTCAGATTAGACCTTGTATTGTTATTTCTGTAGCTGGGGAAAAAAAAAATGTTGACTAATAAAGATTAAGGACTTTTTTTTTCTTTTTATGAAATGCTAATGATGAAGACATGTTTGATATACTGTGAAATACATTTCTCTAATGTGAAGTTTCTGCTTTTTGTTGAGAAAGATATTCAGTCCCTGGAGGATTTTAGAATTTGTAAATATAAAATTATCTGCTTCAGTGTTTTTCAAAAAAATGTTGGCAGAAAGCCAGATTACTTACATTACTGTAATAGATTTGCTGACCTCTGACATCTGCTGCAGAGAAGTACATTGAATTTTTCATAATATCAGATGATGCAGATCTGAAAACTCAGTACACTGCACCATTATTTAATTCAGGACTTAGTAAAGCAAAATCTTTTTTTGAGTAGCAGTTTATACGTGATTAAACTTAATATTGCCGATCGTAATAAATCAGGATTAGTATAGTACTGATTTGTTAATCTAACTTGTATTGATTTTAAGTTGTCTTTATTTAAAAAAAAAAAAAAGACTCGCTTTTCACAGTGACTGAATTTAATAAGAAGCTCTGTGATAGCAAAGACTCCCCTACTGTTTCTGCTCTTGGCTGGAAAATGTTATTCTTGTATTATTCCAGGAAAAAAAAACCAAAAAAAAAAACCCTCATGCTGCTAAAAATCTGCTGCCTGTGGAAAGATTTTTTAATACACTAGCGCTTACATATTCTATTTATGTTAATTGACTTATAAATAATACATTTTATTAATCTTAATATTGGAGTCTTGATCATGATAAAGACCCTTTTATTTGCTCTCCTCGCAGGCTTCACAAGTAAATATTCCTTCGACCACAGAACGGCCCCCCTTTCCTCCTCCATAAGTACTTTGATACTTCCCCCCACCGCCAAAGACAGCCCCGTCCAAAGCGCTGACAGTGCGGGTGTTGTTTCTGAGCGGAGCACGTTTGAGGTGTCGAGGCGCATTTTTGTGAGCCCCGTCCTTCCTTTCCTTGTGCAAAGATTGATTAAATCTTACCTGCGCTGCAAATATTTGACAAAAATCCTGCGTTCGTTTCAGACATGTCACATTCTGCTAAACTATTTGGATAATAGCAGATCGCATTCTTCCTGCGTTGGGCAATATTGACCTTAACTTGGCTGTGCAGCGAGCGGTAATGGCATGTGAGCCGGAGCTCTAACCGTTCTGAGAGCTGCCTTAGCTTTATTACTCCTGTGCTATAAAAGCTTCTAATAATCAAATGATAAGATCATATCCTGTGGGTAATTGTGTTGTACCATGACAGGATAACTGAAAAAACACTCAGTGAAAATTGTAACCAGCGGAAGTCTCAACACGCAGAGCGTTCTTGTGCGGTTGGGCTCCGTGTGCCGCCTTGCGTGGGATCCCCCGTGCCCCCTGCACCCACAGCGCTCCGTGCGCCAGGCGGTGTGCTGGGAGCGAGGCGGAGAGCTCCTCCAACAAGCCATCCTTGTGTTTTGGTTCCGTTTTACCTTAGTCATGCCTGCTTCCAGATACAAGAAACATTTAATTCCAGATTTCCTGCTGCTGGCTCCAGGCCTTTGACCGGCGATGTGAAATGTATTTTTACTGCTGTCGTACTGCCAACTGCTGAGCTCAGTGAAAAATAACTAAAATGAAAATGTTGTACTCCCACGTGAACTCAGGATAAGAAAAGGAAATTTTAAGGCACAGTTGCTAATTAGCACCAAAGCTAATGAGTTCTGGTGAGGTGCACCACAAGGAGGAGGAGCTCTGGGAGGCCGGCTGGGAGGTGTGCAAGCACTCGCCATTGCTGCAGCCCAGGCCCAGCTGTGCCTGGAGCCCCCCATGTACCATCTTTGCAGCAAGGCCCACCATTGGGCCACAACCACGTGCCCTCCTTGCAGCAAGGCACACCAGTGGGCCATGGCGCCTGCTTGCACAGCACTTGGACGCTCTGAGGGCCTGTTGAGGGGAGGTGGGAATTTGTAACGGGCAGTGTGTTTCTATGGAAACAAAACAAAGCCAAACAGTCGCCTCGCAGCGCTAACAAGTATTGTCATAAAACGTGTTTTTATTAAAAGCGAGTTTAAATATTTAACACATGGCAGAGCGACATCAGTGTTGCCCTATGTGAAGCCCAGCCTTGCCTCGAGTCAAGTCCGAAGAACGCTGTGCAGCACAGGGAGGTATCCGGTGCTTGCACGAATATTTGTGCTTTGTGAGTGAAATTCAGCAGCCTCAAGTATGAACAAGATTATTTTTTTCTGATTCTGCTTAGTTATGCTTTTTATTATATAAACATTAACTGTAATATTACAGTGGGAAACAGGTATTTGGCAACTACATATTATTTTGCTAAGTTTGCATAGAGGGAGCAGTTTCCAGTTTTAGCAGCTGTAACATGTTTAAACTCAGTTTGTAATGGGATCTGAAGATGAATATTCCCTGTGGGCTCTGCTTAGCTTCATTACTGGAGCCCTGCCAAATTCAGGGCTAGAAAGTATTATTCACGCCTCTTTGCACATACCATGTCAGAGCATGCTCAGTTAATGAATTTTGGTTCTAATATAGCATAAATTAGGTTTATATTTTAACATAATTTATGTTGTATTTTATTAAAATGTAAAATATTATGATCACAAGCAATCTAATTTCTGCTCTCTTAAGCCCAAACTGTGTTTGAACATCTAAGTATGTAAATCAAAATTGCATGCTTAGGAGCTGATTCTAGGATAACAAACGAATATCTGAACCAAAGAGGTTTCTGCCTTGGAGTCCTAGATTAAAGATAATTAAGGATTCCTGGTATTTGAACAGATTTATGTTGTTTATAAGCAAAGTACATTTTCCTCGCAGAGTCAACTTGTCTTAAAAAAAAAAAAAAAAACAAATTATGTTTGCTGTATTAAAGTTCATATTTTTAAAGTCTCAGTCTTGTATTAATCCCACAGTGAGTCATTAATCATACCAAATGCATTATAAAAACTTTAATCACTGAAGTTGAAACTGAGATTGTAATGCAATCCATCCCTTTTAATTATATCAGTTATTTTTCCTTTCAGATGAAGAATAGCAAAGGGAAAACAGATAGATTAAAACTCAGAGCGTTTGATGCTTTTGGGGGAGAATATTTTCTGTTTGTGTTTCTTTCTTTTTTTTAAAGCGATTCTGTATGCTTTGTGGAGGAAGGTTCCACTGCTCAAAATTCTTCCACTTTTAACTCTTTAAGAGAAAAGACTCATTTGGGAAGGCAGGGACCGTGGTGACTGTCACCCTTTGAGGGTGTGTTTGGAAGGGTCAGGTTGGGCTGGCACTGCACCATGCTGTGTGCTGTGCGTGCTGTTGCAGGTTTCCATACTCGAATGTCTTCCACCCAGTTTCTGGCATTTATCCTTGCACTCGGGGGAGCCTCCAGCCTGGAAATTGTATAGCTGTTATCAGGTTGGCTGTGGCTTTGGAGGTGTTTCCTTGGGGTTTGCTGCGTGCTTTTAAGGGTTGGGAGAAAAAATAAAAGTAAATGGTTGTGTTTTTTTTTAATCAGCCACTAAAACACAGTGGCTCTTATCCTCATCTGTACAAATTGGTGTGGCTGTGTGAACCACTGCAGCCTTACTGACAATTGATATGCGCCAACTCCACTCAATTTATGCCACACGGTAATCTTGCCAAATAAATTGATTTATCATACTTGGATTTGTAGATACAGAGTTTACAGTGATGCTTTTATGCCACGGAAGAAAATAGATATATTAAGTAAACTGCTCACAGTAGATACATTTTATTCTTTGCTAGAAAAGCAAAACCTGATCAATTATTTGTTCCTTAATCCCCTAGATTAATCCTGCCGTATGAAAGATTTATTAAAGGAGAGGAAGATAAGCCACTGCCTCCAGTGAAACCTCGAAAACAGGATAACAGTTCCCAGGAGGGTGATGCGAAAACAAAAGTGTCTGGAACAAAACGCATCAAAAATGAAAACCAAAAGAGCAAGAAGGAGAAAGATAATGCACAGAAACCCCAAGATGCATCTGAGGTTGGTTGCTTCTCTGCTTTTCAACTTTTCAATTAAAAAAGTGCTGTTTTAATCAATCAAAATTCAGTGATAAAATACATAATTTAAACTGGAGAATCCCGAACAGTTGGCCTTTGAGTTTGCTCAGCAGTAGAAATTCAATTGGTGTGGTACTATCTCTGTTGTGATTTTGCAGGGTTACAAACAGCCACTGGTTAGCTCCATATTGCTTAGGAGTGATGGCAGAAGACCAAGCTCTAGATAAAATAAGTATCATTTGTGCTCATTGTGTTACACAGTGGTCACCACGAAAAGATCAGCATCTGCCAAAAGGAAACCACACAACTACTACAGTTATTTCCTAATCTTAAGTATAGGGTGCAGGAACCTCTAATACTGCTGATAATGTTGTGGTAACTGGGTATAGCTGGTCTTCATAGTAGTAACATCTGGATTAGCCCTTCTGCACTTACAGATGTATGCACATATCCATCAGAAAACATATCACTTCTCAGGATTTTTATCATGTTATACTAAATTTCTCTTTAGACTCAAAGGTCAAATTTTGAGCAAACACCTGCCAAGTTTTAACTGAGACTAAAGTCTCTCACGTACCACAGATGGTTTTCAGCAGAGATGCTGCTAACCTGCTTCACATGGGCAGGTCCTGGTTTCCACATAGAATCACATTATGTGTGCTCATGGGACAGCTCCAATTTTGTGTTCACAGCCCATGTAAAGATAGATCAGTGGAATTCATACTTGTCTGCAGATTAAGGGTAAGTTTCATATGTTGCTCAGTGCTATAACACTAATGGGCATTTTGCTCCAGAATTTCCTAAGCATGTCTTTTGCCCATCTGAGCCACTCTGTGTCCTCCTTGCACCTTGTGTAAGTGAGACCTTGAAGCTCCTTGCACACAACTAAATACACAAGATGTTGCTTTTTCTGTCTCAGTCTGCCAGATCGCAGCAGCTTTCAAGGCGTTGCAGTGAAAGTAAGTATTTAAAGAATGTTGAAACACATGACATGCCCGGCAGACTACGGCTGCTCCCTTGCCTTCACTGCTGTCTGGCAGGTACATAAGTCCTGTTTCTAAACCAGTTTGAAATCAGTATTGAGTCAACTACCAACAACTCTCCTCCTTGTTGCTTAAAAAAATCACAGAACTAGTAAGCATGGATGCATTTGAGAATTTGCATGTTGTTTCAAGAACAGAATATTCTGATTTTGATGTCCCACTACCATTTTAAGTTGTTCTTACACTGGAAAATGTCATCTGAGGTCCAAACCAGAATTTGTTTTCAGTTGCCTTGATCAACAGCATCTTTAATGTCAAATGTAAGAGTGCTCTACAGAGAGGGATTTTTATTTTCTCTTGCACTGTAATTTTAAAGCAGAGAACACTGCTGGGGGAAAGCTCCTCTGCTTCTGATTGCAAATACCTGAAGTGCATATAGCCTCCTTAAGTCAGGGGAACATTGCAACACAGATTGCCCAAAGCAAGGAAGTGCAAAGCTAAGGCTTATGCTCCCTTCCCCTGTCACTCCTTTGTGCCCACTTGTTTACTGTGGGGTCTTAGATCAGCAAGATACCTTACATACTGTTGGTACTGCCACAGTTAAGCACAGCATAACAAGCCAGCAACAGAGCATCAGCCTTCACTTTGAATTTCCTTGCTTTTGTTGTTCCCTATCTCAAACTTCCTGCTGCTTAAACTGCAGTTATTTTTGTGTGTGGTTTGCAGGAAGAGTTCTTAGAGCTGCACTTATCGGAAGCAGAAGGAGCTGAGCCGAGACAATAAAAATACACAAATGCGGCCATTTCCCACTATAAAATGGTACCTTTTAAAGAAGAATGAATCTCTCACCTCTAGGGTGGATGATGGTGTCCTGCTCCTGTTTAATCAGGGCAGGCAATTAAAAACTGCATCCTTCACACAGGTCACTGTATGGATGGTTGCACGAAGCCAGAGAAGTGAGGAGGCCCACGGGGGTGGACGCTTCCCCCCTAGGCGGGTGCTCATCGGTACTCCTCTGCAGATGGAGCTCTGTGCCCAAGGCATCATCCAGTCTTTCAGGGTGGAGCAGCCTCCAATCTGCTGTGGCCTGGTGGAAGGCCTCACATAGAATCATAGAGTGGCCTGGGCTGAAAAGGACCTCAAAGATCATCTAGTTTCAACTCCACTGCTATGTACGCGGCGCCAACCACCAGACCAGACTGCCCAGAGCCACATCCAGCCTGGCCTTGAATGCCTCCAGGGATGGGGCATCCACAGCCTCCTTGGGCAACCTGTTCCAGTGCTTCACACCCTCTGAGTGGAAAACTCCCTCCTAATATCTCAACCTAAACCTCCCCTGTCTTAGTTTAAAACCATTCCCCCTCTCACCCAGCACAGATTCCGTGGTTGTTGCAGGCCTCCTGCCAGGCAGCAGTGGCAGTGTGTTGTTCACAGGGAGCCTTTATCATTGCGTGTGGATGTGTAGGCGTGGCCCCAGCCAAGCCACCATTTACACCATTCCTGCATATGGCTTCAGAGCAGGCCGTTGCTATGGGCTGAAGGATAACCAAGCTACAATCTTCTCTATATAGAATCTTCTCCAAGCTAGTCTTCTCTATTGCACATTCAACTCATGCAGCACAATGCTGCATGCAGGGGGATGAATGCAGGGGGAGAATGTAACTTTAATTTATTAGGATTGCATTTGTCTTTGTGCTCTTCTCTCTTTTCCTGCCATTGCAATGACATCGTCTCTGTAACAAGATACCAGACAAAATGCTATTAGCCTTAAAATGCACATTTCTCCACAATAGCTGAAACTTCAATCAAAATGTTGCTTAACAGAAACAAAGAGCAGAATGTGCAGTTATTAAATATCATTTATCTTTTTTTTTCCTCCCTGCTTTGCTCATCTGTGTGGTATTTTCCTGTAATTTTATAAGCTCAAGAGACTAGGGATAGTACTTTGTAAAGGACCTAATGATGGTATTTGGACTGCAAAAGGCAGCTATTAGTTTAAAAAGAAGAAGTTACGATGACTAATGGACACTGCAACTAATAGACCAGCCAAACACACAGGAATATTTAAAAGCAGCTGTGAAGAAATAAATCTCTGAGATGATTAGATTCGTTAGGACCTTCTTCTCACTCCTGTGATAGACTGTAGAGCAGCATTTAGATAATAACTTTCTTGATGTGTCTTATCTTTACAACTAAGAAAGAAAACAATAATAATAAAGGGTTCACACAATGCTGCTGTTTTATGACTGTCTTACACCGTGACATGTCAGAAGACAATGAGAGCAGTTTTGAAAAAGGCTGTCAGTCAGCTGGATCACAGATGGGACGCTCTGATGACCTCTGCGGGTCACAGTTCAGCCAGCGACATAATGGGATGAATAGTGTGAATTGTGAACACAGGCTGTATTAATGGTGAAGCAGAAAGGGCTGCAGTCCCGTTGACGATAACATATAAAAGCTACGTTTGTAATAGCGTGCACACGCACTTACGGAATGTTGACAACTTCATTTTAATCCGTTAATAAAAAAATGCGTGTCCTAGTTAAGCTGCGGCAGTGATTTGCTGCCTACAATAGGGATTCCTAGTATGCCATTTCTGTCATTTTCACACTTTAATGCAGAACTGGGTGTGAATGATCTCCTCTGTGATCACTGAATTTTAAGAGCAATGCTAGAGAGCCTGCATTTTCAGCTTCACGTAAGAAAAAATGTTTGGATGTGTGTACTTCTCATAGGTGAAGTTGGCTAGTGCGAAAAATCTTTATAGCCTTTTTGTTTGTGTTATGAAATCTGCTCTCCTGCGTTTGCCTAATTAATTTTAAAAGACTAACCTCAGTGTTCAGTGGTGAAGCCACTGGTGCCTCTAGTCAGGCTACAAACATCTGCTGCTTTGAAATGCCTTACTATGACACTGGCAGCAATAGTACATTTCTAGGAGTATGTTTCTTTGTTTGACTCCAATACCTGCTATTCGAGCTCTTGCATTCCAACAAGGTGATTGACAAGTACATCTCTAGCAGTAGCAAGCAGTGTACTGTATATGTTCTTCTGATCAGTCTGCCAAAATGTACAGCATTCTCATAACTAACTGTCTATTGAATCATTTTATTAGGTTTCATCAGAACAAGAGAAGGATCAAGAATCAGCAGACCAGAAAAATTTCGCAGAACATCCTACAGTAGGAGAGATAAAACAACCCAGTCAAGGCCCTCCACCTCTTTTGCCAGAGGCAGCTCGGCCACTGCCTATGGAAAAGACAGACATGACAGAAAACAGCTCAAGCAGTGAGAAAGCCAAGGAGGAAGTTCCTCATTCGTCATCTTTCTCAAGTATATCCGTGCCCCCGGATGAAGATACCATGCTGGATGCCACTGTCACAAAACGACTGCACTCCTCAGCAGATACGCTGGAAGACACAAAGCCAGAACGAAGGATACATAAAGCTTTTACTGAGAGTTTAGAAAACGAACCTCCAGAAATGCCCTTCTCAACTTTTCCAGTCCAGCTGCCCACTCAAAATGATATGGAAGATGATAAATTGCCAGAGATGGCTGATTACATTGCAAACTGCACAGTGAAAGTAGATCAGCTGGGAAACGAAGATATCCACAATGCACTGAAGCAAGCACCCAAAGTACTGGTGGTCCAGAACTTTGACATGTTCAAGGAGAAAGAGCTGCCTGGGTCCATGAGCGACGACCCCTCTTTTGGTTACACACCACTGCTCTACTCAAAGGGTAATCCAGGCATTATGTCACCCCTGGCAAAGAAAAAGCTGCTGTCGCAGGTCAGTGGGGCAACCTTATCATGTAGCTATCCTTATGGTTCTCCTCCACCTTTGATTAGCAAAAAGAAACTGAACAACAGAGATGAACTGTCATCAAGCCTATCACAAGGTCCCCACGTCCCTAATTCTGATCCCGTAGCAATTAATAGGCCATCGGTCATACAACACGTGCAGAGTTTTAAATCCAAGGAAGAAAGGAAATCAATTAATGATGTTTTTAAACATGACATGCTAAGTAAAGTGGATCCTCAGCGCTGTGATTTTTCACAACATCACCTCAGTTCTCTTGCTGAGTCGTACGTACCGAAGACAGATATCCAGGACTGCAAAGATAAAATGAATGAGAAAAGGGCACTGCAGCACTCCCGTGTGCCCACTTTCTTGGCAGATTTTTATTCATCACCTCATCTGCACAACCTTTATAGGCACACGGAGCACCACCTTAATAATGAACAGACATCAAAGTACCTCCCCCGGGACATGTTCAGAGAGTCTGAAAATATTTCTACTTTTACTCAACACAAACACCAAGAAAAACTAAATTTAAATTATCACCCATCTTTGCATCAGCAAGAAAAAAAGGCAGCAGTGGAAGCCTCTTCAGATGATCAGCCAACAGATTTGAGTCTTCCAAAGAGCATACACAAACAGACTGCAAAGGCTCCTGGCTCCAGTCTCTCTCATTCATCTATGGCCCAGCAAGAAGGCAAAGGTATCTCGCTGTTCCAGGCTGCGAGCAGCCAGGCTGTGAGCCTAGACTGTAACCCCAAAGCTTGCCGCGTGTCCCCCATGGCCATGACTGCCCCTAAAAAACACGGTGAGTTACTCCACAGGTCTGGGAAGCAGGCACAGAGACTGGAGAACCTGAGGAAGATGGAGGGGATGGTGCATCCTATCATTGGCCGCAGAATGAGCCCTCAAAACATCGGAGCTGCTCGGCCTTTGAAGCGAGGCCTGGAGGAATTGGACAAAGTCATTTCGGAAAAAAAAGTCCGAGCTGTCTCTCCTCTGCACTTACCAAAGGAGACCTCAGTGAAAGAAAAGGTTCCCGATGTGGAGGGGGAAGGCAGCAAGTCCCTGCACGGCCTGCATTCAGGCAGCGTTCTGGAGAGCCACAAATTTCCCCTCTCAGCCCCAATCTTCCCAGGCTTGTATCCAGGAGCCCTGTGCACAGGGCTGAACAATCGCCTCCCACCTGGGTATTCCCATCCTTTACAGTACTTGAAAAATCAGACCGTGCTCTCCCCACTAATGCAACCTTTGGCTCTCCATTCCCTCATGGTGCAGAGACAATTCCTCACATCCCCTGCAAATTCTCAGCAACTGTATAGACACTTAGCTGCAGCAACACCTGTAGGAAGCTCGTACGGTGACCTTTTGCATAACAGCATTTATCCATTAGCTGCTATAAACCCTCAAGCTGCATTCCCACCTTCCCAGCTGTCCTCCGTACATCCCAGCACAAAACTGTAAATCCCCTCACTCACAAAAAAAAAGTCTGAGGAGAACAGTTCAGTTAGCGACATTCCTCCTGCTGTGATGATATCTCACAGATCTGTATTGCTGTAAGCCAGGATGCCGTCATATCCCACGTGGCGGAAAGCTTTGGATTGTGATCGAGACAGGACAACTTCTTTAATTCTGGCTCCACGCCAGCCCCCTCTCCCCTCATCCCTGCCCTGGCAAAACAACAACACACACGCTCAAAAATTCTTTGGATTTTGCATATGTGTTTTCTGAAAGTACTTGTGTATGGTAAGAGCAGATGTTCAAAGGGAGCCATGGAAATGCAGGCCCAGTCCTGAGCTCACTGAAATGAGAGGCGACGTTTGCATTTGCTTTTCATTGAGCCGAGGACCAGAGGTCGAGTGTTGCTGCAAATGAGTCGAGGACTCGACATGAACTTGGCGAGGAGAAGAGGGCCGAGAACCCACACGATCGGTGGATGTGCTGTTTTGGGTAACTTTTCCTGACTTTTAAAGATTCAATCAATGCAATGTATAGTAAAACGGCAATAGATTTTTCATTTTAACACTATTAGAACAGAAGGGTAAACACTGATTAATTTGACTGTACATATCCACTTCGTAAACTACCAATGTCACATTTGGTCACAATAATTTATATAGTTTTGTTTGTCCGATATATTCTGTACTCTCTGTTTCTTGTTTTGTTTTTGTTTTTTTCTTTTTTGTTTTCTTTTCTTGATTATTTTTTTAAATTAAACAATATCATTTTACCTGCAACTTTTTTAAAAGGCTGTGGCTGTCCTAATTTTTTTATGTTTGTAATTTTTCCAGCTTCTTCATACTTCTGAGCAGTGTTTTTGTTTCATTTTTGTGGTAATGTTTACTGTTTACAAACTGAAGCAACTGGTTCAGATTCATCTTAATGGATATAAACGTACTATAGGTAACATTATGGTGCAAAGGTGCAAACAAGGTTCCTTTCCCTATGGTCCGACCCTGCAGGTGCTGAGCACTTCCCACTCTCCTCATGCTGTTGTGGTGGCTCATGCTGCTTTTCCCTCCCGCTGAGCTTTGCTTTCCCATATTGTGGTCCGTGAATTTGTCAATAAGTCGCACTTAGCTTACCTAGGCTGTGAAACCTTCCTGTGTACCAGAGAACCAATCTGGAAAACTAAACCTCACTGACACAAAATGGCGGATGGCAGAGAAGTCCAGAAGACAGATTTATGATTTGCAAGAATGGCAAGAATTTTAGCAATTAGGACAAGAGTTTGTGCTGGTTTGAACTGGGGGTGTGCAGGTCCTGTGCCATGGGCAGGGTTTGCTGGGATGGGTAGGGGTCATGCAGCGATGAGCCCTGCCACTGGGCACAGCTGGCACCAGAGGTGGCAAAGGAGCCAAGTGTCTGTTGGGATGGTCCTGGCACCCCTATGGGGACCACGTCCCTCCCTGGGCATCTGCCAGAGAGTGAGAGCTGGGAACAGGCTGGGTTTGGTAATGAAAGCTATCCTGTGGCTGCGTGTTCACGCTGAAGGACGTCACCACCATGCAGCTGAGTGTAGACATTGATAGAGGAGTGTGGCTTAGAGGCTTTTTACAATGTGAAAATTGGTTGCGATTCAGACCATCTCAGTTTACTGTTCAGAGACAACATAATCGATGTGAAAACAAACATGGAAACTACTAAGAAACACTTTGCATGCTAGGCATGTCATTAAATTTTCCCGTGATACAAAGCCAAATACAATATATAATGTATCATAGTTAATATCCAAAGGTGGAAACCGGAATAATATACTCGTCTACTGTTAAAGATCCAGCTTCTTCAATTCAGTACTTTATATTCCTGTGGTAAAACTATATTTAATTGATCAATAAACAGACTAGTAGAACTTAGAACATGGATGTGCCACTGCAGAGCATCCTGCTGCTCCACAGATCTTACAGGAACAGAACCGCAGGCTCAGCTGGGCAGAGGCCATAATGTCGAGGACATCTCTAGTAAAGTTGCACTAGGTCTGAATTGTGAGAATCAGGGGTTTGGGGATGGGTGGGAGGAAGGAGGGCGGGGGGACGAGGAGAGAATATGAGAATCTACAGCAAACACAAATAGGAGTGTGTTTGGTAAAGCAAGCATTTCTCTTTCTTGTTTTGGTTAAATCTGTGTCATGAGTTTGTGCATTTGTTTATGCAGTGTCCACTTTCTCTTTGGTTACATCACATTGGAGTTTGGTCGTAGCCTTTGTGAAGCAGAGAAAACGTGGAGCAGGGCTGGGGAGGAGAGTGGGGAGGGAGGGCCTTCCCTCCCCTGGGAGGAGACCAGCCCAGACCCCTCCTGCCAGGGAGGCTTGTGTGTGCTGGGTGAGACATTGGGACAAATGAGAAGAAATGGTAGTGTAAGGCCCCAGCAGAAGGGGTGCGTTGTTTGTTTAAGAACTCTTAAGATAAATCTTGGAAGTCTTTCAAAAGGCTATTGAATTCTCCATTGGCTGAAAGACTTTTTTTTTTAATGTCTTAAATGGGAATTTGTTTGCATTGTTTGAGTTCAAGGGGCCTTATTATTGAATGAAATTGCACAAGCCTCTCTTTGTGCAATCAAACCATTGTTACTGATAGGTTTGTAAAGGAAACTGTGGAATCTAATTGGCAGTAGAGTCATAAACCTATTTACCAAGAACCAGTTCCAAGAAATGTTGCAAGCCGAACGCTCTATGTCCAGCATTCATTAGGGATGCTAAAGGTTGTGAGATGATGAGGTAACGGCCCAGCAGCCGCAGCTCACGTGTGCCTTCTGGCTGCGGGCTGGGCCTGCCTTCACCAAGCGGATCCACAGTAGCACCTGGCTGTCAGTACAGCACACTCCAAGCAGGGGAGCAGGTGAGTGAGTGAGGACATTTTGCAAGTTGGCCTTGCTGCATGAGCCATTTCCCTGGCATGTCAGGGCCTGGGAAGTCGCCTGTTGCAGCTTGGGACAAGCTGGCTTGGCAGCATGTGGTGGCAGTGGGCCGAGGGCTGTGCCTCCTATGCTGTTGTGCTCCCAGGGCTGCCAAGATGCTCCTTCCCACGCTGTCCTCCTGTGCAGTGCTCACCCAGTCGTCATGATTTTAGTGAGAAACAGGAATTCCTGCCATGGCACAAGGCCTGCAACGTGAGAACTGTTACATGAGCACTTAACAGTGGTGTTTGCTGTAAATGTGGTCGATACTTCACTTGTTCTCTTCCTCTTCCCGCCCTCTTCCCCTGGACCCATAGTTTTAAATATGTTCTAATAATGGCAGCATACTCTACTAGCTGTTTATACTTTTTTAACTTTCTTTTGTTGTAAATATTGTATACTTTTTGTGATTCAAGTTATGTAGCCTATATGCTCTGTAAGGTGATGATTTGTATATATAAAAATGGCCCAGTAATATTATATAGTTTCCCATTTAAAAGGTTATTGAGTAACCTTTGTGTTAGTTTAAACACTACCAGAAATAAAGCTGAGCCAACTATAAACACTCAATTTTTGTATGTTTTCCAAATTGTACTTATTAATGCTTTTGATACTGTATTATGTGCCAATAGTTTCCCAATCACATAGCAGGCAAAAGATATTTTGTACTTTTTGATCCACTGTAATATTTAATAAAAAATGTTACTATCTGTTCCCTTTTGTGTTTGATTAATAATTCTGTAAACAGCCCTTATCACCATGGATTACATATTATCCCATCTGACCTTTCAGCCCTGTTATATTGGTTTTTCTAGAGAAAATATTCCTGCCTGCAAATGATTAGATTAAAGAAATGGAAGCTTGCAATTTCCTAGAGAACGAAGAGACAAGATCTTCAGTTCCCCTCTATTTTCACAGTGTGCTCACATTAAAGCGTGGCTCAGTCAGGCTGACTGCAGGAACAGCTTTGGATGGGACAACATTCATACCTTCTCCAGAAAATTTGCTCCATTTGTATTTCAGAGCAGAGCTTTTTCCCCACTGGTATGGCATGCTTAAACTCATGGCTGAAAATCACTCTCTGCCTTCTCAGCTCCACTACAAAGATTTTGCAGCTGGATGCTAACTGGTGAGTTTGTTGATGACAGTAAACAATCACTGAGTGAAATTAATTAGCGTTCTATTCCTTACTGGGTCCAACACCTCCCTTAACATGGGTCCTTGAAGAATGGATGCAGCAAGCTTTGCGCACTGGGTCACTCCTGTCCTCCACAGCGGGAAAAATAATTTTCTTGGCTGTATTTCAGGAATGTGTGGCTATTGCTTGACACACAGCAGGGGAAATTGTGCCCTGCAGGCCTGGGTAGAAGCAGCCTGGTCCCCAGAGGGCAGCAGGCAAAGTCACCCAGGTGGTGTAGCCAAGGACCAGGCCAGTGCTAACATCCCGAGGGGGACACAGCACCTCTTCCAGGGCTCAGCTGCCTCTCACAATGTCTCGCAGTTACTGCTGTGTTTGTCAGCTTCACTTCTGCTCAGCATGGCTCTCACTGACCCAGCTGGAGTCCACCTTGACCGGGCTGAAGAATGGAGGTTCCCTGATGCTAGTTTCCAGAAAAACCTTGTATGATGTTTCTGCTGCTGGGAGGAGCCGGCAGGTGAGGCTGGCAGCACACTCCTGCAGGCCTTCCAGGAATACCAAGCACCCTCCTGGAGCTAGGGCACGCAGCCTGTGTCTCTGCAGCCCTGTTTTGGTGGGCTCACTTGCTGCTAGAGCTTCCACTGCCTTTCACTTAGCTCTTCAATTCATCCTTTAAAGGATTAATAATAATAAAAAAGTATAAAAAATGTGACACTCTCCATCTAGTGTCTTACCTGAGCCATGAGCCTGAATTGCCATGGGATGGGCCATGTTGGTGCAGTAGGGACATCACCCCCCAGCACCACAGGGACAGGCACTGGGGCAGTGGTACTGTCACAGTCACATCCCTACTGCCTCCTGCTGTGTGCCAGAGGCGGGTTACAAACCTGCACTGTGATGCGGGAGCAGCACTGGGCCAAGAATGCACTTGAAGGACCTGGAAGTATGTTCCTCAGTGCACGCAGTTCATTCGAGAACGGATTATAAAACAAAATATTTCCCCTCTTCTTCTGGAGACAGAGGAGCTTCCACAGCTGCGTTATTGCTAGTAACGAGCATTGCAGCATGTAGCAGCTGAGGTGAGCCACTGCCCCACACAGCTGCGGGCCGGCACCTCATCTCACAGCATGGGCACGGGCTGAGGGGCAGCATGCATGGAGCTGTCTTCAAGGGAGGAAAAAAGGTAGGCCAGGGAGCAAAAACCCGCCATTTTCCTTCAATTTGCTCTTAAGTGTAATTAGGAAAAAAATCCCTTCAGTGATGTATCAGATGACCCTCAGAGCAGGGGTGTAGGGTGGGCGCTAGTGTGCCTGCCGTACCCTCACGGCTGCCCCCTGGCTGAGGTGAGAGGACGTGCCCCAGCCACCCTGTGCCACCTGTCTGTGTCCTGAGCTGAGGTTAGGCCTTCAGACGGCACTGTGAAGGGATGCGGTGCTGGGCTGGGCTGTGCGGCCGTGTTGTGAGGCGCCGCCGTGTTGTCGGGGGACGCCATGAGGCGGTGCC
This sequence comes from Tetrao urogallus, assembly GCF_951394365.1. Taxonomy (NCBI): domain Eukaryota; kingdom Metazoa; phylum Chordata; class Aves; order Galliformes; family Phasianidae; genus Tetrao; species Tetrao urogallus. The sequence goes on from NC_136818.1 coordinate 38,094,533, forward strand.
GCGTTGTGAGGTGAGTCTGTGAGGCGATGGTGCGCTGTGAGGCTGCGTCGTGTTGTGGGGTGACTCTGTGAGACAGCACCGTGTTGTGGGGGATCACTGGTGACGCTATGGGGGGACGCCATGTTGTGCGGTGAGGCTGTGAGGCGGCGCCATGTTGTGAGGAGACGCTGCAAAACGTCTTACATGAGCAGCAAGGGATTCTTTTGCCGCGTTAGTGCCAAAACTATCTGTCTGCTCTTTAAAACAGCAGGGCAGTGCCATGGGCTCCCTGGGCCTTGCAGCCCAGTGTACATCTCCAGGTTCCCGAGCCCTGCTGGTGCACACTCCCATGGCTGCGCGCTCACACTACATCTCTCCCTGACGTCTGGGCTGTGCCAGCGCAAGGTTCCCAAGCGCTGTGCTCCCCTCTTACCAAGTCTTTTCATGGCAGTGTGTTTGTTTGCGAGCTCCCCAAAACACAGCCGGCAGAGAAAGCTCCCCCTTCTCCCATAATGTCTGCGAAGCTCTCAAATGAGGAATAAAGCCATTTGTTTCTAATTATATTTGGCAGTCACACAGAGAATTTAGGACTAAAAGCACACTATTTTTTTGCTCCTGATTAAAGGCACTTGACCTCATAAGCAAAAGGCAAAGATTTCAACACACATCCACAAGTAGGCTAGAAACAAACTGCAGAGAAAAGACCAAAAAAATGCTTTGCTTAGATACACAAAATAATTGTTTTATGAAATTGTTTTATTTTGTATTATGAAACAAAAGGCAGAATATTTAGTGCGTAGCTTGAGCTTGCCTAGGGCTCATTTAACCACCAAACTACTGCTTCTAAAGCAGAGTGTGTTTACTCCGATTTAACGCAAACACGACAAGGACCCACATGCTCCATTGAGTCTGCAGCACACGCGTGACCAAAGCCCTTTTGCTGCCTGCAGGAGGAAAACATCTCCATGCTGGCAGTAGAGCTGTGGTGGAAGCCAGTAACAATGGGCATAGGAGCTGCTTTATTGTCATAGGTTTTTCCTGTGTTGCTTGGATGGAATAGTTCCTGTCCATCAGAACCTGGGGGAGGTAAACTGGTGGGGGCATGTTTTCTGTACCTATGTCTTATAATGTGGGATTGTTTTGCAGTTATTTAGGCCTCCTGAGCTCAGGAGCTCAGGAAAAGCCTCACATTTCCCCAGCGCTTTCCCTTATACCCCATCACAGCGTAAGGTGCAGTGTTGCTCTTCCCAGGGCATGATGGCCCGTTCCATCTACTTTCCCCATCCATCTGGTTCCTGTGCTGGGCAGTAGGATGCCCAGTTCAGGAGCTGTCCCACACAAACCAGCCAGCTCTTCTGTGGTTGTGCAGCCAGCTCAGCTTTCAGCTCCTGTGTTTGCTGTTTGCCCGCTTGCTAACAGCACAGAGATGTGTCGCAACTGCAGAACAGTCAGCTGGCTCCCAACCAAGAGAAATAGCACTGATCTTGATGGCACTTTTTAAAATAGCAGAGAAACCAGCTCAAACAGAAATTAACTACCCTGCGAGGTTCTGTGGTCCATAAAATTCTTCCCCAGGCTCCATGGTTTTAAAATAACATGAAAGAAATACTTTCCATAAAATGTAGTTAACTAGCATACAGATATTTTTTTTTTTAGTCGTAATTCTGAAAGTCATACCCAAACAAAATAGTTATACAAGCGTTAAATTATACATTAAAGAAGGCCGATAAAGACAGTGAATTACAGAGTCACCGTGCGAGATTTCAGATATACAGATAGTAAGCATTATTAACATTTTTATTGAAGGTGACCTACAAAAGAGGTACAAAAAAATCGGTGCCACTGCTGATTTCTTGTAACGCAGGAAAACATGAATCTGTAGCAGCTCAAGCCCAGCGGCCAGCCAGTGCCCATCAGGTCTGCCTTCCTCCCCATCTTTTTTACAAGTATCAACGAGAGAGAGAGCAGAGGATGGCTTTCTGCAGAGGCTGCAAAGCGCCACTCTTTGTCTGGGAGGCTCCTTTGAAGAACATAAAGTGGATGTTTTTCTCAGTGGTCATCTGGAATAGTGAGATGGTGAGTTTGTGGTGGAGGGAGTTTTTTCTCTGTGCTTTACAGAGGTTTGAACAAGCAAGCAAACATACAAACGAGCCATGCAGGCTGCGGCAGGTCACTTTCTGGTGGGCTGGCTTCTCATGGTGGGTTTGTTCTGCCGTTTCAGAATGCGTAAGCTCCTCCCCTCTCTGAGCTGTGCTGAGGGTGCTTCCCCCTGGGCTTACCAGTCTGTAAGGGCTGCACTTCCACTGCAGCTCACCGTGCAGTAGGTATGAGGTGTCCACCTCTTGCAGCTGCCTGGGCACTTTCATAGTGCCCATGCAACTTGCTCACCTTTGAGCTGCTGCCCTGACCTGGGGCTGCAAGCACGTTATGTGGTTAGTGCTAGTTTCAAAATTTCTCTGGAGGAAGCTGATGGACAAATTGAAATGCACAGATACACACGGAAATACACCATGACTGCATATGTCACATTTCCATAGGAATTCAATCTTAGAAAATTTGGGTGGCCAAGCACAGCAGTGTATTGCTTTGTCCTGCAGCAGCCAGGCTTTGTTACTGGGTGCTGCTGCCCTGCCAGCCGCATCCCCGCACCTCGGCAGCGTTAGAGGAACTGTAGCTAGATGAGAACTGAATTGCTGATGGAGAAAGCAATCGATGGAGAGTGGAAAGTATTGATTTACATATGGCACTAACGCACAGAGAAGAGGATGTGTGTGCTCAGTGTTGCACACGTGGAAAGGAGCCCTGCACCTTGCCTTACACCAGCTGGATGATGGGAAGAACCATTTTCTAAACATCTCATAAACAAGAAAGTGAGACTAACACAAAATAATGCAAAAAAGGCAATTTATGTTAACCTTTCAAGTACTGAAGACCCAGCATTTGCCATCAGGGAAATGAGGTGAAAAGGCCCTTATGTGTCTTTGCAAAGGAGTGGTGCAGCCACAAGTGGCATCAGTCCTTCCTGTCTGCCCTACAAGCAGAGCAGCAGTGACCTATCAGAGGCATACCCAATTTCAGACAGGGCTGGGGATGGCTCTGTACCAGTTTTGTAGCAGTGTCTTTGTGCAGTGTGCACTGCTTGTGCTTTAACTTCAGGTCGTAGAGGGACTCCAGATATCCAGCTGCAGTCTGTTATTCTCTGCCATCGGTATCTGCTTTGTGTTGAGCGACAAATTTCAAACACTGTCATTAGTGTTTGTTTTCATCAGAATTTTTTCAATTACATCATTTCCAGATTGTCTTCAGAATCTCCCAAATATTTCTAATACCAAGATGGGCTCCCACAAGGACAGACTTGATGACAGCTCATTAAAGGTACTTTTCTCTCTCCAAGGTGGTTCTAAGAGGCATTCCATCGCTGTGTGTGAAGGATGTGGGCTGTGGGCAGTATGGTATGGTAGCACATTCTGTGGCAGCCAGCAGTCCTGGCTCAGACTTCAAGTGTGCCCCCATGCCCTGCATAGGCTGTTGGCAGTATTTCCTCAGCTTTCTTCTCAGCTGTAGGCAAGAGACAATCATTTTCATGAGGAAGTCACAGATCTCATCATTTCTAGTTTGTATCAAAGTCAAATATCAGAAATCAAAATCTCTGTTGGGTTTTGAGTCACGTAAAACCCCGCACAGGAGCAGATCTCTGGATGTAGTTCTGCCCTGTGCAGCTGCAGTGTGTGCCCGAAGTAGCTGTGCGTGGAGGTAACCTCTGTGCAGAGCATGAAGTGAAACCCAAAAGCGAAGGCATCATTTTTGCTGAGATACATCAGTCTTTTGGTACTTAGAAGTTCCACCTATCAGCAGAACCAGAATGTGCTGCTGTCATTGTGTGCCTGAGCATCCAGCTGCTTTTCCATTACAGGCTTCTTGTCTCAGCACCTTATAATCTCACAGTAAAATTCTGTTTCTTGCTGAAGGAGGAGAGGGAGGATGTATGGAAAAGAAGTGCTGCACGTTGCTTTTTTCCCTTACGGCAGCTTTTGTGCCAGGCAAAGCAGATCATTTTTTCAGCAACAGTTTTGTCTAATATTAAAGAAAGAATGGATGGAGGCAGTGGGTTGCATTTTCTCACTTGAAACTATATTTTAACCTGACCAAATGCTATTCAATAAATGATATAAAATAAATGTTAAATAAATAAGGCCTGACAACAATCTACTACATTATGAGCTTATCTTGGTGAGATCAGTCACATCCGTGTCAGTGTGGGCAGAGTTCATCCAAGCCAAATTCATCCAAGCCAAGGCTGCGGCCAGTGCTGATCATTTCACACTTGTACAAAACAGCCACAAGGAGCAGAAGAGAGAGTCTGTCCTGTAGCAGTTAAGAAATCGTCATCTGAAGCAGGAATGGGACGGCAGAGTGGCTAATTCATGAAAGCATTGTATATGCCAGTGAGATAGGGATTTTTGTTCCCAGTAACTTAACGTATGCCATGCAGTGCGTCCTGATTTCACTCTGCTGTGTATGGCCAGAACATGCAGGCAGACCTGCACTCCTTTCTCGTCGTGTTAATTTCTGCTGGCTTCCTTTGGCTGCATGTTTGTTTGTGTAGCCCCCCAGTAGCTGAGGCAGGATGGCTCTGCTCAGAAGGAGCAGCTGTTCCTCATTGAGCACAGCCTTAAGCTACTTTTACAGCGGGATTGATGGAGGCAGAAGAAGGTCAAATGATTTATCCAAGTTCAGGCAGAGGGCCACTGAACAGCTTGCCTATAGCACCTATTGATTGCCTATCCTGCCTATGCATTCTGTAGGAAACATGAAAGAAAAGACTGGAAGCAGCAAGACGGAGACCAGCAGTTCCCAATGCCTTCCAACTGTGGCTTTCTGGATGGGCCCTGTGTAGCAAGTGTTCCTAGGAGCTGCAAGGTGTTAATGAGTTAAATCTCCATGTGAATGACACAAAGGACTTACATCTGCACACTGAGTATTTCCATCAAGAGTCAAGGTGAAGTAGAGCCCTGTGCCAGCCCCACTACAATGGCCCTGCATTCCCACTACGATGGCCTGTGCCATGCTGGGCTCTGCCATTTCTGCTCTTCCAGACTGCTCTGGAGTCTGGATTGGTTGCCTTTGGAGATGTGCTTAGTTTTTCTCATTATTATTCTTTCCAAAAACAGCATTTTTGTGTTTTTTTTTTATATTTCACTGCACTACTGTATGCACAGCTGCTTTGCTGCCTCATAGGAAAATCAACACATTCTCCGTAGTTGTAGTCTGAGTAGGCACAGCAAGATGCTGGTAGCCTCTGGATGCTGAGGTAGAAAGGGACAACCAAGAGAACAGACAGCAAGGTCATAGTAATAAATTGTGGTGAAATGCTTCCACAATGGAAAATAACTTGGCCCAGCTCCATCAGCAGTGATGATTTCTTTGCAGCGGTCACAGAATCACAGAATCACAAGGTTGGAAACAACCTGCAAGATCATCCAGTCCAACCACCCTCCCATTCCTATCAGTGCCACAAGCTACTAAACCATCTTTCGTAGCTCCTCATCCAGGCGCCTCTTGAACGCTACCAGGGACGGCGACTCCACCACCTCCCTGGGCAGCCATTCCAGTGCCTGACCACCCTTTGAGAGAAAAAGTTTCTCCTAATATCCAACCTAAGCCTCCTCTGGTATGACTTCTTGCCATTTCCTCGGGTCCTACTATTTGCCTGGGAGAAGAGGCCAGACCCTTTTGCACCACAACCTCCCTTCAGGAAGTTGTAGAGTGCAATGAGGTCTCCCCTGAGCCTCCTCTTCTCCAGACTGAACATTCCCAGCTCCCTCAGCCGCTCCTCGTAAGACTTGTGCTCCAGACCCCTCACCAGTTTCGTTGCCCTTCTCTGGACACGCTGCAGGGCCTCAATGTCTTTCTTGTAGTGAGGGGCCCAAAACTGAACACAGTACTCGAGGTGCGGCCTCACCAGGGGTGATGATCACCTCCCTGAGTGAGTACAGGGTGAGTTGAGTACTGGGGGGATTGCTGCTGAGTACAGGGGGATGATCACCTCCCTGCTCCTGCTGGCCACTCTATTTCTAATGCAGGCCAGTATGCCGTTGGCCCTCTTGGCCACCTGGGCACACTGTCGGCTCATGTTCAGCTGAGCATCAACCAACACCCCCAGGTCCCTTTCCTCTTCACAATCATCCAACCATTCATCCCCAAGCCTGTAACGCTGCCTGGGGTTGTTGTGGCCAAAGTGCAGAACCCGACACTTGGCCTTGTTAAACCTCATCCCATTCATCTCAGCCCAGCGATCCAGCTTATCTAGATCCCTCTGCAGGGCCTCCCTGCCCTCAGGCAGATCGACACAACCTCCCAACTTGGTGTCATCTGCAAACTTACTCAGGGTACACTCAATCCCTTCATGTAAGTCATCAATGAAGACATTAAACAGGATGGGCCCCAGTACCGACCCCACACAGACGTACGTTTGCGAAGTTTGTGGCTAGTACCAGTGGGAGCTACCTAGCAGGTTTGTAGCTGGAAAGTCTCTTCTTTTCTGGTGGCATCAGAGGCCAATCCTGTGCACTAAAAAATAAGTGCTCTCTGATTTTCCTGTTTGTTTGGCTTGTCCTTCTCAGAAAGCCCTCATGTGCTGTCCTAGCAAGCCAAGTAGCCTCTGAGTGTGCCTCTGGCAGCACCTGAATAGATGGACACCAGAACTGGTCTCTGTTTGCAAGAGGTAAAGCATTTCTGTGCTCTGGTATTGGACCTGTCCATCTCTGTCTGCTACAGCCAAATATTCTAACAGTTACCCTGTGAGAGCCTGTGGTCCACCCTGCCCAAAGAGAGCTTGTGCTGTGTACAGAGATGATCATATCACAGCTATACCTAGGGCATCATGCTTTCTCTCAGCTGACACTTCCCAGGTTAGCCAGTTGTTAACACTTGCACCCATCCACAAGGTGTTCCACAGCAGGCAACATGATGCTAAAGCTACATGCTCCAATGATCCTTAATTTCAAGTAGACGGGGGCTCCCTCCATGCAGCTCAAGAGCCCAGTGGAGTTTCGGAGCTGCAGAGAGTGCTGCTGACCATGATCTGTTTGACTTTCCTGGTGGAACTTTGATTTATCCAAACATCAGCTTGAGTGTGGTAAGGAAAGAGAATTTTTACCAACCCATGGCTTTGGTTGTGCCTTTTTATTTCACTGTTTATTTTCTTCTCTGTATCTAGAAGTAAGTATGAAGTATAAATAAGTATAAAGCCTAGAGCAGGCTTCCCTGATTTGGCTATTCAACAACCTGCCGGGCTGCAGCTGTGTGTGTGGAGGGGCCTGCCCCTCTAGCACACATCTCCATGGCTCACTCATTATGCAGCTGAAAAGCCCCAGCTACCTCATCTGCCTGCTGCACGTCCTTCCTGCAGCAGTCCTGGGTTGCTGCTCCATGGGGAGCCTGCTGGCTCTGGGGTCCCAGCATCCGCACACTTGCCTCCAGCACACAGGCAGCTCAGCAGAAGCCCAACCATGGCAGTATGCATTAATAGATGTGCAGCATGCTGCGGCTTCTATCATCCTGGGCTGAGTGAATGGGAGCCATCGTTTCACTGAGATTTGTTATTCTTCTTAATTTTGTTTGCTTTTTTTTTTTTTTTTTCATTAACCGTGGTCTTGTTCAGAACTTTCCTGTCTGCGATGGGAGAGAATCAAAACACTCTGTTTGGCAGTGTGGGTGAACCACACCAGCTGCATGCTAACCAGCATGAGAGCAGTTTGCAGGCAGTGTGCAGCCATCTAATCCAGCCCTCAGCAAGTGGCTTTAGAGGAAAACACCTGCATCCACTCCTTGAGTGTAGTGCAGCAACCTGGAGGGATGACCTGGTACGAGTCTGGGTTAAACTGTTTTGGGGAATGTTTCTGCAAGCCTTGTGATGTTAGGTCGCCTGCATCGCCTGCCTCCAGCTGCTGGAGTTCTGTGGTCACTGTATTTTATGTTGGTGATGATGGTATGATGATATGGTTTTATGTATTTATACATGTTTATGCATATAGGTAAGTGATGAGTTGGCTTACCTGCACACTTTCAGGACTGGCACTTTGAGACCCTCTCTGTTAGGAACTGGGCTTGGCAGAAAGGTGTATTCTTAGCAAAGAGGGGTTGTACTTAGAAACTTGCTTTATTGGCAAGTGCGTGGTAGCCTGTAGGGCACCAAATGCTAAGGAGAAGCATTGATGCAGTCAGGTTGAGCTTTGCCTCCCTCTGGCCTCCAAAAAGCGAACAGAAAGGAGCAAGGTTTGCTCTGCAAGCAGCAACAACTGCACAGGCTCTGCCTGTGTGCAGCAGCAGTGAAGTGGCCCTGGCCTGGCCCTGCCCATCGCTGTGTGCCTTGCACCTTTTTTGCTGGTAGGTAGGTGGTTAATTACTTGAAAGTTGCAAGCTGAAGTCTTATTTTTCATATGTGACTTAGTAATTAAATTCCTCCAGTTGGTATTACATAATGTAAGTAACAACGACATAATTTTAAAAGAATAGTCAAATCTGACAGACAGTTTAGAGTAATTTCACTTTATGTTGGAGTCTGATGCTAAGAGAGTGCACAGAAAGCAGAAGGCAGCTGCCTCAAATAGTCTGAAATTAGCATGTGGTAACCAACAACTATTATTATTGTATTACTGCTGTAATTCCCAAATGGAGAATTAAATTCCTACAATAGATACAGCTTTTAACAAAAAAAAAAAAAAAAAAGCAAAAAGAAAAGTGTGCTTTTTTTTTTTTCTTTTTCTTTTTTTTTCCTGGGAAGGAGCACTCTTTTAATAAATGGTAGAACTGAATGTACATTTCCCAAACGAAGGGAAGAAAAAAACCCAGCCTTGCAGGAGTCCTCATCACAGGGCTTCAGCTTCTCAGCCGCTGCCACAGTAAGGTTGCTTGGGGTTTGTTCAAAAGGACAGGCAGAAAGGTAGATTTAATATTTAAAGATAAGAACAAGCAAATTAATTCACTTTTTGAGCTTTAATATACATCACTGTAACTGCGTTTAGCTTGGAATTCAGCATTTCCTTGCCAAGAATGAGAGGTTCTGTCTCTGCCACCAAATGCTGAGCTGGAGCCCTCTGCTTTGCAGTGTCCTCCTTCTCAGCATGCATCTCACCAGGAGTGACGGAGGGCGGCAGGGCTGGTGGTTGGATGTCAGATGTCACAAGCTCTTGGAGCTTCTGGCTGGATGGCAGCTCCTGACCCTAATTCTGACGGACTTTTACATCTGCGTATCAGTTGTGCAGTAAGGCCAGCTCAGGCATGGGGACCTGTGCACTAACCTGATCTCCCATATCGACTTTAAAGTCACTCAATCAGACAATCAATGCATCTTTAATTCGAAATGCTTGGTGGCTAATCTCTTGTTTTCTTTAATTAATGATCTATAGTTAACCATTATGAATGGTAAATAGCCTATTTCAGCATTGGCAGCAGGATTTCCTATGGGAAAATCTTCTCCTATAGCTTTAATTTAAATATGCACTTTCACATAGCACTTACCAAATCCTTACCTTCATGCTATTCCGTGATTATGGGTCCATTAACTAATCACATTTGACAAGTTGTTTATTGAGGAGAGCAACTATTTTACATCTCTTGCCTGGGAAAGAAAATACTCTAACAAACAATTATTCAGCAGCTGCAATCATGGAACATTGAATTAATTGCTTTGAAGATCACAGTCAAGAAGATCTTGATAAAATCAAAGAAAATGTGGTTTGACAGAATGCATGAATGGAAATGTTGGAGGGGAATCTGGCTTTGTCAGCCACAGCCGTGTTCCAGGGGAGTACAAAATGAGCGTCACACCTCGAGACACGGGCTGGGCAGAGAAGGGAGCTGTGGAAAAGCTTGTTTGCTTTAGTTTGTCAGAACCAGAATTTATATCTGATTTGATAGCAGGATGCGAATGCTGCTTAAAGCAAACGAGCATGATCAGGCCTTAATATCACTATACAGGCTGATGCAAGGATATTTCATACACGTAAACCTCTGCGGGCTGCTTTTCCTGCCGTACAACAAATGAAGTAGGGGTATTGTGAGGCTGGGTGTTTGCAGAGCACTTCAGACTGTTTGCGTTGGAGCGGGACACGAGGCAGAGCAAGCGGTGTGCCTGGGATGTGTTGTGGGTGTGCGGGGATGCTCTGGGTGGACAGGAGGGAGTACGTCTGGCTGCGTGCCCAGGGCATCACCTCTGGCTTGAGCTCTTGAGGGATACTTCTGTGGGAATACGGCCAGAGAAAATAATGGGATTGCTGCCCCAGTTTCACTTAAGTACTGGGATCAGAAGCTCTGATCTCTCTTCAGCTCCTGTGCCTGTGGGGTGACACAGGAAAGGTGTTCGCCCGTGTAACTGCTGCTCTTGCGGTGTCTCAGATGAGGCAGGTCCAAACTGCAGCAGTGGCAACAGCAGTCACAGTGTGTAACTCCCACGGCATTCCTCTAACACTGCTTTGTGCTAGCTCTTTCTAGGAAAGAATGAATTTACTTTCTTTTTTTATTAGTTTGAAATAAGTGGAAAACGCAGGCCTGTTGGACATGGGGTTATGCTGAAATAGTACAGCAGGAGTCCAAATGGGAGAGGAAATCTTTGCATGACCAGTGCCACCAGGAGATAAATAAGCAGTGGGAACCAGGAGGTGAGTGCAGCTGCAGTTCAATGTCCCAGGCCACGAGGGCTGAAGCTCTCAAGTGCTGGGGAAGAGCTGTAGTGGGAGCACTGGCATTCTAGCTGTGCTGCATTAAAGCCTTGGTAATGCAGGGAAATGCTAGCAGTGACAGTGACAGCCCACCCCCAGCCCCTCAGTTACACAGCCACTGCACACTCCCAGCTCAGGAGAGCCTGTGCACCTGGTGCTGTTTCAGTCCTGGTGACGGAGCATCACGCTGCCACACCAAATGTGGCATCGCTAAGAAGCGCCTCAAGAAGTGCAATGGAAGCTACTGTCATTGTTGTCTCCATTTACAGGAGGAGAATCTGAGGAGCTGTGACCTTGCATTGCTCTTGCTCTATGTGGCCAACTGCCTGAACTGAACAAATACCCTTGGAACTCTGTACTCTGATTCAAGTAAGATTCTTCCTCTTGATTAACCCTTTGGCTGTCTTCAATGCCTGTATAGCATATAGATGGAGCCGGACAATAATTGGTGGTATTTTTTAATTGCATTTTGCAGGTATAGGTGACAGAATTTGCCCTGCTTAAGGACAAATGTAGAAAAAGGCAAGTAAATAAACTTCAGTCTAGCAGGCTAAAGAGTAACAGTGAACAGTTGTTCTGTTTTATTCCTACAAAAAAAATGTAAATAGTGGGCTGTGCATTAATACTTGGAAATTAACCAACTTTACTTACCAAGGAATTATACCATTACTTTAATGGGGAAATAGAAAAGTGTGTGTTGGTCTATAGTGGTAAGTGGCAACAGCAGGCACTGGGATAAAACAGAGTTAGTCTGAAGAAAGCAGACTGGTTTTCATTGAAGAGTAACAGCCAACCAGATATTTTAAAAACTTTCTCATGAGGTCACAAACAAGTTGTCATGTATTAAACACACACTTATTAAAATAATGAAAATTATAAAACTCTTGCACCTCCTCCCCAGCCATAGGGATGCTGGCAGCTGTAGGGGCTCTTTCTGCATTGCAAGGGGGAGAACTGCTCTGGGTGCCTGGAGCCAGTGACAGATACGTTGTGACATGACCAATCTGCAGCAAGAGTAGCCAGGGGCCCAACAAAGGCCTTAACAGAAAGCCACCCAAAGGTAACTTCTTCATACAAAGGGTGCCGTGCTCTCCAACTGTGAAATTCCTGTTTGAATTGTCCGTCCTGACTCCCTAGGCAAACCTGCAGCACCTAAATTCAGATCAGTGTGAGAAAAGATGTCCACACCATGCTCATTCCCATCCCTTTCTTCTCCACATGATGTGCTTCCTTGGAGTGGCCAAGAGAAAACGTATTCCCATGATATCATCAAAGCAGCTGCATCCAGCACCAGATTTTCCTACCGACCAGATCAGCAGGCTGAGTCTGGCAGTTCTGTACACCAGCTCTCGTGACTCCAGCTGATACATTCACATCATGAGAAGGCCCAGTAAGTTGCTTTCAGTTTATTTTAAATACTCTCAACTCTTGTGTACAGCCGTGAGGGACTAAAGAATAATGATCACGCAAAAACAAAAGAAGTACAGCAGCTGCTACCATCTGAAAAACAAATGTTGTATGGACAAAGCATCTTATGTGTGACAGTTTCGCATTCATATTTTTCCGGCCGTTGAGAAATTTGAAAGTCAGATGTTAAGTTCACTAGAGCAGAGCTAGGAAACTCTTTTCTTTCCTAAGGTCTTTATTTAAGAACTATTGATTCCAGCCATAGATCAATGGAAACATTTGTTTTTCACTAAGGTGTAAAGAGCAGCTAAGGCATAGACAATACTTTGCATAACATGGAGCTCTTGCAACCCAAGAGTACCCCTCAGCTAAAGTGTATTCAGCTCTGGGCACCAAATAATCAAGATGTACGTGGAATTTTGAAACGTACACTGATTAGAAAATTGAACGTATAACCCAAAGAAAGATGGAAAAGACTGGTGCCATTTGCCTTCAGGGTAAAGAAAACAATGTGAAGTTCTTGATATATTTTGCTACGACCTTCATACCCAGTGATGAAACAAACCCCAACCACAGGTGAGAGATTCTTATTGACTGCCTCTCAGAAAGAAAATGTGCAAATGTAAAAGTTTGAAAAGAAAATCCTCTCTTTTTGGTACTCTCTTGTCCCCACTGTGAAAGTTACAGAAATCTGAAGACAAGCCACAATGGAGTGAAAGATGCTTCACTAGTTATGAATTTTCTCCCTTTGGGAAGGTACATTAAGAACACTTAGAAAGCTTTCTTGATCTAAACACGTTGAAAAATTGCTTTTTCACTATGAAGAGCATTTTAATGTCTCACAAACACATTTTTCTGTGAATCTATAAATACACATATAGAAGGATCACAATATAACCGTTTGGCACTGGTATATGAAAAGATCATCATATCTGATTTTTCTACCATTGCTTAAAGCAAACTGCAGCATTAGCTGTATGACGATCTTCATTAAAACACTCAACAGTGTTGGCTTGCCTTGCAATTATCAATCATACTGTTTTTTTCACGGATTCATAAATCAGTCAAATAGTCTACAATTAAAACATCTAACAACTCCCTCTATGTTTATTACAGTTCTTTTACGATAATTAAAAGTATACCTCACTTGAGCAGCAGTTAGCTTTAAGCAGGCAGAATTGCTCTGAGCTCTGTCCAGCAAGAACAGGAGTCACTATAAGATTGCTCAAAGCAAGGGGAAAAAAAAGGATGGTGTTTGTGATGTTGGCAGAGCACACACAGATCTCCTGGATACACTGCACTACTAGTTGAGCAAGTAATACACACTGCCAAACTTTCTTCCTTCTGTTAATAAAACCAAAAGCAGCGCTGTTTGCTGCTGCCCCCAGTAGCTGGAAGCCAAGCTCAACAGTCAGGGTCAGATGCGAGCTCTTTGAAGGTAGTCATAGGTCCTCTGATTGGACAGTAGCCACCAGCCATGAAAAAGAGTTTATGGAATTCTAGGACTGAAGGAAATGACACTGAAACTCTTTTTCTCTAAAAGCATCTTTAATTTCAATCCAAATACAGTATGTTTGCAGCACAGTATTAGAATTCCTGTTCCAATATTTCACAATACATTCGTTTCCTGTAATTAATTACAAATCAATTCTGAATACTAGGACAGTATTTTTAAGATATGTAAAAAGTACCATAAAAATAACTACTTATAACCATTACTACAGAAAAAAAAATTACAAATGTAAAAATGTAAACATTTAAACTAAAGTCTTCAAAATTGCAAGACCAAGTAAACAGCACAAAACACAAAGTACCATCTAAAAAGTTGCTAAATCAAGGCCTTGTGCAGGCAGCACTGCAGAAGTTGTTCGTGCTACGTGAAATTCACATTCAAGTTTGGACTAGCTTTTAAACCGTGCTTCCTAACAGAAAGGTTGGCTGTTGTCTTCGCTATACTTCAAGGCTGCAATCTCACTACTTAATTGCTTTTAAGCAGAAATTAATTAATTCCAGCAGAGAACAAGCAGGACAAATTTCAGAGCAAGCTTGACGTGTTCTTCACAAAAGCAGCATATCAGTGCAGCTCAGAAGCAGCAAATGAACAAGATGCACAAAGCTACCAACATCTTTGCTGCACAACAGTAGGCAGGTGGGGCAGTTCACTAGCAGTGCAGTGTCTCTGCAAGAACACTATTTTGCTCCAGACTCCACCACAAGGCAGCAGTGCACTGATTTGCCTGCACAGCTGTGAGAGGCAAATACCTGGGCTGCATGGGCCAGGAGATGCCACTGGTCTCGTGCTGCCTTACCCAGCCTCACCCCAGCAGGAGGCTGCCTGACTTCCCTTCACCCTTTGTGAATTAGTTCCTATTTCTGCACTGTTCGTACATGCTAGTCAAATGACTCAGCTATTGAGTTCTCCTGCTGAATTTTCGCCCTTGTTACAGTCAGGCACACTTGAGGCAAAAAACAATGGAGAAGTTCTAATTCCTGAGCAAGTCTTTTAATGATTAGAAGGGGACCAACGTCTTAGTGAAATATTGTAATTTGTCACCGTGTGGAAAAGCCAAAAAAAAATTAAGTTTTCCTCACAGATATATCTTGTAATTATACTCCTAGAATTTGCTGGCTTTATTACTTTTATTTATGTTCTTTTGAGTAGACAAAAGCAGAGTACAAATCTCTTCCCTAGAACTGACTTTATTGTATTGCTGAGATCAACGCTCACTGGTAGCCTGCAGTTTTTAATCAGTGAAAGCAGCCTGCTGAACAGAAGATGAGAAGGCAGTAATAAGAGGCAACACGAGGGGAAAAAAAAAAGAAAAAAGACTAAGTCAGTACAATAAATATTAAAACCTGAAGTCAACTGATGCTTCATAACAGGGATTATATAGTGGTTGCTTAAAATAGCAGAAACTACATTCGGTAGCAGAAACATTTCCAGCTGTAGGAGCCTAAACATGTAATTAGTTTAACAAGTCTCAGCAGTGTCATGACATTTCGCAGGACTGCAAGAACAATACTGTTGTGCGGAAAGAGGATGATCAGGGTAATTAATGGCCTCGTTTGCTTACGGTGATCAGGGCAATGCAGTGAAATGGATGGTATGAGACTAACTCAAGGATAGAGTGTATGTCAATCGACACAACCTCATGGAGAACAGGTCTCAGACAACAGGCTGCATTTTTTGCTTTGATCCAGTAAGCTGAGCTTACAAAAACACCTGCACTGAAGTGTTATCCTTAGGACCCCGGGGCACCCGGCGCACACCAGACGAACATTCATTTCTCTAAAATACCCGTCACAGATAAAGATCAATACAGACTGTTGCACTGAAAACAGATAACTAATTTCAAAATGCAGTATTCATAGGGAATCAGCAGGATGCATGGAGGCTTGCCCTGAATTTCCATCTTACTCAGTTTTTAAAGGCTCTTGGAAAAAAGAGACATGAACTCAATGGCCTGTTTGCTTTTCCCCACCCCCACCCATGTCACCGATCTAATAAAAACTTATCACCTCTTTCTACAAACCTTGCCTTGCATTCAATTTTAAAAATCAATGATCTGGAAGAAACTGTAAAAATCACTTGCAATAAATTTGCAAAGGACATGCAGGCTGCTGGAGTAGTAAAGAATGGGGACAGGTCACTTACACACAGCAATCTGGATCGCTTCATAAGCGGTATTTTAAGGCTGGTAAAATACAGTGTATACTTCCAAGAAAAAATACGTTAGGATAATAAGGGGACGAAGTACCACATTCTAGAAAGAGACTCTGAAGAGGACCTGAGCCGTAATAGTCAGCATCCAAGGTAATGCTTCTGCAAAAAGAAGGATAATGTGATTTCTGTGGAAATAGGGTAGGGAGGTATTTGTCAGAGTAAGAAGATCACACTCTGTCTGTGTAGTCCTGCTGGATCACTGTTGACACGTAGCATCTCATTCAGAGGTCACACAGAAATATTTAAATATGTGAGAAGTACAGAGAAGAACGTGAAGATGAATTAGTCTTGGATAGCATTCATTTCCATAGGAAAGTTAAGGAATTCAGTATATCTCATCAGAGAAAAGGTTAAAAGGGACATAATCATGATTTATAGCTACACACAAGCAATTAGAAAAGCTGATACTACAGAGATCAATATAAGCAATCAAAGGCATAAAAAGACCAAAATAACTTAAGGTGGAGCTACAAATGCAAATAGAAAAATCAAGTGAAAAAACGTACCTGAGGTAATTAACTATTGCAACAGGAGGGATGGGCGAATGCTCGTCACTTGAAGAATTTAATATTAAATGCCTGCCTAAAATATGTATGTTGTAGTTCAAAACAAAGCTCCTGAATTTAACAGGGAAACTGCTCATTGAAATTCAATGGCCTGTTGAATTAAAAAATGAATTCTCGTTATGTTGTCTTCTTGCCTCGTATATTTAAGAGATTTATTTTGAAATATAGCAACTAATTGGAAGGGGGTTACCACGAAAAAAGATATTCTTTTTTTTTCGTAGGAGAGTTACATTTAATGCTAGATTTAAAGCTAAATAATCTGCAGCTGCACCTTCTTTCCCCTATGTTTATTTTTCCCTATTTCTTGTTCTGAATTGAACAGTCCACTTAGTGACTGTGTCTAATTTACATAATCACATCGTTATTCTTCAGTTTTTCTGTTCCTATTTATAAACCATTCACAAACCATCCACTTAAGTAACAGCACGATTTGTTGTAAGAATTATTACGGCTGTTTCCAAGGGAAAATGGAATGGGATTAAATGAAGAACGAACAATGACATTTCTTAAACAGAGGGTTCTAATCCCACCAAGGGATTTGTAAATGAAACCTGCCCATGAAATTCTGTCCCAAACAGCCAATGAACTACTGAGGAAATGCAGCAGATACCTTTACAACTGTATAGCAAGAGCTTAGCAAAAGACAAAAAACAGATAAACAAACTAACCAACCACGCACACAATACCTTCCAGAGAAATGGTAAAGCTCCCAAAGCCATCTGTACTTTCAAAAAAAAAAAAAAAAAAAAAAAAAATGAAGTGTATGTATACAGTTGCTGATATGACTCAACACAAGTCTGAATACTAAGGCTCTAGAGGAAAATCCGCAAGCAGACCTTTGCTCCTGGCTGAGTTCCAGCTTCTGAGAGAAACGCATCAAGCAAGGAAAGGGCTGGATATTTAAGCTGTGGATCCAGGAAAAAGGAATCTTTTCTGCATAAATAGATTTTTTTGCAGGTGCCACAGGAGCCATAATAACCCACACTTCTTATAAAAATGGTGAACGGTGACATAAGAACATCAGAGTTCAATATTTTCAACTGAAGAATTTGTTCTCTTTTTTAAAAATGAGTGGGGAAATAAAAAACCTATTTGTTTACCAATAATGCCGTCACCTTTACAAAAAGCTATCTACAAGGAACAGCTGAGAAGTTCCGTGAAGGAGGAGTGATGCTACAAAGCCTCATTCATCAAAAAGAAAGATTAAAAAATGTATATATATTCCAAATAGGTATTCATAGGCAGTACTGCTTTGACATGTTTGTGTTAGTCCAAAGTAAACCATACTGATGGATTCCATTCTTGTTCGTACGCAGACAGACGCAGTCCATTCAGACGTGCACGCAGCACAGAGGACCACAGAGATCCCGTTAAATGGGTAGAACTGCTTCAGAAACTCATCCAGAGCCATTCAGAAGTGTGCAGTAACTGTTCACAGCACATTATCTTACAAGCAGCAGTTCTTAAAAACTGAGGGAGATATGGGAACATTTCAGGTGAAACCAAGCACGAAGCACAGGAAAATCAGTTCTGGGAGACTGGTGTTGAATATCTGAAATTCCCTGTTGCATCAGTTTAAGGAGCTGCAGACGGGATAAGCAGAGGGACTGGGAAATGCCCACAATAAAAGCCCTGCAGCACAGACACCGAGATACCCTGAATACTGACAGTTTTTCAGGGGAAAAGTACTGAAACACTGTTTCAAAAATAGCATCATTATTTGAGATAGAGATAAACCCTTCCCCATTATTTGTGTAATTATTCAGATGTTAGCAATAACAAGTAAATGAATAATGCAGCTAGTAGTAGTGTTCTAGATAAAAGACCAAAAACAGAGAAACAAAACAACAAAGCAACCAAGCAACAAGGCTTTAGCCTCAGTATTTAGAAACTATATGCCAATACCAATTTTCACTCAGAAGTTGCAGTATAAGGCTGAAGAACTTAAAATTCCAGGGAATTTTCTAAGCCAGTAATTAAGTCTGTGGCTGTAACCGTGACCTAGGGTCTAGCACTTCTGTGATGCATTTCTGTCTAGGGGTTGGTACCGGTTTGGTTTCAGACTCTGTTTTAGTAACCAAAGACATGGGATTCCTATGGTCAGCCAAACTGTTTTTCCTACAAGGACAGATTCTGCGAGGAGCAGCAGCGGGTACCTGCAATTGTTGTGTTTCCGTAGATAACACTGAATCTGAAGAACTGCAAGATGTGCCATCAGGCCTCTCCCAGTTCTCCTTGTCCCATTCCTCTGCGTTCCCACGTGCTTTTGCATTGTACGCTGGTTTATCAGAGGGTGGAGGTGGAGCTCTTCTTTTCTTCCCTCTGCCATCATTAGGACTTGCAGTATGCATATTTTTCTGAACAACCATCTCGTGAGATCCATCAAAGAGTGAAGCCCATAAGGAAGACGCAGGCTCTTTTTGCTGGCAAAGCAGGAACTCACCATCACTCTCTTCAATTTTTCTTTGTGTGATATCAGCTAAGCCCTCATGTTTCACTGGAGAATCAATGCCTGTAATTTTAAGGGACAGCAATTAACTCAGATTAAAATGCTACCCATGACTTTACTCCTCTCTATTTTATTACTGTTCAGAATACAAAACTGTATTAACCATGTCTCATGAAACCTGGGCTGCTATTAAGCGTATTAATGGAAGAAATGGAAAAGATTACATATGCTTTCATAAGAGAAAGCTGGGGGACAGGAGAGAACTGTTTTCATGACAGCTGGTGTTGAGAGAACAGTGTAGGAATTGATCCTTCTTTCCAAGCAAAAGCTGAAAAAAAATTACAAATATATATAGACATACATACATATATATACACCACACACAGAGACACAATCTTCATAATAGATATATTTTGCTGTACAGCACTTTGAAATTTTCATTTTACACAAGGTGCATGGAAAAATGTATGACTAAATATTCCTGTGCCTCCAGCCTGCAGAAAATTGAACGTCTTTACATATACCATTTTTCTTTATGTGCTCTAAGACTCTTGCCCCATTTCTGATCTCTCATATTGAATTTTCTAGGTAGACCACAATAATGCTAGCCTTTAAAACAGAAGCAATATCTTTTCTATTTCAGGTCGCACGTTAAGGATTTTAAACACAATTTTAAACACAGGATTTTACCTATGAATACTGTCAATAAGCAGAAAAACACTGGTATATTAAGAATGAAGCAGAGTTGTTCTGCTCCACACTGATATATTTGAGTATCAGCAGAATTATACTACAGCATTACCTTCATAGAACTTCTGTATAGTTGATTTACTGCCTTCCCGCTCTGTGTTCACAGCTGAGGTAGTATTGTGACTGCTGGCTGCTCTGATGCACAGGAGCTCGATGACCCACACAGCATTTTGAGCATCTTCACAATTCCAATCTCAAGCAGCAAGCAGTCAGGCATTTATAGCCGCACAGTGTTTTTCAGCCATTACTGCATTAGATCCATTAAAACAGTGACCTACTTTTTCTAGTCGGTAAATATTATTTCGGTAATGAAACTATTAAAATAATCCTGTTGCAAACTATTTTGCTCTGCAAAACTAAGTCTTACATACAATCCAGGTATTTTCTGAGCATATTTTTCAACATTATTAAGAAAAAATAGTAGGTAAGTTAAGTTAGGTAAGCCTTAAAGTAGTGTTAAGAAGAGCAAATTAATTTTTATTTCATTTTTTAATTTTTAAATAATTTTAATTTTTTAGATGAGACTGTTTTGCCTTTACATTCCTTGTGCTTTATACTACTCCCACAGTGAGCATTTATTTCCAGTGGTGGCTTTGTTTCTCGTGTTCAGGTCTCCCTATTTACAGTTCAGATCACAGATTTTCTGGTTCAAGGTTAAATAAATAAATAAATAAATAAAATGGTGCAATTACAAATTCAGATTTAACATGAACTCCTTGGTATGCAATTATGTTGCTCTTTCATTGTCTCAATTGCCCTTGAAAAACTCAGCGTTTCAACATCAACACCAGAAGCCATCTCAATGCAGACAATGTTGTTTCTGTTACCCTGCAACTTGAAAAGACAAATCCCACTCACTCATATCATGGTAGACAGAGGTCGCTTCTTTAGTCAAGAACAAAGGTGGTTTCCGTGGTGACATAATCTCAATTTTCATAAGTTCTTCACAACAGTGCTTCCACTGGCCTGAGAGAGAAAAGAGAACAGTGATTGGAACTTCAGCACTTCAGCCTGAAAAAACTGAAGTCATTAGTTTCCTAACACAACCCATCTCCAAAGCAATACCAAACAGTAAGCATCTACTTTTACTTAGCAGGAATGCTCAGGATGCATTTTCAGTATTTTCAACTTTTAATTAATTAATTACGACTTTTAGCACAGAAGTTATGAGCTACCACCTTTAATTGAAGCATCCCAACAGTACTGTTATACCATAATGATTAAATATCATAATTTGCCTCCAAACCCCCAACCCAGTATAAATTCACCAGAAAAAAAAATCATAACTTATCAACATACTGCAAGCTGGGTGTTACACAACCACTATAGTAAAGGAACAGTTTTGTCTTTCATAAAGGGTAACTTGCCTTTTATCTGCCAGCAGACAAGGAAATCTCTTTTACTATTAATAGATTTTGACCTTAAGGAAAACAAGGCACAGTAAAATTACTTTGTTCATACCAATCATTCCAAGTTTTCCAAGCACATTAGTTTTAAGAGATTTTTTAGAACCACTGAAGAAAAAAAAAAAAAAAAAAAAAAAAAGGCATTTAAATGGTAAGTGACCCATTTTTTCTGTACCTAAGGAAAATGTCTTTAAAAAAATCTATGGGTATTCTATCTATAATGAATAAGTAGTAGTTCTTTTACCCCACTCCACAGCTAATTTAAAGAAGATGCCCTAGTTTTTCCTTGGTGTTTTCTGTAATTGATAAAACCTCTTCTTGTAGCTCAGAGAAAAAGGAGTAGAACTACAAACTACAACACCCACATAAGAAAACCTCTGTTCACTGATTTGTTCGGTGTGGCCTCTGATTAAACACTGGCATTTCATCAATTGAGCTGGTTCTGTTTTCTGCCCTGGTGAAAGTGATTATCAGGATTCAACTGTATTTTGTCAGTGACAGCATAATAACTGTCAGCTGTTCTCTGCTCCTAGTAAACCTATGAGTCAAACTACTAAGGCAGAGGAAAAAGATGAAGACAAATTAGTCTATAGTTTCTATAGTTAATACATGGTGTTAAACAAGAACCATGGTATGCTACCTGAAAGCCATTTTGCTGTCTTACACGAGAAGAAACTCGTTTCTTGCTGTAAGAACAGCTTTGTTACAGAGGTTACCAAGGTCATTAAGACAGCTTACTGGCAAACATTTTAACATGGAAAATAAAAAATTCAGGGTATCAATTTACCTCACTTGCATCACGTTACAGCTGTCACCAGTTTCCAGTAGGCAGTGTGTGTTTGCATGAATGGATGGGACTGTGGGTAGGTGAGCAAATTCCCTTGTGGTAAGGGGTACCATACCAAAACCTGAGAATTGCCAGCAAAATCAATCCTTAACACAGCAAACTGCAACTTAATTAATACATAATACTGCTGGGTAAGGAATATACATGTTTCTACTCGCAAGGACTGGCTGAATCTGAATCCTTGCCAAGGCCCCAGATGGATCCTGCATCTTCACTACTTCCCATTAAGGCTTCCAGGCCCAAAGGTTTCAGTCTTGCAGAATCTCACAAAACCAACAAACCTGATAAGGGTGTGCAGGCAGAAGGAGCCCCACTCAGCTAAGTGGAGGAAGAGATAGTGAGAATTTATTAGTCCTTTAAAAATCATCTAGAATGCTGCTAAAAGAGGTCAAGTTACTTTGGATTTGTGGACACAGTTATTTCTTGTTTCCTGCAAAAAGCCAGACTGAACGTGCGGATATTTGTCTCCCAATAGCTATGACCACCACCTAATACTATTCCAAAGAACATTTTTCTTTCCATCGTTGCAAACAAAGGATTATGAGGCAATTGTGATTGAAATTGTTCAAAGATTCCTTTGATGTTACATAACATCCTTCAGGAAGGGCGCAATGCTAGCACTGCTTGCTTACTTACTCAGATCATAGAAGTGCTGCCAGAAAGCCTCCATCCACTTCTGAAGCTCTTCCCTACTGTCAGTAGCAAAAAATTGAGTCGCAGCCTCTCCAGGCAGGGGGTTGATAATAGAAAAGCTATTGGTTCTTCTTTTGGAGTCTTTATCCACAGATTGAATTCTAGTTTCCTAAAAATGACAAACTGTGGTAATGAGTTATTGCCTCAGCTCAACACCTACAAGACTATGGCCAGTGACAACGTAATAGGAGTATAATTTGGCCTTCTTACCTAATTCAGATTAATCTCCAATTAAAAAAAAAAGGGAAAAGAACTAAGGTCAGGAATTGCTTATAAAAGTATTTTCTCACACAACAATTTAAATGATACAATATATGAAAAAAAAGAATGGAACAGAATTATTGTAATTACAGAATGTACATTCTGTGATTCCCCTCCCAGTACTTTCACCAGCTGTTCTCATGCATCACTTTTCACAGTTGTTGGGTGAAAAACCTAGAACAATAGCAAGCACCTCTTTTTCTCCAAAATCTTCATCTGGACAATCATTTTTTCACAGTTAGGTCTCCTACTACACATCTTGCAATTTTTTATTCTTATTGAATGTATGTATTTTACTTGAATTTCAGTGACTCAGGACATTCAGGGCAAAGGCAACTGCAAAAGGAAATTTATTCAGATACTCATCATGTCTCCATTTAAAGGAGCATTTGTAGAAGTTGTCAAGAGTGCTAAGAAAGTTCAGGATGGCCATAAGTTGCACCAGGGGAGGTTCATGTTGGATATGAGGAAAAGTATCTTCTCAGAAAGAGTGATGCAGTATTGGCACAGGCTGCCCAGAGAGGCAGTGGGCTCACCAGCCCTGAAGGTGTTCAAGAAACTTGTGGAGGTGGCACTTGGGGACGTGGTGGAGATGGGCTCATGGTTGGACTCGATCTTAGAATCATTAAGGTTGGGAAAGGCCTCTATCATTTTAAGCTATTCATACAGTTCCACTGAACAAGTTTCACAAAATGGCCAAGGTTGGAAGGGACCTCCAGGATCATGAACCTCCAACCCCCCTGCCACATGCAGGGCCACCAACCTCCCCACTTAATGCTACACCAGGCTGCCCAGGGCCCCATCCAGCCTGGCCTTGAACACCTCTAAGGACGGGGCATCCACAACCTCTCTGGGCAGCCTGTTCCAGCACCTCACCACTCTCTCTGTAAAGAATTTCCCCTTACATCCAACCTAGATCTTCCCTCTCTCAACTTAAAACCATTTCCAACATGAAAAAAAGTTTTGCTGTAATACCAAACATTTGTAATTTCAGAATTTAGTTTTGTCTTATTTAGGGCAATATAAATAATTAAAAACAATGACAAATACAGCATAAATCATTCAGAACTAATGAATCGTTACTTCAAACGTTCAACTAATATCAGAAATATGCAGCAGTGCTGTTACAGCCAAGGTTATTCCCTCTGTTCAGGGACATAGTTCAACTGATTTTATCAGCCAGACTACGTACTACAAAAATAAAACTGCATCTGGTTTCTTTGTTATGCCTTTACTACCATAAAAAGTAGCACTTGTCATTGAGTGAAAAAAAAAAACCCATAGGTTTCATGTGTAAGACACTGAAAAATTTTAGAAGTCTCACAAAACACAACAGAAGTTTTTTCCAGAAAATAACTAGTCAACACTGCTGTTTGCAACAACACGGTGAACAAATGAGTAATTAACACCACTTTGTTTACAAAAACAGAAGCAGAACGCCCGCAACATCTCTGCATATACACTTCCGCCTGGCCAAGCAAGCAAAGACCTGTTACAACACTAGCACATCCAGGAGAGCAGCCCAGCCTCGGCCCAAATCTCGATGGGGTGATGAGTTCCTGCACCAAGGAACCAGGCAGCACCTTACTGGCCAGTGCTGGAGCCTGGAAGGAAAGGGAGCTGCCTAACACGCACTGACAGCATGCAGAGGCCTTGTGCCATGCAAGGGTGTCCCCTGGCTTGGGGAGCGCTGTGCATTTGGAAGGAAGCTGACAGCTAAAACCAGCACTGTGTTCAGCAGCTGGGTGGGCAGCAAATCTGATGTCCAAGTAGATTCAGGACACACCTTAAAATACAGTGGGGACAGATCAGCCACTTTCACTACTACAGCAGCGTTCAACCAGATGTCAGACTTGCACTGCAGATGTCAAATAGAAACCAACAGAAATTTAGTTTACACGTGAGAACCCATGGGGATAGGTCTAGTTCTGATCGTCAGAAAACAAAAGTTATTCTCAAGAACATTCCCCAGATTTTCAATGCATTACTTCAGTAACTGTTTGAAATCATAACAGCTGCTTGTAGCATATCTGATGGATATGCTCATTTAAATTCTTCTGTCTAAAAATAGGAGATGAAGTAATTCATCCATAAGTGCTCTATGTCCCATTAACTCAGGTAACCATAGATACCAGCAAAAAATTAAATCAAATAGATTAACATTTGACAGGTAAGAACTTCAAGCATACCATACACACAAGTTTATTTAATGATGTTTGCTCCAGGTTTTATCCCATAACTGCGTTATTATTCAAAGGAGATAAATCCTCAAGCAACAATCTATACCTGATGTTTGAATATTTAAAGAGTGATACGAGATGCCATTACAGTAATGGGCTGATGAATATGCCAAGCTTGGGTAAATGACACCACAAGCCCACTTCTTCTTAAAAATAAAAAAGTAAACTGCCTTAAAGTATCACGTTATACATAGCACTGCTCCGCATTCCTCGATGTCACAGACAACGGAACCAATTCCATTACCACTCCTGTAAAGCCCAGAACAACCAGCCAGTTGGAGTAAGAAAAACTGAGCTGAGCCCAGAGGAAACTCAGAAGCTTCGGAGAGGCTAAGGGCAGTTGTACATCCTGACTATGTGCAAAAGATTAATCTTCTTTGAAGATAAGGAAAATGACTTTTTTCTTTTAGCATAAGGTAAATATGAGTCTTTACTTACACATCTGTATGGGAACTGCTGAGTCACGGCCTGAACCTCTGATTGATCACCTGAGGCAAGCCATGACTCAGCCACAGGAGCACAGTGAAGGCAATTCACCTGTGCTGCTGGAAGGGGTGGAGCCTGGCTGCACCTCTCCTAGACCCATTTAAGAGCTGACTGCCAGTGGGGAAGGATCTCTTCTGGAGATCCACTCCGCTGAAGTTTCATAAGTGAGCCCAGGGTATGGGTGAGCATCCAGTCTTTTCTGCTTTGTTGTGATAACTGTGTAGCCAAGCTCTCTGGTACGTCCCATAACATTTCACAGAATCACAGAATCACAGAATTGTAGGGGTTGGAAGGGACCTCCAGAGATCATCGAGTCCAACCCCCCTGCCAAAGCAGGTTCCCTACAGCAGGTCGCACAGGTAGGCATCCAGGCAGGTCTTGAACATCTCCAGAGAAGGAGACTCCACCACCTCCCTGGGCAGCCTGTTCCAGTGCTCCGTCACCTCACTGTAAAGAAGTTCTTGCGCATGTTTGTGCGGAACTTCCTATGCTGCAGTTTCCGGCCGTTTCCCCTTGTCCTGTCTCCACTCACCACTGAAAACAGTCTGGCCTCGCCATTCTGCCCCCCACACCTTAGATATTTATAGACCTGGATCAGGTCCCCTCTCAGTCTTCTCTTCCCAAGGGTGAACAGACCCAGTTCACTCAGCCTTTCCTCATAGGAGAGATGCTCCAGGCCCTTCACCATCTTCGTGGCCCTCCGCTGGACTCTTTCCAGGAGATCCCTGTCTTTTTTGTACTGGGGAGCCCAGAACTGGACGCAGTACTCCAGATGAGGCCTCACCAGGGCAGAGTAGATGGGGAGGATCACCTCCCTCGACCTGCTGGACACGCTCTTTTTAATGCACCCCAGTAAGCCATTGGCCTTTTTGGCTACAAGGGCACACTGCTGGCTCATGGCCAACCTGTCATCCACCAGGACACCCAGGTCCCTTTCCGCAGAGCTCCCCTCCAGCAGGTCATCCCCCAACCTGTACTGGTGCATGGAATTATTCCTCCCCAGATGCAAGACTCTACACTTGCTTTTGTTAAACCTCATCCGGTTTTTTTCTGCCCAGCTCTCCAGCCTATCCAGGTCTTGCTGAATGGCAGCACAGCCTTCAGGCGTGTCAGCCAATCCTCCCAACTTCGTATCATCATCAAACTTGCTGAGGGTGGCCATTATCCCCTCATCAAGGTCATCGATGAAGATGTTGAACAAGACCGGACCCAGCACAGACCCCTGAGGAACACCGCTGGTTACAGGCCTCCAACCGGACTCTGCACCACCACCAACGACCCTCTGTGCTCTGCCAGTCAGCCAGTTCTCAACCCACCTCACTGTCCACTCATCTATCCCACACTTCCTCAGCTTTGTTATAAGGATGTCGTGGGGGACAGTATCAAACGCCTTGCTGAAATCAAGGTAGACTACATCCACTGCTCTCCCCCCATCCACCCAGCCAGAGACAACATCATAGAAGGCTACCAGGTTGGTCAAGCACGACCTCCCCCTTGTGAACCCGTGCTGACTACTCCTGATAACCTCCTCTTCTTCCAGTTGGCTGGAGATGACATCCAGCACAAGCTGTTCCATCACCTTTCCAGGGACAGAGGTGAGGCTGACTGGCCTATAATTGCCTGGGTAAGGTAGCTTATGTACTAATCATTTGTATGTTCACTGATTGTACAATATCTTTCTCCTTCAAATCAAAAAAGGTTTTGCCTGATGAGCTCATCTGGAAAGCTCATCTACCAAGCAGAGTTAAACAAAAACTAAAAAAGAGAGAAGAAGCGTTTTGTTGCTGAGGCAGCCCCTTACTGCTGAGCCAGTTCTGAAGCACTGAGGAGCAGAGTTTGTAAAGATCATTTTAAGACATCAATACAAATTGCAGTTCTTGAGAAAAATATTGAGAAGTCAGAAATTCAGTTCTGTGTATCTGTTCTAAGATGAAACAAACCAAATTGCGTATAACAGTCTTCCTTTGTGATTTTAGTACCAAGAAACAAGGCAAGAAATAAAAACAACATTGGAAACAAAATACAATTGTTGGCTCCTGCTGTAATTTGTTTTAAGGCAAACAGGAATGTTTGATGAATGTAAAACTATGGCTTTCTAAAATGTTAGTGCAAGTCTGAATCTACCATGTTAGCTACATTTCCTCCTTTCATCTCCATTGTTCTGTGAGCTTGTATCACCATAACATTCATGCGCTTGCAGGATGATAAGCATAATATGGAAGAGTAACGTTAGGATCACTGCGTCATCATGGCTGTCTTCAATTCAGTGCAGCAACTTAAAGGCAGGATAAGGAGGTGATGTTATTGTATGACCAACCAGCACTCTGAGGTGCACCGGGGAGCTATAAAGCATAGCTTCCTAGTGACTCAATTTGAGCATGTGTGTTACAAGGTCCACATGTTCTATCCAGGCACTGTGTCTGCTTTCCCTACCTGTACCCACCATCTTTTTCAAGCAATGGCAGAAGCAAGTTGAGCAACGCGACAGAAGATGCCAGATATCTGGAGACATTTAACTAATTTTTGATTTCCCTATAAATTTTCACCTGTGAAGGCTCACCTAAACCAGCCAGTGGGACATAAGTACACTACACAGAGCCCTGATTTTCAGGTTTGCTCTTGCTTCACCAGTGCTGGAGTTGCCTGACAGAGGTAGTGAGTATTGCTTGCATTGCGTGTTCCCTAAGCGTTCACATTGCCATGAACTTGATACCCTCTGTTCCAGTCCCAAGATAAACTTCCCAGTTTCCCAAAAATACTGCAAGATCCCCTGTGAAGTTATGCTGCCAGAGCCATCGCTACATTTGCCAGTGAATTTCTCTACCTGACCTAGAGCCCAAAACATGTTCCAGCAAGAACTTAGCAACCAAAGGCTGCAGACATTTGTTCCTCATCCTGCTTGCCACCACAGCGAGTACCAGCACAGCGATAGCTCTGCGCCTGCTGCGCCGCATGGCACCAGGCCAAAGATCATGCTGGCAAAATTCGCCAGGAAGGAAATCATGTCAGCTATGTTCTGTGTTAACCAGAAGCCATGTCCCAGAATTCCTGAAGCTTCCCACATGCAATGCACAGAGAAAGCTCTATAACTCAGAAGAGGATACAATAGGGTATGTATGTATTCAGGATACTGAGCAGTAAGTGTGAAGTGCTGGCACACACACCGATTACCAGGTGTAGGCAAAGCCTTTATCATTCACTTCAAAGCAAAGCAAACAAAGAAACAGAAAGAAAATATTAGGAATTGGTCCATTAGGAATATTCCTTGTTCAAGTTGGATTCCAGCTAATTTTCTTTGCTCGAGAAAATACAATTTCTCTACTTAGTTGTGCAATATAATATGTTATAATCACACTTAGCTGGAACAATAATAGTAACACTTGCATAATAGGAACTGCAGAACTATTATTGTTCAACAGTGGTAGCAGTGAAGGCATTTGAAGTTAAAGTAATGACTCTGGTGGTCTTAATAGCTTCTTCAAGTCTCAATTCAAAGGAAAGGGAAATAAGACTATCAGTATGATTATTTTCCAGAGTTCCTCATAAATCCATATGACTTCATTACTTTCCAGAAAGTCTCTTTCAATGACATGGAGAGGATCAGCTTCACATTACAAGCAACAATACCGGATGCAACCAGAAGAGATTTTAGTTAGAACATCTAGAGTTAATTTTCAATCTCAACTTTGATTTTGAAATTGCTGTTTCAGTAACAACACGTAGCAGTAAGCCCATATGATTAGCTCATTTTCATTTATGTCACAAGTTTCACAACAAACGAATCAGAAAATCCACAGCCGTTATATTATTTTCAAGAGAAACTCTTTAAATAGTAAAGTATTCAAATGTGTTTTAAATTGCTTTGTTTTCTTTCTGGCTTTAATTTGAATTAAAGAAGGATTCATGGTCGTATTTTCCAACAGCTTGGTACTTTGGCAAAATGGTGTAATACACATGATTTATGTACATTGTGTACGTTACCTGTAAAGGTAAACTGCCAACATACAGGCAGATTCCCATTAAAAGCTGGATTTTGGATTCTAAGTGTGTTGGTAACTCGGAGAAGTAAAACCCCTTAGGAGAATATGGTTATTTGAAAAGGAGAAGCAAAGTAAGGATACAGACCAAAACAGCAACCCCTAAGGAAAGAACAGACAGAGATTCTGACAGACATTTTCAAAAATACTTCCTTCACATTTTCAAATACGGATGTGGTCACTCCGTGTTTCACTGAACCTGACCATTTCCCCACAGATATTGTGAACAACTGGAAAATACAGTTTCATTGAAGTTCAGTTGACACAATTAGAAGTGATTGAAGAGGTGTACAACTAAAATTGTTTAAGTATGTATCATGTCAAAACATTTTTTTACAAGTAAATAAGTAAACTGGAAGAAAAAAAATGGCTTTGATAGAATACAAGACACTGGGAGAAGTGTGTTTTTAACTAAGGTATCAATTTATATCTTAGCACGTGAAATGTTAGTGCACGAAAGCAGGTTACCTTGTTATCTCTAGCTTAAATGTTTTGTTTATATACAAGAAGAATTACTCAAGGTGAAAATGAATCATATTTTTGAGAAACTTTAAAGCCAACAAGAGCTGATAGTGCTGTTGTCAGAAGCAGTTCTTTGTTACTTTATGGCCCTATACAGCACCGGTCTCGCCCTAGCTCCTTCCTTGTACCATACGAGCACTCATGTGATCATGTAGGGATCTAGATAAAAGACTTTGTTAAGGAGAAGCATGGTTGAAGCCAGCCGTCCTCCTCCTCCCCCCAAGATAAGCTAATTTTAACTCACTGCAGTTCCCTCGTCCAGCTTATCAGTCAGCTGCCCTACTGCCTGCCTAGCATGAAGCACACAGCGGCCAGAGGAAGCGACTGGCTGGGGGGAATGCTTCTTTTCGAGCCAGTGCTGGCATCAAGCAGCCACAGAAGTGCAACACCAGAATCCAGACCAACCCATGCTTAACACAGTTTCCAAATGTTTCTGCTTAGGAAAGATGAACCCAGCTAGGCCAACTGCAAACAACATTAAATTCCTCTGCTCATCCTTATGTGACACTAACTCTTGATGACTGCACAGAAACAGCTTTTAAAAGCACCTGTTCACTCCAATGCTCTTCATTCTAGAAGGTCCTTCCAATAACATCCATAAAGTGAACACATAAATAGTTGTTTAAAATTAAATACTTAATGCATCTTTAGTCAAGTAGAAGAATTTCGATGTTAAGGTTTAAATCCAGACTTTGCCTATTAGACTATGAAAAACAGAAGTAATACCATTATAGAGAACAGAACTTCCAAAGTTATGTGCCCTGTACAAAACCAGTATTAAGAAAAGCAGCTTATTTTAAGACACTAAAATATTTTGAGCAATTTTCCAATCCTCCCTCTAATTAAGACTGGGGCAGAATAAAATAAAACAAAAAGCCTTTGTTAAAATTTCACCTTGCTGAGGACAAAAGCCTCCCAGAATGTTGCTGAAGGACTGCAGGGAACGGAACAGTCATATAACAAGTCACATTTTTCCTAAAGAAAACAACATCCTTTTTACCTGTATGTTAACCAGTTTAGTGCAACAGAAGAAACTTACATCTGCTGCTAAGAAATGTAACACCCTTGCAAAGAAATTTCAGTGACTGGAAATTTTGCTGCAGCATTTCCCACTGACACACTACCTACAGAGCTTTTTGCATACAAGCAGCTTAGAGCCCAAATGTATGCATCTTAAAACAAAAATAACCTCCCTCGGAATAATAATTAAGAACAAAAACAAACACCAAAACACAAGCAAGCAGAAAAAGCTACACATTATCATTTTTACCTTATTGATCAAAATTCTCAGGGCTGGCTCCACTTTAGCCTCAATTTCTTCTGGTGAGTGATAGCAAGAGAGCTTTCCACCTCTCAGTACGCAATACAGCCTCCTCCAGCTGGTTAGATTTCCTATCATTTGCTAAAGGGAAGAAGTAGTCAGAAATTGCCAGACACAAACTACAAATTAATAGCACACTGTGAGGTATACACCAATCAGCCCGCGTGATCAAAACTTCTCCACACTGAATCAATTCTTTCCTAAAAGAAGGACCTTCTGTTGCAGAGCACTTCAGAATCAGTGTTTTTTGAAATGTTACCAATACTTCTAAACGTCTTTTGGCATTTTGCAGTTTTCCCAGATTCACTGTCTTATGACCCAACACAGAATCTGCCGTTTCACACAGAAGAAAGCGTAGAACAGTGTGTCTACAATAAGGACAAAGCCCACCTTTATTTGCTACGTTAATTAAACAACAGAAGAAATAAAAAGAGTATTTAACATTGGAAGCGTGTGGTACATTCAAAGATGTTCTCAAAATAATTTTCTGAACAGCATTCATAAATACATTTTAATTTCATTATGCGACCAGAGCCTACAATGTGGCACTCCTGCCTGGTGGCCTTCAGCCCTCTGCTCACACCTTCTTGTTTGCCTAGTTGTGCAATGAATCAGAACAGAGAAGTAAAGTGAGCTCACAGTAATTGCTTTTGGAGGGATGAGTTTAACTGCTGCTCCCTGCTCAGTTCACCATGCTAAGACAGTGAGTGACACGTATGAGGGTAAAAGCCAAGAGACCGTTAGGACTGCTGCTATTAAGTGCCAGGCTAAACAGATTCTGAAACAACTCAACCTGTATCTAGCAGCCCAAATAGTTTTATTGATAAGCGCACCAACAAAACATTGATTTATTGATTCTTAGCCACTGGCGATGCTGTTTGTAAACAGTAACTATGAGATGTCCTCCCTCGCTCTAGGCAGAACAGGGAAAAAGGAACCACTCTGGGAAAATCAGAAATGTTTTAACCGTGGACTGTTGGTGACTGCTACCAGAAGAGCATCGAAACACAAGCAAGACCTTTTTTTACCTGTTGATTCAGAAATCCTGTCATCATATCTCTAGCCATGCAGGAAGGCTGAGCAACTAAACGGCAGCACATGTTTCCATACAGGGGGAGCCAAAAAGAAGATTCCTCTGGGGGAAAAGACCAGACAGGAGAAAAAAGAAAAAATAAGAAAGAAAGAAAGGTTTTGAAGGTTTTTAGAAAAAAAAAAAGGCAGAGTTCTGAATACTTCCCATAAATACAGTTTAGCTTTTAATGCTCATCTTTACTTTCAGATCATGAATATGAGTAAGCATTCTTTACATGTAAGAAAAGAGATCTCATCCTGTAGGATTAAAGTAAAACTGATTCTTAGTCTTCAGTAAGTTTTTTATTACAAATTATCAGAAGTTCTAAAAGGATTTGAATAAGAACAAGTACTGTTCTGCAAGAACAAGTTATTCTTACAAAAAAAAAAAAAAAAAAAAAAAAAACCACCAACAAAAACACCTCTACACCACTTTGGAAGATAATCACTTTGGTACCTCATCTAAGTAGGATTCCTAAGCCCTTCCCATCACGGCACATGACTTCTTACATGTAAGCATTTTGCTTCAGATTGGTTTTTAAGACAGAATTTGTAGCTGTCTTGTCATGCAACTAGAAAAGCGTTCATGATTCCAAGGAATTAGCAAAAAACTGCTCAGCTTCGCCATGTAAAAAACATGCTCTTCTGTAATTAGAAGCAGGTAATGCAACTTTCCATTGACATTACTCTGTCTTTAGTCATGGTTTAGAAATGCTTGTAATGAAACAAAATATCCAGGTATGTAATTCCTCACCAGAGTGAGTTATGCAAATGAATGAAAGAAAACAAGAATGTGAAGTAGAAATTAGCATCAAAGATACACAGAATTATTCTAACCTGTTGAGAAACAAATGCTCCGTCTGTGCTTATTCAGAATAATGAAGCGTAAATAATCAAATTTTCTTTTCAGGTCAAGTTTACCCATGTAAAAAAATGAAGTTACCAGAAGTGAGTGAAATACAAAGTTGCACATCTTAATTTAACGAGGAGGACTGAAGGGTGGATTGCAGGAAGGTCGATAGTTTTGGAAACATGGATGAAGTACAAAGAACTGTACTTCAGTTTCTTGAAATATCGCCTTCAGTTGCAGCATAATCACCAAGCTGGCATCCTGGTTGACTACTACCAGCAACCTGTGTGTCCCACAGCTGAAATACAGCTATCAAGGCAAATCGCAAGCGCACGTTTTTGTCCTGTGTCCTGCTCAAATTAAGTTGCTTTTTTTTAAATACACTTTTGTCTCGACTACAGAGGAAAAAGCTGTTCTTTGCTCCAATACCCTCCCTTAGTTGTGAGAAAGGGGGAAATAGTTTGTATACATGGGTACATCTCACTTCAGATCAAGATGCAAATAACAGAAGAAACTCCCAAATGAATTAAATTTTCCTCTGGATTTGAAATTGTACTCAACTTATAGTTTACTCAGCTGTGTATAGATGCTTGTTTTAGAACAGTTAAATATTTTGTTTAAGTTGTTCTATATTAAGTATCAAGAAAAATAATCTCTTTAAACTCTTTAGCTTACAAGAGAAATGCAAAATATTACTGGGTTTTTATTTCCTTAAATTGCTACCATATGTACTTACCATTTCCTGTAATGGTAAGGTTGTGGGTCCTGAAACTGTCCTTGGCACTCTCCAGCCCCAAAGTGGTATATGCTAGCAAACTGTACTTTGCTCCACTAAATGTGGAAAAAAAAAAAGGCGCGTTTTAAGTCATTTCTGCTTTGTATTGTATAGACAGTAACTAGAGGGAGCCTATGGATGCCCGAGATGACACATCTGCTTACAGGGACATGCCGAGATGCAAGGCAGCAGCTGTCCGTGGCCACAGGCTGCCACCCCCAGCCCCTTCCCACAGAACTGCTCCCCAGCATGCTCAGCTGATGGCCACATCCTCACCTCCTGCCTCTGCCCCGCACAGCACCTCCGGTTCCTCCCACCCCGTGACTTCCATGCCAACGCCACAGAGCCCCATCAGCGCAGAGCCTCCAGCTGCCTATCTGCACTGGCAACCCCAGACACAAGGCCTGTGCTTTCCAAGCCTCCTGCAGCCCAAGGACACTAACAGCATCTCTCTTCTCTACTCAGACACCAAGGAACTTCTGATAGGTTTGCAGCTTTTGACCCTAGGCCTAACTCAGAAATGAGTGCAAAAATGTATCCTATAGGCAACAGAAAAACAGGTGATGAACTTGCTCTGAAAACACAAGTTCCACAATTAAAATCTATACTGCTTTTCCAGGCTGCTCTGCTCTTTTGCTTTGGCTGTAGACTTCATAAAAGTGGTTATGCACACACTTATACAGAATAGTATCCAATAGTTTCTTTGCGTATAGCAGAAGAAATCTGTAGAAATCCTACAGCCAGTTTTGCGACACAAAAGACTCTTTCACTTATTGTGCTTACAGGTATCACAGCGTTGTATCTTTGGTTTAGATTTTGCCTAGGGGGGAAAAAAAGCTGGGAAAAAAAAAAATCACATTTGCAATTCAGCACAGTGCATGTGGAATGCAGCTCTTGGAATAAACTAGTATAAATGTGGTACATGTTTAACCTTTTTCCCCAAATACTCTTAATACAAAGTAACAGATTTACAGTCTAGCAATGCAGTAAGAATTCCACCTGGCTAATGGCAGTGTAAAAAAAGTTTACACGAAAACAAACCACTTAGAATCACTAATTGCTTTCTCTAACAGAATTGAGCATAAAATCCTTTAAAAACCTTCTGTATAGCATAAGATATCTTAGTGGTATAGAGGATGTTAAGACACTACTGAACTGACATCACTAGAAAATAAATACTAATACTTTCCAGTGTTAATTTTTCTAATAGCAGAGGGCACACAGTTTTAAAATCAGATGCTATCCAGCTCTGACCCTAATGAAAGAGAGGAGACAGAAGATTAGCAGGGAGGTCTGTTACACATCTAATTCAAAGCAATAAATAGAAAAGCAAATATGATATAGCACTTTGGGCAAAGAACCACTTCCATAAAACATTCAGAGGGGAATGCGAACAAAAACTCATCAACATTTGTATATATTCCCTGTAGACCATTCCCTAACAAAAGATTCCCCGCTGATTATGTTTTGCTACTCAGTTAAGCATTACCACTCTATTTAAATGGTACAAAGTAGTTCAGTTTCTTCTCACGGATAAAACTTCTGTGCTGATTTAGTTATTTTTCTAAAGCATGACTAATTACCACAACAACCTTGCCAAGAAAACAGCTACTTCACTTTTAAAATATGCTTCCCAGTAATACTTTCTTTCTAAAACAGAACAGTCATCCCTTTTAGCCAACTTCAATATAATTTAGAAAAGTTATCTGCATCTATATTTTATATTTAACAAGCTGATCAGGATTACTGAGTATGTTTTGCCCGTACATGTGACAGAATTAGCTGACTGCCTTACATGGCAGCTTGTCTGAATAACAAAGAACAATCTGCCCACTGCATCTCTTACAGCGTGGGGAAGGCTCACAGTTCGACCTGTCGCCCATCGAGTGGCAGGAGCACTGACGTTGGAGTGCAGACACTGGGGGGAATGTAACTATCTCACCCCTCCTATCAATGCATATTGGATTCATACAGCTCAGATTCCAGAAGCTGTTCCTGAATATTAATGTTAGAAATCCTATCTTATTCCACTCATCCAGACAGAGAGTGGAGGTTGTGCAAGTCAAAACAGCCAATATGCGTAGCTTCCAGTTGCATCTTATATAACAAAAGGTAAAAACAAAAATAATCATCAGGTCCTAAAAAGAACCCAGCAATAAAAGCGAGGCCATTACATTAGAATACGTACTTCTAGCAAAATATCAATGTGAATTTCCAAACATAGCATACAGAAGCCAGATCTCCAGCTCAGCAGAGGCCCCAGCAGCAAGTCCCCACATAGGCCAGTACTGCCAGCTCACAGAACATGCACGTCACCAAAGTGCAACTTCTGGAAATCAGTACCATACCTGCACTGAATGTCCTTCTCCTATGACAAATGCAATAATAATAATAACAAAAAAAATGAAGTAGGCAAAAGACTGCATAAAAAATGAAAAAAGATAATTAAGAGCAGACAGAGTATCAGTATAGCTGATATGAACAAATAAAGCAACCATCTAAAACAGTTTGTCATCAAGCTTTTATGAGAAGTTACGAGGCTGACAGGGAGCCTTCTAACTTCTAAGCTAAGAAATTTGGCACGGGAGGATCACAGAATTTCTGGAAAAGGGACAACTTCATCCCACGTGTGCTCTGAGAGGAAACAGCTGATACAGATGAAATCTACAGAGCAAAAGTGTTCATAAAATACAGCAAGTTCCCTTTTTATTGTTGTGGTTTAATTTCACAGACTGGACCCGTATAATTCTTTGAGAACTTGAAAGATGCAATCTGCTCACCTCTAAGGGCTACATTACCATGGTCTTAATAATATAAATCTCAAGGGGAGGCTATATTTAAAAAAAAAAAAAAAAAAAAAAAAAAGACAACTTATTTTCAGCCTGTAGTAAGACATTTGTTCCCAATAATCTTTTTTAATCACCCAGCAAAGCCATTATAGTAAACACATCACTAGTAATTCAATTTTGGTAAGAAATTAACAGCCACAGTGAGATGATGACTTATGGTAGGGAAAAAAAAAAAAATTACTTTCAAGATGGGAGAAAGTAAAATACAAAAAATTACAGTTGAGAAACCTAAAGCAAAACCCAAATGAGGGAGGGGGCAATAGTGAGGACTGCCTACTGATTCTTTTTCCTTAAAAGACAGACGATCTGTATTCAAGTGAGCACGGCCAACAAATAAGCCTGTGGTTGTATCTGAAGCCAACTGCACCTTATGGCAGCATGTCATCAGCCAGCCAGAGCTTGAGGGAAGCATATCTACCTGACATGATGCATATTGAGAAACAGTGTCATGAGGTGGAAGGTACTGTAATGTTAGCAGTAAAACTGCCTTGCTCTGTGGCTAAGACATCTTGGATGTCTGTTTTTCATCAGAACACTAATATTAGCGTATAGCAATATTAGCTCAACATAGATAAACTATGAATTAACCTTTCCTTTTATAATCCGGGCAAACAGATGTACAAAACAAGACTAAGACTTTTCCTCAAAATGTGGCAAAAATTATACGTGGATTCTCTGCTACTGAGCCATCAGAAAAAAAAAAAAAAAAAAAAAAAAAAGCAATATTTGAAGTAATTTAAGTAATATTTACTTTCTTAAAAAAATAAACATTAAAAAAGTCAATTTTGCAGTAGTTACAATTTAGGTACTTGGGCTGCTTAAGTCACAATGAAATTAAAGTAGTTGGGAAATATTAGTAGGCAGTTCACTTCATTAAAAATACATGAAAGACTTAAGATCATTTTTAAAAGGAAACACAGGTGAATTACTGAGAAAAGCATTTATTTCTATGAAAATGGAAAATCGTAAGTCATTTCAAAATGTTCTGTGCTGAAGTCAATTAAGGAAACTCCTGTTAAGCAGCAAGTAATTGTAAAATGCCCCAACCAGCCCAGAGACTTGCTGAAAAGCCAGAAAACAGAACAGCCCCCGTGTACACAACACAGCGCAACAGCCCCATCAGCTTCACTAGGGGAAGTGCTGTACGAGGGGCTTCCCCTGCCCACACACATTTGTTACTTCACAGAACCTGCACCTTTTAGAAATGTCTACCATTCTGAAAAGCAAAACTGCCTGGGTGCAAAATTGATACATGGAGTGAACGGGATAGGGGAAGAGGAGGGCGAGATGGAGGGCCACAGACATCACACAAGCTTGATTTTCTCCAGAGATCAAACTGAAGTACTCCTGAGTTGCAAATAACAGTGGATTTACCAGCTGTGTAGAAGAAAGATAGTCTACTCATGTGTTTAAAGATCAGAACTGGGCCCCAGGCTGAGCTACATAGCTGGAATTCACACCTACTTTCTCATTTCCTATTTAAAATGTAAATTCTTTTCCACCTGGTTAATACATAAATAATCGCGTTCTTGGTACCTTTCCAAATATTGACAATGTCTTTGGGCTATTTCTATGAAAAAGTACAGTAAAACCAGAATACCCATCTGTGTATCTTACTGGATGACTGGGTCAGAGAGCAAAATGGAGTCAGTGCCGTCTTCTTCCAGCGTAGCTTTGAGTTTCTTCCCTGTAGCTTTGCTGAGGGATGTTTTAAGCTTCTTTACTAGTTTCTTAGGGGTGTTTGCTACATATAAAGACTCCTCTGTACAGCAACTATACACTTCAACCTTCACCTGGAAATCTGGTCCTGCTTCATCACTGAAGGGGGTGGGGAGAAAGTTTCACAGCAGTTGTTAGTGAATTGAGCACCTAGCCAAGGAATGCTGTTGCTACAATATATTTATTAAATAACATGTATTGCTAATCAAGGGAAGGAATTACATCAGATTCAGGGAAAGACATACATTAAAATGGAGTTAAAGGCTAGAGTACACAGTGGTAATTTAGCGTTGAAGTCACAAGATGGATGTTATAATTAAACCATAAACAATTGCAAACAGGAAATTCAACGTTTAGGTTAAAAACTGGAGAAAAAACCCACACCGCTCATGTGATGGAAATACACAGGCAAGGCATATAAGCACACTTCAATCTGCCCTCTACTGTTATGCAGAAATAACACGACTGAAAACCTATCATGCCTGTGATCCCAAATCAGATCGAACTGTCGCACCCGCCCCCTTTGTATTAGCAGAAAACTAAATCCTACCTCATCACAAGCAACAAATTTGATATTCACAGTATCTGTCTATCTGCTGCTGCGTTCTTCTGCCCACTCCCTGTTGTCTCTTTTCAGTTCTACCAGCTCTCAACGTTCTTGAGCTGAGTCATCAAACTAGAAGCCTAACCTCATCTTCCTGGTACAAATCCCTCACTACATATTCATAAGGAAATTATCCCAAAGGCTTTTAAAGAATTTATTCTTTATCTGTGGGCACACAAGGGAATTTTGAGTGCTTCTGCTGCATTATTTTACAGAAAATTGTAATGGTAAATTCTCCAAGAACAGATGTATCTTTCAAGAAGCAGATTTAAATTCTTGCCCTTACTCTAAACTTGAGCAAGTGTTAAGAAAGTTTGATTTACAGATCCACGCTCTCTCAACTACTCACTTTTTAAGATCTTGATTTAAAGTTTTCAGTAGTTCTAGATTTCCAGTCAGTCTTCCTCAGGAGACTGAATCTAAATTGCTAATATAAAAAATAAAGCAGCACACACACACACATAAAAAAAACAACCAACACAACCCTCACAGAAATAATAAAGTGTCTCTCAAGACTCTTAAAAATTTATAGAGCAACAGAAAAGTATATGTGAACACCTTTCTATTCTTTTCTAGGTTATATTTAAAGATAAGTGAATAATTTCCTGTCTAGTGTTCTTCAACTATGAGGGTTGTAGCTGTAGCATATGCTCATAAGAGCATGACAGAACATGAGGTGTGGAAGACAAATGTCTGATTTCAAGAGAACAGTGACTCTGGGGAACATCAGAAGAGACCATAGCCTGCTCTACAGAGTAATGGTTAAAACACTGGGTGTAACACCCATGCCTACAGAAGTGCATTTTTATAGTGCTTCCAGGTTTTAGCACTGGTGTACTTTTGTCCTTGAATTACAAGCTGATCTCTTTATTTAAAGAAAAATGGTTCAGCATGGCAAAAAAAAAACCTGAAAGAAACAGTTAAATGATGTATCTACAGCTGTGATCATCATGTACATGAAAAAAACCCACAACCTTCCAGAGAGAGGGATCCACCAACCACTGAAATCAACAGAAATGTTACAGATTCCTTTTGCCCACAGAAAAATTTAGAGGACCTCAGCCAATCATACTCATAATCATACCCACTTCAAAAGAAAACAGGGATACTTGTACTCCATGCAACAGATAAGTTATACTCACAATATGGTTACGTTTTCAAAACAGATATCTGTTATTGCTTTATCCACAATTGCCACCTCTGTATCAAAAACCTCAGCTCCCATTCTGAACAAACAAAACACTGCATAGCGCTGTGATTCTGGGGAGAGCCAAAGAAAAGCTTTATTAGCATATTACACATCACAATACTTAATGCCCCCAGTAAATAACAGAGAAGGAATGGAAATTTGAGCCTCTAAGGAACTGCCCTCAAATTATTCCCACCCTAAATTTCACATTATGGGATTTCACAGCAATTGAACTTCCAAAGCTAGTGCGTGGGTTCGACATTCACACACCTACCTCCGCTCAGTTTTATTTTTTTTTGCAAGATAACCTGTGGCAGTTTGTGCTAACAGCATCAGAAATGTTAGTAGAAATGTAATTTTGTTTAATAAATTTGATTTAAGGCAAAAAGAGAATTGATCCAACATCTTTTTGAATGTATCACTTTTTGAATGAACTATATAGGATTAGACCATTTTGCCAGCCTTACCCCCTCTGACCCTATTGAAAATCAAACTGAAATCAATGCCAGGTGACAGCTGGAACAGATTTAGGGTTAATCTCCATGACACAGCAAAATGCATGTACTTGAAGACTATCCAATAATCCACTCAAAAGCAATAGAGAACTTTCATTTAAATTTCCCACTAGAAACAGCCTTCAATATTACTCTCTTGAGTGTAGACGAGAGAGAGAATATCATGTTTAATTGGAAGTTTCTAGTTATAGTTAGAAGCTATTTAGTTAATAGTGTTATCCTTACTCTTCCTCTGGAGGCTCACCTCTGGAAAGACAAGATTTTAAACATACTGCCATATGACTTTGAATGTTCTCAACTTGCTACAGTCGACAGCTTCAAGTTAAGAGCTACCAAGCTACAGTAAGACACAGATCTACTGAAAGATCAAAAAAATCAGATTTAGATCAGAATGGACTTCTCCATCCAGTGTTCAATTTACAGGCTTAACTAATTGATTATCATAGCAGTTCATTAGATCTTACGTACTTTCTTTATTGTTGAAGTGATCAGAGCCTTTCCACATTAATGGTATTCGAATATCTAAAGGGGGAAAAAACAGGGAAATTAAGTTACAGGTAATATCGTACAACAGAGTGTAAAATTAAATACAATTTTTTTTTCTTTTCATGTTGATCTGGTGGCAATAGGGCTGTCTACAATGAACAGTAGAACTATTTCAGTTTTATTACCAATGTCATATACATCAATAATTTCTATTTGAAATGTCATTTTCTTTTATAAATTGTGCTAGAATAAAGACTTCTTTAAATCTCATTTGAAAGGACCTAAAAGTAACATTTCAGAGTGGTTGTTTAGCATAGTTATGAGAGGTATTTTAGTCCACGATCACGCAAAGACAAGCTGAAACTCTGCTCGTCTGGTGCTGGAAACCACTCATCCAACTGCCAGAAGAAAAACTTCCTGTTTTAATGGAAAGATTGAGATACTTGTATTGCAAACACTGAAGTCTTGTTTTACTAACCACAGAGAAAATATTATTTGTAGTCATGTTCCTAGTTAGAATTGTCTCAGTTGACATTAGAAGACTGCAGTTTGTTTGCTTACATAAAAAATATCTGTCTGCATCAGGATCGTAGTAGAGAGGCAATTACAGAAACATTAATTTAAGTCACCTGCCATTTTAACATTAGGAAAGTATCTTCTTCAACAAGCTTTCCACTTTACCTACCCACTCCTGTACAGAATGGTTTTAAACTGAGACTGAGGGGAGGTTTAGGTTAGATATTAGGAGGAAGTTTTTCACCCAGAGGGTGGTGACACACTGGAACAGGTTGCCCAAGGAGGCTGTGGATGCCCCATCCCTGCAGGCATTCAAGGCCAGGCTGGATGTGGCTCTGGGCAGCCTGGTCTGGTGGTTGGTGGCCCTGCACATAGCAGGGAGGTTCAAACCAGATGATCACAGTGGTCCTTTTCAGCCCAGGCCTTTCTATGATCTTATGATATTTTTCCCCAGCTTGGAGGGCACAAGTTTAGACAACGTTCCTTACTGGTTCCTTCTTGAAAGATAAATGCAGTGAGGCCTCATTAAATCCAAAGCTGGTTTCAAATGCACAATGCTGTATAAAAGCACATGCAATATATTAAGTGACACAGGATGGCAGCAGTGTACAGCAATACCTCAGTTGTCCACTGATAAAAATCTTTAATATTGTTATGCAGGAGCTTTGCTGACTCCTGTGTTTATCTTCACAGAAGGCGAATGGAAAAATCCACATACAGTATGCAAAACAGCAGTGCTATTTTGGCAACGGATTATTTGCCAGGTATTCCTGCTGGGTTTTATGCACACAACTAGTTGACTTAAGTAAAGCTACATATAGTCCTATTTCATAAGTAATATTAAATAAAATGTTTTAATTTAAGCTAATTTTGATTATATTATGAACATCTCATTATAGATTAAATTTTAATTGTGAAACTTACAAATACATCTAGTTTTGAAAATGTTCACAGTATCTAATGACTTCTCAACAATGAACTGTTAGTATGTAGCATTAGACTGCCACAGCTTCCTAAAAACAAAACCAAACCCCGAAAAATGCATCACCCTGTTCTGCAACTACCTTTCTAAAGACGCATTTGCATAGCAAGCATTTTTTAAAGCCTTTAAATATTTTTAGAATAAGGAAATAGACAAAAAATGCTTTCCTTAAAACAGCTGCTGCAGAAGTCTCTCAAACTCCACATACATATATGTAGATGTAATAAATATAGATATACGTCATAGAAAAAGTACTGAACTTTTCTTTCCTAAAACATAAAAGGTCTTAAATTTGCATAAACGTAGCAGTAAAGAACTGCAAGAAAAACCATTTTGCATCCTTGTTTATAGCAAACCTCAAACGACAATTTTAAGGCACTTGATAGTTCTTGTTAACAGTTAGAGCAATAGAGTAAACATTGCTTTTTCATGCTGCACTCAATGTCATACTAACTGAAAAATCTACACCTCAGTGAAAGAACCACCAGCACCTAGGTAGACAATGGCATCTACAAGTTTCAGATGATACTTGTAAATCAGTTTTCAATTCATTCTTGGATTGAAAAAGCTGCAATTTATCAAAAACAGCGATCGATTTTCACACTTCTTAACTTCAGTTACAATTAGCTGTAAAGCCCCATGGATTAAAATTGGATACATTCAAGCACTACAGTTAAT
The DNA here is from genome assembly GCF_951394365.1 of Tetrao urogallus. Lineage (NCBI taxonomy): Eukaryota > Metazoa > Chordata > Aves > Galliformes > Phasianidae > Tetrao > Tetrao urogallus. The sequence goes on from NC_136818.1 coordinate 38,138,176, forward strand.
TACTCTTAAAGAGAATGATTCCTTTTGACATTCATTAGAACTCCATGGAATAACTTCAAATTATGATTATGCTTTTTGATCAACATTGAATGGGTTGTCTTTTGACAAAGTAAATGATTGGTAAGACACAAACGTCATAATTTGTTCACAGACATGGGGTTAAGTATGAAAATGTTAGTCTTAGGGAATGTATTCCACTTAGTATCTGATGTACTGGTAGTTGCTTCCTGTAGAGTACACTCTTCAGTGCTCTTGCAAAGCTGCTCCTGACCTTTTGGTGTTGGCCACACAATCACTCTTTGTTTTGGTAACAGCCAAAACTTCTAACCTACACTAACCACGTGACAATAATGTACATGGATGGATTACTTTCCCCACCCCACCCCCCCCCCCAAAAAAAAAAAAAAAAAAAAAAAAAATATCTATTTCCTATCATCAATTCTCAAATTTCGTGCCTAGACACATAATTACCACCAACACCTCATCTCCAACTTCTCCCAGCCAATTCAGTCTTTACGCCTTGCAATTCAAGCTGTTTGTGCTCACAACTGCTCTCTCGGCAGGGCAGGCACACAAACATGCATGTGTGCCTTCTGAACGTGCTGGGCAGCTCCAACTGCAAATCCATGGCAGACCACTACACAAAAGAGAAGAAGTGCGGTACGTTCAATTCCCTACACAAATAATGGGAAAGACAGGGAATGATGAATGATGGAACATTACAGCTGTTGAAGCAGACAGGACCCGCTCCGGCGTGCTCGCCAGGCATAAGATGAAGAGTCATAAGACAACGCAAGGAGGAAGCAGGGAGGTGTGTGTGCCGTGCCAGGATCTCCCAACTGGAAATCGCGCCCAGAGGCCCTTGCCAAACGCACAGTCCCTTCTCACGTACCCTAGTTCTCTGCTTTCCAGACACGGAGTGGAAAACAAGAAGTTCACAGACGATCTTTAAAAGACGTAAATCTCTAAGCAGGATCACACAGGCTTCTCTGATGTAAGCTGTACCTGACCAGGGTCCCTGACACGAAAAGAGGGATGAGGCCTGGCAGCATCCCAGCGCTCACAGACTCAAGCTCAGAAAGAGGTAGCTGATACTCTTCACCACGATCCATGCTGTGTTCCTCAGGATCACAATCTTCAATTTGAGGACCACCATATTAGTAACACAACAAAATAGTTAAAAGATCACACACAACAGCAAGTATCCTCTTGTACCATCAAAACTAGCTAAATATTTCACTTCCAAACAATTTTGTAATTCTGATGTTCTGAAGATAACAGAAGTGTATTATCTTAGAAGCCTTCACAGCAGATAACTATAAATCCAGTGACAGGTACAACCACAGCACAGAAAGGCAGACAGATGCTTTCATCCTACTACCATAAGGAAGACAGATAGATCTACACTCTGCAACAGCTGTGCTGGCAGAAAACATTACTGTACCATGTGATCATCACTCTTCTTCCACTAGAGGTTACCTTTCTTAAAGATATGTCAAAACATGCAGAATTAACTTAAACACTGTGAAGTAGGGAGCCCTTCTACACTGTTTTATCTTCAATGCAGCAGGTCATGGAGCACAGATCTGTTAGCCAAGCTACCAGAGCAAACGTAATGAGTAACACAGCACAGATAAACAAAGTACACTCATAGCTCATAGAAGTCTGTTAACAGGCTAGGAAACTGTGTACCATCCTGCCAGAAATCACTAGTAAATGTTCTTTATTTGCATTGAAGCCATACTGCTGCACATTTACTGTAGAAGTTACCCACACTAACTAAAGATTTGCATAGTTGCTACAATTTTGTCCTCAGTTCATTAGGTCGTTACAAATTTGGGGCTGAGGAGGACAGTTCAGCACATTCAGTTCATTTACGCTTAGCTTTGAAGTGCGTCCAGTGTTTAATGATTGAAAAAAAGCACTTCCCACTGTGAAAGTCCCTGACAGAAAACTAGGAATGTGAGGTAGGATCATTATAAGCAAGTCTGTGACTTCAAAGCATAAGACACCTTCAAGCTCAAGAGGATTTATGCCCTCAGAATCACAATACAACTTTAAAAAAATATCATCATGTTTGTGTAATTTTTTACTGCAAGATACTACCCTGCCAGTTGGCTGCTACAGTGAAGCGACAACCCAGCCACTTACCTGAGAGAGCAACTTTTGCTCTACATGCCATCCGGTCCTTTGTCCCAGCATCTGACAACCTGCCAAAATAGGAAAAAAGAAAAAAGATTTTTAAAAGTCAGAGATCTGTGCATTTAGGTCACTGCAACTCAGTCTTTTAAACATTAAAAAACATCAGGGGTACCATATAATAGCTCATTTCAAAGAATTTTCTTTAAAGTTAAATTCAGTCTCTCTGCTTTAGGATACGAGTTATTAGATTCTCGAAGATAATACGGAAGGAAGGTACACCATCAATTTTCTTAATGCCCTACAAGATTTTATTCCAAAGCTTATTTAACCCACACATTAGAAGTCGATTCATCTTTTATGTCTTTTCCAGCTCCAACAGAATCAAATACATTATTAACTATTCTCCTTCAGTACACACGAACGAACAAGCAGCTTCATTTATTGGTCCTATTGTTGGTTGCAGAGAAATGCGTCCTCCTCTATTAACAGAGACCAATTACAAAACGTTGTGTTGTTAGAATTGTGGTTTTACATGCAGGCTAGAATGGCTAGAGTGCAAATCTCAGCCTGAACCTTAAATTGAATCAAAATAATCTATTGATAATGACTAACTGAAATCCTTCTGTCTGCCACTGCTCAAAGTGCCTAACTGAATCAGGTTCTAATCACTACCTGTATCATGACTTCGTCAGAAATAACAGATCGCAGACGTAAGAAAGAAGAACAATGTTTATTTGAAAGCCCAAAACACTTCCAGAATTTTCTCTCTCAGACATCATCATCTTCTCTGGATTAAGTTTTAATAAAATTCCAGTACTCTATAAGTACCAAAAGAAAGAATTGTGAGTGTACTATCAAGTGCACAATCAAAGATAAGATCTAAATGATAGACAAACAACCCTACGACATGTATGCGTCCTAACGATCTTTGCTGACTACTGAAAGGACCCCGTAAAGACACAGCTCCAAGCTGAGCAAATTAAACAACACAGCCAACTTTAAGAAGACTCCACCAGGCTTGTTTAGACTGGAGGAGGCTCAGGGGAGACCTTATTGCCCTCCACAACTACCTGAAAGGAGGTTGTTGCAAAGTGGAGGTCGGCCTCTTCTCCCAAGTAGTGACAGAACAAGAGGGAACGGCCTCACTCTGTGCCAGGGGAGGTTCAGGATAGAAAATAGGAAAAACTTCTCTGAAAGAGTGGTCAGGCTCTGGAACAGGCTGCCTTAGGGGTGGTGGAGTCACTGCCCCCAGAGGCGTTCGAGAACCGTGTAGACTTGCTACTAAGGGACATGGTTTAGTGGGCAATATTGGTGGTAGGTGGGTGGTTGGACAGGATGGATGATCTTAGAAGTCTTTTCCAAACTAAATGATTCTAAGTTTCCGTGCCGTGTTATAGACATGTGCCATCCTGTGGTCACAGACATTAAAGACCAAGAGTCGTGTAAATCAGCACACATATATATTCCATGTCAATCCATCATTAAAAATATAAGACAAATCACTATAAAGATCATTGCTTCATAAGAAGAAGCAACACAACTGTAATATTTATACAAATCACAATGCTAGCTTTCAAAATCAGCTTTCATGACCACAGTTGACAGTCAGAAAATGCAATTCTCTCCTTTAATAAATTTCTTCTGTAATAAAACATTTCTGAAAGCAAGAAACTAGCAGGTTATTCCTACAGATACAATTCACTGGAGCCAAGCATGTGCTTGAGGAGTTTCTGCACTGAACTGCAGTACAGTTATTTCATTAAAGCAATAACCTGAATGCAGTAGTGTCTCTGCTCCATGATTCATAACATGGCCTCCAAAATCTATTCCGTTGGGGAAAAAATAAAACACTTATCCAAATAAACAGTGTATACGTTAGTTCATTCAAGAAATATAACATGAGAATATGGGTAATTAAACAGACTTTTCTTACTATTCATGAAGTTGTACTTTTACTCTTTTGATGTAGTTAACAAAGTGGCCAGCAGAGGGTACCAATTAGCCATGATAATACTGTCATTAAAGAGACCTTATGAATAGAAAGAACAAAAAACAGATGCATGTATTTTGATTGGGATAATTTCGTCTTGTTCCTTAAGAACAGGTTAGATACCTTTTTATATGCTAAAGGTAATCAAGAAAATATGTCTATGACATTAGCTGATATTCATAAGCTGAATTTGCTTAATGTCAATGATAAAATCTGTCCAGAAAAAGATGACTCGCATTTAATTTTCTAAAATAAAAGGAAGATATTGGAATGGTCTTATAAAGCACTGACTTACAGCAACAACATGCATGTGCATGGTGGAAAACAATTCACATACACAAAAGCCCATTTTGTAATGGCCAGTTTGAATTAGTTTTTACTCACCACTTTCCAGTTCTGCATGAGACAGGCCCTTCCATTTGGTTCTGCAGCTCTGTCCTGTATGCATGTATCCGTGCATTGCAGACCATCAGGTTTTTAACTGCTTGCAAAAGCTGGTCTTTCTGTGTGCTCACTGTAAGCAGTTTACGGATGCCTTCCCGTATGCGGATTTCAAAGTTCATCTTTTCTTGGATGTTGTGTTGCTAGATAAGCAAAACAACAAAGACAACACATAAATCCAACTGACAGTACCCTGACTTTTTAAGGAGTCCAATTTATGATCCAGTTGGGATCCAGAGTCCTAGTTAAATTATATGCAGTCATTACAGTTACTGCTAAACACAAAACAATTCTCTCTTCACACACAAAAGAGAATATTATCAAACTGATTTGATATATACATTATGCAAGCAGATTTCAAACCACGTGCTAACAGCAGTTCACCACAGCATCTGAAATTTACTAAAAAACTATGTGGTCCCATGAGTCATTTACAGGGTGATAGTATATGGTCCTCCCATATGGTCACTGTGAGGCCTAACTCAACAAAGCTTACAGAATAACTTTTTTTTTTTCAATGATTTCAAGTAAAATAATCTTAACACTCAGGAATATCATATCAATAATTTATTTCAAAATACCTGAAATATTCTAAATCTGAAATTTTGTCTTATTACTTCTTCGGCTACCTTGAAAAGGGTTGAAAAACATGATTTTTCACTTCTGGTTGACATACGATTTGGGTAACAACCAGATGTGAAGAAAAGGAGAATATCCCAATGTTTGATTGCCTCAGGTTGTGAATTGGAGATCAGATGGTGCTTGTGTCATGCTGAAGTTACAACTATGTCTTGCCTGATGGCACAGTCATGCTCCCAATGATTATTCATTCCAAAGTACAATTTGTCCATCAGTCACTGCATCACTATTTCTGAAGGAGTATTTTTAATGTATTATAACAACATCTGGGAAATCATCTTCTTCCTGGTTCAAGAAACGTTTATAAATTTGCATTATTCTTCACTTGCCATTTCAAACAGCTCTATCCATACTGACCCAGAAGGTGAATGACCATTGATTGCTTGCTGCCTCCAAAGGTGTGCTAGATGCCATGCGATAACTTTCCTCATGATGTGCCCTGACCAAGCACAATATTTCTGGCACATAAAAAAAGATACGTTATCACAGTAGTACTGTGATAACCCAGTACTACTTGGCTTGCAAACACATTGCACATCAGTGATGAGGGGTTTTTTTTGACACTGGGGAATTGTTTCAGAATTGAAAACATCATCTATTTTCACCCATATAGCGCTTATACATTTGATGTCAAAACAAGTGCTCTGGGATAGATCTATAAGCAATTGCCTGAAATTGGTACAATAATTTGAATTTGCAAGTTCAGTATTCCAGCTGGTAGAAAAGTACTGGCAACTGGCTCTAACTAGAACAGAAATAGAAGGGAATTAATTTCCCAACAACTCAAGTACCAGAGAAATCCACAACCCATGAAAAGGGTGAGGCAGATTTTCTACTTGATTGGGACTTGCTGTCATTAGCTGCCTTTGACATGAGAAAGCAACTCTTTATAGCAGTCATAAGCAGCAGGTGGAAGCTCACTGCAGCCACCAGCCATTCCCTCCTGTCTTTGCAGGAATGGCTTTTATTGCTTCTGAAGGCCTGATGCCATCATCTAAAGAGACTTAATGTTTCAGCTGTTCTTCCATCTGCTCACAGAACATTTCTCTTTGCAAACCACCCCCATTTGCCAGCCCTAAAGGAAAAGCAGCTCTGGTCCATAAGCCACATTCAGCACAGCACAGCCCAAGCTGTAACACTCTATATTTCTAGCCACTTCAGAACCCTTCTGCAGTCTAGGCCTCTTGTTCTATTTACCAACCCTTCTGCTAGAGACAGCAGCTTCATTTTTGTTGAAATGGGACCAAGTGCCATACAAAATCTCCTTCTCCCATACCTCAGCACAGCAAGTCACTAAGCCTACATACATAAGCACAGTTTCCCGTTTTCCTCAAGTACCAAAGGAAGTGTTTGTTTTTGTTTTTCCCCCGAGATGCTGAAGATCTCAGACTTGTGTAATTCAGCAAAAGCAGGACAAATATATGTTCCACTGAATTTGATTGTGCTTAAGACAACTAAGAGGCACGCTGAGAACACAATGAAGACCAAGGCACCATCACAAGGCATAACACTTGAGACGTGCATAGGTTACTTCAGCCTAGGCCCTCCAGCACCAGTGGGCTATTTGGTGGTGAATGCCTTCCAAAGCTATCATCATCATTTTGGTGGAAGCTCTACTGGAATTCTCTACAGCTGACAGAGGAAGACCTAGAAAGGCACCAGCAGATCATTCATTTTCATAGAATCATGAGCTGGAAGGAACCCTTAAAGGTCACCTGGTCCAACTCCCCTGCAGTGAACAGGGACACCTATAGCTCCATCAGATTGCTCAGAGCCTGGTCCAGCTTGATCTTGAATATCACAAGGGATGGGGCATCCACCACCTCTCTGGGCAACATGTGCATGCACCTCCTGCCTTATAATGAAAAATTTCTTCCTTAAATCCAATATAAATCTCCCCTCCTTTAGTTTGAAACCATTCCCCCTTGTCCTATCACAACACCCCTGCTAAAGGGTCTGTCTTCTTTCTTATGGCCCTATGTTAGATACTGAAAGTCTCCCTAGAGCCTTCTCTTCTGCAGGCTGCACAGCCCCAGCTCTCTCAGCCTGTCCTCCTAGGGGAGGTGTTTCATCCCTTGTATGATTTTTGTGGCTCTCCTTTGGATGCGCTCCAACATGTTCATGTCTCTCCAGTACTGAGGACTCAGTACTAGGCCCCATCTGGAGTACTGTGTCCAGTTCTGGAGCACCCAGTACAAGAAAGACAGGGAGCTGTAGGAGAGGGTCCAGAAGAGAGCCAGAGATGATCAGGGAACTGGAGCACGTCCCCTACAAAAACAGGCTAAGGGAGCTGGGTTTGTTCAGCCTGGAGAAAAGAAGGCTACAGGGTGACCTCATTGCAGACTTTCAATACCTAAAGGGAGCCTACAGAGGGGAGGGGAATCAATTCTTTGAAAGGGCAGATAACTGCAGGACAAGGGGAAATGGTTTTAAGTTGAGGGATGGAAGATTTAGGTTGGATGTCAGGGGGAAGTTCTTTACAGAGAGAGCGGTGAGGTGCTGGAACAGCTGCCCAGAGAGCTTGTGGATGCCCCATCCCTGGAGGTGTTCAAGGCCAGGCTGGATGGGGCCCTGGAGGTTCATGATCCTTGAGGTCCCTTCCAACCCTGGCCATTCTGTGATTCTGTGACTCCACCTGTGGACGCAGTACTCCAGGTAGGCTTCACCAGACAAAGCAAAGGGGCAGGATCACCTCCCTCACCCTGCTAGCCACGCTTCTTTTGATACAGCCCAGGATACGGTAGGCTTTCTGGGCTGCAAGGCCATGTTGCTGGCTCCTGTCCAGCTTGCCATCCACCAGTACCCCCACGTCCTTTTGGCAGGGCAGTGCTCTATCCTTTCATGCCCCAGTTTGTACTGACAGTGGGGCTTGCCGCTACCCAGGTGCAAGACCTTGCACTGGGATTTGTTGCAGCTCATCAGGTTCACCTGGGCCCCCTGCTCAGGCTTGTCCAGGTCTCTGAGTGGCGCTCATCCCCCAGGGGTTGAGCAGATCACACTACACGGCTTGGTGTCATCCACAAAGCTGCTGGGAACGCACTTGATCCCAGAGTTGCTGGTGATGAAGGTGTTAAGGAGCAGCGATCGCAGCACCAACCCCTGGAGAGCACCGTACCGTCTCCGCTCTCGTTATAGGAGGAGAAGCAAAATAGTTTACAACGTTTTATTCCCAGTCCAACTTTGCGCAGCCCAGAAAGGCTGAGCAAGGCCCGCATCTGTCCCTAAGAAACCACGACTCGTTCCTTGAGCCTAAGCTAACGCACCAGACATCGCGAAGCAGAAACCCATCGCACAAGTCCCCCAAACGCACAGCCGTCTCCCCGCGGGTACGGCAGGCGGGCTGCCGCGGCAGCACACGGACAGGAACACGCGCGAGGCCCCGCAGCTCCCGACCGCCCCGCTCCATCCCGCCCCTCCTCGGCGGCCCGGCGTGGTGCCCGCGCCTCACCCGCTCCGCGCCCGCAGCTCCCGACCCGCGCCGCTGCATCCTGCATCCTCCTCGGCAGCGCCGCCGTTCAAAACTCCCGCCCTCCGCAACGGCCGCCCCACCGCCCCGCCCCGCGCGTCCCGAGCAACGGCTGAGGCGGGACGGCCTGCCCGCGCCGCGCGCTCTGGCAGCGAGGCTGCTCACGGAGCAGCTCTGCAAAACGGCTCGCGCGGCTGCTGTGAAGGCACTGAGAAGGACACGCTGTGCCCCAGCCCATTTCAGGCCATCACCTGAAGACGGTTTTTGTTTTTGTTTTTTTTTGTACCGACAGCTCCCTCCAATCTGTGGCAGCTTTCCAAGAAGTGTAGATGCTAATTAAAATGATTTTGCAGTACGGTCTGTTCAGCAGATCCTCGCCTTATTACGTCCCAGAATGTGACTGCTAACAGTGCAAGGAGCCCGTGCCTGCAGCCCTTGCACATTTCTACAGACACTGAGCTCAATTGGAACCCTTCAGAAAGCAGTGGGAGTTACACGAGTGGCACTCGGCCCTAATTAACGCCAACAGTCCCCAAGCTGGGTGCCTATCTGCTCCTGCACTTTGGTTCTGCTGTGCATTCACTTACTAGAGGCATTGGTTTTTCTCCTTATAAGATCAAGCCTCGTGATTTGATCTGCCAGATGCTCGATTAAAAAAATAATAGAATCATAGGATCGCTCAGGTTGGAAAAGACGTTAAAGATCATCGAGTCCAACCACAACCCAACCATACTACCCTGACTCTAACAACCCTCTGCTAAATCATGTCCCTGAGCATCACATCCAAATGGTTTTTAAACACCATGGTGACCCAACCACCTCCCTGGGGGGACTATTCCACTGCTTAACAACCCTTTCTGTAAATAAGATTTTCCCAATATCCAACCTAAATTTACCTTGACGCAACTTGAGGCCATTTCCCATGAATGAATGAAATATTTCACCCATCTCCCAGTCCCTCCTCTCCAGAAAAAGTGAGGCTGAGGCTTTAAGCTGACTTTCTGCAGGGGCTGCGTTTGGCAGGACACCCTCCCTGCACACAGAACCCACAGCCAAGGGTGCCCTGCTGCTCTCACACCGACCTCAAGCAAAGATGGCTTTGCGCCATCTCCATTACCTGGAGACTCGGGAGCCAGCTGGCCGCTATTCTGCTCCCTCAGTTTCAAAGGGACTCCAGCAGATAGCAGTGGAAGCCCTGACGCTGTATTCTCCTCTCCAGACCACGCTGAAGGGCTCCAACACCGGAGGGCACGACGTGCAGAACTAGGGACGGCACGACGCCCCTGCTGGGGCTGTGCCCCCAGCCGAGCAGTCCAGAGCGGGCAGGGCGAGCAAAACGCAGCCTGCCTCCTGGGGTTGCTCAAGAGAAGGATTTTTTCAGCTGAATCCCGCCTTCACACATCCTTTATTTGCCACACTATTTGCATTGCAAAGCATTTAGCTTCCTTCTAGCATCAGGGAAACTGGATAGTAGAGGAAAAATCATTGTCTGCCTAAATCACCCCTTCTCTTGAGCGTTACATCAGCATATTATTTTAAATGTGAGGCCCATCATTTTGGTTTAGCAGGTACAAAATGTCTACACCTACTCTCGACAGCACTGCAATATTTTTCTTAATTTCTTGGTTCCCACAGCTTGCTACACCTACTCCTTGAATATCATCAGAGCGTGCCAGTAGAAATTATTCAATTCCTATTTAGATTTCACCTAGATGGAAATATAGGAAGATTTGTACTGGATGCCTCAAAAAGAATTTGCAAGGCTTTTAATAACTGGTTTCTACTGAGTTCTTTTTAAATTGAAAAGCAAACCACTGGTTAACATGGCAGAAACTCTGGAATTTAGGGTGTTTATCTGCACATTTACTGGAGACAGGGCTAACCTAAAAGGCACAGCTGTTACTCCCGTTAACTCGTTCCCTCATTTCAGCCAGCTAAGGTCACTTAAAGTCTTCCCAATGATTTATCTGGACAGAAAGCCAACATTCAGTTCTACAAAACAACTTAAACAAGGTTACTACCTTATTGTCTTGCATTTCTGCTTCAGTTTTTACTCATTAATGTGATAATTTTCACATCATCCAGCCAACAGCAATAAGCTACCACCTAATCTTGCTAAGGTTTCACAGAAGCAAAGTTTGAAGGCTGCATTTCACCTGAGCAGTCTGAAAGTAGGCATCTTCTCTAGGGCAGTCATAGACTCAGCCAATGAACATAGCATCCTAAAATGTGCAAGTGCCTAAATTATTTAGGATACATCATCCATACCTTTCTCTGACAATTAGACACAGAGGCCAAAGTAGCTAGCGTAAGCGCTTATTTCAGGTTTACACAGATTAGGTTTACCTTGAGAGCTTCTTTATCTTCTGTTCTAATTTCATTTTTAAATGTTTTGCAGCCCTCATTCTGCTCCTCCAGTGTTCCAAATGGCACTGGGGTTATCTCTCTGTGTGAAGCTTTATATTTATGGCACCATTAACAAAACAGACATGCCACAAACAAGGTGCCACAGTGAACTATTTTGGTGAAAACTTCATATTCCCATTGGATTTCCAAAAGAAACAGTAAAAGGCTGAAAAAAAACAAGGAATTGGTTTTCTTTTTTTCCAGATAAGAGTCCAGAAACCATCTCTGCCCAGTATTCCTTATATCAGTCCCATCTTGAAGTGCCTCCCTACTAAAATACTTCAGCCTCTTAAAGACACCATATGTGGGATAAATGCACTCCAAGTATGTTTTGTAACAGAAATCACAAGTTACAAAAACTCCACTGCCATGTGAATTTGGGAAACAATTTCTGAGTTCAAACCTGAGAACATTAAAAGTTAAATGACACCATGTGACTTCAAACTCCAGTTTCGTGATCCTCTGTGTTTTCAAGATGCTCATGCACAAACAAGTTATGAAACACAGCTGAGGTAGACCAGTCCCAGGTATTCCTCTGTTTCTGCCTGAGAGACCCAGGGCACTGGTTTTGAAGTTGATTCAGCTGTAGTCCTCATGCAGGTGGCAAAGTCACGTTCCTCAGAAGCGTCCTGTTGGACAATGATCCTCACAGGTGGTTGGCAGCTTCAACTAGAAGCCTTCCTCCAGCTGAGAAGTCGCTGAATGTGGGCACAGTGTCTAACAAAGCATAAGATTAGCAGCCTTTCCTTACTTTTACTAATTTATGTCTCCTTTTCAATATGATTTCCTATCTTCACAGAATTTGAAGGATGTAAATTATCTTTAATTCCTTTCAAACTCAATGTTGGCTGAAACTGGCTCCTTGGATCCATTGTTAGTATGGGGACTTTTACATGCACACACGAACTGTGGTCATAGTAAACTCAGAGAGGTCCTGTTCACTGCTCAATATTAGAAGGATATTCAGTATTAAAAGACTTTCTAAGAGATTCTGTGCTGTCACTTCCATATCATACCTGGGTTTCTGTTGGGCATACAGTCCTGCTTTGATTTCTAATGTATTTACTGCATGTGACATCTGGTGTGTAAAATGCCCCCTCCGTGACAGTTGCATCCAAACATTGGCTGGGCAGCCTGCTGGTGAAGTCACCACTTTGTGCTACAGGAGAATCTCACACAGCATTTCATGTTCCACTTTTAGCATCAAGTTTGTTATGATTTTTCCATCTTGCATGTGCAAGTGAAAAGTCACTGGATCATTTAAACAGTTTGTCATGTCAAATTTGAAACAGAATAAGTTTCAAAGTGCTCTGAGAATATTGCAAATCTAAAGATAAACTCCTATAGGAGAAAATCGTGACAGAAAGCACTTACCCTTTGTTACCCACAGAACTACCATCTATTTCTGGGAGAACAGTTGTAAGCCGCTTCTGACAATAATCGCGCAGTAAAAAGGAGATTCTCCATCTAACTCAATTGCAGGGCTGTTGTCTGAAGGTGCATACAAGCTGAGTATTTGCAGATGGTCTTCCTTTTTTTTTTTTTAATTTAAACACAATGTAGAGAATCTCTGAAGTCCACAACACAAAGCAAATAGTCTCTGAAGTGAGTTTGTCATTTGGCCTGATTTTTTCCAAGTACCAGAATATAGACATCTAAGGAGTGAGGAATGGCAGAGCTATGTGATGTTGAGGCTGAGCATCATCAGGTACCAGGTGGGCAGCCACCGGCGTTGGAGTTCCCTCAGTGCTGCAGTACTGCTACAGTACTAACTAGGGACTATCCCTTAGCTAGGCACGTTTTGAGCCAACAGCTGCCATCCCAAATAACTGACTCAAAATAGCCCAATTGGAAGGCCCGGCAAAACCACAGCAAATCAGCACTATTTCTTTGCATTTCATACATTTCTAGGTTGTTTTGATCCTGTCTCGGGGAGGATATTCAAAGGGGCATGGATAGGAACCTAAGTTTACTACAAGTGTTTACTTTGTCCTAAGCAGTGTTTCTCATCAGTATACCATTGGTTCACCTCAACAGCTGCCCAGTTAAACACAGGGCTGCAAGTGTCTATTGCTCTGTAACACTTCCTGCTACAAAACTCTCTTTTCTTCTGCTCTTTTCTAACTCTTCATTGGGTATTGGCTACTTTCATCAAAGTGATCAGGCCAAGACAGGAAGGATTAAGGCAAATGTCATTTCAGAGCATGAAAACAACTCAGTTAAGACCAAAGAAACAAACATTACTACCAACATAAATTTTAAAAGGCACATAACAACTGTTTGTCCATGCAAATTTCTATCACAAGTTTTAAACCTCTGGTCCTTAAGGAAAACATCATTTGCAGTTATGTCCTATTTCTCAATGAGATGGAGCACAAGAAATCATTGAGCAATCATCTGCTCGGATGCTTATATGAAAGAAATAAACCTATAGGAAAAACAAGGGGATTTAAATGTTTAGAAGCACCAGTTTTCCATTCCAAGTGTTCCCAGTTCCTTGTCTCCACCAAACTTCCTCCCAAACCTGAGTATTTTCTCCTGCCACCAACAGCTGGAGACAAGGTAGTGCTCTCCTCAGCTGTACTGAAGAGTTACGAGGCCAGGCAGAGAAGGGAGAGGCTGTGTGCTCACTCTGTTTTTCTGAGTTTTCTTTGAGCAGTCTGGAGAGGGTGTTTCCCTCTCCCTTGTAGACTGTCACAGCAGTGTGAAATAACTTACTTCCACAAGATCTGAAAAGAGACAAAATAGGAAGTATTTGTCACATCACACACTGCAGATTCTGGGACTCAGTTCAAGGACGTAAGGCTCTTCTGAGGGACAAGCCTACAATCAGACACAGCCTTTTATACAGGTGAGGATTTTTTGTTGAATCGCTCAACAGTTAGATCAAAATTGTCCATTTTCACATAAGAGGAACTAAAACATGTTTTTCCTGAGGTAGAGAGATCTAAGGACAGACACATCCTGCAAAGCAAACGAGGTCTTGTTAATTCCTCACAGCCAAAGTGAGGGCAGGATGTCTTCTTCAAGTCCACTATGATTTTTTTTCCTGTTACTTCAGCTCCCTTTGAAGTCAACCGAGAGGAAGGGAATGGAACAGTATCTGTGGATGGAACAAAGAGAACAGTATCTGTGCTCTCCCCAGTGTGAGAGGGAAACATTTCTTGCTAATAATGGCATTATTTGTCTAACAAGACAACCCATTTTTATTCACCGTTATGAAAAAGCAAATATGAATACTGTACTTCACCTGAGGTTGGTTTCTCAGAGATTTCTATCATCCTCTTAGCTATTTTATGGCCTGTTAAATGAGCAGAGACAACATTTCGTGTCACTGTTAGTATTTTAAATTGCAAATAATGGTAACAATAAAGAGCACCTCACATTTTTGCAGACAATTTAATTGAGAAGAATAAAAATTACTAGTTATGCTTAGATGCATGTATGAGCTACACACGCATAAATTTAATTGCTTATTTTAAAAAAGCAATATGAGTTGTAGGAAGACATTTCTAGCACTAGATCCTGCGTTTGTACAGTATCAACGAAGTGGAATCACATGGTTTAAAGAAAACCCAACAAATAGGATAAGGTTTCAAGAGGGAATGGGAAGCTGAGAACATGCCCCGACTCAGTTCTGAAACACTCATGTGAGTCTAACATACAAATCAGTCAATGACCCAGGTGACAAAAGCAAGCCCCATTTGGATGGGAGCAGTTTGCGTTCTGTTTCTGCTCTGTGCAGGGATACCTGTGGCTACAAACGATATACCTGCCACCTGGGTGCAAGAAATCTGAGGAAAAGATAGAAAGCCTCATGCTGCACAACTCCATTTTTTTTCCTTTAGTCAGGACATGTTCAGTTTCCAGTCTCACACTGCACTAGAAGCATTGAATTGCACAGCCTTCAGAACCTACTATCTCAGAGAGAAGTTATGTGGAAACGTGTTTTCAGCAATCGTGTTTTATATCAGCTGACACAACCTTCAAATTATGTGTTCTCACGTTTTCATTGCAGATGTGGCAGTGGCAGGAGCACAGCATTTTCCAAAGCTGTGTCTTTTATTTACGCAGTTTTGCAGTTTTTTCCAGGGATTGTTATCTTGTATAATTGGCCAGAGCACCGTGCTGCCTGCTTGCTACCTGCACATATCTTTAGACCTCAGAAGTTCCTTGCACTTTTTAGTCCCAATCAATGAGGACATCATCAACCTCAGAGCCTTCTTTTGCAAAGAATCTGCAAAAAGCCATCAGCTAAACCTGCTTGAGTGCCCCTAGTCTGTGCCTTCAAAGTGGTAAATACTAAAGATGACAACTCATGTTGCTCAGAGCATTGTAGATTTAGGATCCGCTAAGGGTAGTATTCATTATAACAAAAAAACTGTCCTTTGAAGGACAATGAATGCACACCTGATTTTGCACACACAAGACTTTATTTATACAAAAGCCTTTTGGCACAAATCACTGGATCTAAAAAACAGCCAGTATCTGCAGTGAATCAGGACTCCCACAGTTCATACCAGCTAGAGGAGAGCAGGGCTGCAATGAGACAAACGACACATTGCCCTTATGCTAGCCCCATGTGCCCTGATGAATTTCACTCCGTGTGTCCAGCAGAGGTCTATCATTAACATACGCAGTCCACTGTGGAAGAGGCAAAGGACTTCAGAATGGCTGTGCAGCCATGTTGCTCTTACTCTTGGCCTGAGAAGGTACTTGACTATGACACAGATACTGAATGCTGCTCACAGAGCCAGAACAGTGGACAGAATGTTCTTCCATTGCACTCACACTTAGGAACTACTAAGTGCTCTCAACTTTCCTTTTTCTTTTATGTCCACCCCCCACTGCAGATCACGTCCACCTTCTCTACATCATACAGGAAGGCTGTTGGTTTACATGAGTTGTTCTAAAAGCCCCATTGATCCCACCACTCAGCATCCTGCTCACACAGCAGCCTGCAGACTACCTGTCCATCTGCCAGGGCAGCAGCTGGCCCCCCAGACCTTCATGTGTAATGCAAACTAGAAAATGAACTGTTTGTATGAAAACCCAAAAAGAGGAGCAAGGAGGAAAGAACACAAAACAAAACTGTCCCTGAGCATCTAATAAAATCAATAGACTTTCAGATTATATTGAAGATACAGGCCTGAATTACCTTCTGCATTTCTATGTGATGTTTGATGTCTATCTTAGCAGACCAGGTGGAAGCTTTGCCTGTTTGACTCAGTGTTCATTGTCGGCTTCTTCTGCTTTGTTTGCACATTCTGTTGACTTAGGCTGCTCTGTTAAATCAATGTTCTGTTGATTTAAGACAGATTCCTGCCAATTCTGATGTGAGTTGCTATTGTATGGCCTTTAATGGATCCTTTGCCCATAAGAGGTGAAACAGTTCTGTAACATTCCTCCTGCAGAAATGTGATTTTCTTTTCCTTGGCATGTTCTCTATAGCAGGGGTACATATCTGATACAGATGCACCAGCACAGCATTGGCACTCACCAGGACAGTTTCCTACTTCTTATTTGTATGCAGATAAAAATGCTCTGATTTCATCTTCCATTGCACAAGGGATCCTCAAGCAAGGCTGAAAAAAAGAGCCATCCCTGAACATAGCCACTCACCATGCTTCCTCTCCACACTGACAAAGGAGAGGGGAATGCCGCTGCTGTAAAAGCGACTGACTCCCACCTCCCTGACAACAGGCCTTGCTGCAGAAGGCAAAGAGCCCCCAGAGCAGATGGCAGGGATGCGGCAGAGGAGGGGAAGACAAAGTGCAGACCCACTGCTTCCCACAGAGCCTAGATACGGCAGAGGACTGAATTTGAAATTTCAATATTGTTCTTTTTATGTCTCTGCTTATGTAAATGAAAAAGATTTTTAAAATCCCAATACGTAGGATTACTCACCAGGGAAGCTAATTAAGTATTGATGGCAATTATCAGTCCTTTTTAAGGACTTTTTGGACACTTTTTTTCAGTCAGGAAATCAGTGTGATTTATTTCACATGGAAGGCACTTGGTATGAGCTTTTAAAAGCAATACTCCTTACCATCCTGTGTCTGTTGCAAAAAGAACACCAGCAGAATAAAATAGCCTAAACTTCTACTTCGATGGTATGCTTTGTACTTTCTCCCCTTTGAAGAAAACATCTGTATTTTAATAAGTCCCAATGAGGGAAAGGCTTTCTGTAGGGTGAAATGTTCCTCTAAAGCTATCCTGGCATGTTTTTTTTTACTGTATTTCACTCTGCATTTTTTTTTAGCTTCATCCAAAAAAGACCCCTTCCTGCAGCACACTGCATCTCACTTTGGAAGAGCCCTGGGAACAGCAGTTACTCCCTGCCTCTTGGCTCTGTTCCATCATCTCATCACTCAATTCATAAATCTGCTGCCTAATCCTACTATTAGTGCCTGGACTGTACCTCCCTGGTTGTACAGAGCTGGCTTAAGTAAGGCAACTTTGCTGTGACTACGTTCCTACTGAAGTGCCCCCGCTGTCACCAGCAATGCTGCGACTCTGCACTGCTACTATACGTCCCCATAGCAGACCTGGAGGTCTCAGTGGTGTTGCCAAAGGGCCGCTGCCCAGCAAAGCATCTCAAAAGGGCGACAGTGTGGGGAGCAGAAAGAGACAGCTCTGTTACAGGGCTGCACTCATTCCCGTGCTCATTCACAACTTACAGCTCAGACTTTCACTCCCCTAGGAAAAGGCAGTGGAAACTTCAGATGTTCCTGTCCCTCAGGGCCTCCTCCCCAGGGTTATGGAACCCTGGCACTTCAGCCTGCAGCAGAGTAGCCTCCATCCAGCACAGAAGCAGGACCAAGCATGGGGCTGCTAGCAAAATAGCTCACACTGCCCACTGGAACATGTCTGACACAGCCCAGCTTGGGTGTCCTCATTTTTATATGGAAAGAGAAGCCTCAACAGGGAAAGTAATTTGCAAAAAAGGGGGCTGCATCAAGAACACAGCCAGGAGTGGGTGCCCAGCCTAGCTCTGCCTTTACATTTTGCCAGCTTTTGAGCCCATATAACTCTTCCCCTTTATAATGAGTGCATGAAACCTAGCATAGCAACCCAATTTCAAGAAGTTCCTCCAGCTCTTCCTTTCTCTGGAGGTGTTAGTTATATTTCATTTCATTTCCTAGCTAATCAAAGTAACTTTTTTTGAGAAAAACTTAAAATGGCTGAAAGGCAGGCCGTGCCCACTGCTGACACTCCTCAATCTTCTCCTGTCTTTTGGAAAATATGCCTGCAGCCATCTCACCACATCACAGCCAAACTACTATGACGTGACAGCTCTCATCAGGTATGGGAAAAGCAGTGCAAATCAACCCACACGAACACTGCACTGCTCTTCTAACCAGAAAAGCATGAAACAGTACGGGTGGAAAAGAGCAAAGGTGAACAACTTCAAGCTCCAGAGAGCGCTGGCCTACAAGATCACTAAGAAGCTCTGAAAGTCTGCTGGAAGCTGATGTCAACCTTGGCCCAACAAACTGCTGCAGGAGCAAGAGCACCCACACAGTGTGCAGCCTCTTCTTGTTGTGACAGCAAAACTCATTCAAAAATGCAGACTTCATCTTTAAAAAAATCAAAAGAAAGTAAATTGACATTCAATGATTAGATCTAAGGCTCGCCTAGAAGAGTAGCAACAAGCTAGCCAGCACTGGGAGGCCAAAAAAGCCAATGCCTATGTTCCTCTTCCTTTTGGTTCAGTGTCGCTCTAAGTACTGTGCTGTTCAGTTATTCCACCATAAATGCAGTGCAGGAAGTCTTTTTCCTGCTAGGTGGATGTGGGTGCCTGTGAAGCAACACAAACTTTGTTGTATGTCTGATCCACTTTGAATGTATCTGCACACAAAGCTAACAAGAATCCCAGTCTGAGGCACTACTAATGTAAGAATCACTGAAGTAGCTCCTACGGGTTTCTAAGGTCTTTCCTTAGATTTTATTCCTACTTTTCAATTAAAAAAAAGAGAGGAGATGATAAATACTAAATGCGGGTAATTTTCAGCATCTCCGAGTAACATGTGCATGTGCAGTTCATGCCCAAACACTGAGAAAAGCATTGCGCTTTCCAGCATCCAAATGAGTGGAACTGGAACGGTGCACCTTTTTCACACACAGATTTACAGCACAGTGAGGGATGCGGTAGTTGCCAGAACCCAACTCAAAATCCCACCTGTATGCAGCAGTAAAGCATGTGCATTTGTATGTATCTTTACATACCTACATATTGTTCAATAAAATGTCCACAACAGGAACTCTGTACAGATTCCTATCTCCTGCAATCCAGCTGGAGCACACAGGGAGAGTGGGCATGATGAACAGAGACTAACCTCACTGACACTCCTCTTCAAAGCCAACCAGTGAACAAACAAGGCAGAGCAGAGGCTGATGAATGCAGCCAAACTGTTAGTAGTGAATCCAGTAGTGAATTCTCTATGCCACAAGAAAAAAAAAAACCCACAAACATTTCAGCGCTGTGAGTCTGAAGGGGAAAGTGGCTACAAATAAAACAGAACTGACTCACCTATTCTCCTCATCTAGGATGGGAAAAAAATCAGAAGATCAACATGTATAGCTATTGCAAAGCAAACTGGTTTCTCTCAGCCCCCTTCAGTAAAGTGGAATTGTCCACCAAACAAAACTGATTTCTCTTCTTAAGTATGATTTACATAGGAAGAGGTCTGCTTATCAGTTTTCACCCAAAATCAGCAGCTATGAGACCAGGCATGACAAGTACAGATCACTGCCTGAAAAAGCTGAATATTGTGAATATTCTCCACACTGCACCAGGCAGGCTGGGACATGCTGGCTTCACCTGAATAACGTTTATCCTTCTGCAAGTCTTAGTGCAAAGTGTTTAAAGAGATCTTGAAAGAGATGCATACAAATAAACAGGATAATGCCTCCCCAGCACCTGGCAAAGTTTCAGAGGTGACTCATACATTATGGATGTGTATATTTGGGTTTTGTGTGAGCGACAGTGTTGGGTTCTACTCACTCCAGATTTAAATCACAGGGGATGAAGTTCAGATGTGTAATGGATGATGTACGTTCTCCACAGTAGAACACGCACTTACTATTAGAGCAAGGTGAGATTGCTCCTCAGTGACTACTGAAAAAACAACTGAATTGCACATCCAGATGGGATCACCCAGGAGATGATGAATAGAATCCCAATCCAGCAAAACAAACACCTACAGTACAAGTTAACTCTGAGAAATCTTGGATGGAGAATTACTGGGTACTTTGGATGTAACTGATACATGAAGTTCAGCCTGCAGCTGACCTGGCTCCCTCACAGCCATCCATGTTTGCTATACCCAGGACCACAAGGGCTCACATTAGTCAGTGCTGCCAGACGTGGATGGGGCCCCAGGCAGCAGCCCACCAGGCTGAATGTACCTCACTTCCATCTGCATCTCTCAGCATCAGCACTGACCTGGAGAAGTAATGCAGGACAGAGACAACAGAGGATATAATGGAACAAGGGACAGGAGCTGAGAAAATCACAGAATCACAGAATTGTAGGGGTTGGAAGGGACCTCCAGAGATCATCGAGTCCAACCCCCCTGCCAAAGCAGGTTTTGTATATCAGGTGAAATGGGTGCCAAAGCAGGGTTGCAACTGTACGTTTGGTCCTGCTGAAGTTCTCCCCCAACAAAGAAACAGTCAGGAACCGCAGGACCCTAGGTGAGAGCGTGGTTCTAAGCTATCCCCCCTGGGCGTCCCTCCTGGTGCTTCTGTACCGCACAAACTGGGCAGCCACAGCCAGTCAAGGTGATACAGGACAAAGCAGCAGAGCAAGAAGTTGCAGCCGCACCAGTAGCCCACACACTTCAGAGATTATTTGAAGCACTGCAATGCTATTTGAGCAGCTTCGTTTGATGTGCCATCTGGTGAATCATTTGCTGGGAGTGTCTTAATCACATCAAAGGCACCTATCAATGCAGTGGATTTCTCTGTGTTTAGGACTGCCTGCACACTGCGCTCAAGGAAGAGATATATTAGCACAGAATTAAACTTCACCACGCTGCTCTCCCCCACAGTAATAATAATAATAAAAAATCTGCATCACATAGCCCTAGGCAGCAGGTTTCAGGAGAATATTTCAGCACTACTCCAAAAAGGCTGTGACTTTACCACCAGCTTTGTTCGCTTTTTCAATGATTTATAACAACAGGCATGTATCTGCGGCATAAAACATCAGCAGAGAAGCATATTCACCGACTGCGGGGCAGCGCGCCTAGGCAGTCCCTCCTTCTTGAAATGAGAAAACCACCAGTGTCCGTTTGGCTCGAGCCCGAGAGTGAGTGAGGGCACCTTTACAAGAACGGTCTTTCTGCCTCCTAAACTTATGTCGGAAACGACTACAAGGCCAGGCGCAGTCGCATCGAGCGCAAGCCCAGACCGGGCAGCCCGTACCGCACAGCGGCTCCGTCCCGCTCCGCGCAGCCCCGATCGCGGCCCGGCGCTGCCCCACACCGCGCGCCCGAGCCCCGCAGTCTCCGCCCGCCCCTCTCCGCCCCTTCCCGCCCCGCGGCGGCGGGCGGCCGCGAGTGCGCGCGGCGACGCTCGGCTGATTTACGGCTCTGCCGCAAACGGCTCCCGGCGGCGGCCCCGGCTCCGAGCCGGCTGAGCGCGGCCGCGGCGGCCACCTCGCGGCCGGGACGGGGCCGGGCCCCGCAGCCGCTCCGCAGGGCCGGGCCGGCGGTGCCGGGGCCCCGCGGCCGCGTTCCTCGGGGCCGACGGGAGGCGGCGCGTCCCCGAGCCGCGAGCCGCAAAGTTTGTCGAGTTCGCCCCGCGCCCGGGGCCGCTTCCTGCCGCCGGGGGCCGGCCAGGGATGCAACAAGACGCGGCGGAGCAGAGCGGCTTCCCCTGGCAGGACGCGCTCGGCGATGCCAGCCTCCGCCTCCCGTTCCGCTGCCCGCGCTGTGGCGAGCGCGGCCGGTTCCGGAGCCTGTCGGCGCTGAGGGCGCACCTGGAGTACGGCCACGGATACGAGGAGCGGAGCGCCCCGCCCGAAGGCGGCCCGCCGTCCCCGCGGAAGGGCGCGGGCCCGGCCTCGCCTCCGGAGCCCTGTGGCGCGGGCGGCGCCACGCGGTACGCGCCCCGCGCCGGCCTCTGCGACGCCTCGAGCGGCGGCGCCGAGGGCCGGCGGGCGCTGGAGGCCGAGCGGGGCCCGGTCTGCTGCCTGGCCGGCTATGCGCCCGCCCGCTCGCCCGGCTCGCGGCTCCCCTCGCCCGTCCTGCCCGCCGCCGGCTCCAAGGCGTCGTTCGAGGCGCACGTCAGGGAGAAGTTCAACAGGATGGTGGAGGCCGTGGACAAAACGATCGAGAAGCGGATCGACAAGCTTACCAAAGAGCTGGCCCAGAAAACGGCGGAGCTGCTGGAGGTGCGGGCGGCCTTCGTGCAGCTCTCCCAGAAGAAGCAGGAGGTGCAGCGGCGGGAGCGCGCCCTGAGCCGGCAGGTGGATGTGGCGGTGGAGATGATCGCGGCCTTGAAGCAGCGGCTCACCGAGTCCGAGGAGGAGCTGCACCGCAAGGAGGAGTAAGTGGGAAGCCCTGTGAGCGGGCCCGGCCGCCCTGGAGAGCAGCGAGGGAAGGTTCGGTCTCTCGCTGGCCGTAGAAGGGCCTGGCAGTCAGCAGCAGCCAAAGGTGATGTTTCTAGAGCCACGGTCCCGGTAGGCATGGCTGGAGCGGGTGGCTTCCGCGTCTGGGAGGCATAGCCACTGACTTTGACATTGGCTAGTGCCTGCAACGCGACCCTGCTGTGATGGGATTGAAGCATGCGAGCTGTCATCAGCACGCAGCCTGATTTACACTGACACCTCTAATCCATTATGTTTTATGGGAGAGATGCTTGGATAAGTGCTGTAGGAAATACCAAGTAGTATCTTTTCCCTGAAGTTGCTGCACTACAGTGAGGGGGCCATGCAGAGAGCTGGCCTGTGCAGCAGCAAAGCCATGCTGGAGGCAGTGCTGAACTGGACAGCAAACTACAAAACTGTCGGTGGCAGGACCAGGTACCAGCTGCCAGTCATTGTGACTAACCTGGTTCATGTAAAAAATGTGTTTGAGGTGCAGCCATTAAATGCGTAGTGATAGCCGATACATTATTTATACATGATCTACTTAGTTTATGCAGTGCTTGATGAAGCCCTTAAGCTTTTTGGAGCAGCACAGCTTATTTTACAGGAATACAAATTAAGACTCGTGGTAATGGAATGCCTCTAGACCAGTTTACTGGCTTACAAAGAGAGATGCTAGTTGCCATGACACTGATCTTGGGAGAAGTAAGGAAGGTGGTGTAGGAGTTCAGTGTAGGAAGTTTGGATGGCTTTCATCGCTCCTTCCTGAAGCTTAATCTAAGCACTAGAAAGGAATGGTGCTGATGGCTCCAGTATCTGTAGGAGTCGTAACAGAGTCCATGCTGTAGGTCACCTAGAAGAGTGGACAGCAAAGGTGGAGGCATTCAAACCCATCCTCGTTGAGGGGATATTCAGCAGTACCACTGATTTTCACGATCTGAAAAATCAGGTGGTCTTCACAGACAGTGCATATCAAGAACTCAAGATGACGCTAAGGATAATAGTGGTATTGAGAGAGGGATTTCAAAGTATGCAGAAAGAGGCTGTGAAGATTACTTACTGTCTTAAGTAGTTTTGATATTCCCATCCAGCCAAGGTCCCCTTATGGGCTCACAGCATGATTCACCCTACTTGTTCTAGACAAATATCCCAATGTAAAATTGCTCCATGGAGGTCCTTCTGCAGACTAGAGAAGGACCTCAGGTAAGCAGCCATATTAAGCTGAAATGCCAAACTTCACATACCCAAAGTTAAATGATATGAATCATTCCCCAAACTAAACACAAGGTACGCTGAAAAATGCATGACTTATGCTCTCTAAGAAAAGCATGCTTCTTGAGACAAAGCAAGAAGCATTCAGTGGTGCTGCAGAAGACAAGACCTCCTGGAAAAAGAGCAAGTGTGGAAATAGAGGTACAGTGAGTCTGATATGAAGGGAATGACAAAGTAATTTCTGAGACCTGTCTGTATATTCATTCCTTTGTTTTCAAAAATTTAATTATTCAGTGTGCCAAAAAAGACCTTCTCCTTCAAAAAGGAGGATCTGAACTTTGATTTCTGGAAGAAGTCCAGATGATTAGAAAGCCAAACAGGACAGCTTAATGGAAATTGCAGAAGCAGGAGTTCTTGTTGCAGATTGTGAAAAGTCAAAGGCACCCCTTAGGGACTGCTGATACTTGCCGACCTTCAAAAATAAATGCTTTCAGCAGTTTCTTTGGAGTTTTTGTTTTTTTGTTTTTTTTGTTTTTTTTTTTTTTTTTTTTTTTTTTTTTTTTTCCCCTCCTATAAGCAACCTAGTAAATGTGGATAACTTTTCTCAGAAGTAGTATTGATGTTGAACCACTGTAACTTAGAATTCATTCCTCTTTCCAGAAGAAAAAAAGAAAATAACTATCCCAGAAATATCTCTGTGTCATGCTTTTCATAAGGAAGAAAACCAGTCTTTGGTTTCAGTGATTGTCCTAGTTACCAGGTATGGAATAGGCTGGATGCAGAAACCATAAATTGGTTATTATTATGCACTTCTAGATCTCAGAGACTGGACTGTGGCTACTCTAAATCAGTCTGGGGGGAAAAGAAAATACATTTATCTACAAGAGGAAAGAAATTTTAACTCAAATCTTAGACAAGATCACAAAACAACTTCTTTGGAGGCTTTTGTGGAGGAAAAAGTTGACAACTGGTAAGGGGTAGGACAGGTGTGGGTTCCACACTAAGTAAACTAATACACTGTTAAAGCAGTATTACTCTAAGCAAAGAAAAGTCTTGCAGCAGGTGCTGTAGTCTCATCAAATTTAGAACACTGAAAGGCCAAACCTGCTTTTTTTGTTCCCTTTTTAAATTGTTCTTACCTGGAAGGGAATGAAAATGAGAACTAGATCTTTTAGATAAACTTTGGCACAGCTACCAAAGTTCCAGTACACCAACCTGCCTCAGTTGAACCCTGGGCAGTTCTGGTGAAATGGCTACGGTGTTAAGCCTTTAGCAACAAGCAAACAAATGATTTAACTTAAAAAGGCGCCCCGAGGGGGGATACTCAGTGTCTGACAAATGAGTGTGCAAATCAGCATGAGTACTGTGATCTTAATGCTGAAACAGTTTTCCCAAAAGGGATAAGGTTGTGTTGAATAAGACATCAAAAAAAAAAAAAAAAAAAAAAAAACACACAACCATTCAAACTGAAAGCAGCTACAAACTCCTCTTGTAGCTAGAGGCTTGTTTCTGGAAGTGGTGTAAAAACAGTGGAACATTCAGTGGTGACTTCATCTCTTAACAAGGGCGTACATGCAGTAAGTTGTCATCTCTGACAGTACTTTCTTTAACTGGTCTAATACATTTGTTTTAAGTCTGTCTGGTCACGCCTCTGCTCTGGTACAGCCTGCAATAAAAGGGGTATTTCAGAGTAGCTGTTGTGAGCGATTCCTTTTGCCATTGCCTTCACCTAAAATTTGCGATTAATGAAACTTTGTGTAAATAACAGCTTGACAGTGAGATTTAGAGTTAGCTCTTAAAGACCAGTGCAACGGATGCTTTCTCTAAAATATCAGCTTTCCTTTAAGTACAAGCTTCAGTTGTACAATAAAAGTTCAGCTTTTTGCTCTAAGAATCTGACCACAGCTAGATGTCGTTCTTCAACTCCTGGTTTCAAGGCATACTGCTCCCTCTTCCCTACCTCCTTTCATCTTCCCACTCAGGAGATTACCCCTCGCCCCCCGCCCCCCCCCCCCCCCCCTTGCTTGTTCTGGCTCAAGTGTCCCACAAAATGGGTCTGTGAATTAAAGCATTTTAATCTTCACAGCGTCACCCCAATAAGTTCAGGGCTCAGATCTAGACCACAACCCAGTGAATGGGTGCAACTGATAGGACAGTAACTCTCTGAGAGGAGGAGGTGTGAACCTCTTAAATCAGATGTGCTGATATTGGTGCAGGAATGTGAAACCACAGCCTAATGAGTAACAGATGCCAGCCTTCAGGCAGTAATGCCAATGGGATGATCAGGTCAGCAGCATTGATACTTCATGAATGTATCTGCTTTAAATATTCTCACAATGAAAACTTGCTTTAGTAGGAACTCTGCTGTCCTCAGGTACAATAACAAAAGGATTTGTTTCTCTGTCCACTTTAGGCAGAGATATTCAAGGTATTCAAATTCTGTAAAGGGATTTGATACTTGGGCATGGAGTTGGCATAGAGCCTTGTGCTTGTCCGCCTACAGAGCAGTTGCAGGTGTCAAAGTTGCTGTAAATAGTCCCAGGAACAGTGTTATCTATCTGTAGGAGGGTTTGGTTGCAATGTGTGAAACCATTATCCCTTACTGTCAGTTGTTAAGGAGCTGGAGGTGCCCCAGGCTCTACATCTACTTTGAGTCACATGTTTATCTGCAAGCACTAAGGGTAGCAGCAGAGTCCGTGTGCCAACAACTGCCCTGGTAACACAAACCCCAAACTCAAAAGTTTCTTGTTCTCTCTTGCTTTACTCACCCTGGAAAGGAGCACTCATCCCCCTAAAAGAGTTTGAAGGAGGTTGCAGCTCCTGAGACAAAGGAGGGAACTGCCTCTTTTCCCTGCTGCCTGGTCATAGCCCTTCAACAAAACACTATGCTGTACAACATATGCTAAAGTAAGTCTTGCAAACTATAGGCAAACGGACTAAATCACTGCTGCCTGTTACAGAAATTTACATACATTCAAACTGCAGCATCATTTACTCCACTTCAAAAGTGTTGTGGCAGGATCGAGACCTTACAGAGCTCTTAAAACAAGGGCTGGGAAGCAGAGGAATAAAAAGAGGTTGGAGGCTGACAGAGCAGAGGAAAGTGAGAAAGAGGCATCACTGAGAACAGAAGGGTTCCAGGAGAGCTACTAGCTCTGCATAACCTTTCCTTAATACAGCAGTGGTGCTGCAGATGTTATACAGTCAGCATAGGGTAGCAGAGACTTCCAAACAGAAAGGGCAGTGCTTCAGGTCTGAAGATGATCAGAGGACTGGAGCATCTCTCTGAGCAAGAAAGGTTGAGGGAGTCGGATTTGTTGAGCTCAGAACCTTATTGCAGCCTTCTAGTACTTCAGGGGAGCTTATAAACAAAAGGGAGACTGTCATCCTACACAGTCTGATAGTGTTGGGACTTTAAACTAAACAAAAAAAGAGGAGGTTTAGGTTAGGTGTTAGATGTTTACTCAGAGAGTGGTGAGGCAGTGGAACAGATTGCCCAGACAAGCTGTGGATTCCCCATTCCTGAAGGCATCAAGGCCAGGTTGGAAGGGGCCCTGGACAATCTGATCTAGTAGTCAGTCTAATGGTCAGCAACTGTGCCCATGTCAGGGCATTGGAACTTGACAATATTTAACATCTCTTCAACTTAAGCCTTTATTTGATTCTAATGATAGAGTAAAAGATGGATATCATTATGCAACATTTCCCCCCAAATTTGGTAGAGGCCTGGAAAAATAAACTGAAAGTAAATTAAATAGTAAAAGCACAAAACATCACAGCTATTGGAAATAGATACTAGAAATAAAACAGAAGCTAAGAGAAGGTCTGCACAAACTACAAGAGACAATAAAGGCAATTAAGCTGATAAGCTGGCTGCAGAGAAACTATGAGTTCTTTAGAGTATTTCCCCATGGGTCATGACGCGAGGAGGGTAAAAATTCTTCCTTCAAGTGACCAAGGCACAGCAGTGACACAAAGTGAACTCTCTGAGGAAGAGATCTTGGAGCAAGTAGACCTATCAGCAGTCATTGCCAGGGGCTTCTGAGAAGTTGGAATGAAAACAGAAAGTAGCTGAAGTGAGAAAGGTGATGCTTACAAGGACAAGGCATGAGACTGAGCTCTAGCTGGTGCGTATTTTCTGGCTCCTGTCTTTACAGAAAGAGTTTACAGAGTGGTTGTACTATTTCAGCACAAAGGAAGATCTTTAGATAAAAGTTCTTATTACGATTCATAGATTATATTGGGGAAGCTGAACAGAGGAAAATGATGGAAATGGTACTATTGCTGCTAATAACAGTTCCTACAAACAATGACTTGCAGGATGCCAAGGATTACCTTGAATAGTCTAGAAAGTAAGGCAGGTATCAGGAATTTATCAAGTCTGTATGTGTGTTCTCCTGATTGTGATCTGAATCTTTCCCCTATTCCCTTATGGCACAGCTCCTTAACTACATATTTATAGGAAAAGAAAATTTGTGAGTGATCTACTCATGCCATAGAGCAGGAGACTAATGAGTGCTTTTTAATTACTTTTGCTGACACAATTACAAATATTAGCATTCATGAAACTATCAGCCTTTTAAAAGCAAGTGCTGGGTCCTCGATGTTTGTGGCAGAGGCTGGCTGCGTGGCCTGGTGGGGACATCCCAGAGGTGTCTCAGGCTGGCAGGTTCCCTGCTCAGCCCCAGTTAGAAGGCCACAGACCACACACAGGTTTCCACCCTAGTAAATTTCTCTCCTTTGAGCTTCCCATCAGCTGCAGAGAGGAGCCAATTGCAGTGCCATCAGCTTAATAAATCCAGAGTGGAATTGTGAAATGAAAGGAATTGCAGTGCTGTATGTGAGGTGATAATAAAGCCTTAAACATGACCTCTGCGAGTTCAGATGAGCTTCTTCCTAAGCATTCTTCGATGGCTTTTTATTACCAGGTCACTCTGAACAAGCAGAATCACAACCCTAAAACTAGAAAGCGTTGGCAGAGTTTAATGAACAGGCACCTCTAAGTTTCTTAGGCCAGATTTTGTGGGTAAGTTGATATAAACTAACATTCACAAATGTTCTCATCCAAAAAAAAAAAACCATGCTGGTTTATAGCTCATTCCTTCCACTAGATCATCCACACATACAACTCACAGATGCTCACTGCTGTAGTGCAGATTGATGCAGCTTGAAGTCTAAATGGCAGATTTGCATAGCTTGTGCCTAACTTCATAAGGCAAAAACAGCATGCTATTAAAATAAGTGTCTACAACAATGCTGAGTTAATCTTTGATGAAATGCAGAGAAGCTTTGCAATTGTTATAAACAAAGTTCTGCACACAGTCAATGAATGTACAGATGTTACAGTTATGAGATATACCAGAGAGCTTGGCTACGCAGTTATTACACCAAAGTAGAAAAGATTGGATGCTTACCCATATCCTGGGCTTGTTTGCAAACCTTCAGCAGAGTAGATCTCCAGAAGAGATCCTTCCCCGCTGGCAGTCAGCTCTTAAATGGGTCTAGGAGAGGTGCAGCCAGGCTCCACCCCTTCCAGCAGCACAGGTGAATTGCCTTCACTGTGCTCCCCTGGCTGACTCATGGCTCACCTCAGGTGATCATCAGAGGTTCAGGCCGTGATTCAGCAGTTCCCATACACTCTGAAAGGCTATTACCGCTATAAAACGTTTCCTAGTTTAAGCTTAAAATGTTTTTTATCACAGGCGCTGCAATTCAAATGAACATGAACTAATCATGCTCTTTTTCTTTTGGCAAGCATTGGTTCTCCCAAATCCCCCACCCTAAGTTCTGTACAAAGCAAAAATGAACATGGCTTCATTGGCAGACCAGGAGCTGTTTATCTAGGCTTTATTAACTGGGGAAATCCTGCATGGCCACATTTGCCATTTTTTATAATACATGGCTCACTGTAACCAAATGTCTCCCACTGTGAACTCCTGAAAGAAGAGGCCCAAATGGCAGCCCATGTGTTACCAGTATGCAGAGCACTTCAAATGAACTCTGTTTCTGCACACACTGAAATCTTTCCGAGTCAGCAGTGCTACCTGTTCCTTCCAGTTGTGTTACCAGACAAGAAATATTTCTAAATTCCTGACCTAAAACTTGGTCTTCCCACACACATACTCCTTCCTGATCATCTCTATGATTCCTATGCTTCCACCAGCTCCAAATCCTAACACGGGACTCGGAAGGACTTGCAGGATTGCAGCCAAAATGGAGCTCAATGGTCACAGCAGCTACATTAAACTTCCATTGTAAGATTATGATGAACCAGGAAGATTTCATACACTTCTCTTCATGTTTCAGATCAGATAGGCATGTTTCTAATATGAAAGGAGAAGGTGGCTGTGTCCAGAGAATATAAGAAGTTAATGGTGATGGTTAATGATAACAACATTTCTGTCCAGTGGCCTGCAGACCAACAAGACTGTATTCCAGAGATCTAATAACAGGACAAAAACACCCAAACCCACTGCCTATAAACTTGAATTCACTATTCAGGGTTCCAAACCTTCACTCAGTGTTTGAAAAAAATACTGAAATCTCTTAATAAAGGAGAAGGACAGTAATCAGTCATTGTGAGAAATCACCGTGAAGAAAGTTGGGAAGTATCAGTAATTCTTTGACAGCAGCAAGACTGTCGCCCTTCCCATTATTTACATCTTGCCTCTGTGCAATATTTTTGTCTTACAGAGAAGTTGTTACTTTCAACCACTTCCTCGAAGAAGCAGCAGAAAAAGAAGTGAGGGGAAAAGCCAGACTCCAGCACTTCATCGAAAACCTGTTGCAGCGTGTGGATCTGGCAGAAAGGCAGCTAGAGTATTACCAAAATCAGCAGATTGCGTGCAACCACATGGGTGGCAGTGACCACATGGTAAGTCAGCAGAGTTCTTTCATTAATTGTCACCCACCACTCAGGGGAAAGTGCTCAGCTTTGACTGTGAGTAGGCTCAGCAGGACAAGCTAATTGCTACTCCAGACAGGTTTGGATTTGTACAGCATTTCTTTAGACTTATGTTTATTTACGTTTCAACTGCCACTTCGCATATTTGTCATGCCAAACTTGGAGTGTGGTTAAGCAGTAAAAGGTGAGTTTCAAACAACTCTGTACCTCATTATTGAAACCGGAAAAGTCTCACCAGCGTGAATTTTGTTTGCTGCTTAGAGCTCTGATGATCTGATGGGTGGTGTAGAACACAGTCTCGAGTTGTAACCTAATGTAACCAGATCATAGAATAGTGAACAAAGGCAGCAGACAGATGAAAACTCAGCTTTGTGCCCTTCCAGCTGCAGTCAGGTTTTGATATCGCAGAATCACAGAATCACAGAATTGTAGGGGTTGGAAGGGACCTCCGGACATCATCGAGTCCAACTCCCCTGCCAAAGCAGGTTCCCTACAGCAGGTCGCACAAGCGGGTGTCCAGGCAGGTCTTGAACATCTCCAGAGAAGGAGGAGAAGGAGACTCACAACCTCCCTGGGCAGCCTGTTCCAGTGCTCCGTCACCCTCACTGTAAAGAAGTTCTTGCACACATTTGTGCAGAACTTCCTACGCTGCAGTTTCTGGCCGTTCCCCCTTGTCCTGTCTCCACACTCTGCAGAAAAGAATCTGACCTCGCCACTCTGCCCCCTACACCTTAGATATTTATAAACCTGGATCAGTCTTCTTTTCTCAAGGCTAAACAGACCCAGTTCACTCAGCCTTTCTTCATAGGAGAGATGCTCCAGGCCCTTCACCATCTTTGTGGCCTCCGCTGGACTCTTTCCAAGACATCCCTGTCTTTTTTGTACTGGGGAGCCCAGAACTGGACGCAGTACTCCAGATGTGGCCTTACCAGAGCAGAGTAGAGGGGGAGGATCACCTCCCTCGACCCGCTGGACACGCTCTTTTTAATGCACCCCAGAATGGCACTGGTACATGAGGGATGGAAAGAACAGCAATAACAGTAAATGCTGCTGCTACACAAAGCCACACAAAACAAGGCTGGTGCTTTCTTCCTGCTTACTGATACTGATGCTGCAACTGACTGTTCGTGGGTCCTCATGGCCATACAGCAGAAAAATTAACCTGGCAGAACAACTAACCTAGCAAAGGGAAAGGTAAAAATGGTGACAAGGCACTGTGCCATGTGAAAACCACAGTGCCATTGGTGATGAAACATACTGCATTCCTTGCCCTTGCTGTGGTTTCCTGCAGAGCCAGCTGTGGGACTTTGATTAATGGGGTAAGACTGGAAGTAATGAACTGGGAATGAAAAGCAGGGTAGGTCCTGCACTGGCTTGGGATGGCCACATGGGTAGTCTTACTGGCCAGAGAACACTTTCTGAACTCTTCTCAGATCTGCAGCAGTGTGGAAAAGGTTGAGGGAACAACATATAGAAGTTCATCCCATAGTTCATCCCATCTTGACTCCACTGAAGCCAGACTTTATTTCCTTTTGAACAAAGAAAGAGCAGAGAGGATGAGAGCATCCAGAGCTGGGAAAGAGAGAAGATAGTAATGAAATATTTGCCAGATTGTTATTTTTTTCCAACTTGGGCTATTTGGCTTTGCTGGAAACACTTTCCCTTGCATCACATACTGACAGTTTCTTGGAGATCCCTGAAGATTTTCAGGAAAGAGGTGGATCTCCATAGCAGACATGTTAGCTTGCTGGCAATTCAGCTTGCTTTCCTTTCAGAAGACTTGTAAGAAGAGTGAGCAGATTCCCTGTCAGACTTCAGAGACAAGAAACTACTGCTGTCTGAACATTGCTTTTAAGAATAACTATTTCTGGAAAAGCTCTCATTATTACTACTAAAACTCAGTATTTTCTCTACAATGCATCGTATTTATGTGGCAAGTTTTATCCACGTAGCTTCTACAGTGAATTTCAAATCCAGTGAATACCCCATATTGTCTGTGTTAAATAGTCACTGCCCCATGGAGGTGAGATGAGAGGCATTTGATCACGCACTGCAATAAACAGGCACGTAGTGGTGGAAAGCAAAGGCTCCCCTAGCCGCCTGGAAGACAAAGACCAAAGGCAAGAACCAAATAAATGTAGATGTGCTGAAACGTTGCATAAGACATCTCAGCCAGTATCTGTGCGAATGTTGAGGGGGGCTGCAAAGGTGGTCCTCAGTATTAAATCTCCCATATTCTTGATGTGTTTACTGGGATCCCTGGCTCAGCAGCGTTCCCTGGGGAAGGCAGTGATTTTTAAGGCAGCTGACTTGCTTTCTGAGTGACTTCAGCATTCCTTTAAGGTCACCCATCCAAATATTGACCAGCCTGACCTTCACGAGGTAATTACAGAAAAGCACACCATGGGATGGCTCCAGACTCCTATCCAAGACAGATGACAGCGAAGTCAGGCTGGGCACAAGTCCATTTGCAAAGCGTGGACAATACCAGGGACACAGGGAACGTTTGCTTGGCTCAGTGACTTCATTAAATGATACTCAAAGGCTCAGTGTAGTGACACTGACGAGAGATCAACACAAAGAAGCCAGGCAGTTCCCGGACTGCTTTAGGCTGAGCTGGCATTAAATGCTTCCTTTCCTGACCCCCAGTGAAAGAGAGGCTAGATAAAGTGATACCAAGCTCTCAACCAAACTCTTGTAAGAAACAAAGCCCTGCAAAGTTGTGCTGGCACTGCAGCTATACTGTCCCTACTTCATATTGAGATTTGGGTTGGGAAGGGTGAGAAACACTTGTGTTCTTGCCCTCCAGCCTTGAGTGCAGCAGCCAAGGGCTCTCTTGCTTGCTAGCTGATGTTTCCTAGCTGTTCATGTAAAGGAAATGTTATCGCTGCAAAATTAAGGGCTCTGAGAGAAAATGCATTTAATACAGTTTATTCAAGCATTGTCCCTTGTTAATTATCTTCAACACAATAATTACTTCTTATTGTTCCATACTGTTCAATCTAATGTGAAACATCTCGGTTCAGCCCACACTTGCGTAGCAGTTTACTGTGATTATCATTATGATAAAAATAGCAGGGTGAAATTCCATCCACAAAGTTTTAAAAACAAAATAAATTGGAGCAATAATAATCTGTAAAAAGGTTTTTTTCTAAAGTTTCTTTCTTGAAAATATTTTTCTAGAACTAAAAGGTGGTGGGAATAGAAATGGGATTTTGAAGACTACATTACATGTATTTTACCCCCACATCTTAGCTACTTGATAATTTGATATTAATAAATGTTCTATTTCTGTTTTCCTTGCAGTTTACAGACATTTCATTAAATAAGAAACCCAGATGCCTGTACGTATGTCTTCTTATTCTTTTCTTACTTAAAGATGTAACTTGGTGTGCTTACATTGTTGCTTTTGCATTTCAAATTGAACCAAAAGCCTGAATCAGGTTGGTTTGATCAGATGCTGTACCTGAGGGTGGTCCATCACTATGTGATGTAATGGAAAAATAACAAATCACTGCTAAATCAAAATAAAATGAAATATTTTTTAAAGAAAAAAAAAGAATAATTTTATGTAAAGTAAATGACTTTCCCATTGGACTCTACTAGCCTATTGCAACACTGCAGTTCTGGAATCTGTTTGGTAAACACAGACCAAGCTTCAGCTGAAAATATCTTTAACATTTTGTAGGCAGGAGAGAGACAGTTGTCATTTCCTAACTGACAGTAACACTGTCAACTTAAAGATCACGTGTAAACAGGCAAGTGTCCTCAGAAAATATGGGTGCTAACAACATCTCAAGTTACTCAAGCATCTGTTCCGGGAGCAGCAGAACTAATCTGGGCTGTTTTCCTAAATTATGGGTGACTTTGTATTTTCTTTTCAGGCTTGTAGATGCTATTGTAATCAAGGAAGATAGAAAGGAAGATAGACTCCCACTTGCGAAGTCTTTGGTCTAAATGTAATGCATTTTAGTAAAATCCATTAATTGCTGACAAATAACAGGAGTTCAAAGGCACATGTGAAACTGTTCAGAGGTTTCTGTTTAACTATTCATAAAGTTCTCCTTTCAAAAGGCACTAGCAAAAACAGCATTCAGTGGTAGCCCCTTTATTTTGAATGATCAGATTAAAAATATCTTCACTTGAACCATGAAGCATAGAGGAAAAGATGCTCAGAGGGGTAGGGGAGTTTTGCTCTGCCCATTCTGTGGATGAAGGCAAATTCTGATTTTTCAAAGAGCAGCCTGGAAAGGAGGCCAGATTTGTAGGAAAAAGACACATCAAGAGGAACAAATTTTGTTTGTACCACATTTGTGTTTGAAACAGAGGGTCCCTGTGCAGTTATGTGAGGAGGAGGGGAAGGGGCACAACCAGAGAAGTGTTAAGTTGGACAATACATTACTGGTATCTGTTACTGTAAATCAGGTGCACCAGGAGAATGGCACGGGGAGAACAAAGAGTGAGGTTGTACATCCTTAAGGGAGAGGCTGTCGCTGTGGCACTCACAAGCTGCAGCTTTTTCCAAAACTGGCTTTGTCAGTGTGCAATATTGTTTAATTCCCGGGACAATTATGCCAGATAGGTGGTTTCTAGACATGGCAAACTAACAAAAATAGCCCTGTGGGATCTTAGGAGGCAGCACATCTGCTCTTCTCGTTGCGTATTGTAGCAGCTGGTGCCTACATCCATAGTACTGCTGTTACACTACATGTACCTGTTGTAAAACATTTTGAGATGATGTTAAAAGGGACTGTAATGTTCTTAGTTGAACTGTAGTTTAAAGATAAGATCACAGAGCAGAGGGCATGGCTTAGCTTGCGCAGCACCACAAATTTAGTGGCCCGAGCTCATCAATTTCATCATCTCCTACTGGGCCTGAACCATCACAGAGAGAATAAAGAATTCAGCTTACTTCAGCCTTTAAAATTTTGTACCCATCTTCACACCGATTTCTTTATTCTCCTTTCCTCTTCCCCCCTTTCATATTGCAGCCTAAAGCAAATCTGAAGAGTTCGGAGCTGGGTGGCCAGCAAAGAGGCAGTTGAGTTTCTTGAGCCCAGGATACAGAGGTATCCTGGGGCTTGGCCCAGGCAGTGCTCATATCCCACTAGCAAACCCCACAGTTCTTGCACCCGCTTTCTGCTGTCATTGGAACCAGCGTGGTCTTCCAAAGACTGCAGGGACATCTGTTCTTTGCAGAGGGTTGCTTTAAATGTTAACATCCCTTTAGTTAAAGAGAACGTAGACCTGAGCAAGGTGACAGTGCTCCAGTATCAACAGAATCATATGCTGAATGCTAGTCTACATGAAGATACGCGAGGGATCCACTGGTAATGTGTAGGAGCTCTTGTAGTGAGAGATGCTTTTGAGTATTGAGAAATGTAGTTCATATTGCAATTATTCTTAACTTTCAGCCTGGCGCCTGTAAAACAAGGCTGTTTTTGCCTACAACATTATATGGGTTTGGGACATTCTGGACACCTTTCACATTGGAAGATTGAGTAATAATTATTGTTAATCATTATTATTAATTTCAGGAGCCGAGGAAGTCAGCACATTTCATATAACATCCCTGACACAAAGCCTCATTCCTTTCAAAAAGGAAGAGGCTTGCTGAAAAAAGCAAAAGAAGAGAAAA
Source organism: Tetrao urogallus (assembly GCF_951394365.1). Taxonomy (NCBI): domain Eukaryota; kingdom Metazoa; phylum Chordata; class Aves; order Galliformes; family Phasianidae; genus Tetrao; species Tetrao urogallus. The sequence continues at coordinate 38,174,610 of NC_136818.1, forward strand.
TCAGCTTGCAGCCAGTCAGATGCTTCTATGAACCTGTTGATTGCCCAAGAGAAATATGGAGAGCACAAAAGAAGGGTGAAGCACTCTGCTCTGCCCGGAAATTGAGCGCAAAGTCCAAGATGGGTAAAAAGACCAAACAGCTGTAGGAGCAGCTAAAGATACACAGTAACACAGGAGCTTGGCTTCGGCAGAACAGATACTGAATGAAGTTAATCATCCCACTTTTTCCTATCCGTCTGGCCACACCAAACATATCAAATAAAATGTAAGGGAATATGTACAATGTGGCATATTTATATTATTTAGTAACGCCATTCCTTCTTTGGGCACTAAAAGAGAAGGGACATTTTATTCAGTTTACATGGAGGGTTTTCTATCTATTTATTTATTTATAGAGCTTATTTTAAATGACTGCAGTTATCTTGCGGGGCAATACTGTGGCTGTATGTTTAATTATTTTAGTGCCAGCATGTGGCTTGGTAATTTATTTTCCATCTATGCTGTTGCTGAAGTTCAGAAGAATCCATTTAATCGGCACCCAAATAATCACTCTTCCAGCTTAGATGGGTATAAGATCAATGATTAACTGCTACCTTTGCAGGCATACTTAGATGCAGAAAGCTTACCTGAGTTGCTTGGAGGCTATTAACAGCAGCAGATTGCTACCCTGCCTGTTGGGCGCTTCTGTAGACCTGGCAGTGCAGCCCTCATCTGCATGGTGCGCGCTGAGTCCGGGCGGCAGCTGGCAGCAAGCAGCAGCAGCTGGAGGGCAGCGAGTGGCAGACCAGAGCAGCACATTGCATTGCATGGCACCCTGTGTGAGGCTGCGCCTGGTGTGAAGCATGAGAGGGCTGGAGCAGCTGTGATCATAACTGAAACCCTTCAGATTTTAATCTCCATGAAGAATCCTTCCAAGGATAATAGATTCTGGAATTTCAACTGCAAACCCGAGAGCGAGGAAGACTGCAGGATGGGAATACCTGAGTTTACAGTGGTTTGTGCCAATTAAAAGGATCCTTATTTATCAGAGTATATATCAAGATGATTTTTCCATGTGTACAGTTTTTTGGTAACATGAATCCTCATACCATGTCTACAGAAAGGAACATCCTGTCCATGTTACCAATGGGATTTGTTTTCTCAAGAAAAAGAATAGGTGGGACAGGTCTGTGTAATTTATTTTTAAATGCTCATATAACAGATGTAAAATTGTTTTTGTGGAAGGTGATTTTTACAGTATGTGTCTAGAGATTTGTGAAAAATGTTTTTCATTTTTATAACTGACTGTAAGCAGAAATGAGTTTTAAAAGACAGCGTGTCGCTATGATTACTGCTGCAATAAGCACCTGAGCTGCAATATTTTTAGAGCAGATGACCAATCTGTTATCTCAGATCAGGTAACTACAGATGTCATACATCTGTCAGTGCACAGAGCTCCCAGAAAGTAGCAGAGTGAAGAAAGAGTATTATTCCTCACTTCTATTTTAAGTGGTGTTTGTGGAACAATCCAATATATGTTTAAAGATTCTCAACATCGTTTTGATAGAAAGTCACAGTGTGAAACAAATTCAGGTATTTTGTTTGCAAAATTTGTTTGACATTTTAATATTTAACTCTGTCACAAGGCCACACTTGGCCTCATGCTAACCATTGTGGTGGAAAGGATTTGTCAGTTGTGTTGCATGGGTTTTGGTCAGGTCATGCGTAATGAGAACATTCTTAGGCAAACCACATCATAGAAACTACTTTTCATTTCTTCTGCTCCCACTTTCTACGGACATGAAAAGAACCGTTTTTTAAGGATAATGAAAGTGATCTTTAGAAAGTAAATATGTTATTCCATTCCTTAACTCACTTGACACTGAAAGTATTATTTTTACATGCCTATCTACTCTGTTTGTCACCAAAGTTAAGTGCAACTACTAGTTCACTAATGAGATATTTATTTTATTATTTATTGCGCCAAAATCTTGACTGTAAGTTGTCCTTTTTTGGGGGAAAGAGAAAAAAGAGAGTAAAAGAAGTTGCATGTTCTTAAACTTTTCAAATCCTAATTTATAGTTACTTGCTGAACAGATGCTAGGTTAGTTAATTGGAGAGAAATTGGATTGCACTGTAACCCCAGGTAAAAGTTTTTAGAATATAACCATTCTAATAATAAAGTTATATTTCTCATTACGGTGTTGTTTAACTTTGTGAAAACACAGTGTTTTTTAAAAAGCCTATGCAATAGCAGAGAAAAAAGGCAGCAAAGAATAGTCCCCTTTGGACTTGGTCTTGCTCCTTGCACAGAGGGAAATTGAGTAGGAGCTGGATGCCCAGTTCCCAGACATTTTTAGAACACCTTGTCAATAACTAAGGTCACCTCAGAGCAGTATGTGTGCAGGCTGGGCCCTTACAGGTGACCTTTGCTTAAAACAAAATGTTCTAACACACATAACGTTATCAGCCAGGGAAACAAGAGACTAATTGAAAACCAGACCTCTAATGAGAGCTCTTCACGCACAAACCACAATGATTCTGAGATGCTCCTGCCAGCCAAAGAGAACGCGTTTTTGAAGCACTTGATGGTATCTGTCCCCTCTACCCCCCCATCTCAGTAGTAAAAACAACCTTCTCCTGCCATAGCAGATCTAAAGACATTTGTTTTGTTTTCAAGAGTTACTGGAAATACTCCACTCCGATATTTGTACTCAGTGGGATGACCAATTAGAGCAGTTACCAAGTCAAACAAATTAGCACTTGTATTATCTCTAATAATCCCTTCCAGTGCAACCAGCTCTTCTTGAGTGAAGTCCCACTATTCTCTCTCTTTATTCTGCGTCACCAAATAGTTGCTTCTATTTGTTCTTACATCAGGCTAATGCTGATTATTTCCATACATCCTGTCTGAAGTGGTTGGAGTGGACTATTTTAGTGCTTTCTGCAGCAGGCATAGGCATCTTTTTTTTTTTTTTTTTTTTTTTTTTTTTTTTTTTTTTTTAAGAAAAAATAATTCCAGAAATGATTTTATGACATGAAACATGCAACAAACTCTCAAAAATAGATCCTGTTGTGACATGAACAAAATGTCCTTTCCCATTTTGCTGCTAATGCCACCCTCTAGCTAGCCACGTTTCGTAGCCTGGTCTCTTGAATTACCAGCTGAGTGTCTCTCCAAGGAGACACAAGCAGCCCAGGGTCTGCCCTTCTCCCCTGTGAGAAGTGCTCTGCAGGCACCTGTTGGGCAGAAGCACGCGCCAGCCTCAGTCCTGCCCGCAGCCAGGCTGCCCAGAGGCATCTGAGCCAAGCCACGCAGGGCCACCCCCGGCCAGGGGCCCTGTGCAGGGACCAGCCTGGGGCATAAGGAACCCAAATAACTCACAGCTTAAAGGACCTGAACCACTTCTGCGCAAAGCAGCTCCTCAGTACATCTGTGCCTGCCCCCATAGCTCCTCACTTCCCAAGGCTGCTCAGGCTCCTACCAGCACTGCAAATGGTTTGGTGCACCTCTGGACAAGAGGTGCAGGGGAATGCTGAAAAAGTCTGCTGCATGCAGCATGTTCTGAAAACGGGCTTTAAAGGCGCTGAGGATCTTCCTCAAAGGGCAGTGTTGGGAATGGTACCCCCGTCCCCCACCTGTCCCGTGGCCAAGGAAATGTTTCAGCCATGCTGGGAGCCAAAGGACCCATGGTTGCAGGCGCAACCAGGTCCATCTGCAAAGCACTGTGCCGACGTACTCCTACAGGCTTCACACGTTATCAAATAATTAGAATCGCCATCCCAGTTATAATGAAGGAACTGTAACTCCTTTGTCAGTTCATTTAATTGCCATGGTGACCACACAACCACTAAGAACAGGCTTTATCACAGCCTTGCCCTACTTAAAGAAAAAATTGTTGGAAGCCATCGCCTGCATTTCAGCAGAGCCATGTCTCTGCGGAGGGCAGCTGAGGGCAGCGGGCAGAAGGCGAAGCCAGGTCCCAGGGAGGTGGGCAGAGCAATGGCTGAAGGACAGGCAGGAGTTCATGTTTCCAGAACCGTAGGTGGGGACAATGAAGAGGAAGATACAACTGGCGCAGTCAAAACAGATTAACGCGGCACGTGCTAAAGAAGGACGCCCAACAGGCTCTGCTCCCTTCTGTTCTTTCACTGGGCTTCAGCAGCTTCACTGCTTTGTTAACAAGGAATTTGAGGTGTCCATCCTGCCCTATACACATGGCATTCCCACCCCTGGTTTTCCAAGGTGCATCATGAAAGCACTTATAAGAATGGGTTTTATTTTTCATTTTTCAGACCTAAAATGTTCCTTTTGTTGCAAGTAGATGAAAACCTACGTTGTGGATACATCTTCCCGGATCTCATGTCTGGGACTGTTTTGCATGTGAATCAGGGTGGTACAGAAAGCTCATCCATCTCCAGGGCAAAAGCTGACACCTTCCCATTTTTCTGTGTGAGCAGCTGAGGTGCCTGAGAGGCACCCGTGGGGTTCAGGTGCCAGGAGGGACGGTCCCATTGTCGTACAAGCCAGTGTGAGTTCAGAGTGAGCCCAGCACACGTGAGCTTAAGCTGAAAATTCCCTTTTCAGGGGAAAAAAACTTGAAGCAAAGTTGGCAGGCGAAAGGAGGGGGAGCCCCGGCCGCTAGGTGGTGATGGCTGACAACGAATCGGCGCCGCACGCCGTGCCTGGCTCTGCCCCGCGCTGCGTTTGCTCGCTCCGCTCAGGCTGGGTACCGGGTAACAGAGGACCTTACCAAAGAGGTGCGGGTGTCGTTCAATTAAGAGAGCTAGAGATGCTTATTGAAGAAGAGACCAATGAAGTGTTACTAGTGGTCACATGCAGTGAAAGCATCAGCTGTGGCAGTCTCACCACGGCACAAACAGAACAAATAATCCACATTTCCTCAGCAGGGAGAGCCAGCCCTGTACGCTACCCATTGGCCGCTGGCAAAAAGCAGCGTTTTGCACTCTGACAGCTAAAGGCTGAGGCAGAGCGTGTTGGTGACACACGAGGATTTTAATGCCCTGGGAAAAAAACACTGGTTTTCCTCTCCCCTAGGCATGCCGCCTCGGCAGCACCAGGTGCTGGGATGAAGTCCTCGAGCTGTGGGTACCCACATGCTGCCCTGCACCCCCTCCGTGCTCCCTTGTGTGCCCGCAGTTCCTGCTCCCCTGCTGAGCACCTCAGTCTGCTTCTTCCTGACCCCAGTTGAAAGACTTTATTCTTATTATAGAAATTAAGTCTGCTTGGAATAAAATGGCAATTTTCTGTTATAAAACGATGACTTTCTGAAAGACATAAGAGGCCTAATGCACTCGGCGACAGCTAACGACTACATGCCAAATGGCCCTTTGCTTTTAGCACGCACCTGCCTGCTCCTTCATGGCCCGGAGTGCGGATCTGTGCCGAGGAGCTCCCTGGCCGGCGAGGAGACGCCTCTGGTACAGAGCTGTAGGGATGTGCCCAGGGTGCCACGTTCTGCCACAGGGAAGAAAGGCATGGGCAAAAGGTGCAGGAGGGGACCTCCTTGTGGCCTCTGCCTGGGGGCTGCTGCACTGCCCATCCCAAGGCAGAACAATTCAAGCTGTGGCAACATGCACCCAAGCAAGAGACACAGGAATCTGTGGACATGTTACATCCATCACTGTCACATTTACCAGTGCAACACACATATGGTCCTGATGAACCCTGCTGCCCCAAGAAAGCTTCAGGAAGCTTTTAAGGTTGCAAAAATGTATTTAAAAGGTGGCGGTTTTTCTCCCAGACCATGCTAGATGTCCTAACTATGTTTCAGTGCATCTGACAGAGCCCCACTTCCATGCTGGCAGTGACTCCCCCTGTCCTGAGCAGCTCCCCACCCCAACAAGCAGCACTCAGGAGCTGGCAGCACGGGAGGAGTGCCCCACGGTAACATGAGAGCACACCCACACACACTGCCGCTCGCAGAGCAATCCGCAGGCAGAATTCTGTTTCTAGGAAGCAATGGTCAGTTCAGATAACAAGAAATCAGTACAAATCCAGTATTCAAACAAACACCAGCTCTGAATAGCTGACCCACTTTGCTCATAATCTCAGTACAAAATCTTGACTATGAAATTTGAGGCAGGTTGGCGCTCCAGTTGGTCAACTTGGAAATGAAGAACACGTTCAAATGGGGCTTAGAGCAAGGGTTTCTTCCAGATTTACCTTCAGGCCAGTCTGCCTTGGTTCTGACAGAGATACAGTGACTGCAATCTTCTGCAAGCATCCTGTTTAGATTATCTGCAGTTCAGTTTGCCACAGCTGTTGACAGACACAGCTCAAACCTAGCTTCTGAGCACCATGCTATGAGTACGTTGCCACAAAAACAGCATCGCAGAGCTCTGCTGCGAGCCCTTCCCACCTGTGTGGATATGTATGGGGTAGTGTGCAGCTCCTGAAAATGGCATTGAGAAAGGCAGGCATACCATGCCAGGATACACGCAGCTTGTAACTAAAACCCCAAAGTATTTCTTATCCAGTCAAGCCACAGTATCTCTGGGCTGCAAGTCAAACCATGCTACCCAGCGAGTATGCACAGCAGTTACACATCAGTGTGGGTTGTCCCACTTGTGCGAGGAGCTGCAGCAAACATGGTTGCTTGCTACCGAGATGTGCTGCGTGCAGCATTTGCAAATGGAGCCATCCATTACCCCTCTCAGCTCCAGCTCCAAAGGAATGTACCACAAGACCACAAGTTGTCGGCACACTTAACCTTCACCCTTGCACTGAGGATTCAATTCAGAATCTACCTCTAAGTTGTAATCAGCAAAAGCGCTCATGCTGTATGTAGAGAAACTTTGATTTCTAGTAACACACAAAAAAAGAAAGCTGCGAGCAAAGCCATAGAGTCACTGCAGCAGAACAGCACGCCTCTTTTACAAGTGTGTAATTTCTGGTTGGTAGCGAACTGAAGCGAGGGAATACAAGCAGACAACTGCCAGGTAACACAAGAGAAAACTATGCACAGGATATGGGTCTAACGCTCAGGATGCCTGTGGACATGAACAACATAATAGTGTCACTAATTGTAGCTCCTAATGAAAATGGCAGTGGGGTTCTTGGGAATTGGACGAACTCACATAACTTGTTATTTTAAGTAAATACCATAATTGGTATGGAAATCCAGCAAATAAAATATGAAAAACAGTATGAACTACCAGTCTTTTATGGGATGGAAAGAATTATCCACAGCTATCCAAGGGCTAGTTTGGCTTTCATACACTTGCATATTAACCATGAGTCACTTGACATCATCTTGCCTCCACCTCATTGCAAACACAGAGGTTTTGTTATTGGCATTTAAGCAGACAGCAGGTATTCCATTGTGTGGAATGGAAAGGAATAGTAGCCTTTTGCTTAAAAGGAGGGAGAATTTCGACTCATATTGATACACAGCAAACAGGGTAAAGAAGAGTACATCAGCAACTGTATGGAAATGGAATACTACAGAGGAGAGCTACGGATTATATCTCCACTTCTAACAACAGAGGCAACCAGCCCTGATCCTGCCAGCAGACCACAGTCCATCCCATTCACAATGCTCTGCGTAGCTGCAGGGAACAAGGTAGTTCCTGACAGGTAGCTCCTGACGCTCCGATAGACTTGGCAAGCTTAATGATACATATGGAAATGACTCAGCAGCTGCCCTGACTTTGCGCTCCATGCCCTGAAAGAGCTCCAGGGAGCTTGGCTGCCACCACGAGCCTGCTGTGATGGGGCACCTCCAGTCTCAGCTTCATTTTCCACACTGTAAAAAGCAGAATAACCATTGCTCCTTTGAACACCAAGCCATCTTGATAGAGGTTGCTACAATTGCAGTTACTATTGCAGGAGACATCCAATAGGCCTTACTGCCCTGTGGTGGAGTGTCCAGGTAAGTGGCTTGTCCATTATTACAGATAAACTGAGATACCAAGACACTAACATAGTAAATTAGCATCAGAGTGGAGAAAATGAGCAAGTTGTTTTCAGTTTCCTTCCTTAGCACATACCAAATGCACATGGGAGTACAGAGGGCCCATCCTAGTGGCTGCTTTAGATTTAAAATGTGCTAATTCATTTTAAGAAATTTCTAATACCTCTCATTAAACCCCATGTGAATCTTCAACTTCTAAAACTGACATCGATGCCAGGGCTCTGCAGACCTGCCAAGAACTGGCAGCTAGCTGGCTGCTTCCTTTGCCGAAGAGGATTTACTCTGAATAATGTTGGCTGGAGGAGGGAGACCTAATTCTATTTCTGGCTGCGCTGGTATAAAACTGGAGCAACGCTCTCTGCAAAAGACAAATGCAATGGTGTAAAGGGATTGCAGTGGGAGAGAATCTGGCTCAGAGAATCTGTTGGTCTATTTCTTTCAAGGACTTACGTGTTTGGAAACCGCTGGGAATACCAGAGTGGCTACCAAGATTTCCAGTGGAAAAGTAGCATTGCTTTCAATAATCTGAGCTGCTGTGAATAAATGCAATGAGGATACAGTTAAGTCTGCTTAATAGTCACCCAAAGAGGCTGTTTGCAGTCTGTAAAGCAATATGCCCCTAAGTGTTATGGATAGCACGCGACTGCTTTAGCAGCAGAACAGGCAAAATATATTGCAAGCTGAAATTCCCTTTTTTCTCTCTAAGCAGAGCTCTTCCAAGCACTTACTCTGGAGTCATTGCCATAGGAAAATGCCTCTCAGGTGTTTATTTGCATTGCGTTGGTTCTCTCTCTTGGTTTGTTTATACAGAAAGGAGGTATTTCTCTTCAGGCAAATGCACAGAAGGATGTTCCAAGTTAGCTGCACAGTTACAACACTACACTGTGAGGCCACTCCAAAAGCCTGCTCTGGGTGCACGCACAGAACATGGAGCAACTGGCGATGGTGGCTGGAGGAAGCACTTCATGCATTTGCTCCCCTCCCCAGTGCCTTGCTGCTGGCCTTGAGAGGGGACCCCGGCTGAAGGCAGCGAGGCCATCCCACCACAGCTGTGCTGGCCCCGACAACCGCAGAGACCACCACGAGGACAGAGCGGGACGTGAGACCTTCTGTTCCCTGCCCCGATTGCTTCCACTATCAGGAAATTAATAAAAACGAATACAATACAGGAATACACAAAGGACTACAAATGTCCTCTTTGTTGTATCTGATTTGGACCTGGAGTGTTTCCCAGCTTTGGTCTAGCCACTCGATAATCTGAAGCGGGGAATGCTACATAAATTACTCATTATTCCCACCAGATGAGCTGTCAAAGGCTGCGGAAGCGAGTTCATGTGCACTTCACCTCTCTCTGGTTACTCTGTAGTCTTCCTTACTTTCCCCTCTGTTGTCAAACACTTCTGTCTCGAGGCACAGAAGGGGAGAAGGAGGGAGTGGAGAAACCCTCCACTAAGTGTCTTTGAGTTCTACTTCTGAACAAAAAAGCAGAAGTGTGCAATAAAAGCTGAAGCAGTTGTGCTTGCCATCAAGCAGCCTCCCCAGCCTCACTGCACGCTTGGTTTTCCCAGTGGCACATCTGCGAGGCCTACAGGAGAAACACAGATAGAGCTCCCCTGCTGCCAGAGGTGATCCTCGAGGAGAGCTAAGGCAGCCCTAGGGCAATGTGTTTCTATTTATTTTCAAAGCAAATCACAACTGTCGGAGCACGGCACAAGCACTGTGACTGCTGCACGGCAGCGGCCAGTCTGCACAGCACACCTAGCAGCTCCAGCCTGCAGTTCTCTGTCCAGAGCTTCACCACCACTAAAAGAGTCTCTCACTTCTATTCTCCTCAATTAATCATCATCTTATGACACCTCCAATCTGTCTCCAGAAGTTGTATTTCTGTCCGTTACCCATCCATGTGTCCTGTTTGTTGTTGCTCCCACATTACAGACTGTGAGTGGCAGAGAGTTGTTGGTCCCCAAAGCATGTTTCCACTCATGGCTCTGCCCCAAACACTGGGAAGCACTTGGAGCCCTGAAAAGGGAAGCCCAGATACTGTATGGCCCTAAAAAGCCAAATATCATTTCAAGTTTGTGAAAGCTTCTTGTCATCACTCTTGGGCCACGCCAAAAGCCCCGGAGCGAGCTGTGCCTGGGGTTAGGAGAGATGAAGTTCACACCCTGGTGCCTCAAGTCACTCTAATGTGCCCCACCAACCCCTCTGGCATTGCACGGCATGCTGTGTTTGCACACTGTGTGCCAGCAGGCCCCGGGGCCTTGACAAAGGGTGTTGGGCACAGTCCTGCACCATGGCACCCAGAACCCAGCCAGCACCGCGGCACGAAGGCACTGGAGCACCAAGGGGATGTTTTCAGCTCCAGAGAAGACTCCATCACCACTTCCAAAACGTCCAGGTGACAGCTGGAGCTGTACCATGCAGCCTTCCTCAGTGCAGAAGCAGTGCAAAATGCAGACACCTGTTCTCGTGGACTCCTCTGCGAGCTGGCTGAATGTTAGACAGCTCCAGACCATGCAGAATGGAGAAAAAAATGGAGATGGGAAGGCCCTGCAGAGGACATTGAGACCAGCCCTTATCCCTAAGGCAGGATCAATTTTCCCCTCATCATTCTTGGCACATAGGAATAGAAAGGAACAGAGAAACCAAACGGTGTGGAACTGGGGTAGGCAAAGTGTAACTGTGAAAGCACTCTGCTCAGGAATTGGACTCAACACACTTATTCAAAAACAATGAACCACAAAAACAGTATCAGAAAATCAACTTTGACTCTTTTTTGAAAACAAACAAATCTGTAAGCTTTAAAATTCAGAATATGTGTTAAGAACTATTTCATAATCCTTAGTCACCTACATAGTCATCCAATGCGGAAACGCATCATATCACACCCTAATATGCAGTATGCAAATATTTTTTGCAATCTAGCGCTAATGATACCAAATATTATTAATATCTCATTTGGCACACTATTGCAAAAATAATATTTAACAACGCATTAGCTGTAGTTGTAGCAAGTGATGTATTTAGCTAATTGTATGCAATTAAGTTAGAATTAAAAGGGGATGTTTCATTATCTTCCCCACTTTTCGCCAAAAATCTAAGCAGGAAATCCAATAAATGAAAGCTGCTGGAAAATCCCACGAAGCATCAAGCACTGGAAGATGAATATGGCACAAAGCATCATGTGTTGTTCTTCCAACTACACTAAAAACCCCATCAAGGCTTAGAGCTACTGCTTCACTATAGCCTGAAATGCAAAGGAAAAATCACACACAGAAGAAGACATGGCCGTGTCTGAACAGCACAGGGAGCACAGACACAATCCCGCATTTAATTCTGTATAACTTTGCTCTTTATCACACATGTACTCCTTGTGCTTTCATGGGCAAAAGCCTAAATGTTACAGAAGGCTGAATGCTTGCATTAGGGGTTTGCTCTTTGCTTCAGCACAGCGATTAACAGTTTGAGAACATTAAATGCTGGGATGTGCAGGAGAGGAGGGCTGGGAACTCCCCCCTCTCAGCTCCTTGCTGCAGAGAGGTACTAAAAGGATTTCTTTGTTGGCTTTGCTCCAACTTTGCACTTGCAGTACTTGCAGCTCAGTAACAAGGACTTTGTGCATACAAATTTGGCCACTAAGAAAATATGCAAACAAGATATCTGCACTCACACACAGACTGAAATACAGTTGCTCACACAGCACTGTCTTCATTTTTCCCTCTGCTTTGGGAGCAGCACAGGCCCCTCAGAACGCAGGCATAGGAAAGTTGGGCTCTGCGTTCCCTTTTTTTCTCCCAGGCCAGTCCTGGCCCATCTCCCAGGGCAGCCACATGTGCTATCAGTGCTAGAAGCAGAGCTAGATCGACCTGACACGCCACACATTTAACATCACTAGTTTTAGCATAGCCCTTTGGCAACGCGTCAAGACTTTCCTGAAGACTCCAGTTGCTGTTTCTCCTGTTTCACTTAGCACTCACGCAAACAAAAAGTTTTGGTGACACATTTTGGCTTCTGTATGCACATGGCTCTTCCCTTCAGTGCTTTGGAGTGATTCACATCCACCCATTCCCATGGTCCAATGTGCTGGAGAAGCCAAGTTTGCTGGTATTTGGGTCCCACTGCCTGCCTCAGCGTCTTCCCCAGGCTTGAGGAGCAGCAGATGTCACAGCCAACAAGCTACTTACCTGCTGCTGGCTGCTATTTCCAGCCTAAACTCAGTGAAGACATTCTCCAGGTACATACTCACAGCCTGCCAGAGAAATGGGGTGTGATGGGGAAGTAGAAGCAGAGGCAAACCAATGCCCATCCCTGTCCTTACCTGCTGAGGCAGACTGCCTAGGCCTGTATAACTCACAGTGCTGAAAACCAAGTAAGCCTGGGGACAACCTCTCTGTTGAGCTGTACCCCGCAGTGCAATGACCTGCTTGTGGCAGAGGGAAGCCCCCACTCACCAAGGCCCTGGCACTTGGCACCCCCTGCTCCCCTGGCACATTCCTCAGCACCCTGCCACCCAATGGTGGCAACTCAGTGAAGCGCTGACACAATTTAAATAGTGATTTGCATTTCATTAACAACGACAACATTTATTTTAATGGAGTTAAATCAGAGTAGCATTTAATTTAATCTTAACAAGATAGTTATTAAGCTAACCAAATATCAATTGATCGTTGAAGAAACCACATTGTGAAACAAATACGTTAAGAAATAAATCTTGCTGCCAGGCCATTAATGCAAAACCACATAAATAATAAATGTCTAATTAGGTTCTGTCTTAATGAAGAGCTCCAACTGTTCGCTCTCTGGGAGGATCACCGCCTCCCGACGTTGTTATGGGAGATAGATGCTGGCACTGAGCGTTACACTGACTGACAAAAACCAGCAGGTGCCTCCCAAGGGACCCTGGTCCCTGCAGGACATCTCGCTGGCCCAGTCTCACACTACCTCTCCATCCCTGCTCAGGAACCCAGGGCTTCCCATCCCAGCCAGGGCACCAGGAGCAAGGCACACATCCACCTTGCTGGCACTGCCCTCCCATACCCCAGCACAGCAGGCAGTACTGCCCTGCAAATCACCCTGTGCCAGAGGGGCAGGAACAGCCTGCTACAACAGATACAAACATTTCCTCTTCCAGTATGGCTAAAGATGTGTGATTTTAGTCCATTTGTACGTGTGGGTATCATTTTCAAGGGTTTGTTTGTTTGCTTATTTAAACACAGATCTCTTACAGGGAGTTATTTTCATAGCTTTTCTGACCATCTGCTCTGTCCAGCTGCATAAAACAGACCAAAAAATTTCACCCAGGCAACTTGGAACTGAGCCTGAAACTTCTGCTTACAGCATATTATGTTACAGGCAGTCTTGATTTAAAGACTTTAAGTGATGGAAGATCCACTGCATCCCTCCACAAGTCCCTCTGATGGTTAACTATGCCCACTATGAAAAATGTGCACCTTTTCCTGAGCCCGAATTTGTCTGGCTTTAATGTTTATTCACAGCCTGTTCCTATGCCTTTTTGTGCCAGGTTAAAAAATCGCCAGCAATCAGAAATAAATTATTTGGTCCTGAAGCTACCAGAGGATTAAGGTATAAACAAATTGAGAGCAGACCAAAGCCATTTGTCCGTATGCAGACAACTTCTAGGCAGAGCTCAACAGCCCCAACCCTGGCTGCTGGTGTAGGAGAGGACAAGGGCTCCTCTCTACTGGCATTGTTTTTGGAGGGACGCTGCAGCAATTTCAAGGAAACGAGGTGAGAAAGCTGGTTTACTGAAGTGTGAGTATGCCCCCAGTAGAAATTTCCTTCTTCTTCTGTTCGGAATAATCCATACCTTCTATAACCCCTAACATTATGGTAAACAACACGGCTTCATCAAGGGTAAGTCATGCCTGACAAACTTGGTGGCATTTCATGATGGAGTTATAGCATCAGTGGATAAAGGAAGAGCAATTGATATCATTTACCTGGACTTGTGCAAAGTGTTTGATGCTGTCCTGTATGACATCCTGGTCGCCAAGTTGGAGAAAAATAGATTAGATGGATGGACCACTTGCTGGATAAGGAATTGGCTGGATGGTTGCACTCAGAATGTTGCAGTCAATAGCTCAAGGTCCAAGTGGAGACTGGTGATGAGTGACGTTGCTCAGGTATTGGTGCTGGGACCAGTGCTATTTAAAATCTTTGTAGGTGACATGGACAGTGTGATCAAGTGGACCCATGGCAAGTTTGCAGACAACTCCAAGCTGAGTGGTGCAGTTGACATGCTAGAGGGAAGGGATGCCATCCAGAGGGACCTGAACAGGCTTGAGAGGTGGGCCCATGCCAACCTCATGAAGCTCAACAAGGCCAAGTGCGAGGTCCTGCATCTGGGCCAGGCAATCCCAAGCACAGATACAGGTTGAGCAGAGAATGGCTTGAGAGCAGCCCTGAGGAGAAAGATTTGGGAGTCAGCTGATGAAAGATTCAAAATGAGCCAGCTATATGCACCTGCAGCCTAGGAGGCCAACCATATCTTGGGTGGCATCAAGACAAGTGTGACCAGAAGATAGAAGGAAGTGATTCTAACCCTCTACTCTGCTCTTGTGAAATGCCACCTGGAGTACTGAGTCAAGCCCTTGGGCCCCCACCATAAGAAGGACATGGAGCTGTTACAGTGGATCCAGAGGAGGGCCACAAAGATGATTAAAGGGCTGGAGCACCTCTCCTATGAGGACACACTGAGGGAGCTGGGGCTCTTCAGCCTAGAGAAGAGAAGGCTCTGGGGAAATCTGAAGAGGGCCTACAGGAAAGCTGGGGAGGGCACTGTAGAAGGGCATGTAGCAACAGAACAATGGGAAATGGCTTCAAGCTGGAAGAGAGTAGATTTAGACTAGATATTAGGAAGAAACTCTTTACTGTGAGGGTGGTGAGACAGTGGAGCAGATGACATTGTGGATGCCCCCTCCCTGGAAGCATTCAAAGGCAGGCAGGCAGGACTTCAAACAACCTGGTCTACAGGAAGGTGTCCCTGCCTGTAGCAGGGAGGAAGGGGGGTTGGAACTAGATGATCTTAAAGGTCCTTTCCAACTTAAACCATTCTATGATTCTATGATCATGCTGGAGCAGCAATTGTAGCTGTTCCACATCAAGGCACAAGGCCTCAACTGCAATCGTGCATCTACCAGTGTGAAACAACCTCACCATGGGGTCAAATGCTGACAGGAGAATTCTGGAGCTAGCTTGGTACAGCATTGCAGCAGTGAAGCCCTACAGCCCAGCACAACTATGCCCCAGCTATGCCCCCAGGCCAGGCTGCCCCTGCCTCTTCTCACAGCACTGAGCAGCAGCAGCAGAGCTGCTGGGTACAAACAGCCTTAATCACAATAAAAGCAGCAGCCAGGGTTTGTTGGTGTTAAGTTACACTGATCAGAAGCTGTGATTTTTTAGAGGGAAGCAGGTGTTTTGGAATATGATCTATTTTTTTCAGGAGGATGTGATAAATACTTTTGAGCTAATTATTTTGTGCCAAATCATCCTGCTTTAAGGCAAATAGTCTCAAGGAGGATTTCACCCCAAATTTTAGGCTCAGCGATGCCCTAGGGCAGGATGGATGACGGCAGCAAGGCAGCCCTTCTGAACCAGGTGACTCCCCACCAGAGCTGCAGTCTCATGCACAGGCAACATGTGGCCACCTACACTTGTCTTTCCCTTGCTATTTTCCAAATGGGAATGGGATTAAATGGGATGAAAATTAAGCAAATAAGAAGAAAATGTTCTGGACTTTGTGCAGTATAAATAGCTGCTGATCACCAGCTGAAAGGCCCAGGGATGCATGTGGGCACAGAAGTGTTGCCGGCTGGGAGAAATGTATGCCAAGGAGCAGGCAAACCCGCGTCAATCCCTTCACAAGGAGGAGATTTGGTGTTCCTTAGACTACCTGTAACCTTTGAGATGACCAGCACCCAAGGGGTTACAGCAGGGAGAGCCCACAGTACAAACACTGCCAGCATGTCCCTTATTCACAAAAGAGTCAATGATTAACTCCCTCTAATTAGGTGCCACTCCCATTCCACCTCTGTGTTTGGAGTTCCTAAGGGGCCAAAGACAGCCTGCAGCCTTAACAAAGCAATCTCTGCTCCGCAGGACAAGGTGGGACCGGACCTACACTACCTACCCTTTGGCCCTCATGGTGATGGCAGGTGAAAAATTCACTTCCGCTGTTTACTGTCCTGTGATAAATTTTCAATAAAGAACAATAGAGGGTTGTGTTGTTTTTTTTTTTTTTTTTTTCCCTCCTGTAGCAGCAATTTAAAAAATCACCCACAAATCCTCTCCCAGTTCCCTGACACAGCCCTGCAAGCCCCCTCACCTGTGCCTGTCAGCATAGGAGGGACAGGCAGGAGGGGAGGCAGGCTCTGTCCCTCGCAGCCATGCTTCACCACTACACAGAGCTGCCACACCAAAGCCATTCTCCCTCTGAAGATGTATTTCTATGTTTCCACTCGGCTATGCTACTATTTTTTCCAGTGGCAACCCTAAAGACCGTGTAGGAGGGACAAGATAGAAAGCTTAAGAGGATCAGATCGCAGGCCTCTGAAGGAACAACTGAGGAAAAGGGTAGATGTGACACTTAGGGACGTTGTTTAGAGGGTATGGTGTGACTGGTTGATGGTTAGACTAGGTGATCTTATTGTCTTAGTGTTCTTTCCAACCTTTTTGTTTCTGTGATTCAATCTCCCCCTGCTCTGCAGCTCCCAGCTGCCCAGGAGGTCCATGGCAGCTCAGCTGTGCCTTCTGCCACCAGCAGCCCTTCGAAATGCAGTAGCTTGTGATATGTGCTGCAAGAAACTCTGCAAGCTGAGGACACTGTACTGGGGCTTAGCAATCATCTTCTTTTTCCAGGTCTCCCTTTCAAGGTTTTCTAAAAGTTGCTTGGCACAGCATTTCATTTGCCAGGTATAACCAGTTTGGAAGAAAAAAGGAGAAAAGAAAAGCAAAGCACAGCAAGCTTGCAGCAATGTTACTGTGAGCTCAGATGTTAAATGAATTAATTTGATTCATTCTTAAATTTAATTGGCAAGATTTAATGGTTCACATTGAAAGCATGAATAACTATTTTGTTCAGTGAATGACTATAGTTTAGTGACTCTTGATGTCAGTGTATTTTGCCCAGGGTAAAACTTGCTATATGAATTATTCACTGCTGGGTGGAATGAATGGGCTGTGCTCGTAAACAGAATGCCAACTGTGGTTATTTGACATGACAGGGCACACTTGATGCTGACAAAGGACAATAGTTAATTTACAGTGTGGTACTGGGGCTCAGTCACTCTCCTTAAGATCTTTATAGAAAGCATGGCACTTTTTGTCATGTACTCCACATTAAGATGGATTCTGTGTGCCAGAAAACACTGAAGCATAGCTCACTTTTAAAAATGTTCACTAGTTTAAAGGCAAAAACAAAACAAAAAAAAACAAAAAAAAACACCAAAAAAAAGCCTACGTTCCTGTCTTGTTTGGCTGAAACATTGCTCCAAAGAAAATGTGTTTAAGAGCAACTTAAAAATAAATGGAGGAACGCATCTATATATCACTGAAGCATCTTGTCATAGATGCAATATCTGATAGCTATGAGAACCTCTCCTTGATATGAAAGGAGCTGGCAGTCTTGCACACAACAGGATCTCGGTCTGGGAACAACAGCACTTGCACCTAAGCTTTTATTTCCAGGACTGGGAGAGAACAGACCAGGCAAAGTTTCTGCACTAAAGTATTTACATTGAGCAACCAGAGCAGGACATTTTCCCAGCCTTCTTAAAAAGCTGTTGTTTTAATGCAAGCCATTTGTAATCTGGAAAGACAGAACGCAATTCAGCCTGATCTGACAAATGGGCCACAAAAGTTTACTTACGCATAATAATGATACATTCATCTTTACTTTACACTTCCCAACTGCATGCTTATTGCAAACATCTGTGTTGCTGAAACGACTGGCGTTACAACTCATTTATATGGTTTAAAAACAGTGATAGATGAAAGCGGGAGGGGGAGGGCCGCGAGGCTCTGTTTCCTCCAGAGTTTCACAAACAAATATTTGGTTTCATCTTGGAGCTTTTTCTGTGAATGGGCTGAGTCACTGCCCTGGCGTGTACAGAAATAACTGCACGGGTAACTTCCAAACCTGCAACCCAGCACAGATCCCACGTCTGCAAGCCCTGAGGTGATAACACACCTCATACCTGGAAAAAAGGCTGAAGACCACCAAAAGGCAGCTGTTTTTCTCCCACCATGCACCATGCATTGAGAGCAGAGCCGTATCCTTCCGTTCCGCGGGTCCGCAGCTCCTGGCCACGTTCCCCACCCCCATGTCCCCTACAGCACCTCAGCTCTCAGTGCCAGCCTCAGATCCCAGCATCCTCTTGCCTCATGTCCAGTTGACAGGCTTTCTGTCAGATTGCAGAATGCTGGGGATGGTGCTTACCCCTGAAACAAGCCTACCAGATGGCCACACTTCCAACCCTCTGGACTTCGGATGGTTTGGCACAAATATTGCTACATAGTGCTGCGCAAAACAGTGCAGCAAGAGCTGAAAGGCAGTTTGCATGGCTAACAGTGAAAGGGGCCATTTCTCTGTGGAACTCTGACCCGCTTGGTATTACGTAAATTTGTTTCTGTGCCTGTGCCCAGATCTCACTTCCGTTTCACAGCAGCACACAAAGTATTGAAATTCTGCACTGCCATTTGGCAAGCGTATAACATTCCTGGGGATTTCGGATGCAGGTTAGCGTCCCAGCAAGGCTCCTCTCCTTAGACACCAAGATACATTATCTGACTGCCTTCATTTATGGCACAACATTGTAAACTCTTCATAGTCACAAAGAACATCACAGTGAGCCTCCAGCCAAGCTGATTGGGACATGTATTTCAAGCCCTTGTAACACAGAATGCAAGCCATGCAACTTGTAAGAAAAATCTCCCGTAGTTACAGATCCCCCCCACTCACTGTGAGCTGCTCTGGGTCCTGCAGGGGCCCTGCCACGCACCTCCAGCTGCAAGAGAGAGGAGGGAAGAGGGAGGCAGGGGTGGGAGAGGGAAACAGCTCACAAAAGGAAGAATAGGTAAAAAGAACGCAAAGTGTAAATAAAACAAGCAGTCTGCTTTCCTTCCCTGGTAAATTTTGGTCCCAGCATTCTTAAAAACAACAACAACAACAACAACAACAACAACAACAACAACAAAAAACGCCAGAACTATACAGCAAAGCATGAGATTGCATTAGGAGGAAGATCTGAATGAAACGCTGTCTCTCTGATGCTTTCCTGTAAGTATGCTCTGCTATCACAGGCCACTTGTAGGAGAGCAGAGGGAGAGCAGCTCGCAGCGCTTATGCATCAGTGTGACTGCAGGGTGCCCAAGGAGAGCAAACTCCTCTCTAGCCCTTTAGGAAGAAGAGTCTGTGCTTCTGAAGCCTCCAATTGAGAAGTCATTAACTTGAGGTATGTTTTCCAAACCCTCCTACTTTATTTTGCAGGCTGACTGTTGCAGTCTGAAGAATGCCTCACAAATTTTTCTCTTTCCGTACATTCTGGCTGTTTGTTTTGTGTAGACATTGGTCCAATTTCAGATTATTTTGTCTGGAATGTCTGCATTGGAATTCAGCTTGTGAGGCTGTCACAAGGCAAAGCCAGGCATTTCTGAGGGAAGTTCTTCTTGACACCGAGGGCATTTTACAGAGATCTGTACCCTGGTGTATGGGAACTGCTGAGTCACGGCCTGAACCTCTGATTAATCACCTGAGGCGAGCCATGAGTCAGCCAGAGGAGCACAGGTGAAGGCAATTCACCTGTGCTGCCGGAAGGGGTGGAGCCAGGCTCCACCCCTCCTAGACCTATTTAAGAGCTGGCTACCAGAGGGGAAGGATCTCTTCTGGAGATCCCTTCTCTTGGTGTCTTCTGGTGAGCTCAGCCAAAGGGTAAGCTCTTCCGCTTATTCTCTTTGTGATCATTGTCTACCTTGCTTGATTCTCTCGATTATATTGTGATTACAACATCTTGATATCTGTTGATTAAACAACTATATTGCAATTATAGCATCTTGATTATACACCTGGTGTATGCATATTATCTGCAAAGACTGACTGCAAGCCACAGGTCTGGATGTTGTTTGTTACAGTTTTTACCAGGCCTACAATCTGCCATGCGCAGAAAATCCATTTCTTTGGGGAAAAAAAGAGAGCTACAAAGCTTTCTTTGCTGTCCCTCTGATTGCAGGTGTATTACCAGTTAATACAATCACATCATAAAATACAAAGACAGCAGTAATAGGACATGTTAAAAACTAATGATGCACCAGGCTTCTGGATTGCTAAGCAGTAAGTCAGCAGCACTCTCTTGAAGCAGAAGCACAACGAACTTTGCCATTCGCTGCCCCTCCTGCTATCCCACGGAGCACACCCTTAGACAAAACATGGAGAAGGCATGAGAAGCACACCTTGCCATCTGTTCACATGCCAGCACCAGTCAGCTGAGGGCCACCCGAGAAGAGAAAAACCCAGCTGCTACCTTACTTCACAGCCCATGGGGCCATTGTTTGGATCGGATTTTTTGGAAGGACAATTATGTTCATCCCATAATTCAACCTTTCTGCCTCCGTTGAATTGCACAGGAACATCATCCCTTTCATACATGGATTCAATAGGTTTGCGCAGTAAGAGAATCAAGCCAGATTTCATACTTCTTAAGAAGCTCACTACACTGACTGGCAGAGCATGCTCAGATCTGTTTACCAGCTGCCTCACAGCAGCATGAGGGGTCTGCAACTAACCGCAGCAGCACTCACCACACCAGCATAATTGCGTGTGGTGCTCCTGGCAGCAGGAGCTGGTGCTGCTGACTTTAGCTCACAGCTCATCTACATGGAGATCTACATTCAGTTGCACACTTCTAGAGCATGTCCAGGTCCCTCTGGATGGCATCTCTTCCTTCTGTTGTATTAACTGTGCTATTCAGCTTAGCGCCATCAGCAAATTTGCTGAGGGTGCACTTGATCCCACTGTCTATGTCATTGATAAAGGTGATGAAGAGCACTGATCTCAAGATGAGCCACTGAGGGACACCTGGTGACTGGCCTCCAGCTGGACACAGAGCCACTGACCACAGCCCTCTGGTTAAGACCATACAGCCAATTTTGTATCCACCAGGAAGTACAGCCTTAAATCCATCTCACTCCAATTTAGAGACAACAATGTGGTGCAGGACCATATCAAAAGCCTGAGGATGTCCCTCAGCATCTCCTCCTGGCTTCAGCAGTTGCTGAGTGAAGCTGTCAGGGACACACCTCTTTTACTTCCTTATTAGCACAGGGATACGTGTTTGGTTCAGATAAAGTCAGAGGCTGGGCCTGCCACTGGACACCTTGGAAGCAACCCTCCTGTTCAGCTTGTTAGGAAATGAGCAGGGACACTAGGGGAGGTGCCAATGCAAAGGTCTGTAACATGCCTGCATGTGTGCACACACGTGAAGTGTGAATTCCTGTCCCCCAGATTTGCTGATTCACTTGGCCTTTGAGAGTTGATAGCACTGGGATAGCTGCCTGGTTTCTCACAAATTCCCTGTCTTTGCTTCCTTGTTCCCAGCTGTCCCAGGCCCCTCAGTCAGCCATCATCCCCTCATGCTTCTGTCCCATCTCCCCTGCATCTGCCTGGAGCACCAACGCCAAAACAAACACACAAGATACAGCAACATTTCTCAGACTGTTTCAGAACCTATTTTAACAGATGACTGATGTCTCTGGAGTAATGTGTGTGGGAAACAGAGATACACTTCACACCTCTAGGAAGCTTTGAAAATGTGATACTTCTAGGAATATAAAAGACATGGGTTTAAGCATGTTGAGGAGTCTGTTTCCACCCTGCATCATTTACTTGCGCTGTATTTCAGCAATGCCCATCTCTACAATAAGTACTCAGATGGCTATCTGAAGAAATCTTCAATTATGTTCATGAATATGGATAGACCCTGGCTGCTGATTACAGTATTTTATTTATGCAGGCAAAGGACAGTTTGTTGTTGTTCACATCCACAGAAAATATTTCAGCTGTAAGCATCAGTGGGTGCAGTTGTGCATCACATACTTAGTGTGGCCTCTGTGTCCAATGGCTATGTCTGAGCACCAGGTTTCTCTCTCACAGATCTGTCGGCTAGTTTTCTGCTATATTTCCTTTAACAGGAGGTGAGCCATCAGCTATAGAATGGACATTTGCAAGTGTGAAAGCAAATGAAACTGCGGGAGGAAGAAGAAGGGAGGACAAAGAGTGCTTTACTGAAGGTGTCAGGAAAATACTGTTACTGGATAGGATTCTCTCAACAAAACAATTCATGCAGAAAGGACGCATCAGGAAGGATATGCACAGTGCTTGTGATCTTTAGGAATGGAGCTTAGAGATTATGCGGATTTGGGCTGTTTGCAAATATCATGCAACACACTCTTCCAAAGCTCTATATTTCAACAGACACCCACTCATCAAGATAACATCTCCATTTGGTGAAATCTAATAATTTAATTCTTGTCATTTGTAACTGGAGTTCAGAAGCCACGACAACATTTGGTTAAATAAGTGCTGTTTATTTTCATAAATGCCTCTGTCCACTATTGCCTCTTTCAGAGCAGAACTCAAGGTCTGCGAGTAGAGACAGACAACACTCATCTCTGCCGTGCCCTGCATCCATACAGGGAGGCCACTATGCTGAGCAGCTACCCAGAAGAGTACAGAAATTTCTGGAGAAATCCAGAAGACAAAAAGAAGCCTGTGTTGCTCTCTCCTATAAAGAAGGGACACAATGTATGAGAAGAGGTTTAATGTCATGTAGATTGAGAACTGCAGAAGTTGGGAAACAGACTCTAACAGACATATTCCTGAAACTGTTGCAGCAAACCTCTCCGCGTGCAGAGCTTGCCATGGGGGCAACTCGCAGCCTGCGGGGAAAGAGGGCTGGCCTGCTCAGATGCCAGGATGAATACCGGGCAGGAAAACAGGCTATGTCAAGGATCCACACCTGGGATGTGCACATCAGCCCCGCGGAGACCAACATATACACTAAGGATGCTGCACATGAGCATTCCTGCTCTAATTCACAAGTGTAAATATCCACCTGTGTGGAGATTCAGGACCTTTGCACTTTTTTTCCCAACGGCATTGAAACTGCTATGACTGTAGTGCAGGTGAGGGATTTGGGGCAGTTTCCCACACTGCCCTCCTGCAGGTCTGAGAGCAGCACTTGCTCAGAGATGTGGCTGGTCCAGAGACCATGGGCTCGCTGCTGTGAGATTCACTGAGCAGAAGGGGCCTCTGATAACTACTTGTAGGTTCTTTATTCTAGTGTTTCAATTGCTGCTAAAGCTGCTTCTCTAAAAAAGAAGCTTAAAGCTAAAGCTTAAATATATCTTTACATAATGGTGAATTAGAGTTCACCCAGATTTTACTACAGGTTAGTTTGTAACATATGGGAGTCATTGAAAACTAATCTGAATAATTACTGATCTTATAACTTTTTTTTGTTCAAATTACTAACAATTGTTCATGCTTTCAAGGGAGCATTTACCTGCGTGTTTCTTACTAAGCCCAGCTCAGTCAAGATTCAACGAGAATTATGCCACTATCAGGACAAAAATCAATGGGTTGTTACAAGTATTGAGGGCTTTTAATTTGTATTCTTCTCATTACAATGTTCACTTGTTTAACCCCATTTTTGTTATACCCCATCTGACCCATTGCTGAGCTGTCAGAACTGGAATTTGAAGTAAAATGGATTTAATGCTGTATGGCAAGCTATTCAAGCAATACTGGTCTTGATTTTCAGATCAAGCATTTGCTCATATTTTGCCAACTTCTCCTTACAGAAGGATAATCCTCATGCTCTCTGGCCAATGTGTTGGTTGCAGTCACGCACAGAGAAGCTGTCCAGCAGGAAGCAGTCTTCCTGGCTCAGCTGATTGCCTGAACCCTCCTGCGTTGGGAAACTGAGGTCTCTTCGCCAATACTGCTGCCTTTTTGTAATCAAATGAAAAAAAAAACAGAAAAGAAAAGAAGAAGAAGAAAAAAAGAATTGTGAGGCTTGGATTCTACCAATGATTTGACTGAACCACAAGCAAATCAAAGGGGAAGATGAAAAGAATTCCTGGGGAAGTATTTATAAACCCACAGGACTGAATGACAGCATCCAAGATTGCTAACAGAGCTAATAGAAGCAAATGCAATACCTTGAGCAGTGATTTTTGAAAGTTCATGGAAAACAGATGAGGTGCCAGAGGATTTCAGAGCAACAAAATACAGCACTCAACTGACTTATAAAAAGGGGCATCCAGGAATTTACTAACCAATTCATTTAACTTCAATAGCAAGTAAAGTATGGAAGGAGTCATAAAGGAGCCATTATGAGAACTTAGAGCAGTCCAGAATCATAAATAATTGGGTGGGAAAGGGCTTTAACAGGTCATCTACTAATCTCATCAGAAATCTCGTAACAGTAAACATTCAGCAAAATATGGTACTCGGATATGCACACGTCAGCTGGTCTTCCTACACATCCAAGGAGAGAAACCAGCCCTTTTTCCGGGGGGGAACATTCCTTGTGAAAAGCCCATTTTGTATTAGGGACTTTGTTATCTTTTCTTCATGGTTTTGTCTCGTTATTGAGCTAAAATCCCCAGAGGTGACAGGAGAAATTACAGCAGCTGGCACAGAAAAAGAAAGCTGTTAAAGCTGATGATCTTCTTTTTCAAATTAATATATTCTCGATAGAGAACCAGATGACCTACCATCTAAGGGGTCAACTCTGATAACACGGGCAGGCAAATGGGACAGCAGGGCTGGGCAGAGAGGGAGCTGTGGCAAAGGGAAGTGATAAAAGCAAGCTTCTCCTGCTGAAAAGCGTAGCACAGGTGGTGAGGGCAAAAGACGCCACTAAATTTAGGGTTTAAGGAAGCTCTTCACCCATTAATCAGAAGCTTCTAATGCCTTTACTTCCACCTGCGCTTCTGTGATTTCCCATTGCACTGTCATGTTAAATGATGACGCCTTTGTCTTGAGTCCTGTCCCAGTTGGGGCCAGACAACCTCCAGAGGTCCCCCCAGCCTCAGCCCTGCCATGATTCTGACATGGAGCTAGCAGAGAAGTTCAGGAAATGTAGGGAACTTCAGAGCGATTCAGACCAGATTAGAAAACCACAATGGGTCTCCTGGTGCTCCCCCAGAAGGCTGACCTGTAACTTGACCCCCAGCAGAAAACCGCTCATCCTGCAGCACTGAGTGCAGGTGCACCTTAACAGCTTCACCTCTGAAATGAAATCCCACTCCTTCCCTCCAGCTCACACACAGCTGCCAATTGGAGCGAGCCAGACAAGTTCTGAATTTTGAATAAAGTGTTCTGCAACTGCTAAACTTAACTAGGACTTTGGTCTAGCCACATGCATGTGTATTTTCTCTCTAAATGCAAAATGACACGAGGCCATTTTGAAAGGAATGAAAAAAAAGAACAGAAGTTTATTCACCATTAGATATAGATAGTAATAACCAAAAGCAATAACCAACCATATGAGCAAATTGAATACAGACAAACCGCTATGCTAAATAAGAGAGGAACACCAATTATGTGCAGGAGAGCTCTTATTATATGGCATTCTGATTACCTTAAATTATATTTTTTAACAGACATCCGTTTTTATTTTTGCTTCTAAAACAGGTGAAGTTCCTTTCAAGTATTGACGTCAGCTAGCCTCATCAATTGTTCCTTTAATAGCTCAACTACCACTACAGCCACAAATACCATGAAAGAGCTAAGTACTCCCTGCACAAAGGGGACGCAGCTTTGTCGTTTCGCAGTGCCTATGCACGGCCTGGTCTTTTACAGCATCGTAATTGATATCGATTTTGTGTGGTAGAGGTCCCTCCTTCCACGCGCTGGTCTTTATTTCCACAGAAGAAAGGAAGTTAAAGACATCATGAGCCATCTTGAAAATAAATCTAATTTTTTCCCTCCTAAAAAAATGTAGTGAATTTAGCACTCATCAGGTGCGCTGGATCGAGTCCCTGGCAGGACACCAGCAGGACAACCAGCCTCCACAGAGGCCTGCCCACGCTGATGGCTGCACTTTTGGGGTGCCTCTGCAGGCCAGCCAGGCAGCACAGTAGTGACTGCTCACCATCACAGCCCTCACTGATCCCAGAGATCAGATGCTTGGAGCCGAGAGCACCACAACCCAGCCCAGTCCAGAACTGGGCCTACTGGTTCCTTTGGCCATCGGCCAACAACACGACAGGGCACATCTCATCCCACTGCGTCCCGTCCTCCCATTATTTCCTGTCTGGTCTTCCCTTGATGTCTTGATCTCTAATTACTACGAAAGCTTCATCGTCCTCTCTCACAGGAGTTCCGGATTGCACTATTTATTTATCATTGCTATTATTTTAAGAAATCCACAACTTGGACATTCATGATGGGGAGGAGTGGATGCTACCATGAACGCCTGCCGGGGGTTTAATGGAAAACTTCAGGCTGTGCCAGGTTAAACAAGGAAGGTCAAGAGAGCTGCAAAGGCCAGCTGAGTCCACGGGAGCACATGAACTTCTGAGGAAGATGAGAAATCTTTTGAAAACACTGCCATGACACTTCTGCTTCCTTCCTGTTTGTCTGATGAGCTCAGCTGGGGATTTACTTCCAGGTGTGAGGAAGGTTTCTGCCTACAGGCAGTTTCACTTGAGACCACAGAGGAAGCACTGGAGGTTAATGGCGAGCTGGCCTCTTTTGGAGCCCCCAGTACCACTAGTGTGGCTCACCACGGCCTCACAGCAGTGCACATCCCAGCAGCTTCCCAAAGCCCTTCACAATGCTTCCAACCCACTCAGCACAGATGCTGCTGAAATGATGCTGCCCTGTGCTTCAGTCCTCCTCTGCACCCTGAAATGCTCACCTTTACTGAAGTTTTCACTGCTCACAGGTTTCAAGTGCCCTTTGGTGCTTTTTTATTATAGATATTGTGTTCATTTAGGACAAGTACCTTCCATGTGCGCAGGGATACTGGTTTCAGCTAGCTGATGGACACATTGGTGTTTGAGGCTCAGATGACAGCCAACTGTTTCTGAAGGCCTGTGGAAACGTGCTCTCCCATAAGATGTCCGGTACTTTTTGTTGCAGTCTGGGCTAAAAATATTACAAGTATAACCCAGAATTCTGTCATTCCCACTGCCCATGGGAGCAGGATGTGCAGAGGCGAGGATCAGCAGACATAAGAAGTTCATTCAGGAGTCTGTCTTTACATTCTTAACATGACCCCAAACACTGTGAGCCCTCTTTGACTGGAAAGTTTAACTTTTTCCTGACCCTTCTTCTGGGCTAACGGGAAGTAGGAGTCAGAGCCCGGCCATCACCTCAGTCCTGCTTTTCTGCCGTTCTAATAGCCTTACATTCCTGCACCAGGAGTGGCAATACTGTCCATAATTTGGCTGTGCTTTCCTAAAACTTCTGCCTACAAAGCTCAGCAGAAGGCTGCAGCAGGTTAAAATGCCTTGCCTGGTCCTCTGACAGACCAAGGCCAGGGCAAACAGGCATTCCCATCTGCATCTGGTGGAACCGATACAGACTGTCATTCATGTCTTCCAAGAATCTTTCTCCTTAGGTCAGGATATTAACCAAGCCCATCTCCTCTGAAGAGGATACGAAGCAAGACTCTGCACATATTCTTTCTGCTCATTTTTCTCAATCTAAAATTAAAAGCTTTTGTTTCTGAAGCCTGTAATCTTCCTGATAAGCCTGAAGTCCTAAACCAAGTGGCAGAATGATTTGGAATGAGATGGTGACCGTGTATTTAAGATGGAGAAGATACAGAGATTTCATTTCCTACAAATTAATTCTCTGCAAGCTGTGTAAACTTTCCTTAGTATAAATAAAGTCTTTATAGACAAAGATGCTTGGGTTTTTCCCTCCTTTGAATTATTTAGAGAAAAAACAGGAACATGATTTGCTGTCTCGGCGCTTCAGCAGGGACCCACAAAATTGAGAGTTGTTCTTTTTGCCTTCTGTAGCAACGTCTGCAAGGGCCTAGCCACGAAATAAGTGTAAATAAACCTGCAAAGAAACAACCTTGCAAAGCCGGATAATACCGAGCAGTCTCAAGTTTCTACAACAGATTGACGCCAGTTCCCACTACAAATGCCTCGATTTCTTACTACAGATGGGCCACGTGCCTTGCTGCAGCACTGTTTATGCCATTCAATGGGGCTGTGCTTCCTCAGAGCCTGGGATATCCTCTTCGGAGATGAAGCACAAGCAGGGACAGAGATGTCTGTAAGGCTCAGGAGGGCTCGGCATGCCACCAGAAAGAGAGGGGAGCACCTCAAACCAGCTCCAGTGGTGATATAGCTGGTAGCTTGTCTGGGAGCAGGGGCAAGCTCACTGGGGCCATAAAAATGCGGGGGGACAGTGGGCTAGAAAACATGACTAGAGGGAAGGACCCCTTCCTCTGAGGGCCCTGGGAGACAAGAAGAACCTTATAGTTCAACCTGTGTTTTCTCCTTCAAAAGGTACCCTGCTGGAGCCTGTTTACTAGTAAGAACAGTGCCAGGGAGTCCCTGGGAGTCTCCCTGTGTGCTTGCTTTCAGGAAACATGTAGGGTGTCTACCAGGGGCCTGACTCAGCCTTATTAGAAACTGCATTGCCAAACAGACAAACAAGTCATTACAAACAAGTATAAAAAAAACCATGAGAAAGCAGCAGTGTCATCCTTTAAAAATAGTCCAGAGCACTTAATTTCCACTCATATTCAACTGTACATAGGACCAATTAGAAAAGCTATTTGCCGTTATTTGTTCTCCTTCATTGCATTAATTCGTATCAGTACATTATATATCATTTAAGAGGAAGAGTGCTTTCATACATCAGAAGACTTTTTGTCTCAATAATGCCCTATGCCAAAAAATGAACCCAAAAGATTTAAAATGAACATTGGTGATCACACAGTTGTATAATTGTTTGAGTTGGAAGGAACCCTTAAAGGTCATCTGGTCCAACTCCCCTGCAATGAACAGGGGCAGGTTGCTCAGAGCCTCATCCAGCCTGACACTGAATGTCTCCAGGGATGGGGCATCCACCACATCTCTGAGCAACCTGTGCCAGCATCTCACCTCCCTTATCATAAAAACTTCTTCTTATATCCAATCTAAATCTCCCCTCCTTTAATTGAAACTATTTCCCTTGACCTAACACAACACACTCTGCTAAAGGGCCTGCCCCTACTTTCTTATGGCCCCCTGTTAGAGATGCTAACGTGGCCAGTGACAACAGATTTGTTATGGGTGACACTCAGGGCAGGCAGTGACCACTCCTGTGCCTCAGCCAGCGTAGCACTGCCAGTCTCACAGCCAGAGCTGCAAGAAATCGGGCAGCTTCCAAATGTTCCAAACTATTTGTTTGATAGTGTCTAAACTCAGCCAGAGGGTTTGCGAGCTTCAAAGAAACACATAATTTCCTGTTTAAAACAAGATTAAATGCTGCTGCACAGCCACAGCGGCGTTGCCTTGATGTCGCCACTCGTTTCTCACAGTGTAACCACTACACTTGCACTTCCTTTGCACCAGGGTCCCTTTGCTAAATACCCCTCTCCAGAACCAACAGAGATGCACAGTCCCAAAATCCAAGCTCTGGGCAGCCCCATGTGGTGTCTCCTCAGCTCACTCAGACACAAGGCACAATGTTGGTTTGTGGCCACCTGGCACCGGGTGCTCTCGGTGCTCAGGCTGTTGGGCCCAGCTGCCTGGTCGGCACTGCTGCATGTCAGGGGAGAGGCTCCTCGGCCCCAGGGCCAGGCTGGCCAGGAGGAGAGGCTGCTGCTGGCTGCTCGCCAGCACATATTGCACTGCCTTCAGTATTACGCTCCCGCTGTGCGTCATGCTCCGCATGGAAGAAACGTGCCGGAGGAAATGAACGGGATTTTGCTTTTAAAGGTATTGTGTCAGGTATATTAACAGCTCTACCATACATGTTACATAGCTCTTCAGAGAGTGCTTGGGTTTCATTTCTGCTGTAATTGTATCACCATCTTGCTTGGAGCTCTCTTTGGCTTTCCTGCCCCTTAATTTACTTTTCTTTGCAGTCATGTGCTGAGCTGTCTCCTGTGCTCCACTGCCTGTTGAGCTACAGCAAGCACATCACACCAAAGCCTCTTAGTGAGTCACCTATGGCTCTTGTTTGCTGTTTGCACTTGTGCAGCAAATGCCAGCTCTGTGTTTAGGACCTATTACTTTAATGATCATTCTCTTTCAGCCCTAGCAGTTGCTGAGCACAGAGATAGTAAAACTGAAGGCTTCTGTGGTGGAAAAGCAGTCATTTGTCAGGTTTTAACAAAACCTCAGCCACAGAGGTGGCTTGCAGAAAGCGAGGAAGTGCTGCCTAGTTATTATAATGGAGCAAAGTGAACATATACCAGCTGACATTCAAGCAGCAGCGAGTCATTAAGTGGGACAGCAAGAGGTACTAGATCAGCCACCCAGTACAGGCACTAGGGGAATGCTGCTCAGCAATTCATTAGTGGCATTATTTATTCTGTGTTATTTATTAGTGGAATACATGAACTTGACAGTGATCCATAAATGACAAGGAGCTAAGAAGTGTATCGAGTGCTGGAGCTATGCATCATAAATAGAGGATTTAACAAGTTGGAGATGTGTCAGAACGATGGGGTTTGAGCTGCACTGGGAGCAAGGAGCAAAGCCAGTGCCAGCCAGGCTCACATACCAGGAGCAGAAGAGAATGGAGGCGGCCACGGCCTTGGGTGCAAGAGGATACTTCTTAGCTGAAGATGCACAGCACCAAGGCACCTGCAGGTCTGTGGGCTCAGGGCAGACTGCTGTGAAGCCACGTAGCTCCTGGCTGGGACTGCTGGGCCTCAGGGAGCGGGACGTGGGCTTCCTGTGCCCTCACCACAGCCACCACCCTGTGTGCCCTAAGCCCACCTCCTGAGGCTGCAACTCTTCCAGCTCTCCACAGCACTGCTACTGGCAAAGATGCAGCTTTCTAACTTGGGCATTACTCCATACTTTCCAGTCCTTAAATCCAGGCACAGTCAGTCTCTCAAGAGTAATTATTGACCCCACAAGGCACATTGCAGCTACCTTTACTTCTCTGAAGCGATTATGAGCAGATAGTGTGTTTTAAACAGCAGGGTTATGTCTACACATCAGCTAAGCGACATTTAAACGATTTTGCTGGTACATATGTAGAGATGATTTTTTCAGCACCGGCCTTTTCTAACTCAGGTGCAGAGAAGGTGGCAGGCAGTGCAGCTCCCTGGGTCCCCATTGGGCTGGGGGCAATGCAGGGGCTCCCTGGCAGTCCTGCCGCTGGCTCACCCCCTATCTGCACACATCGATCTGCATGGAGGTGCACACACTGCCAGAAGGGAAAGTACTGCAGGTACTTCAGGTCTTGAAGCAGCTTCTTGCCTGGGACATTGCCTATCTATACTTTAAGAACTTTGATATGACGTTAGCTAGAGCAGCCTGCACCTACAGTAGATTTAGCTTCACTTTAAGTGTCTCATAAGTGGAAGGAATTCACGCTTAGGTGTTCAGTTTAAAGACAGCGGGGACATGCAAGGCATGCCATGATGCCTGGAGGAGGAAATCACACAAAACTGAAAATTCAGGACACCTTTAAGATAGCTCAAGTAAGGGGGCTACAACTGGCTGCCTCACTATCACTAATCATCCTTACAAATCTATACCTACAAGGATCTTGGTTGAAACTGGGGCAGCTGTCACAAGCAGATCACATTCACCCTCCATTTAAATGCTTTGAGAGCCCTGGGTGTCAAGATAGAAAGACAAAAAGCTCCCAGAAGCCGGGCTGTGGCACAAAACCAGCCATCCTGGGGAGAGGGGAAGAGTTATTAAAAGTTAATTGCTCCAGGGAGCTAGCAGATGTTAAATACAGTAATTAATTCAGGCTGAAATGGGAGAGCCCTGTCATCGGACAGCAGCAGTCCATGAGCAGGGGATGGCCAAGGCCTTACGAGGTGTCTGTGAAAACACTTTTCATCAGGAAAAAATGCAGAACTAAAGAACAGGCGAGAATGCCAAGCAAGAAAGGAGGCTGCCTCTAAATGTATTTGCAACAAAGATCACTTCTTTGGAAGAGACATAGTCTTAGCTGTAACAAATGCAGCAATGGGTTTAGTGCTAAAACTTTACAAAGCAGATGAACCTGAAAAGCAAGCAAGATGGGAGCGTCTCTAGACCAGAAATCCTTGGTGCTACTCCCCAGAAGACCACAGAAGGCAGCCAAGGAACCTGCAGCCCACCAGGGTCATTGCCCTCCCACCAGCAGCACTCAGGAGGCACAATTCCATAGACACCCAATGCAGAGCAGCCAACCACAGGGAGGGTGGGAGAGCATCCAGGACCTGCCCCAAATAGCAGGCAGAGAAACATCTGGGAATAGACCCCTTGTGGGTTCATAAGGGCAAATTCACATTAACAAAAGATCTCAAGAGGATCTCATGGAAGAAATAAGGGCCCCTCCCCCCTCGATTCTGGCAGTTTCCAGATGGGAAACTGAAATGAAACTTTTTTTGAAATGTTCAGAAACCTTTTGAACCTCATTAGTTTTCATTTCATGTGGCTCTGCACAGAAAAAGTATATAAACCTGCAGCTCTTTTAGATGAAATGATGTAACATTCAGATTATATCGATCGGAGCAGAGAGGGGAGCATTCATCCCAGTAATATTTTAACAAAAGAAGTCATTTTATGCAGTCTTTACAATGCTTTCTTATTTCAGAGGTCATGGGAGCTGCATAACACCAGGTCTTCACAGCCCCAGAAACCAAATTACTTAATTTTGAGGAAACAATACCTGCATGCAATTAGACTCTTAACTTTACTCATGTGAGCAGTCTGAATTAGTGCATGGAGAATACTTGCATGCACACACATGTGCACGTTTTGGCAAGGTCTGGTTCTTAATCATGTTAATCTTGCAGCATTGCTTTCTTTGTTTTCAGCAGCAAACGTAGCAAAACTATAACTACACCATCCACTTTGAAAATCCTGTAAAATCAATTTTAGGGACTTCAAGGAAATCAAAGGAAATGTGATAAAATGCTCCCACTTAAATAAAATTTTATTTCCTTTCCAGTAACATATAATATTTAACTAAGAGCTTTAATAAATTCAGTAAAATACGAGCATATTATTAACCTCTTCAAAATGACAATTTACTGTAAAGTCATTACTATTCTGTTCACTCATGTCTGGCCTCTTTGTTTCAAGTCTGTTTTCCCAGCTTACAATATCAGGTCAACAGACTCTAACATAAATGAGTAATGTGTCTGGAACTTTTCCTTGCAACACCAAACCTCAGAGCAAGCAAAGCTAATAGGGCCACGCTGTGAACGGGATGGGAAGAGGCTTCAGCTGCACCTCCTCTCTCTGCTCTCCATCCCCTTCCCACTTTCCCTTCAAGAGGCTCATCCACAGGCTTGTGTCTGTCCCTGACTTCATTTCCTCCTCTCGCAGCTCTCACATAGCAGCTGCACTTTTGGAAGTGCAGAAACATGCTTTCTCAGGGTGTAGCAGACAAAAACATTGCAATGCTTCCCACGTCCTCTTTCAAAACCTGCAGTAATGACCTGGGAAGTCTCAAGGCAAGCTAGTTACTGCAAGCTGGGACAGTGACAGATCTACTTGGATAAAAGTGGTTGTGGTCAATTCTTGGGTGCTGCCCAAGTAACTCGGTGCAATCAGGGTGTGCCCTGCTGTTTGCTTTCTGCTCCAGCTGGAAATGAAAGCCTGGCAAACAGCACAGTTTTATTGACAGTGCTGGAAGTGTCACGGAATTGGAGAGGAATGTAGATTTCTTTCCTCAACAACTGAAATTTCTACAGCCTTCAAGTCTGGGGAAGCAGGGTGTCCTTCTGAAACTTTCTGTCAATAAATCTAGTGTTTTATACGGATATTAGCAAATAAAAACCAAGTTGTGTGAAAAATGTCAGTTCTATTTTTGCCAACAAAAATATAACAGGAAATTGTATGCTTAACATATGTGGAGAACTGCAAAACTGAACCACGGATATGTAACCGCTATTATTAAGATTGGTAACTACGGCTGTGGAGGTGAAATGGATAGTGCTGCTGGGTATTTTCTTTAATACGAATTCCAGCTACGGTGTCACTTTGCATATGAAGGCAAAGAGAAGACCCTCACAACTTCAGGAAAGAGAATAGTATTCTCATATTTGATCAGGTATTTCACTTTATCTAGTCCCTTATATTACAGTGATGGGAAAACCGGTGTACTGCGGTATCCAAACTAAACAAATGACTTCCTGAATATACTAATTTCAGAAATGCACCAATAGCTTTGATAGGAAGGACATAAAAGACAAATGTCTTACAGACTAAAAACAAAAAAGAAAAATCAAGTCAAGCTTCTAAGCCATGAGTTATTTTAAACCATGTCTGGAATTGGAATGAACTGAAGCCTATCAAGCCCCAGGTCTGAATCATGCGAGCAGGTCTCCTTTGGGATGCCCTGGAAAGCCCCATACACAAGCTGTGTCTGTGCTGAGCAGTGAGTCAGCCGAGCGTTCTGCAGCAGGCATGCGGCTCCCCGGGGCCACTGTGCCACCCCAAACCAAAGGAGGTACAATGGCCACTGTGAGCACATCCACATGTCCTCTCCTCTGTCATCTCAGCCACAACACAAGCAGGAAGGCTGCAAAACACAGCCACCAATACTTTTTATTTATTAGAAGATGAAGGGGTTGAAAGTTCACTGTTTGCTCTTAGAAAGCACTTGTTTCTATCATGGCCGACTTGGCATGATGCAGACGAGAATTTCTGCAAAAGCTACAGATTTCCAAGCAAAGAAACATTTGTGGCAAACCCATGTCTTCAGGCTGCACACTTAAAAGGAAAAAAGGGGAATGAAGGCAGAAGGTACCGAAAGTCACCGGTGAGGACCTTTGCTCCAAATCCCCATTCCTGTACCCATTGTGCAGGGATGAAGCAATGCTGAACCACAGTGGGACGCAGAGGTGGGGAGCTGGTAACAGGATGGCAGCTACTCCTAGAAGCCTCTGATCTCTGCTATTTGGCTGTAGGCTCACACTCACACAAAATAACTTATTTCTGAGCTGACAAAAGACCCAGCAGCTCACAAGCCACATTTGTTCAGGTGCCAATTGCAGACATGCACAAACGGAAGTAGCTGATCAAGTCCAGCAAATCCCAGCTGCCATACTTTGACATTTACCTCCACAATCCACAGGCAAGTATAGCTGCTCCTACCACAGCCCCCAGTATAAAGTCCTGGTGATGTCCTCAAAAGTCCTTACAAAGGCGACCACAAGCACATTTGTACCATGCAGTAACTTTCTTCTGCCAATAACAGCACAAGAACTATTTAGTCCCTGAGCCTGGGACAAGGCCACGGCTACTTCAGCGAGGCCGCATGTAGCCATGTGTGGCAGGAAGTGGCCCCTCTCCTCCCAACACAGGGAGAGGGCTCTGGGCGTGCTCCAGGCTGAGGGATACTGATCCAATTCTTTTCGGATGGGTGATGTGTGACTCAGAGGCGGGAGGCTATTTTTAGGGACGGCTTCAGCCAGCTCCAGATGGATGCACAACAGCCCACCGCTTCCAGCACCCACAGTGACTCTGGCAGCCCTGGTGCCGACAGAGCAGCATGCAGTGCAGCTTTGGCAGACACAACACAGGTAGAGGCTGCTGTGCAGCGTGCCCAACGCTCACCTCAATCTGAGGGCCCCCCATTGCACAGGTCATCGTCAACAACGCAAGAATGCTTTGGATGGGTGCTGGTTTTCACCTCCCTCCCCTCTCGTCAGCCATTCCTGGAGCCTCTCCCAAGCCACTGTGTCAGCAAGCAGAGCGCCGTCCAGCACCGACCGTCTGATGTCCTCTGAGTCAGCCACAGCCGACGAGCCGCAGCTGGCCTGGAATCACTCCAAAGGCTTTTCGCTTAAGTTTTGTTGCACAATGTCATCTAAATAACCAGTCCCATCCGATTCGTTTCCTCCATGGGTTTAAGGAAATCATATTTCACATCGTGAGGTCTCAAGTCAGGGAAACATCTTAAGGTCAGTGTCCAAAACCAATTCAGACAGCAATACAAATAAACATCGATTGGAAAGAGAGACACGCAGTCAGGAAAAAACCCTTTTGCGACTAGACTATCGCTTTCAGTAGCATCACACTCTGGAATTTAAGTTTCATCTGTTTCTATGAAAAATATGAAGGAAGTAGCATATAACCAAGGAATGAATTCCTCCCTGACTGTGCAATGTTTTCCTTCCTGCAAATTTGTCAAGGCGGTCTTTCAGCAAAACTGGCTTAAAAAAAATCAGAATTTTGGGACTGAGACTGTGTCATTAAACTTCCTAAGGTGTGCACTGATAACATCTGGAAGTCAGCTGTGACAGAGATTGCATTAAAATCAGCCCAGTACCATACCTTTCTCACTCTTTTTAGTTTTACCATGGCAGAGCACTTCTTTGGGAAAGCTGGCATATTTAAAGCAGTTCTACCTTTCAACTTTTAAAAGTGCAGTGTGGTCTTAATATGGCCCTGATCCCAACAGCTTAAAATCTAAATAAAATTTCCAGTGACATGGAATTTTGCATTAAAATCACCTCAATCCAAGAGATAGCAAAACCTTAAGACGCTCACAGAGCATGGAGCTACTTCCCATTCGACCAGCTTGTCTGCTCTGTTGCAGGGGACCTGAGTGACTGCCATCCAATATTGTCTTTTTGGTGCATGTTACACTTCTTTTTTGAGATTCCTCTCTGGAAAGTCTGCTAAATCAATGGACTGATTTTGCTCCTAATACTTGAGTTCGTGGTCTGGGGAAAATTGCATTATGCCACTTGCCAGGTGAGAGCCCAGGCTGGTGCAGGCTGCCTGCCTGCCTGCCCCCTCTTACTCTGCTGACTCATGTTGAAGCTCTCCTGTTGGCTGCCCCAGAGGAGGAGCAGGTACTCTCCTTTCCCCATGGTTACACCACTGCTGCTCCCCAACCACCACAGCACAAGGTTTCCATCAAACACAGAGCTTCCACTGGCGACCAGGCAGAGAAGAAAGGCTAACAGCGTATCATCCTACCTGGGAGTTTCAGAAACCAGCAGATTCCACACCAGGGTGGGAAGTGAGTTTCCAGTCTGACTGCTCCTCTTATTTGCTTGTTTTAGGGGCTATGCTGTCTGCAAACAGCGAAGAACTCCTTCCCTGGGCAGCAGCATGCTGCCAAATGCCACAGACTGCAGTAAGGCACAAACATTGCCTGGCTCGCTCCACCCCCAGGCACGAGCAAGAAGTCTATTCAATACCTCACAGTAAACATCAAAATCTTTCATACCTCAAAGGCATAATTTAAGTAAGGAAAACAAATTTATGTCTTCATTGAAAATCCCACTTCAGGCATAGCCAACTGAATACATTTCAAAATAAATGGAGAGGAGGAACTCACAAAGAAAGAGAAGTGCTAATTTGCCTGTGCCTGAATCAAAGCAGTTGCTAGTTGCAGCCATAGGGGCAGCAGCACACATGGAAGCACATGGAAGTGCATTGTTCAGTGGAGCTCCTATTGTAAGAATAAAAGCCTGCACATGGTGAAAATGAGGTACAAAATCTTACATTCTCATCCTTATTAGCACAGTGGGACAATAATATCAGAGGTGTTAAGTGGCAGCTGTGTTTGCTCATGCCTGTTGTACAGAGCAGCAAAGAGCATTCAGATTTAGAAAGCTATCAGGTACCAGGTCACTTTTCACTTGAGGTTGGGTCCTATGGCTAGCATGTATTATGTGGATAATACACACTGTTCAAAAGCCCTGAAAAGCTTTTCCTATTGGATTTTACTCTTGAAGAAGCTCGTTATGATTTCTAGAGACCAAATTCAGTCCTAACACAAGAGGCAAGGCCAGCAAAGTCACTACTGCTTGAAGCAGTAGGTTCCTTGTGTGCAGAGCAGTCGGTATGGCTCACATCCCCAGGTCACACAAAGCATTGGTGTATGCTGCCAAGCTGGGACCTCAATTGCCAACACCAGTAACAAGGGGAGAAACAGTTTTTAAGAAGTTTGTGGAGTCCCTTCCAAGAAGCGTAGGCTTTCAAAACCTTAACATATAAAAGCTCCAACAGATCAAGGAGGATCCACTGCAGTCAGTGGAGGCAAGCACAGTGATCTCTTGGGAGACTCTCCCAAGGGCTGACCCCATGTGTTATCCCTCTGGACAAACCACTTTTTGGACAGTCAGACATGAACCTATCATTTTTACACACACAACAAGACTAGATTTTAACAATGTTCAGTGACCAGCCCCAATAGTAATCAATTACACTGACCATGGCTTTTCTTTTTCCAACCATTTGCAGCTGAAGTGTGACCACTGAGAGAAGTAAACAGTAAACTGGTAGATGCTACAATGGTCATGCTCATCATAAACTACTATTCTTATAGCAAAACACTTTCATCCTGTTTCTTACACTGTCTTCTGTCTTTAACAAGGCAATCTACAGTGTTCCTTGGAGGAACTGAGCTCTTTCAGTGCTCCTATAAACCATGTATGCTCACCATGTTGTGGGTAGGCTATTTTGCCTGAGAGCCCTTTCACTTTGTTTTCTTGCTCTGCTTCTTGCAGAAGACAGGGTGCACAGAATGTCTTTTACCAGTCACAATATAGAGTAACTTCCCAAGGTAGAGGAAATTGTTGCCAAATTGACAAGTCCCTGCATCAGTGTCAGAACAAAATCTGATTCCAGAGTTTTGAAAAACCCCGGGTAGGACAAGGACCTTGATGGACACTGTGGACTCCAATGTGCCAGAATCAGAGTGATTCGCTATCCAGGCTGCTGACACCCACTGTCAGCCACTCACCCTGACCTGTCACTACTCTCCATGAGAGCTGGACTGGAACCTTTACTCTCTTCTCCACATTTTGGCTGGAGAACGAATGTTTTCAATCAGGATGGGATGGGAAAAATTAAGAGCCTTTTAGGAATAGCATATCCTGAGTTTCCAGAAGCTGTCTAGGTCAGACCAAAGTCTAGCCAGCTTGTGCACTCATCTCCAGTATTTACACTGACAGTAGGAACAAGCCTGGAACAGCTGCAAATAATTACATCTGACCCTCTCAATAAAGCCCTGTAAGGAAGGATACTTCCATTCACGCTTCTGTATAAACACATCCATACTAAACTTATTTCGTTATGGCTAATTCATATCCAATTGAATTCTTTTAAAAGGTGTGCTTCACAGTATCTGTTATCTGAAAGCTTCCCTCATATGGGGGAAACATCTGTCTTCTCTGCAGTAGGTTGCATGTGAAGGTTTTCTGTCCACATACACACACACACACACACACACACACACACCAGCCCCATCCCAGAGACACCAGCATAAAACAAGGGGTCCCAAAGGCAGCTGCCTTTCTGCTGCGCACAGCCGGGTGCCACTGGCAGGAACTCCCACCCCTGGTCACACTCTTCTCCCCCTGCTCCCATTCTCCCAAGAGAGATCTCAAGCCTGCTTCCTTCAGCCTGTGCCCAAACCACAATTCAGCCCCCAGTTGCACTCCCCACACTGGATCTCTGCCTCCCTCCAGCCCTACCCACCGCATCTCCGCTCCCACGAATCACCTCCCATACCCACACTGCCCAGGGCAGGATGCCTATGCTCCAGGCAGGGCCTACCCAGTCCAGCACCCAGCTCTGAGCCTGCATCCCCAGCCAGGCAGCCTACATCCCACTCCACACAGGACAGAGCTGCAGGCAAACCCCTATGGCTCATTCCAACCTGGAGGCTTAGAAGAAGGCGTGTGCTACTACACCTTATGTGATTTAAGTACCACTAAGACCCAGCCCTGACATCCACTCACTCACTCTCGTCCTCCTTCACTACTCCAGCGATACAAAGCAAGACAAAAGTCGTGATTTCTCTCAGTAGGAGTGGATCTCAGCTGACATGAAAACAATTACCAGCTCCTCAGAGCAACAGTGGCACAAGGCACACACAGCAAGGTGGTTTAGGAACAGAAACATGAAGGAAAACAGAAACCAGCAACCCTGCTGGCATGACAGAAGGCATCAAAGCAGAATCTTCTCATATTTACAGACTCATGCAGTTTATGGGCACAACCAAATGTTTCAGTGAGAATAATTAGTGGATTTGATGATTTATAATCCTTGACAGCCACTGAAGGATTGGACCATGACAGCAAAGTCATGTTCTCACCTCTCTGCCCTGAAGTTCAGTGTCTTTTCTTCTTCTTGCTGCTGGACTCCTAAAGCTAACCTCTCTCACATGGAACGAAGCTTCAAACAAAAACTGATAAAAATACAGAGTTCAACTGTGCAATATCCTTGGACTTGGAGTGTGCGACTGGGCCACTCACATTCTGCTGTGCTCTTTGATGAGCTGAGGACCAACACTCATTCAAGTGTTATTTTTGCCCTTTCATGATGCAAGCTTAAGTAACGAAAATGGAAACAGCACACAAACCAACTCTGGTTATTCTGATGGCTGAATTGCTTTCCTCTGAGGGATCTGATAATTGAGAAAGCAGACTAGAAAAAAAGTGGCATAAAATATTACCGTAATCTCTCCGAGACTAGAAAATGTATTACATTGACTAATAAGCAACAGGAAGAGACTTTACATTTCCCTTCACGCTTACATTTCCAGTCATAGAGTTACAGAAGAAATGATTAGGAGGTTGCTTTATTTCTGGAGCTTCAATGGGGAAGACAGAAACCACAAGAATTTAGAGAGTTTGAATGCAAGGGTAAAATACAGGCAGTGCTCAGGAAAAGGTGTCAGCTTGCAAGTGGCAGAAGGAGAGATCAAGATCGTTGACACTGGCATTCACTACCTGCTGACAGTTCACTATAAACTTTTTGCTCCCCTTCACAGGTGATGTTGGTGAAGTTACGTGCAGATGGGCATGGCTGGTGAAGGAGCAATGAGTAGGAGAGCTCTGTAACACACAGCACACACCTGCTGGGCTCTCCCTTTGACCGTTGGCCCTCTGAATCAACCCCTGCCTCTTTGCAAGGCCTAAACCACGGCTCGATATTAGTCAGAAATACAAATCTCTTAAGACAGCATGTATCTTACCAAAATACAGGACAACTAGAAAGTGTCTCAGCAAAGCAGTTCATTCCAGGAGCAGCACATGGTACCAAAATAGCAGGATGCAGAACCACAAAAGACAACAAAAGTATTTAATTAGGGAGAAATACCATCGTGACAGTTTGCAAGCCTGTATCACCCCTGCTGCCTATCAGAACTGCAGCTGCTCCCAGTGAGGCATTCAACACCAAATCCCCAGCAGAGACAGCATGAAGCCTGCAGTAGACAGGCACGTGTGTCACAGACAAGGATTGCTGTGCTGGCTACTTTCAGCCCATCTTGTGTGCTCAGTGTGAATTCCTTTCAAGCGGTACATGCCAGACTTCCCTGAGATTGCCAGGAAAAGGGGGAAGAGGAAAAAACTAGCTGGCGATCAACTTTTAAAGGAAATGGTATTAATTTCATGCAATAGACTGAAAAGAATAAACATCAGCGTTGTCATGTGTCCGTGTGGTGAAAGCAGCTTCTTTAGAGTGCCTATTTGAATCAAAACACACATCTAGTTTCAGTATTAGTGAAAGGGACAACTGATGTGTCGCTCAGTAGACTATTCTGGTGTTTTGCTACTGATACTGCGATTTTATGTGTCAGTGCTGCACTGTTTGGTCCTGCTGCTCATGAGGTTTGAACTCTCGAATGCATAACATGGGAGACTGCTGAGTTTCAATGGTTCATAAGACATTACTAGCCAAAATAAATGGTAGACAGATCAGTATTATTTGGCTTGACACTGTCATAAGCAACTTAGGCAAGTGTGGTCCAAAGGAAATACAGAAGGCTGTAAAACTGATCAGAGAAGAGGCAGAGAACAGTTAACAGCAGTGCATGGATGAGAGGGAAGAATGCACTGTGTAACACTGGGCCCTGTAGCAGGGCCTTTGCATTATAGATGGGGCTTTGCATTAAAGATAGGCAAATGGGTTTGGACTTCACAGCTTTTTTTTTTCTTTTGGCACCTGTTTTCCACCTCTGGGAAGAAAAAAAAAAAAAAGAAAAAAAAAAAAAAGTCAGTTCAATAGGAAAACTAACTTTAAAGATGTTTCTGCCACGCAGGAAGAAACAGCTTCACAACTACGTGAAGAGACAAAGCTGTCCAGGCACCACATGTGAAACCAGTCAGTGGCTTCACAGCACTGACATAAACAGGCTGAGCCAGGAGCCCACTTTGCTCCTCAGGTCCCCCCTCCAGGGCACACTACACTGCTCCTGCCCATCCCACTCCCATTTCAAGGGCTGGGCACTGCACCTGATGAAATATGGAAATGACAGAACAAAATCCTGAAAACAAAGAGGGTAAATAAAAGGCCAGGAAGTACCAACAAGGAAGAATGGAAAGAAGAAGGGATTATTTCTAAAGATGAGAAGGCTAAGGAACACATGAAAGCAGTTGTTGTATACATAAAGGCTGCAGCATGGAGGAAAGGAAGAATCTACTTTCTAATGTCCATAACATATATAAAAGCGTAGGAAGTCGTGGGCTTATGGCACAGCAGGGAAGGTCTGGTTCAGACATGAGATAAACCCTCCCAGTGCTGATGGGAAAGAAGAGCTACAGATAGCATCAGGAGGCTGTGAACTTTGCAGTATCCAAGACCACTTTGAGCAAGCACCCTTCAAAGCCAAGAGGGAGCACTGATTTCTGGGCCCCTTCAACTCACAGCTGCACAGAAATGTTTCTCCTGGCCTCTGGTGAGCCACATCAGGCTGGATCTCATCTTAGGGCAGTTACCCAGGGCCACTGACCACCACTGGTAACACAGCAGCACAAGCTGCTATTGCTGCCCTCACTAATTCAAGAGGTACCTGCAATGGTATCTTCCTTTGTAGAGCATAATACAGAAATTAGTGAAATGGAACACTGCAAACAACAGTTCCAGCATGCACTGGAAAGACTAAATGTTCTTCTAGTGTTATGGGAAACCATCATACAGAAAATGGATATCCTTTCAAAAGGTAAAGAAATAGTGCCTTTATTGGCAAAGGTGGTTCTTATCTGCACGGTCAGCTCACCACTTGTTACCCTGAATTATCGTCTAGCCCAGCCTCAATACTGTGCATTGGAGTGGTTTGTTTTGCTTTGGTCTTCAATCACAATAGCTCATCTCCTGAGAACCCAACAGCTCTCCCAGAGTCACAGAGCAGCAGTATGCACGGAGCATGCACTCTTGAGATGGCAGTGCTCCTCAGGCACCCATTCCTGCCTCCCAGCAGGGTGGATTAACAGCATGTGGATGCCCGTGGCTAAAACAGGCGAGACATGACCTTTCCCAGGGGATGCAACCATCCATCTATGAGTATTTTCTAAGCCTATCAAAACACCGTGTTTTGATTAGGCCACACCATTCACTTTTGTGGGATGCAGTGGGCAAATGAGACCCAGCACCAGCACTCGCCCCATGAGAAACCACTCAGCTCTCAAAATTTACTTTTTCTAGTGAATCTGCTCACAGACTTGTGAGGTTTTTTAATATCCAAAAGCGCCTAGATTTTTTTCATGTAGTTCACTTCATGTATTTTAAATAAACTTTGAACTTGTACTTGCCAAAAGAATAAATACATCCTTATTTTCATTCATATTTTAGTTCTGTGGATTTATTTCAGAATTATTTGCATAATGATTTAGCAGGAGATAAATACAGGTAATAAGAAAAACGCTGAACATATTAAACACACGTCTTGCACAGAGACATTTACCTTAGACAATTTCTGTTATGTTGAAAAAAGGAAAAGCTGAATCACAACCTCTTCCAGCATTATCTTCTACCCGCTCATCACTTCTGACACCTAAACACTTCATTTTCCCACTAAAAATGACTGAACTGTTCTGCTGTCAACAGGGCTGGAAGTGGGGCAGCGAGTGGCACTGGAGCCTGACAGCACCTTGTTCCACTGCTGTGCAAGAGGCTCGCTGACCACCTCCTCCACGCGATACACCAATGCCTCTCATAACAGCAGCAACCTGTCACATGCTGCACAGACTCAGCACTGCCCAGCATGTAGAAAAGAACATTTAGCTGGAGCCACAAGACAGAGCCACCCACGGCACTCTGCCTCACTGAAGCTAAACAATGTTGTGTTTTTCTTTGTTTGTTTGTTTTCTTTTTTATAAAGTCATCTCAAGTGCATCAACACCACCCTAAAGTGCAGCTAAGAGAAACAGGCAGGCCCAGCCCCTTGGGATGCTTAATTCCTTTTGTCCATCCAGAAATAGTTCCATCTACAGCACAGTCTTAGCTTTAAGCCTTTTTTTTTTTTTTTTTTTTAAGCAGAAATGTATCATATTTGAAAAATGAAAGGTAAGTAACACAACGAAGCTGTGTTAATATTAAAGAGAGCTGTGCATCAGCAGTTCATATTGAATGGATATCGGCATTATGTTCTCTGGTGCTAGGATACCATGGTGATGGGGCCCTGAAGAATTACCAAAAATAGATTAAATGCATGTGGCAAGTGATAATCAGCACAAAATGTTTTCCATACAGTAAAAATGCTGCAGGAAAGCAGAATAATACATTCCATAAATAATCTCAACAGATCATCTACTTCCATGCACACTGCTCACGGATCTGAAAGCATAGTTGAGGATGAACTCCTAAACCCCAATTTGCCAAGAAACCAAAATTGGCACTAGCATCTGCACCTCAAAAATTCAAACCTGAGAGACTGGCAGAGGATCTGCTGTTGCTAGCAAAAATGCACAAAAGGAGCTGAGAGGCTTGGATTTAAAGTAAGAGACATTAAT
This sequence comes from Tetrao urogallus, assembly GCF_951394365.1. NCBI lineage: Eukaryota > Metazoa > Chordata > Aves > Galliformes > Phasianidae > Tetrao > Tetrao urogallus. Next base: position 38,219,440 of record NC_136818.1, read on the forward strand.
CACTGGATAACACCTACCACAGTAACCGTGCCTTTCCAGGCTGCTGGAGTCTCATCCCTTTTTGCACTGAGTCAATCAAAATATTAAAAACATCATTCTTTGAAGCTGCGCTGAGCCAGGCTGCTTCTTCGAAGCTGTAGAAAACAAATCACTCGAAAGTCTCAACGGAGCTGCCCACTGATGCTGCAGGATGCTCTAAAGACTCCAGTAAGTGCCTGCAGCTCTCGTCTGGGGATGACAGGAGGCAGCGCACCCCACCTTCTCATTAACCACACCACTCTGCATTGCCACAGAGTGCGTGACATCAAAGGGCCACACGCTTCAGACACAGCACTGCTATATGCTCACAGCTGTCAGCAGCACTTGGCTCAAACCATCCCTTTTTTTGCATGTTTCCTTATTTGTTTACAGAAGCAATAGCTACATAAAGCCGTATAGAGAATTCATTAATTGGGATGATTCACCTCTGCCAAGGTGACTGGCAAATATACACAAATACTTAGGTCACTACTCCAGATGTTGGGCTACCAATCAACCCAAAGGGACTGGAGTCTCAGAAGCAGCGTTTCTCAGAGGCCTCCCATGTTTTTGGGTCGCCCGTTACCAGGCAGACTGAAGGAGAGAGACAGCAGGCCCCCACAGAACACTGTGGGAAAGGAAGGGCTGGCCTTGGGCACAGCCAAGTGCACAGTGATGCTCCGGGGACATTCAGAAGGTAAACGCTGGAGATGGTCAAAGGGGCAGCTTAGGGCAGAAGCTTTCCAGGGCTTTGCAGCTGGGGTCAGTACAAAACATGCATGGTCTTTCAACCAGAGCAGCTCCTTGAAGAGAGTAAAACAGCAGAGTTCTCACGAGGCCAGTAGGATATATATATATATTTTTTTTAAACATGCAAGAGCCATAGAGAGATCTAATTGCAAAGTCTGTTACTAGGTGACACACCAAGTCCTGACAAACTGTACTGGATGATATTTTGATATATCGGTCTATGCAGCAAACTGTGCCAATAATCCACCTTCCATCATCTCCACTCCTCTGCTTTCCCCTGAGGAAACAAGGCCTTGAGAGCCCACTAGCTGAGAGAAATCTTCTGAAGACCAACAGGGTTAAGAACTCGACCCTCCTTGGGCTGGCAGGCTTTTCTGTAGAAAATTAAGAAAACATCCAAAACTACAGAGAGGGTTTCTCCAAAGTTATTTCCCCTGCTGCTAATGAGCAGGACAGGCTGAAGGATTTGCAGGAAAGAAAATGACAAAAAAAAAAAAAAAAAAAAAAAAAACGTGAAAAAGCCAGGAAATTAAGATGTCCTGGTAAAATGATGATTCAGAGCACTTTGTGCATCTTCTGGGAGCTTTCGGGGGCACTTAAAGGACAAGCACCTCCATTCTCCATGTGATACAGCCCTTTGCTTAAGTACTTTAACTATCAGCCGAACATACTTATTTTTTAAGCAGTTTAAACTCAAAAGCTCATTAGGATAACAGCAGAAAGCTTCTTCATGGTTCATGGATCCCACCTGGTTCTAGGGATGCAATGTATCAGGCTCTCGCTTGGTGTGCAAAGGACATGGGGCTCAGTGGTGCCTCTTCCATCAGCTCCACCTCCCCGTTGAGCTGGAAGGGCAGCAGGAATCCCCAGGACTGTTACTGCAGCTTCTGTACTCCAGGAACCTTGTATAATCCCACTTTTACTAACAGACCTCCTTTTCTCCTTCTCTTGCACAGATGGAGAAGATGAGAAAAAGCATAGGTCCCATCACCTTTCATGAGAGCACTGGATTTAAACGAAGTGCAAAGTTTCACTGGCAGCTGCTGTTCTTCAGCCACCATCATCCCTTCTGACTGAATACAGTGCTCATCTACAGCGATACATGGCCATGCTAACAAGATCCAAAGGGAATGACTGAGTTATGCTCTGAAACTCCCCAGCACATGGACCTAATACGCTCAACACAATGCTTATGAGAGCAAAGCGCTGCAATTTTTGTTATCACAAACGCTATTCTGAAATGATGGGAGTAGTTTCACTTTGTCAGCCTTCAGAAGCATAGGAAATCTCACATGAATTCTGGTATCCACATTAAAATTTGAATTTGGAAACAGCAGTATGAGGAAAACATTTTCTGAAATTAACATGAATAATACCCCCAACCACATACTATTAAAAATAAGCAACTGAAACTTCAGGTGAAGTGGAAGGGCTGTCTGTAGCAGTTTAGCTCCTGGGTTATTGCTATTACTCAGCTTGACCTGACCTGCTCCCTCTGCACGGTGTCCCCTGGGAGCTCTCCAGGACTGTCCCGCAACACATCTATCTTTTTCACGAGTTTGAGAGGCTCTCTGTGAGCTGGTAAACTCCTCATTAGCAAAAACAAAGCCTCTGAGGACAAGGCTTGCTTCTGAGGAAGCAAAGGGAAAAGAATCATCACGCAAAGGACTTGTGTGGGAAATCCCACTACTGACTTCCCAGCAGCTGCTTCTCTCTGTTGTGTGGAGCAGCTTATCGGAGACCCAAAATTTGAGAAGGTTTCTACTTCTTTCAGCTCATCAGATCCCTCAAAACTCAGGGATCTAAAGGCAATCAGACTTCTCAGGCAGAGCTGCAGTGCGCACGAGCAGGAGACGGATGTCATCCATCGGGCGATCTTACTCCGGCCCGTCTCTGGCTGAAGCGAGCGCGCACGGCGAACCACGGCGCACGGCGGGCCGGGCGTTGGGAGTCACGGCCGGGCTCCGGAGCCGCTCGGCCCCGCACCGCTCGGCCCGTTCGCAGGGAGCCGACAGAGGGCGCCGGTGCCCCGGGGAGAGCGGCGGGACGGGGCTGCACGCGGCCGCCGGAGCCCCGCGCCCCCAGGGCCGGAGAAGCGCGAGGCGTTTCGCGGCCAGGCGGAGAGCCGGCCGGCTCAGGTGTGCTCACAGCGCCCAGGTGGAAAGGGTGACCGCTGCGGGAACAGTGATACTGATGGGAAAGTGGAAGTCGGAGAAGCGGCTTTGCTTTTTTAAAAACTATATATACACACAAAGACAGAGTTTTGAAGGACTACGCTCTCACAGGATGCATCACATACTGTAAAATAATTTAAGTACACATCCAAGATGTGTAGAAAAGGACAGAGAAGCGACTTGCAAAGCACAGTGCTTTGCTGTTTGTTTACCTCCAGTTGGCAGGCATGGCGAGCGGCCGCTTCAGAAGCTTGCCTCAGCCTCAGCCTGGCTGCTCCTGCCTCAGGACATCCTGCACACCCACCCACATGGAAGCAGGGACTCCGCAACAGGAGGGCCAGCAGGGTTTGAGTAGCGTGGCTTTTCTAACAGACTGGTCTCTTCAGTTTCACACAAGGCAAACTATCTGTTTTCTACTTCATGCAGCTCTGAAAAGCGTTCCTCCTTTTTTGCCAGAACAACTACTCACAAGTTTCCTTAAGCGTAACTAAAAAGCTGATTTTCAAAGTCCTGCAAGCTAAAGAGAAGCCTGGCACCCATACTCCGCTCTGGTGCCTGTTCTGAATGTAGGTCACAGACAGGCCTGCATCTTGCCATCAGCAGGTGCTGCACAGCAGAGCTGAGGGCTGGCAGCGGCAGCCTGCAATGGCTTCCCCATCTGATTTTTATTTTTAAACCAAAAAGCATCCTTAGACTACAGCTTAAACAAAACCCTGTGATGAGTTGGGTGAGTTGGCCTGAAATACGTGGATAACATGGTGTTCAGAGCAGAGCCAGCTTTATAACCCAGCTTCAGAAATCAGGATTCATGAGGGTTTCTGTGCCCCCAACAGAAGCTCTAGAACCAAAATCACCTGTTTCCCAACCCCCCTGCCCAAGACACATTGCTGGCTTGAGCCTAGATTAGGGTCAGGGCCAGAGATTTCTGGAGAAGAACCAGAGCTATGGCAGAGTTCACATATCCTGCTGGAGAAGTGGAAGATGGGCATCAACAAATCTTCCCTTCAGCTTCTGTCCTGAAACACATTTATGCTGCATCATCTACATTAGCATGAGGCTTCCCAAAAAAACAGGAGCTGCAAGAGTTGTGACCAGCTTTGAATCAGTAGGTTCAAGCATCCCAATCTTCATTTTGGACTCCATGCCTCTCAGGAGAAAATTCAAGTTCCAGGTAGCAAGCAATAGATCACCTGCACATCTGGAACTGTTCCTGAGCACCACGTGTCCTGAGGAGGGAACCTCAGAGCAGCACCAGCAGCTCCACACACCAGTGGCCTTTGTAGAGCATGTGCAGTTACCAGCCTGTGGGGCTGCCACCATCAGGTGGAAGTGAAAGGATCATACAAAGCTCAAGAAGGCCTTCAAGGGACCAAAATGTTTTCCACTTAACTTTGGCCTGAGATTATCTCATCTGTTGTCAGTCTCCAAAACACACACCACTTGGATGTATGCAGCAGAGCCACAATTATAACTCACGCCTCAGAATGTAGCACCTTTCTTTATCCTAGCTGCCCTGACTCTGAGCCAGAGCTGCGGGCTGGGCCAGTCACCACAGCCTTCAGCTCCACCAGGGGCTGCACAAGTGGAAGGGATTCACTCCAGGCCCCCTGGGAAGGTGTCGGGGCTTGGTGACAGTAAGCATCACTTGCTGCTTCTCAGCCTCAGGCCACGGGGAACCTGTGACAGCAAAGTCACAGGGCAGAATGAAAACCACTCCCATGCAAGTGCGGTTTGTTGTTGTCGTACTAGGTCATTTGTCATCCCAACTGTGGAAGTCTCAAAGGTAAAGAAGTGCCTTCAAAGGCTAGACTACTGCCAGTCCTATAGGCAGCTTTTACTCCGAGCTATAAACCATACTCAGCCAAGACCGTATGAAATCCATCAAACTCAGCTGGTAACAGTGTTTGTTATAGCAGCATAGGCTCAGCAAGATAACTGCAGAGGAAGGGAGAAGTACCAGTGAAAAAGCCACAGAGTGAATGAGCTCAGTATTTCCCAGGCATTATCAGCAGGCCTAGGCACCATCAGCAGGAACGAAAAGGAAAGTCAGATTTGCTCAGGGACATACGCAGAAGGGAAGTCCGATGGATAAAAGGGCTGAAAGGAACAGAAAAGGCAGGAGCAGGTTGATCTGTAAAAAGAAAAGGTGCAAGAGGAAGGGCAAGAACCAGGACTATATCTGTCACTTGTCTCTCTCCGCCCACTCAGAGAGGCTTCAAAAGAGATCTGGAAAGAGAGAGGAAAAAAAAACTGACAGATATTACTGTTCCAGCCACTGAGTCATGGCAGGAAACTACTGATACTGTAAACTAGTACTATAAGGTCAGACACTATTTGAGTTTTACCAAGGCTCACTGCAAGGGGAACAATTATTCAGTGCTGAGGATTTGTCCCTTTTGTAATTACTGGTGTTACTGTGAAACTGTTTCATCAAGCTTTGTTTAAAAAAAAAAAAAAAAAAAAAATCTGCCTTTATTTGAAAACATTTCAGATGTTCTCTTCTTCTTCTTCCTACATCTTTGTTTTTATTGCTACAGATGCTTAAGAGAAAGACATGGAGAAAGCAGAAGCAGCCTCCAGTCCTCAGGGTGCTATGAGTGCTTGGGCTACTCCAGCTCTTGCAACTGTTATGCCACAGAAAAATTGTTCTACTGTGATCTTTCTATCCTTCCATCAAAGGAGTCACTGAGAGTTACAACCATCTACATGGCCTTTTCAGATAGTCAACATCAGATTTGCTAGCGTGGTACACATACAATGGGTGGAATTACTTGGCACAGCCATCCTAATTCCCACAGAAACACAGCAAAGAGGTGAAATGGATGTTTTTGCTGTTGGAGGCAAGGCACACTGAGCTCAAAAGGGCTCAGCCCTGAGATGAGCACCCTTATGCTCCCTGCCTTGTCAAAACCAGCAGCCCCAGCCACATCTGTCTTTTTTATTCCTTACCAAAAGCCAAGAGAGCATCGCAGGATTCCCAGCTGCCAACCCCAGGCATATGCTGACTAACATAGCAAATCACACAGTTGTGCTGATGAACTGTTCTGGAAAGGTGAAGTGCCACCTAGACCCATTGTGCTGAAGAAAAAGCAGTTACTGGGGTTCAGAAATGACATGAGCAGAGGTGACACAGCATGGGACACAGACATTCAAGGAATTGCTAGCTGTGCCCAACTCTCTGTTAACTAAAGATTTTATCCATTTCAGTTTTGTTCCACTGCCCAGGGATGGCCACTACCCAGCCCAGCAGGCCCTGCCAGGAGGCTCCTGCCTCACTTCAGGGATTAAGGCACAGTGGGATGATTGCACGCATCTGCTTGCACTAACACATCATGCTAGCAACTTTCCATCTCAGTCATCTTAAGCTAATTACTTCCATAAGTCCCGAGGGTCTCTCTCCAGCTTATCTGAGTCACAGCACCAAGCCTGAACCAGCCTCGGTTAAGTACAGTTCAGGAGAAGTTCACATTCTCCAGAATAGCCCAGCACAAGTAACGCCTGCCAAGTGAAGGAAGCGAGTCATACCAGTGAAAGACATCAGTGACCCCTGCAAGCAATTCCTCTCTTGCTCTGCTGAGAACACAAAGCACAACCGAGCTTGCCACACAAGGCAGGTGGGAAGGGCATTTAATCCAGTGGCACACTGAACAAGGGTTGCAAGGCAGCTGTTGGGCTGAAGGCAATGATTGCGCCTCATGCCAAACACATTGGAGTTGAACCAAGTGCTGATGAACAAGAAGTGTAGAATCTCACTGCCTTTTTCTGCAGTAGCTTTAAAGGCTGCTTAGTAGCTTTTCTGTTGTAAGAAATAAAATCATTTGTGACATTGTAGAAAAAAAGTCAGAGGCCATGAGCGGCGCACCACAATAACATAAAGCATGGCAGATCTTCAAAGCATTTCTGTTAGAGATCATTATCCAAACTAAAAATAAATCTATTCCCTTCTCATCTAGGCTTACAGGTACTGACGATGAAGATGACATGATGATGGTTTCCAGCAGAGGGGCAATATTTGTCTCAGTTTCCACACCAAAAAGCAGCCACGGAAAAGAGCAAAGAATATAATGACTCAGTATCACAGGGTGGAGGCTAATGAGCAGCAGATCAGGAGCAAGCAGTGGTCTCTGGAAGAAGGTGCTTTCATAAGCGAGCATGATCTTACTCATCTCCTGTCCTGTTCAACTGCAGAGGTTCCATGAAACAAATGCTAACTAAGGCTGCCTCACCGTCACACACAAAATTATAAAAACTTTGGTTTCTTTTGTTCTGATTTTTGTTTGTGTTTTGAACTGCTTCGTTAAGACCTTCCCTGTGCTTTACTTCCAGCATCCCGATCGCTCTGGCAGAAGGAGGTCCCACAGTAACCCAGATCTCCCTGTACAGCATGAGTGCTTATCAGTCAGTGCCTCGGTCAGCTCTCAGTTTGCTTAGAACAGATAAATTAAGAATGAGGGCAGCACCATCCCTTCACTCTATGCCAATAAGCTACAGGGCTATTTCAGCTATTGCTTCTTCCAAGACATGATACATCACTCTGTGATTTTTGGACAGTCAGGGAACTGACAGCACTTGCCACTTTCCTTCTTCAAAGACACCACTAAAACGTTTTACCTAATTAGCTACCACAGTACTCCATCAGCAAGGTGAATTTTATTCCTCAATGCTACAAACCTGTCACCACTCTGGGTTTATCAGAAAAGTACACTGCGACTACACTGGAAGATTATTCACATCTTATAAATGATCTAGTTGATTTGTCTAGGAATATATTGGGTTATGCTGGCAAAACTAAGATTTGAATTTGGGCTTTCTGGGACTCCTGCCTGTCCTCACTGAGGCTTACTGGGCTGCCCTCTAGTAGAAACTCTTCCTTCTGAAAAATATATTGCTTGCTTATGGAAGCTTAAATTCTCAAAAGCCCGATAATTGATTTGTTTTTATCTAAAATAGCAAGCACGTTTTTCAGAGACTGATGTTCACCATTCATACTGGCAATTAGCATTTATCTTTAGCTTTGCAGAGCTGATGGAAGGCACTGACTGTATGAATTCTGCACTCCTCAGGATAAAATCTAAGGTGAGAGGGAAGCGGGGCTCCTCCCACTGTACTCTGCTCCCAGGTGTCCATCAGGTTTTTCCTGCATTTTGTCCTGCTGCTGAGCAGCACCAAAACAAGACACGTGCTTTTTACTTCAGGATGCTATCAATAAATTAAATACCAACAATGCCAGCTACAACAGAGCACCTTTAGCACTCATACCAAAGCAGTTTCTAGATCTACAGCCCAGGAGTTCTTCCTCAAATACGACTGGAAGAGGCAGAAAAATGAACAGGCAGCACACATGCATTTGGAGAGGTGGGCAACAAGCCTCCATGGGCGTCATTTGATCCTTTCACCCATAGAGCCTGGAGCTGAGAAGGCCTGGTTTGGCCCCAGAACATCTAGAACTGCAGGAGAGTCTGTCAGGATGCTCTAGGAACCAGAAGAACTGAGGCTGCCTGACAAGCCCCGACCTCCTGGCTAGTGCGGGCATGGCATGCACCCAGCACCATAGGGCTTGGGAGGCATTCCCTCCCATGATAACCCATCTGAACTCCACTGATTTGCAAATGTAAAATGAACACGGGCAAATGCAAGACCTATAAAACATTTTGAAAGGTCTTAACAATCACCTCGTTATTTGGTGACCAGGAGTTTGACAAGCAAAGGTGATAGATGCCACCCACTCACTGCAGCTGAGGTCTGAACCATGCCATCAGTGTGACACAATGATGAGGCCCTCCGGCTCTCTCCTGCCTTGCCGGCCTGTCATTAGAGCATTTCCTCAAGGCAGCAGGAACACTGGCATCCTGTAAATCCTTCTCTCCTAGGCAACAAGCTGACTGACTTTAGTTTCTACATTTCTTTGTTTTATTCATTCATTCTCGACTGTAGTACTGGTAGCTTCATCCATGAGGTATTCTAGTTTTGCAGCTTATGACTGTTTGAAACAGCCAAAGTGATCTAGGAACTTGAATCAGCGTGTCAGCCTAAGCTGACTGCAGTGTTCCTGCAGCTGTGGCTGGGCAGGCTTTTGTCAGGCTATGAAAGACGCAAACAGCACTTACTCTAACACAGCATGGTTTGGGTGACCCTCAGGAGTGCTCACACGAGCTGAAAATACAATCCACAGTGAACTAAACTTAATGCCTGGCCATTCATGGGAGCAGGCCCTCAGTTTCATACACCTGCACAGCCTTTAAGGACACATCAGCACTTGGGCAGTGGCACACACAGGAGGCAGCAGTCACACATGTAGGACGTGCCCTACCACACTGCCCTTGCCTCTCCCCTCAGAGGACAGCATTGGTGAGAAGTACCTGAGAGCAGCTCAGGGTCTGGTCAGCCCCATCTCCAGGCAGGCCTGGCAGAACTGCACACACTGAGCACCTCACTGTGTGGAAGTGACTGTATGAGCATTGCTCTCACTGTTGCCTCAGCCTGCCATCCAGGCATGAAATCTGCCTGCTCGCTCTCAAACATCGCCTCCAGTGGAGGAGAACTTCCCCACAATCACAAATTACTTTCTTTGTGAACCATGGCTAAAAAAATCTCTATGAAGAAAAACACTATAGTACAGAGCAAGTACCATAATGCACACGGAGAGACGTTTTGTGTGTTTCATCATCAGAAACAAGAGACATGATATAAGGGCCCAAGCAGCTTTCATGGATCTCACGACCTCCCTCAGCCCACCACAGCCAGCCACATGGCAGCCCACACACCTCCAAGCTCCTCACTGACCTTACGTATGACAGCTCCAGCAGCCTTGAATCTACATGTATAACTCTCATATATTACCTTCAATTATGTACAAAAAGGCTAATTCATTACACTGTTTTAACTAAGGTTTTTTCTATCTGCTGGCAAGATGTGTTTTTCCCATACACGTGAGGAAGTTTTCCCAAGTGGTATCAAGGGGAAAAAAAATGTTTTTCCTGAAGACTGCCCAAATTACTGAGCTTGCAATGAGTGATACAGTAGCTACAGTGTAACTAAGAGGATTGAGCCGTGCCTGCTTTGGGGGAGGTACAAGTTCTTGATAGGTGTCAGCAGATGATCGCACCCTGGAGGTATTTCACCTGTAGGAAACAGGTGAAGAAACCTAGGGAAAGGGGCAGCTGCCTGAACAAATCATCCGACTCAATTTAGCCACCCAAGGGCACCTGCAGCATCTGCCTGGGACTCATAATGCCAAAGGACATTTGCGGGACCAGTGCTCTTCTGCAGCGCCAGCTGCACAGGCACATGAAATGGCACTGGCTCACTGCACTTCTGTGCCTGAATCACTCTTCAGGAAACAGGGCTAAGAGCAATTGGAAAAGCTGGCAACTGCAAGGACTCAACTTACTTACTCTCCTGTCTGCAGTGTTACAATCTCGCATGAAGGTCTGACATTGGGAATATCATAATCTGACATTTACCAAGAAGACATTAAAATAAAGGGCAACGGCACACCCTCTTTGCTCTATTTACAAATGTCATGGTCATATGAGACACCAGTCAACCACATCAGGAGACTAAAACTGAACCACAATAGGATATGTTGATAAATATTTATTTCAAAACACCATGGCCTTTTGCATGACTAATGTTAATGTGATTTCAGACTGAGAAGAAAACAACCACCATTGAGTGCAAGATAACCATATTGAGAGTAGCGAAACAGGTACCTACCAACCTGTTTTTTATTCTGACTTAAAACCATGAGTGAGTCTATCAGCCGGGGCTATCGTTGCCTGTGATACACTGGTGACTACTATGCAGGATAACTATAATGCCTACAGGTATCATCTACTGCAGCCATTTGCAAACAGTAGGATTCATCTTCTCAGGACAGTGTGGGCTGGTTTCACACACCAAACAGAGCCCATATCATCCAGGCATTAGAAAGTGTCTGCTTGGAGTTTTAGGAGAACTGTATTCCAAGTTAGATAATTATCAACAGTATCTGCTACTGAACAGCTGTTAATTAGTCAGTGCCCCTCTCTTCAGCAAGGAGAAGTTACTGCAAAGACGGAATTCATAGGGGGAAAAAAAAGCCCCAAAAGCCCCAGTAAAGATTGCAGCCCTTTGTGACCTATACCATGCTTGTCACAGGGCAGGGAGAGGGAATCAGCCTATTACAGCATGTTGCAATCGCCACGGAAATGTCTTGCTCTTCTTGTTTCTTCTCCACCCTTGTTTGGAGAGTTAAGGTAAGGTGGGAAAACAGCTGCAGCACTGTGGGCATCCTGCCTGGACACCCAGCACTACAGCAGCAATGCTCCTGCAGCTTGTTGTGTACCTCTGTTGTTCTTTAGCTGTTTTCTTTAACTACTGCTTCTCTAATTGCTATGATTTAGGTGAAGAAAATCCATCAGAAACCATGAGCTGTTCCTGTGGTAGGTATAGGAGCTGCACATCAGACAAGATGGCTAAGGATCTACTGAGGCAAACGGCTCTGAACTGAACGAATTTGGAGATGTGACTTGACTTGGGGAGAGGAAGGTGCATCTAACACGCACTGCCCTACATAAGTCCACAGGACAACGGTTCAGACACTTCTCTCTGTGCAACACAAGCTCCGAGTGTAAAAGTGTGGCATCCATGTGAGTTTAATGGACTGGAAGCCCCACAGAAAGAAACACAGAAGCCCCAGGATGGCTGGAGTTTACATTTGGCTCTTTTGTCTCCGTAAGCAGCCTGGACCGCAATTACCAAAGCACATAAGCAGCTTTATAGGAATTGCCCGTCCATCGTTGCCCCAGAAATAAGGAAAGGGAAACTGCATGGCTGGGTATTTCTCCAACTTCTCAGTGAGCACAGAACCATACAGTGCAGGATGCTTGGTAAAGCAGCATGCTTCAAATGAGACACCTGCCTTCTCCTGGTTCATGTATCCAGCATGTCCAAGGGCAACAGGCTACACTGCTTGCTGTGAACGGCTGGTGCACCAGCTCCTCTCTTCTACCTCCTCCAAACAGCACAGGCGCAGGTGCTGAAAAGACTGCTACTTGTAGCAATAATCCCCACATCAGTAGCCTCATGTATCTGAAGAGCCATGGTGAAGAACTTCCACTCCAAGCTCATTACAGCCTCACTACTCCTTAAATGGAGAGGATTTTCTAGAAGCACCAAGCATGCAGGTCTAGAAGCTATTTTAGACATCACAGATCGCAACACCAGCATCATGCACACTCACCCAATGCACTCAGCTCAGCAATTCACCAAACATACTTGGAATTTGAAGGGCCAACAGGGAAACATGGTGCTAATGCTGACAGCCTGAATTTTAGCTGTCCAGTGATAAGAAGAGCTATAGAAAGTAAAACATCTCAGTGCACGTATTCATTCCACTTGTCTGTCATGAATATGCCTAACTTGCAACAATTCCCAAGTTTTTTTTTTCTCTACAATTGGTCACTTGCATGACAGAAAATGTATTTCTGGTGAAAAATAATATACACGGCCCAGCACTGTGTGCATCATTCACATTCAGTGGGAAAGCATTCAGTGCAGTGGGAAAGAGTCATCTTATGAATGCTGCAAAACGCATAAACAGATAAGTTACATTCAATTCCTAAGTACACAAAATGCACATAAAAATGAGACCTCCCACCAAGATGGCAGAAAGGTCAAACTAAACAATGGGGAAAGGACAGTCACAGATAATTGTGTACTTACAATTAAGTGCCACAAGCAGACATTTCAGAGATACCCCCCATATCAGGACTTTGCTACATTCATAAGTAAATTTCTCTTGCTTTGACAAAACCAGCCATTTTGGAATGACTTTGATAGGCAGACAGCAGGACAGTGTGACATTCCTGTGTTCTGCTGGCTTTTCATTATCAGAGAACATTTTCCTTATACAAGATGCATAATAGAAGCAAGCATGTATCGCAAGGCAAATTCAAGCAAAACCACCAGCAGCATTTCAGGAGAAAAGTATCTTTCCAAGCATATGCTTGCTCTGCTAGTAATGATACAAGCTCAGAAGCTAGCAGTGCAGCATGAAGTGTTACCTCAAGAAATACACATACTTCGACATTTGCACTCTGTGTAGAGCATTGCTAAAAGCTCAAGGACTTTACAAAATGCGTTAGCAATCCTGCAATGTAAATCTATGGTTGAATCCATCAGTTAGAAGGAGGGCAGTGGACTCTAATCCATGTGGTGGAAGAGCTAATTCAAAATGTGAGCTCAATCACATCCTCTTTGTTATCTACTCACCAACATTCAATATAGCCTTCATGAACTTGTAGAAAGTCTTAGAAGACAGCTCCAAGAAGCATGCAGTATACACTTCATCTTAAAAGAAAGGCTTCCTCTGAAAACCAGCTATAACAGTTTGTACATTAACACTGACAGCTATATCCGCTTTCAGCCCTGGAACACATTTGTACTCGGAGCTCTCAGACAATGCAAAGGCTGAAGGAAGATCACCATCATTCCAGAACAGAAAAAAGCAGGAATTAGTTATAAAAGCTCCTGGACTTGAGGTTCTGGACTTCAAGTTTCACCTTCCCAAAAACACAGGAAAAGCGAAGACACGCTGAAATCTTGACTCCAGTATCTCACAACCATAATCCGTCTCCCATACTTCCCAGGGTGGCAGGTCTGCCTAATCCCATCTACCACATCTTCCAGCCCCATCTCATCACACTCCCAAAACAAAGTCAATTCTGTCCTGTGAACCTGCAGAACCCTTAGATAATGAAAAAGACTGTACCCGAATACAGCACAGAACTTGAAGTACCATCAAGCAGTTAACACAAGCAGAAAGCTCCTGCTCAGCTTTGTGCTTTCCACAACATCATCAACATAATTAATCTCTGAGTTTACCTGTAGCAGCCATACAGCTAAGAGTTTGCTGTGGATTCATAGTCATCCAGACGTTTCCACCGCAAGTGCTGTTAACTTTTTCTGGAAGCAAAAGGAAAAAAAAAATAATAATAAATAAAAAAAAATAGACTTGTAAGCATTTACTGAATACAAATTTACACACTTTCATTAATCACTGGGGGAAGGGAGCAGAAAAAGGGGAAAGAAAGCTTCAAATCATTTTAACGATCCTTAAGCCCATATATTTGCATATGTAAGGGTAGCATAAGGATACTGTACCCACAGCCTGTGGTCAGACCAAAGTCGGTACAGAGACTACATGTCCACATGTGCAAAATCGCAAAAATCTCAAGGAACTGCACTGTTGGAGCCAAATGCTTTGCTGCCAATACTCAGTATGACATGGAAAACACCTGATCCGATTCTGATTTAGCTATTTCAATAGGCCTTTACTGTCAGCTCACTAAGACATAGAAAAACAAAACTCCCATAATTTAGTGAGGAACAAAACATACTCCAGCTTCTCTTTTTCACAGGTTGCTTTATGAAGAAGCAGCTCTGGAGCAGATGCTTTTAGTAGTACGTGTGCTTTGATTTTACTTTCAGACTCCCATGTGCTAAAAGCAGCACCTCATCCACTCCAGCTCCCGCACAGGAACTGCACGCACAGCTGAGGCAGAGCTGCCCTGCAGCTGCTCCTGGCTCAGGCTGGTTGGCGCAGCCCTGGAAGCGCCACTCTGCAAAATGCACCATTAACGCAGTAACAAAACAGCCCCAACTCACCTCCCCACAAGCCTACTGCTAAACTGCCCTTAGTAAATGTTCTCATTTCCCCCAACCTCCCTCGCCCCCCATGAGACTACCCTCAGCCCTTTGGAGGCAGAAAGACCACAAATTCTGCTTATGTCCAAGCTTAGAAGCCCTTTTCCCCTCTGCAGGTGACCTTGCACTGGAAACCACAGTTCCCGGGGGGCTATTTCAGCTCTGTTTAAATAAACGGTTCCTCAGCACGCTCCCTGCAAAGGGCAGCACAGCTCAGGGCAACACACAGCTGTGTTTGCACAGTTAAACCGTGTACCTAAACTCGAGACAGGTAAGGAAAGAGAATGACCAACGCCACCTTAAGACAAAGGAATTCCAATCCCGTCGAGGTTTTAAAGCAGAAATTCCCCCCAAAAAATCTCTGAGGAGAGTCACAGATCACACACAGCGTGACCTAAGGCGCGCCCGCCATGAGGCGCGGCATCGCCACGCGCACCTCGCGCCCCAGCCGGGAGGCTCCCGGCTCGCGGAACCGTTGGTAGTCGCGGCCCGCCCAACGGGCCGAGCTGACCAATCGCATCGCAGAGCGGGGAAGGCGGCGCCCTATGGCTGCAGGAGGGAGGGCCCGCGCCCGTCCGCCGCGGAGCTGCCTGTGCTGGGGAGTGGCGAGCGAGAGGGGTGCCGAGTGCGGCAAGGTTCTGCTCGGGCGTTGGAGGGGAGGTACGGGGAGTGTGGTGCCCGTAAAACGGCTGCTTCACCCTGCCTAAAGAAGCAGGAGACCTTGCCGGGAACGTTTCAGCTCCTGAGCGCCCACAGGGAGAAATCCGTGTAAAAAAAAAGAGAACGGCAGCTGCAGGAGGGCGGGGCTCCGGTCCCGTGCCCGCCGGGTGCCTCCCTGCCTCCCGCCCGCCCGCAGAAGCGCCGGGGAGACCTCGCGGCAAAGATAGCTCCGTGTCAGATAAACGGGCGCGCGGCGGCTGTCTGGTGGCTGCTGGTAAAAGCCGTGGTGGTGTTACGGAAAGCGGTGGTGAAAAAGGGGAACCGAGAGCCTCCAAGGAGCGGCGGGAAAGCTCGCCGCCCGCAGCGGAGACACCGAGAGCGGGCGGTGCCAGCGGGATGCGGGCGTGCGGCGGCGCGGCCGAGAGGAGCCGGGACGGCCCAGGGCTGCAGCCACGAACGTCGGGGCCGCGCGGGGACCGGCGTGGCCGCTGTGACACAGTGGCAGCGGGGCCGTGCAGGGATGGGCGGCGTTTTGGCTGACGGAGCCCAGGAGCGGTGCCAGCCTAGGGACAGTCCGATCCCGAGTGCGGTCGCAGCACGGAGATCATCTCTCACTTGGGAGAAGCAATTCTATGGGGCTCCAACTCCTGCTTGTTTGCTCAAGCCGAACGGAGTAACTATAAACTAAGAATAAATACTAATTAACCGGAATCTTTCTCTGTGTCGTGATCTGAACCAGACACCGTGTCTATCTTTAACTTTATGCTGCTTTGAGATGCACCCTCTGTCTGCAGCAGGCAAAAATAAGATCCCTTCCTTCGATAAACTTAATCACAGACCTCACTGTAGGACAGCATTTCTTGGCAGAGCTGTGCTGTTATCTCTAAGCACTGTGTCCTTACCAGCATTTGAGCAGACATGCATTCTGTGTCTCCAGTGCGATTGCTTTCATGATCAAGGATCATTTAATCCCGTAACTTTCCTTGTCCTGATGGAAGAAGAGGGGAAGGTGAATTGCTCCTGAGTGAGAACATCTTTTTCAGTACGTGCAACAGTTGTACTGAGGCTTTCTGTAAGACACAGACAAAGACTGCTGAGATTTTTCCCTTCAAAGCTGGGGACAGCAGGGTGGAAGTTCTAAATTATCTTATGTTGAGCTGAAGGAAATCAATAGTGCTTTATATAGATTTTAATATCAGAGAGAGAATAATAGAACAGGATTTAAAATGATTTTTTTTCCTAAGTGTACACATTTTCCAAGCTCTCTTGTTTTTAATTTTTCTTTTGTTGCATACAGCTTCAGTATTTTCTAAATTTCTGTTGAAAGCTCTTATAACAACATGTATTTTTTTGTTACAACTGTTGGTAATTATGCAGGCAACATGCATACAGAGGGTAAACTCTATGCGTGTTTTACACCGTAAAAGTCAAGATCTTCCATAAATGCAGCTGCATTCTTTTGTCAAAAAATAACTAATTTGAGAAAATTATGTTCAAATTTCAAAAAACAGTTAAAGAGATATTTAGCAGCTCTTATCAAGAGCTATGCAAAGTCAAATTCTGCCCAGTTCCACCTCTCAAGCACCTTCTGACACAACACGGTCTTGTACCCACTAGGTAGGTAGCCAATTATCAGTGATTGAATTTTCACATCACTTCACCTGGGCCTCGCTGTAACTCTGCAGGGCTGCTCAGGAATAAACAGAGAGAGAAAGTCTACCCAATGATGTGGATACAGAAGTTTTTAACTGTAGATGAAATCATAAAATAAAGTCTCTACCAGTTAAAAGTTGCATGAACGCTATTTGAATGGTGTAACAGTACAATTTGTTCATTCAGCATGAACATCACCTGTACATAGCAGCTCAGCGAGCCCAAAGCTGGGTCCGGCAGTGCCATCTACCCAGGTAATGGTGCACCTGTCCATCCGCAGGGCCTCCTGGTCTGCAGGACACACAGCTCATGGCGAGGCCCAAACCTTGCCCACCCACTTGTTGCATGGCCATGTGAGGAACTGCTTAGGTGTCAGTGCACCTGCTTTGCAACAGGCACCTCTGAAGCAGAGAGGATTGGGTGCCCTGTGCATCTGACTGTGAGTACCACAGCTACCAGCACCTACAGCTGCCCCTAGAGAGGGTGGCCAGGAAAGGGAGAAGGGCTGTGTGTGTCCCCAGAAGTCACCTCTTCTACTTCTAAAGGAAAGATGGAGAAGAGAATACTCTTTCCACAAAGCTAGAAAGCTTCAGAAAGCTAATCCCTAATAATTTTGGTTTGTTAGCTCAACTGGAAACGAGAGGAAACTGTATAGCTGTGAAGAGCTACACCAACAATAGTAGTTTTTTCTTCTCCTAGAGAAAAGCTCACAAGTGAAAGAACCACAGTTCCATCCCCCTGAGAAGCAGGAACAGGTATTTGATAGCTAGAACTATTGAGGATGTAATACATTCCAGCCTCTTGGTGAGCCTAGCCACCACCTTCCTCCTCTCTGTACATTCCAAAAGCTGCTGTGATTCTAAGGTCATATAGCACTAAGCTGGCAGAGAAAAGCACAAGGGACCACCAGAAGTTGCATAATTCCTTCCCAAACTGATGGGAAGGAAATGCTTTTGAACATCCCGCTAAAATGAATGCCAAAACTGTTCTTAAGCTTTATTTCAGATTTTATTTAGGGTATTGGACAGATGACTGCTGTCAGTAGGAAACACTGACCAGTATTTAGGCTACCTAAATAGAGTCCCAAGTGCTTGTGTGTATTTTAGACACATAAAGCAGCTCTCTGGCCAAGAATCCTGTCCTTGAACTGAAAAGTCATGTCTTTTGGTGCAGTCTCATAGCCAAAACTGCCATTGTAACAAAGGTCCAGGCATCTCCTTTCCTACGTGCAGGTGGTTTCAACTCCTGAAGTGGTTATAAGAAGCAGTGCCCCGTAGAACACGAAGCTTAGGCGGATGAGTAATATCTGAAGTTGGAGGCAGTGAGAGATGACCTGCATATTATGTGCTTTTTATTTAATAATTTATAAATAAATATCAGCTTCCCCCAAACTGTCCCTCAACCCAGCAATTATATGTTGGCTGATTTCTTGTTAGTGCTGTTCTTTTCTAATAACAGACTGTTCCCAAAGCCTCACATACAGAGACTTAGACAATCAAAGCACTGTGTGTGATTTTCCAGTTAATTCATTCAGTTAGCTGGAATTAAAACAATACAATTCAAAGCCTTGTGTGTTTCCCTGCAAAAAAACAAAACTTCAGTCGTTACCATTAACATATACAACCTACAAGAAAGAGTTAACAGAGCCCCTTTGTCTTCCCTGCTGTAGTAATTTTTTTATCCTTTTCTGTAGACATCTCAGCAGTCATTAATATTTCTTTCAGTCGCTGTTCTTCAAAAGACACACACTTTTCATTCAATTGCACAGAAAGAAAAGGAATTCAGTGGGCCAGATTCCCTCTGTGGTCAGATCCATTCACTACAGCTGCCTGGGGGAGAATCTAGGTGGAGGGGTACTGTCAACAGGAAAACTGAACTACGAAGGGAGGAGGTCACCATTTTTGCAGGTACCAATCCGAATTTGGTCAGATTTCACCTAGAAGTTTTACATGAATATTTCTGGGAAAGCACTGTCTTCACAAACAGTGATTGCTGCTCATGCATTTAATACAGGTGGCATAAGTTTTAGCACCAATGTAGAGCCATTTCTGTTTTACTGGGCTTCACAAATTAAATTTAAATTAAATTAAATTTGATGACAATCTAATTCATATTACACCAATTTCAGAGGTGCAAAAGGGAACAGAAGCTATATCCTGCCCCATGCTTCAGCATTCAGGTATACTAATAGAGCATCTGTGGCTGTCTCCCACACTATCAAGCTTCTTAAACACTGGACAGATTTCCATATACCAAGAGACTGTGCATATCATGTTCAAAAAGAGGTAACATTTCTACAGCTGAGGCTGCACTATGTTTGCCCAAGTATCACAGTGTTTCCTGAGCTTCTACAAGCAAGGTGCAACACTTGGTTGGTCACAATACTGTCCTGAATAGAAGACTATACACCTGACACACTATTATTCGGTATCTTAATTCAGTGTTTAAGCTCTAATTTTTGATAGAGGTTTTAATTCAACCTACCTCTGCAATAGAATGGCAAGCCACTAATTTTAATCTATAATTTTAATTATTATGAGCATTTAATTTAAGCTCAGTTACTCAAGAAATAAGTATTCTGCCTCCTTCAGTAAAATGGTATGAAATTTATTCAAATGTTTACTAAATTGTGTGAAGTTGTAGTTGAAGAATATGTTCTGAGAATTTGTGAATACAGTCCCCCAGGAAAAAGTAACACCAAAATGTGTGTCAGAACAGAGCTCGTGAAGTCTGATCCAAAAAGAATTCACAGTTTACTCAGTGCTCACCTTTATTCTTTCCTTGGAAAAGAAAGTAAGATAGTACTGGAACTATTCTTGAGTTCCAGTACTCAACGGCATGAAAAATGGGATTGCAAAGAACCAAACCCAGCATTTATTTTCCAGAAAGGTGAAAATATGCCAAGCCCATTTCCAATTGCAGAAATACTTTCCAGTATTTTCTCTCCTTCCACTTACTGCAGTTCTACAAAGATGTTATTTGGTGACAGATGACAAGGAAGGCAATTCAATGAACAAGATACCTATTCCAAAGATCTAGTGATTAAAAGAAAGGCTAATATCTTTCTCCTCACACTCCTGACATGACCACAGGCTTGAAGAATCTGGCAATCTGTATATAATTTGAGTGAAGGAGGTCCAGTTGAAAGACTACATCTCGAACTGTTGATGAATGTTTCCAGCAACAGTTCAAAAGCAACAATAACAAAAAAATTTCTCTGCTTGGAAGAGGGTTTTTTCCAAATGTGTTCTCTTAACTTAAGTTGCTATAAGAGATAGCACTAGGCAGATAGCAACTGTATGTGTTCTATAATAAGTATACTTTTCATAAGGCATTTCAAGGCAAATAGATTACTAACACATTCTAAAAGTTAAACTGTGTATACCAAGGATGACATTATTGCAGTGAGCTATATACAGCACGGCACTGTCCATGAAATCAAAGAGATAATTCATATCACATTAATACATTGACATTATTGCCTGATCTATAAATACTGATAATATTTTCATTATCATCTACATTTAACATTCCTTATCCTTTCAAGTGCTTTTATGTCCAATACCTGAAAACATGTGATACAGTTCCACAGAGTAAGTCCAGAAATCACATCAAGGAAGTTCTTTATTGGTTTCTCTCAATGACTTTCAGATTAAAACTGCTCATTTAATAAATGCAGTAAAGGTTTTTGTTAAGTGTCTAGTCTAAAAACATATGGTTGAAGTCAGTAAGTTTTTTCAATCCAGCAACAAACGACCCTGCAACTAGAACAAAGTTAATAACTGTTGATGACACACATGCTAGAAGAAAAACAAAAACAAAAACAAACAAACAAAAACAAACAACAAAAAAAACCACCAGTGCCTCACTCCTTAGTATCAGAAGAAAAATCATACTTTAGAACTGAAAGAAAATTATGGAGTACACAAAAGGAAGAGGTTTGTATACGAAACTATCAACCTACTCACCTTTCAGGCATTTGCTTCATTAAACTCCCAAGTATCAGTGCAAGAATGAGTATAAATACCAGAATGTCAAGGTAAGAAACACACAGACTTTGTAAATCTGTTCACAGTAGTGTTCCAGATTGGTGCTAAAATAAGAGTTATGAGCTACATTCATTTCGAGTAAATGTAAGAATATCTATACTCAGCTCAGGCCTTCTTTAGTCATCATCTATTTGTGAAGAATGGAAGGAATTACTGCTTCTCTAGAAGAGAACTCATCTTTCTCAGTTACAGAACGTGAAAGTGAACAAACTCTGGCCTTTCTCCAGTTCAAATCAAGGAGAGTTGCATGTATGAATCCCTGAGGCTGAGATCTGTTCAGCCTCATGACCACACTTATCTACACTGTAGGCTCCCAGGTCAAGAGCAGTTGACCGAGCATCCAGAACAAGAATGGTTTCACAATAAAATATTCTACCCAACAGATGTCAGTAGCACTAACTTACCATCTCACCTTGTAACAAAAGCTTACTTCCCTAAAGTTTGCTAGAAGATGTGATTTATACCAGTCACACCAGGAGAGCAACAGAAACTTACAGTGACCTTTCAGTTTCATGCAGCTTGAATCATTTGTTATGAGTGGATAAGCCTTCTCCTGGTCTTCTAGATCAGGGAAAGGAAGAAAGGCAAAAGAAACGTTGGAGTACTCCAGAACCTCAGCATAGAATCACAGGATGGTCTGGGTTGGAAGAGACCTAAAAGACCTAAAAGATCAACTAGTTCCAACCCCTCCCCCCATAGGCCTCCCACTAGACCAGGTTGCCCAAAGCACCATCCAACCTGGCCTTGAACATTTCCAGGGATGGAGTATCCATAATTTCTCTGGGCAACCAGTTTCAGTACCTCACCACCAATACAATAAAGAATTTCTTCCTTATATCTGATCTAAATATACCTGCTTTTAGTTTAAAATCTTTCTCTCTCATTCTATCACTGCCTGCCATTGTAGAAAGTCTATCTCTATCTTTCTTATAAGCCTCCTTTAAGAAAAGCTGCAGTAAGGTTTCCCTGGAGCCTTCTCTTCTCCAGGCTGAACAACCCCAGCTCTCTCAGGCTTTTTTCATAGGAGAGGCTTTCCAGTCCTCTGATCATTTTTGTGGCCCTCCTCTGGACCCACTCTAACAGGCTCTTGTGTTTCTTGTGGTGGGGGTGTGAGAGCTGGATGTGGTACTGCAGGTGGGTTCTCATGAGGAATAGAGGAAGAGAAAGCATCTCCATCTAGGCTGCCATTCAAGTATTTCTGCCCTTGGTTATTGACACTAAACAAGCTCATGGATGCACTAAATAATAACACATTATCAGCAGCTAATAAAATTAAAGTAAGCTAGACAGTATTGCTATGCTGAATAAAATAGATTCCTCCCTCGAACAGCAAAGACAATAGCATACAAAACAGCGGTGACACAGACCTTTAGCTAGGAACACAAATTGGCAGGCCTTGGCAGGAGTGTGTAAATTCTGCGGTTCGGTCCTGGAGGTTGTGGCTTCAGCCCCAGGTCCCAACTCCCTACCACAAACCACCAGAGACTGCTCACTGCTCACAGCCAACTTCTCTTCAGCAAGGTTCCATTATATTCAAATATTATCACGCTAAGGGGCTTCTAGCTTAAACATCGTTCCATAGGCATGGCTATTGAACACAAGCAATTGGTAGGCATGAACTGGTCGGAGCATGAGCTGGCTGAGACCCATTCAGCTTGACAGCCAGGGAAAACATTTTGAGTGCCTCATCTCCACACGAAGCCCGTCTTGTTGGACAGCCTTTTGGGAACACAGCTCAGCTGCTTTCACTGAATCAGACAGAGAGGTCTGCAGATGATGATATTGCCTGGATTCCCTGGAATCATGGTCCAATGCCATGCTCCACTGGTACTGCCCATGTACTTGGCAAAAGGTCTGCATAGCAGGAAGGACTGTCTGCTTGCAGTGGTACTAGCAGAGCGGCAGGTGCTTTCGAACCACGCCATGCTCTGTGATGGGATTTCCAACATCCAAACGTTATTGACTCAGCCCTTCTGAACACTGGGAATAAGGCCAATCTGCATTGGCATGAGTGGTCAACGCTGCCCAGCATGTTGACACTGGAACTAGGCAGATGAAAGTCACACGTGGGGCAGCCCCTGCTTTGCATTTTGGTGCAGATGTACACAGAGAAAGGAGCGGAGGCAGAGCTGAGACGGTGGGAAACTTGGCGAGAAGGAGGGCGTCTGTTACTTGAAATCACTCTAAAGCACATTACAAATCTGTTAAATCATTGTGGGTTACCCTGTATTTCAGAGTAAATTAGTAACTTTTCAGAGGGAGTGAAGAAACTACCACTCTACTTTTAAATAATGAAAATGCTAAAAAACCTACACTTAACAGCTCTAAAACTGCAGCAAGTCACCCACCAACACCCACTCCTCTTGTCAGCAGGCTTTTTTCAGCTTTGCCTATTATTTGTGTGAAGCGAGAGATGTTTAATATTTGCTGCCCTTATCTGCTCAACTTTAAGGACCCTCAAATGTTACAGTATATACCTGGGCCGCTGACCTCTTTCCCCACAGCACTTTGATCTAAGCAAGTAACAAACACAGAGTTTCCAAAATCATTTGGATTCACTGGCTCTGAGTGCATAGCTGTAAAAAATCTGCTTTAAGATTAACATCCAATTTTATTCATGCCTGAGGCTTCACCACAGCATCTATTTTTGTAAGATTAACAGCAAGATCCCAGTTCTCCAGAAATGTAAAGAGTAGCAGCCAGTTGTAAAAGAAATCTGATATTTCCTAATTTGTCCTGCTCACATTCAGGAAGGCATATTTTCCTAGACCTTCCAATGATGGGTGTAATTTCTACTTGCATTTTTGCACCCACAACATGAAGCATGTGTATTAATCCTTCTGCCTCCCGTTCGCTGACATGCATTTCTGATGAAATTGTGAGTGCCAAAACACACTAGCGCAAATCTCACATGTGCAAAGTATCCCCTGAAAGACAGCTTTTACTCTGGAGGAGTTAAGAAGCAGTCATCTTCCTGTACCCTGCACAGAAGCATCTTGGATCATCTAACTTGAAAATGCAAGTACATAAAAGGAGCACTTAATATTCCCGCTAATCCATTTTAAATTAATATACATGCAAACATTTCTTTTTAACGTTGGAATCTGAGGACAAATTGGGGGCCATTTTTAACTTTAACAGCAGAAGAAAAATTGCTTTAAATAGTGCCTTTGGTATCTGTCAATTAGAGCTATTGCACTGCTGTCAACTTGTGCTCTCTTAGTTCCAGCTTTGCTCCATCCTACACAGATCCGTACAAATCAGTTGTCTCTTCCAAACATTCACTAACCATTGGAAAGTGAAATTAATAAAGTGTGAGAAAAGCTGACTCATAAAGCTGACACTCCAGTGCCCAACAGCTCTGGGTTTCTCCCCTCCAGCTAGCTGTTTGAGATAGACAGGCAAAGTGGTAAAAGATTATCAAATTGCATCTGTCACTCCTGACAAAATGCATCTGAATGCTGGAAGGAATTTTAGGTTTTAAGCTAAAGCACCATCCCAAAGAGTTCCTCAGAGCCTGTCAGTATCTGTACCTTGGATGGAAAGCTACCACTGAGCACAGTGCGTCCAACATATAGAACCTGCCATGAAATGAAGTTCTTCATAAGAAAGCTCATCTCAGCCTTGGTTGGTAACAATAACAAGGAGACAAGATGAGACCATCAGTCTCAATTGTGAAGACAATGTTTTCCTCCCATATTATTCTATCTGTCATGTTCTCTTCAGGTTCCAAAGGAATCCCTGTCTCATACATCATTATATCCTACAAAGCTTGAAAGCCTTCAGGGGGGGTTTCTTCCTGCCCACTGTACCAGCCTTGATGTCTGAGTACCTTCAGAACAGTGACAGAGGCTTCTACCAGCAATAAAGGGGATCATCTGCATACCAATTAAACTGCTGAGCTCTGAAGAGTTAAAAAAAAAAAAAAAGAGAGAGAGAGAAAAAAAAGCCTTGGAAGTAAATCTGAGCCAAGTTCTAATTAATGCCCTAGGCCCCGATTCACCACAGCACTTAGGCATGTAGTTAACTTTCAGCACGTACTAAGTTCCATTGAAGTCAAAAGACAGCATCGAAGAGGCAAACTACATTAGCACAATTTAATACTCTTCGGGCTAATTAATCAGCCATAAAAATTAACTGTGAGAGTGGCATTCCTTACTTTCCTTGCTGTGATACTTACAGATAAAAATGCTTGGATGTGGTTGGAATAAGCAAAAAGCAATACCTTGTTTAGCTCTCTTGGGCTGCTAAGTCTTACAGCTGTAAAGACTGGTCCCCGAGAGCAGGTAAAGGAGCTGAGCTCTCTACACGTTACAGTCTTGCAGTCTAATGCACGTATCATCTACCTGGCAGAGGCACACAGGCACTAAAGACACAGTTCTTGTCCTGGGGAGCAGTAATCTATGAAATGAAAAGAATTGGCAACAGATCAGCAAACCCATCAGGCAATGGATGGCACAGCAGAGACAGTTTTATTTTTCTCTATAAAGAAGTGTTTATTCACTGCTGTGTATCAATGTTATTTGTGATCAGAGGTGGCAAGGAAAAGAAGCAAGCAGGGTTGGGTAAAGCAGGGAAGCAGAGAGCACATGCAAGTTTGTGACTACTGGTGAGGTTACCAAGAGAAGCAGTCAGGCAGAGCTGTGGAGAGGGCAGCAGTGCTGATGTCTAAAGGATAGGTAAACTGGAGTCTGGTCCAGACCTAAATGTGAGCAAAGGCTTAACTCTCTTCAATTTCAGTGGAGTAGCACTGAATCCTGCAAAAAGGGAGCTCACAGCACCATCTCCAAATAGCTGAATAGTTCCAGGTACATCCAGACTTTTACTCCACCTGGTAAATACAGCACGGTGAATGGCTGCCAAAACTGCACCACAATGTGCAGGCTAAGTTTGGACTGAACAAGGTCTTCAAGGTCAGTATAACTGATTTTTGGGCTCCTGCTGACTTCACAAAGGCATGTGTACAACAAACCATTCTGTAAACCAGGATGCAAGGAGAAAAAGTAATTGATAATCTTGCTGGAATTTCTGCAAAAACAAAACCAAGGAAAGTTTCCTGAAGTATCACTAAGGTTGCACATGGACCTGTGAAAGCTAGGAAAGTGAGAGCAGGGGACCTAAACTCTTGACTGACAATACTTCTTTGTCTCATGCATTATGAAAACAAAAAGAACAAAAACAAACCCCAAAAATTAGAATGCCGTGAGCATAAAACAAAGTACCAGCATGACTTTGCAGATTAATTTTGAATTTCCTTGCTTTCATTGGTTTAAGAGCCCTATTGTTACTCTCTTGTTTCTTTAATTGCAGACACTAAAAATTCTTTTATCTTTCAAAGTCCTTCAAGTCTGTTATATAAATATGTAATTAAAGCCTCTTTCAACTGGGTATAATTTACTCTATAGTTTACAACAGCTGCACTAGAGCTATTACAGTTTATCATTTAAAAGCCTAATTAAGGGCTTCTTAATTAGTGGATCCTTCAGTCTCTAGACTGTGACTATGTAAAAGATGCTTGGCAGCTATCGCATGTTACAAATCTGCATGAAATGTTTCCCTGAAAACAGGCTATGTGCAAGTCCAGAAGCACATTAACTGTCCCAACAGGTCAGTGCATCTTAATGTGCAAACCTCCACATTAAGGCTGTGCTCTCATCTCCAAGTGCAAAGCTCATTTGCAGACAACCTTTCCCCTTGCGCACATGTTGTGGGGAACCACTCCAGTGTCCAGCACAGGGGCCAGACTGGGAGACCGCCCACAGTGGCTCAGTGCCTCCTGCTGCATCTCGCACACCTTCCCACAATTTGCTCTGCCACCCAGCCATAACTTCCAGCCCAAGCTGAAAGCTGAGTCTGTTCCCTGGGCTCCTCATACAACCTCCTGAATGCAGGACAATCAAGCCTGGAAAGGACTACTCTCCACCTTTTCCTGCACCCTTTCCCACAGCATCCCTAGAGCAGCTGCCAGCCTAACTGAGTTGAGCTGCTATGCCAGTCCTCTCTGATGTGGCAAATATCGTGTTCAAACACATCCGAGAGGATGGGGCTGTGCCTGCTGGCTGCTCACGCTAGTTCTCACATGGCTTGTCAAGTGCTTTCTTCAGTGAATGCCATGTCTTGCTGTTGCCATGCTCTCCTCAGCAGCTGTGCCGCATTCAGTGGGAAGCTCCTCTGCGGTGCCCAGTGTACTCACATCACTAGGAGGAGGAAGGGAGATCCAGTTACTGCCTCTCACTTGTAACCACCAACACACATTTCTCATTAATCACCACTAAATTAGCAGTCAGTCACTGAGATTTTAAGTGCAATCTCTGCCCAGGGATGGTACTGGAACTCCGTCATCCTTCACCTCGGGGTGGCACAGTGTGGGGGAGCAGTCACTGGAGCAATAGTTCAGCTTTACAGGAATCGCTCACTGGAACGAGCTCATACCAGCTCAGAGCTCTCAGAACCTACTGCTCATTGAGCAAGAGCTGGTCCAGACTGTACTCTGAAGCACTGATGGGCTTTTTACATTTTCACCTCCTTGTAACACAGGAGATCTGTTACAGAGGGTCAGATTTGGGGCCTGCAGTCCTCAAAAGCATTGCTTTAAACAATACAGTGACAAAAGCATGAGTTCTTATTGACTGCAGGATAATATAAATCAGCTATTGAAAACCTGTATCATTAGCACTATTGCTTTCCAGTGGTAGATAGCTGCAGTAACGGATTGGCCTCTCCATGTCATCCTCCCACTGGAAAACAACATACACAGGACCAATCAATAACCTGATCTAAGTTACTTGCAAACATGTCAGGTGCAAATATCTCCCTTTCTCAGAGGTTTTAAAGACCGGATACTTTTGCAAAATTTAGGCCAGGCAACAAATTGCTTTGGATAAATTGTTGTTATGGTGGAGCACAGCATTACCAGATCCACCCACATTGTTACAAGGAAGTTTTAAATAGACAAGGAATAAATTTATTACATGCATGCATTACTTTGTGGGGTCAATAGCTCAAGATGCTCCTCAGCAATAGGAAAAGCTCCACTTAAAAAGCACTTTTTCTAGTATCGTGTTGTTTAAAAGCCTGTCTTCGACAGGAAATAACTAAATTATTTCAGCATGGGGGATTGCCACTAATTTTTATAACTGAAATCCTAAAATACCTTCAAAATCAAAACCAAAGTTCACTGTCATTGCTGGGGCAGGATTTCCTCCTGTTGTATCACAATACATTACCCACTCAATTTAGCGTTGCCAAATCTGAAGTCAGTGGAAACTTGACACGTCACGGCCTCTTTCTGCACGTAGACCCAAGGAAAGATTACAGAGTGGTGTATGTGCCTTCCCTATGAAAGGTGGAATCACTTTTACTCCATCACCATCATTAAAGCATCCACACACATTTCTTTCCCTGACTCTGCTCTCATTTGCACACTCACAGAAGGGATATACTTAAAACTCTAAAGCAGGTCAGAAGGAAGCTGAAGCACAGTTATGGCCTGCAGGGAAGCCAGGGACCCACAAGGCAGCAGCTGTGCACGGCGTTGCTGTGGCACTCTGACTCATGGCAGCCTTTCTGAAGGAGAAAAAGCACTAACTTGGACTTTCTGAAAGGTGAGCTGCCACCTTTGGAGAACCCTTGTTACAAACAGCCTACAGAGTCAACTGGGAACTTTACAGGGACAGCGAATTCTTCTGAGCTGCCTTTTCTAGAAAAACATTATTATCCTAATTCCTGGAAGCTCTGAAATCCTTAAATACCCTTTTAAACTGGTCCTTTTCATAGAACACTTAAACTACTCAGCCACAGGGCATCGATGCCCATTATCTTCAGTACTGAAGTTCAGTGGTATCCAGAGCGATGCCATTGAAAAGATTTTCTCTGAATTCATTTCTCATTGACTTTTGTGACACAAAAGCACGGATAGCCTTTCAGAAGAGGAAAAGGCCATAGTCGTGAAGTGGCTATGTTCAGGTGGCTAATGCCATATAGAGGAGGAAAGGCTGGAGAGAATTGCTGCCACAAGTGCTGAAAACAGAAGAGAAAATAACATTCTGCTTCAAGGCTAGCAGCTGACTTGCCCCAGCCCAAGGGCTGCTGCCCAATCCCTTGGGTGTTGCAGCCCTATAAGGCTGAGGAGGGGAGATTTATATCACTACTGTATGTACTTTGCACCAAGACAGTCCACAAGCCCTTTGTTCCTTATGGATTTGAAAGACCTGGTGAATCAGGGGCAAATTTGGTGCATTCCAGGATGCACTCAAATAGGGAGACTCCCTATGAAGAAAAAGAAAGAAATGAACCCCTCTGGCAATCAAGACACCTCTATTTGACGGGGGCAGGATCATGGATCATCATTTTATTCAGTCCTCTGCCATTCCACTCCCTGTTTTTGGGGGGTTGACAAATGAAAACACATCAGAAGAGTTCATTATCTTCCAAAACTTCTCCATTTCACTAACTTGTTCCAACCTCCATCACAGATCTTTCCTTGTCAGCTACTGTACCACCATGATATACCTCTACCCACACACAAATGCACTGGTTTAAGGTATGCACTGGAATCTCTGTTGAAGGAACAAGCAATCATCCCAGAGACTGACACAGCTGCTATTTGCATGTAAAAGAGGAAAAGAAGGTGCATGACTGAGCCCAAATTAGCATGAGCAAAGCCTCCCACCACATTTGCAAACTACAGCTTGCACAGTGGTGCTAATAGAGGTGCACATCTTCACAAAGAAAGATTTCTACCTCAGCTATATGGAAACTTAGCTAACAGTGGTTCACAGAATTTAAGATCACATGAACTTCCAAATCCCTTTTTGTCTAAAATTTATAGAGTGCTTGAAAAAAAGGAACACAGTGGATGTAGAGTGAGCTGGATTTGGCCAGGTTTAATTTTGTCTCCACTTCCAGCCTAATTCCTCAAGCTAGCTACAGCAATGAAAGCAATATTTTCTAAGGCCTCCATCATTGTACCCCTACGTTTTTGAACACCCAGAAATATCCACAGTGCTCAGCGCACTGAAAAATTAAAACCAAAACAAACAGGACAGATGCAGATCAAACTCTCCATGTCTCACTTCTGTTCTTTGGGAAATGAGGGCTCCTAACTTCTTTTTCACAATCAGTTCTTTCAAAGGGATGCCGTGAGGAATCATTTATGTCTGGAAAATCTTGCTGAAGACACACACTTCATTAAGTGTAAGATCTCTGGATTTTAGCAAAATCTATGGCTCTTCCCAAGGCTGCGTACACATGCACACAAACATCCATGCCTTCGCACATACCTACAGAATCATAAACAGATAAGTGGCCTCAGCAGACTATTTGAAGCAGAGCACTTTTATTAAGAGCTGTCCTCCAAACCGAACTGCACTTTGAGCTCTCGTAGCTGAGAAGTTACAGACTCTCTTTACTTTATCATCATACTTTTATGGGAGCTGTTGGAACAGTTTGGTGCCTTCGCTATTTCCGCTGTAGCTTTAGCTCCTCGGAGAGACTAGAAAGAATAGTAAATGCAGACGTTAATGGTAATAAAAATCAAAGCTAAGCTCTACATGAAGAGAAATAAATTCCAAAATGAAAAATTCGATTATACAGTACCTGTCTCCTGTCTTGACTTTCTCATTATACGTAGAAATTAACCCTGTCATTAAGTACTTTGATCAGGCTGTACATAAACAGCTTATAACGGCATGAAATCTACCACAGCAAATAAGCAAATGAGCAAGGGGAGAAATACTGACATTTGGGGCTGCTGTCAGACATCAAGTGCTCCTGCTCCCTCAGGGCCAAACTGCTAGAGTAAATGGGGTTACTCCAAGGATGAATCGCTCCCTCCTGGATTGTGCTACTTCCAGAAAGTTTCAGTAATAATATCTAAGAGGCTATCATTTGGAGATCAGTAGCATCTTCTAAAGATCTTTGAGAGATGTTTAAATGTGGCTGTGGTAGCTGCTCTTAGGCTAAAACTCAGCATGGAAATTCTGAGCCATGACAGAACCAAAGCAGTATGTGGTCAAACTGGCGCAGGTTTCCATTGCTCAGAAATGAGGCATGGCATCATTTCATCTACTCCAGTTCCAAACATTTGTCACTTAATTTTGGACTATTTCCAGGCACAAACACATATCATAAACAAGTTTTCTGGGCAATGGAGTTTGTTTTCTGGTTTGTTTGTTTGTCGGGATTCTGGAGCAGAAGTTACCTTCTTCTGGGACACATTTAATTTAGTGTAACTCTACTTACTTTTGTTACTACCTAGATTTCTTGCACAAATAGATTGTCATGCCATTAGAGGTGATCAGGCCAACAGGGTCTCTTCCTAGCTCTGCCACTGGCCTGCCATAGGTCCCTTACCATCTATGAGCCCTGGTTTCAAGCAGTCATGTCTGCAGTCTGTTCTTCCTACTTCTTTTCTCAGAAGACCCTCAGGGTGGGGCTTGAGTGAGGGTGGCCAGGTACAACCTCTGCCCCAGAACACCACCTGGGGGTACTCCATTTTGTTTGGAAAGTACAGCTGGGCTGCTCCTCTGTTCACCTGACTGAGCCACTATGGGGCTTCTGGTCATTTGCCAAGTACAACAGACACAGATGTAAGGGAGAAATCCTGACCCATAGAGGAAAGCAGTTTCCCACCATACTCAGTTCCAGACCAAAACAGCTCAGATAAAAAATATCATGAATGCTTTGTAGCTTCTAAGCATACTGTTCTCACTCTACAAACATGCCAGTTAGGTGCATATAAAAATGGTTCCTTCCAGATCCACAAATACTCAGGTACTCCATTCTGTAGACAATCATGCAAAGAATACAACAATGCTACCCACATACGGCCACATAGCAGGCAAATAATAGTACTGTTTGGGATGGAAATGGAGGGTTTGACACAAGCTACAGTGGGCAGGAGTCAGGGAGCATGATAAAGGCCTGTAAAGGTGAGAGGATGAGCAGTCACTTGATAGTTGAGCAGAAGTTGGAGGGAAGAAAGGCACTTACAGCAGACAGCTGGCAAGGGATGGAGCTAGCTGGAGGCAGCATTTTTACATCTGGCTTTCATGTACTAGACCAAACTCTTTTAACACATGTGTAGTCCCTTGTAATAAAGCAAGAGACATTTCTTTTGAATTTGCAGTTGCTGCTCAAATTCAATTATTTAAGTACTGCCAGGTATTTTGCCTGCACTAAAAGTTGCAGAAAGAGTGTACCTGAAACTTCTGGCAAATCTAGAAGTGCTTAATTATCTAGGCTGCAAACACACATTATGAATACTAACTACCATATCATCATCATTTGACACTTTTACAATATATCAGCTTCCCTTCTAAAAATAATTCACTATTAATAGCACTTTTATGCAGCTAGCAGCAAGCCAGGGATCTCTCACAGATCCCATCCCTGAACAGTGCACCCATGCATCTCCAGATTTAGCAAGGAAATCAAATTTCAACTTTAAGTTTTCCAGTGATTACTCTTCCATTCACCTGCTCAGCAATCTGTTTACTCCTGCTGAACCCTGTGACTGAATCCTGCCTTCACTGGCACGGTGCAATGTACAGAACAATTTAAGGACTGACTTACCTGCGGCTTTGGTAATCAGTGGAACCACCTAAATGCACAGTCAAGGATGCTGTAAACATCCCTCTGGTACCTTGTGCCAGTGCCTGGGAATGCTCCCTGGTACAGCTTTGGAGTGCTCTAAAATAACTCATAGGTAATGCACCAAAACATATCAGTCAGGAAAAGTGTAAACAAGAGGAGCAGAAGCAGCTACAGTGGAACTGCTTCTCAAAACACATTTAATAGGTATTAGGAGGCAAGGCTGGCACCTCATTTTAGGCCTAAAACGAATCTTGGGAAAAAAGGCAGTTGCTCAGGAACCCTGGATGAGTTGCAGGCACTCACTGAGGGTATGTGAAGAAGCTGGCCTACCTACATGACCTTCAGGGGATGGTGAGAATTGTAGTTAAAATAAATGAAGCTTTATTAAAGGTTTGCTTTCGCTAAACCTTTCTTCCTGCTGTTAAACTGGATTTAAAGCAGTGTGATAACTTTATTTCACTAATTAAAAAATTCCAGCCAAGGGGAACAGCTTTGGTCTAAGTGCAGCTTGATCTGCCAGGTATGAACGTCAGGTTCCAGAGCAGGAAATGCACTAAGCCCCTCCTGGCAGGAGGTGAGGCCTGGGCCAAACAGAGACTCCCATGTACAACTGTGATACTCAGCACCTGCAGCTGCCATTGATGCCAATGGTAATGGCCAGTGTGCAGCACCACTGATGCTTTGTCTCTGTTAGAATGATTTCTTAATCATGAACTCATTGATTACATGATCAATGTAACAAAGACAAACCCTTGCAGAGAACTTGCTTTCAGCCCTTCCACTTGAAGTGGGGTACAGACATGCGCTCCCCTGTATGAGATGATGTACAAACTCCAGCCACACATCTGAGAAGCTGATATGTCAGATTCCCTTCAGGGAAAACTTCTCCAGGCAGCTGCAGATTTAGTACAGGTCACACCCAGACAACATCGCTTCGATAAGCCCAGGCTTTCCTGTCTGAAGGCTGGGGCTAGAAGAAAAGCATGCTAAATGCAACTGCCTTCAGGAGGCAATAAATGTCAGGAAAGCAGTACACCAAGTATTTTCAAGCAGAACAATAGCATAAAGCTCCTTAGAACAAGGTCTGACTCTCTTGCATGTCTTTAGACCTCAGAGATGTAAAGGTGTGAGGCCTGGGTACCTACAACATCCCTTCTCATTATCCATTGTCCCACTGTTCAGCCATTGCTCCACTGCTAAAGAACCAGAAAATCATGGAGAAATATTTCTTTCCCACGTGCTCTCCAAAGACTCAATAATAAAACAAGCAGAAAGAAAAACAGTATCACCTTCAGAGTCTGTCCCTATTACAAAGTTCCTCACTTTATGAAAAGCAACATGGTGTAGCTGCCACAGCTGCTTCCATGCACAGCCATCCTTGCTGAGGTATCTTCTCAAAGATTCAGGAATCAGTTGGAGATGGATCTGGCTGCCCTCTCATTTTCTCAGCAGTCCACTTTTACATTCAGATTTTGTGATTTGTTGACTTCTGATTGCTGGCTAGCAAGAACCGATAGTGACATGGCACACGTTTCTTTTCAAAATAAGACAATTTTGCATTTTGGAAGTCTCTCTTGGTACTCTTCTGCACCAGAGACTTCATTGCTAGTAACTTGGGGCAGTGACTGTAACTGAACAGTGCTCTGTTGAATTTCTTGGAGTGGCAGTGATTTACACCCAAAGATCCTGCACGCCATCCCAGCCATTACTTTGTATATTGTGCACTCTCCTCCTCAGTAAGATTAGGTATTATGACTCGGAGAACAGAGTCGCTATGAACAAAGATGGTATTAAAAGAGGCATGCTTGCTTCCGAGGTATAAAAATGATTGCTGGCTTGGGCACTTGGTTCTCAAGTAAACAGCCTGAGGAGTCAAGGGAGAAAAGCAGAAACTGATAATTCCTTTCTGCAGAATGGGATAAGAAAGAGCTGTGCCTCTAGAAAGGGCTCACTTGATAAGACTCTTCTTTCATTTCCAACTGCTGTAATAAGCTGAACACTCCTAAAAGAACAGCTCTCAAAATCCTCTTGGATTACTCAAGAAGCACATATTAATAAGTTGTATCAAACCACAGAACTGTGGAATGGTTTGGGTTGGAAGGGACCTTCCAAATAATCTAGTTCCACCCCCCTGCTATAGGCAGGGACACCTCTCTCTAGACCAGGTTGCTCAAAGCCCCATCCAGCCTGGCCTTGAATGTCTCCAGGGAAGGGACACCCAGCGCTTCTCTGGGCAACCTGTTCCAGTGTCTCACCACCCTCACAGTAAAGAATTTCTTCCTAATATATTGTCTAAATCTACCTTTTTCCAGTTTAAAGCCATTTACTATGATTGTGGTCTTTTTTACTAATTGCATTTGTTTCCCAAGATCACAGCCATAAATGAGTGGAATTATGACAGTAACAGACTCAAAAAAAAAAACACTGGAACGAATACTGTCAGCAGCCATAAGCCTCAGTTGAGTGAAAGAGCTTACAGCATGAGTCTTCCTGTCCAGCCACTGCTACAGCCAGCACTTGCTCCTACAGAGCATCACATTACTGTAGTTGACAACTTTCCCCTCAGCTGCTATTTAAATCTGGCTGTAGGCAAAGGAGACTAAATGAATCATTAAGAAAAGTAGCTCCACGTGCCATGACTGCTGGTGGTCACTTTGATGAGGTTTTTTGTTGGTTAGATTTCCTCTGAATCAGGAATCTGAATAGTAGAGACTATTTCCCAGCAGAGAGGAAGCTTGTCTTTGTTACCCAGCGTCAGTTAAAAGGCTACAAGTATGAAAGGAGCAACTGTCCAGATAACACTGCAGTATTTAACTGGTAATTAATGCATAGGAAAATAAGTCTTGAAACAATTCCACTTTCCCTGTTTTACCATCATCACAAATCAAAAACACATTCAGGTAACTTTTGTCACTGACTCCAAGTAAAAAGGGAACTAAAGTATTTGCTGATCCAAAATTGTTTATGCTTAGCTTTTAAAATGCTCCCTAGAAAGCACCTGACAAGCAAACTTGAACAAAACTGCTTTTTGGGAAATCAGCAGAATGTTTTTTGAGTAACTGGTAGAACTGACGTACCCACAATTTTCCTAGGAAATACATGAAAATGAATCCATTAGCTCCAGGAGCAGATAAACACTGCAGACAGGTTCCTTATTCAGCTGTGTCCAGAAGCTGGGTTCCTTGGTACCAAAGGGGCACAAGCCGGGACTGACATTTCCCTGCAATTGAGAGTGTCATGACATCTCTCTTCACAGTCACTCTTCTCCTGGGCCTATCTGCATGTTCTTTCCTACCTGCAAGCACCTAATTCACTGATATTGGTCAGAAAGGTATTTCCATCCTTCTGTCAAATTTTGATGAAACTAGTGAGGATTTTCAAAGTTACACAGAAGAAAGGACACACTTGCTCCGGTGGCAGGATTTTAGCAGTGTGTTTAGAACTCCCCAAACTCTTCAGCACCTGTTTGGTTGTTCATCTGAAGAGGAACTTTGTCCCACCTCCACAGTACTGAGTGTTCTGGGCTGAGGTTCCATAAAAAGGAGCAGGTTCCCACAAATCCAAGGCCCAGCCACGTACTGCAAGCCATTGGGTAGGAACAACCTTTCTCTGCAAAGGGCGGCCCTCCTCCCAGTGCAGCAATGGATCAAAAGCAAGGCACAGGGCATTTTCATATGGACAAAGGCAGAGATGACATTCTCATTCATCCTTTTTATGCATTATGCAAAACCCAGGTACCTGTGAGAAGAGTAGACTCTATCCAGCAGCCCACTGCCTCCTTCCAGGCAGCTAAGCTTTTCTAGTATGGCAAACACATAAAATGAGATTTCAGTGTGGGCAAATGGGAGGCCATACACAAGTCTAGAAGTAAGGGGGTTTATTTCTTACTGACCAACTTGATAGCAGAAGTGCCATGGTCATTCTTTCTAATTTCAGGGTCCTTTTAAATAAAGTTCCACTTCAGAAGCCAAGCATGAAAGGAGAAGAATGAAAACTCTTTGATAGATAAGATATTACAAGAGACTGTCAGAATCTTGGTAGGAGAATGAAATAACACTCTGGATACTGTCATTGAAAACAATAATGAAAGAGTACACCATTTTCTTAACTGAAGTACTATCAAATCTATGTTACTGCCACACAACATATTTTTCCTCCAAAGGTGCCAATTTCAAGCTATGACTATTGATCTCTACCTAACACTCAAAATTAACTGCACTACAAAGGAAAAGTGGCACCAAATCGTTTGAGAACATCAAACAGTAAAAAGCCAATGGGGTCATATCAAGGTCAGAATTTGATGAGTAGGGTGTCAGAAATTTAATCCATTTTGTCTAATATAATGTATAGAGCCAGTATTGTTGGTTGGTTTCTTTTTTTCCTTTCTTTTCTGTAATTTTTTAAGCCAGCTTCTCTGAAAAAATATCACAAAACTAGACCTCAACTTTTTCATGAACTTTTTTCCATGACTGGAGAGAGAAAAGATTAAATGGACTGAAACACAGATGGCAATTATGCCTCTGTTTATTTCCTAATGAGTCACAAGATTATTTTTTGCCTTCTGCCACATCATTTCAGAATACAAGAAAACCTTATCTGAAGGAGACTTGAAGAGACAAAATAACACTGTTAAAAATCCCAGTCTAACAAGATTTTTATTGCATTAAAAAACCCAAAACAAAACAAAGAAAAAAAAACCTTTAACCATGAGTAAAGTTCCATTCACTTCAAGTCACATTCAGAAACGGTGGGAAAATCTTACCATCAGATGGTGAACACAGTGTCCATCTAATTCAACAGCGGACTATTATAAAATATTCAAAAAACTCTTATAGTGGCATGTGGCATTATATTTCAGCATTTGGAGGATATTATGTTCAGAACTTTGGTTAGAAAAGTCTTCCCCTTTGCCTCCCCACCAGGTTCTACAATGTCCGTTCCCTTTAGCAACCCTATTTGATTCCATATTCCCCATCAATGCCCAGAATATTCCACAGCCTCAGAAACTTGACTGAGCTCATACTCAAATGAAACCCGGATTCAGACAGCCTGACTACCTGCCATGCTAGAGGCATTGCAGCTATGAGCATCCTGACCAATCGCTGGTTGGCCTTTCAAACTTGGCTGTGGTCACTTTCTTTCAAAACCCAGTTTGAGTAATTGATTTGATACTGATTACACTGCTTCTCATATCACAGTCTAGTAATTAGCATACTCACGATAGGAAGCAGAGTTTATATATTCATCAGGTCAAACCTATGTCTCTCACCTCCACAGGAGGTGCTTTAACCACAGGGCTTTGGATAGGGGATTCCCCTCTTACCCTACTGAAATTGGGCAAGAAACATTCTGGCTTTGACAGTAAAAAGGTTGAGCATTCAGCCCA
Source organism: Tetrao urogallus (assembly GCF_951394365.1). Taxonomy (NCBI): domain Eukaryota; kingdom Metazoa; phylum Chordata; class Aves; order Galliformes; family Phasianidae; genus Tetrao; species Tetrao urogallus. The sequence continues at coordinate 38,257,413 of NC_136818.1, forward strand.
GTGATTTGGAAACATAGCAGGAAGAGCTGAATCCTTTGAGGGCTCTTCCTATGTTTTTGTCAGTAACTCGGGGTAGATAATAAGGATTTGGATCTTGTCAGGAAGAGTTCGACTGTGACCTCGTGCTTCCTTTTGGAACACAAAATATGCAAAAGAGGATCCATTTTAATAGGAGAGCAAGACAAATGTTCCTCTCTGAAACAGCACAGCCTCTGTGCAGAAACACACTGGCTTTCTGCAGTAGTAGGGATAGGTACCTCTCCTCAGGACATGAATGGTGCTTCAGAAACATATTTGCCCCCAGGATATTTCTTTCTCCTGGCTCTAGAAGACTTCCTTTTCAGCAGCTGGGGAGTCTTCACATTTATCTATCTCAAGGGACTTCAAAGACATGCACAACTGGTGTGGCCAACATAGGACACAGACAGGTAGAACAATTTGTTACCTAAAAATCTTCTAACAACATGGCAAGGCTGTTTTGGAATGCTATGAATAGAATGGATTTTGGAATGGTGTGCAGTAGAGAACTGGTTTTAGTGAAATGCTGGGTTCCTACCAAAATGACCCTTTTCACCTCAACTGCCTGCTTTGCCTAAAAAATGGCACAGAAATTTCCAAAATCTGATAAACATTTCAACATTCCAGTGACTTACTTGAGTTACGGCCTGCATGTTACATCTTTTGCAGACCAATTCCTGCATCTGGACTTCAATTCCATGCATTATTGCCAGAGGTTCCCATGATGTATCACAGCAGTGCAAGAAGACAGAAAGCTATCCTTCACATTAAAAAAATACTTTTTAAGGAAAAATACTATTTAAGGAAGAATTATAGGAAGGTTTCGGTTGGAAGAGAACTCAGAGATCACCTTGTGCCAACTCACCTGCCATTGGCAGAGACATCCCTACTATGGGAAAGAGAATGGGTTTTCACCTGGAAGACTTAACAGTCATATGAATGAGAAGTGGGAACTAATCACTTTCACCTTGCTCTTTTTCCCCTAAAAAATCTGCTTTTTTTCACAGGAAATTTTATTATTTTTATTTTATATTTATATATATGTATATTATATATATTTTATATTTTATATTTATATTTTATTATTATTATATTCCCAATCCATTCTAAATACCTAAGTATTTTCAGGCTACGTTCCTAAAAAAATGAGATCTAGTCAGCACTATGTGTCTGTTTATCTGTCTGTGCTCAGCTCTGTATCCCTTCACTTTGTGTCCCATCAATGCCTTTAGAGACTACCTGACACAGGGAAGGGGGCAGGAGCAGAGGGTGCAAGGTGGGAAGAGTAAACATAAAAATCCTTAGTTCTGTCCTGTCATTTTGCAGCCAAGATATATACCTACATGGCAGGTCAGCGTCTGAGGTCTGATAGGAAATACTGCCAAATGATAGTGTTTCTTTTCCTTAAAAACAAACAAACAAACAAACGAAAACCAGTTGCAACAGCTTATTACTAGGAGTTGTATCACACGTGAAACTTTCAGTTTCACTACTTACTTATGTGACGTGTACATACCAAGTGGAGAGGGATCTTACTAAAACCTTCCAGGATGACTACCCTTCTGCTACTCAGTCTAGACATATTTTTGCAAATACAAAAATGGGATTATATAGTGCTGCTTTTTTGACTCAAATAAACAGAAAAAAAAAAAAAAAGAAAACAACTACTTGGAAAAAAAAAAAGCAACAGGTGAACATTAACTAAAAACAAGCTTATTTTGAGATGGTGAAATGCTACAATATAGATTACTGAGGTAAAGCCACTGAAATTCCAGGCACTTTTTCACATGTATTTAAAGCATCTATTAAATATATATATTTGTCTTAAGAAAACGTTTCTATATAATCATAAGTAAGAACCTAAGTCAGCTTTCTAAATTAGAATGGAAACCGGTCTCATCAACTTCTGCATAGTATTTAGTTTTCTGTATTTCTAACTACTGAGTTACTTGGTTTTTATTGTCTGCTTAACTACTTAGCTTACATCATACCTCTTCTAAAAAATGTTTTATTTAAATGAGTTGAAAATCACTGATTTCTGAAAAGTTTGGAAAAAGGATCACAGAGTATGTGGCACAGCCTTAGGAGGAGATATTTGAGTTAAATTATACACATTTGTCTGCCCAAGAAAAGATTTTCTATTTGTTTTGAATATATACATACATACATGAATACATTTAGTTCTTTTTCCCAATTCCTGGTAATTCTCCCGGTTTGGTTTTAACATAAATATTCCACAGAAAAGGTAAAGGTTACTGGAGTATTAATTTTTCTTCTGTATGATACTGTATGTTTTCAATTAGGCTCACTCCCACAGCCATTTCCATATCTAGCCACTTGCTCTTATTTCTTGATAAGTGATAGCCCCTATCAGGAAGTCGGGGGCGAGTCTGTTACTGCTTTGAGTAAACAGCCTAAAGGTCATTTTAGATGGTGGCTTTTGACGCTCTTGGTTCAATAGCCACCCACTAAGGTTGTCACCAGTAAGTTTAAGTTAACCTCATGGAAAAATAGCCTTTCAGCGGGTCCTTTTGTCTGTACAACAGAGCAACCCACCAGCAGGCACTTAACAGTGGAACAAGGAAAACCCTATTAAGTTCCTCTCAAGACTCTCCACAGAGGCATTTGGTCTGGGGTCATGACCCAAGTGCTCTAGGTTTTCTCTGAGGTCTGCCAAGGTTATGGCAAAGTATTTAAGTGAATGGGGTCTTTCAGTCACAGTGTGTCCACCTAGGTGCCACAGTTCTCCTAGCAAGTGCTCAAGGACCTCTTTAATGAGACTTCCCATCCCAGAAAGAAAACATGGGAAAGAACAACATCCTTGCTACATGGACACAGATGACATCCGCAGGCATGGCTATGTATACCAGAATATGAAGGCAGAAAGCCCATGGTTAACACTGTACCCCCACGCAAGCTAGGCTTCTTCAGGTTTTGTTTCTTTTCTGCAGGTCCTGCAATAGTAAAAAGAAGCAAGAACACTTTTGCCAAAATAGATGCCTCAAATGCTGGAGGCTGTTGCCAGCACAAACTGCCAGTGAGCCTCCATGAGTGAAAGGTTGCTACACCAGTGACACATCTGGCCACCTTCTCCTACGCACCTCTCCATCATGAAAGCAGGAAGAACCCATCAAACAGACCTAAAGATACTATCATCCTGCAAAAGAAGTATGGCATGACTAGGCCTAAGATCTAGAGTAAAGGCCAAAGTACCCACAGGGTTGATACAACAAATACACCTTGCAATGACCCCTCTACAGATTGAACTCATGCATCTCCCACATGGGTCACTACCACCACAGGTAAAATCCAAATTTTTATCCAAAATAATTTCTAAGACCCTTTCAAGAAACTTCTCATAAAGAAAAACCATTATCTTCTCAAAATTAGATACGTCAGGCACCAATTTATGCATCTGAAAATAAGCATTTCAAAGGTAGTAGAAGAGAATTTAGCAGCAAGGCACCTCAGACTCTCTCCATATTCCCCAGAGTAAAAACAGTCACTTCAGTAATTGAGGCACTATGCTGGAAGACATGGTCTGTGTCCACTTTACAGAAGCAGAGAAAGCACAGCACAACCCAAACCTCCTTGTCCAGTTGGAGAAAGGTAAGTCTGAGTTCCTCCTGATACACCTGTGTCGATTGTTAGTTAAAAATGGATTTAATCAAGTAAGGGGGCAGGTTGTGCTGATAAACTATCCCCACTTGTCTATTATGAGAGGTATGGGCCAGTACATATGTTCATAAACTTCTGCATGAAGTGACCTTGTATCATCTTTACTTTACCTCTGCGAAGCTCAAAGAAAAAAGAAAAAAAAACAAAAACAAAAAAAAACCCCAACCAAACAAGAAAAAAAACCCAAAAACAGAACACTGAAGAACAGATGAGGGAAGATAGCAAAAACATGAATATTCCATAAAGATGTTGCCCTCTTTTCAGGGCCAGGCAGTCTGACTACTGTACCCACCAGCCCATTTGTTTCATGACATGCACAAGACAGTAGCTACCAGAATATCCTGTTCCTCTCCAGCATGCTTTGTGGGATTTAGCTGCTGTAACTGTGGCCTCCAGCACCTCTCTCACTTCCAGCATGGGCTCTTCTGCTGCCTCTAGAGAGGAAATTCCTGTTTTTTAGAAGTCAGTCCTAGCACAACAATTGACTAAGGGTGGCATCACCATGTAGGGGCTAATAGATAAAAAGCATGGAGGACAGATCCCATTGCGATTGCTTCTTTCCCTCGCTCTTCTCCATGGCAAATAGAGCTCAAGGCTCCAGAGGCCTGGCCTACAGAAAAGCTGTCAAACCCAATTTCCATTGAGCCTGACACGATATTGTATAGACACAGGGCTCCATTTTCTAGCATATAATTTTCACTGTGCACTAAACAGACAAGAGAGTGTGAAAACTCCCTTTTTTTGGGTTTGACATTATCATACATACAAGAAAACCATCTGTAGTTTTCAGCTTCAGTTTTTGCTCCAAGTTGGGATCTAACAGTTACTTCTCCCAATGTGCTCCTGCCCAGATCCCAGTTCAGTCTACTCCCTACTCCAGCTGCTTGCCTGCCTCTGTAAGAAACATCTGATTTCCAGCACAAAAGCATATGAGTGCTTATAATCCCAGAATACTGCTGTATCACAAAGCAGGGTCCTTGAGTCCAACACTTAACCAAAAAGGGTATCTACATGATAGCTGCACAGCCCCAGCACCGCTGCATCTAAACAGTAGAATAGCACAGCTGGGACTTCACTACAGTCCAATATCATAACCTGTCATATCTTTTTAGTAAAAAGAATCTGGATAATGAAAATATAGGCTGTATTTAAGCAATAATACCTTGCAGCATGTCTAGCAATGTCAAGTGTTTTGTGGAAGGGGTTGTGCCTCTGGCTCTTACCCTCACAAGTCAATTCCCAAGAGTCAAAATAACTACCTTAAAAGTCGTAATTGCTATTCTCAACAGTAAAACAGATTTTTTTCTTCTAATGTACCTTTTACCATGCCGCAAAGTTAAACATGGCTTGCATGTTACCATGGATATAATTCCACATTTATAAGACTGGTCTTCCTGGCAGCTAAATGTCTGTACAGGAACAAATAGAACAGCAGGATTGTATTTGGCATTTTGCTCCATTTGTGATAACAGCTAACTAGTTGTTTTGTTTGTTTTTTTCTATTAACAAACTTCTGATTTTACTGGAGTTTCTGTAGGAACAGAGTTCATCTCACTGACATGGAACACATGACTGATTCTGCAGTTAGTGTGAGCAGAGCATTGAACTCAGTGGCACTGCTCACAAGAACCAGGGCCATAGCATCAAGGCCCAGCATGTTTACATATTTGCCATGGTTGCCAGAAGGCAGTGTACAGCACATGAAAAACATGCTTAATCTCTGCTTGGTGAAGGGTCCACTCCAAACACAGAGTGCAGAGGTTGAGTTGGAACTCTTATTCAAAGAAAAATTGTGATGGATTCTTAAATTCAGGCACAGTGAAGTTAGGTTTTCACTTGAGGAGAGGGACAGTTTTATTCAGTGGGGTCCTAGAAAACTTTGCCCAGGAAAATGGAAATACTACATTCATATTAACTTGAAGTCAGCTGCATTTAAGAAGAGAAGCTAACTGAGTAAGAACAAACTGCAGATTGATAGAAAGGTGAATGTTGGCAGCTCAGAAGTCTCAGTGCCTCTTTCTCTCCCAAACTTAATTGCTTGCGCCTGTATCTACTTTAAAAATTTTTGTGCATATTCCTAGCCCTAGTGAACAATTTCTGTGGCAAAAGTTACCTTTTCTTCACTAGGACAAAATTTCACCCTGTGAATAAACCCAGGAATAGCTTTTGGCCGTTGGTTGGTAACAACTCAGATGCTATTGCTAGATCTGAAAATAAGATGGAATTGCACAGACCAATCTGGGGATTACACCACATTATGCCCCTCCAAATCACGCAGCCAGAGTGTTTACCTGTGTCTGTGTGTTGCTGTCATGAAAAATTCAGTACCTATTTCAGCATCAGATACATATCAGTTAAGCTTGACTTCAGCTTTTGAAGTGGGTGGAGAGCATCACCACCCCTTTCCTGTACCGAAGTCTGCAACAAAATTGCATTTTACTCACAAACAGATCTGTGGTTCTGTTATGTTGACTTTTTTAAAAAATAATCTCATTGGACAGACAGCACCAGCAAGTTTCTCCACTCGGTGGAGTGTCTTCACAGCCCTCCCACACAGTGAAAATGACTCAGACAAAACTACTAAATTAAGGGCATTGGTATTCTATGTGTTACGCTGGTGTTCATACAAGTAATGCCTTAAACAGTAAATTTCTGAATTAAGTGTTCAGGCAGTCTTCTCTGTGCTGCATTTGCCACTGAAACAGAACTGCAACGAAGGTGGGCTGAGGAGGAGGCTATTTGGATCATGGTTTGGGTTGTGTTTTGGCTAGAGCTAAATGTGAATTTGAGTGAGGTATGCGTGTATTTATTGCGTGTATCTGTTGAACTAATACCATGATATTTGATCTCAGTTGATAAGATTGTGCAAAATAAGCTGCCTTGGGAGATTCCCTTCGTCTCAGGCAAGAGACTGAAGGCTTTGACTCACAAATGGGGATGATTTCTCTTGGGATGACTACGCTGATTCCCACTTCTCAACATTCATCTCACCCATCTGCCTGAGGTTCCCCTACTGCAAGTATGGCTTGTGAAACAGCTGCTGAACTGCTAGTTGCAATTCCAAGCAGTCAATTAAAGTGGCATTTGTATAATTCAATATAAAAGTACATCAAACTACTGCAATTTCATAATTTGCAAATCATACTGTACCCTGCAAGCAATTGAGCCATCCCTGCAGTAAGGGCAAAGTCCTCTGTAAGAAAGCAGAGATGGAGAAATAAAGGCAAGAAGTTTTATGGCTGTTGCTCATAAAGCAAGGCTTTGCATTGAGGCCAGCCTTGTGGTCACAAAATGGACAGAAAGTCCCTGGCCACAAGGTAAGCAGAAGCAAGAAAAAGGAAGGGAGGGGAGAAGGAAGAGGATAGCTAAAGCATCTTCTCAGTTTAGGACAGCCTTGTCTCTTTACTTGCCAAAAATTGCCAATGAATTTGTGAGATCAAAGTTAGGCCAGAGCAGAGCCAAGAGAACACGCTCTTCTTCTGGCTGACCACAATTCCTGCTGAAGCCAGCAAGAATTTTATGTGGGTATCTCAGGGAAGGATATAGAAGCACTGACTCATCTATTGATGAACTCTGGCTCTTTTTCTGTTTGCCAGTGGTCTGCAGAAGGGCATGGTTTTCTTAAATGCTTTTGTTTTTGAAACTGCTGTATAATCTTTACAAATATAGCTCATGATGTGTTACTCAATTAAAACCATGCATTTCCTAGGAGTGACCTGCACTGCGCACTTCCATTACATGCTCTTTCTTCTTTCCTCACCATTGGAACATAAATCTTTAATAAAATTAAGTCACAAAAAGAGACTCACAGATAATGTGTTGCAGCCTCTAGAAATGCTTATGCTGGACTGATTTGCACTATTTTTACCTGGAGTATGCGGAATCTTTTGTCCGAAGTTCTGCAGACCAGAAAAAAATACTTCTCTTCCTTGGGTGCAACGCAAAACATACGTTTGTATGTACGCCTGCCCTGATGCACATTTCCACAGTTCAATGTTTACCTTTGCCCTTTTTCCACCTGAGAAGCAGGGGTCTTACAAGTCCTCCCAAAGTACTAACTTAAAAATCCATCCCTAGAGGAGATGTGAGGCGATTATTCAGTCTCTTCCCTTGCTCTGAGGCAGAATAAGTAACTTAGACCATACCTGAAAAATACCTGACATACTTGTTCTTATAAAAGTTCAGTCAAGAAGATTCCACTTTATCCTTAAGTGACCTGCGCCATGACTTTTTTACTTGTGCAATTTTTTCTAGTTCTCCAACCTTGTCTGTTTTCCTCATCACCTCATTAGGATATCTGTCCAATCAGGCAACTTTGACTCAGGGAGACTACCCAGTCTTACTATCTAGATTTAAATTTGTAATCTAGTCAGAGAATATAACAAAGATCAACAGATAGAAGTTGAGATAAGAAGAATGTCTATAAGATATCATAGAGTGATGAGGTGACTAGATTTGAAAGGGACTTTAAAGATCATCTTGTTCCCAAGCCCCAGCCGTGGGGTTGAATATCCACTGTTATCTACCACTCATTCTTTTTTCCTTAGCTAGCTAACCAACAAACTGGGAAATCTCATTATTTTAATATTAGTTATTCCGAACAATTAAATTTGTTATTACTTTCCATCTAATTCTGTATAGACAATCTGACAACATATTCCACCATCTGTCAAGGAATACAAATTGTGTTCTCAAGTAAATTTTCAGTTTTAAAAACATTCCCCTCTTTAGACACGCAGGCAAGCCATTCTTACTAAAACTCAAGACTAAATAACTTCCTAGTAACTTCTACACTGTGATACATAATGCCCTCAATGTATTTCAAGACTGGTACGCTGAGGTATTTGCCAGGCTGCATTCCCAACCATTACCTAGCTGAAGTGCCCACTGCCACCAAGGCTTGGCTATAAAGTGCATACTTCCAACTGCTCAAGAACTTCTTTTCACTCCTCCCAGAGAAGTGGCCTAAATTACACCCACCCATCAAAGAGACTGCTCTTTTTCTAATTTAGGTCTGTCACATCTATTCATCAACTTCAGAAGAAGTATGGATAATCTTCAATTATATTATAAACATTTCTCCAAGCCCATCCTTCCAGAATGAGCTGTGCTGGTACCCCAGTCCTATGACTTAGCCCTGCAAATTTCTAACAAGCCAATTAAGTATTTAAGATGGTTCCATGCTACAAGCTAAGGCTGTGTACACATTTCTCACATTTGTATTTGCATTGCCCTCTTAACCTCCCAAAGATACTACTGTAATTTTTTCCCTGTTGACTTTCAAATGTTTTTATTCTAAGTGTTTTGTAATTTTTACTTACCTAGGTATCTTTTGCACTGGCCTCTTTCAAAGTGAGCTGCTTTCTCACTAGACTGATGAATGGTGCAGACTCCTATTTCTTCATCACTTGAATGCCACCTCTCCCCAACAGTCCTGTGTAAGAACATCTGCTGTTATGTGGAAGGGGGGATTCTGTCAACACTGAGAAATTCACACCCTCACCTTCAAACTCTGACATTAGCAAGTGCCAAAATATTTTATTTCCACAATTTGACAAAAAATGAAATGTTTTGGTACTCCTGAATGGAAACATTTCATTTCAATGAGTTGAACCAAAGCAGAACATTCTGTTTTGACCCAACTTGACAAAAGGTGTGTCTTATCCATCCAGAATGAGGCTTTCTGACCAAGCTTTTTCCCATGATCCACCAGTACAGTAGGTAAGAATACAGACTGCAATACACTGTTGGTTAGGTAATAGGGAGCTGGGGGTGGCTGTAAGAGATAATCAGAATACAAAGTCACCTGTCCCAAAAACACCACAGCAGTTCAGGAAGATCGTTTAGGCTTAATGTTAAGCAACAAGCTGCAATCTATCTCAACAAACTGTTTTGAAATGGGTCATGTTGACTCAAAGCAAAATATTTCAGTATACCTTCCTTATAAGTCCTTAAATCACAACTTCACAGAAACTTTGCATAAAAGTCACTTCAACACCAAGTATTTTTTAACATAATATAATTAGCAACTGTAGAAATAGATCAGTCATCATGAGTTGCTGTGTAAGAAGACCAGAATACTGATTCATACATGCTTCATATACATTGAATTGCTCTAGAAACCCAGGACTTCTATATCTTCTTCATACCATGACAGTACAGAAGGTCTTTTCTATCCAACAACTTGCACATGATGGGAAATGATGCCAATCATGAGAATTACCAGAGAATTCTTTTGCAGAAATTAGATGGCAGCAGTCACAATGACATTAGTCATTCACTCCTCAATCTGAGAAGGGACAAAAATGATCGCTCATTGACTCTAGAGGCTGCAAGAAACATGAGAGAAGTGTACTATTTCCCATTCTTATTGCAATCATCATCATACAAAGTGACCAAAGCTGCTATTTTCTGCTCCTGTTCTAGGAGGGTAGTGGTTATTCTTAGTACAGATTTCAAGAGATTAATCTTGACCTCATTTAATTGCACCATTCTCCTTCTCCTGAACTTGTATGATCAAAATACGACCAAGAAGGCAAATAAGACTAGAAAATGCTAAGCAGTAAGAATATATACAGCCTGATGTCATCAGTCTCTGCAGCTTCTGTGGATGAGCTGACCGAGATGTGACTGAATGCTGGGTAACAATGACAGTGACAGAGTGGTATACAGTGGTATACTGTGCCTCCAAACACCACAGGAACATCAAGAAAAGCATGACAACTAATACCTGATATGTGAAAGCACACTCACAAGGAATTCTTTCAAAAAGTTGATAGTGAAGCATCAGGAGTGGTTAACTGCAGAAGGTTCAGAGTGAAGGTCTTTAAGAATAGATCCAGAAATGACACTGGAATGGAGAGCTAAACTGTGTTGTAGCAGCCGATCTAACAAATCCTGCAGTCTTTGTGCTGCTGAGATCAGTGAGTTATGTACCACATGCTTCAGCAAGCAGAAGAAAAGTCCAGGAAGAACTCATAGGCAGAAGAGATTGACCAGACCTTATTTTTTTTTTCCACACAAGATGATGGTTGGGGCACAGACAGGAACCAGAGTACCCAGATGCCCTGGTCAGGACAGACACCATTGTAGATGATGCTGTCCAAAAGCGAGAGGCATCTCTGAAATGCTCAATAGCTTCTGGATAGATAAGCTCTTGAAGTCCCTTCCAACACTTTGCTATTGAAAGACAAAAGCAGCGAAAAAGAGGATGAAATTTCAGAAACATCAACATGCTTTTGATAGAGGAGAAAACAGATCAAGCTAATGGCAAAGTAATACTGTAAAAAATAGAATACAAATATTCCACTCAGTGGCTTAGGAAGACCATGGGCCCCCAACACACCTGAGGAAACACTGACAAGGATTTTCACGGCAATTACTCCCCTGGAGTGATATTTTGGTTCACTGCCCAATTAGAGTTTGCTGTTGAAAGATTTCATGGGATAGAACCTTAGCTAGAATAAATAAACAGTGTCACTGCTTTCTGGAAGCATGGCAGTTCTAAGCAGGAGAGGATTCTGCCACTCTCCTGCCACTTGTATCAGACTGGCAAGGAGGCTTTCTCAAGGGAGCTATATCTGACAGCTTCACAACGAAGCAAGATGTTATGAAAAACAGCATGAAAATCCAACTCAACAAACACATTTGATACTGACTTTAGAAGTCATGCTAACAGATGGTACCAAATCCACGTGTCAAAGATCACAATTACTTCTTTACATTTCCTATTTTACGTCATGTTTTTTTTTTTTTTGGTGGTGGTGCTGTTTTTTTTTTTACTTTTGTACAACCCCAGAGAAACAGAATATAAGATCTGGAGCTAATTAAACTATAACATACTAAAAGAAGATTTGGCCGTGCTGAGAAATCTGGAGTGTGGTACAGCAAGACACTCCTCTGTAAGCACTGAGATACCTCCGCGTGATTCCTCATAATTATGAAATGATTCAGCTTATCTCTAGAATTAGTCTTAGATTTGAATGACAACACTACAGATAGTGTAGTGCATGCTTGAGTTACATAAATCAGATAATCTAAGACAATATTTACATATGCATAAAAAGATGAGGAACAGGACTATTGAAATAATGTCTGCGCTGCAGTTGTTACACATTCAATTACAATAGGCAGCTGTACTGAATTCAGATTCATTCTCTTAAGAAGATGATATTTAAAGCCCCCTTACTTATCTTTCACATTATGCACTAGAAATAACATGACCGTGGTAGAAGAGGAGTCACAGGAGCCTTCTTCTTTTTTTTTTTCCCAGAGAAAAGAGATCTTGCATAAACTGTAAAGATAACAAGTAACTATGCTCCAGCGCTTGCTTATAACAAAGCAAGCACCATGTTTGCACCATGCTAGCCAGGAACATAAATGGTCTCTTTAGCTCTGATGTGGGGCCTGCTTGGCCCAGTGTGAAAAAGCAACAGTGATCTAAAAAGTACAGGTGTATCCCACAGGAAGGAGAACAAACTTTCAGTCCAGAGCATTTTCATACAAGTACACTTTTATTTCCAACAAGAAAAGTGCTTCAATAAGGAAAAACCCAGCCTGTAGCTGACCTAGATACACTGCTGGTGTAAAAAAAGCCAGGAGTGAGGCTTTTGACAGATGAATCCGAGTTCATCTGAGTTCCACCTTATACTAGACACTGATATTTCCATTCTAGCTGTCTAAGTACATCCGGCCCAAAGCTAAAGCTGCCTTTGCAGTCTTGGCAAAAGGGAATCTCTGTCTGTGCCTCGTCATGCAAGCAATGCTCACTGAAGATGTGGGAAAGAGAAACATTGGGCATGCTTAAGCATCTGCAGTGTATCAATTTCCCTGTGGGCAAAAGCTGCCATTAAAAGACTTGGAGCACTCTAGGTGAAAATGAACATAAAGAGTGCCCGAACTTTGCTAATTGGAAATTGAACTTATACTTCCCTGGCTTTGAGCAAGAAAAACACATTTCTTTTAGCCTGAAGTTAATACCTAGCCAAGGCTAGTCATCTGAGCTCTCCTTATCACCATCACAGAGAAGGACAATATCCCTAGACAATTCACTGCCTTACATACCAGATGAATCACTCCGGCTATCTTAACTGAATAGTGAGAGAGAGAAAGCGATCGTAAACGCTTTGCTTGGACAAGGTCCCTAGTCTACATACAGTTCAGGTACGATGAGATACATCCTATCTAGATGGTCTTCTTTTTAAAGTGTCTTCTTAATGGTCAAGATGAATGAAAAGAAAAAAAAAACCCAAACTTTAAATTCTTGACACAGTAACCATATAAAACTAAGATGAAAACAGTAATCAAACAACACTAACATTAATGACCATAAAAAGCACAGGTATTCCACATGATACTCACATGTGCTACAGCTTACCTGCGCATGGAAATGTGTATCATATACACTCAGTGAGAAGGCCACTGCCAAATAACATGCTGTACACATTTTCAAAACAGAGAGGAAGAAAAAGAGCCACTGACCCAAGGTCTTGGAAATCAAGTAATGAAATTTCGCCTGTGTGATCTGGCACGCTTCATGAAAATTTCTGTCTACAATAATACCTGTAACCTTGCCCTTTCAATGCAGCTTTGATTTATTTCCTTGGCAGCACAGATGGGGAAGGGGCAGGAAAGAACATGGCTCAGCCAGTGTGAAAACAGCCAGACTCCCTTCTGCTGGTTTCAAAGTTCCTGAAAGGAACACAGCACAAAAGAGACTGCTGGGGTTCTCCTGGCAACAACAGCATTGACAGGAAGCAGAAATGACCGAGAGAGTCATAACATTATGCAGAGATACAACATTTGCACATAGGGACCTTGTGCTACAGTGATCTTTCCCATTTTGCACTGTGGGTTTCTGCCACCTCTATAAGGGCAGTTCAAGCACCAGTGGAACAGGTTCAGGGACTGAATCAAGTTTGACTGGCTCTGAAACGTTCAGCTGTGCGGTGTGACATAGCCCTTTATCTCCCTGGGGGGAATGGGATTTTCTGCATTTTCATTCTGAGCACATAAAGCAGGTAACTAGATTAAATATGGCACAGTCAGCTTCTGAAAAACCTTATGGTAGGTGATAGGTGTGAAGACTGCAAGAGACACATGTCACTCTTCCTTTAACGCTTTTGATCACTAATTCATTGATTGTTCCCCTCCAAAAAAATTTCTAAATATCTTTTTTTAAACAGAAATTTTGACGAGAGTTATTGGAATATCCTTAAGCATAGACTTGGCACAGAGACTGCAGAAGTAGTGAGATACCAGTCTGGCTGAGCTTGTACCTACCCTGTGGCTGAGGGAGAACAACAAATGCCTGTCAGCTACAGTTGGAAAGACGAAGCACTCCATTTGAGTAGAATCACTGTGCCAGTGCCAGGCACTGACTGCTCCACTGGGCACTTCATGCTGAGGAGAATATCCCTCACCAAACAACTCGTAAAAGAAGATCAGCCACATTCAAGTAGAAGCCACTAACTGAAATTGGCTTCTTACACAACATAAAGTGAACACTTTAAGAGAATACTTAAAGCAGTTTGTCCTGTACAACTCCTTATAGGATCTTATTTCCAAGACTTATAAATTACCCAGGCTGTCTGGAACAAGTTCTATATGTGCTACAGATAGATACACCACAGAGCAAGAGCAGCAGGAAGACAGTCTCTTCCCTATAAGTATTACATAAATAATAAACATTAGTGCACAAAAGTTTGGAGAATATTAAGTACATGCAATGTTGGTGGCCTATGTTTGCACACCCATCAACTGACTTTGTTTTCTTGGTCTGCAATTGACCTTGTGATGTTCATTCAAATAACAGACTGGCTTCAAATACAAAGTTATCTTTCCAATGAAATTTTTCAATTGACAATATACTCCCACAATTAAATTAACTAAACTTTTAACTGCTCTACAACCTAGCCTTTTAACATGCAAAACTATACAACTATAGTAATAGAATGGTAGGGAAAAGAAAACAGTATTTAACGCAGACATTGATTTTAATAATGGACAGCAAATGCCAAAGCCAAAAAATCACAGAGCTCAGGCAATGAAATGTGGTGTGTGCTTTAATTCCATGATATTGGTTTATTAATTTAGCGAACGGAAAGTTTGGGCTGCATTTGAAGTGGAAATCAACTACATTTTTCTCTAGAAAGGGAATGCATAAGATTACTGAAGTTACCACAAAAATAAATTTACTAAAAGTAGTGCCATAGATTAAGTAGTTAGGCACAAAGAAGAATTAAATCTCTTCAGAATTTATTGATTTATGATACCATGTCAAGTTTGGGACATAAATATTTATTATCTCGCAGTTCTATTCCTTCAACACTTAGGTCAATTTTATCCATGTCTTTCTAACAACAGGGTATTCAGCTAACTCCACACAGCTAACAGTGAGACAATGCCCTGCTACCTTATCTCCCCACTGAGAAGCAGGGAGCACATTTTATGTTATGTTATATTTATAATCCTATAAATTATTCCATACACAGTTGACACTGCAACACTGCTTACACACAACTGCACCACAGACTACTAGATTAAACTTTTGGAGTTGTCTAATAAATCTAAATGAAGCTGCCAAAAAGTAGATGGGGGCAGTGTTTCCATATTTGCTCAGGTCTGCTGAAGGGAACCTTTCCTTATCTTGCAGAGATGGTCAGTCAGTTTTAGTTCTTTTTTACCAGATAATAGGCCATAGCGTTCACGCAGTTGGCAGCAAGCATGAAAACTATCCACATGTAGCTCAAAACCCAGTACTACTGCTAACAACCTTCAATATCTAATGACACTGAACTTTCTGAATAATCAGAACAACCGGCTTATAAAAAACAAGACAGATGCTTAAAAGAACAGACAAAGGCATCTATTAAACATGTGACTTGCATTAACACTAGGATAGTGGTGCTTGCATACGTGTTACTTACATAAATCATTGTTCTCTCCAGTGAATACAAACACATCATCCAAATGAAGGGTGAATAATAGATAGTGTGAACCCATAGGACTTTGTGGTTGCTGTGGGTATTAGAACACTACAAAGTGTGAAATTCTATTTTTTGAAATATATTTGCAATACTCCAAGAAATTGAACTCTAAGAAATACGAAAAAAAATCACCAATGGTTATACAGTACAGCACAGCACTAATTCAGCATGGTACCTCTAGAGAAATCATTACTTCAGTTCATTGGTGAAAACGGTTTTCACCAGGCACGGATTTGAACAAAAAATAAACGAAAATCACTTGTACTGAACTCATCCAGTGAACAAAGCAGGCCGAATACGAAGAGATTTCCAGCTGCATGACTGCCGTGTGCAGGACTGAATTTCCCCAGAGGGCACCACATCATAGGGCAGCAATCTGCCAAGAGGGTATCAGTGCCAAGGGCTTCTGCTACAGCAAAATTGGGCAACCATACATGCTTTTGCAAACACTGGAGAATGATGAGTAGAAGAGGAGGGAATGAAAGTGTCTCATGGGCTTTTCGTGTCTCACCCTTACTACATGCAGGTTTTGATAAGTGCTTTGAAGGGGCAGAGCAGGGAATGCTTGTTCTGATGAGTTTTGATAAGTGCTTTGAAGAGGCAAAGCAGGGAATGCTTGTTCTGATGCTGTCCTTCAGAGGCAAGGTACTTTCTCTCTCTATTATGCATCTGCTTTATCACTAAGTTCTTCCTGCCAACAATCAAGTTTTCCTAAATACTAGAAGCAGGCAGGTAACTTTGAAGGTTTAAGTCCCTATGCTCTTTTACTCTTTTAGCACTGACCATTTCTTCCCTCATGCACAGCATAAACAATTGGTGTTTTCAGTGCAAGACTATAATCTGATCTAAGCCAAGACTTGAGCCAAACCTCCTAAGGGAAAGAGAAAAAGGAGGAGAAATACATCTTCATCTTCTTTTTTTTTTTTTTTTTTTTTAATTCTTCATACAGAATATTATCAAACAGGCCAATATACTGTCTGGCTCACAAAAGTAATTTCTTGAAAGCATATTAGAGGAGTGTTTGTTTCCTTTTCCTTTCAGGCTGAAAAGGAAAATTTTCTGTGAGTTTACTGTAATGGAGTGTTTGTCTCTATCAGAAGCAGTCTGACCTCTCCAGCCACAAGACAAAATACCAGCAGCCCACTCTGTCACTAGTTCACTATTAGGAAATTACATGGGAGGAAAAACACAACACAAAATTCACAGGAAAGAAAAAAAAAAGAAAAAAAGAAAAGAAAAAAAAGATATTGGCAGGGTAGGAGTGAATGAACAGCTTAATAATGAAGCCAGTAAAAAGGAAAATATCCTCCAGCCAATTGATAATAAAAGGTTAGCTGAGGCAAAGGGTCGGCTTCTAGGCAATGTGAAGTGGCCCAGCTTCTCCAACCTCAGCAAACTACAGAGATTTACAGCAGCTGAAAAAAAAAA
Source organism: Tetrao urogallus (assembly GCF_951394365.1). Taxonomy (NCBI): domain Eukaryota; kingdom Metazoa; phylum Chordata; class Aves; order Galliformes; family Phasianidae; genus Tetrao; species Tetrao urogallus. The sequence continues at coordinate 38,274,524 of NC_136818.1, forward strand.
AAAAGACAGAAAAACCCAACTATAAAAATGGAATTGGAGGCCCACATTTTGAGAAGATTCCGCTCACTTTTAGCATCAGACTGAGGTACAGAGGTGACTCTGAGGGTTTGTTTCTGCGGGGGAGTTCCTGTGAAGTAAGCTGAAGTGTGAATTTACACTGTGTATACTGTTGGGTCTCTAAGTAGGCTGTAAATTCAAAACCTAGCCTACTTTGCAGGGATTTCCCCAAGTAGATAAAAGCCTTAAATTGGCCTTCTAATCATGGAGGCAGACAGAATAAACAGATATTTCCAAAATTCCAGACCCACACAGGAATCTCTCAAATGCAGGTGCAAGTGAGTACCAGATAACATACACCATAGTCCTGCAAGTACATGGTACCCTTCTTCCTTCTCTCCCAAATCCCACTTCCACCATCTCTCTCAGCATCCCTCCAAGACTCTATCTGCAAACCCTGTGCCCTATCCCAGCTTCAATCCAGACTTCCATGTCTCGGTGCCTGGATCTTCCCTTCCCCATTTTATATCTAGAGGTCCACGTCCTCCTTACCTACTTTGCCCTGACTTTCACAAGGGATGGTAAAATAGTTCTGGTACAAAGGTTCTCCTGTCGGTTATTTGCCCCTGAACAAACCTAACCATGTCCTGCCCATTCACACCACATCTGTTTCCAAAAGATGGGAAGGCACTGAATCCTTGGGCTACCAGATGCTATTTGAAGCCTCCTTCAGAAACACAAGGTTAAAGCTATGCAGGCAAATGCCACGAAGCTGTGCAAGATTGCTCACACTGTATTGGCTGAAAGATATTTCTACATGCTGCTGAATGGGATGCCTGAGGCCTTCAGAAAGATGAAGAGGATGCATTTAGTTGGGCCACAACTTCTTCATCAAGCCTGTGCCATTTCCCCAGGACTTGCAGTGAGGGCATAATACAGCAAAGCATTTACGCCTTGGCTAATCTTTACTGCCTCTAGGACCCCGTACTGCTTTAGCAGCTGTCTGTACTGTTCTGACGTGCTGGCTCAGGTACTCACTGTACCAGGTAGTCACCAGTATCAACTGAGTCCCTGTCTGTGGCTGTAGCACTCTAACACACAGTGATAGTACTATGTCCTCATGGATCCTTTTCAAGAAGTCTACTTAGTAACACGCTCTGTCACCTATACAAACACCAGATTTCTCAAGAACAGTATGGAACACTTCCTCTTCAATGCCATTTCTGACTTTGCAAAGCATGAAGAAGAAATTCAATCAATGCTTACTAGTCTGAGCCGCAAGATTGATGAAGGAAGCAAAAATGTATAAGCCATCTTTTGGTGTGAGCAGAAGGAACTAGTCACAGTGAAAAGCTATCACATACACTACAGTGCCCTACACTGTCCTTATCTGCTCCAGCCGATAACAGCAGTCTAAAGAGCAGAAAGCACTTGCTAGCAGGTGGACTGGAAAGGGATCTGAGAGATGTGGACTGCACACCAGTGACTCTTCCAGCACTTGTGTAAGTTTCATCTCAGATGCATATGAACATTCTGCATATTGTGCATCTCTAAGAACAGAAAGAGCTCAACACAGCATGAGAGCTAAAGTCTACGCTGCAGACCGCTTCCTGCATTCCATTACCTCAAGCATTCTGTGTGCCCCTTTTTGTTGTACAACTCACAAATACTTATGTAACTAAATTCTACCAGTGAAAGTACTTGAAGCCAGCATCTGAGCTTCACAGAGCAGCCTTCAAGGAAAGTGAAGCTTACATTATCTCAGGAGCATTTATTTGGAAGTATTTGCGCTTTGGCACCAAGTCTCTGCCACCAAGAGCAGCCAAACCCCATCAAGACACCAGTGTGATTAACAACGGCTCACAAAACGCTGTTAAGCATTGATACACAGAGTTAAAAAAAAAAGTTACAGAAATTATCAAAGGTATATAAATCCCAGCAATTGTATCATCAATGTGATGCAAACAAGAAAGTTTAAACAAATTACTGTGTGTGAATTATTCACTTAACTGAAATAATTTCTTTTTCATCGCAACCTGCACAGGAAGAAAATCAAGACTACATAAGGCCTGACATTCAGAGGGAGGAGGAATATGCCGAAGGTTCAAGTTTCATGAAAATAATTAAATCATTCATTTTGCCTAACATAACTGCAAGTCTCTCAGGAGCTGTCTACAAGAAGCAAGTAGTCTCCATGCAAACTGTCAAAGTTGTAAGAACAATATCTTGTTGCTGAACAGTTTCTTTTTGTTTCTGTTTTTTTTTTTTTTTTTTTTTTTTTCCAGAAGAACAAAGCATATGATATCATATAACTTGCAAATAACAAAGCATGAACAAAAAAACTTACATGTTTCTTACTGAGAACAAACAGATACTCACTTTGCAACAAAACATTTTATAGCATCTTGCGAATATTATGAGGACTCAAAGGATTTTATGGGAAATTTATGGGAATTTATGGGAAATTTATACTTGAACTGATTAACTTCATCCACATGTGGTACAGCACTTGCTCCCCACTCCGGGACAAGGCATTCAAACTGGACCAGACATATTGGAAAACAAAGTGTGGAAAGCTAACTAGCTGCATTTCACATTCTGAAACGTGAAATTCTGAGGTTTCACAGGTAATTATGGATGTTAATTTGATCTTATATCACTGACTTCAGCAATGCAATCTATCAGCAATGATTTCAAAACCAAGCAGCAAGGATGTTTACCTGCTTCCCTACAGGCACCACACGCAATATGTGCACTATGACTAAGCTTAATTTAATCCAAGGCCAGGTTGACACAGTGTGCAGTGCCATGTGCAACTGGATACAAAGCCACACATCAAATCACAATGCAAGCAGCAATGGCTGCACCAGCTCCCTATCCATCTCTCCACTCACAAACAGTACTGGAAGGTTAAAAGAAATCCTACATGATTATGTAACAAAACCTTGTCTCAGCACATCTACAAAACAAGGCTGAAGTTCCACTGAAAAGACAGCCTTAGTTCAGACACTTCGCAGTTCTCAGTCACCTTGTGATCAGAACATCTGTTAATTGACAGCAACGTTGTTAGCATACTCACACATCTATGTTCTGCAATTTTGAATGACCTGTACCATTTGAAAAGTAGAGATACTTGAAAAGGATGCCCTCACACAACTAGCTTACATCAGACCATAGCCTAAGGCAACCCACGCAGAATCAGAAGTACACAGTGAATTACTGGAGCACAGGGAAAAAAATATGGAGATAAGGGAGAGCAAAGTGAAAACACAAAGTGGACAACAGGAGTCAAAGTGCAGAGGAGCCTCTGAAATAAACCTGCATATACCTATCTTCCTGTCCACTGAACAGCAAAAGGATGCAGGGACCAATGGTATAATGCGGAGTTTCCACAGGTCTCAGATCTATTATAGAAGTATTTTATTTACCTGTATGATGTACCACTTGGGATAATGTATCTAGATAAATGTATTAACTTCTGAAATTTTCAGTGTGCAATTTCATTAGTGTGTAGCTTTTTCCAAGGGTATGGATTTTCTGCCTGGCATCTCTCTCTCGATATTTAAAATCACAGAGCAAGCTACTCTAGATCCTTACTGAACCTAATACCTACACAATAACAGGGATAACCACCAGCATAGGCCCTAAAAAGGGCACCCCAGGAAACTCAGCCATCAAAAACATCCAGCAAAGCAAAAGAACAAGGCTCTTCACATTAATTTAACAACCTATTATCCTCTAATATCATCGTCAGTACCAATCCATTTATCTAGCAATTAAGCAAATATGTATGAGCTTCCTATGTAATAAGACACTGATTAAACCCTACAACATTTCAAGCAGAGCATATTTCTTAAAAAACAAAAAACAAAAAACCCAGCTCTCTCCAGCTCTCTCATTAAACTTCAAAGGGAATTACACATGAACACATAGCATCAACCAAAAGCACAGAAGGATTCTGTCTTAGTTTCACTCAAAATTCAATGATTCTTTTTAATTACTTCAGTTGCAACATCTTCAGAAGCATGGAGAACTCTTCTTTGAGAGAACTAACCCACAAAAAGAGCACAGCTCTCCTTGCTCCACCACGTTAATAGGGAGGCCTTTCTGCCCTGCAGAATGTAAAATATTTCAGAAAAACAAAATCAGGAAACAAACTGATATTTGGTTAAAAGAACACGCTGAACTGAATAACTGTGGTTTTGGAAACCACCAGCTCTAAAGATGGGAAGTTTGAAGCCAAGAAAAAGGCACTAAATAATCACTTGGCTTGAGGTTTTTCTGGTAAGACTCCTTGACATTTGAAACATGTGAAAGGCTACCTATGGATTTGGCGCCTTGACTTTTTTTCTCCTAACCTTTCTTCAAGAACAGCCAGCAGTATGACCAGCATCAAAGTTTTTCATACTGGGTACAGTGAGAATTGTTTAAATGTCACTCCGTGACTCAACATGTAGAAATGCTGCAGGGTCATGGCACTGCTTCTTTCCTCCCCAGCCTGCACCTATTGCCCTCTTACGCCTTTCCCCAGGAAAAAAAAAAAAAAAAAAAAAAGAATTCTATAGAATTCTACATACTCTACAGATTGAACGTGGCTGGTTTCTAAGTAGAGATCTCTAAGTAGAGATCTGTTCTGATTTCCCTGGGTTGTCTTTTGTTTTCTTAGAGCTTCCAAGGAAATATTGCTCAGAAGCAATGAAGGCCAACTGTTCTTGGAGAAAGGCATGCGACAACCAGCAAATTTAGCAAGGCTGCACAGCATTTTGAAAGAGGCTTGGAAAATCCTAACACTGCTAAAATTTATCTTCATAACTGCTGACAAGATCTAGTAAAAAGTTTGTGTTGTGCTCGTGCATTTCATTGTCTTTCATAAGCCAAGATCTTATTAGCAAATAATTTTTTTCATAGTTCAAAAGCCAAACTGTTGTGCATGCTTAAATTGCTTGTAGCAAAGATAATAGCTCTTGTTGACAAAGTGTTTTCAAAGTACTGACATACATAAACATGTTACACTTAGGTACATCAGCCATTTGTTAAAAATCTGCCACATTCAGGCTCACCTGATCACTGTGTCTGTGGCAGTCTTCTTGACTGTGGTAGATGGGACCAAGACCAAAGAAAAGACCAAGAGCCTCAGTGAGAAAGGCAAGTAACTGCTGCAGAGCAGGAGGAGAACCAACACAATGCCTAAAGATCGTAAGCCGAGAAAACCCAAGATCAGTTCTGCAACATATTTCCTTACACAAACTCACATCATTAATTCTCTCTGTGTCTCTGTTCTGTAAAATTGTACTTTCATATGACAGGCTCTGAGAATAAACACAGTATGAAGTGGCATACTGACAAGGAACATGGAAATGAGTCTCTGAGTCTCTGATAACTCCCCGTTACCAATCAGTCATTTTTAGCACTCAAAATGAATGATCCCAGAGAATGTTACAGTGGAAACTACTCACAAGAGACTGAAGAATCAACAGATTCCTGAACCAAATTCAATTTCATGAGTATAAGCTTAGAAGGATTCATTTACCACGATGATACCATTTGGAAATCAGTCTTTCAAAATTACAAGCACAGCAAATCACCATCTAGCAGCAATGTTATTTCATGGCGCTGGTCACAATGACCAAGGAAGCTTTTCAACTCACGACGAACGTATTGGGATGTCTTGAGAGAAAGACCTATAAAAACAGCATATCCCAAACCTGAGACTCTTCTGTATTAGTTTTGCACACTTTTTATTGGTGCTGATGTTACACAGCACCGCTAGCTCCTTCAAAAATGTCAGGACAGAATCCATCCTCAAATACTGGACTGCAGTAGCCTCAACATAGGTGTCAACTTCCCTGGGGACTTCTTTACCCTGAGGAGAAGGCAGACACTGCAAAACTTACCTTACCTATGTCCCTTCTCATGTGAGCTTACTCACTGGACAGCACTGTTTCATTGGACAAAACCACCCCACAACTCTTCTAAGATGTATGTTAAGGGCCCAGCATCTTTTTACTTTTTTCAAACGCATCCATCGCCCTTCTCTCTTTCTGAGAGTGATTACTGTGCAGTTCAGATCACTGTGATCTCTTCACCTGCTGTATTCTTTAGGGCTGTATGTTCTGCCAGCATTTGTAACACAGAGACTAGTGGATTCCGAGCATTTCCTGCCCTGCCACCACTGCTGTCCTCAGGTTTCACAGGGTGCCTCTATGTTAGTTGGAGCAGGAGTGTGCTTTTTATGACAGCCCCTCAACCTCCCCACATACAGTGCTGCACTTGCATTCAAAGAGCAGCCCCCGAGTTTCCCAGCAGCACAGGGGCAGCACACCAGCTGCACACAGCATGCAGTCCAGGGCACCCCACTGAAACTACTGCTCTCTAGGTCTACTCCTAATGGCTGTGCTATTTCTGGAGAAGCTGCATTAGAGTATCAAACATTCATTCTTGTTCAGGGAAAATGAAGAAGCCTTTCTACTTTGCACACCACCCAAAACTCACACCGCTACTCACCATCCACCCACCAAAAAAAAAAAAACAAACCAAGAAAGTGAAAAACAAAATAACCAACCAAGCAAAAAAAACCCAAACCAACAAGCAGTCTGATATCTTTCCTCTCAGATAGCATCTCCACTGAACCACAACTGCTAACATTTTGGACTAATCTTTGTTAAAATTGTTATTATTTAGGTCCTTGCTTACCTCACTGTAATCTGAAACTCACCTCTTGCCTTTCACCACTTTCTACTCCTCCTCTCTCTCTTTTGTATCTTCCTGTTCTATTTTACAGTTTTGAATAAAGCTTGAACTCATCACTACACCAAATCCATCTGAAATAACTCCTCCATCTTCCACAATTTCTTCGATTTTCTGAACATGAATTTTTATGCAAGTTATACCAGCACAACGTGGAACGTCAGGATATCTATACAAATTCTACCTCCTCCAGTCTTCAGCCAGATGCAGCATGGTTTTTCCCTTTGTGTGCCAGCCCAGGATCTAAGAAACTGAATGGAAGGACCTCAGCTGACTGCAGCAGGCAGTCCCCTAACTTCACTTAATTAAGTCATTTAAACAACTGATATTATTTTATGTTAAATTTCATGACTGTGTGACATTCAGAGATAACCACGTATGTTCTGTGTCTTTGGCAAATACTCTTTTCCTATTATGCAATCTGAAAAAATACTGGTTTTGTTCTAATGTAATTGTAAGAATCAAATTTATATACAAGACCTTTAGAAAACAGAGACCCACCTTTAAATGCAAAGAACAAACATTTGCATTACCTATTTATATTAAAATATGCAGAAATTTCCAAAGTATTCAGTCAACTTATAAATTTTTATAACTTCTTCAAATTGTTAACATTTTTTTAACACACAGCATTATTTCAGCTTTGTGGAAAGCTCAATAACAATCTTTCTGGTCTGGAAAAAAGGAAAGAACATTATAATAGAGAATGCAGAATAAATAAAAACAAAACAGTACAAGCCGTACATCCACACATACAAAGACAACTTTCATGGTGAGCTATAAGCAATTATAATAACACAATGTGCTGCATGTTGATTTCACCAGTGAAAAGAATTTCTCCAGTTATTGAAGACTTTCCTGGCAGAATCTCAGAAAAAAAATCTGACATTCTCCCAATCTGACTTCTGTGCAATGCAAGTCATGCACATTTTAAACACTAATGAATAATGCTGCCTTTCTTCTACAAACTGTTAACAGCAGTAGAAACTATTATAGCCTGCTTATAACCATGTCTCTGTAGTCAATACTCTCCAGACACTTAGCAATACTAAAGCTATTCCTGGGGCAAAACTAGAATTGCTATGCAAATACAAAGTTTGATTTATGTTGAAATGAAACAACAAACATCTGATCTTTCCTTCTTTAAATAGTCATTCATACAAACACGAGTATCAGCTGCAAAACTAGAAAGCGATGTACCAAATTTCTAGAAATCAGACCAAGGAAGACCACCCACAATTACCTTCAAGATCCTAGTTTTGTCAGAGGCTGAAAGATTGCTGGTGAAGGTACTCCGTACAGCCGTGGCTGCCCTAAAGTCCTCATGGTGAAGCTGTGGCTTAATGAGTGATGCTTCAATCATCTAATTTTTCAAGTCATCTGAACTACACCTATTTGATCAGTATTTGATCAGATCAGCAGCTCAGTACCACATCTCAGCCCTGTTCATCATTAGCTGCACTCAGACTGATCACAGTGATTCCCTAAGAAAATGATCCGGATGCATCCAAGAGGAACTTGAGGCCTCTTTCTGCAGATGTTATTCTTGCGCATCCCGAAGCGCAGAAGAAATGCTCAGCCATGGTTCCGCTGATGTTTTTGAAACGATGACCAGAAAGAGAAAGGAAAAGGCACATACGGAACAAGAACAAACACTGAAGTACATGCAGAACTGCAGACATGACCCATAGACTGATCTGGGTTTGATTTCTCACTCAAACTGCTATCGAAGTTCATTTACTTTTCAATGTATCTTCATCTTTCAATTAATGAAAACACATACGTAAATATGATCAGATCTGTGGACAGTTTGCGATCTCTGACAGATAACAACTTAATTTGACCAGTAACAGTAATAAAGGGCAACTAACTTGAAGAAAAACCAGGAGGATAACTTAAATCAGCCAGGAAGAGTGTAAAGATATCAAATTAATGTTTCAACGTCTTCAAGACTAATTTTAAATTGTAGAGGAATGTGTAGCTGTTAAGAGTACCTAGAAAAGCAAAAGACAAGCTAATTGCTCAGTTCATTGTTAGTTTTTCCTCTTTTGTGAATAACCTTTTAAAGGCAATTCAGCGTTCTTTGTAATAGAAGTTTCAGCATGCATCAGTATTTCCCCATGTAGCAGAGGCACACCTCCACCTTCTCCAGCAGATACACAAGCACCAGCATAACCTGGCTGCCCTTCAGATGCCCCAGATTTTATCAAACAGAGAGCTGCAGATACAGTCCCAGCACTTGGCTGGAGAAAAATGCTAACTGGTCATATCTATGGCACGTGCAGCACTGCTTTCCCAAAAGCCACCAAAATTCACTTTGCATGGCCATTCCTCACAGGTTTGGAAGGTAATACATCTGTTTGGTCCTGCATTTTGGTCACAGCAACCCAGGCAGTGCTACAGGTTTGGGGCTGGAAGACTGTGTAGAGGAAATGGACCTGGCAGTATTGGTCAGTGCTCAGCTGAACATGAGCCAGCAGTGTGAGCAGCAGTGTGAGCAGGTGACCAAGAAGGCCAATGGCATCCTGGCTTGTATCAGAAATAGTGCAGCCAGCAGGAGCAGGGAAATGATTGTCCCTCTGTACTCAGCTCTGGTGAGGCCACACCTCGAGTACCGTGTTCAGTTTTGGGTCCCTCATTGCAAGAAAGACATCAAGGACATGGAGTGTGACCAAAGAAATGTAACAAAGCTGTGAGGGGTCTGGAGGAGTGACTGAAGGAACTGGGACTGTTCAATCCGACCAAGAGGAGGCTCAGGGTGACCTTGTAGCTCTCTACAACTACCTGAAAGGAGGCTGTGGTGAGGTGGGGGTCAGCCTCTTCTCCCAGGTAACAGCAATAGGATGAGAGGGAATGGCTTCAAGTTGCACCAGGGAAGGTTCAGACAGCAATACTGACCCTTATTATGGAGTCTTTATTACAAAGCATCCTTCATCCTCTGCTGCTCCAAATCCTTCTTCCTGCCTCTTTGAACAAGCTCATCTTAATTTAGCTTCCGTATCTTTGCTCCCTTTTTCTCCTTATTTCTTGATCTACAATTCATATTTGCTAATTTTGCCATACTTTGAAAGCTCCTTCAGGCAGAGTACACGGTTGTTGAGTTTTTCCTTCCCTTTTCTATTACATGGTACATTATTCAAGTTTTCCCTTACTAATGGAAAGAAATGATTGATTTACAATACTAAACATATAGAAGAAGAAAAACACGTAAACATATAGAAGAAGAAAAACGTGCACTTAGAATGGAAGAGGACCCATTATTTTCATAAATTCTAATAGGTACTCAAGAAATAGCCTATTTTTCAAAAACACTAAACACGTATAATGCAGTAAGACATGGACACCACTGGATATTATTTGAAAAAAAGCAAAAGACAGGTACCAAGGTTACTAGAAGCAGTCATATCTTTTAGTCTGGAAATTTCAGCTCGGCTGTTTCTTAGTTCAGCACAGCCACAAGCCAGCACTGCGATCAGAACTCTCCAGGGACTGCAGATGAGAAAGAAAGTTAAATTCAAACCAACCAATTCCCAAGGTCATGTATTTGAAAGCAGAAAGAAGTCAAACAGCCTTACAAAACACGCCAAGTAAGTACAGATCACACCACTACAAAATACTCACAGGTATTCTCTCAGCACTAGCTTGACTTCTTAAACTCAGTCATCAGTAGCTCTGATGAGCAGAGTAAGAAAAATCAGGCTGTGGGTCATGAGGGCAGATAATTTACAATGGGAGGCTGACACCAGACCATGTGGAAAATTAAGCAGCTTGGACTGAAGGCAAACTTAGAGAGAGGGTAAACGAACGGCTATTTTGCCAATCCCTATTGGGCACAAAATAGCATTCTGCTATCGAGCGCAAATAACACACATGAAGCACGCTAACAGCTGCAAGATGGGCAGAAAAAGCCAGAGAACCTTTTGGAGGAAAAAAAAAAAAAAAAAAGAGATAAAAAAAGATTTCAAGTGATTTCATCCATCACAAATGATAAAGAAAACTGAAAATTCTCCAGCACATAGGCATGTTGCAAATATGAAAACAGACTCCAGAGTTCCCGAGAATGATCTAATCCTTGGTACTAACTCTGTAATGAGAAATCTTTCAGACAGGTTACCTCCTTATCTGTCTACATACATATAGAATCATGGATAACTGAAAAACTCTCAAGCAGTATTCTAAGCTGCTTTTATGTTACAATAATTACATGTAGGCTGATCAGAAGTGAAGAGTATCCAATACCATCATCCTAACACATCCATGCAGACATTTATAATGCGTTCATCATAGCAAGGAAGGATCAGGAATATGAACACACAAAGCAAACAACACTGCTAATGCTTCCCATTTTGGCTGGTAATGCTGTGTTAGTGTAATCCACAGGCAGGTGCTGTCATTTCTGACAAGCCAGTTGGGTGACAGTGGCAGGAATCTGTCAGATGCTGCCCACACATGGGCCATGTCCCACATGGCATGTTGACCTCCAAGGAAGAGTTTTCACTTTAAATTTGTTCTGGGAAGTGTTACATATACCTGCTTACAGTGTGTAGTGCATTACAGAGAAATGGTGAAGCACAGCGGTCAAGACAAAACAATAGGAAATAGCCTCCAAAGACAGCAGTAGAGTTGCCAGGGCAAATGCTGTGCTGGATCAGAGAAACAGGTTGGATCTTTGTGACTGAGGCGCGCTTGCCTCATTCCACAAGGTAATGGGCAAAGGCACCTCCAAGCTGCCTGTGCAGCTCCCTGAACTTGTGGTTGCCAAAGGATTAGTGGTGTCATAACAACTACTTAAGCAGCCTCAGGCTTTGCCAAAAATAAACCACAAGTGCCTTTACCCTTGCGAAATCATGTTCACACCATTCACACTCCTTTTCCCCCAGAAAAAAAAAGCCCTGTGCCAATGCATAAGATGGATGTCAAAGACTCTTGATGTTACCTCAACACAACTAGCAACTACACAGCCTGTTGCCTGATTATCCCTTAAACCAAGGCTGCTTACTCCAGCTTCCTGCCTACTTTATACCATAAAGTTCATGGAGAATCTGAGCAACCAGTTACACTTCCTAGTAGCTAAAAAAATATAGGACGCTTTTGACTAAGCGTCTAGCAGAAGAACATTTGCACACCAACCCATGGCAATTCAGAGCGCTTCTGCTCCTGTGCACAGGTGATCAGATCCATAGCAGAACAATAAAAGTGAGCAAGAGTACCTTGGATTCAAGCAGTCCAGTGAAATGTCCAGCAATTGAAATGGACAGCTTTAATCCAAATTATCAGACTTGCCACCTGAGCCTCTGAGACAAACATGTGTTCCCTCTCTTCACTCTATGGTGAGCAAGCCTGCCTCCGCAGTGGAGGAAATGAACTGGATGGGTGGCAATAACTTCAGCTGCAGCACAGTGGGAACTTGGTTTGGTAAGTCAGGCAGTGAGATAAGTTCAGTACTGTCTCTTTAACAAAAAGTAAGAGGACTCTGAAATGATGATTTTCGCTTTTGGAAATTATATTAAGACCAGTGCAGAAAATGGTAGCAAAGAAGTGATTCATGAACACCAACAAAGTGATTCACCAGTGCTTTGCTAGGAAGTGATATCATCCCCACACATCTCCATGAGAATGGCAGAAGAGAGGCATTTTTCCACAGGATGGGAAAGTGCCATATTCTCCAGAGGAAAAATATTAAATCTGCAGGTGTGTATTGCCAACAAGAGGGGCATAATGTCAGTGCTCTAGGTACTGATTCAATTGTCTGACACCAAGACTGACAGATGCTTATAAGTACTGCTGAAGAGTACCAGAACATTTCCAATACAGTCAAAGATCAACCACAAACTCTGGATACACTTCAAAATTACTCCAGCTCAACTAGATACTCCACTACCTTCCCAAGCTGATCTATCACTCTTTGCCCCATTCCTCAAGCCACATACAGTAAAATCCTTTCTGGCTCCTCACTGGCCCTCATCACTGTGCTCCTGCATTCTCTTACCTTAGTCCTGCACTTTCTCAGACACACAATATTGCCTCCACATCCCAAAATGAGCTCTTGTGAGGGTTCTATATGCCTTGGTAGCATCACTCTCCAGTCCTTTGCTCTACACAGCATGGTTACCCCATTCCCAGGTGTGCCTGGGCTTCACACATGTATGCAGCTGCTGTGGAGGCAGAAAGCAAGGCAGTATTAGCTTTAAGTATGTACGCTGTATGCTGTCTTCAAGGGTGACATGCCTGCTAACTGTTTTTTTCAGCTTTTAAAACTCTATCTCATGTGGGCCACGACCATGCAGTTATTCTGGGTGGTATCAGCTTGTCAGCACCTCAAAGCCCTAAGTACTCTGCTATGCCTTGTAATTCATGATCTGCCCTTTGCAAAGCAGGCAGCAGTAGGCTTGCAGTTCTTTAACTACTGAACTCACGATGACAGGTTGACATTGCCTGGACTAAGAGGATTTTATTTCTGTCAGTCATTCCTTCTCTTCAGCCTGTCCTGTGTGCCAAGATGTCAGCGTCCTACCCCGTAGTTCACTTGATAGCAATGATTCTCCCTCACCCACAACCTTCTTCTCATAACACTTTTCCTTTCAGCACCTAACATCAGCAGCCTACGGCACATGAAACACAATAAAAGCAGAGCTGCTTTCCTCCCTAACCTTCTGCCAAGCTGTCCCTGAGACCAGGGCCAGATCAAACCCATGGAACTGCCAGAGAAGTGAGCTGTCAGTTTAGGGAATCACTCATTTCTCCCAAACTCCTTGAATTTCCAGTAGGAAAGTTGGTGAACCCACTGCTACACAGACAGCAGAGACTACTGAGAAATCAAGGCTTTGGGATCAAAACAAAGCAGCATTAGAGAAGTCATCTGCAAAGAAATCACAGAATATCCTGAGACGGAATGGACTCATAAGGATCATCAAGTCCAAAGGCACCAAAAGGAGAACAAGCCCTGTGCAATACAACGTGAAAGCAAGTTGTATTTATTCTGCAGCTGCTCCTAATATGCAAGAAGGAACAGCCTTTTAATGCAACCCATATCCTCCAGTCAGCCAAATCCAGCTTCCTGGAGTCCAGTGCTGTGGATACGTGCAGACAGGACCCAGAACTGAATACCTGTGGGATTTCTGATATATCTAGTCATGATTAGTCTAGGCACAATGAAGAAGAACTCCTCATACAGCCCATCCACGTTATTGGTTTCACCTAGACGACTAAGCAAGTCATTCACCAGCCTTCTAACTCAGCCCTCAAAGTAGCACCCAAAGAACAGACTTCAAGGAGAGGCAGCTCTCTCCAGCACAGAGATGCCCGTGGCCTCACACACAGTGGCAGACAGCTTGAATCCCAGAGACTCCAAACCTAGGACAAAGCAGCCAAAGGGAGGAGACAGGAAATATGCTTCTCCTAACACACTCAAATGGGGAACTTGATTGCATGATTTTCCTGTGTGGTAGGGAACTAGGTTGAATATATTCTTGAAGCAGCTTCAGTGTTCCTGTATACAAGATAAGATTTTAGGGGAACTCAATCAGCAACGGAAAATGGAAATGTTCCTTCCTCTGGCCAAACACACAAAAAGCATTGGGCCTGATTTTCCACTGGTGACATTCACTTAAGATCACTGTAACCCTACCAACATCAGCAGTTACTTCCAATACACTTAAATAAGAAGAAAATCTGATTTCCGGTTTGGCTTAGAGAAAAAGACATCGTGTTTGAAGTAAACAAGCGTAAGTAACCTACTACCAACTGCTGGTAGAGACAATTTCACTTTGGTGAACATATTCCTTCAAGTTATTTCTATGATCTAGAAAAGCAGGAATTACTGGAGTCATCTCTTTAAAAATTACATCAGTTAATCACTCCTGTATTACAGTGTTTCAATCCAAATAGTCTTTTTGGCACAGCACTTCTCTTAAGTCATGGAGGGATACTCCAGAGAGAGCAGACAGGAATCGATCAGAGATACTCACTTAATCTCTATTACCAAGAAAAGTGAAGGGTTCAATCTTCTGTGTAGTATAAAACCTCATGTACCACAGGAACAGAAGCCTAAAGGCCACAAAGTACTTTCACTTTGTATGTGCATCTTCCAGTGATGTCAGCTGAATGCAAGCTTCTCCTTTTCAGCCAGTACAACTTTTTTCCAGAAAGTATTTTCACAAATGCTCCACTGACTCTGGACTTACATTTACGTCCCAACAAAATTTGGTGTCTCTCCAGATCACCTGCAGAATCAACCGTCAGTTTTACAGACAGAAAAAAAAAAAGAAAAAAGGGGAAAAAAAAGTGTAAATAAAATTTATTTCATCAAATTCTGCAGGTTCTTCGAAAGGTGAAAGCATTTTTAAATACTGACCTTAGGAAATATGTTCTCTGCTCACACAAGCTTGAATAGGATGAACACGTTTCTATGCTTTAGGATAGCTGATAACTTGTGGTAAGGTTAACAGTTGAAGAATTTGAGAACATGAAGGTGGCTTAGGCTAATAGGTATCATTTCACCACAGGACATGAGAGCAGAGTTCCTCCAGTTGGTTCCTGAAGTTCAGCTGAGGAGGGACAGAGTGCTAAGCTACTAAAACGTGATTGACCACAATTGTCTTTTAAACTCTTGCATGTAGACTGCCCTTGTTCCAAAGGTGCAATACTGCAAGAAATGCACAGCATACAGCAGAACAGAAGAACGGCCATTTTCAACTTGTGCTTCTCATGAAGCTTTCAAATTCTGCACACAGATTCAGCCCATTTTATCTTTTTGGTTACATTACAATATCTTTATACTAAAACAACCAAATTCTTGTTATCAAGCCCTTTTTTTCCACTGTAATCATATGTCACCACTGAAGTGAAATAGATTCACACAGGAAGATTGTGATGACCTAATTGAAGTAAATGATAATTAATCAACTGTTTTTGTACACGAAATAAAAAACTGCCATTACAAAGCAGTTAATGAACTGTTTCTGCCTTCAGTTACGTTATAGATTGGCCTCTTGGATCCCAGGACTGATCATCACCTTCGCTCTCTCTGTCATAGCCAAATACAGCTCAGTCAAACCAGAACATCTGTGCTAACAGTTTCTATTTCTAACAATTAAGTAATGATTTGCCTTTTAGAAGTCACTTAGGAGTCACACAATTACTTGCACATACAGCCACTTCATCCCTGAACTCCTGCTTTCATTCCCAAATACAAAAATGTATTAGAGTTGACCAAATCTGCTCCCATCTGCCCTAGTGCTACATCATATCACTTCCACCAAGAGCAACAAGTTGTAGCACACACAGGACAGCAGACTCGGTCAGGATACCTTTTCACTGAGCTAACTGCCATTAGCAGTGACTTGTCCTGTCTGCACATGGGTGGACTGCAGGGTTTCTGTTCTGCAGCACACACTGCTCCTTCCTCACGGCCCTCTGACTCCTGGGGAGCTGCACGTGTCCCTCCAAGGTCTTGTTTCACAGACAGACTACAGCAGGCTGTTTATTCCCCTCAATTCATTTGATTTACAAGAATTAAATCGTGCTGAGTAACACTGAACAAAAGACAAAATTGTTTCTGCAGTGTATTTACACACAATAAAATGAACGAATACAGCAAACAAACTGTACACAACGTGCCCTATTATTAACTGAAACCAGAAGAAATACTCTTCAGTACTTCCAGTGCTTATAAACATATGCTTCTGTCCTGAGTAACCCAGAGCTTCCCGCAATTACTTAGCCCTCAAAGCTCTGAGCCATGTTTTCTCCACTCCATGCACTCACAGGGGCTCACAGAAGGTTACATATAATTGGTCCCCAGCCCTGCTCCTTCCGAGCCCTTAGTGCTGAAGCCAGGCTTGTCTCCATCACCAGATTGCTCTGCTTAATTCTCCTGAGCTCCCTTCACCTACTGCACACCACGGTCACTGCCACACTGCCAGGCATGGTGCAGTGCAGGGCCCAGCAGTAAAGGACAGGCATTTCAGTGTCAGAGCACACCAGAACACTGCACCAAGCAGCACTGTGCTGTCAGTGAGAGGGCAACTACAGCGTGCACAAGGGCATGCACAGCAACAGTCTGACAACAGAAACCCTAATAGCACTGCCCTTGTGTGCTCACGACAGCTGGGCTAGGAGCCGTTGTTCTGCTCCTTTACAGGTATAATGTTACAGCTTCATACCCACTACTTTGTGCTTTTATTTCTTTTTGGTACCACAACAAAGCAATTCCCAGGTATAAAAAATGAGACTGAGCAAGACTGGGGTGAGATATGCCAAGAGATATGTCAAGAGGTGCAGCTCTCAGTGCCTAAGCAGTGCTGGCCAAACAAGCTGACATTCCTCCCAGCACGCAGCCTGACCTCAGCTGAGATTCACACAGCACCCCATGCAGGAGCACCCGGCAGGACTGCGTGTCCTTCTGCAGATGCATGTTTTCTGTCACCCTCCATAACATCAACAACCACACAGCCCAAGAAGCAAAACTCCCCAAACGCTTCCCCTTGTATAAAAGGAAATGTAATTTATTGCACAGGAAATCACCCCATCTTGGCTACTTGACATGGCTACCCATGTAAAAAAAAAAACAACAACAACCAAGAGCCCTCTTATGCCACCCCTCCACTGAATGATAATTTAATTGAGGAGAGAAACTTGACAAGTCACAGCACATAATTCTGATACAAATTAATTTGTCTTATTTTGCCCCTACCAGAATTCACAGAAGTGGAAGACTGTCATTGTTTTCAAGTAGGAGATGTTGGACTGAGTTTTAACTCTCTGATGAGCCTGGAAAAGAAGGTAAAGGGCCAGCTTCTCTACGCAGGAACCTGAAGAAGCTCAGCTGAAGTAAGAAGAGACAAGATGAGAACCAAGAGACTGACAATTGTATGTATAGCCAGACTGGTACACAAAGCAACTGGCTGCATAAATGGAAAATTAGTGTCTCAGTAAAGCAGCAGTATGTATATATGTTGAGTATGCTCAACACTGCAATTCTCCAACAAAGCTAGGGCACAAGCACATCAAACTTACAAAAACGGCTCCTAACAGCTTGGGCAAGACAGCCATCAGACTGCTTGGGCAGCCTCACTTGTGCCTGCTTGTGTAATGAATCAGTGGCTTACTCTGTTACACACGATTTCCCTACAATGTAGTAAGTGGGTAGCTTCAAATCTTTCTGTTCTGTCTCAGACCCCCATACACTGACATGATGTACACATACTCTGCATATTTTATCTAGCACTTATACACAAAAATAAGAAACTGTGCTGCAGTATTCATATTATATATCTATATGCACATACAAACAGATGCAGGTGACCTTTTACACACATAAACGGAGATTTTTAATAAATTCTCAAATATTTCTCACCATTAATGGAATCCCTTCGCAGTGTTGCTTTTCTGCCCCCACACAAGAGCAGCAGGGTAGAAGATATTCTCTGTGCTGAGCCCCCCCTGTTGCATCAGGAGAAGGCAAATCCAAAAAGTCACATGAATGAGGCCCTTATTCCCCCTGTGCACCAGGAAGGACTCACCCTAACACTCTACTATAGGGCTAAAGCTTTCAGCTTTAACTCAGAAGCCCCAAGAAATATAGCCTATTGCAGAAAGACAGCAAAAGAGATCAAGGGCATCCTCATAGATTTTGATAGGTGAAAGAAGTGCACAAAGTCACTCAAGTGTTCTGTGGACTTATGGTTCTGTTTGTATCTTCATAAAGCATCATAAATTTTAGTGTACACATAAAAAACCAAATACAGATACCACAATGCCTCAAGTTTCATGCAAACAGCTCTCTGTAAGCAATGGCAGCCCCTCCTAAGATGGGCATTGCATACGCAGCACTCTTTGCAGGAGTGGGCCTGTAAAGTACGTACCTAAATGCTGGTAAAATGTGTTTACATAATCTGTAAATAGATAAAGAAAAGTGCATTCACACCAGCTACTGGGGAATGAAAACAAATCATTTTTCTACTGCTAGAAGTACTGAATCACCTACCATCTGGTTTGGGAGAAAAAGGACTCACTCTAATTCAGCTGTGAAGAAAATCCTGTCTAAAAAAAGTAATCACATGCTAACTCCCCCTACGTTCAATTTCTAGTCATTTTAACATGGAGACATGACAGAGTATTGTTTTCCTGGAGAAGAAAGAAGGAGAAAAAAGAATAGTAAGAAAGATGTGAAGTTGTTAGGCCCTGATCCTGCAAACTCCAAGTCCTTAGTTTTGGGAAATAGTGGAAGCTATTTCTCAGAAAAAGCTGAGTCTATGTATCAGTTTCTGCTGGAAGGCATCCTAATTTCCTAGGAAAAATCTGACACACACTTGCAGGCATGCTGTGAAATACTAAAGTAAAATCTAGATACTAAATATCTGAACTAATTTCCCTTTATACACTGTCAACATTTGTTTTTTCCTCAGTCATACAAGATAGATACAAATGTGTGCAGGGTAGCACGGGGCAGCAGCGGTGTGTTACTGACAAGTGTATTACTGCAACTGCAGAAGAGCATATGGGCACATACGTGCTCCAAGTACTACTTTGTCTTCCGAGTAGTCAAGTCCTGGCTGAGGACCACAAGTCCGAGAGAGATCAGTGCAGCTGTGTGGGTGGCTTTAAGAGCCCCGTGGGGCCCGGCCGTTTGCCTCTGCCTGCCTCAGTCCTCCTCTCCTTTATTCAAACACTTGCACAGAACTTCCTGCCTCCATCCCGAGGTCTTGAGGAGTTAAATACGGACTCTTTATCTACAGGACAAAGACAGATTTCACTGGAAAACTGACTGATTAACCTAAATGCTACAAACATCTGAAAATATTGAAAGAAATTTCCCCACCCCACTAAATATTTACCCAGTAACCTTTACCGCTCACCTCTTTTCCTTCCACTAAAGCCATTTGTGAAAAAATATCTATTAGTTATTTAAAACAGAAGAAATATTCTCTGGCTATTCCTCAAATACAACTTTTTCTTTCCTTCTTAAATTTAGCACTATTGATTGACGCTGTAGAGATCTTCACATGGACAGATTTGATCTCAAAATTTAATGAGAAACAACAAAAGATCTCTCTCTGAAAAGAGACTTTTAAAACAATGTGTTACAGCCCAGATGTACACCCAAGGGCGATCAAGTTACTGCGGCTTCATACGTTACTGCTTATCACCTGCATGACGACCATACAGTCCTCACTCATGATTGTGAAACAGAAGGGCTTAGCTTAAAGATAGTCTATGCTTAAGCTTTGTGGTGGGGAGGGAAGGCTGTGGGTGAGCACCAAGCAGGTTACAGGGACTCAGCTGCAGAGCAGTAACTCTTTAAGCTACAGATGTAGGATTACTTAAGGCCTTGATAGTAACCCTGGGGAAAGCTGACTTGTGACCACAATCTCACAAGCACAAGCAGTGTGTAGCACAAGCAGTGGTAGAGCCACACTTAACACCCTCTGGGACCCCAGAGCTGGTAAATTATCTACTTCCAGCTCATAGACTAAAACAGCACAGAATCACACCCTACACTAATACTAAAGCACTCAAATAATGCATATTATCTTAACGCAGGCAAAAGTAAACATGGTGCTGTAGTGATACTGGGAGGAACAGACATGCACTGAAACACAAGGCTTTCCTTGCAAAGTAACTTTCCCCACCACTGCCAGATGACGAGGCCTCTGCAGTCTCTGCACGCAGAGTGGGCCTTTCCCCTGGGTCACATGAACACAGCCTTCTCTTACCATTTGAAAGTCAGCTGCTGAGGGGAGGGCTAAAGGCCAAGAGAACTGCTTCCAAACAGAGATGACCTTGCAAGCTCTCTCCCACCCTCCGCTCTTTCACTGTGTAACCGAAACAGGACCCTTGGGATTCTCCTAAAAAGTCACAGGGAGAGAAAAAAACTAAGTGGAGTACTGATGTAACAGCGGCTGGGGGGGCCTCAAGGATCTGGCAGCCAGTAGAAAGAACTGAGTGGACAGGGATGTGGTTTCAAAAATGGCAGAGAGGGCCCTGCTGCAGCAGGCGGGTGTCACGCTGTGCCCCCATCTGCCACAACAGAGCGTGTGCCGACGCTCCACTTTGCTGCAGCGTTTCACCCACGCTGCACGGCCCCAGCTCGAAAGCAGGACCTTCCACACAGGAGATAACCCCCACGGGCTAGGAAAGCATCAGGACCACAGCCAAGTATGGCTTTCGTTCTGTATCAAATACCACAGGAAGCAGATTTCAACTTTCCCAACAGGTTTTGAACAGCACTTAAATTAACAGTAAATCGTATCAATAAGATGATACATAACTCAAGCATTTTGCTGCTTTGGGATGCGTTTGTGTAAAAATAATACTGAAATTATTTTAATACAATTCATATATAAAGATATGCAATGAAGAAATCACAAGTTGCTTTAAGTAATGCAACATTTTTAACTGTCTCTTCTGCCTGTTTCTGTCAGTTGAAAGATGAAAAGCGATAGTCCAAATCACAGCATTCTGTACATTTAAAGTTTAACCAATATAATTAGCAACTCCCATTTGCTTCTAATTACATTCTTCTGAAAACAGTACCCGTGCATCTTCTGTTGATACTTTGTTTTGAAAGTTATGCCCATAATAAGAATGACAATTCTGGACTCAGAATTACACTTGCAAATTGAGCTGTGGGCTTCTTTAATCCAAATAACCATCACAGGAATCTTCTACCTTCCTGCCTGTATCTGCACACTCAGTGTTATGGACACCTCAACAAAATTCTTTGCACTTATTCTAAATTTTAGACTTATAGGTCAGATTTGTCCCAAGTTATGCAGTCAGATAATCTTTTGAAAACACTAAATATATGTGACAAACAGAGATAACTCCCCACAGCCACTAGCAGATCTCTCCCTCTTCCCTTGTCTCTTTGAATTGCCAGGAGTGCACACAGCTGGTGGAAGTACCCCGCAGCTCCACTGCTGCAGGAGGGCAGAGTGCCACTACAGAAGTGGCTCTGGGCAGAGATATCTTCCTGCAAATGACACATCAGCAAGGGAGCACATGAAGGGAAAGCAGTTTCTAACCACACCTGTAAGCGTCTCCTTCTTCCTAGGCAGGATTGGTCCTAGACAGTCAGAGAGTTCAGAAGAAATGAGGACACAGCTTCATACTTTCAGTCATCACAATCTAAGCTAGATGCAACCAGGGGCATCAGCACGGATCTGACTGGGACCAGCAGAAACCATGAAATCAGAGGAGCTCTGCTCAGATTCATACACAAGGAGCAGCATGCTGCACAGCCTTTCCTACTCAGAGTCACTCCAACAGCTCCAAGACGTTCAGTAGCAACTTGTCAATAAAATCCATTAACGATGTATTTTATACAGAAATAGCATATTTAACTGACAGGCTACAACAAAAGAAGCATTACAGCAAGGTGTGAACTGCATGTTTAATAGAATAAACAAAATACAGGATAGGTGTCAGTAAAGAAGTGGTAAAAGTGAGTGAGATTCTAACGTTACAAAGATGTGTTTAAAGTTTGGTGTCTACATGAACCTAATTCCCCTCCTGATTTCAGTACAGTTACATCGAGCACTCCTTTGTGCTTCTACTGATTTACAAATTCTCTGATGAATAACTGATAACTAACTTTCTTTTACGTAAGCCATTATTACTGGAGAAACAGCAAATATTACAGACATGTTTGCCTTCCCTCTTTCCAGTCTTGTTCTCATCATAATCATATCTGCCTGATATTTGTATTTCTCTCTGATTGGTGGTAGCTTTATAAAATAAACAAACAATTAAACCCTTGCATAACGAGTGGCATGAACAGTGCGAAAATTTCTTAGACACAGTCTTACTTTTTGTCCTCTGTGAATACACCTCTGCAGTAACTGGCAGCATTATGACAGAGGATGGTTTCTGTACTGCCTCACCGAGTTCTACACCTCGTGAAATATTCCAGCACCGTGACAGAACGTGCTAACAGCCAACCACTGACCTTCTAGGTAGGCGCTTGTCATTATTCTCCGTTTGAGACTCTTGGTTTACCAGTGATTGCAGGTAATTCTAACTTCTCAAACAAAATCAAGTGGACCTGGGAAGCAGCTCCTAGAAGAAAGTGAAAATGAGTAGGGGATACTTCACAAATTAGGGGGGAAATTATATACATAACAGTAACTGAGAAGCAAAAAGCTAAAAAACTGCTAGTTTCACAGGAGAATTGAGGTAGCAGGGACAGAAGCTTAGAAGTGGTGGAGTGGGGGTGGAAAGAAAATAGATGTAACAGTTCTGAATACATTCTCCATGTGAGGAAAAAACCAACAAACACAGCAGGAGGCCAAAACTGTAACCTGAGCCTGACCTCACTCTGGCTGGTTTTATCATAAAACCACTACACTGAACTTTGGTCATTGCATCACTGATACAAAGTAGTCTCAAAGCCCAGCCAAGCAACTATACTGTGGTTGGTTTTTTCCTTCCCATGCATTCAAGATGGTAGATGTTAGCTAAGAACATTATCTTTTGAATAATAATAATATCAGTACATTCGCTAGTCGGCTGGACAACTTGCTATTCTGCGTTGGTTGTTTTGCACGTTTTTGTTTTTTTTTTCTTGTATATCACTGCACTGAAAAATGTGGGTGTGATGTAACATTTAGCTGGAACGTTAAGTGCCAAAGACATATTTTTGTCCACATCAAACCAATGCAGCAGTTAAAAACATTGCGGATTGTAGGTTATGCAAAACATAAAGCTTGTCACCAACGTAACATGGCACCAGGAACGTTTGCGTGAAGATATTCCTAAGATCTTTTAAAATCTTACTAAACATCCTTGCACAAAGGTGATTCATGGTTTACAGAGTGATAAGCACAAAGGGTCCAGTAACTCACCTTATATCACCCAGCAAGTCAAGATCAAGCAGAGATGCAGAGCTCGAACTCCTGGTTTTCCATGCTGACTGTCCTTGCAACAGCATGTTAGGCAAGCGCACAAAGTCCTACCACTACCAAGCATTTCTGCTTCCACAAAACAGTTTATTTTTGTGCTGCACAGGAAAAGAATCAGTGTTGGAAAGTAACCATTTTAGCAATCACTTCCAAGCAAAAAACGTAATTACTGAGTAAGAACACAAATAGATGCCTAAGCCAATGCTGAGATGATAAACGATTATCACCAATAACAATAACTGCCCAAAATTCCAGCCCGTACCTCCATGATTAAACTGACAGACCCCGCACAGGGGGCTGAACAGAAAAGCAGACTAAATACTGAGACTTGGCAAACCTCTGGGTGTCTGTCAGTAGCCTACGTCTCAGCCAGCACAGCAGTGGGGAGGCTGTAACCATCCCCAGTAGTTCCCTCCAATACCCAGGGCCATGGGCTACTAAAGGCTGACTGCTGCTCACCCCAAAGCACAGATCTCTGCGCCCTTGTCCCAGGTGTCCTGCCAGGTGCAGAAACACTGGCACTGCAGAGAGAAATGCTTTTGAAGTACCCTGAAGTTTTGAAGTGTCAGAACAGGCTGAGAGCCACACTGCCAATGGATTCAGATGGAACTCAAAACAGGCAACTCGACTGAGCACTGTGAGGAGAATCAATTACACCGCAACCTAAATTTGCGTTCTGTGCATCGCTTATGTATAAAAAGTGGGAAATAGGTTTGGGAAGAGGGTTCCAAATCACTAATCCTTGTCAGCAGTGCCAGCATTCCAGCCTGCCATATCTGCACTTCTGATTCACACGTATGAATGAGGTGTGTAATACCGCAAGGCCACATGCATCTTTCTTAAGTGCAATCACATCTGAAGAATGCAGCTTGTCTGTAATCGGGAAAACGCACCTGTTTGTATCGCTTTTAAATGAAGTTACCGAGCTCGGTGGCCGCAGCCCCCGGAGCCCTACCCAGCTGCCCGTCAGAACCGTTACGGGCTGTGCCCCGGCATAGCAGCAGCCGGGCGCCTGACGCCCGCTCAAAGAACCGGACTCGAGGTGGCAAGAGTCTGTTCGCTCCAGCGATCAGAGCGCGGTTTTCTAAGTTTGAAACCGCTCCGACTGGCCGCCTTCGCGCTGCCGGGAGCCGCGGCGCACGGAGCTCCCGCAGAGATCGGGGCCGCCCCTCAGCGCCCCGCGCACCCCCGCCCCAAGATGGCGGCCGCCCCTCACACCGCCTCCCGACCCCGCGGCCCCTCGCGCGCCGCCGGCGGAGCGCGGCCTCGGGCGGAGCCGCCCCCTCGCGCCGGCGCCGCCGGGAGCCGTAGTCCTCCTCCCAGATCCGCCGCCCGCCGCCCCGTGCCCTCGCCGCCGCCGTGCCGGGACCACCCCCGAGCCGTCCGACGGCCGGCGGGCAGGAGCGCCGTGCGGCGCGGGAGCGGCGGAAGCGAAGGGCGGCGGACCGCGGACCGCGGGCGGAGGACTACGGGCCCCGTGGTGCACGGCGGCGCGGGCGCGCCTGCGCGTCGGGGCGGCCGCGGGAGGAAGCGGCGGGAGGAAGCGACGGGAGCGCCTGGCGCGGGCGGGCGCGCGGGGCCGGGCCGGGCCGGAGCGGGCCGGGAGCCGCCATGCCCCGGGACAACATGGCCTCCCTGATCCAGCGGGTGGCGCGGCAGGCGCGCATCACCTTCCGCAGCCCCGCGGGGCCGGCCTTCGGGGAGAACCTGCACCGGCTGCAGCAGCTGCTGGACGAGGTGCGCGCCGAGGACCTGCACTTGGCGCCGCAGGGGCCGGCTCCGGCGGCGGCGGGGTGCCCGCGGGCCGGCGCCGTGCCGCCCGTCAGCTATATGCACATCTGCGAGACCGAGAGCTTCAGCATGGGCGTGTTCCTGCTGCGCGGCGGCGCCTGCATCCCGCTGCACGACCACCCGGGGATGAACGGCATGCTGAAGGTGCTGTACGGCACTCTGCGCATCGCCTGCATGGACGCGCTGCCCGCCGCCGCCGCCCCGCCGCCGCCGCCCGCCCCGGGGCCGTGCCTGCGCGCCCTGCTGCGCTCCCGGCAGCACTACACGCCCGCCTCGCCGCCCTGCCTGCTCTCGCCGCACAGCGACAACCTGCACCAGATCGACGCCGTGGACGGCCCCGCCGCCTTCCTCGACATCCTGGCGCCGCCCTACGACCCCGAGCACGGCCGGGACTGCCACTACTACCGCCTGCTGGAGGGGCCGCCGGCCGGCGCCGAGCCCGCGCTACCCAGGGAGGTGTGGCTGCTGGAGACCGCGCCGGCCGCCGACTTCTGGTGCGGGGGAGAGCCGTACCCGGGGCCCCGCGTCTGCCCCTGAGGCGGCGCCCGCCGCGCGTCGGCCCTCGGGACCGGACGGAACGCTCCGGAGCGCCCGGCCGCGAGGGGAGGCGGGCGTCGGCGCGGGGAGCCCCGCCCGGCTCGTCCCGTCTGACCGCTCGAGGACGGCGCCCCGGGCCGCGGTTCGGCCCTCCGCTCGGATCGCGCCGCTCCCGCCCGGGGAAAGGCCGCCGGCACGGGCTGCTCGCAGGGCCGCGCGCCGAGGGCCGCTCGGGACAATAAAGTGACGATGTATTTATTTCTTGTGGCTGACGTGCGATGAAGGAGGAGTGGCGCGGTCCGGTTCTACTCGACTGAGCGTTCGGAAGAAAACCCAGCGCTCTGCGTGCGTCGCCGAGCTTCGGTCAAAGGGGGGGTCGGGCTCCAGCAGAGCGAATGCAATAAGAACCCTCCCGGAGCCGTCACCCCCACCCCCTCGCTGCTGGGAGCGCCGCACCGCCTTCCCGGCGGCTCCGGGCCGGGCTCCGCTAAGAGATGTACCGAACTGGCAAAATCCCACCCCCGGGGCAACTCTTGGTGCGGGCAGCGCTCCATGGATACACAGTGGTGTGCGTGGGGCGGGAGTGAAATGAGTTCCCCTCCTGAGGGACGGTGTCGGGTCCTGAATTACCATTTAACAGTTCTTCACTGCGTTCCGTATAAGATCCGGCTATTAGAACTGAAGTTATAGAGCATTCCTATGCATGTTCCCTCAGCCGGGAGGAGACTCACAGCTGCTAATTAACTGTGCTTGGGAGTTCTCATATAGCAGTGGCCGAGGGGAGTGGAAGCTGTGGGCATCTTTAGAGAAGACTCTATGTCTTCCCATGCTGTCCCATGGATGCTGCTGTACAACACTACTCACTTGCCTGTAACCTATAGATATGTATATCCATCTGTACACACACCCTAGGTTCAGATAGGATTTGACCCGATAACTCTTCTCTAAAAGCGGTCTGTGTTTTTATATGGACAGGTGAACACTGAGCTTTCGAAGCCTTGTGGTTTCCCTCTTTATACTATTTATAAAGATTACTTTTTTGTAAGGCTTTTAAATAAACATAGTGTAGAAGAGACGCAGTGCATTTTGCCTTGCTGTGCTGTAAGCAGCCTTGAGATACAGCATGCCCTCAGCAGGGGATGTGATCTTTCTAACGGGAGAAACTTTTCTAGGGGTGATGTACCTGTTTGTGCTGCAGGGAATGGCCCGGTGCCTCTGATGGCAGAGCACGCCGTGCCACGGGCTCCAGCCTGGGTCACCGTGTGGGAATTTGAACACAAACCCACTTCCTAAGGGATGTTACCAGCCTGCTCCAGAAACTGTCCCACAACCAGCCTTTGTGTTTCTTTGTGTATTTATAAAAGCAGACTTGTTTTTCCTGTACGGTTGCTTGGACGGGTGAATTTTTAAGTGATTCTGATACAGCATCACTTTTTTAATTGGGCAGGAAGGGCTGTGGAAGAATGAATGTAAAACACCATCAGCGTTATGCATACACATATTAATGCTTTTGCAAGGAAAAATTGGTGGAAATTATTTTGCTCAATTTCCATTTATTCTTACAGCACTGTGGAGCGTCTGATGTTTCTGCAGTGGGCTTACCTGTTTTTCCTGGAATTCCCCTGCAGCTTAGCATTAGTTAATGTGCAACAATTCTCTATCAAGCGTAGTCATTAACTGTAATGCAGTGCCTCGGAATGGCACAGCCTGTGTTTCTCACTCGCTCCGGCACTAATGAAGACTGTCATCCTTTTCCAGAAGCCCACAAACAGCGTGCTGCATGCAAACAGCAGTACTGGAAAAACAAACTGCAACAAAGAGCATTTTGGTTCTGTATCTCATCTCTATCCTCCCCTTAGGTCTCTCTTGTTGCTTTTTATTTTTTCTCCATGCTTAAGACCTAGTCAAGACATGTAATGGGATAGGATTTTAATGCACCTTTTCCACAGAGGACAGTGTGGTCCCTTACCCTGTAGAGTGCTGTTAACAATTGTGGCAAAACTTTTTTGTTTTTTTAAATAACGGTGTTAGCATCAAAGTATTAAAGTCACTGTGTCAGGAAAAAGAGAACCTGAGATGCGTTAAAGAAAAGCCTCTTCTTGCTTATTCAATGATTGAAACTTAACTGCACGTGTTCTGGATTTCTGTAAGCAGAAGGTTTGAGTCTAATACAGTTCCTTCTCTCTGCAGTCTGTTTATTGTGTTTTCACAACAGGAAAATCACTGTTATTGCTGAGTTACAGAATAAATACAGGATATCTCACCACTGACCAGTCATTACTTTTCTCTGCAAGTGTGACAGCTTTGAACAAGAGCAGTAATGCAAGTTTCTTTTGCCTGGCAGCCCAAGTGGTGCATTTGGCCCTTCAGACACATCCAGCACGTGTGGTACTGCAGCTTGTGAAGCTAGTTGTTACTGTAAAGCAAAGGCACAGGTTTAAGAGTGCTGATACTATTACACAGTGTAAAGTTTCTCACAGCTCTACGCTAGGTACTGGCAGTGTCCTCAATCCAGCTCACTTACAATTTCTGTGTTGACTTCTGCTCTTTGCTAGCATCTCAATCTTGCGGCAGGGCTGCTCTCAGTAGTTTAGCAGCCGCAGGCAGAGCCTTGGATCGTGCACTTGGGTAGCTGAGAACCTGAGCTGGCCCACGGTGCTCTGGCTGTGACCAAGCCATGGTTATCCAAAGCTGTAGCAGTGCCTCGGGAAGCCCAGTGTTGCCCATCTGCCTTCCTGCGCTGTAGCCCGGTGTTGCTGACCGAGGACACCAACGACTGTGAGGTTGTGCTCCACGTCTGAGACTTGCCCATGTGTCTCCCCTGGGAACATGTGGGACTAGGTGGCAAAGCTGCCCATGCTGAGATGAGGGGAGGCTAAAGCTTATGAGAGCTGTGTGGGGAAGGTGGCAGGGTGCTGAAAAGCTCCTCAGCTTCTTTGTGCCCAGTTTTGGAGACCTGTTTCATTTCCAGCTCCGAAGAGCAGCTGCTCTGAGAGCCAGCACCCTGGCAGCAGGGAAGACAGCAGGAAGTTTCAGTGCAGAAGGAAGGCAGCGGGCTGCCGGTGGCTTCAGTCAGAACAGCCGTGCCAGGGCTGTGCCAGGGCTCATCGCAGCGCTGGGCTGCTTGCAGCTGTCCCGGGCTCCACAGCACAACCACGCACCACCACCAGCCCCCGCCAGGTCAGCATCCTCAAAAATAACTTACGGAAGGTTAAAAAAAAAAGAAAGAAAGAAAGAAAGAAAGAAAACAAGAAAAGAAAGAAAAGAAAGAAAAGAAAGAAAAGAAAGAAAAGAAAGAAAAGAAAGAAAAGAAAGAAAGAAAGAAAGAAAGAAAGAAAGAAAGAAAGAAAGAAAGAAAGAAAGAAAGAAAGAAAGAAAGAAAGAAAGTAAGAAAGAAAGAAAGAAAGAAAGAAAGAAAGAAAGAAAGAAGAGGAAGGAAAGAAAAAAAGAAAAATAAAAAAAAAAAAAAGGAAAAAAAAGCGGTGTCGCGGCCAGGCCGATGTGCAGGGGAAAGCCCGGTTCGGGCGGGGGGCGGCCTGTGCAGCCCCGGACTCGCTGTGCCGGAGCCCACTCGGGGCAGCCGCCCCGGGCCGCGGAACACCGCGCTGAGTCACACCGCCCGCCCGCTCCCACCGCCGCCGGCGCGGCTCACGCCTCCGACGGGAATCCCCGCGGCCGGCAGCGCGGCTCGGCACGGCGGGGCCGGGGCCGGTGGGGAGCCCCCCTCCCCCGGCAGGCACCAACGGAAATAACGGTGTCAGCGTGGCATAATTAAGAGATTTATTCGTCGTCGCTTATAAACGCCGTGAGCGCCGACCCTGCCGTCGGAGGGCTATGTACAGAGTGGCGGGAGGGAGCCCCGTCCCGCAGCTGCCGCCCGCGGCCGCACACGGCCGTGCCGCCGCCCGCGCCCCGCGGCGCAGATCGGGCCGGGCCCGCCGGGTGCGCTCGTCCCGCCCGGGCCCTCCCCCCCCCCCCCCGCAGACGCAACACTCTTCGGTCACCGAAAAGACAAAAAAAAATAACAACAACCCCAACCAGTGCGTACAAAAATATAGTCTCTAAAAAAAAAAAAAATCCCAATATTAATAGGCAGAAATGTACAGCCATACTACAACCAGGGAGGGAAGGCAAACTTTCCGGTCTCGGCGTCGCCGCTGTCGTCGGAGCGGATCGGTAAGGCACCCCCCACATGCAGCCGGGTACGGGCTCACACCACACAAGGCACCAAGGACACCTCACCACGACGGCACCGCATGCATCCGTCCTTCCGCCGCAGCCCCTATGTACAGCCGTCGGCCCCGCCCGGCCCGGCACCCCGCGCCCCCAGGGTTCCGCGCCGCCCCCGCGCCCCGCGCCCGACTCAGGGCGTCCGCGTCCGCGCCGCGCAGGGGCCCAGGGCGGCCCCGCTGCCGCCGGCTCCGGGCTGCGGGGCGGCGGCGGCCCCCGCGCCCTTGCGCTCCTTCTGGCGCAGGTGGATCTTGGTGTGCCGCTTCCTCTCGTCGGAGCGGGCGAACTTCCTCCCGCAGAAGTCGCAAGCGAAGGGCTTCTCGCCGGTGTGCGTGCGGATGTGAGTGGTGAGGTGGTCGCTGCGGCTGAAGTTGCGCATGCAGATGCGGCACTGGAAGGGCTTGTGGCCCGTGTGGATGCGGATGTGCCGTGTGAGCTCGTCGGAGCGCGAGAAGCGGCGGTCGCAGCCCTCGGCGGGGCAGGGGTAGGGCCGCTCGTGCACCGGCGTCTTGCTGGGCCGGTTGGGGTACTTGCGGGGCCGCAGGATGGGCCGCAGCGGCAGGTGGTGCGGGCTGTAGGCGCCCGCGGGCAGCCGCGCGCCCTCCCCAGCGCCGCTGCCGCCGCCGCCGCCGCCTCCGGGGGCAGAGCCGGGAGCGGCTCCCGCCGGGGCCGCCCCCATGGTGAAGTTGCGGATGGTGGAGAGCGGCGTGAGCGGCGGCGGGACACGGAGCGAGTCGAGGGGGCAGGGGAAGGGCTTGCGGTCGGGGCCGGCGTGCAGCTCCCGCTGGCACTGGGGCGGCGGGAAGAAGCCGCCGTACTCGGGGATGACGGTGAAGAGCCCGCCGTCGGCAGCCGCCGCCTTCGGGGAGGGGTAGGAGGGCGGCGGGGGGAAGGGCAGCGCCCCGCCGCCGGCGGCGGGCAGGAAGGCCGAGGAGGGGTCCTGCGGGTACAGCTCCCCGCAACCCGAGTAGGGCGGCGGCGGAGGCGAGTAGAGGTGCTCCAGCTCAGCCGGCGGGCCCTGCGCCATGCCGCAGCCCAGCGCCCCGGGCAGCGCGCCGGGGGAGGCGGCGGAGGCGGCGGTGGCCGAGGAGGAGGCGGAGGAGGCGGCGGAGGAGGCGGCGGAGGCGGCGGAGGCGGGCGCGCTGACCCCCTGCAGGATGCCCGCGCTCACGATGTTGATGATGCCCTCGGGGTAGCAGCCGGCGCCGGGGTACTGCGGGTCGATGGAGAACTTGCCCATGTAGGTGAAGGTCTGGTTGCGGGAGGTCGGGGCGCCGGGCGCGAAACCGCCGCCGTAGGGGAGCTCCAGGGCCCGCTTGTCGCCCATGTCCACGCCGAGCATGCCGTCTGGGGGCGAGGCGAGGCGCCGGTCAGCACCGCGAGCCTCCCCTGCCCCAGCGGCCGCTCGGGGGGCGCGGGGCCGCGGCGCGCACGTGTCGCGCCCCGGCCTCTCCCCCGAGCGGCGCCCCGAGGGACCCCAGCCGGGCGAGCCCCGGGGGACAGCCGCCCCCGCCCGCCCCCGCAGCCGCCCGCCGCCCCGGCCTCACCGCCCCGCACCTGCGCGACCGCGCGGCTCCGCTTACCTGCGGCCACGCCGCTCATCTGATCGAACGGCCCCGCGGGGTCGGCATTGGGGAAGATCGCGACCGAAGTCGGCAGCGCGGCGGAGATGTCGTCCGCGGGGTAGATGCCCTCGGTCAGCTGGTGCGGGAACCCGCCGAGCGGCACCGGGATCTTGTCCGCCGCCTTGGCGGTCATCATGGGGGCGGCGGGCGGCCCGGGGAGCCGCGCTCCCGGCCGGCGGCGGGCGCTCGGGGCGGGGACGGGGCTCTCCCCTGCCTCCCGCTACCGACGCGGGGGGATCGCGGGGAGCCGGCGCGGAGCGGGCATGTGCGGGCGGGCGGGCGGCCGCCCCGTCGCGGCGGTGCCCCGGGAGAGCCGCGCTCCCGCCGCAGCTCGCGCTGGAGGACAAGTCTGGCGGTAACTATTTATGGGGGCCCCCTGAATGCCCGAGACGTCACTGCCCATATAAGGACTGAGGAACGGGGCCCGGCGGTCACGTGGGCGCCCGCGTGCGGCCCCGCCGCCCCGCGCCCGCCCCGGCCCCCCGCGCCCCGCGCCCCGCGGAGGCGGCCCCGGCCCCGCGCGGCCCCCCGGGGGCCGCCGCCGCGCCGGCAGCGCCCCTCCGCCCGCCGCCGCCGAGGGGGTATTCCGGTGGCGGGGCCCTTGTCCTAAAAAGGCGAAGATCCGGCCCCGCCCCGCTGCCCTTTTTAGGGCTCGTTCCGGAAAAATTAAAGCTCGGAAAGCAGAGGAGGTCCCGGGGCGGCCCCGCCGGACCCCGCTCACTTTCTTAGCAGCCCGTGACCGCGGAGCGCCGGGTCGGGAGAGCGTCGCGCTCGCAAAGCCCCGCTTCTCTTTTTCGCTAGCTTGTTGTTTTGTTTTTTTTCTCTCTCAATTACGGATGGAAAGAGCCGCCGAGCAATGCGGGCGCGGCGCTGCTTTTTTGGAAAGTGTCTGATCTATAAATACCTCCGCGAACGCGGAGCCGCGCGGCGGCCGACGAGAGCTCCTCGGCGGGGCCGGAGCGGGCCGGGGGCGGCGAGGGCGCCGAGCTCCTCCCGGAGCCCCCTGCCCCGCCGGCGCCCGGCTCAGCGCCGCGCCGTGGAACACGAGCCAACTGCAGCGCGGCCCCGACGGCGGAGCGCACCGCACCTGCCCCGCCGCTGCCGACCCTTCGGCCCTGCGGCTGCCGGGCGCGGACAGGAGTTTCTGCCCGCTCTGCCCGCAGCTTCCCGGCGCTGCTCTCCTGCGCGCAGCTCCCCTCCCGCTCGGACCTCGCTCCTTCTCCTCTCTGTCCTGAGTCAGCCCATGGCGTTCAGCGCAGCCGCTGCCCCGTCGTCAGCGCCGTTTCTGCTCCCGTTTCTTATTTTCCTTGCACACCACCTCTTTCTGTACGACCTCTTCCATAAGAACGGGATCAAACCAAAGAGTGCTTAAATTCTTGCTTTTTTTTCTTGCTTTTTTTTTTTCCCCGAGTGCTAAAAATAACCTCCCCTGTGCCTCCCTTCCCAAGAGAAGCCAGTCTTTCATATGCTGTTCCCAAGCTCAGAGCTCGCAGCCCCTACATCTTCTTGCTGATGAGGGTGTCGGATGTAATTATTGTTGAAAGCCACATCCCATGTTACGTTCTTGTCTCTAATCTCATTACTTAGGAATATTTCATCTCCTGACTGTTTATTCCCGCTTTTAGGAAAACAACTCTCCTGTGTGATCTGTAGTGCGCAAGGCCCCTTTCCAGAGGCATGCAGGAATAACAGCCCAAGCAGCAGTAAGACACAGCCATGTACGAGATGCCACAAAAGCACACTCCTCCTCCGAAGCAACAAGCCAAAGCATACACTAAAAGGCTAAACAAATTTCCGCCTTGCATTTTTAACTGCAGATCACAATATCTGTTGGTTTGAGTCACTTACAGCACGTGCCCAGGTGCCTCTACGGAGCGCAGACTTACCTCTGTGGTGGTCCTAAGTGCTGTCATCTGCCTCACAGGCTCCGCTCCAGTCCTGCAGCACCTTGCGCCCAGCTGAGAAAGGCTGTCTCAATTGCTCAGTTTTTGTTTCAGTGCCTTTGGTGATGTTCCAGTTTCAGTGCTTCTCCAGTCACTGCAGAATGCAGGCGAGACAGGAGTGTAGCTAAAAAAGTCAAAGTTTCAGGGCATTTGTCATTCTTGCTAAGGAACTACAGGCATAAATCTAGATATTTTCCTTGATGGGTGATCTGGGAACCGCACACAGTAATTAGGAGATGTAGAGTTCTTTGGGGGTTTTTTTGGTGATTTTTTTTTTTTTTTTTTTTGGTATATGTTAATATACAACAATTTTGTTACCAGTTCTTTCTAGCGCTTAACATACAGCCAATACAGTTTGGCACGTGAAACTTAGCTGAAAGAAAGCTCGTGTTCCATTTCAGTAAGATTCTAGATTTTTTTTTTTTTTTCATTTAAAAAACACAATCTCAATTTAAAAGTTAAATTGTGACAGAGAGACAGAGAGAGAGAGACAGGTTCTGGGAAATTTGACTGAGAAGTAGGAGCAATTGTATTGTACCTTTCCATTACAGCTGAGCTATAATTGGCCTCATCGCTACTATGAAAGAACAAAATATTGGAATCTGTTGTGCAGCGGGACAAGTGACTTTACATTGATCTGAGAAACATGTAGCCCTACATACAGCATCCTCTGTACTGAAAAACAAGGTTGAGGTGTGAGATGCAGGTTTTAGCAATGCTAGACAGCATCTTCCTCTATTAGATCCTTTGTGCCCACTGATGACAGGCTGAGAAAGAAGAACCAAGGTTCTGCATCCTGCTTTAGCCTCCCTGTAGCTCAGCTCCACCTTTGGGCTAACATGGCAAACGTAACATTCTTCCACTGTGGCAAGGATTCCAAGACTGACATGAATAAGGAATACTGCTGTTAGTTGATGTTGGTGGGTCATTTTAAGAGCCTTCCTAAGGACGGGGTAAACTGTGTCTGATGTCCAGCCTTTACATGGACAACTGAGTCGCTCGTCTTCTCTCAATGGGAGCTTTGGGTCTGGAGACAGCAGGGTCTGGTGGTGCAAGGCAAGATGGAAACATAGCTAGTGCTTCAGGAAGATGTTGACAGATGAAACTCAAATGTTTCTGGTCCCTTTTCAGATATTTGTGCTGTAGTGCTCTGCATGTGTTTTGTGCCTTTGATCCTCATTTGGCTGATTATACTAGACTCCAGGGCTAGGCCGTCCAACTCGCACTGACGTCAATGAGCCTTACACGCATAAAATCCTACTGATTCCTGTGGTTCCTATGAGCCACGTGGTTTCATATGACGGACAGATTGTTGGTGTAAATTGCCAAAGCCCCACTTACACCAAGAGAGAAGCTGCACTTCAGTGGCCCCTTGTGCGTGCAAGTCTCTGGATTTTCCCTGGACCCTGTGGCTTCCAAAGGCAAAACTACCCAATTTGCAGCCCCCTCTTCTGAAGCCAGTCAAGGTATTTTCACTAATTGATTTCAGATCATTCAGCCATGAATCGGCAATGAACACAGAAACGCACACTGATTTTGTTTAGGAACCTTCCATTTTGGGATTCTCCAAAGGACAGAAGGTTTACTCTTACATGGAGTGGTCCTGCTTTCTCCCTGTACCTGCATGACATGTCTGACTGGATATAGCATTGACTAGAGTTCAGAGCTGAAGGGATGAACTTATTTTTCATTCCAAATTTCTTTGAAACTTTCCCCCTCCTCACCCCAGATTTTTTTGTACTTGCTCTTTCAACAAGGTGCTAGCTGATGTTGCACTGGGTGCAATTTCCTGCACTTCTCTACTGCAAGTACCCGAGACCTTGCTCTTGTTGCTGCACCTGAGCTTAAGAGTGGCTGAGGAAGAAAAGGCAGCTCATCATCTGCAGGAACTGGCAGCATCGTTTAACCAGTTTAACTTCACACAGTTTGTGTTGCTCCAGGGGGTTGCTATGCCTTTGTTGCAAAACTCATCTGACCTCGTGCGCCAACAACAGTGATACCAGTAGGTCTGCTTGGGAAACACACCCTGCCACTTCCACTGTGCACCTCGCTGCTTTAGGGGATGTCAGCATGGCCTCAGCTCAGCTGGGAGCTGGGTCTCGCTCCTCGATCAGAGGTGAGTGACCCTGTCCTCTGAAGACAGAGAGGGAAGTCTGTCCTAAGTTTGTGCTGGATTCAGGGTGGGGTTTGTGGGTGTATCTTTTGTTGTGGTGCAGGTTGTTTTTGGGTTTGTTTTGGTTGGTTGGTTGGTTGGTTGTGTTTTTTGTTGTTGTTTTGTTTTGTTTTTCTGTTTTGGTTTTGTTTGTTTTTAACATTTCACATAAAAGAGAAGTTCTTGTCTCTGAAGCCGTATTTCAGAGTTTCACAAATCTGCCCTCTTTCAATGAGTGTAGATGGTCTGGCATGTCCTCACAAGACGAAATACTTGTTTACTAATGCTGTATTTTGCCAGGGCTGTCTGCTGGATTCCCAGTCAAAAGCCACTTACCACAGGGCTGATACAGGCTCTCAGCCCATAGTGGCCGGTCACTGAAGCCCAGCACCCAGGCAGGGAAACCTGGGGTAAACGTGAGCCTACTGAAAGCAGCTAGCTGCCTGACTGCTGGTGCGCTGAGGGCAGGGGGTGGTTAGGAAGCAGAGGAGAAGGCATCCCAGTCTACCATTACTTACAGTACCTTAAAACCACGCTCTGCTGTTTTCAGCCAAGGCTCCTTGTTGTCTTAGGATGCATGCCTGTAAATGAGAAATAAGTAAATGACTTTATTGTGAGGATTTGGCACAGGAGAGCCTTAGCAGCATCCCAAATGGTTATTTAAATATCAATAACATTTTCTAATTCAGGCTACAGAAATTAAACAAACTTGTGTGGAATCAGCAAGTTACTAGTATAACTGTGTGTGGCCATAAACAAATACACATAACATAACAGAGAAAACTTCCAGTCAAATAAAAGCAACCGTAATCTTCGTCACCCCAAATCTATTTTTGTTTACAGACAACTCACTCTCGTTATTAAACACGCAGAACACTTCCTGGATATTCTCGTACACGCTTGCAAGCACACGTTATTAAATCCGTCCTCCTGTCTCTGCTTACCTCGCGCAGCCCCGCAGGAACGGAGCGGCCCGCCGGCCGCGGCACGGAGCGTGTGCGGCTCCACTGCCCTCTCCTGGGAGCAGGCAAGCCGGAGTTCCGGAGGACTCGGCCTGCGGAGCAGAAAGCGGCGTCTTAGGTCAACGCTCATGGTGTTCCGCCGTGAATCGCCTCTCCAAAGCTTTGCACCGCGGATGTGTTGTCTGTGGAGACACAAAACACAGCCTGGGTGGGTCACAGATCCCACTGTCAGGGCAGCAGGGCTGCCTGATAGTTGCAATCCCATAGGTTACAACCTCTCTCTCCCCATAGAATTAGGGTCAGATACCAAGTGCCCCAGAGAGGAACATGCCACAGGGTGGGCAACCCAGCCTAGCTGTCCTCCACAGCCTGTCCCGTGGGGCTGGGAGCACTCACTGCTACCTGCAGGATCTCTCACTGCCCAGGAGCCCGACACCAACCATGCCACCCAGCCCAGAAGTTTCCCAGGTTGTCTGCAAACTGCACATTGCTCTGGGTCCAAAGATGGCTGCTCCTACTCATGTGTACAAGCTGAGTGGGTAAAATAACAGCTCTGTATGATACTTGCCTTGAAAACAACAACAACAAAAGAAGTTGCATCTCGTAACAGGGAAGACAGATATAGCTAATACAACATACCATCCACTTGACAAGACTCTCAAAATAATGACGACTTTGTCTCTGAATAGCAATAGTCTGACTGCTAAGCTCTGCTTTTTAGTTCCATCTTCCAAAAGCAGCTTCATTTACTCTTGCATTTCCTGCTCTAATGTGCCTCCCGTATTTTGTGTAAATATCTCTTGTTAATAGCCGCACCAGTCCTTCAGTCCAGAGTGAGGGTGATAGAGCACATCCCTTAACAGTGCAAGCAGCCTTCTTCCTTGAAGG
Organism: Tetrao urogallus; assembly: GCF_951394365.1. Taxonomy (NCBI): domain Eukaryota; kingdom Metazoa; phylum Chordata; class Aves; order Galliformes; family Phasianidae; genus Tetrao; species Tetrao urogallus. The sequence continues at coordinate 38,312,297 of NC_136818.1, forward strand.
ACTGAAATAAAAGAAGTATAGCAAGTGGCACACTTTCAGCTCTGGTGGTCCCATTACCTTGCATTTGAGCACTCAGAAAGCTTGTCCAGGCTTTCCAGATAAACCCAGTTTATAGGAAATGGAACTGGGTAAGTCTCCTTAATCTCAGCTGAAGAGTAAGGTCATATATCACATCTCTTTTCAGTAAAGCAGGAGAGAAGGAACTCTAGCACCGTTTTCCAACCTGTCTTCTGAGAAGAGAAGCAGAGCAGCTCTGGGGAATGTTTCTCAGAAACTTCCCAACCCTCCAGGGAAGCTAGAGCCATTCACTGGATTTCTGGATTGCCAAGGACTCCTTTGTGTTTGCCCTGTCTGTGTGCTGTTTTTCACAACCTGTTTCCATTTATTCTCACGTCTTTGTTGCCTTAGTCTTAAACCAGTCTGCCGTGAGCCTCGAAACCCCTCATCTCTTTGCTCTGGGTAAATCAGTCTGAGGGTGGTTCTGACTCTTCCTGAGTTTTTATCATCATCTGTTTCCTGCTCCCGAGGGCATGCCTAGATGCTCAAGTCTCACCAGAAGACCATCCTGACTGCAGACTTCTGAGAAGAGCATTGATGTTCAGTGCCAGCAAATTTACTCAGTGGATGGCTTTCTCTCTGAAACTGCCAACAAAGTTTTTTTGGAGCAGACAATTTTTTAAAAATCCCACAAGAGATTAAAATAAGCAACTTGTTTTGCTTTAAAATTTCTAGGACCAGATCTTCAAGCAGTGTAAATTAGCATAAGTTTTCTGATGCTCTAACCCTTACAATCTGAGTGCAAGTCAAAATTGGGCATGGTTTTATTTAAGGTTTGGTTACTTTTCAAGGCTGAAACTCAAACAGCTCTTCGGGGTGGGCACAGTCTTTCTTTATTCTGTATTTGGGTTGCTCCCACCTCTTTTGCTGGAGTTTATTTTACTCTCTGATTTATTTTCTCTGCTGAGATGTACTGTCCATACTCTTTCACCTCTCCTCGCATTCACATCTCTCTTTACTCTCTGTTGTCCAACCTTTTCAGCTCCTTTTCTCTCTTCCCCCTCCTGTCTTTCCTCTTCCTTGGTAGTTCCTTTTCCTTCCCCCTTATCTCAGCAATCGCTGCCAACAGCTATATTTGGAATAGAGTGGGAACAAGCTATTCTTGTGACTTTACTTTGAAATAACTGAGAGGAGCAGATGATTTTCTTTGAACAAATAGAGGATATATCGAGGCAGGCTAGTAATGTCAAAATTACATTATTAGGGGATACCTGCCCAGCAGGTTTGTCTTTCCCAACTCTCAGGATACCTTGTCTAGCTATGGGCTTTGTGTTTGCTCTGTTTTAGCTTTAAATCCTTTTGTGCAAAATTCCTCTTTCCAGCTTAGTAGCACGGCATCCTATCAAGGCCTAACTCTTCATCACAGTGTTTGGGCACTTGCACATCGAGGGGAATGACTGCCACCTAGAATCTCAGATGCTAGAATTAGCTGAAACAGGATATATACTTGTTTAGCACTTGAACTCAATGCTGTTGCATGTTCTAGTGCAGTCACAGATACAGTTACAGAGTCTCACTTTGAATAGGCTAGCACAGAAAAATGCTGGGAGGAACAACTTCCTATAGTGCAGTGTGATTTCTCCATGTCCTCTCACATTAACTCCTCATCACCACCTGTTCCTCATCACCACGGTCATTTAACCTGTTGCAAGCAATGCATTAGCATAGCCAACAAGATCCAGAATTATACGAAGAGGACAAAACAGAATGTATTTCCCCCTGTACTCTGTATTTCTGTGTTTATATGATCAACTCCCACATTGGAGTTAACAACAAACAAGAAAGGAGGCCAAATGAGAAATTCAGCATTATAGCTTAGCATTTTGAGCCTGTGCCAGAAGGAGACCCAAGTATATTTGTCTGCTCTGAAGAGAAGCAGGTTCTAGTAAAACCATTCTGCTGTACATGCATTCGTGTGTGAAACTGCTTCATACAAAGAAAGATATGATAAATTGTGTGCAGAAAGATGCAGGGAAAAGATCTTTAGTTGCAAGTTAAAAAATCAAAGATAGAAAGGCTGCTAAATTAAATTAGTGAAGAGAAGAAGCTGGAAGGAAATGATTCTTCCATCCATTGAGGACTTTCTGGAAGTCCTCAATAAGTCAGCTAACACAGACCATCATGCTAACATGGAGCTCCAAGGTTGTCTTTGCAATAACTGTTAATACATTCAGTTTGCCAACAAAAAATGCATCCACAGCAATACTTTAGGAAGGTAAACTTGGCAGAGTTGCAACATTTTTTTCTCAGACTATCTAATAGAAAAACAGGTAGTCCTCAAGCAAACAGACCCTTTTCCAGTTTCACGCTGCTACTACCACTACCCTACAGATCTTGAACGTGCCACACCACGTGGAATCTAAGCATGGTGAAGAAGACTAAAAAGTTGTCATTGAGTTTTAGTATTACTCTAAGTCCTAGAGACTGCCAAGTGTCTCTTTGGGCTCCTGCCCCTTAACACGGAGCAAAGGAGAATTTAGCATATGCTGCAGACATATATTAACATTTCATATTGAATTAAATGCAAGTGCAAAGACTAGGTATGTTCCATCTGTATGAGGTAAGTTTTTTGCAATCTTGTTCTGCCATAGAAAGCAAATACGTACATATAAGCCACATGTTGGCAGACACAATTGAATTCCCAGGTATTTGGAGTACACTGCTAAATCCAGAGTGAACTCAGAGAGGATTTAGCCTTCCCCTGTTACTTTTCAACTCTTGTCTCATCCTCACCAACTTGCAAGCTTTTTTCTCTACCTCCTCAACTTCACACTTTCAGCACAGCTGAGTAAGGCAACCACAAAGAGCATCTGAAAAATAACCTTTAGGTTTAGGGCTCACATTGGACTAGATGGGGTGCAGACCCCTGCTGAAGAAAGAGCTAGCCTACAGCTGTATGGATACCAGCAAGTCAGTGCTCACTGGCCCTGGCCCTGGAAACTGCTTCCAGCATTCTCAGCACCCAATGTACCTTACCTTTTAATACTGAGCAGTTACAGACATGACTAAAGCTTGTCAGTATCTAAGCCAAACCACAGCTAAACACCATCAAAATTTGCAGAATAGGCTTTCCCCAACCTCCTTGATCTGGAACAGCTGAGAAGATGAACATTTTTCGGAACCTTTTTAACACTACTCAGAATTGAGGGAATTTTTCTACCCTGTCACCCTCCCCCTCAATGTTACATGCTGGATTCAGCCCCTTTTTGTGCCTGAACACATCTGAGAGCATTTATTCCATCTCATAGCATGGAACCCAAAATCAAATTTCAGTCACTCTAGGTTCTGCCTTGATCTCTGACACAGATTTTGAGCTTTACAGTAAGTGAGCCAGCAGGACTGGCTCCACAGGCAGGTGAGGGTACCTGCCTGGAGAAGAACTAAGGTCCAGTAGGAATATGCAGCTGGTGTCTTGATTTCCACCTTCTAGCCTCAAGCAGGTGATAAGAAGTGTACAGGCTGTGCATTTGGACAGGGCTAATGAGAAAACTAAGTACTGCAATACAGATAGATAGAATCACAACCAGCAAGAACCTTCCAAGCATCCCAGAAGAGATGGTCACTGTTGCCATAATACTCAAAGAACCTGAGAAGAAAAAGGTGTGAAGAAAGAGCAGCAGCGGAGAGAGGTAATGTTTTGTACTTTCTTTTCATCTGTAAGAAATATCAAAGAATGGGAAGTATTCCCCCTATGATGTACAATGGACATCCTTAAAGCTAGGCTGAATAATCATCATAATATGAAACCCGTCTTGCGATTCAGGGCAGCACTGGTGTTGGAGCATCACCAAAACCACCAAGTCTGCTGTGTGCCTGAAGGGGCTGACCAGAGCTGATCTGGACTTTGCAGGCCTTCTGAATGCACACCTTATTGTAACATGATTTAAAGTTGACAACATGTCTGAAAACACACATAATGTCAGAGAAGGAATGAAATGTTGCTCCTCTCTCTCTCTCTCCTCCCCAACCTCATTACAGGCTAAGGAAAAATAATGTATGGAGAATAATACTTCACCATCTAAAGAGTTTTTTTGGTTTCTAAATCTAGTGAAGAGTCATTGTATATTTTGACAGAAAAATGAATCAAAATAATAAAGTGAATACAAAATTATATTGCTGTCAATAATTTAATTTACACAAAATAGCACTGTGACATGGTAATTGTTATATATGATGCAGCATTCAGTATAATATTTGGAGAATGCATTATAGAAAGTCAACATTTAACTACTAAAATCAACTTACATAATCAAAGCTGTCAGGGAATCTTTACAGTTTTATATTAATTTGAATGTAATTTACTATAGATGTGTCATTCTTAGAGGTGCTTACAATAGTTAATGATCTCTGCTTTTCCATTATAAAATCCTATTTTCAAAGGCTTATAACTTGGTCTTAAGAACTCTCAGCCCTCTGGCACATTTTCCTTTGCCTTTCAAAAACTATGTTAGACATTTTAAACTTTTCTCTCAGAGCAGAAAGTGTGGTTACTTTCAAAATTCATTTTGAGGATTTGCTAATTTGCTGCTTGCTACCCAGGGATCTCAGAAAAAGAAAGGTTCATCATGGTAGCTGAAGATAACATTTCAGTTACATTCTTTTCTTCTATTTTCCTGAATATTTTACTTCTGAGACCATTTTTCTTGCTTTTCTTGCAGAGTCTAGGCAAGCATCTTCCAATACTGCATCCAAACCTACTTATATTTACATCCTTCCTTTTCTCCTTACTTTGCAAACAACTAAGATGAACCAGAAATTGCTCACATCTCTTAAAGGTTATCCATTCAATCAGAGCAACAGTAAAACTCACTAGCTTGCTGGAAAGTGTGTGCAAAGAAACTTTCTATCTGTGGGAACAAGGGTGGGTTAAGACCACTGCCCTTTACCCCGGCCAATGTTACCTCACTGTGCCCTTGCCCTTCACTCAGCATACTTTTGTTGCTCCCCCAGTACCACAGATGGATCCCTCTTGAGTAGCAGCCAAGTTCTCGCTGTGCTTACACAGCCTCCAGCACTGCTGGCCCTGGGATGATGACTGTTCCTGACTGCTGGCCATGGGCACTTTACCACAATACTCCAAGGCTCTGGATTTCAAGATCAGTTTGAACATGGCAGGGAGAGGAAAGCCATGGGGTTGGCAGCATTTAGTTGCTTCAGTGATTTCTGCCCCAGAGCTAAGATACTGAAGACCAATTGTCCATAAACACTTCTTACTGCCAAGGTCATGCTGTTACAGTTGTAATAAACTCAGGATTTGAAAGGCAAATTGACAACACAAATATATCATTTGTAATGGAAGCAAAGTCAATTATTAGCTTGTCTTCTTTTGTAGACCAGGACAGGGTCCTGTTTTCCTAAATCCTGCTCAGATTCACTTTTTTTTTTACTTTTTTTTTTAATTCATTCCTGTTAGGTGTCATTTTGGGTTCCCTATCCCCTAGCGTTCTTCGACCTCGGACATTAGAGTCAATGTGCACAACTGTATCCAAAAGCTAAAATCAACAATTGCCATGTAACCAGATAGATCTGCACAGCTGTCACTTGTTCAGCATCCCTTCACTTTCTGTTTGAGGATAAGGGCTTTTTTCAAGCATTTGTGGTACTCTACTCTAACCATTTCTTTGGTCAGTGCCAACACCTAGGCAAAATGCTTCCTTCCATTTTTGCAACATTACTTTCTTCCTTATTTGATAAAACAAATATATCACTTTCTAATAATTCAGTTGTGTCACAAATCAGGTGGGAACTCCTTTCCCTTATGCATGTTGAGAACAGCTCTGTAGCTTTGGACAAAAGATCTGCTGCTTACGCATCATATTTTTGAAGCTGAAAAGTAAACTCTGTCACAGGCTTGTTGTTCTGATGATGGACTTCATTCAAGAAAAATATGATCATATTTAGGCTGGATAGAACTCATCAGTTCTATCATATATGTCAGAGCTGACATATGAGTACCAAGGCAGTGAGACTGCATAACTCTTATCCGGGGCAGATTACAGCATCAAAAATCCTATTGGGAAAAATGTCAATTTGATTCTCTAGATTCATTATTTGGTGGTATAAAGGAACTCTAGAAATGACTCTGTTCCCCTTAGTCATTCAATTGGACACAAGCATGGTGAGCATCTGGATAAACTATATTCTATATACACATTTGACACACTTAAGATGTTTATTCTATTCTTGGAAAAAATAAATTAAACAAAAAACTACTGTAAAAACTGGCTGTAGAGGGGAATACTGGCTAAAAGTTTTTGGATGTTATTTCCATATTCTGTGTGTTGAGAAATCAGACCTAAATGATGAAACTTACAAATTCTCAGAGTAGTCAGTGACTGCATGGATGTCTCCTTCTGCAGAATGAATGGGGCCTGACAACACAGGACCTTAGGGGATGTTCTTCCAGAGTGGGTGATGATTCTTGCACCTTCATTGTCCCTCACAGAAAAAAAATCCATCAGATTGGTTTATCTCCGTTCAATATTTTTACTCCTTGAATCTCAATGAAGAGGTTTTTCTTTGATGTAGGTAGCACTGCCCGCTCTCCTGAGGTTGACACCCACTTCATTCAAGTATTCCTAGTGCATCAGGGATGTTAGTGGCTTCTGGCTCTCAGCCAACATCCCACACATTTCCTCTGCAGAAAAATGCCTTAATTCTGACCCACTGTCTTTCAAGTAGATAGTGAAAAAAATCAGTCACAAAGAGCTTTGCTTTTATCTGTGCTTCTCTTTCAGAGAGATTGGGGGGGGGAGGGGGGGGGGAGAAGAAAAGAAAAGGAATCAGACGTTTTCCTTTTCTTTTTCAAGGTCTGTGATAGTAAGGCTGAGTTTTAGTGAATGCTGCTGTTAGTATTGGAGCCCAAAGAGAAGCTGAAGGCATTCAGACAGTGGTGCTCATAGATCTGGGTAAAGGGACTTTGCAAGCAGTGTAACAGCAGAGGGAGTGGATCACATTGCCTGCCATCATGCCAGTGACTGTATCCAGGACCTCTGCTACTCAGCAGCTCTTCCACAAACCACTCTTTCTGAGTCAGTTCAACTACCAGCTACTGTAACAGAGCTTGTATTTTTCAGGCAGAGCACTGAAAAAAAGATCAGAAGGGACAGAATCTCTTGGCTGCCAGCTGAACTTTTCCATCTTTGCCATAGATACATACGAAGAACACTGCTGATGTTATCTGATAACTACAGTGCAGCATGTTCTGAGCCCAGCATCTGAACAGGTAAGAAGAGAATGTACAAACTTGTGAGCTCGGCATATTATAAACCTGGTTCTGCCACCACTAATGGTTTCAAGTTGTGACAAATTCTTCAACACACGCATTCTTACACCCACAAAAGCCAAACCAGTGCATGCGGGAGAAAAAAAAGGGCACTGTGGAACAAAGCCATCCATTTCATAACTCCATTGCACAGAACCCTAGGGGAAAACAGCAGAGATAACAGGCCTGACACTCATTACTCCAGCTGAGCATAGGTGAGGAGATGTACATAGGTGAAGTGATGTTTACAGGGGAATGTGGAACCCAGGATTATAATCTGAAATACCAGAAGGGCCAAAATCAGAAGCCAGGGAGAAGTGTTGGCAAACCATTTAGTTATTTCAACAACGTATGCTGCTATTGGGGTGAAAACAAAAAAAAAAACCAAAACAGCAACAAAAAGCCCTGCCTTCCAAGGTAACAAGTTACAGAGCCATAAATATTTCGGGGAATGGGTAAAGAGAATAAATATAAATCAAAAAGGTACACAAAAAGTAAACCCCAGAGATAACGACAATTCAGGAAAATAATCAACAAGTGCAAGGCAGCTGGCCCAATCTTGTAATACACACAGAAAAATGATCTACCTTATTCAAGAGAATAATGTCTGGATGAAATAAGAAAGATAACTAAAATGGAAAAAAAAAGAATTAATTAAAAGAAACCATTACATTGACCTTGCATAAATAAAATTTCAAATGTTGCACACATGCAGATTTGAGAAGTGTGATGTCTGGAAGTTTGGAGACAGTAAAGAAAATATTCAATTCTCAGTACGAGGGATAACCGTGGATTTTGAATGGTGAGAAGATGTACACCGTGCTGCTCCAGGTGATTACGGTCTTGGAAAAAATGCATGGAAAGCTAAAAATTCGAGGAACAAAACCAAAACAGTAAAAAGAATATAAGTTAAAACACAACTGGAGAAAAATGACAGCAGGAACGATTTCAGAAAAAGAGTTTGGATAAATTGGACGAAACAGAGGAAAAGACTGAGACCTGTCACTGCCATGACACTTGCATTACATCTCACTTCCAAGTGCAGAGTCCAATTTGGAAGAAGGCAAGAAGCAGAATATTCTCTTCATGGGGAAAAAAAGCCTTCTTTCTTTTGCAAGTTCCTGTGTCAGTAGCCATTTTATGGGGCTGCCAATCACGGCAAATCAACTGAAAAGCCAGATCATTTTCTAAAGCATCTACCTTTCTAGAGAAAGATTTGAAAGTTGTCTGTGTACTATCCAGCTGCTGCTTTTAATCTTTTCCTGACAACAGTAGTTGTTTTATTACTTTGACAGTCATTTTTAGCCCATGAATAGTACCACAGTCCTTGTAAGATAGGAAAATCCTTTTGATCTACAATTTCATAAGGTTTAGCAACGGACAAAGAGTTTTTCCGGTACACTGGATCACACACTTGCTGAAGCTTAGGCGTAGAGCCACTAAAAAGGCACTGAACCACCCTTCAGGAGGAAAACAAAAATCCTTTTTGATGAATAATGACTGCCAGAAAAAAATAATCTTTTACAAAAATAATATCTACTAATGGAAAATTAAGAGCAGGGTTGTTCCTGATATAACTTTGACACATTGCCCAAATCAATCATAACTTTCACAGTTTTAATATAGGATCATCTATAGGACAGAAAGTGTGGATGCATTGTAGGTAGGTATAAAAAGGGAAGGCATTTCTGGCTGTGTAGTAACTAAGAGAAACTGGGAGAAGGCCCAGGCAGTCACAGGGTAGTTTTCTAGCTTAATTGCTTGTTCTATTTGCTCTACAAATAAGAAATGTATGCTTTGTGCATATCTACCTATGGGGAATATGTAGATAAGATGCTGAATTACAGCCTAATTTATTTGAGTCCTCTTCTCTAAAAAAAAAGAAGTGCAGCTGAGAGTATATACATATGTACATATACATACGTATATATATATATAAACTATGTAAAACCCATCGTATCTCTATGCATTTTTAGTAACTGAACTGATGAAGTCTGGCTTGATTTCCTTTGAAAATTGTACGTCCATGTTGCATAAGGACATTCATTTCTAAAAATCCACAAGTTTATTGTTTAAGCAGAGTAAAAAGAAACAATGTTCTCTTGCTTGGTGCAGTTAGACATCAGTTGCCTTGATAATTAGACAAGGCTGGTCAGAAGGAGATTAAAGGAAGATCCAAGGAAGGACAAGATTTTCTCTTGCACTCTCTTAATTGCTCAGTTATTCATTTATTTGCACTATTTCTCAAACAAAAACACTGGATTTCCTACATTTCACTAGATAGCTTCAATTTATAATCTTTTGAAATTTCCACTGAATTCTCTGAGGTCATATTTTCTGGCAAAACACTGTCCTGACCCCTACAGTCATGACAAAAATATTTTGCTCCAGTATTTTCAGATATATTACAAACTGCTCTTTGGTTTCACTACATTCTTTTGACAAAATGCTGATACTTCTCTGTATAATTATTATTAAAAAAAAAAAAAAAAAAAAAAAAAAAAAAAAAAAGGAAAAGAAAGAAAGGAAGGAAGACAGAAAGAAGGTAGAAAGGAAGGAAGAAAGAAGGGGAAAAAAAAGAAAGAAAAAAAAAGGTAAAAGTCTTCCACAATCAGCCTGAACTGACCCTGGTATCACTGACTTGAAGAGGTTGGCTCCCAGTGCTAAAAGAGAACTTCACCTCTGCTTCTCTAATTTTCCAGGTTTCTAAATGAAAGAATATTTGAAGGCCCAATCTTGTTCTAGCCACTTTAAGCTATATTTTCAGCTCCACTGTTTTGGGATAATGAAAAACTCTGAGCTTTGTATATGCAAAATTTTTCTTTCCATTCCTTCTTCCAGACTGGGAAGACTCCGAAGAAATAGCTTTGTTTCCATTGTTGTTAGTTCTATTTAGAAGTTCCTGCAGTACATCAGCTTGCAGACGGTGTGCACAATGTGCCTGAGCGTTTGCCCACTCAGCTCTGTTAACTGAGTATTTCCTTTTCCTTACTGACTGTTAGAATTTCCTTTTTAGACTTCAGTTCACTGAGGACGGAATGATGCACTTAGGAAAACACAGCCCTGTGTTTCTGCATACCTTCTGCCAACATCTTGCAGTGCTTTTGATAAAGTATTTTGCAATAAAAAAATGAATGAAAATTTGAAAGCAGTTGTGCTCTCATAACCTATTCAAACAAAAGAGTACATGTGGATGTATGCTTCTCTAAGCACTGCACATGATCAAGGGGAGCTCCGGCACTACCAAAACCAGGAGCAATTGCCCCAAACAAAGCAACTTGCTGCTGCCAACTGTTCCCAGCACAGAAATGTTCGGGGAGTTCTTGCTAACCCAAATTGCCACCATTTGCCATTATGCAGCTGCCAAGAAGATCATCGCACGTACAAGGCAGCAGCTCCAGAAAGCCTGTGGGAACTTTGTGGGAATGGGACTAGTTAAACTTCAGAGTGCAGTCATACTTATTTAACGACAATTTACGTCTGCAAAAGCATCGCTTTCTTCACAAACTATTCATCAAAAGATCAGCTCCGTTCTGATCTTCAGCACTGTGAATCCTTTCTGATTCACAACACTGACTTTCAGGATATTTAATCTAATAAATTTGAAGTAGGTATAAATAAACACAAGTGGCATTATGCTAAATTACTTAATTATGCACCAATTTACACAGTGTTATAAGTATACACATTAGGAGCTTGCGAAAGACATATCTGTAAAAAGGACAGAATATTACTGACATGATCAGAAACTTACAGCTTCGCCTATTTTGCCTAAAAATGCGTTATTAATTTTCAAGTTGTGATCAACAGTCTTAGAATATAATATCTCTATGTGATGTTTCAATGTTCTAATCACTGTACATAAGAGCAATCTGCCTACTCAGTGCTCTGTCTCTGGCAATAGGCAATTACAATTTTTTTACAGAGAAACATACAGAACTGCACGTTTAGAGCCATCCTCCCCTTGTATGCTCACTGACATGACAACAACCTGAGCTAGAGCTAGTCTATACCATATTCAAAAGTTACTGACAGACAGCTTTTCTCATGGAAGATACCCGTTGGTCACATTAGCATCCATCATGCTTCAAATGCTTTCAATATACTATATATCACAAATGTTAGAGTATGCAGTTTGTTGTTAAAATTTACTTTAGAATTTTGGTTGTAAGATACAGCAATTCTTTCATCAGTCTGTTTGGGATGAGAGAAACAATAAAGACCTTTACACCTTGGAAGGTGAAGAAAAAAGAAAGAAAAATGTAAGTTTCCTTCTCAGTGGGAAACAAAGGACCAGTCTCTCGGCATCAACAGGCTGAGTCAGATCATCTCTTGCAGAAGGAGACAAGTGTTCTCTTATGAATTACAGTCCCAGTTGAAGTTTGCCTGCGTAGCTGAGCAAATCGTAAACATGAGGCCCTTTATTAGCAGATACAGCTTTTCCAGGGACAGAATGCTGACTAGGAAATGGCTTACTTCCTAGACATCCAGACATCGGCCTCAAGACAAAAGAAAAGGAGAGGCCAAGAGGCACTAAGCTGTGCTTATAACGTCCCTCCTGCAAAACCTCTTCCAAATGCTCATGGGTGAGTGTCTGCTTTTGTTCAGATTCAGCACTCACATCTCCTTTCCTTGCTCCTTGATGTGAGGGTAAGTGTTGCAGCAATCACGTTCTCCCACATCTTTTTGGGGAGGAAGGATACTTGTTTTCTCCTTGATTCCCTTACCACCCCTGAGCCAGTATCCAGTACTGCTGGATCGAGGAGCCTGTTGCAAAAGGTAGATCACTGTTCTCCCAGTTTCATAATAATCTAAAAAAGGAATTACACTGGCATTAAAAAAAAACAAAAACAAAAACAAAAAAAACTTTAAACAACTAAAGAAAGACTCCTGTGGCCAATAATGCCCTCACACTTCATTCCTCTGTTGTTCAGCAGTCAGTCCTGACTGGGAGTGTTAAACACAATTCCAACAGGTCGGCAGAAGCACTGTCAAATTGCTTGTTTCCCAGTTCCCATATTCTCTCACAAATCAGAAACCACTTTGTATTACTGGAGTACAAGGAGCCATCCTCTAGAGTAACAGAGACAGAGCATACATAAGGAAAAGGATGAAATATCAAAAATAGTTCTGCAGCATTTGCATAGGTTTTACATGTGTTGTATGAATTTACCTGTTATCCAAAAGTTCTTACTTAAATAAGAGCATTTAGTTTGAAGACTGGAGGAAGTGGTATTTCATACAAACATGAGGCTGCATTCAACCACAGATGTTTCTTTTGAACACACAATGCTCTAACAGTACAAAAATGGAAACCTTTTAAGGGTGATGCTGACAAACCCCCATATTTGCATACTGATGTTTCTAAATCCAAAAGACTCACTCCATTAAAGCTCTCCTCAATTTTCTATGAACAGTTCTATAAACAGAGGAAACACCTGTATCTCTGACAAACTCAGTATTGATACAATTTAAAAAAAAAATGTTCAGAACATTTTCAATAAATGAGACAATACTGTGATACATATTAAGATCTCTTAATAGAAAGGAGAACGTATTGCTAGTAAGTTTCTAAAGCCGGATATGTAGGGCTGTTGATTTTCTTTTCATTATTAAATTTGGAGGAAATTGCAGAATTGATTGTAATCTTGCCCTTTAGCACTTCTTTGCTGAGAAATATCCTCACAGTCTGTTTAAATTTCATTTAACAAATATGCCTTAAAAATAGGGGTTTGGAAAAAACAAGTGTCCTGCATCCTTGGTACTGAAAGGTGAAGTGGGCTATGTTTAGAATCACATTTGCAGAAAGTGAACACCTCAATAAATGCTCTGTGTGGCCATTTGTGACAGAAGGCTGTGTGTTTGCCAACGCAACCTTCATTTTTTACTTTAATAGTACAAGGCAGAATAAATATTGTCTCCACTCATGTGACAGCCCTTTGATAAAGCAGACTTGGCCCAGTTGATTAGGAATACGTGTCAAACACAGATAATGGGGAAATCCCTTTCACCAGTGTCACACAACCTCAACAACCATAATGAGACCAATTTAATGAGCCTTCTGTTTTATGAGAGATATTAATTGCAGTCCTGTCACATAACGTACAACTCAAGATCAAATATGTAAAAAGGTACAACTCAAGATCAAATATGTAAAAAGCATGGAGACTGAATTTCATCCCATTTTTGTTGTGATTATTAATCTTCTTGTGGCATCATGGATCTCCACACTGTTGATCTAAATATTCCAGGTGGTTGACATTGCCATGGAACAATCTGTACTGTTATGAACACCAGAAGAATGCCAGGCTTTTTGTTCACCTTTCTGCCATTATTTTTATTCTACTCTGGGCAATTTTTTCTTCCTTTTTTCCCCCTTATTTTATTTCTATCTTTTTAATAGATTGCTTGGTTGCTGTTGTTTTAGTAAGAGCACAATGAGAGTGCTTTGCAAAAAGAAGGCACCATTCCCGTGTATCCATCCATGTGGCTGCTTCCTCATCTCTCATTAGCATGGTATTCCCACAAATGCTTTTCTTCAGAGCAGCTCAGAGACTTGCAATTAAGCATACATCTAAGTGTTGCACTGGACTGGAGAACAAATTATACTTATGCATGCAGATCAGAACTCTCCATTCAGTATTCCAGAAGACAGATCCTCATCCAATTACTCTTTATAGCAGAACATGTGCTCTCCATTTGTGTGTCATAAAGTCTTTGCATTGCTAAAGCACGCGCTCTCAGATAGGACTCCTTCAATTGAGGGAGAGGATTGGTCTGCCAGGTGGCAGATGCTCCTGGCTGCAGCACGGCATCAGGGATGCTCTCCCACACTGCTCACCTGTGCGTCAGAGCAGCTGCAGGCTGATCACCTGTACATGGCAGATGCTGAGCAGTGGGTGCTGCCTGCACGTGCATCACGGCACTGAACAGCTTTTGTTCACCAGATTGCATGCCTGCTTGCATTGGTGATTTACTTTGAAACATAATTTTAACAAACATATTGTCACTTAGCAGATAATGTACTTTCTAACCATATAAGGGGTTTCTATTTGCAAGGGATACATCTGCAATGAAACACAGTGGCTGCAAAACCATGGCTGCAATATACTCTGCTCCAAATTGTTCCCAAATTATACCAAAGTAGTAGGAACTTAGAAAAACTTAGTTCTTATTCCTAATCCAGTCATCAGGTTAGGACAATTCAGATTGCCCTGAGATACTGCAACAGCTGAACCTTAAGGCAGTTGAGAATCCTAAACCTTTTGTCCTAGCAGTGCTAGGAACTCCAAAAATGAATTACGTACAACTTGTACTCCCACTGTGACGGCCATAGCAAGGTTGGCTTTTTCTCCTGACTGAAAACAAGCCCAAAGATGGGTTAAGATTAGCCAAAAGATGGGTTACTTTTTCTACGAAGTATATTAAGAGAGTTGCAGGAGTATTTAGCACTCCTGTAAAGGAAAGGCTTTACACACAAGACCAAGTTGCAATCGCAGACATCTTGGGACATCATAACAGAGAGTCTAAAGCTGCTTGCTGTAAGAGCCCAGGCAAGACCAAGGTGACCTGCTGAGTCTTAAGGGACTTCAGGTGATGTGTCAGGCAGTTTCTAAGAAACTTTCATACATTGGTACCATGAGTGAAGTCTGCTTTTTTTTTTTTTTTTTTTTTTTTTCCACAAAGCTTGCAGATTCAGGAAATGCAGTGCTGAAATTCCGTCAGCTGCACACATGCTGTAGAATTTAAAGCATGGTGTAAGTGTCAGCCAAATGAAGTAAAACACAGAAACATATGCTTTCTCAAGCCCAGCTTTATATAGGAAAATATTTGCTTGCTTTAGGATATCTCTCTGAGAGACAGTGGTTCCTAAGTCCCATCTTCAAGAAGTGAACCAGGGTCAGTCCTGACCCAAAGGTGCAATTATGTATTTTGGAGTCCCAACACTCATTTTAAAAATCCCAGCTAGAGTTTATCTGCATTTTAAGTACCTGTGTAACTTTGTGAATCCTGTCCAAGGAGTTTAATTTGCTTCTGAAAATAGGTGTTTTAAAAATTATAAATATGCAGTTCACAATAGTAAGAGCTCAGCATTTGTTCCTATACTTGCTGGACCAGAAAGCAAGTCTGGCACTGAAAAGCACAGCTCTTTATTGCTCATATGGAAATTCTGAGGTCATTCCAGGTGACCCTACGCAGAGATAAAAGGACTGACAGAGTTTCTGTGAGCAGTGTTTTCTGATCATAAGAAAAAAAGAAAATACAGATGTGAGTGCATTCTCTAGTAGGATTGTTGATTAATACTTCCATGATTATTTTATGACTTTTTAAACATTTTCATTAATGAAAAATAATATGGGATGTACTACTTCATACTCTGCACGTTGACCTTTTTTTGAGATTCTTTATATTTTTCTGAAAAGTATCATGTACATACATGTACTAAATTAAAGACAGGAAGTTATCTGGAGTTATCTAGGAGTACGCTTTCGTATTTTGAACATGAAAGAGTACACAAGAATACTGATAACTCAGTGCAGTATTTTAATGTTGGAAAATACAGTAATTTTCAGTAACTGAAAAGACTTATCAAGAAAAAAAAAGATTGGATATGTTAATTAATGTTGATTGTCTTTTATACTGTCATATCATGAGCAAATAAGAAACTCAGGTATGTAAAAGCAGAAGTTGCTCTCTCCTGCAGGGAGATCACTTACCCACTGAGCTGGGACAGACCCTGTTCTGTGACCTCTGTGAAAGTTGCCCCAGGCTCCCCCACCACGTTCTGAAAATCATCCTTTGTCTCAGTGCCGCTGGTCACATACTAGCAAAGGACTCTGCTATACTGAAATCAATCAAACAAACTGCTCCACGCTTTAATCTTTTGCACCATAGCCAAAGCAACAGAGAGTTGCCATCTCACGAGTCCCGTATTTGTAAGCATTCTGCAGAAGAAATGTATGTGACAGATTGCCTTCTCTGTGATCAACATGTCGATTGATATTTTTACTTTGTTCTGTGATATCTGCTTCTTAAATAAAGTGCTTAATGAGTAAATAATAGCAAGGGCAAATTGGTCCATATTAACAGAATTTCAATGACCATGATAAAACCGGGAGTATCCAGAAAACAAGCCTTCCAGTTTACAGGAAAACCCAGTTCCCCAACCATCAACACAGACCTGCCAGAAAAACATCTAGACTTCACACCAGCATTAAAATGCCCCCGGAGTGGTGCTCCCCAGCACTGTTGTCTGCACAAGGAATGAAGTACAGTGTTCTTGCATTTTTTAATGGCTTTTCCAGGACATCTGAAATGCCTCATGAGAACAGACACATGACATCCTCTGGACCTCTCGGTTTGCTTGTCCTATGTGACAGCGGCCATTCAGCTCTAGGATTCTGTGAACAGCGAAAGCACCCGATAGCCCTCAATTTGAGTTGGCAGTACATCTTAGCCTTCCAGCAAACATCCCAAACCTGCAGTCCAGGTCAACCCCTTCCTCCCTTGTTAAAGTTAAAGGCAATGGTTAATGTCCAGGTCAGCTAAGCAGAACATGTATGGTACCCTGAGGTATGATATTTCACATGAGTTGGGGAGATTGCATGAAAAGTGTGTCTCTAGCTGGCTCCCTCTCGGCTACTGTTAAAAGAAGATGCTTGTTATTCCAGAGGAAATTAGAATACTTTATGCTCACAAAGTATTTAAATCGCAACTACTTCAAAAAGACAGGCTACAACTGAAATTTTCAGCAGTGGCTTTCAGAACCCCACCCTCAGCAAAGCAGAAAGAAAAGAAATGGGAGCTCAGCATTTCTCACAAATAGGTCTGTGTAAAACCCCCAGGCCAAAAATACTCTTCAGACATCCTCAGAAAGCATAAAAGATCAAAACTTTGGTCTCAGCCCTGTGTATCTGAATTGCTAATAGATGCTCAATACTGTCTCCATCTGCAGTGTCACACAATGAGGATTAGAGGTAATCGTGTTCTTAAGGAAAGGGAGTGTTTCACACTGCCAGAAGCATCTTCGAGATTCAGATTCAAAACTATGATCTAGCATTTTCTGGTTCGCCCTGCACCAGGTTTTCCAATCTCCAGTTAATGAACAGCTGCACCAGTGCTGCACTGCTCTCTCTCTGTCAATAACAATGGGACACTGCAAAGCTACAAAGGCTCGTCCTGTCCATTTAACCAGCGTGTCACAAGGAGACAAAGCACAATGCAGGCCAGTGAAAAGTCCACCCACAAACTTCATTTCACACTATGGAATGAGGCACTTGATGAGTCCTCTGTCTTCCTGCTCACAAATGAGTTCACACGACAACTTGAGCAGTTTAGAGACTGCAGCATACAGCCTTCCAAAAAGTCATCTGTTTGTTTTTTTTTAAAGTCGTAGCGCAAAATACTTTACCCCATTTTATTAATTCATTTTTCTTCAAAAGTGTTGTTCAGTGCACTTTAAAATGTAACACTGAAAATTAAACAGAGCTAAACAATTAAAGGGAAAAGGGAAAGCCATGTCATCTGAATAAAACAAGAAACTCCTAACGCTATAGCTTCTAGCATATATAGAATCACAGAACAGTGAATATAAAATCTGTTACCAGAAACACACATTTTATTGCTACCAAAACACAGTTTGGTTTTGTAAAGCTTAAAAACCATTGTGCCTTTAGTTATCAAAGAGGTGGTATTTATTGTATCCATTCAATTCACAACTAAACATCCATTATAGCGACCCAGAGCAACCAGAAGTCTGGACTCCCTCTGCGCACACACACATACAAACACACACTCATCTTACAAAAAAATTGACAGAACAGCCACACCACTTCAAGAGGAGGGGCTAACAGAGCAACAGAATCAAGTATTAGCCATCAGAAAAAGCCATCCTCCACGCATGCATGCTTGGAAAGCAGTATTACATTGCTACTGTGGTGTGTTGGGGGAATTGTACAAAAAAACTTAGTATCAGAGAGAAAAGAAGCAAAAAGAAAAGGACAGTGAAGAAGACTAAAAACTAGCTTTATAGAAGTGGTTTTTTTTCCCCCAAACAGAGTGATGGAAATTAGTGGGGACTTATAAAAACAAAATATTCCGGAAATAAATCTGTTTTATAAATATTTGAATCTTTCCTATTTGTTTTTACTCCAATTTTATAAGCCCTCAAGTAACCATTCTAAGCATCTGATTTTATAATTAATCAATAACTTTCATGGGGAACAATGATGAACTTGGAATGCTTTTCTGAAACGAGGAGTCAGGTGATGGCTCAGGTTTACCTGCGCTGCTCATCTTCAGCTTTTTAGAAAATTCACAGGCAAACTTCCCCACCAATGTTCTCCTAAAGCAGTCTCAGCACTATAAAGCACCAAAAGCACCAGCATTTGCATTTGGCTTTTCAGCCATGATAAAATTCTTTCTGCAAAGCAAAAAGAGGTTGATTTATTTATTTATTTTAAACGTAGCATGCAAGAAATAGGTCAGACTCTGCAACACCCTGAACATTTTCCCCAAGATAAACTCAAGATGCAGCAGGGTGGATCCGAGGCATAGTCTGGGGGTCTTTTGCCTGAATATACTTTCTTCTGCTTATCATTCCAACAGCAGTTATACCAAGAAACTTCTATAGCTAAGCACAGTCAGTACAAAACACAGTGTTGCCAAAAATGTTCTGAAGACAACTAACATCACCTAGAACCTTTAGTCCTACCATATCACTCATGTAAATGTTAAGGATCCATTTGTCACTCCATTTAAGTATAGACACTGCAGCTTCTTTGACTTGACAAGGATATTTCCCAGATTAAGGATCACAGGAATCATCAAACATGCAAGTCCCCATAATCAGGAGAGAACCATTTAAATATCCTTATGATTAAGTGAGGGCATTAAAAAACAACTCTGACACACAGCTGAGCACAATGAAATTGTGTTAACAAACCTTGTGCAGATACAGCTGGAACAGGATATGGCCCTCAAAGCCAGCTGAAAGCTCCACAAAGCCAGGTGAAAGATCCTCAGGTGGCCAAATCACATCCCCCTTGAAAAGAAAAGAAAAGAAAAGAAAAGAAAAGAAAAGAAAAGAAAAGAAAAGAAAAGAAAAGAAAAGAAAAGAAATTTTGAAGTTCATTGCCTGTGCCAGTCTGCCTCAGTTAAAGTCACCGAACAAAACTGTAGGAATGAAAAACAGCTTTTCTAGGAACTTCTTTAAAAAAATCAGCTAAGGGATTGTGATGGGAGCTGGATAAATGACATTTCTGTTGTCTTCTCAGGAATTCTTTTGAAGAAAAGCATGAAAATAGATGAACAAATTAATCACCACAGACTTTTCCTTGTGATTACATGACCTATGCAGTTCCAGAGGGGAAAGTGCTCCTCCATAACCAGGCTGTTAAGAAACTACTCTGCAAATAAGATCTTTCTCTCTTTATTGTAATGGGTCTTGACATTGACATTGTCATGTTAATTTGCCAATTCAATCAGGGTATTTGCTTGAATTGAAGCAGAGAAGACATATGAACATCAGCCACCAACTAAGTACATGAAGAACAAAAGCCACCCTTTTATGGTCAGGGGACTTCATGTAGTTTTCTTTCAGCAAAAGGGATGGTCAGATATAGGAAAAATACAGACTGGCTGAATTGTAACAGCTATCTTCTCGTTTCAGGAAAAAAAAGAAAAAAAGAAAAAAAGAAAAAAAAAGAGGAAGCTTACTGGATGTGGGTGAGTGGAAAGATTTGCTGAATGACTTGCCAATGGTATCTCACAAAGAAAGTGAGCTAAAATTTTATTACAGCTGCAATTAACTGGCAGAGGATTTGCTTGTAACAAAGACACACCTCCAAGCATGAAGCTTACCATTTCATGGCTACCACGGTTGTGCCACTGCCTGATCCCCATTTGGGAAGGGCTTTGAGGCAGAGCAGCAGAAGAACTGAATGCAACCTGTAAATGGGAACCAACTTGAATGAAAGGACCATGTGCTGCACACTCAGTATCTGCAGAAGATGCATGGAACCAGACTGAATTGGCACAGAAACACATATGCCAACTCAAGAAGTGAAGAAATTGAAAAATGTAAAATATTTTGTACACTTTCTAAAAGCACCTTGCAGACACAAGCCCCAAAGATAGAAAGAGACTGACTGCTGTCTCACTTTGTAAACAGAAACCTTTGTTTCTTTGAAAGAATCTGGAGTGGTCCAAAATCCTTGGAGAGGGCTTTCATTTACTTTATTTTACCTCCATTTTTCTCACATACACATTCAGCCTCATGCGGGGTTACAGTCAAATGCATATGTGGTGCTTGAGTAGATCTATAAAAAAATAAGAGTTTGTTTCAAACACAGGAAGAGTCAGACATGAAGATTCAATGCCAGGTTGCAGGGAATAAGCAGGAGATATCCTGGGCTGGGTCACTTCATCTCATAGATCACACTTGCTCTCAGATGCCAAGCTCTGCTTTTTATTCCTGCAGTTCAGAGAGCTGGTCTTCCAGCAAAAGTATGTCATCAGGCTGCTGCTGTAAACCATTAGCAATCCCAAACTGTTGTTTTCAAGCACCACCATTGCTGCCTCACATCCTTTCCTGGGGGAAGATATGCCTTTAGTAGAGACAGATTGGTTACTAAGAACTTGAGAGCAGAACAACATAAATGCTTACATGTAGTTACATATTGTGCAAATGCAAAGCTTCGGTTCAGTCGAAGGCAGCAATCTCAGAAGGAACCAGATGGGGACATGAATAGGTTGAAATTAATGACTCTTAGAGATAGATACAACAGAGTTCAGCATCAAGTTGTATCTCTGGTTAAGTTCACAAACAAGTGTCTCAAGAAGTAACAAGTGTTTTAAGTGAAATCATAAGCATTACAGCAATGGGCAAAAAACTTAACTGTAACCTGTAAATCAAAACTCAAAGGTCTTACAAGGCCACTGATTTGCAGGTGTGTATCCAACAGAAATGTGATTCTGCAGACCCGATAAAAGAACTCTCTTAATCTCTTTTTCCATGCATAGGTAACTCACACTGCATGCAAATGTCGTATCTCTAGTAATCAATTCATTTAAAATCATTTACGTACAGCAGAAAATGTATTTTAATAGTACTTTTCTAAAGGTCAGATAATGCAAGGAAAACAGGCAAGAAGGAAACTAAAGCTTATCCAAGTGATAATTCGAATGTCCTACTATAAGCTTATATAACATAAAGCTGCTGAAAAATAACACGTTACAAAATGAAAAGCAGTAAGCTGCCTGGCAGGATCAAGATTAAGACTTAGGAAATTCCCATTAAATCAGTTTGTCCCAAGTTTACTCTTGCTTACAACAGTGTAAGCGAGCATACTCTTAGATATAACAGTATATATTAAACAATATAAAAGTATAATATTCTTTTTCTAGTTGAAGTGTTCCAAATGACAGGACTTGGCTCCAGACCTGATTTTCTCTCTCCCCACACTCTGGGAAAGACCACATGCCATGTTTAGACAAAATTGTTTTGTGGTATAAAATAAGAATCCATTATGAAATTCTCTTTCCAAAACTCCCAGGCCCCAGAATTCAGACAGACTCTGAACTGATGGGACTTCTTACGTTCTCTAGCTTCCCAGTCGTGCTATTCTCAGCTGTTTTGAGGCCAGGCCAGGACAAATTGGTCCTTCTGATTTATATGTGACAGTGCCTGGTGTTACACTTACACTTATATCTCAGATGGGCCATGCTTTCCAAAAATCAGCTTGCATTTCCCTCCATTTCTAGACAGTACAAACAAATGCATACAAACACATCAGGGTAAATTCAGCTTAGCAACAGAAACTAATGGACTATGAAAAGTAGTTATTATTTGCAAGCCCCTAAGAGCAAAAATGCCAACACCCAGCTACCTACCTAATGCCATGCTAGTATATGTACACACAGACGTATATATATATCCTGGGGAACTCAGAATAATTTTAAGGTATATTTTGCCTTCACTTTCTATATTAGTGTGTTTCTGACCCATACTCTGAAGCCATTCATTCTAACAGTCCAAGATGTTCTCCCCTTCAGGAGAAAACAGCAAGACATTTTGAACTAGGTGAACAGTGACTTTTCCAAACAACAATAGCCCATAATAAAGTTGTCAGATCATCCTTCTCACTTTCTATTTGACACAGTAGCTGTGTCTACCATTTCGAGTTATTGTAGTAAATAAGCAACACATCAAATTTCTCCTGCAACCATCACTATGCTTGTGCAGATACAGCTATTTCCAGATTTCCAAGAATATTCCCAAAGAGCTGAGTCTGAAAAAAATGAATACAGTATTTTATACCACAAAAAACCATCAGTTGTCTGCTTGCAGCCCTGGGCAGGTTCTAAAGATTAGATCTAGAGTCCTTATCTAATTGTTCTTCAAGCAAAGGACTTGGACAAGCATCTGACAGCAGGAGTACAAGATTTCTACTTTGTCAGCTCTGAGGATACATCAGCCTCCTGCAAGGGGAGGGTCTATCTCACCCCATAACTTCTTTCCTATAGTGCCATGCAATTTACCTGATATTGTGCAGACACTCATTCAGTCATCCAGAAGTTATGTACCAAACATCGTGGAGACTTTTAGAAGCAGACACTCTTACTTATTTAGTGTACAACACTGCCTAAATAGCCAGGGCCATGTCTGCATTGGATCTGCTGCATATGAATAGAATTCTTTACTAACTTAATGATGTCAGCAGAGCTACACTGAGCTTACACCATGGAGTTAGCCCACTGTGCATTGGCATTGTTGTACCAGAGGCTCTGGCTGCTCATTCACCGCATCTTTGCCTTGTCCTGCCTCTGCAGATGGAGAGGATATAGTCAGTCACTGGAGAGGCTAGTCTAGATTTCTTAATTATTCTATGGCAGGCCAATTCTTACTCATTCTCACTCCACCCACAGAAGCCAGAAATGAAGAATGTTGATCAAGGTTACTCTCAGCCAGCTCAGCTTCCTATCATGGCAGAATTGTTCATACTGTAGACTTGCATAGAGATCAGATTTTAAACTTTCTCACAACTTGCAGTAGCATGTAATTGCCAAATCCTTTTGCAGTGAGAACCTTTACAAATTCAGCAGCTGCTGAAACACCAATCCCCTATTATTATTATTCTATTTGTGGTGTTTTAATATGCATCATGGTCCACAACTGTCATTCACCTGAAGCACATGCCATAACGTCTTGAGTCAAGGCATTGGGGTTCAGTAATTCCCACTAATGTGGTCTGTCACACAAAGAAGCAAAAGAAAAGTTTCTGGGGACCCACAACCAAAACAGCATCTTAGCAGGCAGGTTTATCATGCACCTTCTCAACTTGCAATGAGTGTCCAGACAACACTGGTGTGAGACAGGCAATGCCTCTAGAGTGGGTTGTGTGCAAGAGGTTTGAGTGGGCTGTAAGACATGGGTTAGTTGGGCTTGGTGATGAAAGGTCCTGCTGAGCCTGGAAAAATGGCTCCCAGCAGTCTGAGGAGCAACGAGACAAAGTTGTGTTCCTGTCCACATCAGAATTGATTGCGTATGGCAAAATAATGTTACGTTTTTTCCCACCTAACAAACTGTGAGAAGCTGAACTATTCAACTTTATCTAGCCTTCAGAATCAATCAATCACATGAGGAACCTGTAAAATGGAAGTTTTTTGTCCAGGAAAGAGAACTGGAAAAGACCAATGGAGTCAGAAAGTCATTTCTGCACAAGCCAAACTGTTTCTCCACACACTATACATACCCCAGCCCCCTTTACTACTATCTGATGGCACTGCAGGAGCCACATAGGACATTTCTGTGACGCTTTCTAATTTTGTGGCTTTTGATCTTCTCCACTAATAGTCCAAATTTGATTAGAGGCTCCTAGGAAGTGTCATCATTTGGGAAAAGAGAGAAGATGGATGGATGTTTTGTGGACCAGTCTGAAGGAGAACTACCTGGCAAGTCTGTTGGTCTAATGTAACACAAAACAGTATCACTTTCACTGAATTTTCAAATGTTATGTTGAAGAAAAAAAAACATACTTTGAAAGAACAACTGCAGATACTGCAGGAAAAAAAAAAAAAAAAAAAAGCCAAATCAAGTATACAGTCAAGGAAAAAATACCAATCACAAAAAGGAATTTGAGTAGATTTGCTCACTGGGTTCATCACCCAGACCAGTGCCTGAATTCTTCATCTGTGTATCACAAGCACATCAGGAAAGAAAGCAGGTAAAATGTTCTTCCCCAGAAATCTCCTACACTGAAGCAGTCAACAATCTTAATTATCTGAATACACTTTAAATCCATGCTGAGATCTTAGAAATGATAGGGATTATTTTTAACAAAAGAATTAATGAAGAAAAGAAATTAAAGGCAGCAGCAGGCTCCTATAACTCCAGGTGAAAAATCTTTTTGTCTTAGAAAGAATTCATGTTACAAAATGGGATTTGTTTAGTACGCTATTATACAGCTTTATGGTCTTTAATTTCTCTATTTGCTCACCTTATGGAGAAAGAAAACAGAAGTTAAAACAAAAGCTGATAGTAAACACACATTAAGAAATATGAAGAATCGTGGGACCAACTGACCACTTCAGTGATTATGAAAACTGTAAACTATTTAAAGAGATTACTTTTCACTGCTCTTCATTAGGTTCTTATTACCTCGGTCATTAACATTTGGCTCTTATTATTATGATTGTGAAATACTGCTCACAGTAATGGACAAAGAAAGTTGACGTGGCTATCTTGATTAACTCATCAATAATCATTTGGAATAATTTTTCTTCATTCACTGGATGAATCATTCACATGTCCTTTTAATAATGCACATTGTTGCACAGTAAATTAGCATGAAGATTACCCACCTTTGGGAGCTACATTCTGCTTCAAAGCCTCACTCAAAAGAGATAGCAAATGTGAATTTCACTTAAAAAAAAAAAAAAAAAAAAAAAAAAAAAAAAAAAAAGAAGAGGAAGAAGAAAAAAAGAAAAAGAATTTTCAGAAAACAAAGACTTCTTTGTATGTTTTCAGTACAGCAAGACATGTAGCCCTAGGATTATGCAACTGAACTCAACCTTTAAGCCACTGTATACTTGAGAACATGTGAAAAACATATACCCCATCTATTTTAATTCTTCTCAGGGGAGTAAATCAAATCTCTTATTTCTCCTAAGGCAAATATAAAACTGAATCATGAATTGAAATTACTTTTTTGTGCACGGATAAGAACATAAAAGGACATTGGTTGGCTGTGGATCTGACTCTGCAAACCTCCACTCAAATGGGATTTCATAGCTGGTTGTGACTGCACACTCTGACTGTACATGTGGAAGTAGGCCTTGATAGATCAGTCATGTCTCTGTGGAAAGCTCTGACAAGTCATTTTCTTGCTGAAGTTCTCAAAGGACAGGAGGTGAACTTCTAGCTCTCAAGTCATACCATGGTCACTGTGGCAGGTAATAACCTATATCAGCTCTTTGCAGCAACACTGCTCACGTCTCAAATAATATTTTCTGTGAAACAGCAATGAGATGTCATTTTACCCACCTCTTTCCTGGAAAAGACAACACTAAACAGTCAACAGTCAAGGCAATTCTTGAGATACTCAAGTATCTTGCCTTTTCCCATCTCAATATATGTTTCTTTATCTAAATATTTATTACTACATCTTTTCTTCCAAAACTCACTACATGCTTCCTCTCTGAAAGTGCATCAAGCAGCTGTATTACAAGTTACTCAGTTGCTACCCATTTTAGCTCTGAGGAAAGGCAAGCTACTACTTTTACATTCCTGCTGGCTGAAAGTAACAACCACAAGTCAGGACACCAAGCCACCAGCTGCAGCCAGTGTCAGGTTATCAAAAAGAGAGTAAAACAAGATAGAGGAATAGTGCTCTGTCCATAGTACGCTTCCTCACTCTGAAGTAATTTGGAGCTCAGGAGCTTCCTGAGCAAGGAAGTCCTCATATTTAACAGAGGGCTTTTTCTTCCATTGATTTTTCTAATTTACTTTCAAACCACACAAGCCAGTTACAATCTGCAGCATCCTGTGGTGGTGGTTTTACTGCACACTGTGTGAGGAGAAGTAACATCTTTGGCTTGTTTTCAGTCTGCATTGAATAAATGATAAATTTCTTTCAGTGGCTTCTGGTTGTTGCATAGAAGGAGATGAAGAATTCCTTTGGCACTTTTTTCATGACTGACAGTTTCTTACAGCTTTCCATAAACTCCTCATCCATTATTTCTTTTCCATGCAGAATGCTAACCTTTCAGCTGCACTCATGGTTTTTTGTAATGACCAAACTTTTTTCCTGTTTCCTGTTCCTTCCTCTTTTCCTAATTCTGTTCATGTACTCTTTTCCCCCACTTCTAAGCATTGACTAAATATTTTCAGAATCTATGATAGTGCAATCATGATGGTAATCAGTTCTGAGCTTGCTACTGTGCACGCAGTGTCAGTTGTGTTTTCCCCCTCATGTATGCTAATTTGCTTTAATCTGTACTGGATTTCATCTGCCTTTTTATTTCCTATACACTCTATAGCAAGAAAGTCTTCCGTAAATTTTTTAAGTCCTTACTGTTTTGGTGTTATAATTTACCTGCCCTAACTAAGGTCACATCAGTGAGTACATTCATTTTGCCACCACCTACCTCACAAGCAAGTATCTATAAAGAAGGAAAATAGCTTAGGATCACTACTGGTTCCCAAGGAACTCTCCCTTGACATCTCTACATTGAGCAGCTCAATCATTTATTCTCATTCCTTGTTTCTTACCTTTTAATAGCTCATTGATGCACGTGAAGAACTTCCGTCTTTTCAGTTTTTTCATAATCTTTCATTTTTTTCATGATCTTTCATCCTTCTTTCTTTTTTAGGAAACTTTGGGAAGGGGCTATATAGTCCAAAACTGTAGAGAGAAAAAAGAAGAGAAAATGACTTCTGTTTCTTTATCTCCCACTTTTCCTTGTTCAGAAACACACATTAGAAGTACAGTTTGCCATGCAAAAAATCTCTCTGAAGACTACTGAACTTTGTCTTCTTGTAAGTGGTCTTTCTGAAATAGCACTGTTGACAGTTGTTGTTATATGGTTATTCTTATACCATACCAACCACAAGAAAATCACCAGGAAATATCTAGTTAATTCTCACAAAGAAAAAACTGTTTCATGAGAAGGAAGTTACTGTTGGGGATAGAGAAGGAGAATAACATTTGTTTGATAGTTAGGATTAATTGGAAAATAAACTGTGTAATGGATGCTTGCGAATGAATAAATAACACAATGGAATATTCAAGCCATTTTCCTATCTTAATGCACAACAGTCTGTATCAATGCCCCACTCATAGAGATGGAAATAAATATTACATAAATATGAAAATACTTTTTATAGTCACAATGGGAAAGACATCTTCCTGTACTTTACAGCTGAAATAGCGTTAATCTGCTCTTTTCTCTCCGTGCTTTATGTAGCAGCTATTTCGGCATGCTGAATCTGCCTGCTGAGTGAGGAGGGCAGCTGTTCATCTGGTGCACATTTCCACTGCAACAGCTCCGGCAGGAACATTTGCACCTCCAGCCAACGCTATTGGCATCAATGGTGCCAGCGGGATTTGCAAGATTTCCGCTCTTCTATACACCTATCGTATGACAACACTTGAATTGTGTAGGTTTGTCATTTCAGGAGACACGATTCAAGATCTCTTGAACATATTCTCAAAGCTCAAAAAGATTATAAACAAAGGAAATGACATGTGGTTTTATGATCACTGCTATAAAATATTTTATCAGCTGACGGACAGTACCCCAAGCTGCAATGTATATTCACTTGAACGAGCCTCAGTTAACTAGGTAATTCTCTTAATTTTGTGAGCTTCTATTTATTCTAGCTTCTGTGTGTGCAAGCAGATCCTTGTGCATGTTGGGTTTGTGAAGGGATCTGGCCTGGCAGCTGAGCTTTTAAACATATGGAAGTAAAAATATTTTCCCATCAAATGCTACAATTTGCTGAATGAGAAATAATTTCATTTTCCCCTTCCTGCTGCGCTGTCACTGTTTTTTTTTTTGTTTTTTTTTTTTCAGTTTGAGAACACAGGTGCCTTGAAAATTCACAACAGAGGAAAAAACAAAAAACAAATAATAACAGAAAGACAGAAGTGAAATTGAGACTTAAAAACGTAATCAATTGTTTTGTTCATATGACCCAATTCTTACATTTAAGAAGAAATTGAATTTTTTCCATCAAAAAAGTACATCCTTATCCTAAGGAGAAAATTTTGAACAGAATTCCACTTTCCAGTCGGATATTGTTTTGGCTGATGAGCTTTCACTGGATTTACTAGATTTAGCACTAGACTAGCACTAGATTTACTCCTATAAAGGAGATGCTACTCAGTGTCTGTTTCCCTTCGCATCATTATAGGAAGAAATATTTATATAGAAACTGTCTGCACGCAGTGCAAAGTCTTTCACGTTCTCAGCTTGGTATAGTTCTTGGTTTTCACAATGACTGCATTTGCAAATATTTTTCTGGTGCATACTTTTGTAAAAACGTTTATGTTTCATTTTTCTTTTGTTCCCAGAAAATTGTCCTCTTAGCTACCCTTAATTAAGAAAACTTTGTACTATTGGTCCATATTAATCTTTTCATTAACAATTAATGTATCATAAAGATAATGATGCTCAGTGAACCAATTGTTTTTCTTCATTATGTGAGAAACAAAAGTTGTTCTTTGACTCATTGCCCGAGAATCAAAATTGCATCAATAGGGGAGAACGCAGAAGTAGAACTTTTTGAGCTGTGAGTAGAGAGAGTGTGGAAATAAACAAAACGAAAGGACTTTACTTTTCTGCTCCAGCACTCAAAACATGGTGGGTCTACAACAAATAGCGAAAGCTATTTATGTGCTGATGAACCTGATATGCATTAACAAGTTCACTTGAGGATTTATGCACTGCTGTTATACAATCCTAAAAGGCACTGTTGGAAACCATAAAAAAAAACTGCAAAAAAAGAAATCTTTTCCGTTAGTAAAATATGAATAGATAAATTCTTCAATGTATTAAAATGTTCCCACCTGTGAAAAATTCAGTGCCATTAACACTGTGCAGTTTGGCACAGAGGAAGTGGTGAGAGAACTGGATCGCTAGCTACAAAGAGGAAGACTCAGCTCTACAGTAACATACACGCAGTGCTGATCTACAGTCACATATAGTCAGCTTAATACCTCATGAAGTCATAGCTCATGAAGTAGACAAAAACAATTGAATACTATTTCCAGAAAGATACTGTTTCCAAAGAGCACAGTAAAAGAATGGTAAGAAATAATGAACACAAAAATTTACTTTTCCATTATGTACACATATTTGCTTTAATCATATTTAAAGAGAGAGGACAGTAGGATCATTGGCTTTTCTGTCATTTTGAAGCATGATACTCCTTTAATATTCCACTGTTCTTCAGACATGGATTACATGCAACCAAATCAGTTCAGATTTCATCTAACAGAATGAAATCTTGGGCTCTGCTCTGTAGCAAATATGTAAATGCTAAAAATAGCTGCTTGCTCTAGAGTCAATCACAGCATCACATCCCATTCCCAAAATGGCTCCGGTGAACAGGAGGTTTGAGGGAAGCAATGAAGAGTTTGAAAGGAGCTGGACTGGAGTGCATGTTTATGTAAAAACTGGACACCGTGTCAAATACAGCTGTACATTAATGTGGTAAAGTCTTCAAACTGATGCAGCTGCGCTGTTAACAACAGGGTAGATAGAGCTCGTGGTTCAACTTCAGACATATCAGCACTAATCAAGTAACAAAAGCAGTCACCTTTGAAGTCTCAGTATGTACAGGTTTTCTAGTATAAGTTAGAATAGAGCTACTTTCTTTAGTGTATTTAATGTTACATTATTTTGACATTTATAAAATCAGCATCTGCTGCCTGCAGTCAGCCTGCTTCACTGATCTTTCTATTCTCCCTTTTTTTTTTCAAGCATTTTTTCTTTTAAATCTATTTTTTTTAATTATTCATAATAAAAAAATTAAAAGAATAATGTTACTTTTAAACACAATCTTGGCAATTTAGGTGCTTTTTAGGAACAATGCACCAACTTGATTTTCATGCTTTAAAAATTAACCTACTCTTACCCTGTGCTTGCATTCAAAGTCCACTGTATTCTGTAACTTGGTTAAAAAACAATAACTGCAGTGGTGAAGACATATTCATCTAGTTTTATGATGCACTAAATAAATCTTGAGTGAACAAAAATAATCACAACGGGAAAATTCTGACGTTGCAAAGTTCTGAGCACCCAACACAAAAGCAATAATCAGTTTCTGTGGTTCTCCCAGCTCCTAAGCTGCAAGGACTGCCTGGCTCTGTGCTGGAGACCTTACAGGAGCTACTGGCAAATGCAGGACAGAAGAAGCAAACTGACCTCTTGATGACAAGCTGATGCTGACCCCAACAGCTAGGATGTCATTTGGGTACACACCCTGGAGACTTCTGCTTTGTTAGGAGAAAGAGGACACCCGTTCCTCCAAAGGGGAAAGGTCCCTTGTGTCCTAGGAGCCCCAGCCCCTGCTGTTAGCTGAGTACTGTTCCTCCACACTGGCTGTGGGATGACAAGGAAGGGGAAGAGCCATAAGGGCAAGGGGCTTTGAGATAGCTCCTCGGTGCCTCCATTTCTGCCATTTTCTTATGTTGGCATTTCATGGCAAACAAATAGCAGCCAACATTGTGAGCCTTATCTGAAGTACTCACACGAGCCCTGGAAACATGATCCAATTCTTTCCCATAGCACTGTCTTGTGAGTAAGTCTCTAAAAAGCTCAGTTACTCTCTAGACCTTTTCATCGGCTTTTTTTTACACACATCAATAAACAAGTAGTTGCAAAAGGTTCTGAAACAGCTGTGAAATAGCATGAGTCACATATCAATTGGCAAAACATGAATACTGTGAGTGACAAGTGTTTCACAGCCAGATTTTTCTTGTAATGCTGAGTAAGTGCAAAGAAAGGCCAAGACCAGAACTACCTGTTTCAGAGAGGCTCTTTTCTTGGTGCGTACCAGGCAGAAAAGCCTGGAAGAAAAGCCATCCTGATGGGTATGATCTCTCCCAGTCCTGTCTCTTGCCACTCTTTCCTCTGCAGCCTCCCATTTTGGACAGTAAAATGACCTAGGGCTGCAAAAACCAAACATCTCCTGTTTGCATAGGGACACCTCCATCTGTGTAGGGCCACTGTGATACCAGAATGTGTTCTGCTGCACTAACACAAACTGTAAGAGGCTCTGTGCATTTGGGCAGGTGAGCTCTCCTGCACTGACAGCTAGAGGTATTACCAGACCTTGAGATGTTACTGAAAGCCATGTGCATTTTGGTGCTTTCCCTCAAAATGCTCATCCCTCTTAGAGGTATGTTGTTGAGGAAAACTCCCTGTGTTCTTTATTTTAAGTGCTGCTAGACAGCAAATTTAGCCTCATAAGAAACGTTAGATGGACACTTTCCAAAAGCTCAGAGCGTGAGCAATTAAACACTCAAACAACTTGTTTCAAAATCTTCTGATTCTTAGGCAAATCTCGTGTTTTTCTTTCCCCTTCTTCTGACTCCTGATTTCCCCAGAATTGAAGACATACTAGTAGTTCAGCTTACAACAGCAGTTGTTAGCACATTACCTACCACCCATGCTTGCATTCTTGGTGAGGACACAGGCCCGTGTACAGTCTCATACATGCAACTACTGGCTTGTCTTATCTCTCTCCCTCCCCCGAAATGTCCTAGCTTAGGCCTTGGGACAATAAAGGGCATGCAGGCTACTTTTTTATTCTTTGAAACACCCCCGGAAAATCATTCCCAGGCAGAGGAATGCTCACTATGGCCATACCCAGTTGCGCTCGAATAGCAGGTCTGCATGACAAAACTGCTTAAAGCTATCTCATTCACCACCACTATTTGCTTGCCTTGGATTTCTTGCCTTTCACTTCCTGCATGTAGACAAGATGTGGAGGAGCGCCCTTACCAGGTGGGGTGAAAAATACAAATAGAAGGGCCTTTTGCACAAAACCTGAGAAATGCTTTTAGCTAAATGTGCAAGCACCTAATCCCCTGTCTGCATCTTCTTCAGATTTCAGTATATCTAGCTGTGCTTCAAGCTCTTTCCACCCACAGTTAATCACCCAGTCACCCTTTCTTACACATATAATAAAACAAACAGTAAATAAGCGTGCAAAAAAGTAGCCTTTCACTGTGTTGCTCAAAGTTACCCCATAATATTAACGAACCTGCCCATCAGAATACAACTGCTACAGGTTTACCTGAATGCTTAGAGTTTGTCATTTCATGACTGGAGGCTGTGCATTGCAAATAATGCAAGTACTAAAATCATAGCCCAGTGCCAGCTGTCCTGTGGGAGGGACTATAAACTCTGCAGCCAGAGTAAACAGCAGGATACTTTGAGTGACCACTGCTTCATCCTCCCACACATATCTTATTCATCTCATCTCCTTTTGATGACATTAAAAGCTGCTGTAGCATAAAAAGAAATACCAATCTGCAAGAGAAATATGAAGAGCAATTTAATACTCAGGCAAGCTAACAGATCTGAAAGCATGGAATAGCTGTTACTGTCATCAACAAGGTTTCTAGCTGAACATAAGTTTTGGTAAGTAATGCTTGTCAAGAAGTACAGAAGAAGAGACAATATGTGGAATATTTAACTCTTCAGATATTGAAAAAGTTGCATTCAAGTCATTGTGCAGAAGACAAAAGCAAAATTTCAAAGAGTTCTCTTGTTTACCACAGTTTTGAATGTTACCATTCCTCCTTCTTAGAGGTTATTCTACATAATTATTACTTCATCAAAAAGTTGGTACAAATAAATAGAAAGGAGAAATGTGATACTGAACTTCTGGGTAACGTTATGTCTTTCATGCACAAAAGATCCAGGCAGGTGCTTCTGGACAAGCGGTGCAAAGTTCTGCTGCTAAACCCATAACAGGGTTAGTGTGAATACAGAAAAAGGAACTCCTTAAAAAAACCCTCTATCAATCTTTGCAGAAGAGTTGATTCCTCCATTACAACCAGCCCAAATCTGCTGAGCTTAACAGGTCTAACTTTCAGCATACAGCAGTGGGATACCCACGACAGTCCCACAGTTAGCAGTGCAGTTTAATTCTGGTAAGGAAAAAGCCCATGCAGTCTTCAGAAGAAGCCCAAACAAAGACCCAGCAGCTGGCCATTGTGGCTTTAACTAATCAGAGAGAAACCACCTGCAGTAATACCCCCTTTTCTGTTTTCTCCCAGCAGAACCTTCCAAATGATGATTAATCACTGAGTAAACTGAACAACTGACAATGACATAACGACAAAGGGAAGGCAGAGAGGGGCACCAGCACTGGTGGACGTGGCTCGAGCATGGGTGGGTGGAACAACCAAAGAAGATGGATGGCCTGAAAACGCTTGACACTTAAGTATCTCCTGTGTAGCAGGAGGGTGGCTATGCTAAAGCGAACTGCCATCTTCAAGCAAATAATGCTCTACACAGCAAGCTGACACACTTCCTTCAGCTGTCAGCAGCAATGCAGAGGGGCAGCTTCCTCAGGAATGAACTAATGAGGCTTTTAATTGGGATGTGAAGCTGAGATAATAACAGAAATAAGAGATACTGTAAATGACAGGATAATCCATTACAGTGGAAAGCACTGAGAATGTTCTACTGATTATATACACAGATTATCCTACCTATGTCCCTACTAATTTGAAAAATGATGAATCATAGGGTTCAAACAGGACTCAGATGAGTCAATTAGACTAAGTAGTGATATCAAAAACTCATATTTTCTACACTTAGGAATCAAGCATGTTTTGCCTAACAACAAACAAAAATGAGCTGTGCTTCATGCTCTCAGTTGACCAAGTCATTAGCAACACGGAAGAGTGCTTCTTCAAGTTTTCCGTATCTTCAGATGTTCTTGCCCCACAGAGTCCTTTCTGGCAGACATTTATTAACAGGGAAAACATTTGCAGGAAATGAAATATTGTCTTGCAGCATTCTGCTAATTCCACTTCTAATTCTGTCAGTTCAGGGTTACTTTAGCTGTTTCACTGAATATCAGTGCAATGAGAAAACTTTAACTGCTATTAGCTGAACTCTGCACATTCAGTGCTCAGACCAAAACTGAGTTCCAGCGCCCATCTGGAGCACCGCTTCTCCCCTTATTTACATCATGCTCTCCCCAAAGTTGAAAGCAAGTGGTGTAAGAGTAAGCCTTAGAGACAAATTCACAGTGCACTGCAGTTTAGGCACTAACCTACACTAATGCAGAATAATCAAGTATCTCCACCTGCTTAGAAATACATGGACATTAAACACCTTACTGCCTTTGAAAACTTTGCTGATCACTTGATTTGAAAGGTGCTTGCAACTGAACAAATAAGGGTTGTTTGGCTTAGCCTGATGCTAGTTTTGCACCAGACAAAACAAGAAGCAAAATGTGAATAATGTCAAAAGGAATCAATCCTCTGCTTACTAGTTTTGTTGTTGATTTTGTTTCATATTAGGAAAGTAGTACAGGTGCAAAAAAGGACTTGTAAATAATTACATATGTATTAAAAATATATGTTGATGTTGTTTGGGTTTTTTTGGGGGGTGGAGATGGGAGGAGGGCAAATAAATCCTGTGTGCTTTTATTTTAGCTTCAGGTTCAGTTGAAACATTTTTCATTTTGGATTACTGAAAAACAGGAATATCGCCATGTATTCGAAAACTGCTGTATTTTCTACATCTCAAAAGGCATTTTTTGTGGGAGAAAACATTCACAAATCACTTCATCCACTTAGAATATAAATTAACTCCAATTTCATTCCAATTATAACAATTGGCATTTTCTCACTGATTTAACAGAAAAGTTAAACAGACAATTAGAATGAGAAATACTGCAATAATGCATCTGCACTTCCAGACTTTAGCCTATGTCAGTATTTTTATAGTTTACTTCTTTGGCTAACGTTTAGTAACATTCCATTTTACCTAACATTCTCTACAAAAGGTCTCAGTCCCAAGTGCAGCTTTAAAACACCTTAGCTTTGAAAAATAAATAGAAATAGACGTTTGAGGACTGAAAGATATACAAACCCCAAGTAACTTCTTGCAGACAGAACAAATTGGTCAGAAGCATTTATGCTACAAAACCAGAATCTTGTCCACTTGCTCAGGAAGGAACTTGCTCAGAGCGCTCTTCGGTAAAAAGCAGTGCAGAGACCACTCCTTCTGTACGATACACCTTCTCAGCACAGGAGGCAGATGAACTGCACGCTACGATACACAGTTCTGTGCAACAGGCTAGCAGTTGCCATATGATGAAAGCTCTATTTGGCTCTGTCCAAGACGCCTCCATCCCCCACCTCCACAGTTCAAAGCGCCTCCTCAGCAGTAATGGCGCATTCCAACTTTCCCATTTCAGCTACAGGACGGAGCGAGTGAAGGGTGACAGCGAGTATGAACAGTATCACAGCACTTAGAATAAGGCTTGGAGTCCACACACTGCTCAAAGACTAGCTGGATGCTCCGCTTTCAGCTCAGATACTGCTGAACATTCAATGGCCTAAGCCATTCTGAAGCCAGGCTTCAGTACCCACGCTCACTCATGAACTCTCAGAAATGTTGTCTGTCTTTAATTACAATGTTGTAGGACTGCCAAACATACCCTGGCAGGGCCCCTGAGTGCGTGTGCACATTTTCAATTTTATTCACCCATCCTGCCATACATATTTACTTCATTCTTCCACCATATCAAAATGTTCCTTATGACAGCCAGTGCTGGATATGTGCAGGATAGCCGGACATCCATGTTTATGTTTCATGTTAACTGCTCTCATTCCTTAAAAATCACATCACACACAATAGACGGTCAGAATCTTCCTTTAAAAAAAAACCTCAAAACTATTTTTGCTCTTTCATTTGTGCAATCAGTACTAATTGTCATGAAAGATAATTCCACGCCACTCTCCTTCAAAGTCTTCCAAATTCTCCAGTCATCTTGAGAAGTCTTACCCCTTCCACCAA
Organism: Tetrao urogallus; assembly: GCF_951394365.1. Lineage (NCBI taxonomy): Eukaryota > Metazoa > Chordata > Aves > Galliformes > Phasianidae > Tetrao > Tetrao urogallus. Next base: position 38,348,673 of record NC_136818.1, read on the forward strand.
GAATCAAGCCTCTTATCCAAGTGGTCTAGGCTTGGACCTCAATATTGTGCACTCCAATTGTTTCACACAGGCCCTTGTTGAAGGGCAACAGAGAATTTAAGGTGGTTGTTTAGGGATAGAAGCACAACCTTTCCTAGAGAAAAGAAAAATTCATTTTCAGCTCTGCTCAGACACCAGTAGTCATTGCCAAATTTGCTAAATACTCCATCTCTTTTGATGGAGTATTTGAAACATTGACATCTTTCTATTACAGCACAGACTTTTCCATTGACTTTGGAATTTCCTTCTGTGATCTCTTCTGTCTTCTTTCAAAGATTACCACTATTCATAGCTGTGCTAGCTGGAGCTTCTTGATGCTATTTTTTCCTATGCATTTCTACTTCCACATCTGTATTTTTTGGTAAAAAACAAACAAAAACCACTGACAAAACAAACAAGAAACCCCAGTCTTTTTACAATGTCTACTGCCAACAAATATTTCTTTAAGTAGGGCACAGGTATTTCTTTTGATCCAGACAGGATCAGGAGATGAAGATAAAATGCTTTGAGGAGAAGCTCTCTATCTGCATTTCTTCTTGCTTCATATTTATCAGAGTTCTCTTCACTTGCTCTTCAGAAATAAGTTCTGGTGGTCCTAGAAATGTGCAGATAAGAATTTTAAAAGGTTCAGCAACAGAAAAGGCCAGAAAAATTGTGAACAAGCAGGGAAAAACATATAATTTACTTTGTTACTACCATTCTTTGTTGTTTTTTTTTTTTTCCAGAAGCTTCTGAATTCTTACAAAAACATACACCCCAATGAGAGAGGAAGTAGTAGAAGAGAAATAGGAAAGTACAGACAGTGCATTTTCCCTTCAAAATGTTTAAAACATCTTGTGCTGTTTCTTTGCCACAGTGAAGATTGATGTCTTTTTTAGGATAATGCATCAAGAAACTACATCACAAAAAATACCAGTCTTCTTTCAGCTAGTTCTCTGCATGTGGCAGGATACTGGTGAAAATCAGCAAATTTGGGATGTTAATGTTCAACCAGGTACAGTGAAGGGTGTAAAGCACTTAAAGACAGATCTGTTTGACAGACTCTGCACTCCAGCCTATTTAGCTGGGCATGTACTTTAGTTGTAAGTTGCCTTGTTTAATTAGCTGCTGAGGTGTTCCATCTTCATCCCTAGTGCCTCAAGACTCATAGGATTCAGGAGCAATCACTGCTTGGGACTATGACAGAGCAGGGCTTGATTGTTCTACAAGATGTCCCAAGGATGGGGACCAGACACTGCTGATTAGTCATTAACTTTGCAATTCTTAACATCTTTTTTTTTTTCTTTTTTTCTTTTCTTTTAGAGATGCTAAGACAGTCACAGACATTTTGGAAAGATCCAAAGTGCCGTGTAGAAGACGACAGATTGCTTTGTATATTTTAAAAAAGGCTGATTTCAGCAGGCTCTACCACCAGAGCAATTTAAGAATGAGAAAAACATAGAAAGAGATGGTGGAATTTCTGAGAGAATTTTAAAAAATACATTAACGCGCATGCATATTTGAAATGTACAGAGATGTCTCTATTGAATGTATTTCTAATACAATACATATGCAATATCAAAGCATGCCTTGCTGAAAACTCCTACAAAAAACAGTTTCTAGCAATTAGCAAAATTCCTCAGTTCATACATAGGTTTATGTTACTTGTACAGAGAGAAAACAAGAGACCTGTGAAAGAAAAAGAGGAGGTGGACGGGACCAAATAGCTTAGGACGGGCTGCAAAAACCACCCTATAGTAAGTGCACTTCTTAAAAATGTAATTGCAGGTACTGTGTTCACTGCAAAATTGCCTGAATTTTTTTGCAACATCAACTCTTTCTATCCTGATATTCCATTCAGATGCTGCAAAAGGATTTCTAGGAGCTCTGCTGCAGGGTATTATTACTATTTTTAAAAATATACAAGGTTAGGTTATGCATTTAGATTTTTAGTTAGTTAACGGTCTAGATTTTCATTATCTTCCACTTGCTCCCAACTACAAAAGACTATGTAAGTAAGAAAATTTCAAGACCGCTCATGAAAACAACTTTAGTCCACTGTTGGCTGGACTAGTACTCATAGTATGCATCAGTTCAAACAGTTCAAGTTAGTAAGCCCATCCTCCTAACCTTTGAGCTTTCTTTTTCCAGTCTTACAAGAAAGTGTTGCAGAGAAGAGCATAGCAACCAAGCCTTGCTATTACTGCAAAGCCTTCAGTATTTTTCAGCCATTTCAGTTTGTTGTTGGACTCACTGAGAGACCACAGAAGAGCACAGACCTCTGGTAGAGATCTGCCCTTACGTGCTGGCAGAGATCCAAACCTCACAATTCCATTTACATGATTGTACGACATGGTGAAACTGGCACTTTGATTTACAACAGTCCAGATGGGATGAATTCACCTCAAAGGTGACCATGAAAATGACTTTTTGACCAGCCTGACATCCCATACCTACTGGCCACAGAAATCATGACACCACTGAAAAAGCACTCATCTACCCATGAGTCAGCTTAACTTTCTCAACCTAGTATCTCCCTTCCCTTGCTTAGCCAGATAGGGTTATGCTCCAGTCCCTCTCAGATGCACCAATAATTGGCTATACAGTTGGGATGAAAACAATGCTATTTCCAGCTACCTATCTAGCACCTCTGGGAGCAGAAGCACCAGCCTTTCAGCTACCACAGCTCACACCATGTGTGCCCCCTGAAAGCAAACCACCAAAGGGCACTTCATCTATCTGATTTGCCCCAGAGGCCACTAGACAGCCATCCAAACTTAGCAACAGCTGCAGGACACTCAGGAAGCTACTGGCTTCTGGCTAAGGCACGCAGTGCCTGCCATGCAAGCACTTTGCACCCTTTGAAGGACAAGGACAGCCCCATAACTATAAAGATCTGTGGTCACAGACAGACCATTTGCATCAGTTCTCAGACCCAATTGCCTTTACTCTTCCATTATACCTCCCCTGTCAACCACAACTTGAGTGCACTGAGTTTCGGAACCCAGCCATCAGAAAGGCAATTTTTAAGGAGGTTCTTGGAAGTTTTTGCAAGAGACAGTAATTTTTTGCATTCCTTCTCCAAGTCCTTTAATTGACACGAAGTAAAAGTTGTGTGATTTACATGTGCCTGGAAAGGATGGAAACAGCTATTTTTAACTGTATCACTTGCTTTTAATTCCATCATTCAATTAGACATATATTTTAGCTTCAGGAAACTTTCTTTTCAAGAGGTGAAATGCCAGCGCAGTACACTAGCAAAACCATTAACTGTCAAAATAAAACAGGCTTCATATTCACAGAACAACAAGATCAACTGCATGCGACGGAAATAAGATGGCAGCACATTTTTACTTCTCAGCAGCCAGTGCAGTGTTTTCTGTATTAAATTTAATAGGCATTTTACATGGGATGTCAGATATTTTTGACTCTGCAAATAGGGATCTTTCTTTAGGGAAAAAAAAAAATAATAAAAAATTGAGGTTTCCTGCTGCTTATACAGGGAAATCATTGAGGAATAGCATGGAACTGCAGCCTTACACTAGCAATGACTAGGTACTCATCATTTTTAAAAACAATGTCACAAAAGCTATTTCTATGCTGTCACTCTTAAGAATAATTAGTTTCCATCAAAGCAACAGATTATCTGTTCATGTTGTCCACTGGGTCATTACAATGGGCAACCAATACAGATAAATGGTATCTAATCTTTTCTGCTCTTCTATTGGACTGATTGATGGTTATAACATCTCCAATATTATAAGGCAGAAAAATTATGCTGACATTTAGAAGCAAAAGCACAGAAAGATAAAACTAAGTACAAAGCACATCCAACACCATAAAAAAAAAAGAAAAAAAAAAAGAAAAAAAAAAAGGAAAAAAAAGAAAAGAAATAGCAAAAGACAAATAGAACAGAAAAACAAATGGCAATTAAGCCAAAAGAGAATTACAGAGGGGAACAGTTATACGTTGTGGGTGGCAAGGAGCTCAATTAATTATAGAACATGAAGGGAAATCCAGGCATTTCCATGAGATGTTATTAAAAGACACATTGACCGAGCTTTCTTTACATGTTTTGCCCTAGAAAAAGACAAAAGGATTTCCCTGGTATTGATTTGTTCCTGGAACTGGTCGACTTCAAGCCATGAAGAATAACGTAATGAGAAGTGGCTGGGCAGCAAACAAGAAAGAACGAATTGCTGCCAGTGACACTCACATTTGTGAGCTTCCATTTATTATTGCCTTTTTCAATTTAGCATTTGCTCATATTGCTTGTCAGAAACCATTAAACCACAAAATATTCTCTAAACTAAAAATGGTAGCCTATCAGTTATTCATCTACAAATATACAAATAATCACAATTTTCAGTCAATCTGCTCAAGAAAACTAGCATTTTTAACTAACTGGCTGGATCTGCAATGTTCCTGCAAGGTACTAAACACTATGAGCTGCTCCCAGTGAGGAGGGAGGTACTCAACATCTTGGAATAGCGACCTTTTCCTCCTAGCACTGAAGGCATTAATTCCATATTCATCTGCTTCATCCTCTGCTGCAGAAATTTTGCAGCCGTGGCAAAATGACCACAAGACCTTCTTCCAGCCACAGCAGCAGCATGAGGATTAGGTGGGCTGGCTATGTGACAGCCTGTGGGCTGAGGACCTCTTAGCATCATGTCACTAGCAGAGATAAAAAAGGGTCTGCTTTGCTGTGATGGCCTAACCCCATCCATGGCAGAGCCACTACGCAGGCAACGAGCAGAAGAAATTCAGAGTATTTCTCACCAAGATTACACACACTAATATGAGAAGAATAAGCAGATCTATGCTAATAATTAGTACTGCACTAAAGCTGGCTTCTTTCCATGAGAGCAATGGCTTGCAAACATAAATATCTTCCCTTATGTACTTAACAATTGTCCTCGTAGTTGCGATTCCTCAAGCAGTTCTGTAAAGCATTCACAGATTGGAGACAATTTTCTATTATGATGAATATATTTAGCAGGAAAACTGCACTCAATCTATGCATCCATGATCCGGTAGCCACCTCCAAACTTATACAATTAAAAGTATGTTTCTTACTTCCTAGTATTCACCTTTTTGATTGATCAGAAACTGTCCCTCGCTTCCATCTCTAAAATTCTGTCTATCAGCTGATGTTGTCATTTCTCTGGGACACACATAATATTGACTCTCAGGCAACAGAATGATTCAGTATGCAATCTTTCTATGGAGTAATAGCTTACAGAATATCAAGGACACCAGTGGATGTGGTATGCCTCAGGCAGGCATGAACCAAATAAGGTCTTGACTACACCAATGTTCAGAGATTAATACCTTTATAAAGAACTGTCTTCACATACGCTGTCATTGAGTTTTAAGTTCTCACTCTTACTCATCCAGGTCACTGCTTCTGGGAAGAATAAATCATAGAGCTACGCTTACTCCATTTATAATTCCTACTCAGAATGAAATGTTTCCTCCACAAGACCTCTAAAAAACTCCTGTCTCAAATGCAACAAATGCCAAAATACTGACACACTGTCTGAATGAAAAAATACGAGGTTTCCATCACACCATTTGTAATATTCCATTAATTTCTAAAAACAGCAATACTTGATTGTTATATTTTTACTTCAGATTTGGTTTGGAATTGATTTTTTTTTGTTGTTTTGAAAGCACAGAGGAATTTTTCATTCCATAAAACTATTTTAATTTCAGAACACTAAAACGTATTAATTAAAAATGAAAAATGTGTTCAAATCAAGCTATCACACAGATTCCATTCCACTTAGCTTGGTTTTGAAAGGGAAATATTTTATTTAAAGCTTCATAACTGTCTCCTCTAATTACCTATTCAGATCTTTTGAAATGATTGTGTAAGTTGCACATATATGTACCAGCCCCGACGGAACAATTGTTGTCCATATGATGTCTGAAGACACGATATTTCAAATATTGGCTTATAAATATCAAGTTAATACTAATATCTGCAAATAAATAGCATAGTACAACCAAAATTCTCCAAATAAACGGCAAAAATATATGCACAAGTCCACAGTCTGTATTTCAAAACTGTCTATATCAAGCAACAACTTGAAAACGGAATTCTCCACTGCAGAGTTCTTCCCGAACAGTGAGGTGCTACAGATTTTGGCAGTGAGGCATTTCATTTCTTTAAGCATCTCCCAAGGCATTAAGATACTCTATAGTCCTGTTTGTTTTTACCTGAATTGAAAATTTTCTCATCCAAGCCTCCGACATAGAAAAATGTATCACATTATTTCTCCAATTCTACAATAATTTGGCAAAAACATCTTTAATGACAAGGAATTTGGTATTAATTTATAAAAAGCAAAGGCTGAAATCTGAAGCTCTAGTGCTATTGTCAAAGTTTTCTAAATGTTACACTCAATATTTTGTTCCTCCTTTGTTCTGTTTTTGTTGTTGTTATTTTTCTTTAGGCTAACAGATAACTTCAGGGTTGAGCTAAGATCGAGATTGATAAAATCAATCAGCCTTTCATTTAACTAGTAGAAAACAATAAGGCTTATCACACTTCAAAGCAAACACAAGTCTAAAGCAGCTCTGAAATTTGGAGCTAATTTGGGAAGCAACAGGAAGCACCTCTAAAAAAAAGGAAAAACTTTTCATCTCATGCTGGCCAAAGGGGGCTTGTATCTGAATCTGTACATGAATAAGGAAATTGTCTTCTGATTCTTTGAGCTCTTCTCTTCTCTGCTAAACTTCCTGCATACATCAGATATTTTACTCTTACTGCTATGAACTAGAACTTGTGCAAAATTCTTTTTTCTTTTTCTACCTGTTAAAGAAAATGGGGTAATATAATTTCAAGTCTGAGGTATTAGCTCTTCCTCTCAAAGGCTCGTATTATAATACTTAAGTTTCCTCAATATGTCCTCTATTTTTAGAAAATAATGGAATCAGAATAAAAAGATGAAACTTTCCACAAATGGAGACCCAGATACAACACAGATTAAGTCAATCAAAATCCTTCAAGATTTTTTAAACATTCCACTCTGGTTTTTTTACATCAATTTAAATTCCTAAGTGAAAAGTCACTTGAACTAAAAATGTAACTTTTCATTTAAAGAAAATCCAAAGAAACATTTCCATAGTTTCAAAGCTTTTCTTCCATATTTTTTAAACAAATACTGTGTTAAAAATCCTCCTCCTCCTCCTCCCTCCCCCTGAAATACAGCTTTGATTTCACAGTCTTATTTTCTCAGGGAAAATATTGAAGTAATATTGACTACCTTTACTGACAAACATTGGAACCTTTAATCCCATGACAGCTGCTGGGCAGGAAAACAATCTCTCTCCTCAGAATATCTGACTTGGTGCAATTGTACAAATTAGGGGACATTGTCTACTTATCAATCTTGTGAGAAGTAAATTTCAAGAGATGATAATGCTCTGATGTTACATGTGATATAGCTGAGTGAATGAATGTAAAGTAGGAGGATAAGAAACTGTTTTATCTACTTTTTTCTTCCCTTCTGTTGTCTGTTTATGCTGTGACATTTTCTTGTTTTAGCTCTCTTCTGCTTCTTTGGAAATTAAATGAGATCCAGTATCTCAGAGACTACTGGCACTTATGGATTAGTGAAGCTAACGTAAGAGCAATTAGCTGGGAAAAAGAAGAAACTAATTGCTTGAATCTGAGTTAAAAAAAAATCCTACCTCAAAAATCAGAAGTCAAGGTGAGGCTTGAGAAAGAAAGTCAAGCCTTAGAAAATCAAGGCAAAAAAGGTGCAGGCAAAGCATCTATCTTAATTGAGAAGAACACATGAAAGGATGGTGGGGATGAAATGCCACTGAAAGAACATTAGCCTTGTGCATTCAGCCTCACCAGCAATCTGCCAGCTGGCACCAGCATTTTCTAAACATATCCAAGACACTGAGAACAAGATGTCGAAAGCAAGCAATTGTACTCAATTTATACCAGAGAACCACAGGCATATTCCACCTGATTGCCAGAGCGGTTAAGTCTCATGTGTTGTATGTGAGTAGAGCATGTGTGGAAAACCATCCTAACAACCATGTTCCTTTTAGTTGTTGAGTGCCTGAGCTCAATTTTTATCAGCCTGAACAAGAGAGAATCCACCTAAGCCTCAATGAAGATAAGAGGGCATTTGTGGAATTATGTCCCTCTGTCAGCAGCCAGCAGCTATATGTGTTTATCACATAGCTGTGTTCACTGTAAAATCTGATATCCTGGTAGAGAAAATAACTAGAGGTATAGGTACACACTTTCCTAAGCAAGTTGTTAAGCTAATCTGAAGCTCTAAGTTTTGACCTACTTTCTAAACAAATCTATTTACATCTGTGATATACTATTGATTTTGATTAAACTTTATTTATTTGTTCATTTTTAATCTAGCTTGTGCTCAAAAGGCACTGCTCCCCACTATACTCTTATCAAGTTTGAAAGGTTGTTTTGCAGTTTGCCCAGAAGGGCACAAACAAGCAACTTCACAAAGCTCATCAGGACAAAAACCACAAAAAACTTTTCTTTCTTTTTCATGTTTTTGGACCTCTAAATCAAAACCCGCCATTATATCATATGAAACTTTCTAACCTGATAAAATACTCCTAACTGCTGATGAAAAAGTCATGTAACAAATTACAGACAGAATTTCACTTCTTTGCATCTTGTAAGATGGTGAACAAGACAGTATTATGCAAACAGAACTTCTGACAGCTGTGTACCTGGGAAAGACAGAGATGAAGGGGCAGCAGACTTGACAAGTCTCAGTACTGTTGTTCCCTGCAGACCTGATGAAAGACAACACACTTGAGTGCAAGTATCCATGCAGAGGATCATCTAGCCAGCCTTGCCCACAGGCTCAGGAACTATTCCTAACATCCAGGTTTTCAGGTTGGTTTACAAAATAAAGAAGAAAAGGTTATTGAAATGCATAGAGAGTGTCTAATTTTAAACATGTGACTGAAGTACTCTATATGATACTCTGAGGGCATCTTTCTTCTGCAGCTGAATATGCACAGAACTTGCCTGATCTGCCTTGGCCCAAACCTTGTCAGTAAATATGGATGGGAGGAGGTGTGTCCCTCAGAGTATCCTTAAAGAAAGAAGATGTCCCACTTAAAAGTGTTAGCAGCTTGCCTAGTCACAGCCACAACACCTCTTCTTCCCCGAGACTCAGCTGGGACAATGGATTGTGGTAGCACTGTCATGCCTGGCTATCTGCACCTGTGCTGGCAGGGTACAAGGATCTCAGAGTGTGAGTACTTCCCTCTCTCACAAGCAGCAGTTCTGGGTCTTTCACATTAAGACCTTCCAGCTTTCTCTCTAATCTAAATACCACACAAACACATAGACACCCAGACTGCCCAGCAGAAGCTCAGGCAGGCCTAATGTATCTCCAGCTTCAAGTACTCTGAAAAGTATACGAGTTGAATGCTAGCAGCACAGTGCATGAATATGGTAAGCCATATCGATTCTTTCAACAGTCAGAATAATGAAAAAGCTGCAGTGCAACTTTACCAACTCTGGCAGAGCAGTTTATAGGGTAGATGGTTCAGACACGGAGTCCCCATTACCTCACTATTTGAGCTTCCTGGAGGCCACGGTCAGGCAGGGGCCAGAAAGAGCCAGTTCTGTGACTTCCTTCTGACTTTGTGAACAAACAACCCTCTCAAGATCACCATTACTGCTAGCACTGAATGTACTGCCATTTGCAAAAGGTCAAACTGGATTCACTGGTGATTAATTCAATGGACAGTTTGATTTTTGCATTTGCTGCCGCACTTCAAAGCAAGAACTAAGAACACACTGTAAACGTAAATCTTGCCATCAAACTAATTCCATAACTAATGGTTACAGAAAAAATAAAGTCCCTTATTCGAAACCAGATGCATTTTCAAAAGCTCTTCTACCTGATTATGTGCCCACACACTTCAGAGGTATCTTTGTGTTACATGCTGAGAATAGCTTACGTGCTCCAGTCAGAGGGAAAAGAGTTCCTCTGCTCTGTACTGACATGCACTGAGCAAAACTTGAGTTTTCAGCTACGAAGGAGATAAATGATAGGAAATGATAGTTTCTGTGATAGGAAACTAAGTGCTTGGAAAAGGGCTGTTTCATTAGTGAAAGGAAATCTAAATTCACACAGGACATGCCTAACCATTTCTAGACCGAGACATTTTTGAGAAATATATTTTTGTTTTAAAATGGTGCATTTGAAAGAAAAGATATTTTTTACTCAACCTGATCAAGTTTGAGATAAAATTCTCCGAATGGACTACTAAACCAAAGAGAATAGATACCTTGACAGCTAAGGAACTTCCTCTGATTAACTAAAAGCAGGTCAGGGAATCAAATGCTTAACTTAGGATCAACAGGAACAGAAAAAATGAAAACATTTATTACTTGTATCTTCTACTATATTGTGACTGTTATTCCCCAAGCCAAAAAACTGTTTACTGCAAGCACTAGAATCAGCCATGCTCTGTTCTACCCTTGCAATACTCGTGTCAGTATGAGACCCAAGTTCTTTATCTGGAAATCCATCCCACCCCAGTACTTCCAAGCACACAAACCTTTTAGTCTCTGGGATATTGGAAATGCACATTGGAAGTGTGAGAAGAGTGGTAATAAAAACTGCAGTTAGGTTGTATTTCAGAAAAGTAAGGTTGAATTTCAGAATAGTAAGACCCAGATCTAGTATTCTAACACTGAGTTAGTAGTTCTTAGACCCCTTGAAGAAGCTTTGTTGTTCTACTGTTGGCAGACACAGACTCCAACTAGAACAACTGCATACGTACACTCAAAATGTTTCACAAAATGCCACTTAGCCACAGGCATGGCATTAAGCAGTATTCCAAACTGAGATCTGTGTCCTTGCATTTCAATAACTACAATCCTACCTACTTAGTAAATCTGAGCATGACAGAGCCATTAAGTTCCTCAGGAGTCCTTACTGTTCTCCAGCTAGATGAGATAAGGGTTTTTAGTAATTACTTTTGCAGTGCTATCACAGGAACTTCACAGACAAGAGACAAAACCAAACTATGTAACAGCTTACTTAAAACAAGCTGTAACATGTTGGAGTGCACAGAAAAGACAAAAGGCTGCATCAAAACATTTCATCATTGTTCCCTCAAGTAACAATATAATTTGGTATGTCCCAGAGCACACTGGTAACAATACATCTACACACAGAGTTTAGCCCACGCTCAATCTCAAACTTTTCTTCAAAACCTCCATAAAAGTCTTAAGTTACAGAGCTTGCTCTCTTGCCTGCTGGGAATACTGAGCCAAAATCCAAGACTGGGTGTCCTTGGTGTTCCACATCAGAGAAGGAGAATGTAAAAAGTAGCCAGACTTGAATTCTGAGCAGGAACTTCTGCTCATATTTGCTCATTTGAAAGTCAGTCCTAAAAGCAAGACTTACTCAAATGAACAATTATACCTCTCTTTCCCCAACTGACCCAAACTTCAGTCTTTCCTTTGAAAGGCACTCCGAAGTCTAGCGGACTGCCTCCTCTTCACATCCACAGGCACTTACTTCTTTTTCATCTGCTTACTCCAAGTAAAAGTTGTAAGTGCAAAATTACCTGCTTCTAAAGTTTTGCAGGTGGATGCATAAGCTTTTCAAAGATGAATGTTAACTCATTGCACTGGCACATAAATCTGAGGTGTTGGTCTGGGAAATCAAGTGTTGACTGTTTCCAAGCTTCTCGGATACTCAGTGACACAGCATATTTTGTAAGAGCTATAGAGCTGTGTATTACCACCCAGCTTTGAACATAATATGGAAAAATGAAAAGGAAGAAAAAGAATATATACTACAGAGAATAGGGAAAAAAGTACATTTACTGTAAATCTAGTAAAAAATCTAGAATGGGGTTGTGCATACCACATAGGCAGAAAATTATTTTTAACACTTCTCATGCGGATAAACTTTACCATAATAAGGTGTGGTAGAGGCAGTGAGACACAGTAAGATTGAAACTCAGAGAACTGGAAAACAGAAAATCTGTTCAAGACTTGTGCAGAATGTCTAGTCAGACATCCATTTATTGCGAGACAGGTAAAAGATACCAGTATTGCATACTGACACATAGTGGGTTATAATTGATAGTCAATGGAGAATCTCACAATTAAATAAGAGAAACACTCAGGAAGAAGCAGAGTTTGACAATAGTCATCTTTGTCAAAGCAATGTATTTGAAGTAGTGGAAAAGACAGTGTCCTTGGGAAATTCTGTTCTTTCTGCCAAGAAGGAATTGTAATTTTCCTGTAATTTTCCTTTCCTACAACTAAAATTCTGCAGTTACTGGCCAGTCAAAAGAAGCAATTCTCCTACTATAGTTAGCATTAATATGGCTTCACCTTTAATAGTGTGCTGTTCTGGTCTCCACAATGTAAGAAGGTTGATAGGCTCTTGAAGGTATCCAGAGGAGGGCAACCAAGCTGGCAAAAGGGCTGGAGGGCATATGCTGTAAGAAGAATTTGAGGACACTTGGGTTGCCTAGTCTGGGGGAGACTGAGAGGTGATCTCCTCACTCTTTGCAATTTCCTGAGGAGGGGAAGTGCAGAGGGAGTTGCTGGGCTCTGCTCCTGAGAAACTATGACAGGATGCATGGGAACAGAACAAAGCTGCACCAGGAGAGGTTCAGATTGGACTTCAGAAACAATTTCTTTACCCTGAGGATGCTGAAGCACTGGAACAGGCTTTCTAGAGGGGTGGTTGTTTCCCCATACCTGCCAATGTTCAAGAGATGCTTGTGCAATATTCTCATTAATATGCTTTAAATTTTTCGTTAGAGCTGAAAAGGTCAGGCGGTTGGATTACGTATCTTTGAAGGTCCCTTCCAACTGAACTATTCTATTCTAATGTGGGGGCTAAATCCTGGAAAGACAAAGGATATCTCTACAAGTGCTTTTGCCACTCCACCACTCTGGCATGCTGTTTTCAAGAGGCAGGGGCTGGGGGAGAAGCCCTGGGAAAATGGGAGCTGCTGCTGCTACCTGCCAGCTGAGGTTTTGCAACAGAGCATGCTCTGGATTCAGAGATTTCCAGTCAGATTCCTGCAAAGACACTCTGCAGCCCATTCCCCTGTCCAGCAACACTGACATTCTATTCTCCTTAGGAAGAACAAGCAGTATGTCTCAAGTCCTTTGAAAGGGCTTCAGAGAAGAGGTAGGAGAAAGGCAGATCTATGCTATCTGCCAGAGTGGACTTCCTTTAATTGTCCTATATATAAGAAATAGTCAGGACTGCAAAATTTCCCTCTATGGTTTTGATTACACACATAAGAGTCAGTTGTGCCTCCGTCAACTCACTGTGGTTTCTGAGTAGATGATAAAATAGACAGCACTGTTTGAACACATAACATGAGCAAGATGCAGCCCCAGATACATGCGCATACATAGATTGTAACGTCTTTGCTGTCACCATATTCTGCAGAGCGACAAAAGCATTAAACCAAATAGGCCAAAAGGAAGCGTGTATGTACTGTAAATAAAGCCAGCACCCAGCCTGAGCATGGAACAAGGCGTTGAGCTTGATTCAGAAGATCTTATTTTCTGCCAGTTTACGTCAAATGTATTTGAAAGGAGTATTTGCTCTTAGCAGTCAGGTGTGCACACGTACAGCATCAGAACAAACAAGATTCGCACAAATTAATAACTAGTTTAAAACCCTGCCATTTTTCCCTATATAAGCCTAACATCCTGTAATGGGTTGAGCTGCTGTTATTACTGTTTTATAGTAATTCAAGTTCCAGTGGAAAGTATTTTTCACTCTAATCTCTTTAACGTTCTCTATACAAAGTGCCACAGCTTGTCTTAAACCTACTATTTACCAAAGTAAAAAAGATTTCCAGGTATAAGGAAAATGCAATATTATCTGTTATAGATCAAAAAATAATAAAGCTTATGATAGGATGATTTTTTATTTTTCACATATTTAAGTCTATGTATTTGTCTAGTATTGTTTCACTGTTGTCTCATCATCAAGATTAACATTAAATCAAACAATGAATTATTCATGAGGTGTGAATAAATGGAATTAGCCTTTCTAGCATTCGCTCTGTAAATCGCATCTTCTGGATGAATGCCTTTTTTTTTTCTTTTTTTAATGTCTGAACACCAGAAATAATGACCTAGCTTGCAGCCTTGCTAGATTAGCTCTTAGTTAGGGTGATATTTTTAGATGAACGTAGGTCTCATCAACCAAGAGATGTCAGGTCTGCTATCACTCCTGTCAGCTTCCTAACTTCCAACGATTTCCCTCTCCATCCCCAAACTCTGTGTTCACCCCTAGTAGCCATGGTACCTGCAGCTCAGATGATTTGTTGAGATTGACTCATTATCTACTGTGTTGTAACAGCAGTTAGAAACTGAATGACATTCAATTAAAATGATATTAGCAGCTCAGGAGTGATTTTGTTTAATTTACTCCTACTCAGATGTAAAAACATTAGTGACTTTTTTAATTGGACCTCATAATGTCTAACTCCCACTCAAATGCAATGAAATTAAAGACTTTGGTGGCTAAATACCGCTTAATTTACTCCTACCCATCTATAATGACATTAAAGATGCTTTAGGGTAGATATTGTTTCCAATCATTTATATTCAAAAGAAATCTGAGCTTATAGGTACTATTATTGAGCATATAATAAAATCATACAAGAAATGGATCTATACGGTAGGGGATAGTTGGTTACAAGTAATATTAAAAAGTAATCATTCATTTTTAATGCAGGGATATTAAAAAGTAATGTTAAACACAAGAATTTGTAAAGTTTTCTGCTCTTCGCAGACTCTTCAAGGACGCAATCCTTTTTATATTCAGTGTGTGGTTTTACATGAAACGTTTTTATTAAATTGCACATGGTTTAAAAATCTTTCTTATGTGCTATTTATATGATAAATCCAACGCTGACTCGTGTCATTATGGGGATAGACAGCAAAACATGCATTTCAGTAATGGAGTTCATTTTGCTCCGTAACTGTTTGTAATACAGCTTAATGCATTCTCCTGAAGTTCAAACATTTTAGAGGAGTATGTGGTTCTCTATCACATTTACACTGTATTGCCTCCTTGTTAAAGATGAAGTCTCCTCTACTGAGCTGATGCTGTTTGCTTCTAATACTAGCACCTGCTCCATGTTTGCAAACAATCATCAGGCTGGACCATCCTTCATGCCTCTTTTACACGACAATCCCATTGATTTGGCCTTTGGCATATTCTTTTCTTCCCCTTTCCAGCTTTAAATAGCAAAATCATTATTTAAAATGCCTCCCCTTGCTCATCTAAAGTTCTAACTATTAAAACAAAAATCATTTACAAAATTTCACTTGTATTATGGAGACAACCCACACATATAACAGATTTGCTATTGAGATGGCAGAACAAGATTCCTTCTTTAGTTCTGTCCTCTCATTTAGCATGTGGCTATTGAAATGTTCAAATGGAAAGGCTTTTCCAGGTAAGCAGCATGAAGCATTGCCAAAGGAGAGAAGAGAGGAGCCCTCCAGGAAGCACTGGCTGTTGGGCTGTGTGTGCTATAAAGTCCCATATTACAGCCACATATGTGAGCATCTGTTTCAGGGTTGCAGCTTCTCCTATCCTACGTTTGCTGACAGTACTATCCAGAACCAGTATGGTTGGCACGGCGATGCTGTGGTGGGAAAAGGGACACTCTATTTACAGTAGAAGCTCTCAGAGTAAGAGGGCTGTTATATGCTTGGATATGGCTCAGCTGTCAACAGAAAATCATTACAATTTTGTAAAACTAATCCACTTCCAATATTTATTACATTTACTGTAGATACGATCAGTGTAATCATCTCTACTTAAATGGTTAACAGCCACTACTGTGCATTTCAATTTTTATTGCCATTGCATCTTTCTCTCACTACTTCTGATACCTCCCTTTGTAAAGCAGACTCTGAATGACTTATTGCCAACTAGTACAATAAAATGGAGAGGAAGCACCATTACAACATGCTGAGTAAACTGTACATTTCTGGACAATTTCTCCAATAGGCAACACCAATATGGCTTTTTAGAAAAGGAGGAGGACATTAAAAGCAATATTAACTGATTAAATTGTGACACTCCAGTTTCACTGAAGCCTGAAACAGATACAAAGAAATACATTGTCTTCAACATCTCTAATATTAAAGGAATAATTAACAGAATAGAGTTCCAAATACCTTGCACATACAGTGAAAATAATCCAATAGAATAAATTCATGTGTGAAATGACAGATTTCAATACACACAATTTATTACATATTTGGCTGTGCCCAAGTCTCTCAGGATGCAGCACATTAAAGCACAAAGACTCAGATTTGACTGTAGGGTTTTGTGTACTCCCTCTGAAGCCAGAAGAACATTTAAGGTTAAGATACCGTGATAAACATGAAGTCCTTTAATGGACTGAGATTGAAATGCCTACGTTGTGCAGAGATGCTTCATATCAACAAGGCATTTTATACTAACAGAATTAAAGAGAATTTATACCTTCAGTAAGAAAAGAGAAAAATCTGTATAATCACCCTTTTCTAAGACGGGTGTTTAAGAGTCAAACTTAAAACACCAGTTTATTTACACTTAGTTCCCCTCCTCAATTAACGTGGGCTGTAAGCAGAAAACTTCCCATCAAGTGCAGTCCTTGACAGCCATAAGAAAAGGCAGCCACAGCAGGGCCACAGCACACCAGCTCTTTGTCACCACGGTGCTCATCAGGCAACCCAGTTCAGCCTTCACAGTGTGATGGCAGCCCATTTACAAGGCACCCTAATTCCCAGCATAGGTTCATGACCCATTACACAGAACACTCAAACAGTCCATATCCTCTCCTATCTAACCTCATTCTATAAAGCCATTATTTAATACATGCACTAACAAACCTCATACTTCTATATTTTTTAGCTTTCTGGAACAACAACAAAGTTTTCTTTGTTTTCTATATCTCAACCAAAGAAAATGTTTCTATTACAATTCATTTAGAGCTGTTTTGGCAAAGAGGAAGATACTCTTCATTTCCATTGTGGAAATTTTAATAAACAGCACCCTCAAGAGGATTAGAATTCACTTCTCTCACTGTTTGGGAAAAATAAAAAAATAAAAAAAAATCAGTTGCTATGCTACCACTTTTAAATACAGCTAGAATCATTTCCAAGGGTTACTTAAGGTGTTTAACTGCAGAACGAATACTGTGTGGAAATCCATGTACACACAAATACTCTCAGTCATAAGTGCTGCCACAGTAGCCCTGAGGCACTTGTACAGCTGCAAAACTGAGGCTTACCAAGACCAAACAGGTAATCAGTTCCCATTATGAGAGGATCCTTTAAGGAGGTGACTCTGGAAAGGGATCAGGGAACTGGCTTCTTAGAAGCTCTCTGCTGCTCTCCAGGTTTGGGAAGTTCCTTGTAAGAAACGTAAAGAGAGGTTTCTGATGTTTTGCTAATGAGGGTGATGAGACCCATGGCCATCCTGGCTTTCTGGCTGAAGGCACAAGAGTATGCCTGCACTGATCCCTTATACTGCACTGGGATGAAATCTGGACGTATACTATGGACATTTGGAAAAGAAGCACAGAAGCTATACCCTAGACTGGGTAACGGGAGGACTGACTGGAAATAAGGGCACGCTGTAAGTGCCCATGTTCCTCAGGATGGACAAGATGTAATTAGCTGGGGACGGCTTCCAGGAGGATTATAGCCTCTGACCCTGCAAATCTCAGCTGGAGAAAAGTCATCTTCAGAGACTGGGAGGACAGTGACTTGTGTAATGGTAACAAAGAGATCTGAAAAGTCATGTTTCAGAACAGAAAATGGACAGAAGAAAAAAATAGGGAGAAGAAAAAAAACAAGATTTGCAGAGCATCAGAAAAGTCACCCTGCTTTATTCTACCATATAACTGAGTGTATATATTTTCTACGCAGAAGTTACACTGTCTAGATGTCTCTCCTCTCTCTTTTGCTGATCCTTCAAACTAAACATGTACTATACAAGGGCTGCTCCAAAAGTAGTGCCCCCTATTTTATTCTGTTGGCCTACAACATCAGAGGCAGATGTTGGTAGTACAGCAGTAAGGGTTGAACCTTCTCACCAATTATCTGCTACGCGTTGTCTGACAAAATGATGCCTGACATGGAAGTGCATATGAAACTAAGGTGTGGAAATGAATTCCCCAATGTGAAAAAAAATGTCACCCTCTGACATTCATCAACACTTGGTCGTAGGTCTGTGGAAACCTACAGTGGATGTGAACACATTGAAGCAGTGGGTGTTGTATTTCAGCAGTGGTGACAGTGATAGTGGGTCATTTCCACTGGGGCAGATTTTTATGACCACCACTATGGGTCACAGTGGTGGCTATGTTGAAAAACAGTGTTTCGTAGCTGAGAATTTGCTTTACCTAGTAGTGCTTTACCTAATATCGTGTTCTTCATGGCTGCAATCATTTCCATGGGTGGGGGGAACAGGAGGCATTACTTTCAGAGCAACGCATGTATTAATATCGATAAAAGTGTTTTGCTGGCTTCTTAGTGATAGACTCACTGACAAGAAAGATTCCCAAGAATACCAGAACACCCGATGTTAATGCAGCAATAATTTATGAAGTGAATACAATTGATTCCCATTTGGATATTTCTCTCTCACGTGTTGACAATGCTCACATAGAATAAATCAGATCTTCAGTATTTAGTTTTAAAAGCAGCTTGCAAAACGAACATTAAACACTGAAAATGAAAAGTCAATTAAATAATTTTAATAATTTAATAAATAAAATACTCAGAATAATTATTTTACATTTAATTTAATGTGATTTTCAAAGATAGTGCATTGTGTTCTCACTCTGATGCAAAACTGCCCTCAAAATTCATTCTACGTGCCAATCTGCTGTTTGGCTTTTTTGTTTTAGTTATAAGCATTTTCTCTATGCGGATCAATTCTTAACGTAATTTGTATGGATTAAAAAGATATCCCTGCCATTTAGAAGTCACTGATCTAAAGAGGCCTAAGCCACGATAGCCTGCTGGAGAATAAGCAGATTCATGCTTAGCGTTGTTTCAGACGAACGTGAATTCCTATGGAGGGGACTCCTAGATACAGCTGTGAATGGGACTGTCAGAGAGCCCATTTAATCCACTGCCGAAAAGACGCTGCTTTATCAAATCAGACTTGACAATTCAGAACTGTTTTCAGTTACACTTGCACACAAATAACTTAAAAAATATATTTTAATAAATAAGCATTACCTTTTTTTTAGATGCCTTTATTAAAGCTAGAAATGAGCTGATACTTGTATGCTGAAGAAAATTTAGGCAGAAATAACTTTATCTGATAATTCTCCCCTGGAACAACAATTAACAACTGCTTATCTGTGATCACGCTACTTGGCTGTAGCCTTAACTTAGATATCATATCTAGATTCATATTAATGTAAGCTCCACAACTTATTTCCTATACACCCATGAATGGCTTTGATGTTATTAGTCTGATTATTCTGATGTAATTAACTTCCTCCCCTTCTCTCGAGCTTTACCACCTTTTTCCGAGCACGTCTGGCAAATTTTCTGGCACAAAAGCCTACTGAAACACACTGATTGCTTACTTCATTTGCCATGTAATTTTGGTTAATTATTTTAAAATCTCTCTCTACATAGGCTCCAGATGAGTAAGAGAGGCTAATGTGTAGTCATTACCACTGTCTTTTAATTGCCTTACCCATTTCATTTGAGATAAAAATGGTCCTGAATTTTTGTGTAACTCTTAATTAAGACTTCATTATTTTTACTCTTCCAGAGTAGTATAACGTACTGGGGTGGAAATACGGCTTAACCTGCATTTCGGACTCAGCCATATTCCTTCTTCTGCAGTAGGTAACAAAAGCTGCTCGTGAATCAGCTGTAAATCTCAACAATCCTAAGCTACAAATGCCAAACAGGAAGAGCACATCTGAGAAAAACAAGCCTCTTAAAGTGAACGAATGAATAACAATGATGTGTGGGTTGTGCTTTCTATGCAGCAAACTCTGGGAAGACCTTTCTGTGAACAGCTATCTGGTAACAACTGAAGACACTTTGGCGTTCCTACTCGCCTCCCACAGCCTTTTGTATCAGCAGCGCGGCAGAGAGAGCCTGACAGCAAGATTCCTTTCTCACTGGAAATTTCAGGTACTGTAACTCAGCTCAGTGCTGCACAAAGGGGCTGAGTGATGGTGTATGCACAGGCGAGAAATTTCTCAATGGACAGTTCTGAGGGCGCTGCACAAACTGTTATCTGAGTTATGCCAAATAGATCACCTCATTTTGTCACCTTGCTTTCCCTGACTTACACAAAGTAGTGCCCTCGTTTCCAAATGAACAATCTAAAGCTGGAGAACACCTGCCTAGAGCCCTACCTATGCTGCACACAAGAACCTGTGCTGTTTGCAGCTCTCTCCCAGTTAGCTGCACAGGTAAGGTGACAAAGTCTCCGACGTTTAAAGCACCATTAGGTTCTCAAATATTCAGCTGAAAACAATAACATAAAACCCTATAAAAATGGAAAGGAGTGGAAGAGAATAAAGTTAATCTTCACATCCTAAGCTTAGTGGAGGTGGCATTTCCCCAACTTTCAAGATGCAGTCTGCTAGAAACAGCCCTCCCTACTATTGTTTCACATTCACAGTATTAAGGAATAAGTAAAATTACTTGCAAGAATTCATTCATCATATAGGAGACTACTGCAGTAATGACAAGAACATCAGAACTGGCAAACCCATACTGCTCTTTTCCCTCAAGCCCCAAACAGTATTTACATATTCCAGCAACCAAAGAACAAGGAACTGTCAACTCTGACCTTCAGAGTTCATCCCAGAATGTAATCCCCCTTGACTGCTAAAGTGCAGAGCTCCCTTGACTACCCACAACTGCAGATAGAAGCAATACAAAGCTTCTTACATCAAAGGAGGGCCACAGATTTTACATGGATGTAATAAACCCTTTTAATTGTGCAGAAACTTCCCTTCCATCTCAGCAGAAGGCCAGGTCTCAAACACCTCCTCAATGATCTCAATGATATGAGAAACAGACTCTGATCTGCTCACTTTCCCTCTTGCCAAAACAGGCTACAATCTTTTTTTTTTCCTTTTTTTTTTTTTCCTCAAGCATTTAAAATCCCAGTCACTGGCATCAGAGTCTGACAACTGTTAATTTATTTGGACTCCTCTAGAGCTCCAGGCAGTAGTAGTATCACTCCAGCATTTTGTACTCATGAAGGAAAAAACCAGATGCTACTAGGAGGAAATAACTTCAAGCACTCCAGAGCAATTGCTACATTTCCAAGGATGACCTTTTCTCAACCCCTTCCATCAAAAAAATGACCCGAACAGAATCTTTCTATACGCTTTTAGGAGTTCCTGCCTGTGGCTTTCCATGCAAATTGGTGACACCATTTGTCCAGCTACAACTAAAGATCAAGCACCACTTAGAGACACCAAATTCCTGAAGTGCTTTCTTCTAGCCCAAATCTGTGAATATGAAGAACATGCTTTACATGAAGGATGGGAACTACACTACAAGTAATTTTACCTTCACAGTGGTGAACAGCATTGCCCAAAAATTTTCTGGCCACACAAGGGACACGTATATTCAGTATCCATCTGTATAAAAACATGGACAAGTAACTGTTTAATAGACATGTTTCAACATTCATTGCCTTAGCATTTGCAAGCCATTTCAGGTCCTAGGCTGGAAAGCACTCACAAAAGCTGGAAATAATATTAGTTTAGATCATATTTTCTGCATTTTTCTCCTCTCGTTCTTAATTTTGAAGGACAACTGCAATTGCAGTTCATCCGTTTAGTCTTATCCTAAAGTCATTATTTGTTATGATGCTGTTCCTGCCTTCAGCTACAAAGAAAATGACTATCCCTACCCCCTCACAGGCAGGATTAACAGCCACAGAGAATGAGTTATGGCTAGTCTAACTGACAGGAGCTCAGAAGCAAATTTGTTTTCAGAAGTCCACCTAAAGCCCAGGAAAGAATTCTGCAAAGTGTCTTCTTAACACTTCTTCACAAATAGGTAACACAGCCTGTTTTTCTTCATTACCAGTCTGCACGCTCAAGACAAACGCTGCGACCTACGTGCATCCAGGGCAGGGTGTGAATTACATGATGTGAAGTAACTGGTGCAGCACCTACACAGAGCCTCTGCACTCACATCTAATATTTCTAAAGTAAAAACTATATTAAAAATTTTGTCAAAACGGGTGAATAACTTTATTTATAGGTGGAATAGTAATTTTATTTACATCTTCCTCGGTGTCTAAAGAAGCTGGCTAAACAGAGGAAGTCAGGCTAGAGTGCAGTAAGATTGTTTACGGATGTATTAACTCACAAATGGGTAGTAACTGGCCTCCTTACTTTTTTTCTATCTGTAATTTCACCTTTCTTAGCAGAATTGGTGTCAGATGGAGCTGCATGGGCTTATTTCTGCTGAATTTAGCTTAGAAGGTTCACAGATCCTGGCCTGACTGTTTTTAATGTCCTTTATCAGTAGATGGATGAGCACGCTCATCCACCCTGCTCCAAACTAAGCTGTTATCCAGGTAGCTTATGACTGCTGCCAGCTTTTTGCCCAGAGCTCAGAACAGAGCTCCCGAATCAGCTGGACACAAGTCATTGTAGGATAAAAATATGGACTAGATGTTGATATACTGCTCCTTGCTCATACAGACTAACGCCATGCAACGATGATCTCTGAGCAGCCTTCCATAGTGCTAATATTCCAGTTTAGAGATCAGCTCACAAACAGTGGTTTGAGACTATCTGGACTATAATGCATAGACCACGTGTTGAGAAGGCACTGGGTAGAATTTTAGATTATTTGCCTAAAATCACAGACAGCTTAAAAGAACAGGATAAATACATGGCATCTGCATTCTGAAAATATTTTGAAGGGATCTGTTTTTTGAAGGGATTTTGTTTTATTATAGTGTGAAAATGTGTGCATCTATCTGCAACTGCAGCACAAAGCAATCAAGAATTGAAAACTTGATAAATATGAAATTCTTACAAAAAGTAAAAGAGGGGATGAGGCAAATAATAGCCTTTAAAAAAGCTGCACCTTATCAACACAGGATTCCAGAGCACACAGTAAGTGCACTTCATGTTCTGTATGAATGCCATAGACTGCAAGCCACTGGGAACATTCTGCATGTTAACTGTATAGGGCTGAAGATCCAGATGTGTGCTTCTGCTGCTACAAAGAGCTCCACAGATGATCCACCTCACAAAAAAAGAATTTTCTACACAGATCCAGACTGTAGGATGAGGGCTCCTTGTCACAAAGATCGGGAAAACAGTGCCACATCTCTTGGTTTACCTGGACCTTACCTTCATTGCTTCATGTGCAGAAGATTAAGGATTTACAGACTTTTAAAAAATTTGGAAAGTCTTCAGATGTTTATCAAAATAGTTTTGAGCCCTAACTGAAGTCTTACTCTCTTCAACACATTATCTCCAAAGCTGGAATAGATACTCTGCTAAATTAGGCCATACATTACCTTTATATATTAAAAAAAGTAGATGGGAATATTGCCTTACATTCATTTTAATACAATCAGGTTTTTGAGGCTTATAGAGCCATGCATAAAGCATTTGTTTTTCCACCTATAACAAAACTGATCCATTAACTCTGACAATATTTTTAGTACGTATTTTGTTACAAAAGCATTAAGACACATTATGAATCATTCTGGCATTATGAGAATTAATAGAATAGTACGAATTTTTCATCATTATTAATATTTAGTGTCGTTCAGTAAATTAAAAAATCAAGTTTAACTAAGGTTAAAAATATCTGATGATACAGTGCATAGATGATTGTAAATGTATATTAATGAAGCTTTACACAATTGACTGGATATCTTTTCGTTAATCGCTCACAAAACCATGCCAAACATATATCAAAGACTTCAGCTCTTTTTTCATCCAATCTTCCGACATTTCATTATTATGGTTACCTGATTAATGGATGCAATAATATATGTGGCATGACATGATATGTTCACATTAAATTTTAATCAAATATTACTAAATTCAGAAAACATTAAGTAAATCATGACAGATGAGGCAATATTGCTGTTCTGTCATATTGATGGTTATAGAAACTCACTATGAAGAGTTACAGATTAAGGAGAAGTAAATCTTATGAGGAAATAGAAGTATTTCAAGTTTAACTAGTTGCTTCTTTTAAAATTGCCTTCCAGCCAAAGCCTGAATATGAGATCCATCAAAAGTATTCCAATGTCTGTGATATGAATGTTCTGTTTCCGTCTACTGCAAGTTGTCCCGTTCTTTCAATACACTCTGCAGAAAGACCCTTCCCAAAAGAGATGGCCAAGGTAGTAAAAAAAAATAGCATTATTCTTCACTGCAGTTGGGAGAAATGTATCCCAATTTATGTAAAACATTGCTGTGATCTACGAAGCAGAGTGTCTGACACACAGAACACAGTTGGTCTGCTCAGTTTTACCCAAATGATGCTGTTACAGCTTTGCAGAGCATGTACAGGGAGATAAATGGTGGGTTAGTGCTCTTACGTTAGATGTGCAAATTTTAAATGGTTTCATCCTGGGAAACAAGAGAATGTGCCTCTTATGCTACCGGCAATAGCTTTCTTCTCAGCTTTAAGCCAGTAAAGAATCTGTTGATTTAAAAGTCTGGAACTCATATTTAGCAACATTCCTGTATTGCTCTTTTAAGTGGCAGCAAGGAAACAAAATTCAGAATCAGATTTTTACTGCTGCATTTTGAAATTGAAGAGCTGTTAAGTGTATTTATTTACTTAAACTTCCTGTCCCAATGAAAAGTTAGAAGGGATTTGCTTTTATTGTCCTATGCCTGCCTCGGACATCTCTCTCTCTCTAATCACTTTAACTGGAGATTCAATTTCAAGGCATTTTTCTTTTTTTTAAATGAGAGAGTGGTGAGGTGCTGGCACAGGCTGACCAGAGAGGCTGCAGATGCCCCATTCCTGGAGGTGCTCAAGACCAGGTTGGATGGGACCCTGGGCAACCTGTTCTGGTACCAGATCTGGAGGGTGGTGGCCCTGCCTGTGGCAGTGGGGTTAGAGATTCATGATCCTTGGGTCCCTTCCAACCCAAGCCATTCTATGATTCTATGAACATATTTACCCAGAGAATAATTTATCTCCATGTTATGAGACTCAGATGATGCTTCAGAAGAAAGGGGATGAACTCTAAATACCAGTAGTAGAGGGAAAAGTAGTGAAAAAAAGACGACTGTAACAGAACAATTAAGCAAAAACCATAATGAAAAGAAACATCCCAAAGAGTGTAGAGTGCCTAAAAATAAATGCTCTTAGGGGTCAATTCTAAACTTTCAGTACTATAATCCGTGATTATGTTTGTACAGAATTTTAATTCCACAGTAAAGAGCTCTTGTCTTTCACTTGTTTGTATCTTACAGAATAAAAATGGAAGCGTTCTTGTCATATGACCATCTTTTTGATACCCTCTGATATCAAGACATCAAACACCACTGGATCCTGTGATGAGTATGTGAAGTATTGTGCAAGTCCTGCATAACTGTTGAACTGATTACATTAGAAAATGTAGAGTATGGCCCTGGCAAAGTGACCTTTCCAAATTTTGTTTGTTTCTTCATATCCTGATTTCATTTTCAATAATTCCTCCTGTCTTGAAAGGGGGTTGTAAGACTGTCTTGTGTTATGTGTATGTATTGCCAGAGGGGAACTCTCAGTACATACATTACAAAAAACAAACAAACAAACAAAAAAACCAACTAAGCAATTCTGCAATTATACCCTGACTATTAAGAGCAATAAATATTCAACAAGTTTAGTTAGAACTCTTTTTTTGGACCACTTATGTTTTGCTAAGCTTCATTCCATATAAAATATTTTAAGGGAAAGCATATAGGTAATCAACGGAGAGAAAGAAGGAAATTAGAATGTTAAAATGGAGATTACCAAGTGGGATTAATTGGGAAGGAGCTCTGATGAGCCATCTTGGTATAGCATCATTGGGGAAGCTCATACTGATTAGAGTTACGGTGCAAGGATTTCAGTTAAACACCTTGTTTCTGTAAAAAGGGAGTTTGGAATTTTTTAGGTGTAACTAGCTCATAGAACATAATGGGAACAGTTATGAGAATAATTAAAGGAAATCACTACGTTATCTTCCTTCATAGCCAGATAAGTTTTGTACAGTTAAAAGATTAAATAGCACAAAATTTCTGTGTGTGTGTAAGACCTAATAAAAATGGAAGAATACATCCAAACCCACAGCTCTTACCGCAGGCAAACTCCCACTGGTGTTGGCACCTCATACGATGCAGAGAAGAGTGCAGACACTTCAAACAAAATTGCCTGGAAAGGTTTGATTTGCTCTCACGTGGTTAATTGAATGAGTACATTATAAGTCAGGCTTGCAGCTCTTGCTTTTCTCAGGAATTGAAACATATCAGGAAAAAAAAAAGGTAACTCAAGGTCGGTAAAGTTTAGAATCAAATCATGATGTTACGGCTCAGGCCTCCAAAAAAAAAAAAAAAAAAAAAAAAAAAAGAACAAAAAAAAACCCCAAACCAAACAACAAAAAAAAAACCTGCTGGCCTCCTCTGAGAGTCCTCTGTTAACATCAAGATCCATCCTTTAAATATCCCCCTTACAGCCCTATAGTCTACAGGGTTCTGTCAAATACCATATTTCTCGTCAGAAAGTCAACTTGAATTGGGCCTCTGCCTTTGTATTTCAATCTGGGTGGGAAAGAAAGAAACAAATCAGAAAGATTCTGTGAACTCAAGATAGGCATTGCTCACTGAAAAGGATTTCAGAAAATATTCTTTAACAAAGTAAAGCTGCTAAACAAACCTACTTATGTCCAACATTTTTATCCTCAGAAGCCAGAGCTGAAGGGTGTTTTATTTTTGAGGAGTGGCCAGCTGAGAGAAGCATTATCCAGCTGCCTGTTGCAACCTTTAGGAAAGCAGTAACAGAAGCAAAGGGGCAGCTGGCACGTTCAAAGATGGAATTGTAGATCAGGGGAAACAGGGGCAGGCCTGCGTGTTATAGGTGAGAGGGGATTTGTGGCAAAGATGGGAAAGTGATGAAAGGGAGGGTGGTGGCTTTGCAGCAGACCTGTAGGAGGGGATATATACTCTGAAATGTTAGGAAGACAGCTTAGGGCAATGGAGAATGAGCAAAATACGCGGACATCCTCTCGTCCCCATGCTTGAATTCTTATCACCACTTTCAAACACCCAGAGTATGACACCTACTTTTGCTGCCAGTTGAGACAAAGGAAAGATTCAATGTATCAACTCTTCATCATTATGCACTCACAAAGGATTGAAAATAGCTAAGTTTCTGCTCAGCTAAATACTGAGAGATTACAAATCCAGAATTTTCCTGGTATCTTGCACCTGGACAAGCAGAGTAAAAGTATACTACTTAGCCTTTCACCATTCCCACCAGATCCTTTACCTAAATTAGTTATGCCAAGCAAAGAAATCACACTATAAATATAATTAGTTACTTGGAACCTGATCTAAAGCCTAATGAAATCAGTAGAAAGCTTACAGAGAAAACGAGCTATAACGAAAATATTAGTTTGATTGCTGTGGGCAAAACTACTTTCAGATCTAAGCAGAGGATTTAGCTATTTTAT
Source organism: Tetrao urogallus (assembly GCF_951394365.1). Taxonomy (NCBI): domain Eukaryota; kingdom Metazoa; phylum Chordata; class Aves; order Galliformes; family Phasianidae; genus Tetrao; species Tetrao urogallus. The sequence continues at coordinate 38,376,404 of NC_136818.1, forward strand.
TCTGCAAGCAATGAGAAAATATCTTCTTGATTTTAAAACTAAAATAAGACATTAATTAATTCTAGAACACTGCAGTCATATACTTTACTTCTTAGTATGCAGGAATTCAATAGTTCCTTTTTTAAATAGTAATATTTTAAAAAGGCATTTAATTTAAATGGCTGTGGTTCCTCTTTTCAGTAAACACATGTGAAGGCATACATTGTATTTAAATACAATAAATACAGCTAAAATCATGCATCTGGGTCAATCCTCTGCATGTAATCAGGATTATGAAAATTCAGTTTTTCTTTTCTTATCTTTCTCAATAAGTGGCCTATGTACACACAACTGGAAATTTATTCAGACATGGTCTTGGTTGTGTTCTTGTTCTTTAGCTCACCAGTTCGTTCTTCCTGGTAAATCTGACTAGATGTCTAATTCTATCAGTTGCTCTAGCAGCTAAGGAAAGTGCCAAATCATGGTTGCTGTTTTCTAAGCTGCCCAAAAATGCTTTTGAAAATAAAAATTCGCATGGGAAGGCACCTCAGTTGAAAGTTTTCTGTCCATTTTAATGGCTCGCTCTTTTGTGGTGTGTTTTGTGTGTTTGTTTGCTTGCTGTTCTGACTGCTAACCACATGTAATTATAAGGGGAACCTTAAAAAGTCAAAATCTGAATAGACAGAAAAGGAGGAAGAAAGGTGACAGGAAAGGGATTTCATTTAGTTTACGCCTTCTCCAAAATTTCATTTTCTGAGAGATCTCCCAGCTCTCTGGAAGAGGTTCCTTCAGCCCCAGTTGTCAAAGCCCTCCTTCATGCACCACCTTGCACAGCCCCTCTGAGGCATTCCCCAGAGGCGACCTGAAGGGACAGAGCACACCTAAGGAGATACTGAATCTGGTTATTCTGAACAATCTGACAGATGGAAGCAGGTCCATCGGTCCAACGGCTCTGTACATGTGTGGTGGGAAATAAATTGCCAGAGATATGGGGGAATCCCTTTTGTTTCAAAAGTGCTTCTTCAAAGGAACAGACTTCCCCAGCTCTCTTTGAGGAAGGCACTGTGTGGGAGGCTATGCAGGCCCTCCTACAATGCCATGACTGAGAAGCCTGTCTTTAACTGGAGCTTAACTGAAAGTGCACAGTCCAGATAAAATGCAAAGGCACAAAGAGTAAATAAAGAAGTAGTCAATGCTAAGAGAAGTGTGGGCTGAGGAATTCTGCCTCCTAAGGAGGTGACAGTCAAATGAAGCTGGCTCATCATGTGTGTCAAAAGCAGCATCAGACAGGTAAATAGCAATTCTACACTTCCCTCCTACTCTAAAATTCCACCCTTAAAACACAGGGTATTTTAGGAAGCTTCCTGCTGACAGGCACATCCTGCCAGAATTACATTTTAATAGTTTTTCTTTTAGACAAACATTTAATTTACACTTATACAGTCAGCATGATATTCCCATGCAGTCCCTAGGGAGGAGCAAAACATGCAAAACACTGAAAAGACGGTAATGAAAAGAAATAATTACCTTGTTTTCACTGAAGAGTTTACAGATCATGGAGTCGGCTATTTACTGTGGTTCTGTTTTTTCTGAAGGACAACTTTGTATCTTTTAGAGCAACTCTGCAGATATTGTTAAAAACTGGAAGCCATTTTCAGCCCAGGACAGAGACAACTTCAAATGAGTATACAGCATCCAGCGCACCAGGATTTTAGATAAAATTCTATAAAATGTCCCAAGATTATCCCTTGAGCAAAGGAGATCTCCCATACAAATTTAGATTTTGAATTAGTAAAAATGAGAACTATTTTACACTGCTACTAATTTTAGTTAATTGTTGAGGCATTACTTGTCTTCCACAGCAGCTTCAGGAACTGGCAACATGATGCTTCTTAAAGGATGAGGGAGCAAAGATATTTTCATGTTGCCATAGTCAAAAAGCACTAGCTACTCATCAGGAAACAAACAAACAACAAATCACACTAGACACCGATTGCCTTGACTTTAGCACTGCAAACACCAACATGATGGCTCTGAAGCAAACTGAGTATTAGTAGCAGCTTTTAAATCACAAGATTTTAAAAAATGAACTTGTCAATGTTCTTTTTATTTGCCTTGGGCTTTTTAATGTCTCCAAAGCCACTCTAGATGTATGAGAAACAAAATTGTGGAAAATACCCAATTTAAGCCTCTGCCAACAGTCCCCAGCTGGGCCTGACCAGGTTCCCTGAGGGCTGTACAGTCACTGCCTGCCTTGCTAGAAGCACAGTGCTGCCGGCTACCTCCCGAACCACAAACAAACTGTAACATCTGGGTTCAGCCCAGCAATATGGCTCCTAAACTTTTATTCTGTTGGTAACATTTCCCCCACTACCTTAGCTTCCATTCTACAAGTGGTAGATTATCTTCCTGCACTGAAGATAATGTTCCTTGAAACGGACATTGACTGTCTTTTAAACCCAGGAAATCAAAATGTCTTTCCTGTCCACCAGCAGGAGTAATGGAAAACATTTCTCAGAACCAGGTTGTTTTATTTCTAAGAAAGCATTTGACCTAATGATCTACTTTGGCAAATTGGTATGATTTATGGAGAACTGATGAGCACGGTAAAAAACAAACACGTAGCTTCTTGTCATGAGTCAAACTTTTTACGCAAAATTCAAAAATATACACAAACAGATCAGCAGTAGAGTTTAACAACAAACAACAAAATATCTGCAGTTTAGTCAGCAAAGATGAGAAAAGGTGCTTGTAGAGTGGTAAGAAATAACAGCTTGACAACACGCAACTAAACTGCCAGTGTATATTAAAGTCTCATCCTACATAATATTTAGTAATCTTCAAAACTTGCCACTGGATTAATGCAGCAAGGAAAAGGATGACCAACCAGCTAAGTTTCTGAGGAAGAACTGCTTTACTGTGACAGTGACAGAGCACTAGAACAGTCTGCTCAGAAAGGCTGTGGAGTCTCCTTCTCCGAAGATATTCAGAACCCATGTGGATGCTTTCCTGTGTGACCTACTGTAGGGAACTTGCTTTAGCAGGGCTTTGGATAAGGTTACCTCCACAAGTCCTTTCCAGCCCCTACAATTCTGTGATTCTGTGTAAAATCTCAGAGAGACCAGAAAGTCAGCAAACTGTGACACATTAACTCAGTACAATTTCATTAACAATTGAAAAAACAAGTTGTGCACAGGTGAAAAGATTTTTAGTAGAGTTATTCCTACCGTAGCACTGCTGGCAAGATGGAGAAAAGGGAGTATCAGGGCTAGAGAAGGGCTTGTCATTACAAAAACAGAAATGGTGAAGAAATATGATGATCACCATGGAATTTGCACTCCTTCAGGTGACAAATAAACATTATCTCTTCCTGAGTGTACATGTATGTGCAGGTCTGTATGTGTACGTGAGCTAAAGGGAAGAAGGAAACCATAAGCTTTTAAAACCAATTAAAATGTATCAGCTCGTATGTCCAAGCACCCTCAGTGAGGCACCAAGTGGCCTTTCTTCCCCATCCTGGCTGACCAACCTCTTTGATGGCTGATAAAGGACAACTTCACCTATCTTGTACTCAATCAGCAGGCTTCAGATCAAAACCGCTCTGGACTACATAGGATCTGACTAGGTAATACATAATTAAACCAAGCAATACATAAATTACTGCAAATGAGAACAGGAACTAGTAAAGTACCTTACAGAAGTACTGTGCCTGAAGAGACAATGCTGTCTAACCACATGAGGCGAAGGAAAACTCCCCCAGCATTGCTGCGTTGCAGAGCCAGTCCCCACAGCGCAGGCACGGCCGAGAGCTGCAGCACATCAGGCACATAGGCTCCCTCAGAGAGACCACAGATGCCTGTGATGTCCGAGGATCACATCTATAAAGGGAACAAATAGAGTCCTGGGCTTTTTCTTGATGTTAATTAGATTTTTACTTCTTGTTCTTGAGGTGTCTCACCTTTCCCCCTAACTTCTGTCCTCTTTTCTCTCCTGTTTTCTTCCCCTCTTTACCCTTTCAGTCTATTACACCTGCACCTTTACAAACTCAGGCCATCCTCAGCATCTGTGGAAGTTACACTTGATCCCCTCACAACAGTTTTGTCTGTAGCCTCTGTAAAACGTTACACTGTACAGATAAGGACGATCACCAGCAATTAGCTGTCCAGCTCACTAGCTGCTCAGCGATGTGCTTAGCTCAACGTGTCACTTCTCTCAGGGGATCTTATTTGGATGATGAGTGCCAGCAGCCTGTCAGCACGTACCTGTTCGCGGGGCAGTGTTGGTACCCCTGTCACTGTCATGTTTTAACGTACTGCAATCACAGACGCAACTCAATGAGTGACGAGACACTGGGGCACATCGCTGCCTCTCCCCGCCACGCAGCGAGCTGTACTAGCCGCCTATTTAGGGTTGAAGGCACGGGCCGGACCCCACTTTCACCGGCCCGCAACAGAGTCAGCGCAGCTCCCCTCACACCGAGTCCCAGCAGTAATACCGCCGCGCGCGCCCTCGGGCGGGAAGTCAGCCGCGCAAGCCGAGCGCGTGCCCCACGCTCGCCGGGCGCGACGGGGAGAGGCGGGAACCGCCCCCGTCTCGCGAGACTCTCGCGAGGCGTCGCGGCGCCGTGGCGGAAGCCGCCGCCGTGTTTACAAGCCACTGGGGCGGGGCCGGGGGAGGAGCGGCGCCGGCAGCCGGGCCGCGCCGGGGCACCGGGAGCGGCGAGGAGGCCGCTTCCGCGCCCATGTGCCCGCAGCCCCCGCCGTCCATGGAAGTGATGGAGGGACCCCTCAACCTGGTGAGCGCGCGGCCGCGGGGCGGGAGGCGGTGCCGTCAACGCGCCCCGAGCCTCGGGCGGCAGCGGGCGCGGGGTGACCCCCGCCCTTAGCGCGGGCGGCAGAGCGCCCTTCCTGCCGCCAGCAGCACCTGTTCCGTCCCGTGCCGGGCGCAAGGAGACGGCGGTGGGGCCGCGCGGTGCCGCCCGGTACCGGAGCGGGGACCGCCTCAGGGCCGTGCCGTGAGGAGCGGGGCGGAGGGTGGCCTGGCCGCGAGCCGGGGAAGGCGCTGCCCGGGGGGGAGCGTGGAGGTGACGCAGGCCTCACCTGTGCCAGCTCCAAGAGCTGAGACCACGCGGGCCAGCTCCTGACTAGGTTGTTTTTTCCCTCACGAGGTGAAGTACTTTAATATCGTTAAATCGGTAACAACTCTGCTAAAAATAAGTCTCTGCGGTGCTTTAACTACAGTGCGTGAAAGCTGCAGCTTCATAGAAGCTAATCGGGTTTTAAACAGCCTGCACTAGGAGCCTGCTGCCACACAGATAAGATCCAGGGCGAAGACCTGTTAATTCTCCAATTAAAAACCTGAGAAGTTGCATACTGACTGTACCTTAGATGCAGTGATGTGCTGAGTGTTTCTGAAGACCGTCCTGCCTTCAGGTGTGGGATGCAGAAGGAGCCGTTCAAGCCTTGCAGACCTGTGTCAGTTGAGTTTTTCCACTCCACGCCCCAGCCTGCTGCCAGCCCTGCTGGGTACATAGTCGGACAAACTTTCAGATAGCGATGGAGGAGGGAAAGCCTGTTGCTGTTTGCAGACATTCTAGAAACTTCTTAAAAGTAGATCCAGTGGAAGGAGAACTAACCAAATGTTCTTTAGCAAGTGCCTGTAGGTAGCAACATAGTGGCAGCGCAGATATCACCGCTTAGCAGTGTTTCTTACTGAGGCCATGCCATAAGGATTGCGAGTGACAAGAGTATGACTAACGCTTGGCTACAACCCTAACAGATGATCTTTTCACCACAACAGTAGACTGCAATTACCACACCTGTCTAGCACCAGACTAAAAATAAGATCAAGATACTTCTACATAGCGGATGATACAGGAAGACGTTGCTTTATATAGTCCTATACAGAAAGTTAGGAAGTTGCCAGCATGTACATTCCTACTCCATTGCAGGGAGTGTCCCAAAACACTCACTTTTTCTGAAACTGCTGTACTATGGATGACCTTAGAAAAATACACTGTTTCCAGGCTGTTTCAAGTAACTTAAGTTTTTCCAAGTTCTATTCACTGTTGCACTCTGCAGATAAATTTCAGATTTGCTGCATTCAGGGAAGGTGCCAATCCTCCAGTAAGAAAATGTTCATTCAAGTTATTAATGCTGTTCCTGATCATGCATTTTACTTGCTTCTCATGAAAATCTCTTACATATATCTAGGTCACATAGACTGGAAAACCACAGTGTTTTCCAGAGTTGCTATTAGGAGGGCAGCAGGGAGAAAGAAAAGCAACAACTCCTAAGCTTCTATGTGGTATTGCGTGCACTTGTAGTTAGGTTTATTTATCTGATATAAATTACTCTTTTTTTAAGTACAAGATACTTTCCTTCCTTCAGTGTGCTGGTGATTGCTAATTCTAATGAAATATCTTTTCCTGTAGTTAAGGTCTTTCATTAGAATTTGTTCTAGTTCTTGGGTGTTGCTCACATTGCATTTGCAAGCTTGTTAGTCTTAGTTACTTGAAAGCATAGACACTGTCCTAACTTTTGTGGGGAGGTGTACTGAAAAGAAATCCTTAGTAGTTATGCAGTATCCTAATGTCTGCATTTCTGCCAACATTTAGCACACTCACTGCGCTTTAATTTTGTATTGGTGGTGTCCAGTTAAATACTTCATGATTTGCTTAGCCTTCCTAATTATAGGTGGCATATCGTACCTCGTATTCTGCTGACTTCAGTTGCATTCAGTTTCTACCCCTTGAAATATAAATGTTAAATATTTGGATAAAAGTAGCTGGCCTTAATCAAGGCCTTAAACTAACAAAGTTATCTTTTTCTTAACTATATTTTGGTTTCCACAATCCTCTCATTTATTTATGTATGTAACTCTCGACAAATATTGCTTTGCTTTCCCAGCTGGTTTCAGCATCTGAGTGGTGTGTTGTTTGTTTGTTTGTTTTTTTTCCAGTGTAATGGAGTTTTAATAACTCTCTCCTGTCCTGTCTCCTGCCCCCTTCTACTTGAACAGTGTGCTGCATGCTTTGCAGACAGGAAACATCATTGTACTACAAGAGAGTGGGTTAAAGACATGGTTCTTATTATTTTGCTGCTAAGGAAGTTAGATCTTCAGCTCTGCAAATACGGTGTTTGCGGTACACCACGGAACTTAGAACTGCTATGAGCAAAGTCCTGTACCATAGCATTGCAACCATGCAGGCCAGTGTGTTTGAGATTCAGTGCTACCCTGCACCTCTGTTGTTTTGATTGGAGAAGACAGTGTTCATGTACAGAAATACCCACTGAATCCTGCTTGTGGTTTCCTCAGTTTTTACTCTATTTTCTAAATAAAGCGCATTTTGGAAGCTGCTGTACTTGCTCTTCCAATCTAAAATGAAAAAAAAAAAAAAAAAAGGTAGATGCACTCAGTTCTGAATTCAGACTAGAGAAAACAAGCTTTTAGGCAAGAATCTCATAGGAATACCTAGTGAAGTCTATTTTTACTGTAGTAATAAAAGCATTGGCTTTCTCTTTAACAACATAATATATATATGGGAGTATTCTTTCCAGCTAGAAGAAAAATAAGGTTTGCACCAGAGGCAGCAGCATAGCTGAGAAAAATGACTGAAGGTACTGAGGTGATCCATAGGCTATTCAGCTGAACAGCCTCTTCACCATTAACCCCCTTGGAAACCTCAATAGTGTTGAATTCATTCAAATAATTACTACTAAAAGTACAACACCAAACTCTTCTGTGTAGTATGTATAGCAGCTTACAGTAGCTTCCAGTCCAGAAGTAACTAAGCAATACGTCATTTGCAGAAGCATTATTTCCTTGCTGGTTCTGCACCTTTCTGCTGAGCCACGCTGGCCTTACTGACTGGTACGTACATATTACAGAGCCGCGCGGTGTGGCTCTGTGGAAGCACGCCTAGTAGAGTTTGAAAGACCAAAATGAAGCAGCCTCCTGGAGGCGCAGTGATGCAGCATACTGAAGCTTTTCTGCACTGCTTATTTGAAATTTTTGCCCCAGAGATAGTCTGTTTACTCCACAACCTCTCTGGGCACCCTGTTCCTGTGCTGACCCACACTCACAGTAAAGAAGTACTTCCTCTTGTTACTGTGGAGCTGCCTGCGTTTCAGTTTCTGCCTCATTCCATATTGCTGCACATCGCAGAGCCTGCATCTAAAGTGCAGGAGTCAAGTTGATATTTATAAACAGTGATGAGATCCCCCTCAGCCTTCTCTCCTCCACACTGAAGAGTCTCAGGTCTCTCAGCCTTTCCTCGTATGGGAGCATTTCGGCATATAAGCATTTAGCTTATAACCTCCTGTTACTGTGACCTGTGTAGTACCATCTGTGAAACTACATACGAGGAGACAAAAAAAGCACTGTAAAAAAAAGAACTGTAGATACATGAAATGGCTTTGAAAACCAGCTTAAAGCATTTAGTCCATTTAGTATGGACAAAAAGGAAGAGCATGAGGTTAACTTTAGTACACATTAGGTAAAGAAGATACCACAACTTCATCAGAGAAAAGATCTGCCGCTATGCCTGCATGGGGTTTTGCAGACTCCACCATTGTGAATCTGAGTTCATTTCATGCCAGATCTCTTAATCACATGTGCATGGAGAGGAATGTTTTACTTTAAATTTGGAATAGGTTGGGAACACATGTGTAGTCAGTCAGAGCTATTCAGTGAATTAATGTTGGTTGGCAAAATGACAATAACTTGGTTGCATGTCTGCCCTGTATTTAAATTCTGATACTATTGCTGACGATAGCGTTGAACTTCAACATCTTCACAGTTCAGTAAGAAGTGACTGAAGAGTCTGTTAATATTGAGAATACTTATTTTGCTCTACAGTCACGCTAACCTGTAATTTACAGTTGAGTCATTGTTCTGTCAACCTTGCTAAGTACAGGCTTTAAAATGCAAAATTGAACTAGCACGTGGCAAGTGGTATTGGTTGAGCAGCCACAACAGATCCTGCCTTTGTTTATTTCTCCTTTAGTTGATTGTATCTTTCTTAAAACCACACAGTGAGCATTTTTAAGGGGACTGGCTTCTGTCTATAAAGCTATACATTGCAGTTTCTTTAGGTTTAGTGGCAAATGTATTGCCCTTGTTTAGTGTAAGTTATAGCACAATTCTTAAAAATATATATCTTTGTGTTTATTGTAACTGTAAATAAGCATTTTCTAATTAAAAAGAAATCATTAAAATACATATACATTTAATAGATGGCTGTAATTTATCCTTGGACCCCTCAGGTCAAGTTTCACACTAGTATTCTCTTCATTCCGTTTGTCAGTGCAGTTGCAGACACAACAATACAAACATTCCAACTTCACTCTTTCTAGGTAAAAAATAAGTTTAAAATAGGTCGTATAGGTGTGCCACATACAGCATGACAGAGCATTTGTGTGTGAAGGAAGCAACCAGGCACCTCCTCACCCCTCTTTGTGGCCTGCTGCTGTAAAAATCCTCATGGAAGGTTCTCTGCATACTCTCGTTCATTACTGAAGTGACACGATCTGCATTTTCTAATTCTTTCTTTCCTCAAAATACAATCTTAGAAATTAGAGCCCTGTGTCCTTAAGGAAACAAGCCACCAAACAGATTATATTCATAGCATAAAATAAAGGATATTATCAGCAGATTTTGGTTGCACTTGAAACTTCTATGAACATATGTTGCATGTGACTTGTTTTGCAGTCTGCTTTCCTCAGGCCCCCTTATTTTAGCAGCTGGGTTTTTCCTGTCTTTATTTTTAATTTGATTATTGTAATCTCTAACTATAATCTCTGATCACATTACACATTACATATAATCACATTACAACATATCATTTATTAGAGAGTTCCTTAGAATTAAGGAAGAAGGATGCAAGCTTAAGATCTTACACAAGGCTTTGTCTGCTGAAGAACAGAACAAAACGCATGCAATATTATTTCAACTACAGGAGAACTGTTGCAAATAACTGCTCTGGAGAGAGGGTAATGGACTTCCATATGGTTTCAGTTTATTTTGTGTGAAGGTTGAGAGAGTAGAAATAAGTGTGGCAAGGGGGCTACGTGGCTTTGTTTTATACGGCCTGCAGTTGCACCATTATCTAGTTTATACGGAAAAGAAAAATCTTAAGTATTAATTTTGGACTACTAAAGAAATCTTTAGACAAAAAATAATACTAATAAAAAACCTGTATTACTGCATTAGGAAGATTTTGGTTATTCTTTTGACTCTGTTGCTCAGAGATGCCATCCACAATGGTTTGGGTTAGTTGGGTGGAGAATCAAATAGGAGTTGTTTATCTGAAATACCAGTACTAACTTACAAATGCAGGGATCATCCCTTAGTATCTCAGCTACAGCTGGAAAGTGAGAAAAGCTGTCTAGCTTACCTTCTGCAGCTCCTCCAGCAGAGTTCAGACATTGCAGTAAGACACTCACTAATCCCTTAGGAACTAAATGCATTGAAGGAACTTAAGGAAGTTTTTTAGGTTGGTCATCTATCATTTACACCTGCTTCCTTTTATATGAGTCAAGTTGCTACACCTGTCCATTTGCTTACTGGGAATTCCTGCTCCTCTGGCTGGAGAGGGACATCAGGAAGTAGTTGTCTGACTGCTTCACCCCTCCAATTCCATAGCTTCTTAAGAAATTGTAATTATTCTTACACAACATCCTACAGATATTTCCAACACTGCTGCTGGGAGAGGAAGGAAAACTCAGAACTTGCTGCAATTTCTCATCAGCTGTTTCTGCAGTCATTACAGCAGCAGTACCAAAATCAAGGCATTCCTGTTTGATTTGTTAGGGACCAACAGAGCAACTTCAGAATTGCAGGTGTAAACACCTTCATGTAGCATGAGATTGATTTGGAGATAGACTCAAAACCTTTTTTTTTTTTTCACTTTATGATATAGGATACATTCTTCCATTGCAAGTTTTATAATGGGATACAGACCACTCTTGAGTTCAGAATAGCTTTGCTAACAGTGGTTGGATGCTGTGTGGCCAAATGTAACTGAGTGCTAAGAGTAAAGATTAGATGTAGGTGCTTACCAATGATAATGGCATATTAAGCATTCAAGTACTTATGTTGCAGATTTTTCACTTGCTTCCAGGAAACAGCTGCACAACTTTCTTCAAACTGCTGGTTTTTGTGTATTCTACAATGGAAATGGGAGAATTTCCTTGATCCTTGCACAATCATCTAATTGGAAGAAGCATTCAGGAGGTGGAATAAATGTCAAAATTTTTCCTTGTCAAGCTGGCAGACAAACGTTCAGAATGAGGAATTTCTTTCCTCCCAGCTAACTGCAAGGCACCTCGCTTTCTCATAGCAGGCTCTGCTGGATCACTGGTTTTACTCAGCTTCCGTTGTTTCCACTGGGAAGTCAGCTGCCTTGCAGCAGAGTGTGATGTCCTGGCATCAGTGAGAAAGGCATTTTGACCTTGCAGTCAAAGAATCCTGACTTTTTGCTAGCATTGCTTTCCAAACTGTTCATTCATGGCCTGGCCCAACTTCCTTACACTCCCTTGAACTTCACTGGGAATTAACTGGGAATGGAAATAATTTCATTGCTCCGTGAAAGAACAGCTGGCTGTCCTCAGACGTTCTGCATGTGAGTTGAATAAGACCATCCCCCAGTAGTTTAAAATGTATGAAAATAACCTTTGACAACAGTCAGTTTCAAATTCTAATATGTAGAAACTAACAGATGGAACTAGTCCCCTTGCTTATTGAGTTGCTTTCTTAGATCTCTTGTCTCTAGCTGCCTTGTTTTTTAGACTTGCCTATGTAGTTTGCAGAAGAAGCTGCATCAATCCTCATTTATCGAATAAATTGTTTTGCAAAGCTGTAGCTCAGGTGTTTTTATGTGCATGACATAGCTAATTTGTAACTGAAAGACCTACCCTGAGTAATGAGGAATTGACTCAATTTGAACTGATACTTGCTTGTTTCCCATGGGAAATAAGCTTCTTGTCTTGGCACTTGTCATTTGGAGGAGTCCATAGAAAAAGGCCATAAAATAGATGATTTTCCAATAGAAAAACACTTTGCTGAGATTATTTAACCTCAGGGCAGAAGAAATAGGGACTGCTGACACAGTGCTGTGAGGACTGAATGAAAATGAGGAATATCACTAGTATTTGTTGTGAAGAATCAAGGGTTTGGTGTTGGTTTGTTTTAATACATACTATATTAGCATATAAAATCAGCTTTTAGAAAGCAGAATGTCTAAATGTGATTAAATAGCTCCTAGAAATGGTTTAAGAGCAGATATTTCAAAAAGGATGTTTTCTGTACACACTGTTATCTTCCATGGTTTCAGAGCTGCTAAAATCCTAGTAGAAAATAGAATTTACTGTAACAACGTAGAGGTTAAATTGATTTGAAGGAATAAGGTGAAATAATTCATCTGTATTTGAGAACCTTTCTTTTAAAAATGGATATTAGTATCATGTTAGTCTTGATAGAATCACATGGCTGTCTTGTTTGGATTATCTTACTTTTGATGCTTCTACCAAGATGTCAGAATCAATGTTCCTAATATCTTAAGGTATGGACAAATGCTTCCATTTTGATAGTGCTCTTGGAACAAGCTTCAAGGGAGTCAGCGACTTACACTCAAAAACGTCTGGAGTCTGATACACTGTGTCTAATTGGGAGGGAATAGAGAATTTGCATTGGTCAGAGATGAAACTGCAGAGGCGGATGGCAGACTTCAGCTCTGTTGTCCCTACAGGTTCCTTCTGTGTGGGTTTGGAAAAGGCTTTCTTGAGAAACTGTAATCTTTAAGGACACAAATAAACAGGTGAAGACTTCAGTTCCTTGAGTTGCTTTCTGTTGTTTCACAAAGCCAGTGAAACTGTGAAAACAAAGCTGCTTCTTGTCCGCTTATTTCAAATTCAGCATGCAGTAAAGCAGTCATGAATCCTGTGCATTACTGACAGTCTTACTGCTTTGGTGGTCACAGCCACTCATATGAAATAACTTGTCTTGGAGACGGAGCCATAAAATTCGTATCTTGTAGTAATGACAGAAAGATTTGCTTTCATGAATGCTGCAGTGCTGTTTACGTAATACTCTTTCTCAATAAGCGTATGCAAATACTTGCAGCAATTGCTTGCTTTCAGCAACATCTTCAGCCTACCCTTGTGGTTTGCAGTAGTAGCTTACAGATGCTGGTATAGACTTAACTGCTGTACAGCAAGGAAGTGACTTTGATACCTTTAATTGTGGCTGTGCTGATTCCATTAATTTATGTGCAATAGAAGCAAAAATTCCAAGGTCTTCTCCACTTTCTTTAACAAAGAGGCAAAGCAGAAACTGCCCAACCATTTCATTTCCTGGCATTTTTCAAGTATCTTACATTCTTCTGGGTAAAATGGTCCTAAATACTTTCCATCATCAGGTAACTTTGGTGATCTTTTTACACAGCTGCAGTGAATGCCTTTCTATGATGAAGAAGATGAACTTTCAGAAGAGAGCTTCAAACAAATTTTATACATACACACCATCTTTGCTGCTTTAACAAACTTCAGTTCATACCTGTGCAGTGCAGACTCTTGTGACATAATATTAAAAAACAAACTAAATTACAGACCTCAGAAAGGACTGGGAGGTTTGTGCCTAAAAGCCTGGGAACTGGAATTAGTGGAAGATTCTCTTAAAACATACAGAACTATTTGTTGGTTAACCCTCATTGATGTAACACTCTTTTTAATTTTAAGGCTCACCAGCAGAGCAGAAAAGCAGACCGCTTGTTGGCAGCAGGGAAATATGAAGAAGCAATTTCTTGTCACAGAAAAGCTGCTGGTGAGTAGGTATTCATCACATTCCAGTTTTTAAAATCAGTTTGTGTATCTACATGTTTCATGGGACTAATTATCTAGTTACTTATAAGATATATTTTTATTCTTCAAGTGTGAATTGTTTTTTGTTCAGACCAGATGACAGACCTTTTAGAAACTTTAACATGGGCAGCCGATGTCACAAATTCCCACAGTTGAGGTTGTTGGGGATGGTTATTACTGTTAAGGCAGTTCTTGATTCAAGACAAAGGCCACTCTTTGTGTCATGTACAAACTACAGCTGGGATCCCGCTTCAAGCTGGTTTTGCTTTGCACTTCCTTTTCAGTTCTTTCATGGCTGAAGTAGTATGCTCTCTGTTGATAAAGCAAATACACAGACTTTTGTACAAGTTTATTTACTTCTTATTCCTCATGTTTGAGTCAAGACAACTGAAAACAAGCGGTGAGCTCAGCTTCCCTAGAACTCGAGGACAGCAGAGTGCATCACAGACTTGGTGCTGTGACTGGCAGTTTCTCCTAAGTGATTCTTTGTTCCTTTACCTGTCCATTTAACCAGTCATGCTTAATTATTTGTGTTGCAGTCCATCAGCTGTCTGACAGTTCGGCAACTGCTTGGCAGAAGAAGAAAGAGGAGGTCTTAGTTGATGTAATGAGTAGGACATTTACAGTGACAGGGCTCGTGTGCAGAAAAGAAGTGGCTTCTCCAAACATCGTAACCTAGATACCAGGCATTCTCCCTTTCTACTCATAAATACTAGGAAACCTCATAGAATGAAAAACCTGTTATTTGTGAATACCAAGAGCAGCAAGGGATAGCATGTCCCCTGATATGCAGACTTTTCTTTCTGGTTTCCCTCGCTTCATATTACCAAGGCAAAACCCAACGTATTGAATGTTACTTGCTTTTCTTCAGTTGATGATTCTGTATCGTTATCTTACAGCCTGAATTTGGTTAAGAATTTCTTACATTTTGTCATTTTTAACTAGCAACCAAAGGTTGAAGTCTGAAGTGCTCCTCTGACACTAAACCAGCACATTTTCTGATTTGGAGGGGAAGTTAATGAAAAAAGTGCAGAACAACAGACTGTACACTTTCATCAAGAATATAACTAAAGCATGACTTAATAACACAGGTGTATCAAGGAAGAGAGTGTTTTACTTACTACATTTGTGTTAAATAGCATGGATATTAATAGTCCAGTTCTTCTTAGCCATGTTTCTTCTCTTCGTGGAAAAAGTTCTTTTTTGGGAACTTTCTGGAAAAGTCTGCCATGATAGTAAGCTCTGGTCCTCTGAAATACAAATTGTCTCAAGCTGAGCAACCAGGATGCCATGGCAAGGTGTAGAATGTATTACATGATCTTAATGGACTTTTGGACTTTGGAGAAACAGTGGATGTTTCCAGCCACTGTAATTTGGTAAATACTTCGCCTTTTGACTGTTTCTTTGATGTAAGTGTTCAGAATATGGAAAGTCTGAAGCATTTTCTTAGCTTTTGAGGAAACGTACAGACTCTATAACCTTGCCCTAAACATTCATTAATTTTCTCTCCCCAGCATACCTTACAGAAGCTATGAAGCTGACCCAGTCAGAGCAGGTGAGAGCCACATGCTGCAGATTTCAGAACTCTATGTATATGTGTCTTATATTGTGCCCTGATGATCATAGCCCTGCTGTAGTCTGCACTGTTTTCTGAGACTCACGGCAACTACACTGGGAATTCTAAAAGTGCAGAGATGCTTGTCTTTCCTGAGAGTTTTTGCAAGCTGAAGTGAGGCAGGGAACAAGAGAACTAGTAACACATACTTTCATGGGTTTCCCCAGCAATGTTTTCTAGTCTGCAGGGTGTATTCAGGCAGGTGATACAACTAGTTTCATGGTTGACTTTTGCCGTGAGGCACTTAGGCTGTTTTCCTTAGATACAAGTAGCAGCTCATCTATGACATGCCAAATGAATCTCTACTTCCTTGGTGTTTTATTGCAGATCAGTTGGACTCCCTGTGCATCTGCTCAGGAGTATCAACAGTCTGGCTAGTGATTTGCCCAAAAAAAATTACTAAACATTAACTCCTTAACAATACCACCCACTATATTTGGGTGACATATCTGAAACTGTTGCATTGTAAAAGTGGAGAGCATTTTTTGTTGGATTTAGTATCTGAATAACAAAGGCTTCTCCTCTCCCTGGGGCATGCCATGATGCTGTTTATGTAAATGTTTACATGCTTGTAACTTTACTAGAGTGAATATTCAGGTGGATTAAGGATCACCAATTAAACTGTTTAATCTTGTTCTTACTCAGGCTCAGCTATCACTGGAATTACAAAGGGATAGTCACATGAAACAGTTACTGCTCATCCAGGAGAGGTGGAAAAGGGCAAAGAGAGAGGAAAAAATGAAAGCTCAACAGAATGTGGACAGAGAATTAGCTGCACATCTTCAGACTTCTTTTAAGCCATCAGCTGAAGAATCTGATGAACAAAATGTGTTGATTCCCGTGACTCAGAAATACAGCCCTTCCACGGAGAAGCATCTACAAGATATTCAGGGTGTCTTTGACAGGGACCCGGATACACTGTTATTTCTGCTTCAGAAAAAAAATGAGCCAGTGGAAGCGTGTATTGGGAGTAAAGCTCCAAAAGATGACAAAACAATCATAGAAGAGCAGGCAACCAAAATTGCAGATTTGAAGCGGCATGTAGAATTTCTGGTAGCTGAAAATGAGAGATTGAGGAGGGAGAATAAGCAGTTAAAAGCAGAAAGAGCTAGACTCCAAAAATCTCCAGTAGAGAAAGAGTTGGATGTAGATGCTGACTTTGTAGAGAAGTCAGAGTTGTGGGGTCTGCAGCAACACTCAGAAACTGCTTCTTCAGCTCCATCTTGGCAGGAGTTTGCAACAACTGCTGGGAAGGCAAAGGACATTCCAATACCCAACCTTCCCCCCCTGGACATCCCATCCCCTGAACTCCCTCTGCTGGAACTCTCTGAAGATATACTAAAAGGACTGATGAATAGTTAAAAAACAGGAAAAAAAAAGTGCTCTATGTAGTTACCTGAACCAAGAAAAGGGAAAACCACCAGGACAATGATGGCCTGCGGGCAGAAACATCTTACACAATCCTACTGTTGGAGAAAAGGCATTAAAGCAACTTTATTACTGTGAAATACACATCATATCTAATCTACTTCATAAAATCGGAAGGTACCGTAACTGGTATACTATGGCAAGCTCTTTAGTCTTTCTCCCAATGTTTCAAACCAAATGACTGCCTGGAGAATGTTTCATGTAACAGAATCCTTCAGGGGTTTAAAGTATACTATATGTAATAGTTATCTATATTGCCATAAATGATGGTGCAGAATCTAACTGTTATGGTTGCCAGTTGGCTGCCACTTCATATTGAAAAATGCTTTCTAGCATGAATTTAAACTGTGCATTTCATTATGCATAACTTTGTTAATTCAGATACAGTGCAATTTATACACCTCCTAGATGGATTTATGTGCCACACTCTGTGCTCCTGACACAGTTAGTTAACCTCAAGTCAGGAGAGACTGAAATTTCCATTCTATGAAGGAACCAACTTTTTACTTCTGTTGATAAGTTTTGGGGGGTTATCTGTTTACATAACTAATCAGGGTGCATCAAATCTAGCTATTGGTTTCTGTATAAAGTGACATTGTCAAAAAAAAGAAATCTATACTTAAGGAAAAATACCCTTTTCGTTTTTGGTGATGTGTGAATGGAAGTAATTCAAGCTGGCAGTATTTGATTGAAAAAGAAATTGTTTACAGCTTAACCTGATCCAAAAAGGATATGAAAATAAAAACCAAGGTGTTCTGACACCGAGCATGTGTTAATCTGTGCAGATGTTGGGGGGTATAAAAACAAATTTATACTAATGATGTTAGTACACAGTGTACACCTGAAGTTCTGTGTTCATCCATCAGCAGATACTGGAAAGCTGGGATGAACTCAGAGTGCCGTGCTGGTACATAATGTGACTTGGCTAACAGCTTGCTTCTAACACCAGCAGATAGGGGAAAGCTCAGAGAAAGCAGTACTGTGTATCTGCACAGAGCCAGGCTGCTGGGAGCAGAATAAATGATGCTGTGAGGGCTGTGCACAGCATGTGGCAGCTGGTGTCCGAGGTGGGCATTGGCTGCCCACAGCATTAGCCAGCCCTGGCCAGCACTGGTTATGCCCTGGGTCCAGGCTTCCTGCTGGAGGGAGGTGAGGGAGCCATGGGTTGGGGAGGCATTAGTTAACTTTAGCTGTTACTGATTAATGAGAAGCATTGAGCGTTGCAAGCCAATTCGTTTTAAGTTCTTCTTGTTACAGTGTAAGCTTGCTTTCTGAGCCTGCTTTTGTTTTTCCAGAATACGTGTGAAGTACAGCAAGGGCACCTTATGCTGTGCAGTTCTCCCCATGTCTCTGTGTACTTGGGCTGTTGCGTTGCTTGCTTGAAAGGACGTAGGGACTTCAGGCTAGGAAAAGCTAGAGAAGAAAGGTAAGAAGTCCCTTGTACTGAACTGCAGCAGGCAGTTCATCTTCCTGCGGGGAAAAAAGTTACTCTGGTATTGCAAGAGTTGCAGCGCACAATCCTGAAGAGCAGTGGTGATGAGGTAACCTGTTCTGGCCAGTCCCCAGCCTGGTGCTCTCGAAGAAGGGCAGGTGATGATTTCTGCTGTCACCTGCTGCCTGCCCAGCTGCTAAGGTTGTCAAGCAGTATAGCACACTGATTTTGTTAATGTAAAGCGAAGAAAATGGTATATGTTCACAGGGAGAAAATGTGTTATTTAAGCAAGCACCCATCTCATGGCACTGCCAGGGCTGTTCGCTATAGACAAACATCTCAGCTGCCTGCAGACAGCAGGGATAGGAGAGTAGGAAGCAATTTGCAGCCTGGTTGCCCCTGCTGAAGGATCAGGATTCTACAGAGGGGCAGGGTCACAGCATGCTCTGCCTTCTGGTGTTATAATGTGGCCACTTGTCCCTTCTTGTTGCTGCATAAGCAGAACAGCAGATCTGAAGGAAGCTGCTGCTTTGTAGGAAAACATCCAAGAAGGAGCAATCTCCACTTCCAAAAGTTGCAGCATGTTGCTAGCACTTTTCTTCCTTCTGCAGTTCAACCGTTTGTTTATTTCTGCAGTGTGCCACCCACTGTACACAAGAATGCTGCTGAAATCAAACTTAGGGCATCATGGTTTAACACTGACAGTTTTCTATTCCCATGAGTGGTGCAGTACCAAGACTGGATGTCACATTCTCTGTGATAGGACAGGCCTTCCAGCAGTGTGAACACAGCTGGCATTACATGGCCCATGGGGAAAACTGCTTCTTGTGCAGTGCACGGCCTGTCCTGAACATGGTGCAGATGATAGCTCTGAGGTCGCAGCATGGCTTGGCACCCAACTTGTGTGCTCCTGCTGGAAGGAGAGCCCAAGCCTCCGCCCTGCCTTCCCTGCAAAGAGCCAGGGTGGGAGCAGATGGAGCCTTCCCTTCTGACAGCACGAGACATTTGTGAGAACATCTCACAGCCGACTTCTCTCTATAAAAGTGCTTTATGTTCCAGGCAGAAAGCCGAGTGAGTGGAGTAAGACCAAATATTGTGGTTTTGCTAAGTAAGGGACTGTTCAGTCTGTACTCAGTACATGAGCGGTCATGTGGTGTATTTAAACAATGACAGATGTTTTATAAGGAATACTATGAGAGAGCAAGTTTGATAGGTGCACGGTGGTGGATCTAAGGAAATTCTCGAGCTCTGTCTGCAACCAGCTCGCGCCCCAGCCATTGAGAACCGCTTTAAATAACCGTTGCTTTTCAGTTTGCTCGCATCGACCAGAAGCGCTCGGGGCGTTCCCTCCCCGCAGCAGCGGCTCAACCTGTGCTCCCCAGCCCGAGAGGGCCGTTCTGTCCCCCCGGCCCTCCCGCTCCTGGGGCGGCTGCGGCGTTCCGGTGCCCTCTGCTGGGCGCCCGCTGCCGCGCGGCTCCAACCGGAACACCCGCCCCACTCGTCCCCGGCTGTCGCCGCGGCAGCGGGCTTCTCCCCCGGCTTGTGCAGGATAACGAGTACAGCATTCACATACGGTAAGTGAAGTAAACTGCATGAGTTAGGGCAGCAGCAACACCGTGTGAGGTTACAAACGGTCATAAAGCAAGTAACCAAAGCCTTGCACAGCCGGTGGAAAGGTTCCCATGGGCCTTAAACTGGATCAGTATTGTTTTATAGGATGAAACAAAACCCTGTGGTCCATTATGTCAAAGTGTCTCACCAAGGACCAATTTTAAGCATGTGTCCAGACACCGACTGCTATTCATAGCCTTCATTTACCGCAGAAACCACTCTGTTTTGGAGCACAGAAGTGTTATCCCTGCTGAACGCAGCCAACATACGCACTGCGGAACATGCAATTACCCAGACCCTGAATATACCCCACAAAGAGGAAACCAAGGAACAGCAGCTGGGAGGCAACGTGGAGCCTCCTGGGAGTTAAATCTCCAGACCGCAGATTTAAGCAGTACTTAAAATGACAGCTAAACCCAAAATGTAGCAGCATGGGTTTTACATTTTGGTCTTACATAAAAGGAAAGTTGGATGTGGTGACCTCTTCCTCTGAGAGCACTTCTGTTATCAGGACATCTCTGGTCCTAAAATCCTTTGTCCTCGTGTCAGCAACAGCTCCTCAGCCATCCACAGCTCCCAGCACCAGAGACTGCTGTGATAGACCTGATCCTGAGCTGAGCTTTGCAGAGAGGTGATGGCAGCTGGGCAGATACAGCATCTCTCTGATACAGCTTGAAATAACTCCAGATTTATCTCATGTCTATCCTCCCTGTTTTAAGAGAACATATTGAAAGTTAGTTCTTTAAAAATATGAAATGAAAGCAGGCCAGAAAATAGATAATAAAATCCCTTGCTTATTATAACTAAACATACAGTATAAAACAAAGTCAATCAGTACAACTATCCAAAAGGCATCAGCAGCAGTGTGGTGCCCCAAATCACGGAAAGTCCAGGCAGCATTTGCAAGATCTTTCTGCCTGAATGTGACACATGGGGCCTAACCATACAGAAGTGCATTGCTTCTTAAAACCCCAATGCTATGGCTGTCTTCCCCCATTGCCTTTCTCTCCAATCTTTGTTTTGCAATCCAAAGAAACCTAACCTTGCCCAGGCCCTGGACCATTTGCTGCGTGAGTTAAGGCAATATTGAGATCAAACAACGTGAAATCCTCAGAGCTGTACAAATACAGGATTTCCTGCCTTGGAGCTACTAACCCGACACTGTAATACCACTAAGGAAGCACAGAGCTATGATAAACCACATGGCCCAGGACTGGAGAAAGCAACAGAGAATACAACATGTGGTATGGTTGAAAGGTGCCCAGAATGTTTGCTTTGATGTGCAACAACAAAAATTCTCTGTCTACCACTTTGCTTTAGAGAGGTCCGTGTTTAAAGTGCAGCTGTAATGCATCAGGTAAAACACATTGCTCTGAGGCAACATTTTCCTACCAGCTATATATAGGTTGTAACTTCCTTTTCAAAACCTACAAAAACAAATGAAAAAGCACAGAGGTTAGTCTGTTACGTCTGATGCTATGGATCGTTTGCCCCTCAGTCAGAGTTTCCTTGGTCACCCCGCTGAGATGGAAAGAAGGGATGTGGCTGTGGATACCGCATCAGAGCAGCCCCTGCGGCCCCATGGGGCACGCGCATCATGGGAACAAAAAGGCCGAGAAGGGAAACCAAAGGGGACCTGCACTCCTGTGAAAAAAGAGTCAAAGGGCGGGACGTGGGAGAGCTGACGTTGTTCTTTGAGGCAGGGCTGGGGGTTAGGAGGGAACAGCATTGCAAAGCCTCAGTGTGAGTCGTAGCAGGAGGAGGCAGCACATCCAGTGCGGATGTGGGGGAGAGCACAAACATCCTGCACGGGAAAGTGGCAGAACGGGGCACAGCGGCTGTGGAAGGAGGAAGGAAGGGAAATTCCCAGTTATGAGCACTGGGCGGAGAAGGTTGTCAGTTGTGAGAGCAAGAGATGACTTCACAAGATGTCACGGGAGACAGTATGAACAGAATTACCACCTACTGAGAAGGTCGGAGAGCATGAGAACGTAGTGCTGATCAGATGGAGCTTTGGCTTACACAGATCTGAGCAATTTCCGTCAAACTGCAAGAGTAAACAGATTTTAACATCAGATTGTCACAGCCCAGTATTGCCTGATGTGTAACAGGGAACAGCTTCACTGCTGGCAATTCCAGCAACCCCGTAACTTCTGTTGGAGCTGAAATGTATGCAGACATCCACCCATGCTGAAACAGCTCAGATCACGGCAGCCCACTTTGTTCTGTGCCGATCACTTATTTGTTCATTACCTCTGCAGTTACAACAGGAAGAATGTTCCCTGCTCTTTTAATGTGTGTCTGTACAGTGGATGGCAGTGAGGAGCTGGAAGGGGTGAGGTAAGAAGGGTGGATGGGGAGAGGATGATGAGATGTGAACTTTCACAGGGCAAAAAAAAAAAAAAAAAAAAATCACTTTCACAGAGGATAAAGTAGATCAAGACAGAGCTTGATCTGAATGGGAAGCTGGTAAAAGACAATAGTACTTTATATTCTTGTTCTAGAAGATGGATGAAAACATTTCTGCACTCAAACAGCTGTGTCTGCTATCACTGAATTCTTCAGCTGCATTAAAATATTAGAGACCAGAAAATTTCCTAAAAAGATTTTAGAAAAGAGAAAACACACCCAATACTGAATTACAGAACACAAAAATGGCCAAAAGGAAAAAAACTGATCTGAAAACATCCCCCTGGCCCTGACACCAGCTCTGAAAATCCCGCTTGGCTCTGGCCATAAGCCTAACACTAACCCCGCTTCCTGCGCTCATTTCCTGTATAGCAGCCAGGAGCTCAACTTCATTGTGAAGGAGCCAGAAATCTTAAGACACGAAAAAGCTGAATTTGGGATACCAATTCAAAAGAACAGAATTTTGGCCTTTCATACTGCTCACACTGGGAGTAGCCATAACCTTCAACACTTTCTGTGGTCTAATTCTGTGGCTAATGCAGTGCGCAGCACGTGACTCAGGCTTTTTACGCTATAGTACAAAGCGCTTTACAGCACTCCCTGTTGTGCTCAGTTTGTGCCATGTTTCCTTGTTCAGTTCTCTGGCATCTTCCCTGCCTTTAGTTATGGGGAAACACCGTCACTGTTGAGGGCAGTTTATCAGGACATTGCAAATAACGTGCAAAACACATCAGGTTTTTACAGTGCGAATCTATCAGATATACCCATTAACCACAAGTCTTTGTACTTCTAGCATAACTACTGTATCAATTTACTTCACATAAACTCTTCCAAGCAAATCAAATGGAGAGTTAATCTATGGTGGCTCTACAGAGAGGTCTTATTTATGCAGTTGAAACTTTTTCTGATCTTATCAACTTATCTTTGCTAAGAAAGCAGCAAAGATCTACTAACCCTGGTGGGGCTGTGCAGTATTTCACTCAGCACTGAAGCTTGATCCCATCCGTTCCATCTCTCCAAAGTGAGATCTTTGTCTTCAAACCTGTCCATCTCTCTGATCTTTCTCTCTGAGAGGATTCTTGCTGTTTCTTACCAGTTTCAGCCACATGTTCTCATGGATTAACATCTCTCACATACTTACAGATTCATAAACAGACATGGAAGAGGAACAGGTGGTCACAAAGAATTTGAGCAGTGACACTTGGAAATCAGAATGAGCCACTGCTCAGCGATTCACTGGACATGAGCAGAGATGAGGACTGGCACTGTCAGAACTGTGCAGGATGAGGGCAGCCTTCAGTTCCCTCGGGGCCAGTGCTCAGACATCCAGAAGCGCCTGGGTGCTCCCTGCACAGCACTTTGGGACAAGGAAGCACCTGGCACGATTCAAAGCAGAGCAGGGAGCCCGAGGCTTTACCAGGACAGACAGCGACGTGACACCTTCTGCCAGGAACCAAAGAAATGAGCAATTCTATTCAACAGCCCTCAGGCCGTGCCCTAACAAGTGCTCTTTGTGTGGGAAAAATAAGTGGGGGGGAACGGGACCTGACGCTCTGCAGCAGGAAGGCACATTTCAGTGGTCTTCACACATCTTACAGATGTTTAAAATACCGCACCAAAACTCGAGGAAAAAAAAACGTTTGGGCTTGAGATAAAAATTTACTCATTTGCACATTCTGAACTCCAAGTGCAGCTAACAATATGGTTCTGTGCTACACACAGCACACAGCATGAGATAAGGTGTTCACACTGCGTGTGAACCAGGCTATCAGCTGCAACTGTTATCCTCAATATTTCTCTTAACAACTTCAAACAAGTTCAAACCAGTTCAGTAAGGAACTTTACTTGTGGACCCTCACATCTTGTATCTCAGTTATCTTCAGGTAATTCATATGCAACTTCTTTTTGTATGCCCCAATCCTGTCAGACTCCTTGGCACTGGGAGCAGGACACTGACTGCCCTGCTGTGGCATACAGCTGCCTCCAGCATTTCACACAGGAATCTGAATGTTCAGCTAATTCAAATCATGATACAAGTTGATGTACAATTCCAACTTTTCAGACCAACCTAAAGAACCAGAATTCTGCAGAATTCTGCCTAAGAATATTCATCATTATTAATTAAAAACATATAATTAAAAAAAAAAAAAACAAAACTTTGCTCTATTACTTGGACTGCAAAAAGCCAAGATGCTGTTAAAAACAATGTCCTCTAAAAATTCCTTTCCCCCTTCACCCAAATAACGTGCAGGATTACTGAAAACAGAACGTAAGCAATGTTTGAGTTGTTTTGTTCCGAGGCGCTTTTTGGCTCAGCCCCGGGGCTGTGCTGCAGCGCTCCGTTGGCAGTTTTGCTTCTAACCCAGAGAGGGCAGAAGGGCGCACAGCAGCCACACAGAATGCCTCTGTTCTGTTTCACTGCAGTGGACACATCAGCAGTTCCTGGGACTGAATAACTCGGGCTGTCACAGCAATGCCACAAACAAAAAATGAACACGAGACAACATCTGATAAAGCCCTTTTAATGGAAAATGTAAAACCCCTTTCAACTTCAATGTACAAAGCATGTGTAACACTTGCACTTTTAACAAATTAAAGCAAGCCAATGTTTTAAAAAAATACATCATTGAATGTATATATGTATATATTTACACAGCATATTAAGTTTAATATTTAGCTTTAAAAGTTCACATAAATTTTACCAAAATGAGACAATTTTTAAATAAATTACACCTTTTGAAAACGTTTAATTGTACACTGAATAGCTTCAATAAAATACTGAAGTGTCTGTATTTAATATCTACTTTATATACTTTATATTTTACAAAGTTTACAATTATTTGGCAGTAATTTTCAGATTATGACATGACTGCTGTGCGGACTCAGCAAGATCCCAAATGCAGGCAATAGCTGGTGTTTGTGTCCTACTCTCACAGTAACTGTCTCAATGTAGTGAAAAATATCAGAATTATTTTAGCAAACTGTACAAGTCACATTTACATTTGATCAACAATATAGCATAGAATTTTGTGTTTGTTTTTTTTTTTTCTTCCAAAAATAAATACATCATCTTAAATCTTTAACATTTAACAAACTTCATGTACATTATAATACAGGACAGCAGAACGCTGCTTTGTTGTTTGCAAGTCTAACACAGAGTCACAGTGGCTGTGATATGAAGCTCTACCGTTGCAGTGTCATTACCAATAAGATGACTACATTTTCTTGGCACTGATGGTTTGTGAAGCTTTAATTAGTGTGCATACCGTTCGTCTATTAGAAAAAATAACCCCTTTTTTTGCCATTAACACAAAAAAGCAGCGAGAGCTTAGTTTTCTTCCATATCTTCCATTTCGCTTTCATGAATCTTCAAAGCTCTCACCATTTCTTTAACTGCATGATACAAGATATTTTTAACCTGCAAGAACATCAGACAGTTTAGTAAGACCCGCTCCTCAGGACATCCTACACGTAAATGCAGTTAGGACTAAGCTGGGTAGATTTCTAAAAAAACAAGAAGGCTGAAGAACCAAGTCAGAGGAAAAGGAAACACCTTTTTCCACATTCTAAAACATAATGTGAAATAAATAAATATATGCAGCAACTCCAGGGAGAGTCCTTTACACCCCCTGGCGCTGCCGCTGCTGCTCATTGTTATTCTGTGTGAACAGCAGCAAGGAGGGATCTCCACGGCTGTGCCGCACCTCAATGAGCCCCAGCACGCCCTGCCTTCACCTCCCAGAGCAGGAGTCATTTCCTACCTGCAGTTTATCATCATAATTGATTTCTTCCTTCGACAGCCTCAGCTCCTGTGTTAGGTGAAACGACTGTACAAGATGTTCTGGAGACACAAAGTCTTCGGTTACTTGAACGCAGCTGTGAAAATTTTGCACCTATCCAAAATAAAAATAGGATGGCTACTGTTAGTGCTTTCTACTCTACTCTATTCTACTCCATGATCACATGCTTCTCAGACTAAAGAGCACCTTTATGCTGTTAATGTAGAGAGCAATTAACTCAGACTTAACAAGTTGGCTTCTGGTGAAAGTTACGCCTGGGACAACGCACATTTGCCTCCGCTCTGGTGCTTCTTCCCACAGCTGGCTCTGACATTCGCTCTACATTCCCTCCTGTGCTATTCCCCCCTCTGCTGCTGCCAGCATCACTGCACGGCCACGTCCAGAGCAGCATACTGGGCATTGGACCAGCACCTCAGGCACCCACACACACTGGGGCTGTGCCTGAACTGCCAGGCAGAACTTGCTGTGCTCACTGGAAAGGAAGTGCAAGTCAGTATATTTCAAAGGAAAAAAAATAGCCATGAACAGAGGGCACGTCCAGAAGGGCAAAAAGCACTTCTTCCTTTAACCACTGCTTTTACAGAAGAGATGTCTAGGAGAGAAACAGACAGCATCTGCTGCCACCAGGTCCCATCTGGAGAGGCAAGAGATGGGAAAACACGCTCCCTGGTTGGGCCCTGGATGTCAATTCCTGTTTGCCTTCTTCCAACAAATATACTACAGCGTTTCATCCCCAGACCTCCACAACTTGTACCATTTCTTCAGCACATCAGCACTCTCCTCTCCTCAGATTCTAACAGCCACTCATCAAGTTGTGAAAGCTCAATTCTGCAAAATTACCAAATTCTGAGGTGTCGGGAGGGCTGCCTCTGCTACTGCAGCAAACAGTCCCAACCCTGCTCCATACTGATAAGAGCTCCAGGGATCTTAAACCCACATCTAGCAATACCAAGGTGTTTTTGATGTACAACCCCAAGTTTTTGTCGTGATGCCTGATATTCAATGAACCTTTGGGACCTACACAGCTGAGGACATCATTTTAAAGTTATTCTTCAAAAACAATGCCTGGTTTATAAGGCAGCTTGCAGGTGAAATCCTGAAGAGTGACGTAGCTTGACAGCAGCATTACGTGAGGTTTCTGCCACCTCATAAAAAGCCACAGCAGAATTGTGAACTGTTCCCTTCTGCGGATGCCACACGGCCTCAGCTTCCCACTTGCAGAAGCCGTAGGTGAGGAAAAGAGCTGCAGAGGTGCCCCCAGAGGCGCCCATTGGTGCTCAGGGAACTTGCTAGAGCTGCAGGAGAAACCTCTGCGCTGTACAGCGGGCGGCTGACTCCAGCCCCCTTCCCTTGCAGGCTTCTCACCCATTTCAAGTCCATACCCGTCCCTGTTTTGCTTTTTGCCACATGCAAATCCCACCCAGCTCTTTCACTTTCTACTCACTGAGACAAGATGTTACTAATTCAGTCTCCCTCCATCACAGAACTGACAGTATTTGCTGCTGTTACATCACTCATTTTGCTGTGCCTTACGCCTTCTTCCCAGGCAGTGCCTTATCTCAGGGGAAGGCAGATTTTACCTTGCCTGCCTGCTAACAGAGGAATGCTCCCGACAGCCCACAGGCAGTTCTACTTGTATGCACTTAGGATACTGACTGAGAATGACACACACACAAGCAACGACTCCCCTGAGGCCCACAGGGTGAGGATGACAACACTCCCATGCCTGTCAGTTCCTGCCAAGCTCACAGAACAGCTTCACCCCCTGCCCATGGGATCCCCTTGGCCATCCCGGAGCACCAGCGGGGCAGGAGCACAGGACTAGGGCTGACCTGCTCTCAGCTGCCCCCATCCTGTCCTCATGCAGAGCCCCCAGCTCACGCTCTGCACACACAAGCCCCAGGCCCTGTCATCCCTGCTTATCGGAACATCTCCAGGATGTTGTACTACCTGCAGCAGGTTATTATACAATGTATAATCCTGCTGTTAAATCAAGATAATGCAGCTATAAAAAAAAAACATTATAATAACCTGTTCTACTATGAGCAATTTTTGCATTTAGTCTAAACTGACTCAAGCAGTGCTATCTTTCAATTTATCACTACAGTATTTTGCAAATTTGGGTATCACGAAACTAAGACCAGAGAGGCATCCCTGGAGGAGGACTGTGACAAAGGATGACTCAGTACAGAGCCACAGAAAGGGTGGAATCTTTCAAAAGAACAACTACAAAGCCATCGTTTCAGCTAGGAATGCTTGCCAGAGAGCTGAGGGCTTCCTGTCACAAGCGCTGGAGAAAGAAAGAGATCCCCTGTTGGTACAGCTAAGAAAGATACAAACCTACCAAGCAAGACTCAAGGTATATTCAAGGACATATCCATACAGAGACCAGTCCAATGCTATTGCTTTTTGGTTTGTTTTTAAAGGAAGCAAAAGGAACAGTTTATGCTACCATAAAATACCAACAACAAATTAAGCCAGATGCAAATCCACAGAAGCTGGAAAGACAACAAAAAAATCTGAACAACCTCTGCCACATTCGAGCTGAAAAATTCTAGGGCAGCAGTCAGAAACATGAGACAAGAAACCCAACTGGTTCCAGGATGAAAGTGTCTGACTACACTTCACAGCAATCACAGGCAAATGGGCTCTCTACCTCCATGCACTGGCCTCATTTCCTCTGTTCCACAACATTGCAGATGAGCAAATAAAAATAAAAATGTTAATTTACCACCAAATTCACTATCAACTGTTACCCAGTTTTAGCTATTAAAGATTCATTATGTGCATGTAAATCTAAAACACTTAACATGTAAACCTGAAATGCTTAACATGTAAACTTAACCTGGTACATATTCTTGTTCAGACTTATTTTTAAGTGTTTAAATGCATTTTGTATGTGTGAAGTGTTGGTACTGATCCCTAAGGTCAGTATTTATACATCTTTATATAGAGCAGCATATACGTACATGAAAGAACACGATGCTTTCATTTCCTCCTACGTGGCAGATTCGCAGGAACTTACTGAAGATGAAAAGGTTCTCAGCTTCACCCACTAAGGTTTTAAAAACACCATGTTATTAACTCCTTGGTGCCAGAAGCTAGAGCATTACCACTTCAAAAGCAATCTGGAGTTTGAAGCCAAGGAGATAAAGATAACAGTGGTCTTATTTTTGGCTCTGAAACCTACAGACTGCAGTGAAGCCTGGAACAGTCTTGTTTTGTATTGTGTGCCTTATATAAATGCCTCGTGCTTTATAAAACAATTTTCTCTGTATGTTTATGATTCTCTGTGGGTTCCCCTTTCAGTCTTGTATCTGGGATGATCTCCCTTGTTTCAAGAGATCAGAGTAAGGTTAATGGAGAAGACAATACAAATCCTACTGACTCTGGGAATACAAATCACTACAGCCTAACAAAGCTAAGAATACCAACAAGCCAGACATTCCTTCACCCTTCTGTAAAGGCTTAAAATCACCAGCCCCTGGAGCATAGCATGGGGAAAGGCAATCTGCAACCCAACATCTGATAATTTGGGTTCTCTCACTTTCTTTGGCACAAACAAATCCACACAGATCATCTGGCACATCTTTGGCACAAACAAATCCACAACATACCATCACGTGAAGCCCACCTAAAGAGAAAGACGACAGAGGAAACTAGTCTGGGAAAGGGACTTCTTGCTTTCCAAGGCCAATAAGACTGGGGACTTGACATTAGTCACTGCTATGTCATTTTCTTATTTTCAGTTTTTAAGCACAGAAAACTACACTGCATCAGCATAGCAAGCCCTGCTCCCTCTGTGCTCCAAAGAGATGGTGGCTGGAAGCTGCTCTGCAGATCAGCAACCAAACAGCGCTGCCTTCAGAAAGGCCTGACCTTGCTTGAACCCAAGAGCAGATCACTGATAAACCGTTAACAGCAACATGGTTTACAACCCCTACTGCAGGATGAGGACGCTCCTCACTCCTTGATTGTCAGCCACCTAATTGTGGTGCTTGGCAGACAGGAAAGCAGCAATGGAGCAGGCACCACTTCCTGTTTTAACAGGACAAAATTAACAGGGGAAGGAACAACCAAAGAGAATCATCTGGTGAAAAATTCTTTGGTGACAAAAATAGCAAAGTAAGAAAATGTATGTGCTGAGGACTAAAGCTTGCTACACAAATCCATATATTGTTTCTCCAGAGGTGCTCTATTGGTAATACTTCTTATTACAGAACTGCAAATAGGATCAGACTAGCTGCTGCCAAAATTAAACTGCTGCTTCTTTCTGATGGCAAGGAAAGCTGCTGCAGTCAGCTGCTGCTGACTGATGTACCTTCTGTGTACAAAGGAACTTACTGTGCAGTGGAAAACCATCACCCAAATTCTGCTGCAGAACCGCCTTGCTAATTACACCTAAGCTTTCTCCACAGTTCCCCTGTGGCTGAAGGCAGAAAACAAGACGACACCTGACATCCACGTATTCCTCTATTTGGGTTCCTTCCCTGCCTCCCCAGGGCTAAGTTAACCTTGGGTTTACCTAGCCCAAGTAAATCTAAGGTAGGTCAGGGAAGTTAACCTAACATTGTCTTAACTAGCACCAGTTTATTTAGAAAATTTGCAAATGAAATGACACGTGGAAAAGGGGGGTTTACTAATAATCTGAACACTCTTTCATTTCGAAGGAAAAATCAAACAGTTTACATATCAAGTGCTGAAATTCTTTGCTAGTAGCAGCTATCTGTACGAGCTGGTAAAGTTTATAGAGCATTCCTATGCAGTAATAGCTGCCAGTAAGAGAACAAAATCTGAATTATTGTATGATATTTATGTGTTTTAATTCTGCATGTCTTCTAACGTGAGTACTTTACCTGATGAAGGGCTCCTGCTGGTAGAATAATAGCATCACCAAGAAACTGAATAACCGTACAGGTTTTTACACCGTATTCCTCCAGAAGTCTTTGGCGAAGTTTTTTGTTCACATACCAACTCTGATCACGAATTGGATCATGCTCTGGTAAAACTTCTAAGCCTTGCTCTTTTGCTATCTGTAAGTACAGAAAAGATCTCAAAGTGACTTTTAAAAGAAGCTGAACATTTGCAGGTTACCTACAAAAACAGT
Organism: Tetrao urogallus; assembly: GCF_951394365.1. Taxonomy (NCBI): domain Eukaryota; kingdom Metazoa; phylum Chordata; class Aves; order Galliformes; family Phasianidae; genus Tetrao; species Tetrao urogallus. Next base: position 38,407,644 of record NC_136818.1, read on the forward strand.
ACCATTCACGATTGACATTAAAAAAGAAAAAAATACTTCCTGACACAGTGGTACTGCAACAACCATTTCTTATTAAGTTAAACACAGGGGAACAAGCATCACCTCAATCAATTGCTAATTAATGAATCATAGTGACTACAGAAAAAAAATAAGACATATCCAATCCATCCATCATAACTAAAAGTGCCTCTTCTGTTTTAAGTCTGCTGCTCCCAGAGTTTCACGATGTCCCTTAGTTGCTCTGGTAGAAGAAACTACAAATAACATCCATTATCCACCTATTCCATTGCATTTACCAGTCTGTTCACCACAGCCACTCCCAGCTCTCTTTGCCAAACTGAAAGGCCATCGTCTACTTCACGAGCATCACATTTTTGAATAAGCAGAAAAGATTGGATGTATAATTCATAGCCTCCTGGAATTAGCTGTGTTTTTGTTCACTAGTGCTCATTTTCTCCCACAGTTCATCGTGTCAAAGAGCAAATGTTCGAGTCACCAGAGGACAGCTCCCGTGGGACTGAAACCCAGGCATACAGTCCAAGAGAATCTTTCTGCTACATTTCTTACACGTTCCCCACTTGCAGTAGAGACACTGGCCTCCAGCTCATTTACAGAGCCCTTTAGTTTAGGCAGCTAAAACTCATCAAATTACTGCCACAGTAGAAGAGAAAAAGCTTCTTTTGTAGATTTCTCCCATGACCAACTGCTTCAGTGATATTTTGGTATTTCTAGGTCATCCATCAAGACTGTCTTCTAGAACACAAAAACATGCTCAAGGCAGGGCTCAGAAAACTGCCTCCAACATGGCATCTCTGTGTAACGGCACTGATTGCTGCCAGCAGGCCAGTGGCAGACATTCATCCTACGTTTTGAGACAGAACGTGAGAGGTTCTAAGTTGGCTCTGACTTGCTCATCACATGCTGCATAAAGAAGATCTGCACAGTAGCTAATGTTGCAGAATTCTGCCCTTGTGTATATTATCCCCATTGCTTTTCTCTTCACTAAGAGATGAGGAATGTTGTTCTTTGTCTGAGCTAATGAAGGCTAGTCCTTATGAAGACTGGTAAGCTGCTGGGCTGTAGGGGCTGGTTTGCTTTTATTGGGACTGTTCACAAGTATTTCAGCATCTGATAACAACTATTTCAGAAAAGGGTTACTATGAAAACACTAGTAAATTAAAAAAAAAAAAAAAAAAAAAAAAAAAAGCAGCACATTAGAAAAGAGTTAAAAGTAATCTCCATGTTCTCCTGTAAATCTAACCTTTTGCAGAAATTCTCTGATCTTGTCAGCATCTTTGCCAGCATAAATATGCCATAAAGCACCAGGTAATTCACTTGAATCTTTCAACCGCTTCCTTAAGAGGTCATCCAAATCTTCTTCTTCAAACTTCTTCAGTACTCCTAAGGTTTGACAAAAAATTTTTTGAGGAGTGAAACAGTGGCAGAGCTGAAACAAAACATCTTTTCCAACTTCTCGTGTGAGACCACGCAGATGAAAGTTTGGCAAATACAACAAAAGCACCCGGATGACCTTTCTCTTCCTTTTTTGTACTCAGGAAGTTAGTAGAACACACGTGCTGTAATTATATTTAATCCTACATTTAGTCTTTCAACTCTTTTTTACCTCTCTTGAATTTTACAAAACACATCTGCCTACTTGAACTGTTCTCCTCCCTGAAATAAACAAGCATGGCTTGGACCAGAAAGACAGAAGATAAGAAGTTTTTTTTTTCTGCAGTTAGTGGTTGTTTCTTCAATACCATTCAGCAGCACAGCTAGTCAAGAATCAAGACTTCTCATGTGCTAAGTTTTGCTTCGAGCATTTACAAGGCAAATAAAAGACAGCAAACCCTAGACTGCACTTCTGTTAGTCAGACCCATAACCCACATTCGCCTATTATGGAACCAGAAAACAACAGAGTAAGGAGAGGAAACAAAACTACTTCTGTGATTGAAGGACTTCCACATAAGCAATGAACCTCATACAGAAGACTGACGTACACTAATTTAAGCTCCCCAATGATGAAAAATGACATCACAGCCCAGACTGAATAGGCAAACAGTGCATTCAAAGGGAGCACTGAGGATTTGGCAAATACATCACCCTGACATAAGTGTTAGAAGTAGCAGTTTCTAACAACGTCCTTTATCTTGCACTTCCATTAGGCCTGACAGCCCCAGCTCAGGAATGGTACAGCACTTACACACAGTACCAATAATAACAACAGTAATAATACAAGTCTGAAGACTTTCAAATACAATTCCATAATTCAAAAATGGCAATGTATTTTAGATAGAATTAATCTGTGGACAAATCTTCCATGAGACAAAGAATCTCCCACATTTGGGCAAGTGCTTCAGGCACTTCAAAAAAGCAGTGTCAATTTAAAAAGCAACTTATCACTCCACCTATTCACACCTCTTACAATGAGCTGCCTTTACCTGACTTGGAAAGCACTCCGTTTCCTTTCGCTATGCCAACATAAACAAGGATGTTCACTACATCCGAAACTTCTATATGGAGATTTGTAGTTCCTATATCATGATCTTTAGTAGCAGCCACACCTATGTTACAAGATAAAAATTTGAGGTAAAATTAAGATCAATATAAAGGAAAGAATATATAGGAAACCCCCCAAAAGAAAAATAAATAAATTTTAGTTCTAAGAGATATAGTATGTTTACTCAAAATGACATAAAAACAAAGTCTTACAGCAGCATTACATATCACTATCACAGTTCAGTTCTTCACATCCACACCTTGATTGCTATCTTAAAGGATATACTGATTTTTTTTTTAATATCACAGTCCTCATAAATCACATCTGTTTTCTTGTGCCGTTAAAACAATTTGTAGGACAGAATTGAACAAGTCTGCTTGTGAAAGAAGGGGCAGCTGGTGAAGGTCTGAGGGAAACAATATTTTCTGAACAGATTTTTGAGTGCACAGTGTACAATACGGATAAAAATTACGATAAAAGTTTTGCCATTTGTTTATGACTGGGATTATAAACACTAATACTTCATGAAGAATTTTCTCATATGGAATTGCTGAAGATGAGATCTCTGTGTTAAAGTCACTAACCATTCACATGCTTTAGGAGACTAACAAACAGCACAAGAGAAGAAGAAAAGAAAGGCAGAAGAATATAAACTCATGTTTCTGATGTACATGAGGCACTGTTAGTAAGTGAGTCAGTAAAGGATTTCTTCAACATTCAGTCAGTAATTATCCTCCAATCATGCTCAGATTTTTATCAAGCAATATGAAACAACATTCTGTAATGATAAGGGAAGAGCTAACTGCTACACTTCTAGGGCACACTCACCATATGCACTGCATAGTCTGGGTCCCAAATCTGGACGGACAAAAAATCCTGGCAGATGAGAAGCCAAATTTAATTTCCCTTCTGGACTACAATATTCAGGCAAGGGTAAACTTTTCAGTAAGTCCTCATATCTGAAGAAAGGGAAAAAATTATGAATTTGTGTCATTTACATGTAGAGATAAAAATCAACAGAAACTAGAATATCTGAATGTTAAACTCAAATACCTTGCTGGCATCATAGCCTTGAAATCTTCACCAGAAGGCCAATCTTTCAATTTCAGTAGAGCTGTTTCTCCATTTTTTACTTTCTGTCGTTCTGCAAGTAACAAAGGAATTACTAAGAATGAGGATACTGAAGGTGTTTTACTTTATTCAATGAAAATATTGCTTGTAACATTAACCTGCTTATGCAAGACTTCACACATAAAAGAGGGGATTATTAAGTCAGAGATTCAAGAAAAGAACACAAAACAAACTCAACCAGGTAAGGAACCAGTTATGCTGTTTGGTTTCTTAATAACATCTAACCTAGGAAATTGTGTGTTAGTGTATCTCAAATTCTGCGAAGGTACAAAACACAAGCTTTCATTATACTTACTCCCTTTAAATAGATTAGCTAGAGCTTTCTTTTTAAATTAAATTTCCTTCAAAGCCTCAAGATCGATAAAGTTTATTATTAACTGTTTCTAACACTGACTGTGTTTAGAGTCTATGGAATAATATATTCAAAATAACATACTTGAAACGTCTTCAAAACCATCCCAGAACTCTTTGACGTTGGTGTTTGAAATAATACTGTCTTTGCAGTTCAAGATATCAGCTTGCTGGTTTCCAAAATCTAGACTAATGGACTCAGCTTTCCACAGGCTGAAGTTCATTTTCTTATGCATACCAGACACTAGAACAGGCTGTGTAGAGAAAAAAAGAACAAAAGTACTTATCCTTTCTGGAGAAAACACATCCTTCAATTAAACTGTAATACAAATGCACTGATGGCTCTGGTTGTACTGAGCTGCTATCAAAACTTCCAACCATACCCAAGGCATCAAACAGATTTTTGATGGTTTTATCTCTGTAACAATAATTCTTTCTTGATTACTAGCAGTTTATTTCAGTTTGAACTACATAAGGTACATGCCTGGCATAATAGCTGACTAACTTTTGCCCACTGTACTAAAATGTGATAACACCACACTTTCAAACACGGAGACAAGCAAACTTTGTGCTGTAACATAACTCCTTCACCAGACTTCATACTGAGGTCATCTTACAGGCAGAACTGCCCAATACCTACCCTCCCTTGTTTCCAGCACTCTTTGAAGAGCTTCCAGTTGTTGCTGTTTTTATGGTCTCTGAGCCACAAAACATGTTTATCACAGATCCAAGAATACTGAATATCACTGTACAACTTATTGCCATCATCCTGAATACATTTTCTGTCTTCCTTTGGCTCATCTTTTACTTCAGATTTTACATTCATCTTTGGTGCTCTATTTGGCGGAATCTTGTTTTCTACCACTGAAGCAATGATATCATCAAGAATGTTTGGCATAGTCCTTCCACTCTTGCTACTCTATTAGAAAACAAACAAGTGTGTTTTAAAAATGTGAAAACAAATAGAATTGTGACACTTTCCCCCCCGCAGCAGAATGACAACATTTCATTATCACTGAAAAGCTTACAGCTATCTACTTCCTTTATGGGAAGTTGCAAACATTCTTACCTGGAACAGGTTAGGAATACACAGGTAAAACAAAACTCAAACTATCATAATCTCCCTTTATTTTGCCAAGTAAATGTTTTATCTAACTTCATAAACATTTTCTTCAGCATGTACCAATTATCTGCATCTATCTATACACACACATTACATTCAAGTAAATATGTGTGCACACATTTATATACGCATAACTGTCAGTTCGTTCAGGAAATCTGTACTAAATTTTTAATTACAAATTACTATCTAAAGCAATACAGCTATCAGACTGCTGGAATTACAATATACCAGAACAAACATTGCAGATTTTCAAACCCCAAAGGAAAACCCATGCACTTACTGCTGTTCCCGTAGAGTAAACCGGAGCAAAAGCAATACCAGCATCTGTAGAACCCAGACGCAGTTTGCCTGCTGTTGTTGTTAACAGATCTCGTAAGGTTGAGCCCTGCTCATTGTTCTGAGATGCAGTAGGGGAGCTTTTACAGTTTTGGGACTCCAAACTGTCCTGGTCTTTCTCCTCCTTCGAATGCTTTCCAGAAGGACACTCTTTGTTTTCTAAAACAAAAATAATCACTGGGAGTTTACACTGCTGCATGCAGACACCGTTATGCTGCATTTTATAGTGGTGGTTAAAATGCTGTGGCACTAGAGCACCAGAAAACGCAACAGGGAATGAACTCGATCCTCCAAAGTGCAAACACTGCAACCATGAAAACGCCTTCCTCAGCACCTCAGACACACAGCTGAGTATCTGTCACAAATGAAAGATGCTCTGGCTGGAAATACTGCCCCATTACACATGCATTCTGCTAGCAGTTTTTCTGGCAATTGATTTTGATACCAATGGGAGAAAGTTTCTAGATTAAAATTATGGAGAAAAACAGTATCATCTTTTCTTCTTGCTAATCAAGAAATAGAGTGAACTATTCCTAATGAATTGAATTACTTATTCCTGGTGCCTCAAAATCACGCATGTGGTAAGACAACATGAAACCCGTACCTTTCTTTTCTTCTCTGGCTTTCTGCTCTGCAAGATCAGCTAACCAATGCAGCGGTGACTGGGATTCGGGCGGCGTTAGCTTGCTGTCTGTGCTGACATCGCTCCTCGGACTTGCATTGCCGTTTGTCTCAGACTTCGGAGGGGTATTCTGCTGCTGAGACTCAGGCATGCACAGAGAAATTTTATTACTGTGATTAAGGACATTCTGCAAAACCTGTAAAGAACAAATTTAAGTGTGTAACTTTGCTTTAACGCATATAGAAGACAACGACAGCACCTAACCACTGCATATGCAAATTAAAATGTCACTGACACCGCTCAGATGTAAAAATCCACATGTACCAGACAGACTGCTGTGCATGCACACACATTTTAGACTCACCTGAGACACACCGTTCATTGCTGGGAGCTTGCCAGCTTGCATGTTTTGCTTGCTAGTACACTGACAGTGGGATTTTATTTCAAATTTGTCTCTAATATTGTGCATAGCATCCAGAAGATCTGTCAAAACTAGAAAACAATTGAGAAGAAAATGATCAGCATTTGTGAGTTGTTTTGCTGCCCTTTGTACAGTACACACGCTTGCAGAGTTGAAAATGCTACCTGCATATCTTTTAAAAACTTCCATTTATCTTTGTTTAATAGCCGAACACTCAAAAATACTGTATAAGGACTGTCCAATCTACCATGAAAGTCACACTGGAAGAGATGAGACCTTGAACTAAGTAAGTGCATTCTACTCTCTTGTGTATTTTGAACTCCCCTCCGCATTCCCCTCACATGGCTCAGAGCAGGCCAGTCAGTCACCCAGCACTGGTCAGCAGGCACATCGCTGCTTCATTCAATAAAACTGCCCAACTACAGACTGAAGTGAGCCATGTCTGGACAAAAAAAAAATTAGGATGTGATCATGTACTGTAAGTCTGTTTGGTAACAGATATGCACAGAACAAAAAAGCAGAAGGCATGCAAGCAGGCTTCACTTGTGCCAGATGAGCGGTTCATTCACAATTTAAAATTAAAGCCAGTTTCAGAACAGAACCTGTTCTGGGGAATGACACAATCTGAATACATTATAGAATCCAACCAACCTTTATTTTTACCTGAACTAACATGCAACAAATCATTAAAAAAAACAACTGTGCCTGTATTTCCAGCTTAAAATAACTTGGCAATTTATTTAACACGCTTAAAGGTACATTTGGGTTTTCATCTCCTTGCTCTGTATCAGTGCTACTGAAGATCACAGAGACAGTTGTGCAATGACTGCATCTAACCACACTTCTGCATGAAACTTGTTTTAGAATTACTGCCAGTTTTTCATTAATCACAAGCTCCCTCACTGCTTTCTGCCTGATGATGCTCAAGCAGACGTCCAGCCAGAACTGTGAATCTTTTATTTCTTCTTCAGTGGCAAGGAGAGACAAAAAAACCAAACTGCACAGTATAAAAGTATAAAAACAAACTGCACAGAGATAAATGAATAGTGAGAAACAAAGCTCTGAAGAATTGGTGCCACATAATGCTCTTTGTTGGCACTGTTCTGAAACTTTCTTTTAACACTGAAGTTAAGATTTACTAGCACATTCTGGCTGCTTTATTCTGCTTTGGAAAGGTACCAACCAGCCTCAGCAAATGCCCTGAGTGCCCTCACTGCCTGTCCCCCAAACCTCTTCAGAAACCTGTCAGCCTACAGCTCCTCCTCTCATCACCACTTTCAGCAGACCAGAATCATTTGCCTTCCTGCAAAGATTTGACACAGCTGGCAGGTTTCTAAATGAAAAATGGGAATTTTCAAGAAACCACTCTGGTCTGTCTTCACAGAAGGATCTGAGAAAAAAAAACATCATCCTGCTTGTTTACAGGTAGCCTTACCAGAGCCTGGGATAATCTGTGTTGGCATCAGGTGCTTGTGATCATGAGGCTGGCCCTTCACACACTTCATCCAGGCGTACAGTTCCTTATCTGTAAAGCAATCCCAACTGTTTTACTTTGCTTAAATGATACACAGAGATAATGTATTCTGATTGTTTTTACCTAGAAACACTGTTCTATACACACTGTAAAAGCCTTTTGCACTGGTATTCTGTGTGACAGATATTTGCATTCAACATCTTCTCAAAATAAGGGAAAGAACAAGCAGTTTTACAATACTACTGAAATCTGAAGTAGCCAGATTAGTAACACAGACCCTCATCAACAACTTCAGAGCCTCAAAGTACACCCACTTTATATGTAGGGAGCAGCCAACTGTAAGGCAGCGACTCAGAGAGGGCCAATCAAGCTAGAAAGATCAACTGACAGGTGAGTAAGTTCTGATTCGGGCGAACACACTGCCACATCAAAGTTACTGGTGGCACAAAGGAGAGGGAAGTTGCATCACAGATTTCTGTCAGATTAAAGCAACCGTAAAACCACATCCTGTATGTGCTGGTTGAAAATCATCTGGGGCAGTAGGGAGGGATGAGCCAGTGAGAGAGAGATGCTCTGTCCCAGCCAGAAAAAAGGTGCAGCGTAAAGACAATAGAGAAAGAATGAGAGTGAGAAATGTCTGGCCAGACAGCCAGTCACCAATCTGCTACGGGATTTTGGGCCGCAAAAGGAACACAGTTTCTCTCTCCATTGCCAGCCTTACATCCCACCCACAGAACCACTACTTTTCAGAGACGCTTCAAAACTTTTCACCAGTTTGCTCTGCTTTTTGTAGTTAGCAGCACAAGCTGAATACACCAGAAGATGCATTTAGCATACTCAGAGCATTATTTTTTGCACTGTAATGTACAGAGCCTACCAGGTGTTCCTTGCACACAAGCATTCAATCCGTTAGCTATTTTCTTGTTTCTGCAACTTGTAACGCATTGAAATATAAAACTGAACATGAATATAAATCCAAACCACAGCCACATGTATCCAGCTAACGTATTTTATCACTAGAATGCCATAACGTGGCACTCCACTTGAGGGTGCCAGGAACCGTACGAAGGTGAAAACAGACACACAATCATTCATGTTCTAAAGTAATAAGAAAAGTCATTGATAGATACTTAAATATTGAACACTTGAACCTCTAACATTCCTGCTGAAGCAGTGGGAAACCAGTGTATTCTCCATTACATTTAGCAACTGTAAAAACAACTACCAGTTCCAGGAAAAATGCTGTAATATAAAGTGGTATTATACAGAGAAGGGTGGGTGGTTCTCAGCTTTGAAAGGCTGCCAAAGTAAAGGTCTACACTAACCCTGCAGTATCATGAGAAGTAAAGCTGCAGAGAGGGAGGATATACTTCTGCTTCTGCATGTAATGCTGTGATGAACAGCAAAGAGAAATGCTTCCCTGCTGAAAGACTGAAGCCTGCTTCTGTACCCTGTTTTTTTAAACTTTGAAGAGGTTTTACTAACATTTTCCTGGCTGAATAACACGTGCTATAAAAAGCCTCTGATTGCATGTTCCCACTAGGGTAAATAATATTCAGAGTATATCCCAAGCCACACCAGACAAATGCACACATATGTGCACACGCAGCCTTAAGCCAGTTAAGAGCTGCTGGAGCAGCTTCCCATACTTCAAGCATTAACGACTGTTCTCAGTGTTGGAAAACACCAGCGTTCATTCCCCAGAAACTTCGATGACAATCTCAGAGCAATTCTTAGAACCACAGCGTTGGAGGCTCCTCGCTGACAGCCAAGGACAAAGCAGATGAGAATCTCTAAATTTACTAAAGATTTGCCATCTAATACTTGCACACTATTTTACTAACGTCTCACATATGTGACATTATGTTGCTATGACAAACATGGAAATGCTTCTCAGAACAGCATTACACTTGAATCTTTTTCTGGCACAGCATCTCACCACAGGACTGTGCCAGGGCACAATGCCTGCCATCCAGGGAAGGCAGCCCTTCCAAACAACCAGCCTGAGCAGCCATGTCATGGCAGAGAGCTGATGTCCAGACCCACCTTCCAAGACCATCCCCAACTCAGCTGCAATCAGGCTGGGTTGCTCAGAAATCGGTCAGTCCTGTTGCACCTTACCACGCATTAAGGTGGACGTTTCCATTAAAGCACAGGAATTAGATCAAACTGAGTATGTGGAGGCTGCTGAATTTTAAAACCTCCATTAATACTCATTTTAAATACGCGGTGAACTATATTTTCCTGTCTTGCATTTCAGTAATAAGAAAGTAGGCTAAGTCAGTATGACAATCCATGTACTTCTGAAGAGAAAACTCCAGAAAGCATTGACACCAAGCCCTAACAGCAGGGAGCTATCATAAAACAGGAGGTAAGAGAGTTCTGCAGCTGGAGAACCAGATTCATCCCTGAGGGGCAGGCACAAGCAATATCCAAGGCGATGCTCACAAGACAAAGGAGAAGTGGATAAAGACCTAAAGCAGCCCCTCATCAGTTGCCTTCTGAATGATTCTATGTTTACTTACCAAAAAAGAAAAAAAGAGGAGAAATTAACAGACACCAAAACACAGAAGTACTAACTTCATGTTTTACAGAAAGTCAGTTACACTTAATGGATCAGCAGCTTTGTAACAAATGAGAACAAACAGCATATACCACACTCTGGTTCACAAAGAACTGACCTCTAGAACTTTTTCTTTCCTTCGCCTTGTAACAATCTAGGCAGACCACAAATCCACATTTTTGGCAGACCCAGTGAATGTTAAATAATGTGGCTTCACATGCATCACACATCTCACGGACTCCTCTCACTGCTCTCTTCCATGCAATTTTGGCTGAAATACAAAATAAGCAGAATAAAAGGATGGAAATTTAAATGCAAAGCACAGAATGAATGGTCTTAATAAATGAAGCATTCGTGATTTTCCCCTCAGATGCAACCAGGCGTGGAGAAGGAAAGTGATCCTTCATAAATAGGCCACCAACGTTTATTCCCTTAGCTGCATCACACGACATCCCCATCAATGCTTGTGTCAAGACACTACAAAGAGGTTAAAGCATTCAAAACCAAAGACTAAAATAATACAGAAAGAATATTCCCTCTCATCATATGTGCACTGCAAGTATGATGAAGGCCTTCTTTCAAATATACCCTTAACTCCCAAGAAATGAAAGCTGGGTTTTCACCTTGTTGCCTACAGGATACATTTAATCTCAAGACAGCTGAGCTGGCAAGGCGGTTGCTAAGGCAGGTGCCTGTCCTGGGCACCAGGAGGGAACTCCCTGCAGCTCCACAGCCCGCTGAGGAAGGCTCCTGACCCGTCCCCATGTACCCCCATAGAAAGCAAGTGCTCAGAAGGAGGCAGAACAGCAAGTGCAAATGCTTCAATAAAACTGCAGAACACAGAGAACAAAGAATCTGAGAGCCCCTTACCGTCTTTTTTCACCCAGGACATGGCTGTTTTCTCGGATGTTACCAACTGACAAAACTTGTCCCCTATGATATCTAAAATATATTTACAAGTTTCCAGGTCCAATTCATCATCTTCATAGTTTTCATGTGTCCATAAACTCAGTGCCTCATCATCATACTGATCAGGAGAGGAGAAACCATCTATCCTAACCACTCCATTTTTACTAAAAGATAACCTACAAATGAAAACAAACAGTTTAACTGCATGCGTCATTACATTCTGTGGCTCACTTTACTTACTACTTTACCTTATGTCTTAAAACAAGTAAACGTTCTCTATTTTACCATTCTGTCATATTTCCCACTTTAAAAAATGAATTTTGCCACAAAAAATGGTTTTAAAACGAACAGCAAGGAGATATGAAACTTTTCAGGCAGACCACATACTGGATTCAGTTCACTATTCATTCTCTCTCTGTAACATTTATTACTGCTTTAAAATGGCAGACAGAAAAGTTGTCTTTTTTGTTTGCCTAAAGTTTGGGTCCACCCACACCTCGCCTTTAGTTTTTACAGCATCTAGGACAGCAATCACTCAGTGACTCTATTTTACAGCGCTACCAATCCTACTGCTCTCAACCTCAGAAAACAGGAGTCAGAACACCACACCGAAGTCTATCGAGGCAGGAAAAATCACCAATACAAGATGACATTTTTGTGTCAGCTAATTTCCCACCATTAAAATAACAAAAGGTTTTCCTGTGATCCTATTCAACACCACCGACTAGCCATGCCTATATTTAGCCTATTTTAAGCAGTCAGTTACTCTATCTCGCATAATACAACAAACATGTATGATTATTATAATGCTTAAGGAATAACATGCAATGTCAGTAAAACAGTCCCAAATTCAGAAGAACAAAAAACACGATATTCAGATGTGCATAGAAGAAAAGATGAGTATTCAGTTACAATAATGACTACCAACAGCAGAGGAAGCCTCATTTACAATTTGGTTCCTACTATCTAAACAATGAAAATGATTAAAAAGCTGTAAAATATACCACATTAAATTCAAAACATTTGTACTTTACATTCCATGACAGCATTTGCAAACGTTGGCAGAGTTTTATTACCGATGTTGTCTCTTTCACGTAGGAGAAGCAGCTCACAATCTATCACTGCCACACTGGGAAGCAAATATTCTTATGCCAATGTATTCTGAGTCCGACCTTAAAACAAACCCTTTCAGGACTACTGACTTTTCTAACTACAGCTTTGTTCCAAAAAGTTAAAACTCCATCTGGAGAACAGCAATGTCCTTTCCAACACACACTGGATCTGTATCACCAGCAGAGCCCACATCCGAACTAATGCCGTTCAGACCCGTGCTGACAGTTGTGCTGCTGTGCCATGCGTGCTACGCTGCATTCCTCCTGATCTAGGAGGCTCCTTGGTTTGCCAGAATTGGGAAAAGGGAGGGCACAACTCCTCTGTCCTCAGACAACTCCCATAAAGCCTTAAGCAGCGTTCCCACCACCTACTGGCACAAGAACAATTATGAATGAGCACAACCCTGCGGTTGTACAACTTGTCCAGAGCGACTGAAGGCTGCCTTTTGAAAATGCCACTTCAAATGTCAGACACCTGTGTGATGGTGATGCGCTCCATCTTCTGCCTGCCTAAGGTACACCGGGCAGCTGTTCTCATGAACGCTGTAAAAGCTTCAAATAGAAGCATAGTCAATCCAGAAAAGAAGCAAGAAATATACATGTAAATACCACATCGTTTATCAGGCAAAGTGAGCCGGAAAAATCAGACAAGCTTTCAAGAACAAAAGCCCTTTGTCATTATCATTTCAAAAGTTAAGAACACCAGAGATCAGGAAACAGCCGCTCTTACCGTCGAAAGTAGTAAAATCTACAGAACACCGGCGAGTGAGTTGGTTCTTCACCCTTCTTGCTTCTTATTAACCTACATTCTCTGCATTTTTGCAAATTTGGTCCAATTTCAGAGCAAGAATCGTCCTGTAAGAAGGACTCTCCTGTCTGCTTCAGCTTCTTCACTTTGCGCCAATCCTTTAACACCGAGCGAGGTATTCCAGCTGCAAAAGTGAGAGGGGTTTCAGATGAGGCACAGGCAGCCCTGGTACTCGGGGCACACTCAGATCAGCCAGCATTCTGCACTACTACGTGTGCAGTATGTCTCTGACACCTATAACATACTGCGCCATCATGGCCATTTTCTCTTCTGTCAGCACAAGTCTAAAACTTAAACACACTGCCTTCTTCTACGTTAAGTATGCCATTCACAAAGGATTCCACTAAAGCCATTTGCAAAATCTCCCTCTTAAAAATGCACAAGGTAATACAGCACTTCAAGAAAAGAAAGGTTTGCATTTTTGTTTCAAGTGAGCTCAGTGTAAAGCACCGAGAGTAAGGAAGCACAGAATCCCTTCACTCTCTTTCAAATATGTCAGCTGCGGAAAACCAAGAAGAAACATCCCACTTTTGACTGAACAGATCCGCCCATCTAACACTTTCAATTGAGTAAGACGTGTAATTCTCACATAAGCATTTTGAAACTGAATCCTTCTGTTATTTAACCAGGGTTTCGATTTAATGACTTTTCTAAGCAGCGCCAGTTTCCACCTGCAGACAGATAGCAGTATCTGTCCTTTAATCTACCACTGCTCTTGAAAGTTCACGTCCTGTGAGCACAGATCTGATGCAGGATGGCAGAGGCGAGTGTGCTAACTTTGGACTTGGTACCTGAGTTCAGATCACTGTTGTGCCACAGACTTCGTGTACAAACACTGCAGGTGACAAACGCTATGCCTCAGTTCATTGCCCGCAAAATACACTGACTCATTCGAGGAGCACAAAGGTAACTGGACTAAAACTCGAGAGTAAAAGGCCAAAGTACAGTTTGCTAGTCCATGAAAAACGTTTACTGCATTGGATCCAGAGATGCTGGGAATCATCTGGTAGTTGCCAGACTCCAGGCTCTGTGGGCAGGCACTTGGAGGACCCCCAGCACTCGCAGGACTGCAACATTCCTGCTTTGCAGGAGGAAGCCTTGCAGCCTGCCGCTCCCAGCGGTCTGGCTTGCACACAGCTCCCACAGCTTTCAGCAGTGGCACAGGGACAACGCAGCCTTCAGCCCTGGCAGCATCCACATACCACCCACGTGGTGACTGCCACCGAGCCCCTGTGCTGCAGCAGTTCTGTTCAGCCATCTGCAGGGGCCCAGGCAGCTGACCCCCAGGGCCTTCCCCTTCCTGCAGGCTCCACGCCAAGTATGGTTCGGGATGAATCTTTGGGGAAAGCCCTCTTTGTCAGAAAAGCTCTGACAGTCCCTCTCAAACTGTAGTGACGCTGACCCAAGACATCTGACAGAACTATCAAAACGTTGACTGATTAACAGGTCACGTCTAAGAAGGACTGTGGGTCTATCCAGGAATCATGAGAAGTAGGTAAGCTCACAAGGCTGCTATCATGGGATAGAGCCACAATGTTAAGGTACAGTATACAGCCTGTGCTACTGACAACATAGCAGAACACCCAAAGCTCCTGTCCATTTTTGGACCTGCATTCCAGGAAACAACTCCATAACGTACCGCCATACATTGCTTTCACAGTTTTGTAACACCAGTCGGGACAAGAAGACACTGCTTTCCCTTATAAGTTATCTAATGAACCTTTCCACAACAAACCATTAAAAACATCTTTTGCAACAATACAAAGGTTATCAAGACCTAACGTGTGTCACATGTGTGTCTACAGTTCACTTTAAAGAGAAAAATTAAAAAAAAAAAAGGGAAACCAGGACTTAGAAACATTTAAAAGGCGTGTTCTCTTATCATCCCTTTAGCTGGAAGAAAAAACAAGAACAAGAGATACACTAATACCATTGCTGGACCCAAGCCAAAATACCTCAGACAGATTGCAACACTGCCAGGACACGGCACAGCTTAGGCAGCAAGTGTTCTCAGATACAAGAAGAGTAACTTTATACACCAGGCAGTGAAAAGCCAAGGAATGTAATTACACGGAGCAGTGCTCATTTTCTTACTAACTGTACTTCAAAATTCTTGCAAAAAGTAATTTAGCTGTAGACTTTCTCATGCTCACCAGAACAAAGACAAAAGAATACTCCTTAGAGAAGAATAAATTAGGATAAAAAACAGGGTTGAGTTCTTGAATAAAATCCCGCCCGCTGACAGACCAGTTTCTCTTTTTGAGATAAATCTAGTTACAATCTGGTATGTGAAACATCATTACATATAAATTGAAATTCCCATTTCCCTACATTTCCTTAAACAAGAGGAATGTGAGCACCACGCAATCAATACACATTCTTGTCAGGAGTGTGAAGTGACTCTCCCTCAGAGCTTTATGAGATTAACCAAATTGTAACAGTGGCATCAGGCTCTCAAGGAACTGCCTGCGGCTTTCTGATCAAAGGACAAATTAAAGTTCAACAATGGACAATCTCCACCTCCAGTACTACTCCAAAAATAAACGCAGCAGAGCTTTTAGACACACTAAAAAATCAGTACAAGGTGCATAACTAACTATATGCATCAGTCTGTTCCAGTATAACAGCATAAACCAGTTTGTTTACGGCTTATTTTTAGGCCAAGAACCAGTTTGTACACATATGCATAAAACACTGAACTTCTTACACCGGGATATTTCAGAGGGCCCCAAGCCTGATAAACCCACTGGGTGCTTTTTCACAAGCACGCTCATTCACACTTTTCCCAGGTACCGCACGTACCACGCACAGACCCTCCACGATTAACACTGCCACAGTTTACACGAGTTTGTCTTTTCCAGAGCAGATTAATATACTCACTGCTGTTACTGCCGCTCTGCAACTTCAGCTTGCTTTTTTCTTTGGCACTCCTGCTAAGAACACCATTTGGTTTTACTTCTTCCTCTGCATCACCCTTTTTCCTCTGCAAATCGTTTTGCTTCTTTTTGTAAGTTGGCTTGGGCTGCCGCTTAGTCCTTTGCTCTGACTTGCTCTCGCTTTCATCAGAGTCTCCGCTTTCAGAGCCAGACTCGTAAGTTCGTTTTGCTTTTCTTCTAGGGTGCTTATCTTCCTTCACAAACTTATCCGCCAAGATTTTACTATCGATGTTATTTTGCAAATCATTTGATGTAGAAGCTATTAAATTGACGGTACATGGCTTAATAATTTCTGAAACGCTGTTCCCTGAATTCTCTTTTTTATTAGTGTTTTTATCCTCCTCTGAATGTCTTGTCAGCCAAGCCTTTTTCAGTTTAGTGTGGTAGTTTGGCTGACTCGCCTGGGAAGCTTGCCCACTGCCTACAGAGTTTGCTTTGTTTATTGTATTACAGACGATAGCACTGTCTAGGGAGAGAGAGGTTGAAAATGTCTGATTTTTCACAGAGTTGGACTCGGTCTCGCTGGGGTTACTACTTTTGAACTGAGCTGCGGCCAACGCCGCCTTGTGCTTTTTCAAATGAACGAAGTCGGCAGAGGTGGAGAACCCGGAGCCGGGCTGCGCAGCGCTGCCTGCCTTGCCAGGGACGGGTGCAGCTGGCGCCGGAGTGCTGCCCTTGCGCTCCTGGGCCGGTGCTGCTGCCTGACCTGCGGCTCTCGAGCCGGCACTCTCCAGCGGTGTGCAGGCCAGGGCTGTGCTTGACGAGGAATAAGTCACTTCTGAGCTGCCCCAGCTCAACACGCTGGTAGTTGTGGCCGCAGATGTGGTCACGTCCATTTTGGTACTGCAGATCATAGCTGTGGTAGGGGTGACAGAACGAGCAACAGTGCCTTGTGAGACAGCTGGAAATTTCTTTTCATACTGTGTGCGAGCGCTGTCTGAGTTCATATTTGGCAGAATGACTCTTCCAGTCTCCCTGGCTTCCGCTGTTTTCAGGCAATCTGCTTGATTTGTCACAGCTGAAGATCTCTCACTGACTCGATCTTTGGAAGCTGACTGCACCGCTGCTATGCTCTCGTATTTCGTGCTCGAAGGAGGACGCACAATAACAGACGCCGTGGCGGACTGTGACTTTCCACTCGCTCTCTCAGCATGCCAGTCCACTTTTTCACTAGCAGCGGTGTTGTTAGACTTCCACGCTTCTGATAAATTCTGTTCAGAAGAGGCCTTGTAAACAGTCTGAGCTTCCTTAGGTTCAGGTACTAAAGTTGGCGGTTTCTGCAGTTCCTGTATCTTACCACCACCAGCATTAACAGGTTGAACGGGGGTCAGAGTGGGAGGCGAAAGGCTGCTGTAGCTGCTTTCCTTCTTCTCCAGGTTCTGGTGCACAGGGGGGTGAAACACAGGTGCTCTGTGCAAGGCAGGCATGCTTCGGAGTGCATTTGAAGACGAGACTGACAACTGAGTAGGGCTCCTGCTGTCATTTCTAAAAGAACCAACCGAGTGAGACTGTACGGACTGTGAGAGCTGCTCAGGGACCTTGCTCACACAGCCTTCGCTCTCAGGTTGATGCTTAATTAAAGGGGGAGGCTTCGAGAGAGAAGAAACGTAAGAAGGAAGAGACTGGGGACTGGCTGCTGTTGAAGGACAATTAGTTTGCTTATCAACATATGCACTCGAAGCTTCCTTGGACGGGTAAGACCTCGGTGGTTCATTCACCACGCTATTAGACAAGGTGGTGAAATAGTTACTCTGTGGCAAACTCTGTGGAACCGAATGCTTCATTTTGTACAGTTCTGACACAGAGCGTTCTGCATCTTTGTCATACTTTACTGAATGGCTTTTGGGACTTGAAGATAAGGATGTTACCCTGGAATAGTTCTCTCTCTCTCCCTCCAGTGCCTTCATTTTAGCTGTAAAAGGAGCAACTTCAATACTTTCTTGGAGTATTCGCCTGTGTTCTTCTTTGTATTTGCTCAGTCGCTCCCCCGTCTCCTGTGGCGGCCTTGGCAGCTGGTTCAACATTGGATCTGCAAAATGTCTGTGCATATGGCTCTCCTTTGCTGCCTGTGTTCTGCTTTGCTCCAGCTCTGTCTTTATCGGTGCAGCCGTAGCAGAACGTAAAGGTTCAATAAATGCTTTCCTCTCCAATTCTCTGTTTAAAAAAGGTCATACAGACACAGTTTAGTCTAAAAGTATCACTACAAGCTAAACAGAAGACTTTTCTTCCCGTGCTCTGAACAAAGTTATCTATTAGCACAAAAGAATCTTTTATTAGGCAGTTTTTCGAAAGTCATCAGATGACTCAGGAATTCAAGTACCATTAAAAGTCAACAGAGCAGAGTCTATTTTGCAGCATGCTGACAAACTTTTCCCTATCACAGGCATCCACGTTTGCAAACAAACTAAAACAAATCTAGAAGACAATGTCAGCTGCTGAAACGTACCCTCCTGTCCTGCGCTCTATTTACAGCATGCACAGAGCAGGGACTGTTCAGCCTGGACAAGAGGAGGCTCCAAGGGGATCTTTTCAAAGTCTATAAATAGCTGAAGGGAGAGGGCAAAGACAATGGAGCCTGGCACTTTTCAGTGTTGTCTTGTGGCAAGAGACTGTGGTGAGCTGGGGGTCAGCCTCTTCTCCCACGTAACGAGAGATAGGTCTAGAGGGAATGGCCTCAAGTGGCACCAGGGGAGACTCAGTTTGGATGTTAGGAAAAATTTCTTCTCCAAAAGACTGGCCGGGTGCTGGAACGGGCCCAGGGAAGCGACTGAGTCACCATCAGTGGAAGCATTCAAGAAACACGTAGATGTTGTACTGAGGGATGTGGTTTAGGGGAAAATAGCGGTGATCGGTGGATGGCTGGACTGGATGATCTCAGAGGTCTTTTCCAACCTTGGTGATTCTAGGTTCTAAGCAGTGACAAGAGGCAGTGAGCAAAAACTGGAGCACTGGAGGTTTCTACTGAACACCAGAAAGTGCTTCTGCCTTATGCAGGTGTCACAGCTCTTGCACAGGCTGCCTGGAGTGGCTGTGGAGTCTCCTCTGTGGAGACCTTCCAAAGTCACCTGGACGTGGTCCTGGGCATACCCGCTCTTGGGTGTCCCTGCTGGGGCAGAGTGGAAACAGAGACAGAGGGTGCCACCACCCTCAGGCATGCTGTGATACTGGGAGTTAGAACAACAGTGAACTTACTCCTTGTGATGCTCTACTATGCTTTTGGACAGTGGTGGGCTAGAATGTGTTGCCAGTTTGAGAGGCCGAAGGGGTTCTGCACTGGATGGTCGCACAGGAATGTGACTCAGCAATCCAAGGCTGTCAGCTGAGGTCACAGGGGTGGGCTGGTGTAACCACGGGCTGGGAGTATTCTGTTAACAACAACACAGAAAAAGTCAGATTTCAAGGAAATCACGGGATCTTCAGCACAGTACCACAAGAGGTTCTATATCCAGTCTAACGATGAGTACAGTGAAATATTTTATTTCAGCATCAAATCAAATTCAGCAAATAAAATTTAACATTTTAAATGACTTTATGATCAACTGGAACATCTGATTATATTTCTCCCTAGACTTCCAGCATAAAAAATAATTCACCTATTTCAGAAGCATTCTCGGAACAGTTTACTATTTAAATATTCATCAGGAATAGTTAATTTACAGAATAGTTAATTTACAGAATAGCATCACAAGTTCCTTCCTCAAAATCACCAAGCCAATGACAGTCTGACAGCATGTAAGTTCAGTTACTAATAAGACACCCATGAGGCGCTCAGTATCTTGCAAGAAGTGCCACTTCTGAAGGACAAACAAGGTTCAGTACTTCTGGAAAACAACTATATAACAAGTTTCTGAAGAGGGTCACTGACAAATAAGCAGGGCAGTGTCACAGTGCCTTGCTACCTGCGTAGCAAGGTGAAAAATACAAGCATCTCTTCTCTGGTTGATTCCTCTCCTCCACCTCCAGATGATTAAGTATGATAATCTCAATTAATCTGCTTTATGTTGCCACATATTTTTATACATCATAATTTCATAATCAGCACACCATTAAATCATAAGCATGTACATTTTTGCAGTATGGTAATTGCAGAGAATGCACAATTTTATACTGTATACCTAAATACATCTGGCAATGCCAATCAGCTTCTGCTTGTGCATCTTTTCTGAAAGTTGCTGAACAGCTCTGCAAAATGGACCACATTTTGAGAGCTCTCAGGCTCCTTCCCCTCTCCCATTCGAGGCCTCCTTAGGAAAAATATGTGCAGACTTGCAGCCTGGGCAGAAAGGGAAAGCACTCTGCTGGGGAACACTGGTCAAGTGTCAGGGATGAGCCCGGAAGAAGGGAGGGGGACAGAAAGCAGAGCTCCCATGCACACCCCGAAGTCTCTCAGTACAGTTCCACCACTCACTCCTGGAGCTGCCCAGCACATCTCCCTTCTTTGCTCCCCATCAGTACATCCCTCTCCTTCTCCCCAGCCTTGCTGACTACCAGAAGAGAAACGCTGCAGTAAAGGGCAGCAAAGCTCTCATGACACACACAGACACAGAGCACAAAATAGATCTGCAGGTGCTACAGCTTTGAAGTTATTGTTTCTAGACTTTTGAATATTTTAAGCAGCCACTAGGGTTTTGCACAAGTCTGAGAGCACACACTTGTTGGGCCAGGAGTTCCCATGCTGTGGCGAGTTCCCACAAATAGCTTGTAAGCCGTGGTACAGCATTATGCAAAAAGACCCACCACCTTCTCCCTAGAGGAGCTGGGGAACATCTGCCCGAGCACCAAGCATTACCCAAACAGCCTCACAACTCCACCTGCAACCAGCTGTGGCCCAGCCCAAGGACCTGCAGCCTTCCTTCCGCAGCACAGCTCCCCCCGCACCAAGGGTGGCTGCTGCTATTGCTCCAGCTGTAGTACAGAACCCTTTCTCCCTTCATGGCATCCATGCAAACTCTTACTGGAAACGCCCATTCTGGGGTTCTAAGACATATATAAAAAAGGCCTCCAGTGCCCGAGCCAGAAGACAAGTCACCACAAGACAATTGCCACATATCAACATAATTAAAAACCTACGTGCCTTGGTATGCATGGCTGCATACTTCAGGCAGCCAAAGTGAAAACAGTCTATCATACATTCGTCAAAATGGACTTCAGTACAGGGTGGAGCAAGTAGCAACATGAAGAGATAAATCCACCTTTAGTTTTCCCTTAAAGCTGCTGCATTTGACTTTATCACAGTTTAGATCAAACTGACTTTGTATTACAAGGCCAACTCAAGCTGAATGTTTGGGAAAGACTCAGCCACAATGGTTTGGCTTCACTCAGGAATGAGGCTGGAGAAGAATAGCCTTCCCCGTGATGAAAAGGAAAACAATCCTCATAACCATTCAGAAACTCCAAGCTTTGACGCAAAGGCTTACAATTTGGCAGAAGGACCACTGTCAGTGACATGCCTCTTGTGGTCCCTGAGAAAACCTGCCCAAATTAGGCCAAGTTGGAAGCCTCTAATATCAGTATGCGCATGCTCAGTTTGAGTGAAGCTGGCAGTACAGCTCTCCCAGGCTTGTCTGTGTTACACATGCTTCATCTTATGCTGCTCCTATAGGGTGCCTGCAAGGAGCATGCTGTATCCCAAACCTGTAGGAACTGAGAAAACTTTTCCTGTAATTGTAGTGCGTGACTGCCAACAAACACCACAGCACTGCGTTGAAAACAACTGATTTCTCCTGAGGCTGCGGTGGATACACTTAGTGCGGAGACAGAGGAATCCTCATGACTGGAGTACAGAGAAGAAAGCAGCTGAGAAGGCAAACAGGAACAGAGGGGGAGAGAAGGAGGTGCCAATGAAAGGCACACTGACAGGTGTTAAGCACAAGAGGAATGAGTGTTCAGTTCCAGATTTACAAATACTACACAGTATTTCTCTTCAGACCTTCCCATTGGATTTGAATTTCTTCAGTCCCTGCCATTCTCCATTTTCTAGCACGCACACTCAACATTTCACTGCGCAGACAACCATCCTACCTCCTCCAGTACATCTCTCATCCAATGGTTTCCATGGTTTAAGTTAGAAAGCATTCGCCCTGTCCCAAGTTTGCTGGCCAACGTCACTTGGTGTAAGTAAAACCAAACATTTCACCTTACTTTACAGTGTTGAGGAAATCAAGGTCTGGAAGAACTCCTCACATCCATCGTGAAACAACAGTTATCACTGGATTTCCATTTCTAATTCTACATCTACACAAGAACACCGCCCTCACTGCATACTCGGTGACACACTTGGCATGACTATCCTGTCTGCACCTAGGAAACCACTACTGGAAGACACCAGCCTCAGCTAAGCATGTACTTAGGAAATCAGCACGACTTACCCTTCTCAAGGAAGCCTCTGCGTTAACAGGAGTTTCTGGGTGGACCCATTTCGAGGAGGGCAGGCCGAGTCCTGAGTAAGCATGTGTTCCATTTGGATACTGCCAAATAATTGGATAAAGCCCTAGCTGATTATAGGAAGCAGAAGGATGAGCTTGTCCGAGAAGATGTGGAGACTGGTGTTGTAACATCTGTTGCTGCTGCTGGTGAGCCAATGCCAAATGGCTTAGGCTGCTAGCATGAGCAGTCTCTAGTCGCGGGTGGCCACCCAGCAAGGAGGCAGCAGGCACTCCGGGCAACACTGCAGGAAGTAGATGAGGGTGATGAACGGAATGGTGAGGGGCGGTACTAAGGGGGTGAGTGTTAATAGCAGACAAGGGGGTCTGAGTTGAAGACCCAGGCAGCAGATGGGATGAACCAGTTAATGCAGGATGATGAGCATTTGGATTTAAACAGGTTCGGTGGGATGAGGAATGCAGAGGATAATTATGCTGATGCAAAAAAGGTGAAATGTGATTAGTTCCTGTTTCTTGTCCAATCAGAGTGGGATCCCTGTACACTGTGAAATGTTCGTTCTTGTCAATTATAAGAGGACTTTTAGTAGCTTCTAGAGCGCTAACTCTAGCTGGAACTGGATGAAAACTAGACCTAGGCAAATCATGATCGGTTTTATTGGCTGACCTTGTTAATCCAGGAGTATGGCTGTTTTGGGAACTAACCTTAGACTTCACAGTATCAGAAGATGGGGTGAATTTAGGCTTAACATCAGGTGACTTTGTTTTAGGATGATCAACTGAAGCACTAGGTTTTGACTTCACAGAATCAGGGACTGGACTTTGTTTACGCAGTTTACTGTCTTCTGCTACAGAAGCTACATTTAACGAAGACATAAATGAGCCATACTGCACTTTCTCTTTTTCAGGATTTAAATGTTCATTTACTGGTAATGCTTTCACAACACCAGGTTGTATCAAATCCATTTTGTTTACAACACAGCTAACCCAACTTTGATCACCTTCCTGCTTTCGTGCTTCCAGGAAATTTGCATTTGCAAACTGCTGTTTTAAATCACTGCTATGAGATTCTGTTTTCTGAACCGTTTGCAATCCAAAGGTACTTGCAGCATTATCCTGGCTCTCCTTTTCAGAGTTGTTTTTGCTAGTTTTATCAACAACGCTTTTCGGAGTAGGAGGTTTGGGCACAAACTGCTCATTTTTTAATTCCGCAGCGTGATGTTTCTCTGCATTGCACTCTTGAACATGTGGATCCTTGGAATTCTGCTCGTAAGGTGTTGGCTGCTCTGCTGCATGGAGCGAAGGCTTTTCCTGCTGATCTAAGAGCGACGACTTCAGCCTTTCTGGCTCTTCACATTTTTTATCCTCCTGTACTTCATCCCATGGAGACCGCCTATCTGTTAGTGTCTGTTCTACTCTCTCAACAGTTTGAGATTTTCCTTCTTCTCCATTTATCTTTGAAGTGTTCTTGCTTTTTAACTCATTCTCTGAGTTCTGCTCTGAGGATGAATCTGTTAATCTTTTATTTGAGATTTCTGAGTCACTGCTCTCAGAGTAATCTGAGATATTGTCTGTCCGCAGTCTCTTCATATTTAACTTCTTTTCATCCTCTTCAGGTTTTCTTCTTTTACTAAGAAAGTGTTTATTTTTGTTTTTGGGGTTTTCTGTTAAAAAAAAAAACACACGCATATTTATCAGTTTCAGTCTGGCACCTTTCTAAGAACCTTTCCCTTGCTTTTCCATTACCATTCTTACCTCCTCGACCTATATAATCAAATCTTTCCTCTTTCACCTTCTCTTCATCAGGCATGCTGCTATCAGAACCCTTCCGCTTACTGGGCCTAGTATTCCTCTGCTGCTGGTGCTGGTGAGAATTCTGTTTTGGTGCAGTTTGGGAATTCATTGCTGGTCTGGGACTATTTGCTTGTGCACGCGTATAATGACCCTAAAAATAATGCTGTGGTTAACAGACTTAAACGCAATTTTAATTAGAGACTCTAAACATATATTTTTAATATTCACTGTATACAAGAATATTTAGGTAAAAAGATAAATGTATCTACGTGAACTGTGTTGCTGTTCTGGTTGGAACGAGACCGCCGGCGTGAAGTGATGCCAATATTTTCACCTTTCAACAAAGAGTGAACAACGTCATCTAGAAAAGTCATCTGAACCATAGAAGGATCAACATTCTGAGGTTCTAATACCTAATTATTGAGAGAGAAAAAAAGGAAAACAAATAATCAGTAGATGCTTGGACACTGTCCAATCTACATTTCCTGTACCAGTGTTCACCAGTCTACGCTATGTGCAAAAGGTAAACTAGAGAAAAGCCTACATAACACTGACAAGTACGACTGATACTCAAGTCACTTTCAAAGGCTGGGGACTGAGTAAAAACAAAGCAAATATATCCTCTAATTGTACTTTAAAGATAACTTTTTTCCCCCCCTTTTTTTTTTTTAATGCCACCACTTTACGGCTCCTTCCTTTATAAATACCTTCAAATTTGAAATTAAAAGATACTGAGATCTTCATAGGGGGTAATCTTTAAGTAGCACTTAAAATGATCAAGTATTTTGTGATGTCTACTGCAGAAACAATACTGCTTCCAGCAGCAGTACAACTTCTGAAGGAAAAGAAGCAGAACAACTGGGAGAACTCTTGCTACTGAGAGAGAATACTGCAAAAAGAAAGAAATGCTCAGCAGATCTTTAACCAGTGTGCTGCAAAGTAAAAAGAGTATTTGGGGAAAATCATTAGAGCAAACGAAGGGAAAGCACAGACTTGAGCATTAGACTGTCTTAAATTCATACTGTCACACGTGATTTAGTCAGTCATTTCAAGGCAGATGGGTCATTTGCTATATTAATGTTGAATCATTGCTCTGGTCTCCTGAAACACAATTCATTACTGCCACTAAAAACACCACCATTAATTCTTTTTGTAACATCAGCTTCAGGAACACAAATAAAACCCACCACAGTAAATGTAAATTAGGCTGCAGCAAAGGCTCTATTCAATAAATTGCGGAAAGTGGACATTTCAATTGCTTAAAAGAACGAATTGTTACTGGAGTACTAGAAGATTTCAGTGAAGAAATTCTCAACAGAGCTGAGAGGAAAGACTAGTTCTTAGAACTAGATTGCTTCATTTCAAAGACTTGGCAAGTCAAACAGCAACAACAGAAGAAAAGCAGAACTGTAGGGATGGAACTAATCATATCATTGCGCAAACATTCAGCTTGAGGATGGCATGAATGGCCAGTCCAGTGCAGAGTCAGGCTGAATGTTCTGCAGAGAAAGTGACAGACTTCTCTCGAAGGGGGTGAACTGCTTAGGGCTTTTCAGAGTACCACAAAAAATGGAAAAGCTCAGAACGCGTAGCTTATTTGAAGACTGTTTGCCAACAACACAAACTCACCTGGTCATTCATAACAACCATAGTGCGAGTGAAGAGATCATGATGAGTAATGATCCCAGTAAACCACTGGGTGGCAGAATCCTGTCTGTACACTCTCACCCTATAACCATTTAAGGAGTATGGACCTTCAGAAAGGGAAGAAATAAGAAAGCCATTAAGAAAATCAGGAAGAAGAAAAAAAAAAAAACAAGAGGAAAAAAATAGGTTTGCCCTGCTTTTTTTAAACTTCACAGCAAAAATATGATGTGAACGGCATGGACAGCAAGCTACCAGCAATTCCAGCACAGTCCTGTCTGTGGATTTTACTTTTATTTAGGAAGACATTTTGAAACACAAGTGGTACGCTGTAATGCCAACATTTTCAACATACAGTTTTGTTATCTAACTAATCTTTCTGCAATTTTAATGACAAATGATGGGAAAATTCCTGTTGACAAATAGCAACCACAGAAAAGTAACCTGAAAGGCTAGAATGTGGCAGCAGCAGGTTATACAGAAGCTATTTCATAGGCTCGTCACATGCCCAGATGCTTTGCTGGCAAAATGATTCAGATTTTGGTGTTTAGACTCTGTATCTGCCAAGTCTTTCCCATAAGTGACCACAGAGTTTCTCTCTATTACAACAGTCAAAAGGCAGCTGAGCGATCCAAGCCCAGCGACAGCCCCACAAAACATTCAAAAATACACACACTAGGAAGACTTTGCTTCTCTTTTAAGATACACCAACTGCAAAGAAACTCTACACACTGACTTTCTGGAAAGATGAGTTGAATTCCTCTCCAAAAGCCCACAAGGAGAGAGGAAAGAAAATGGCGTGATACAGTATTTAGTTTACAGCTCATTTCAAGACCCAGAAATAGAGGCTCAACAGTTTTATTCATGTTCCGTGTCTCACCTGACCATCAGGACTCTAAGTTCCATGGCACTTAGTCTTGATACAGCACTTCACGTGATCAAGTAGCGCTGTCTCTAAGCTCAGTTTGCTGTGGTTTTCGCTACTTCCGTAACCAAACCCCAAGTCAAACCAGTCACTGGGTTGACTGGTTGAGCTGGGAAATGCCTAACTTAAATGATTCACTTAAAAGTGCCTGGTTGTTCAGCAGCACAGGTAAGGGCAGGACTGCCCTGTCTTTCTAGCCCCTGCCCAGCATATTAAGCAAGCTTCAGTGTCTGCAACAAACAGGACAGGTGACAGCCTTCTCAACTAAAATACCCATATTCACGTTTCTTGGTCCAATATACTATCTGCACAAGAAACACCGTGATCATAAAGACTTCTTAATGCTAACATTTAAGAGATGAATAGAAATACAAAACAATCTAAATGTAGACGTTTCCAAGTGGTCTAGGGGCTTAATCTTGGAACCCTACAACAACCGTATCTAGGTATCCAAACAGCTGAGAAAACAGCAACAACATGCAATGGCACCCTTCTTTTGCCCACATCCACATCACTTACTGCACCGCCACGAACTAGAGTCCCGCTGAACCACATGAGCCACTGGAGCTAGCTCATCCCCAGAGGGTGTTTCCAGCTGCACAGCCAGGGTCACAGCAGCACCAGGGCAGTTGCTGCCTGGCACAGAATGCAGAGGCAGAAAAAAAGCAAAAATCTAAAAACTTGTCTCACGTTCCTGGTCTTGAACCAGACCGGCCTCCCATGGGGACACATTTCCTGGTGGCTTCTCTGCAATCCCTACTCCAAATGCCCCTGCCAAATGCCTCAAGCTCAGCACCCACACTTCTGCCTGCATCAACCACTCTCCATGTCACAATCCCACAGTTCTGCCAGGGTTTTTTTGTGCAATGCTCCACTCCCACTCTCCTACTCCAGCTCTCCCTCTTTTCAATCCTACTGCTAACTGCACAAAGATTTCCAGTCTCAGTCTTGCTTAACCAGATCCAGCCTCTCCTCTCTCCCCAGCTTCTTGCCTCATGTTAGCATTTACGATTCCCGATCGCTGGCTTCCAAATCCTTTCCCAGTCTTCTCAGTTTACAAGCTCTATCCACCCTTCTCCATCAACTTCCAACTCCTCTCGTATACTTCTGCGCTGACCCAGTGCCAATTTCTTCCCTCACACTTCTTGCTCTCATCTGTGTCTGTCATTCACCCAGCCTTTATCCTATCTACTTGCAAAGCAGACTTTCTCCACCTTTAAAAACAGTGTAGTCTATTCTGTGTTGCTGGGTGCCAGGAAGGAGAAAGATGAAGCTGCGGTTACACGACACCGGACGGCCTGGCTCCAGCCCGGCCCAGCCCCAAGCAGCCATTACAGGAAAGGCCTGCCTTTGTCTGCAGCCCCAACTAAATCATGCTCGGCTACACACAGTTGAAACAGCATGTGCAGCGCTATGAGGAAATGTCTGCACTGCTGAAGCACTCTCAGAGTTTCAAGAGAATTACTATATATTCTGTCTCAGGGATTGTAGTGACAATAAACCTGATATGGAAAAAGATATAGCTGAGATTTCGTTGTTAAAAATCAAAGCCACTTCGCTGAATAAGTTCCGTGAACTGGCTTTATTTTTCCCAACAGCTTTTGAAGCGGCCAAGTTTGGCACTTGCTTGCTTTAAATAAGGAACAAACTACTTTCCGCCAAAGCTAGGAAGCATGCTGCTCTGACTGCCACCCAAAGAACAGGTCACCTGGGACAGCTTTTTCCTCGTCTCACTTCTTGTAACTGGAGCAGTTCTGACTGAATGACCCCTCCTCAAACTAACACACTTCCTCCCAGGCATTCAGAACCAGACTTTAACGTTCTTCTCCAACCTTCCTGTTTTCCCAGAAAAAGAATTCTGACAGCAACAAATACGAGATGATGACTTCAGCGTGAGAGAATGAAGAAAAGGCTGAATCCTAAAAATGGTGTAGAGGATGGCAGCAACCTTAACAGATGGGTTTGGACAGAGCAGGAGTGAAAATGTTGCTCAAGCCACAGGGAACAGGAAAACAGTGGTACAGAGAGGGTAAAGAAAAAGCGAATGGAAGGGAGGAGAAAGGAAGGATTACGTGACTAGCTGACAGCAGCCAGCACTGCCAGGGAGCTCTCCCTGAGTCACTGATGAGTGCAGACAAGGGAGGCTGGTCTGCAGGGATGCCTCTGCTGGTCTCAGCTCTTCATCTAAAATACTCCTGGATCTGGTTCCCGTCAATGCATCCAAACATCCATTTGATAAATTATGTATTATATACATACATTTCTGTATATTGTATATATTGTATATATTCTGTATATTCTGTATATACATTGTGTATTTCTGTAATATATATGTGTGAATGACACAAAGGCAGCGCCTGGAATGACGGGATGGACCTCAGTGAGCTGTGTGTATGAAGTACTGGCAGTTTCATCTACACGACTGTTCTGATGTTGCTGGGGCTTTGCTTCTGTACCTGTGCACACAGACTTTTATAAATGTGTTTTTATTATCATTTGTGAAACATAATAAGCTCAATTTCAATTCCCTTTTCATAGAGCCATAATTTGACTCCACATTACCTCCTAGTCCAGTTGTGGATTAAATTCACCAACAGCTATTATTAGATCATGCTGTATCTGATGATATTAAGATAAAATCCAAAATGCCTAATATGAGCCTACCAATTTACTATCTACACAATTCTGTGCACTGCTTCTTCAGCATCTTTGCTCTGCGGCCCTTGACAATAGACCTACCTAAGCAAATTAAAAACTACACAAAAGGAAGGACAAAACTGCGGGGCTGGGTTTGTTCACTTGTTTTTGTTTTGTAGCATCTGTATTATACTTACCATGTTTCTCATCTTAGTTTACCAAAGAAACCTGACAGCAAAGAAATCTCAGTCCCATTCTTAAAATACTATATTATTTACTGCTCTCTTCCCAATCTTCATTTATAAAACATGCACTTAAGCATTTCTGCCCCAAAGCTGCTTTGCTGTGAGACAGGGATTTTAGCCCAGACCCACAGATGTTAGCTTCTGCTTCCCATTGCTAGAAATGCCTCCATAGAGCTACCTGGCTGTCAAATCTGTAGAAAGTTAATGAATACACTGCAAACACACACAAGTATTTAAAGCATTAGCAAGGCTGAGCCAAAATAATTTATTCCAATTCATACCCGTTTCCACATAACTTGTATCTGTGACTGTAATTTATTTGAAAGATGCTTTTCAACTGGGGCCAGGTCAATTTGAAAGTATTCATCTGTGACAGGACTGTGAAGAATCAGGCACAAATCGCTATCTGCAAAGTTCTCACACAGAACAATAATACCAACAGTGCACACAACAGTTTTAGGCAGACTAAAGAGGGTGTGGTTGCCCTTCAAACACTTCACAACCAACGTTATAAAACATCTCCACTTCAGACTGACGATATTCAGCTTTTGCTGTAAATGCTGACATCAAACAAGTTACAAACAGTCTGAAGAAGCCATGCACAACTTCTTACACAGGCTTGTTTTCTTCTTTTAACAAACACTTCCCAAAACACCAAGTTAGAAATACATCCTCCATTATACCACAAATGCTATGGGAAGAGCCCCACACAACTAATGGCCTTAAGCTAGCTAACACAGAATAAAAATAACACAATTTCCCAAATAATTACCTTGCATAAAAATCTCCTGAACCTTTTGTTCCTTTACCCAGGCTTTTACTTCCTCATGTAACTGCGGGTTATCCCTGAGAACTGGGTTTAGACTGTCTACGTCGTCCTAAAGTAGAGATTAGAAAAAGAACCATATGTTATGTTTACTTGCAACATTTCTGTTTATTTTCCTAAATATATCTTAGGGCACAATTTTAAGTAGTTTGATGCTAATTTTACCAATTCCCTGCAAATCCCTGTGTTACCTTTAGAAAACAAAAAACCAACTCTGAAGTGCAATGCAGTGCTAGAAGTTATTTCACAGGAACACAGTATGTCAGGGCCTGCATGTGGCCAGACTTGTAAGCTATTAATAGGATCACACTTTCATAAATACTGTCTTACTACAAGCTAAAATTAGCCTACAAAGACTTCAGTGTTTACAGGTATGCAGAAAGAATTAAGCTGTCATTAAACGAATCAAAAGATTTCCCTCATTTTTGCGTATTTGTCAAATTTAATACAGACATGTTGAGCATAAACACAGACAAAAAAAAACCAAGATAACATGTAAGAGATACCTGTACAGCAAGAGAAAGAAACACCATTACTATTCCTCCATTAGAGGAGCCTTTGTTAATTAGACAATTTGACATAGGGCATGCTTTAGTTTCCATGTCACTTCTGGAAAAGATTCTTTTCCGCTATTTGAGAGAGAACAAACCCAACAATTAAGTCCTATTTGTCAGCACAGTCAGTGTATCAAGAAAAAAAAGGCCCACATCCATTTCATATCCCTGAAAGCATGGCTTAAACCACCACTCATCTCTGGGCCCTTTGAATGACTATTTCTCTGCATTTCAGAGCAAATCTGCTATTCCTGCCTTTGAGGCTGTGGTAGAGAAATAAAGCTGTGGTGCAGCTTGGTGCCTCCTCGTAAAAAGGCGGCTCTGGAAATCCATGAGGTGCAAGAACGCTCATTTGTGCTGAGAAAACTTCAGACAGCTAAAATCATCAGAGTGGTTCTCAACACACAAAATGTGAAATGCTTTATCAGTGCTGCTGCTGAGATCAAGTAATTTCTTTCCTTGATCTCCAACAAGTTCCTTGATGTTTTACAATTCATTATGAAGAGCTCCAGCCGCAGCAAACGAAGATACAAGCAACACTCAGAGAATCATGCTCTGCTGCCAGGCCTTTGAGTGACACGAGCAATTTCTCTCTATTCATCTGAACGAGATTATTCCTGCTAACTCACTGATCACAGGATGTCTATTGCAAATTCAACACTCACTTCCTGACACTTCAAGATGTGCCATGCTCCATAGTGGAGAGCGCAACAATGCTTTAGCTATGAGAGAAAATTATTTCAGTCTCTCCTTGTGCTTTGAAAAGAATAACAGCCACAGATCTGAAAGGAATGGTCAAGGTGATCTTTATAACACATGTGATGTGGAACGAAGGAAAAGCAAAAAGCTGACACGACCTTGGCCATTGGGTTAAAATCACAAAGCACACAAACGTGCTGCTAACATTATCAGTGGAGCAGGGTGGGCCGTGCTAGAATTTATTCAGGAACAGCAGAGTAGCAAAATGCTCCCTTTCCTAAGGCAATCAAAATGGATATGACCTGAATGGATATGATCTACTTTCACTTGCAAACCCATCTTTGGATCGATCCCCTACCCTGAGGTAACAGCTCTGAAAGGAGGGTATGATTTGGCAGAAAGTCCCACCAATGCTGTGGCTGTAGCCATGCAGTGACTCCTTACCCTGCTGCCAGGCACTCCCACTTGCAGCTGCAGGAGACACCCATCTCCACAACTTAGAATCATTATGGCTGGAAAAGACCTCTAAGATCATCTAGTCCAACCATCCACCAATGCTGCTCACTAAACTTAGTACCACGTTTCACCATGCAGATCCACCAACTTATGCAATCAACTGAAGCACTGCAACACTGGTCTGGCTGACTTACAAAATACAGCTAACTCAGTTCTTGTACATTTGAGTTCCTTCGATCCCCTTTAGAGCACCAATACTCTCATGTCAAGACCGTACACATTAGTTAGGCACCCAGAAATCGGGCTTGTAATGCTAATGTTATTTTAATTCCATCCGTTCCTTCTGCAAAGTTTCTGATCTTTACAACGTTTGATTAGTCCTGTTTCTGAAGGCAACACGTGGTACTGCTTTCCTCTTAGACATCACATCCTTCCTAACCACCTTTGCTTTCTTTGAACTTGAAACACTGAAGATATCAGTGAACTCACTGACAACACACTTGAACCTTTTTTGTTCCAACTCCTAATCTGACACACAGTGTACTGGCATCACTGACTGAGTGCTTTGTCTGGACACCTAGAAAATGAGACTGCTAACATCACTTTGTGTTGCTGTCCTTTTGGAGAACTATGAGCCCATGTAAAAAATGAGCTTAAAAAAAGCACAAGAGATCAAAGATCCATTATGCAAACTGCATGCAGGTAAGACTGAGATTATGTGGAAGATACCACAGAGAACCCAAGGTTTATAAACACACACACACAAAATATGCATTTAACACACTGTCAGTTTGCACTAAAGAAAATATTTTGCTTCTAGATGTGCACATGCTATATATGCTGGTCAACGTAAATTAGAATGGCAAAGCAAAACTGTAACTGACAAGTGAAGCTCAATGTCAAGACATTTAAAAAATGTTTCCAGAAATCTCAAAATGGTTCCTGAAATCTCAAAAAATTATCACCTACTTAAATATAAAAATATATGCCACAATTGATGTTTTTTTCCATCATTAGTCTTAAATTTGAGTACCTAAATTCAGGAAATTAATTGCATAACGCGTTATAACTGGGCAGTGATGGCCTTAACTAAACTGGTTTATCACAGAAACAGGGCAACAAGAAGAAGGCTGGTATCTGCAGTCTTGTCTCTATCTTAGTACTGAGGATGAGCAGATGACTGTAATACCCACTCTCTTTCCTTAAACTGCATGTATGTTATTCAAGAAAAAACAACTCTAGTCAACTGATATGAATGCTGGCAATAAAGACCATCAAGTTTTCCTTTTCTTCTTGGCTGAACTGGAAGGATTGACAGAATAATCCACAAAAGAATTAACTGCCCCACAGAGTTTTCCTCTAGAATGTTCCCCATTTGAAGGGAGTTTTACTCATAAAAATAAATACAGTCCCTCTCTCAAAGCAGTTTTTCCACAAGTCTTGGAATACATCCCCTAAGAGGATGCTAATTCTGGTTTGAAACCCTTATGAAATGCAAATCAAATAAACGGGACTGCAATTTTCCTTTTTTAAACCTACTTAGGGTGCTCTCTATATACATCATATAGCAGTGGCCCCTGTTTCAAGAACGGCTTCATGCAACAGCAGGAAGAAGGCCAAGGGGTTATGGACCACAAAGATATGGCAGGAGTAATTCTTCCTGCCCTTCTGGGAGCCAGGCACATGAATTAATGTGACTACCACAAGTGTGCCAACCTGTGCCAGGTTTTACAGGTCTTTGCTGCTATTTTTCCTTCCTGCCAGGCTGTCAGAGGAATTTACCTCTGGTGGAGTGGACTCTGCTTAATTGCTCAAACAGTACTTGAGTCTGAACTCAAAGATGGTAATTCTGGTGTGCTGGACTTCTACCAGTCCTAAGAAGCATCAAGAATGAACTTTTTTGCCCCCCCAAAAAGAAGTGATTCAGTGTTTTTCTGAGTATCCCTATTCTTTCTTCTGGTGTGTGGAAACTCCAGACCACACTGCTCCAGCTAGGCCCACCTCACCTCTACCTCTTCCCAGGAAGCAGCGATCTTTGTTCAGAGAAGCATTTTCAGAGACCTTATTCAGACACAAGTAAGTTACAATTCACAGTCCCAGGTGAACAAGTGCAGACAGATCACTTACAGTGCTTCTGAATTCCTGTCAGTTGTGAATCAAACAGGAATTTCAAAGTGAGCATCCACAGAGAAAGAAGACAAAATCCAAACACGTACACAGTTCTACTTCAAGCCCTACCCACAAAGTACTGCTTCCCACACTGACAAGCATCCTTAGGTGAACAGAATGTGCATGCTGCCCAAAAAGCCATCCCAAGTGCCTTCTGAAAGGTTCCACTGACAGCGAGTTCCTTTTCCTTTTTGGTTAGTAGGGTATGTCTGTGGTGGGAATGCTTCCACAGCTCTCTATCTTTCCAACAAGCTTTGTGCTATCAAACCAACATGTCTTCTCAGCATTTTAAAATGCACGTTAAAGTCACCCTTCACAAATTCGAGGGACAAAACCAAATTCACTGAATTGAGAAATGAAAGCCCAGTGCATGACACAAAAACTCAAGGGTACGTTCAAGTACAGCTTCCATCTCCACATCCACAATCACACTGAGTGTGTGCTGCTCACAGAAAGGTACACTAAGTCCACCACCAGCTGTCAATGCTTTCTTCTCCGTGAAAAGGAGGAGAACTGATTATATGTATTTCAGGAAAATCAGTTGTGGAAAGCTGTGGCTTTTGTTATTAAAACAACAACAACAAATTGTTGATTCAAAGGCCAAGTCTCAACCCACGCCGTACATTAAAAAACAGCAAGTATTTATTTGGGAGATCTCCTTCCTTGGCCACAGAATCCAAATTTGGATTCAATGCATAAAGGACATCTCTTCAGCATCAGTACGAACTCATTTCAGCTAGCGTTTTACAGAGATCAACTAAGCAGATTTTGCAGTCCTCTCAGAGGTCAACACCACATTAGTCCTCACCATCTGTGGCTTAATTAACTATAGCTTCCTCTGGCTGCTTAGAGGTTTTCTGATGATTTAGGACGCGAATTAAATGAAAACTAGTACATAACCAACCTGAGAGTCATGCTTACGATGTTTACACAGAACAGGCTGCACATAAGAATAGGCATTTCATTAGTTCTTTAATGGTAGAAGCACTCATTTAAATTCAAACAGTGCGAATGAAAAATTCAGAGTTCAAAGAGTCAGAAGCTTGCACCTTCCGTTTCCTGATCATGCACATTTTACCAGCTCAACTGTCTAATATTTAGATTTCCCTGTACTTCTGACCACATCACTTATCAACACTGCTTTTGCCCCTACTGCATCTGAAGAAATGCATTAGGTTGCTTGCAAATCTGTGCAGTACATTACTCCTTCACTTCATCCATACCTGCAACGCTTCAAAGCAAAGTGAAAGTTGCCTCAAAGAGTCATTTCACCATAAAGATGTCCAAAATCTATATTCATCAGATGGATGTATTTTTCCCTCAAGCTGCAAAATCTTGTTTCTTCTCATCCCATCAGTGAACATCTTGAGATAGTTTCCATAAATAAGCTTCTTTTTTCTTCCCCTTTTGCACCAAATAATCTGAAAATTGCATGGACTTTGACTGCAGGGAGATTCAATTTGGAAGTATTCTGAGAAACACAGTCTAAGACTGCCACAGCACTCTTCAGAGAGCAGACACAGCAAAAAGTATTGACTGTCAAACCTAGACTGCTGAGCACTTACACTACCTCATTAATGACATCTTTTTAGAATAAAAATTTCTCCCATTAAAAAAAAAGAAAGCCATGTGAACAGCTGGCTTCAAACACACCCACATCCATGCACTCATCATCTGAAACATGCGCAGAATTGTCTCCTTGCTTCCATTCCATTAGGTAACTAGCCTTCTTTTCCTCCCCTCCCCTCTTTCTTTTTTTTTTCCCCTCTTTTTAACTTATTGTATCACTTGACATAGATGTCAATTTATCACTGATCTGTAATCATCTTCCAGTCATTACAATCTTTGGTTTTTAACAAACCTCACACCTTAATAGCATTCGCCTGACAATGAGTTTAAAAAAGAAAAAACAGGTCTGGGCAGACAGGTTACCAGAGGTATTCACAGGACATTACCTATGAATTGGTAACTCTCCTCTGCCAAGCTACAAGACTTTTCTCCAGCAGCAAAAGATGAGAATCCAACTGACACACAAAGGTGGCGGCAATGACTGGTCCCCCAGGCAGCATCACCCAGAGCAGCCACCGTCAAAGCAAAGTGGACCACACCAGACTCTTGCAAAGCAAAAATCAACTTTAACTGAGACTAAAATTAATAGATCTTCCGTTGTTCTACTTGTCTTCCTACACCCGTACATAGCCCCCTAGCATGTTCTTCTAAGAAGCCATTTTCTGAGCCACTTCCAAAGGCCAGCTGCCTGCCATGCTGCCATGCTGGGAGCAGCCAGCAGCAGGTTGTGCCGCTCCTCTGAGGCTGCTGGCCACAAACAGGCTATAGGCGGATAACCACTTCTGGGGGAGACCCTAACTTCCCGCTTTACCTTAAATGGCTTTGTCTGCGCAAAGGGCAGAGGCTCAGGCTTGTAGGCAATGCTGGTGCTCTCTATGTAACCCCAACCCACACTTGACCTATTTTCTGGTGCTCCCGGGTGCACGGTCACCACTTGCCTCATGCAAACCCAGCTGCTGCTGGCTACTCATGAACCAGTTTCATGAGGCTGGAGGGCACAGCCCTCACCCCCAGCTCAGGCACAGATCGAGCTGAGTGCTGCCTTACAGCTTCTGGGGCACAGGAAGAGGGTAGAAACACATCCTCATTCTACGAGAGGCTCTGAATGCAGTCTTAGCAGAGGGACAGACACTTACATATTCTCTGCACCACACATTTAAGACTACAGGATCTTTGCAGTGTGTAACAGCACTACCTCTGAATAGAAAGTCAGTGCTACAGGAAAAGGAGATGAAGGCTAAAAATTTAGTCACTTTTCAACTGTCAGTTAACATCTGTCAGGAAAAGCTATCAACAATTTTCTGCTCCTCACTCTTCCTTATGCCTAACACTTCTCTCCACAAACTCTTAATTCCTTCCTCATTTCATCTGCAAAATACTTAGAGTTATTTTGAATTATAATTACCAGGTTTGAAAATCAGAGGGAGTAGGGCACATTTCTCCAAGTCATGCTTTCAAGCCAGACGAAGTATTGTTGCACTTATTTGTTCAGCTGTGCAAGAATAATTCATACCGCTAAGAATATCAACCAACTTCTGTCAAAAATATAAAAGGTTATGCTATGAAAAATACATTATAGTTAGGAGTACAAATTATAGCAGAAAAGAAAAAACACTTACAATCAAGTATTTTCTCTGATTTTAGCTCACAAACACAAAAACAAGCAGAAAAATTTGCCTTACTGGAGGACTACCAATGTCTCAGGTGGAACGTGCCCACTGAAAGCCTTGCTTCTTACAAGGCAGCACATTATTTCATACCTGTAGGTGAAAATCCAGTACAGAGAGATGGATGGAAGATGAGAGCAGCACGTGGAACAAGCATGCAGCAGGGACGCAAGAAGCCGTCAACACAGAAGCAAAAGCAATGCTCAGTCAGACAGATGCAGCCACAAACAACTTAAAAACTGCTCTGGTAACTGCTACAGTAGTTTGTTCTTTGAAAAACAGAGATTAAAAAAAGATGACCCTTACACTCCCGGTTATGTCACCCTGTCCGAGCATCTGGGATAAATGCTGTCATCGTAATCCCAATCTGA
Source organism: Tetrao urogallus (assembly GCF_951394365.1). Classification (NCBI taxonomy): domain Eukaryota; kingdom Metazoa; phylum Chordata; class Aves; order Galliformes; family Phasianidae; genus Tetrao; species Tetrao urogallus. The sequence continues at coordinate 38,445,867 of NC_136818.1, forward strand.
GTCCTGATCTGATTTGCAGATTAGGAGGGAAACAGAAGAACTATTTGCTTCAACTGCGTGGGACAGAAAGCGGAATCTCCTGATGTAATGTCTCTCTTCACCCGTGATTTAAAGACTTCCCCAAATAAGCAGCTCCTACTCCCTGAGCTGAAGGCCTGTCAGCTTGCATTTACAAAGCCATGGTAACCACTCCTACTGCTTACCTTCTTCTCCACCTACAGATAAAAGAAAGCCCAAGTGATCAGTGCTCCTCCACACCTTTTTCCTCCATCAGAGCCATACACTTGCTTCTCTTTTGTTTTCCACAAAATAATGCTTCTTGCCCATCACTGCAGGCTCCACACATCTATCACCATCATCTCAGCAATACCCAGACTACTCCCAATTATGCATTTTCTCAACTCCTGAAGAGAGACAGGGAATATCAGACTAACCCCACAGCCAGCAATTCTGAAGTCATGTGGGGACATCAGACCAAGCTTTTAAATCACTTACTAAGCAACTCAATGCCACTACTGTAGTTATCTATGGGAAAAGAAACCTCAAAGTGCAGACGTTTCCCTGAAGCAAACAACCAGAAGAGACAAGTTAATGCTAACAAGGAGAGTAGCTAACCGAGCAGATTGTAGAAAAATCTTTTCTATGTTGGTATTAAAATTTAAACACAGGCTCTGACACCTTGTGAATCACAAACAGCTTTCAGAAGGTATCTAACTACTCTCCAAATAGTATCACCTAAAGGACAAGCTGCACAGATGGAGGTGTCTCCAGGCAAAAAAAAAAAAAAGTGTGCTCCTATGACCGTCAGCAGTCCAGAAAAAATGGGCTGCCCAAAAGGCAGCTCAACATCTCTAGAAGTCAAGCTAGGAGTTCAGTTCTTGATCTGGAACAGATATTTTCAGGAAACCTGAAATTGGCACCCTGGCATTAGGGCCAGCAGAAATCACTTGCAGCAGCTTGAATTGTCTGAGGTGGAAAGCAGTGCACTGCCAGCATAGTTAAAAGACAGCAGATATCGCACCTCTTGTCTAAAGGTGATCTATCTACCAGCAAGTCTTTATCAGTTGCACTGCTCAGCAACACAGTATTCTTTGATCAAACTACTGATAACTACAAGTTTAATGTATTAAAAAGCAAAGGTCTCTCAATTCAATCTGCAGAAGAAAACCATAAAACAGCAGCTGGATGACAGCTCCTGTCACTGCCTCCCGAAATGTCTCACTCCTGTGACCGACTCTCAGCTAGGCAGTGGATTACCATTAGCTCAAGAATATCAGCAGCCATTCTGCAGACGTCCTCAATTTTTATTTATTTTCTACACGAAATCCAAACTCTTCAGGAGCTCTGGGACCACGTGACTTCCACAACTCGTGAAGATTACAGATACAGAATACAAAACTTTCCCAGTAATAAAAATATCTTAACCGTTTTTCTGTCAGAAGAAAATAATGTATCTGGTATCTTTAAACAATCCTTCAAAGCAAGCTACCACATGCTTCACAGTCCTTTCAGAGGACTTTAGTCCATTTAATTACTATTACATTAATGGTTTATGTTCCAGCAGCTATCAGAGGTTTGTCTGAAATTGTATTTCCTAAGCTACTGCTATAAAGTACCAATGACCAACATGCCAATAAAAAAGTAAAGTAGTGGAGACTAAAAATAATTTCTCTCATGCTGTAAATGACCACCACTATACTAAGAATGAACTTTTCAAAGTTAATTTCCAATAGGATTGAAGGCAAAGCTGCACAGGAGCAATGTATGTGGGCTGAGAAAACAATCTGGCCATTTTCTTGCAGAACTTCCTTCAGAAAGCTGCACTCTCCTGGTATCGGGGACAGAGGCACAGAGCCTGGGTGTAAAACAGCTAGCTGATCACTGTGCAAAAGTGGTGATGCAGCCATCATCGTGTACTTTTTCATGCTAAGAGCTCTGTTCTGACCTACCGGAGCCATTTTAGGTATTTCCCTATAAATAACAGAAGCCTGACCAGCTGGGATGCATATCATATTTGGATCAACATTGCAACACTGTGCAGCTCCAGAGAAAGCAGTAGCTATGTCTTTTTATAGAACAGATGAATAATGGTTTGTAAAGAGGAAAGACTGAATTGTTAATGAGAAAATACGGATATTTCAGTTGTTGCTGCAATAAAGTCCTTGAGGTAAACTTGAGGAAGTCACTTAGGCATTGAAACTACTACCGCACTCAACTTTAACTGCAACTTGCTGAAGGCTGCAGAGAACACTTCTCATGTAGCACAGATTCTGGACTCCAAATGAGCACTTCTCACAAAGGTAATTACAAACAGGTATAGTAGAAGAAAACGTTACAAGATAGCAGCCATGTGGAGATTACAATTAGTCGGGGTACTCCATTTGCCTTCTGCCATGCCTCGGCGGAACTCTACTGAACATACTACCTCACAGACCTTGTAATGCTAGTTATTTAAATCCACACAAATCCAAGAAAATCATAAATCTGACCTTTTCTTTAAAGTCAAATTCATGGATCTCTGCATAAATGAGGCTTTCTTCAGGTCAGTCACCATTCCTTATCTCCAATTTCTCAACTTTACAATTTGGGGGAAGAACACAATTGATCTTCCCCATATAAAGCTGCTCCAAAACCCTGTACTTTCCTCATTTAAAGAGCATACCAAGTGAAACCACAGATTGCAGCAGTATTCTGTAGCAGATGCATCAACAAATCTATGTCATAACAGGGGAAGGAGCAATAACAAACATAATCACAAACATTTCATCAGATCATGTTTATTATCAGGTCAAATTTAAGCTAAAACTTTAATTCTTGTAAAAATCCACATCAATAAAATTTGAAGTTTCCTCCCTGCCCAACAAAAATGCAAGAAAGATTGCTCCTCCCTCCTCCATTTAAGCACTCCTTCCCAGGGGCTGCAGGATTTTCCTCATCCAAGTTGCTCCCCAGGGCTAGGAATTCCCAGTCCTACAGACAGCAACTATTTGGGAAAGTGCCAGCTGGTTATAAAAAATGAAACCATCTTCTCTAGGAGCTGACTTTGTATCTGCATTATGAAAATAGTATTGGTCAAGATGTCACATAAGAAAAACAACTATGAAAAAAACTTCCATTTTTAATAAGTCAAACGTGCAGACTGGCAATGCCCAAGGTGAGAGAACTGAGGACAAGGAGCCTCTCTTACTCCTGAGCAGTATTTTCCACAGGCATTTACTGGTGAAAAAAAATAACCATTTGTGATCAAACACAGGACGTTCTCTTCCCAGAAACACTGGGCAGACGTGTAAACCCAGTAACATCAAGACTGCTTTTCAGAAGTACTTCCATGAAAGGCTTTAACCTCATCTTTGCAGGAAAAAATAAGTTTTGTCCCATACGTTCTGTTTCAAATTCCCAATTTTCACAGTATTTATTTCAATCCTACCTACTGATGTAGAATTCATGAGTCAAACCATTTAAGTGACTGCAAATCTGGAAAAACCAAGGGACGTGTCCAACAGGTTTTGCTTTGCTGTCGCAGAGAAAGCTGCAGGCCTAGGGATGCTCCTTCGACCTGCAGCCCCAAGGCCCAGCTCTGCTGCAGCTCCCCCAATGGGGCCCAGGCACCTCCCGAGGCCTGAGGCCCTCCAGCCAGCACTCCCTCAGTCCCCGGGGGCTGCAACCCTGCTTGTGAGGTGTGCTGCCTGCCGGCCTCCCCCACGCCACTCGTTTCCCCAAGGCCCATCAGACCCACAGCATCTCCACTCCCGGGTCAAACTTCACTAACACGTGGGGCAACAGGAGAGAGATGAAAGCGTGACTAAATAAGCTTTCTTTTCCTTAAGAAATTAAGGCAAAATAGGTACAGCTCCATTCCATTTACTTTGAGAATAAAGACAGGTCAAGTCCTTGGAAATGCAACTCTTATGTGAAGGCAGACACAGGGACAGGCCATGGAATCGATGCACACCTCTTTCCGTTCTGGAAATGGAGGACGTGACTCCCAACCTCACTCCTCTCTCCTTACATTTACTCAGATGCAACTCTTCTGTACCAGACTTGCAGCAGGCAGTGAAGGCTGGTGTGAGTCATCTGACCCACTTCTAGCTGGATGCAGCCTTTTGCTTTCCTTCACATTAGGAACTTACACTTGAACATAGATGTGTCACTAACAAGATGTTTAGATCATCGCTCCTTATGATGCTGCCAGAGAGGCCAGCTGGACTGACGATGGGTGGTCCAGACACCAGAGATATGGTAAGGAATAGAGGCAGCTCTTAGAGACAACGCCGAGAAGAGTTAAAGATGCACAAAGTGGTGTGCTTCTGCCATCCGTGGAGGAAACAAAGCCAAACACATGATGGTCACAGCTGCCAGCTGGTCAGCACCCGGAGCTCCTGGGCTGCTTCTGTCAACCACAAAGGGTGGGACAAGCCCCAAACCTCCTGCCTGCCTGGTCAGTGGAAGTGCAAGTTTATGGGAAAAGCAATTGTAGCTGCAGAAGCTATTTTTAAGCCTCAAGCCCAAAGTAGAAATCTGAAAGAAGTCTGTACTGTGTGATTATGGGCTGCTTAAATTACATACAAAAAAATACCTTATTTTACTCCCTGTTTCAACATGTTTGATTTTTTTTTTTCTTAAATAGGTGCATGCTGTTACTACACAGGCCCTACTACACCACTTGCTTGTCTGTATGAGCACGGTAATTAAACCCCAAAGCATCCAAGCCTGAAATACCTAGTATCTGTCTGTAATAACTAGAAAAGGAGAGAGCTGGAGTTGCACAACACTCACTTCTCATGCTTTACTTCATGGCATATAGAACTTGAATTTTTAATATATCTAATAGTACTTAGATCCTCAGTCTGAGTTTCTATTTCATGGTTAGTAGGCAAGATTATTAGTATTATTATTACTAGAACAATCATTAAGGTGTGTTAGATATTTGACCTGTCAACTCTCAAGCATGCAGCGCACATTCAGGAGAGGAGCAAAGTGCACACACCTATCATTTTGCATTTAATATCTCCCACAGGGGATTTCTTGGTGCCATATCTTTACATCCAGAACCTTCAGTGCACAGGTAGACAGGCTGACCTTACCATTTTGAAATACCAAAGCAATCAGGAATCAGCCTTATCTTTAAAGAAAACTAATAATAATAATAAAAAAAAATATACTCCTTCAGGAAAATGTGAGTTGGTAGGTTGGAGTGAAGAAAATTCCATCACAGAGAACTGAATTGTGCTCTTGATTCATTCTCTTGCTTGACTCATTTTGTTTTTACTTTTTTTTTTTTTTTTTTTTTTTTTAAAACCATCACACAGGGGACTTTCTGAAGCCTGTGTGCACACCCTTTCACTTCCTTCCTTGAGTGGTGAAATACCCTCTCACAGGAAGTTCAACGATTATGAAGGAACTTAATTTGAATTCTCTGCACTGCCTGAACTGTGCACATTTGTTCCAGTGCTGTGTGCTCACAAATCCTCTGGAAACTATCTTGCTAAAACATGCACAGACACAAAAAAGCCCCTGCCACAAGGCAGTGCTTTAAGTCACACCATGGAGCAGCTGTGCTGGAAGGGCAGGGAGCCAGCAGAACCCCAGCACTATGCGTGAGCACACTCCTGCTCTGCCCTACTCAGGCAGAGCTATAAAGCACTGAGCCTTGGACAAAGCAGACTTTTTCCTGGTTTTTCCACACAGGTGTTTTGGTGTGGAAAAGTACAGTGTAACACGGTTTTTGTTATTTTTCCATTTGCTCCTTTGAAGTGTAAAACAACTCAGCCCAGCTGTAGAGCTGGAGCTCAGCTTTTCAGTACTGAGAGCAGAAGCACCAGCTCCAGCCCAGCGGTGCCTGGTACTGCCAACCACCACCCAGACAGAAACACCAGGCTGATGAGATTGCACGCACCCCACACTGAGCTTCAATTCTTCTTATCCCCATCTACAGTCCTTAAAGAAAACTGCAATGCTGAAAGAAAGGCATCATCTGCTGCTTCACTTACTACATGTAATACAACTAACAGACCATCAATGGCCACAAAATAGTACTGTTAAGTTAAAAAGTTTTGCTTTTTGGTATTTGAGTGGGGTTACTGTAGTTTCACTTATTTTAACAACAAACGCATGTGAAAGCATGTTTATTCTCAGTCTGCAGCAAACACCACCGTGAAGCCCACTAACTGTGGGTTTTCACTTGGAGAGAGGTCACAAAATATACATGATGCACTAGGACTGCAAAACAGAAAAATATTAGGAGCATGTGGTCTTAAAATGTGATAAGCAAGTCCATTCCTTACAGATACTAATTTAACAGAAAAAAAAAAAAAAAAAAAAAAAAAAAAACCCACGCTGTAAATATTCTGTCCATTGCTTCCTGCAAAGGAATATAATTTTCATTTCATTGCTATGCAAATTACCACAGCAAACACATTTGCATCTGCTTTCTCCTCAGGATCCTCTTGCCACCACCATAAAAAGAACAACATGACTTACATGGTCTGACCAGCCCAGATTAATGAATGAGTCATTCACAGTCACACACAAGTTTCATGTAGACAATAATACCGTTTGTATCCTCTATGAAGCAACCCAGAGAAAAGCCGCCGGAAACAAGTTGTGGGTCGGTGTTTAAGGCACCACACGTGTAGAATCCAAGGCATTTTTATGGAGAAGGCAGGATTCAAAGGAGTACACGTGTATGGGGAAAAAGAAACATCACAGAGAACTTAGATAAAAAGAACAAACACTTGGTAAACAAAGCACTGTGGAAATGGGGAAAAAATGGAGAAAGACTAGTATCGTGCAGCTGCACACCCTGCTTATAGTAATGATATTCACCGAGCTTTTACGAAGGTCGCTGAATCTTGTAACAATTGAAACATACTTATTTATGCAAAGAGCAGACATGGCATGGGAATCTGCGGTTCATGATTCCCCAGCGAGTCCTGCCAAAGTGTCTTTAGTCTGATTCTGGAAGAACCACTTCTGGTAACGAGAGTAATTTAGCTCTCTGCCTACTCCAACTTTGTTCCTGCCAAGGCTAAGAGTGTGCCAAGTGCGCTGTTTCCTTTGCCTTGAGCAGTTGTCACCTTCAAAACGACAGCACCGCCTTATTCATGAAGCCCTTTAGCCCAATAGTTATGTTAAACAGCCCTGTATTTTGATGAGAACTGGTCTGAGCAGAACTCATACCAAACCCTCTTCTGCTGCCCATTACAATATTACAAGTGCACGCAACGATGGGAAAAATTACTCAGTAGTTAAGAATTGTATCTGAAGTGAAATGGAGTCTTCCCACACAGATTCAAACTCTGTTTGCTTTGGCAGAAAGGTACTGGAATTTCAGGCACTAGCAGCAAAATGCAATAAAAAGGCGTTCAGATCACCATGGTCTCTGGAGGACTTCATATTGAAAATGCACAGCCATGAGAGCTTAAACCGAAAACTGAGCATGTTTAGAAAGACTTATAGTTATCTCTGCAAAGAATGGGTCCTCGGTTTGTCCTCTGCTCAAAAACTAGTCAGCAGTTCCAAACCAAACAAGGGAGAAAAAGACCATTTTTTGTACTTTTGAGAAAAGCAGATTCTCACAGGAAGATTACTTGGGATTTATCTTGGATCTTGTTCTCATGGCAAAGAGAATGGAGGCCCTCCAATATAAGGGGGTGGGAAGGAGAGTGGGCAGGTAAAAGCCACCTTACATTCAGTGAGATGGGGCTGAAAATGCGCAGTCCGATTTCCAAAAATTAACAGAAAATAACAAGCAGAATAAAATAGTAACAATCTTCCTTTTAAGTTACATTTAGTGAGAAAACAGTTACACGATGACAAAATTAACATGTCTAGTGCATTCCCAGTACTTAATTTGGTTAACACTTTAAAATAGTTTCCGTTCTCTTAAAAATATAATCACTCAGTCAAGTTCTCACCTATATCATTCAACTGTAACACTCAGGTTCTACAGACCTGCAAAGAGATACCCCTATGAATGCAGTTTCCAAAAGTTCTTATAATCAATTAAAAAAAAAAAAAAAAAAAAAATCTTTGATGTCTTTTTGCTCACAAGGAATCTCCACCAGCAACCTTCTTGCAATGATAAAGTGAAGGAAGCATTTAGATGTCTGTTGTCCCCAGGCTATTCCCAATGCATGCCAATCAGCAGTCCCCACCTCAGGCTTTATCAGGTAGCTGTCTGAGGAGGGTGGAACCTCACCTTTCACACAGCAGCTGCCCTCTACATGCCACAGAAGGCTACGGTCAGGGAGATGAAGCTTGTACCTGGAACTATTTTTCACAAGCTACTGTGTTCTAATGGTTTCTGGTGAAGAACCTTTGAAACTGAACTTGATAATGCTATTAATTACAGTACTATTTACAAAGATGGCAATGAGTCAGCTATTCACAAAGGATGTTTTCAAGAACGACATCTTCCATTTGTGTGCACCTTCCCAAATGGAAGCAGTTCAGGGTCTCAGATCATCAGTAAATAATCCCTGAAGAAGGACCCAAAATGTCCTAAAGCATAGCTGTGTTGCTGCCAGCCAGGCTTGGCAACAAGGCTGTTTTACAAAAGGCAGTCCTTCCCTGAGATTCAATTTGTTTTGCTCAGCTCATCTTGTGAGAAATGATCCACTGCCAAAAGGAGATTGATTACTCTTACTGGAATGAACGTTATCAAAGACACGATCTTGACAGATTTCACGCAAAGGAAAGACGCTAGCGCAAGTATTTGCTTTGTAAAATGAATCTGTGAGATTGCGGTTGGGCTCTGAGGGTGAATTTACACTTCATGGCTCAGCTGATTTAAGAGGCTGCTGCTGCCAAAGGAGGATATCCCACTGCGTTGCGTCACGCCGCCCCCCCCTCAGCAGGCTGCAGTGCTCTGCACCCTCTGCTAATCCAGCTCAGATCGCTAGCACCACCTCCCTTTCTGAAAGGCAGGGCTGACCTAGCTAGCGTGGCTTTCTGACAGTGGGAAGTGTCCTTCTCACCAAAGTCAAGCTGTCAGAGCAGCTTGAGCCGCAGCACCTCACTTCACCCTGAGAAGAGGCAGTGAGCTTCCCCACTGCAGACATGCTAAGCAGCAGCCCTGCCACGAGCTGAACCTCCCTCTCCTTTCCCCAGCATTCTCTCCAAGTCGCTTCTCTTTTTCTAGCTCTATATTTGGTATTGGGAAAAAAACGTCTTGGTGGGGGAGGAGAGAACAAGGGGTGTCAGGACAAAATTACATAGCATTTATTCAGGGCCATCTGTTATTCCAAGACTCAAAGTACTATTTCTGTATCACTGCAGTGTACCATCCCAGCCATAGGAAGGAATTTATGGCTATTCTAATTGCAATTGGTCCCATGTAAACTGAAGTATCAAATGTTTTTCTATTTATCATAAAAGATTTTTAGACTTTCTTTCAGGGAGGGGAACAAAAGCCATTATTTCTCCATTAAATACATGCACATTAATATATGACTGCATTTCTAATTAATGAAGAAGGCATTAAAATCAAAGCTACTGCAACTTTTAGCAGGCTTAGAAACAACAGCATGAAACAGTTTATTTTTGATACAAGAAAAACACTTTTCCTGCTCATTCTCAAACAAACAGTAAGTCAGACATCACTGTCCTACTGCAAAGGCCTAGAAATCAAAGCCCGGTTTCAGGAGGACAGATATTATCTGCTCTACAATTAACTGCACTGATTAACCTTTAAAGGGATCAGATATTTCATTTAAAAGGTGGTTCAATGACATTAGCTGCGTGCTACTCCTAAGCATCATCAAATTCCCCAGACCAGACGTAATGTTTCACAAAATGAGGAGCACTCACTGCCAATAATCAATAGGAAATGGCTCCTGCAGCACAGAACCCGACTGTGGAAAGGACTTCTCATGCCCTTCACATAACAATCACAAGGATTTTAACTCGGTTAACATGCAGTACACATATGCTGACCACACTGCTTACCTGATAGGGCTGAAAGGCACTATCTTCAGTTATAAAATCCAGCTGTTTGTCCACAAGGAATTCTACTGCAGTAATCGAATCGTATACACTTTTTCCAACCAAGGGCTTGAATGTCTATAGAAAAAAAGAAGAAAACGAACAAATTAAAAAAAGCTCAGCACATCAAACCCCCAGGACTGCATAAACACTGACGCAGTACTTCTTCCATCAAAACAAGTTAAAACAGAGTAACAATTGCTAATTAGACAAGAAAGGAGAGGTTTGTGTTTTTCGCCTTTCCTTTGCGACGTTGGTGGAAAAAACAGCAAGAAAAGGGAACTGTAACATACATTCTTCCTTTCCCTCATTGTTCTTGAGCAAGAGTGTTTACCACAGAAGCTCAAAGTGCAGGAGCACGATTATATCTTGAACATACAGCTTAGCACGCAGATCCTCTCTCTGCCTGCAGGACCAGCTAGCGCAGCGGTAATTACAGCGAGGACACCGAAGTGGAAACAACTGCAGACACGAGAATGCTCCCCTTCCTGTTCTGAAATCGTTCACCTTGCCTCAAGTCAACCCTCTCATTTCCCTGAGCCTCTGCATCTCCTCGGCGGCCGCCCGCCTCCCCCGCAGCCGCTCCTCCCTGCAGCAGCCAGCTGCTCCGCACAGCCGCTCGCCCGCGCCTCAGCCGGCCCCGTGCCAGGAGGCCTGGACGCGCTCCACCAGCGAGGGCAGGCCGCGGTGCCATCTGGCCGCAGAGCTGCACAAAGCGGCCCCCGGCCCCCCCGCAGCGGGCTCTGCGCAGGCGGGCGGAGGGAACGCTGACGGAAAGAGCTCTCCCGGAGAGGGGCTGAGCAGTCCCTGCGTGCTGGCAGGCTTCCCTGGAACGAGCGCGGCTGTGCCGAAAGGAGATGAGTCAGGTGGAAAGGAAATCCCAGCGGATGGAGGGGAGAGAATGCGGCTGGCTCTGAAGGCAGACGGCGAGCGGCAAGAGGAAGGCACTAATGAACAGCAGAACGAGCAGGATGCGAGGGAAAACGTGGAGGAACTGAACACCAGGAAAGAACTGAAAATGGGGCTGAGGGAAAGCAGCAATGGCAAGCTGCCCTCTGGGACCTGACTAAAACCAGAATTCAGGAGAAGACGGAGAAACAAAGGCCAGCCCAGCCGCACACAGCACTGCAAAGGCCGCCGTGCCCTGTAGGTCACCCCAGCTGCGCCAGCCCATCAGACGCAGGCCGAAGGCGGTGCTGGTTCCGTGAGGCAGCACGAGGCCCCAGGGCCACTGCGGGACAGTGAGCTGCCCACAGCCGTCCATGTGTCAGCCGCAGCCTTGGAGGGAGCTCAGGGTGCCGCTCCGTTCTGCACAAGTGCTGCCCTGTGCTTCCTCCCCGGCGTAGCCCACATCCTTGGGGAGCTGAAGCCATGCCCTTGCCAAGCAAAGGAGTGCCTTTCGTTGGGGCTGCATCTTACTTTCTAATAAACATACCCCACGCTACAAACGTACAGATTTAGCACACTGCATCCTCCTTTCTGTTTTATTTAAGGTTTCACCTCAGTTGTTACCCTTTCTTGTGCAAGCAAGGGGAAAAAACACCACGCCATTGGGCAGCCAGCCATCTCGGTGACACGATAACTGGATGAAAGGGCGAGGAGGGCAGGAGAGCACGATAATATTCTAACTGCAGCCTGCATAGCAAATAGTTATTTAACCTCTAATGGCTCAGAAAGGCCCTTTGCTCTTGCCCCACCGTTCCAGATTGGCTCTTGCAGTGCTAATGGTTTGAGTTAGGAGGGTGGAGCTCACACCACTGCATTGCAAAGCATGAGTGTACAAACCCACAAGTGGATAAACTTTCCTTCCAAACGTCAGTGCTGCAGCCTCTGGGTTTTTCATTTGCCCCCAGGTCTAAGCAGACACCACCTGACTTTTTCACACCATTCCCCTTCCCTTCTGTCCCATTATTTGGGTCAGGAAACGCATTTCTGAGCACAAACAGGACATACCACATGGTTAGCTGAAAGGAGACTGCATGGAATGCAGTTGCAGTTATCACTCGGGATTTAGAAAGACGACAGATTAAGGTGCGGGTGAGCCACGAGTTTATCTTACTGCTGGCATTAAAAGAACCAGTTCCAAATATAGATCTGCAAGCGTGATTATGCCAAGGAGAGAAACGTAATGCCTCCTCATTTGCTTTCACAGATCTAAGCCTCCAGACAGGCCAACGCCCCCTAAATACACATGTGAAGGATGTGGGCCATCCCACAAGCACAGAGGAAAAATATGTAAATAAATAAAGCAAAACTATGCCATGTCACATACATCCTCCTACAGAGATGGCTGCTCTACTGCACATAAGCTGCCATCTGTCAGGCCCCGGAGAACCTCCACATTGCCAAAGCACCACCAAACCCCACCCTTCAGAAGCTGCCTTCTGAGGATGGCCTTGGGCTCGGGGCAGGGCAGGGCACCGGGCACTCGAGCAGGGATGGATGTGACCCAACCTCACACCGTGCGTGCACAAAGGCAGCTTGGCCGGGCGCTCCACATGCAGCAGCCAGCTGCTGGAGGCAGGCACGCGGGACGTGCAGCGACACGAACACGGGCTGAGGAGCTCCCTGCAGAGGAAGGCGCTCCCTTTTCCATTCCCAAGCAGAGGATGAGCCTAAGAAGGCTTGAACCAGCACAAACTCAATGCCACGCTCAAGTCTCCCCCTTCAAGCTGGCGCCGAGCATTCTTTGACACCCACATTAACTTCTCTCCCTGAAGACCACGATGAAGAACACACACTCGATTTTAAGTGACATCTGACTTCAGGCTCTGAACCGCTGCTCTGAAATAAAGAACCCCAAAGTCCCACTGCTTTATCTCATCAGCTCTGACTGCCCGCTCGGCCACGAGGAGCCCTGCCCACCGACGCTGCCCAAGCCCCCGATCCCGGAGGTCCCCTCTCGCCGCCCTGGCAGCGCCACGGCCCCCGGGGCCGCGCACACCAACCCGGCGCAGCTCACGGAGACGTTAATTTGCATGTGCCGTTAGGAAAACTTTTCCACGCGGCGCGGAGCTCCTGGGTCGGCGTTAGCGCGGCGCTGGCACCTCTTCTTATGACAATCGTTACGCTCCGGGATGGCCGCCCCTCCTCCAGAACCGGCTGCGGCCGCGGTGTGCTCCGAGGAGAACGCCGTGCTGCGGGCCAGCACTGGCGCCGGCTCCCCTGCCCTCCGTTCCCCTCCACTCCCGTCCCGGCGCGACGGGCTGCAGGGCGGCCGTTACGGGACGGTCCCCGCGGCCCGGGAGCGACGTGGCCGTTGGGCGTCCGGGGCCGCCACGAGGCCGAGCCCTTCCCGCACCGCCGCGAGCCGCGGCCGCCGCCGGAGCCGTTTCCGACGACGCTCCCCGACGACTGGCGGCCGGCCCGGCTCGCGACCCCGGAAGGCAACCTCCAACCGCCCGGCTCCTCGGCCCGTCCGCCCCCGCCGCGTGGCCGTGCCCGCCGCACAAAGCCCTGCCCGGCCGCCCCCCGCGAACAAAGGAGCGCGGGGCCCCGCGGAAGGAAGAGAGAGAGAGGAGGAGGAGGAAAGGGTCCCCGCTGCGCCCCCCGCACTCACGTACCTGGCTCCGCGCCCCGCGGCGCGCCCGGCCCGGCCCGCGGGACCTCCGCGCCCGTGGCCGCCTTTGAACAGCGAGCAAAATGGAGCGCGCCGCGCCGCTTCCGGGTCGGGCCGGGCCGGGCGGCCGCGGCGGGGGCGGGCCAGCAGGAGGGGAGAGCCAGGAGGAGAAGGAGGAAGGAGGCCGCCGCCTTTGTGGGCTTAGCGCGCAGCTGGCGCCGCCGCGGAGGCCCCGGCGCGTCCCCGCCGCTGGCGCATGGCGCTGCGCCGCTCGCGGGAGGGCGCGGGGCGGAGCGGGGCCGGGGGGGCGGCGCGCGGCGGCCACGTCCCGCGGGGCGGAGCGCGGGCACGTGGGGGCGGCGGGGTAACCCCGCGCGGAGGGAACGGCGGTGCGGGACGCCGGGCAGCGCCGGGTGCGGCCCCCGGGTTCGGCTCGCGTACGCGGCCTGGAGAGAAACAACGAAATCACGGGGGAGGCGGGGAGAGAGGCATCGTTTCCTCCGAGCCCTTTAAACGAGCGCAGCTGCGCGCTCCTTAATTCGTGGAAAAAATACCAAACGCGCACTTTGCCAAGCAAATATGAGAATAATGGGAAGTCGATGCCTGAGTACCTCCGCGTTCTCATCCCAAGCCCTTCCAGTGAGTCCGGGCTCTGACGCAGCAGTAAACCTGCGGACGGTGAGCAACGAGGGCTGCGGGGCCGCGCCCCCTGGGCCGCTGTTGGTACCAGGGCTTGTCCCGGAGTGCGCGCAGCGGCACTGCGTCGCGGGCACTGCACGCCTACAGCTCACACGCTGCCTGGGGGCCAGGCCGGCGACGCTTTACTAACAGCTATGACTAGACAACAAGGAATATTAGTACCAGGGCGGTAGCACCCATTCAGTACCACCCCAGGATCTGGCTGCAAGCACTCAGGGGCAGTAGCACTGCAAGGAGCAGTGACCCACCCAGCAGCTGCTTCAGCTGGGGCTGCTTTAGGGAAATGCCTTCGGAGGGCACAGACGCCACAGAGCTGCCGCCGGTGTGACTGCTGGTGCTAAATGTGTGACCACGGCAACATAACACTGGGTTCTGTCCATACTGCTGGTCATATACACAGCAATATGTATCATTATATGCACGCACCAATTGGCCATGCAAAAGCACTAATGCTGACTTTTAAGCAACAATTTTAAACATTAGAGTCCTGAAGCCTATGAAAAATAATCATACCAAGATTGTTACATTTGCCAAGCAGCACACCTGGGCACAGCTCGGTTAATGGGTGCAGGACAGCAGCACGACTCCCACTGCCGCCTGCAGAACAGAGCGCCTTTGTTCCGGGCACTGCCAGGCCCCGCCAACAGGCAGCGCGCAGCCCTGCGCTCAGCAAACACGCCATGACCTTCAATTACTGCCCTGGCTGGCTGCCACAGGATTCATGTACTGCTGCTCACGCCGCCTGCCCTACTTTGCAGATAATCGCTACCACTACAGATAATCGTTAGAATCAATGGAGTTGGGTGAATGCACTCTCCTTGGGCTCGCAGCAGCAGCACGGGGGGCTCAGCTGGCAGGACAGCCACACCGCAGGGGCTGTGTGTTCAGGGACCACATGAAGCACCCCCGCTTGACATACCACTTTGCTTTGTCTTCTGTTTATTCAGTGGTGGAAAGCACACAGGCATAGGGACACCGACATGTGCACAGGGCCAGGGCTCTGCTGAACCCCACTCTGGGCACCCAAAGGGATTAATCCCCAAACACACAGAACCCAGAGAGAGCATGCATGCGATGCTGCCCGCTAAGAAAGAACATGTGAATAAATATTTAACCTTTAAAACAAACAAATCAAAGGTGTTTAAATCCATTTCCATAACTGAAATTAGCCTTTTTCTGCTCATCTCCTTCCTTTGCATGCCCCACATTTCCTGAGCAAGGCAGATGGTTTCCTAGGGACAATCCTGCAGAAATAGCGCAGCATGTGAGCAGAGCTGCACGGCTGCTCTGCTGACGTCGCCGTGCACACCAGCTGAGTGCAAATGGTGCGCTTCAGTGCAGGAGCCAAACTCCAAAGGAGAATTCGTGTGCGTGAAACAATCGCTACTGCTAGGGCTGCAACCACGTAATAGAGTCACCGCGGTGCCAGTCCACGTGTAACCTTGCCTCCTGGGTGATGTGCAGACACTGCCTGGGGACGGCCACACACAGCCATGACTTCACCAGGCAATCTTCAGCAATTCCTCAGAATTGAGAAGCAGAAGACAATGGGGGGTGTAGAGAAACATGAGCAGCACCACCATCAGTATACTAGCACATCTGCACTAACCAATTCTGCAGTCATTTCAAATTGATCTGATTTCAAACACAGCTTCTACCGTTGCAGTATTTTCAGTCAGCTTCTAAAATCTCTCGTGCCCTTCCACCAGCAGCCATCGTGGAACGCTCTCAGTGCTGCATGCATCAACATGACTGTGCAATTTTCCCCCATTGCTTCATCTGACACCAGCACTGTAATCGCAGCTCTGGCAATGAGGTCTGTTAGCAAACTTTCTCTAGTTCTGTAGTTGAACTGGTGTCCCTGTTACAGTCTCGGTAACAGAAAAGCCAGAAGCATGGCATTAAAAAACCACCACTGAAGGCAATGGTACTGCACAAGCTTTCTTATTTCCTGGAAAAAGCAGGGCTTAGATAATCAGCGAGCTTCAGAAACCACGTATTTTCATGTTCACAAATAATTTTAGAGACACAGTTATTTTCATTTCTCCCATTACAAACCCCAATCCTGTGTACAAGGATTGCTTTTCCACGTCTAAGCTACCTAAATCGCATTTTACAATTGCTCTCTGTGGTTTCATTTCTTCCCAGCCCATTTACACCTTCCACGGTTCACTTCCCATTAGCAGCCTGTCACACGCACTTTGCCTCTCCCCTGCATTATGCCATTCACAGACACCAGCCCTTACACTGGAAACACAGAGCTGCAGAGCTGTGCGCTAAGGCCATTTGTATAATTCACATAGAAAGACAAAATACTGAGCAGTCTCTTGCACATCCCCCTGTGGATTGCCAGCTCAAGCCTGATGCTGCTGTAACAGACTCCATTTCTCTATACCCCCTCTCTCCATCAGCTGAGTACCACTGCCATGAACTCTGCCGCTCACTCGAGTCCAATCACATCAGTGTCATCTTTAAGTGTGACCTTCCCACTCCCAGTGCTGGGTCTACATTACATGAAACTCTTGCAGCATTTCTGAAACACAAGTTTTTCTGCTCCTTCTGTAGTTAAGAGCACCAACCCACACTTATTTGCATTCTGATTACTCAAGCCTTAATTAATGCATATGTGCCCGGCTCAGATCTGCTCACAGAGCTGTCTCAGACACCTCTGGCCCACAGCCCACTATTGGCTCTCCTTCTCCCAGCATCACATCACAGTGCACTTTCAGAAACAATGCCTCCTGATCTGACTATTGCTCATTTATCAATTTTAGGAACAGCTTACTGGCAGCACTCACAAAACTGATGCATTAACATCTTTCAATTTTCTCTCTCAACAGCTTCCCTGCGGTAATGACCTCTAAACCCTTGACAATGCCTTGGCCACTACCTTATGGAAGCCTTATCTTATTCTCATAAGGAATGCCTCTTATTTCATACATATATATGTCTTCTGCTTTTGACTTACTCTCAGATTTTAACTCCTTGGGGAAAAGAGTCTTTCTCATCCCACATTTGTTCTACAGCTGACTGCACAATGAAATCCTGGTCTTTCACTTGGTTTTCCCAGTGCCATGGTAACATGCCACAATAGTAATTAACCTTGGGACTGGATTCTGCCTTCCACAAAGCAAGCACAACACTTGCAGGATCATAATGTTCTTACCCACACTCCTTCTGCAATATTCATCAAACCCTTTCTAACTTGGGTGCCATCCATGTTTTTCAGCATTCACGCTCCTTCAGCCTCCTTGCTTCCCTCACAACAGTGCCAAGCTCCTCCAGCTCATTTCTTGGCTTTATTCTCTTTTCCATGCTTACTGCCAACATTCACAACATTCTTGCATCCTTTTCCCCTTGAACTTACTGGATGCATTTATCTGCCCTCCTTCCAGCCTCGCCTCCAGCAAAACAACCCAACCTAGAACACCAGCTTCGGGATTCTAGCATTGCTGCTCTTTGATTCAGCATCCGGCAGCACGTCTCCTACATCCCACTAACTGCAGTCCATCGGACTCCACCTTTTGCCCTCCCACTGCTTCCTGCCTCCTCTCATTCTTCATTCCATGTGCTTCTGTGGAGCGCAACTCCCTTCACAAGGGCAACCTGTACCTACAGTCATAGGCGTCCTTTCTGTTCTCCCTTGCTGGAGCTCAACTACTTGCCTCACTTTTTTCCATCTCACTCCCTATACCTTTAACTTCAATTTTCAGAGCAGTATTTTTCCTAACTCTGCTGTTTTTTTCTTCCAGTTCCCCTGCCTTACAACCCTTTCCATTGTCTAAGCCATGCTGTTCACTTGCTACATTCGAATCTCCGCTCTTAAGCAGACTGCATTTCACTCTACATTTTCGGTCTTGCTCTTATTCCAGAGAGCTCTTGGTGCATCCTCACCATGCAGACCCAGGGCTGCCCCGCAGTGCTACACACAGCCTGCTGGCTCAGTCTGAAGGTGCCCCAGGGCAGGGCGCAGGTTGGAGAGGCCTTGCTCCCGGAACTGCTTCCTGTTACTGCAGAGCTGAGAATGCACCCGTGCTGACATTTTCCATTCCCACAGCTCCACAGCAGTATCCAAGCAACTCCTGTAACAGCAAATGCTCCCTGTGTGCCTGCTGACACACCCAGGACACACAACGTGCTCCTGACATCATGCTTAAGGGTCACCTCAGTCATCTGTGATGACTCAGTTAACCAGAAAGGCTCTGCAGGGAGCAGGACTGTCTCCTAAAACAGCTGGAAGTAGAAGGCAGTTTGAACAGGAGCTCGTGTTTGGAAATACCTCAGACAACAAAAGCCTCAAAAGCCTGTGAAACATGAAGTGCAAGAATCTTTCCAAAAAACTCAAGAACAGAGAGCAGGATTTCAGAAGAACACATCCCACCGGAGCTAGTGAAGGGAAAATACACTTATCACGTGAAAGAACGCATTACAGTGAAACCGAGATTCATTTTCTGAGAAGAGCAAGACTCCTCAGCAAGACCATCCCTCCAGTCTTTGTGTTTACTCTTTTTTACTAACAACAGTGTATTTCACTGTTTGTTAGGAAGCGTAACAGCTGCAGAATAAATACACTTCTAAATATAATAAATTTGCAATACATTCAGAAAGGGCTTTTTTTTCACGAACACTGTTGTGAGGCGACAGCTCCTTCCTCCTACCCTACACCCACTGTCCACAAAGAGCCAGAGGTTACACCCGCCAGCTTTGCTCTTCCTATCTGGCGATCTGGGGATTTCCTTAATGGAGAACAGCCTGTCAGGGCAGGAGGGGATGGCTCTGTTCTGGACTCAGTGCCTCTGCACTCTTTTAGCTCCAGCTTCCCGGGGGTGAGGTCACGCTTGGCCATCTTTGTTTTGAAATACATCTTTTTCATATTCTAAATATGTACACATTAGGTATAACAGAGTACCTTGACAATAATGTTTTCATATTTTTAAACACTAAGATTTAAGTATTAGGCTACATTGATACTGTGTGTTTCAATTAACTTTGTACAACGTCCCACCTTAGCGAGACAACATCCTAGTCTATAACTATAATGCTCAAATAAAAATACCATTCATCTCACCTTCACGTGTCATGTAACCAAGGAGAGATACAATCTAGTTTCAGGCTATAATCAGAAACATCTTTTAACCTTTCTGAGCAGTATTTTTTACTGCTATGCTGTTTTATCATTGTATTGTGACTGTGTCAGACTGTCTACACAGTTGTTAATACACTGCTTTGATTCCTGACTCTGTTGTTTAAGAGGCTTGGGAGAACTTTTCAGAGACAATTTATTCCTTGCAGGACAAACTATAGCCATAAACCACCATGACGTTGAGGTAAAAGTTTACACTTGATAATAAAAAGCCTGATAGAGTAGGCAGTGTTTTAGTCAGTCCATCCCTGCATCAGGATAACACTGAACTGTGTTGAAACACCACCAGCATCACCTAGTTAAAAAAATCAGAACCTACCCTGGATATCACACTGCACCACCCCCCGCCCCCAGGCAGCGTTATTTTTAGGCTCTCACATCTGTCCTCCTACACGCTTGTCCAGCAGCAACCTCAACAGGCACTTTTTTCCTTTCAGGAAAACACAGGACAGATGGTGTTGAAACTATCTCTCTCTCAGATAACAAGTTTTCCGTTTTTTATAAATTCACTCATCTCCAAACTGTGACAGCTGTGAGTTTAAAGATAAAACTGAAATGATCCAGATCTTGCTCATCTCCTTTCTCTAGGGCCTCCGAAAGGTCACAATGTGTCTCACTTAAGTTCCCCACTAAGCACGAAATGCATTCCTTTTCCAAGCTCAAGTACACTGGTGGTTATTGGAAAGAACTATAGAACACTGTTGTGCTTGGTTTTCTTTATTTTTTCCAATTTGTTTCTCAGGCCTGTGTTGTAAATTCAGGATCTTCAGGATGTGTTTGTGTAGTACATCAGAAGTATTTACCTCCAAGGTATATTTATAGCAGTAGTTACATTCCCTCATTCCTCCCATAACAGCATGCATGACGATGTCACCATTCTGCACTAACTACTCCCACCTCTCCCTCTTGCTAGACCGCAGATCCAAACCTGGCTAGCCTCACAGCCCTCCCATGCATCCCATCGAGTTTGAGTTGATCCTTCTCCAGCATGGCCCACTAGAATTAGGTATCTTATTTTAAAAACAGACTCGTGGCTGATAGTTGTATAGAGACACTGGACTCCTCCATTCCAGGAACACATCCTGTGCATGCCAGAGCCCTGCCTGGGATCTTCTGAACGTCACACAGCAGGTTCACAGCCCTCCTCTGCCTGACCAGAAGGGCCAGACCTGCTCTGTGCCAGTGCTTCCAGTGGATAAGCTCTCATCTACATTTGCCATCTGCTCCTAAATCCACGACTTTGTTTTATACAGTAACATTCTGTTCCACCTCTATTACTTCATATCTCAAGGGCATTCAATTTTAGCTGCATAAAAAAACCCTCATCCTCCGTGTTAAGGGCTCCTCCTATTTTGTACCATCTGCATATTGAATCAAATGTAATCAATTAGCCCAAACATTTCAGAGAAAATACTACGCACGTCATTCCCAAAATGTGTGAAGAACTACTGGCACTCAGACTTACTTCACCACTACACAGCTCCACCTATTTCAACACTACATAGCTAATGTCTTATGAGCTAATTCCTATCTAATTTATGTTCACACTAACAATCCTCATCTTCCTCTGATTGCTCGTCACTCGACACATGGTGGTGGAATGCATTACAGAAGTCAGGACGAATGATATTAGTCGCATTTTCTTGCTTTGGCACAAAGCCGACCAGCCTGGTTCAAGTGGATCCATGATGCAGCTTTTCGAGGTGCTGATGACAAGACCAGCCCATGATTAAGAAAAGGGAAGCAAACACAAAGCAGATATAATCAGTCCATTTGTAAACACTTAAAATAAAACACAGCGATGAGTAAAAGCCAGCATGAATTCCGAAAGAATAAATTATGTCAAAAGCAAATATCCTTTTCAAACAGAAGAGCAGAGTTGAGAAGCAGATCTATATCCTGACCTTAATAAGGTTTTTGACACCATCTCCTGTGACGTTTACGTATGCAAACTAAAGAGATCAGATCCAAATGAAATCGACGTTAATGTAGACAGACATCAAGAAAAAAATTAGAAAACATCACTAGTTCACCATCAAAATATGTATCTAGAATGGAGTTCCCAAAGTCACCTACGCTGGGCCTGCTCTTATTTGGTACTTTCAGTAGTGACCCAGATGATAGAACACAGACTGCATTTATTAAATTGACAACCAACCAGCTTGGTAGGACTGCAAATTACATTGGAGGACAAAAAGACAAACTGGAAAAATGGGAAAGCATCACACACAGGCAGGAGCAGTCAATTGCAGGAACACGGAGCACCAAAGGAGTTGCATATGAAAAAAACAGGTTACGTTCAACTTCACAAGTGCTACAAGCTGGCAGAATCATGCACACACAGTACTGGAATATGTGAATGGTAGTACATCCTGTGTTCTGCATCCATAAGGCCTCAGCTGGAGAACTACATCATGAGAAGATTATGGACTCTGCTCTTCAAAGACAGATATGTGCTCCAAAGAGAGCAGCACAATGAGCAGCACTTTGGAAAACACTGTTGACGAATACAGACTGAAGGGAGCAGGGTGTGTCTTCACACAGGAAAACAGGATGCTGCAAGGAATAATAGCCTCTATAGCAGACGTAATAAACTTTAATAGCCTTCATTTAGATTAGATGATCTCAAGGTCTTTTTCAGTCTTATGATTCCAAAGCATCTCTGCAGGGTCACTTATGTTTCCCAAATAAAACAGCACTTATAAACACATCCTCAAATTAATGCTACATTTAAATCTGCTTTCATTACACCATCTCCCCTTAGCCCAGCTTCTCTCAGCAGCCACAGACTGGCAGTATTTAGGGGGCTGCAGTGCAGAATAAAGCACCTCAAGCCCTACTCCCTGCTAGAAATACTCAAGCACTTTCACGTGCTTAGAGGTGCCAGCTTCTCCACCCTGCACTGCTGCAGCCTCACTTTGAGCACTGGGGGCAGGTTTGGGCACCACAATGTAAGAGGAACAGAAAGCCGACAGAGAGCATCCAAAGGAGGGCTTCAGGGGTGGTTTGGGCCTCAAGGGCCAGGTGTATGAGGAGCAACTGAGTCCCTGGATGTGCTCAGCACAGAGCAGAGCAGGCAGAGTAGAGGCCTCATGGTGGCTGCAGCTTGCAGAGGGAGCGGAGGGTCAGCACTGAGCTCTCTTGTGACAGCACCTGAGGGGATGGCACGAAACTGAGACAGAGAGGGGTCAGGCTGGATACCAGGAAAAGGTTCTGCACCAGGCGGTGGTTGGACACTGGAACAGGATCCCCAGGGCAGTGGTTACAGCACTGAGCTGCAAGAGTTCAGGGAACATTCGGACACCGCTCTGATAGGTTTTGGGTTTTAGGTGGAGAACTTGATGATCCTTGTGGGTCCCTTCCAACTCAGGACATTCTGTGGTTGTCTGATTGTCTCTGTATTAATCCCATCTTTGGACTCCCACCAACGGAGCACAATGAGACTTACTTGCCGGCTGGGAAAAGCACTGTCAACTCATGCCCGACACGAAGGCCACAGGCTTGCCTTATTTATTTAGGAAATTAATTATTTTAAAAGAAAGGTACTGAATCACTAACAATCTCTTTGAAATAGCTGTATCGTACTTTACTCCATTTTCTTTAATTTCCCAAGTCCTTGATTATTCTAACTTTCAAAAATGCCTTCCAAAGCTTTCCATATTTACACAGAGGGCAGACTGACAGTCTTTTAATTACTTGCATAATTCTTCCCTTCCCCCTCCTTATGTAGGCACTGCTTTCTCCAATCACAGGTACCACCCTGAAGGAAAGATTAGCTAAAACAGTTACAATCAGCACTAATTCTTTCCTAATTCTGAGATAGAAATTTCCCTGTGTCTGAGTATTTTATGATCTTTAAGTTACTCCTTCTAGTTGTAGTAATTACCATTCTCTTATTATACATCTTGCCTTTTTCTTTACAGCTATTATCATCCTCACTTGAAATTCAGCCAAAAATTTAATGCTTCATATTTAATGTTTCAGATGCGTGTTATCATTATTTTCTATCCTTCTTATCATACAAAAATTTTTCTTGTTTTGTTTTCACATAATTTGCAAGATCAGATTTTGGTTTGAGAAGCAAAGATACCCAAAGTCTTCCTCTCCTTCTTTGTTCGTGGGCTTCCTGCTTTACTGGACATCTTCATTCTGGATATTCATCTTTTTTGGTTTGCACACCAGGAGAACTTAGTTAAGATTTGTCTGGAAACTGAATCTCATCTCTGACTTCACAACATTCAGTCCTTGGGCTCCTTACATTTGCAGTCAGTTTTTACTTATTTGAATTTACTACTAAGATTTAAAACTTGAATTTCAAACTAACCTATCTTCATCTATTTCTTCCTTGCACTTTAAACCATGTCATCTCACAACTGCCCAGTATGCAATGCTCAACTGTGCTTAATCTGACTGTCAGAGTACAGAATGGGAAGGCGCTGATGGCCCAAGCAGCCCCATCCTCTCTCACTGCCTCTCTCCCTGCAGCCCAGTCCAGCAGAGCTCACCCTGTCACCTGACTGACTTATTTGCTCGCAGTCACCTTGCTGATGTAACTCTCATCTTGGCTGCACGACTGCTGGGATCACGTAGGCAGGGGCAGGAATAGTGAAGCCAGCCCTTTCCACAGCTGATTAAGCAAAAAGTGAAACTGCCTCTTCAATCCAAAATGATTTTCTAGAATATCATTGCTGCTTTGCAAAACGATGTCTGAAGTACCAATGAGTTCTTGTTGGTTGACTAGTTTAACGAAGAAACTTGCCAGCAATCACATCCAGGATTTTTTCTCTAATCTTTACCTGGGAAAGTAAGCCACCTCATAACAAGCAGTTTTTATCTAAACACTACAGAGATGGCTATCCCTATTCAAGTCTCACCCTGGAGCTAGCAACAGATTCTTTACTCCTGTCATCTTTCTCCAAAAGTGATTTTAAGCCAAACTGATTTAGGTCTGTCCTTTTCACACCAATACATTTTTTCTAGTCTAATATATAATTACTACTGCACAACTTCTGCAGCACAAAGCACTTTAATACAGTTAGTCTAACTACTAATTGTAATCTACCATGCTTCTGCTACTTGGTGTTTTATCCCCAATGCTGTCAGAAGCTCAAATTTCTCCATTTTGTTGCCCAGGGTCTCAATATGTATACAAAACATCTCAGTTGTTTCTTAGTAACAACAGTCTTATTATCCAGTCTAAATCTTTCCTTAGCTGCAATGCCTGATTATGATTTTCCTTAACCTTGGAACTCTTTCCTTTCTCAATTAATACCAGTCTTCCATCCACAGGCACTTTTCCATATGCTGAGACAGAAATGAGGGTTTACCCAGCATCTCCTGCTGAGAGCTGAAGACTGAATGGAAGTTGAATAGGTTGGGAAAAGCTTTTTCCTTACAGCGAGGTTCCCAGTCAGTGCACTAGCCTTCTTCTCTAAGGTAATTCTTCTGCATAGTTGGCGGTACAGCTTGCCTGTAAGAGTGATTTCCTCGGGGCTCTCCTCCCTCCCAGGGACTGTAATTCCACTTAAGAGCACCAGAATATCTACTTTATGTCTTCCAGTATGGTTTGCAGATCTGTAATCCACCGTGGCAGAAAATTTGCTGTCATTTATGCTATCTCAAACGCTAACGATGGAGTCTTTCCTTCCCACTCCCACTCAAATCCCTTCAGGACCTTTCTCAGCTTTCTCATTCTCCCTTATCTTCTCATTCAGTAACTTCAAAAGTCCCTCCAACCTGCCTGCAACTTCTCAGCCCCATAAGCATTCTCTTAATTCTTGGATCCGGTTTAAGCGCTAGCACCATCTCCAGCTGCATCTTAAGCTTCCCCCTGCTTCTTTTCTTCCTTTCACTTTTAAGCTCTATCAGTGATTTCATGCATACTATATTTAGTCATCTTTATTAAATCTGCCATTCTTCAGGTTTCCTCCACTGCTCCCTTGACTATAACTCATCTCTTTCATGTCCTTGCCTTCAAGAAGGACGCACACCGAACTCCCTTGATGAACTCACCACACAGCAACTGCTCATCAGCAGCTCAACTTCTGAAACAGCTTCAATTCTTCGATCAGTTTAGCTGGGATTAGCAGCACAGCACAAATCAATTTCACATTTGAGTTCAAATGCTTCCATAATTTCATCCAAATCAAACAGCAGACAGAAGATGCACTCATTCACTGATCCTCAAGAAACAGATCTTGATGTTACTTGGTTGGGTTTTTTTGTTTGTTTTTTCATTCCTTCCCCTGAGCAGGGGTCCTGTGCTGTCTTTGTTGACACTTACTAAAACCTCAGTGCTTTATAACCAACCACTGTGCCAGAGATGTTTTTACTATTCCCATGGCAGTTAGAGGTCCCTGGAACACCCCCCACAATGCTCGTTTAAGTGAGAAGGGCTGGCAAGGGGCTCTCTCCCCTCCCTGTGGCCACTGCTCTTGACCAGCAGGGCCACAAGTGCCAGCCACTGCTGCACCCAGCACAAAACCAAAAGGAAGAAGCAAGCTTGGAAGAAAGCACACAGGACACAGGAAAAGAATCACAAAAAGGGTGAGAAAGAATAAACGGTGGCGAGAGCAAGCTGTGTATTAACAGTTTTTTAAATTACATTCCTCTGGTATGGCCTAGCAAGCCACACACAGCTGATAGAAAACAATCTATAGAACAGGCGCTCTGTGAAAGTTGGGAGCATTCAAAAGTTCTGAAGTTTTGTTTCATCCACTTACGCTACCTTCAAGCTCCACGTAGTCAAGAAATGAAGGAAGCAGTGGGTGGAAAACTAACAAATGAAGCTTCCTTTTATATTCTCATTTTGATAACATGATTTTAAGGTTTTACTCCCTCCCCACCCCTAAAATGACAAGAAAAAGCTTTCCAGGAAGTTAGGAATTGAGGATTGAGGGAACAAGAGTAACAACTCCCTCTTGCAGGTCCTTATTTTTCTTAAGAGACCTCCTTCAGAGCAAGACCCACAAAAGTAGAGCTAGACAGCAAGGCAAGCACCAAATCTCTAGCACACTTTTTTCTCTCCATTTCATAGCTCAGTAAATTATTACAGGAGAATCTACAAAATGAATGACCTACTTCTGGTCAAAAATCAGCTGTGAACTACAACCATTCAGCCTATTAAAAAAGTACAACTCTTTTCCAATAAATATCAAAGATAAGACAGTACTGAGGAATAAGCACAGACACTCTCAGGACTCGTTTTCCTTAAAAGAGGGGGAAAAAATGAAAACAAAACAAAACCAACCAACCAAACAAACAAAAAAAAACAGTCTGGGGTTACCTGCAGAATTTGTAATTTCTCTCTTCCAGGCATTATTCAGTCTCTAAAAGAGACATCTGTGGTGTTGCACAAAATGGCTTAGGTTGGAAGGGGCCTTAAAGATCATCTAGTTCCAATCCCCCTGCAATGGGCAGGGCTGCCAACCTCTAGATCAGGTAAGTTTCTGTATAAATATTGTCAGGTCTGCTAATCAGAACCAAAAGAAAATGGTTAAAGAGATCTATGCACAGATTTGAGTTTATTTCAGAAGAAGCAACTTTGTATTAAGTAGCTATAACTGTGGCTTTACTGAAGAACTACATATGTACCTGGTGTATGAAGGTGGAATAGAATATCTCTAGCAGTGGAAGATCTCTCAGATTCAAATATATTTATAGAAATTGCACCTTCCACTGTCATCAAGTTTAGCTTGAAGTCAAAGAAAAATATTTCAGGAATATAGCAGTGGACTTGAGAAATAAATATGAAAGTAAAGAAGAAGTGGCTGCTTGTCACAGCAGACTCTAAATTAGGTTTCTATATTTAGAAACACCACCTTTCTTTTGAGGATAGTAATCTGCTAGAGTTGAAGGGCAAGAGAATTTGCAAGAAGTTGATGCAGGAGCTCCTGCACATGAATGAGTGGTACAAGAAAGTCAAGTGAAATAAATTTATATGTAATGACTGTAATTGCCACATGTAATTATAACACCAAAATTAAAATGAATCTTGTAGAATATGGGAGGCATATGAAAATTGAAAGTGAAGATTAACTTAGTTAAGTTCTAGATCTTTAAAGAAATTAAAAGGATAAAGCCCTTCATTCCATTACGAACTTTTTATTTATGACCCATCAAACAGAAATGAATTAAAACATTACAGTGACACCAGATATCTGTTCCAGTAGTAGTGCTGTGCTTATTAAGTCTATGCGTGACAACTGACACTTCTATTTCAGAACAGAAGAAAAATTTACATTATTAAAGCTCAGTGGTTTAATTTCTTCTCCATCTGTCAAACCAGTACGACACATTACCTCTTCCACAAGCCTTACTCCACCTGTTATTTTATAAAAATATTAAGGATTTTTCTTCTGTTGCGTTTTTTTTTCCCCTAGCCCTCAGTTACTCCTTTGACACAAACTTCAGAAAACTGATCCTCTGCAAGTGAAACAGCAATTATGAGTGACTTTTGCCTTTCAATTGGTCTCGTTCTCTTTGTCACAGAAACATTTCCAGTCTGCAGTTATTAAAAATAGTCAAGGTGACCCTAACTCGTTTATTTAGTGTATACAACTTCCAGCAACTCCAGATGTTCCATTCCAAATACATCCAACATATTTTCATTTCAGTTCTAACCAGACACCACCTACTCAGGGCCAGAAAAGTAGAAAAAAACACAACTTGTTCAGCAAAGCTGAAGAATTTTTTAAAAAAAAATAAATGCACAATGCCAAGTGTGATGGGTGTTGTATTACAATCTACTTCGACTTGCACGTATGTGGTAGGAATATACCAAAAAGCAATATAAAAAAATATTTTATTAGCCACAGGACTAGAACATAAAAATGCTTTAGGCCCCGCCCAAAGGCAATTCCCAACAGTATACGGCATGCATGTAAGCCTTACAGCCGACCACATAGCCGGAATGGAGCTGTTACCTAGGTGTTTAAACATTTAGCAGCACATTGGCAAGTCACTGGAATACTTCTCTGGCTCCCTGCTAAAACGTCCTGCCAACTCACATTTCAGCCTTCCTTCTGTCAGCCATGATTCTTATAGAGAAAAGATGAAAACCATTCTTTCTGTTCTCCACTCCAGTAACACCTCGCAGCTTTGCCTCTCACATGTAAGCACTTAGGGCTTTGTCTCTTTCTAGAGGACGAAAGCACTTTCTCTGCGATGCACTGACACATCTTGCTGAACACTAGACTAGAACTGCTTTAATAGTATGAAATATATACCTTATTGGAATCGGCATTCTGTTGCACAAGCTGGCTTTTCAAAACAGAGAACTCTAAAGTAAGGCTAAAAACTATGCTCTAAGGGCCAAAGTAGATGAAGGTGAGAAAGAGAAAGAAAGCTATTCATGGCAGCCGTTCTGAGGAGGCCTCATGCCACAAAAGGCAGCCTACAGCAGGATGCAGGGCACGGCCACGGTGCCACTTACATACATCTTGTATGTGGCCCAGGACAATTTTCTCTTCACCCAGAGTAGCCCAGGCAAGTCAGAAGGCTGGACACACATACTCTAGAGCTTTCCTTCTATCCCTGGGGCAGATGGTGCTGACAGTTGAACTCATAGTGCAAAATACCCCCACTTTTTTCTTTCAGTGAAGTCTGTTGGAAAAGCTTAGAGACGAAAAACGCAAGTAACCAAACGAGGTTATGCAGACAGCACACTCAGATTTCCTGTTACTGGTGACATCGCCTTTGCTCATTTTAGAAAGCACAATTCTCCCTTGAGACAGAGGTAACACTTGACAACCCTTACAACATAGATAATTTTTCCTTTAGTCTGAAAAGGAATGGCTTAATAGAAAAAGATCATCAACTCCATATTCTTGCACACTTACAGAATTTGAATTCCTTCAGGTCCCCTGTCTTAGCAAAGTCTATCTGCTTTGAACTCCTGTCCTAAGCAGCACTGCTACGTGGCAACATCTAAGGCCCCCACGTTCACTGAACCACTCGTTAGCCACTCCACCTCTTGCACAACAGGGCAGTAGGGCAATGAAATGCTGACATCCAAAAAGGGAAGCCCAGTTTCAAGATCTTCTTACAGTCTGATTCGGAAGAAAGGTTTCCTTCCCCCCTTTCACGGGAACCTGACCCTCTGCTAATCTGAAGTCTGTGAAGTCTTTGGTGAAGGGCAGAGAAGAAATATCTTTTACCAAGTTTTGCAGAATGATTTTCCATAGGCAGTCTGTTTTGACAACAGTTACCACATCAGGACATCTCAAATTACTGCCATTTTTCCCACACTGAACATGAAGTCTAGATGAATATCAGTCTCAGAAGTACCATAAAATCATAGAATAGCTTGGGTTGGAAGGGATCCCAAGGATCAAAGAGTTCCAACCCCCCTGCCAGGCAAGGCCACCAACCTCCGAACCTGGTATTAGGCCAGGCTGCCCAGGAAGTATCAATATTTGTTAATTAAATACTCCTATTTCCATATTTACAAATAAAGGGGTTGAAATGAGACTGATCAAAACTTACCAAGCTTCTGAAAGCATTAGTCTTAAATTATGCAGGAGATCCTTGGGCCTACCGAACAAACAGAAAAGGCTTACTGCGTTACATGTCAATGTAGCTAAAAAGTTGTGTAAGAGAATGACTTTTTCCTATCCTCATAGATTAAGGAAAAATATTAAATAATATGAGGTGCTGCTTAGAAAAGCACGCGTAAGATCAGTTTCTACACTAACAACTGAACTAATACAGATGTACAGCAGAGTGACCACATTACATTTTTTTGCATGTACTTTTACAAGAGCTTACCAGAGCCTATGTAAATACACCCGTGACAGAAATTAGATTGAAAACCCTCTTCTGCTTAGGATTATTTTCCTGAACTGAAAATTACCCACTTTCTTACTCGCAGCTTGAGTAATTTAAAATAACAGTGGTTCACCAGTAGAACTCAGCCCATGACATTCAGCTCCCCACAGAAGCAGCAGGTGACAGATGCAGCCACTGCACTGATGTCTATCTGGAGCTGAGGTGAAGGATCAGCTGCATCAACAGGCTTCCTCTGTTTCAAGTAGCAAAAATCCACATCCTTTTTCTAGCACGTGTTTGACATGAGGAAAGCTTAACCTTAGCACAAAGGCTAGGAAGTCCCGGGCTGGGCTGGTAGTGCCTCCCTCCCCTATAAGAGGCCTTCTGTCAGGCTGGGCTGGCCAGGCTCCCCAGCAAGTCATGTGCTGTGCCACCTCTATCCTGCAGTGTGTGGTTCCTCTTATAACTTCCCAATCTACTGCCTCTGCTTCTCTGAAGAATCAAGCACATGTCCCTGCATCTGTTCATTAACACCGTGTTTCAGTATATTTCCAAAGATGAGATTTTCTTCAGAATTAAGGAAAAAAAAATAAAGACTCTTCTTCCAAAATATAGGTGCGGGGCAGCAGACCAAAGCATAACCTGCACTGACTCCTTCATGTTCCTCTGAGTTCAGAGAAACCTCTTCTAGCCTCTCAAAGATAACCACCCTGGCTGAGAAACCTCAAACATGAGGAACGCTGGCTGACAGAGCAGCCCAGGGCGGGGCTGTAAAAAAGCAGCTTCTCATCACAGGTCTCAACGTGCAGAGCTGCTATCAAAACATTCACACCACTATCACAAAACACAAGGGATGCCAGCTGGCATGTTTGCTCACTGTACGTGTGAGATGCTCACTGCTTGGCATGGTGCACCCAGCACTGGGACTTGCTGCATGTGCTGCAGTACTGTGTGGCTCCTCCCAGCCACGGGCACCACATGCAACCCATCTGAAATCTCCACATTTGCACATTGTGCCCACCCGAGAAGTTCCAGATGCTTTCATATATATTATACAACAACGCATGTTAAAAAAAAAACAGTGCAAACCCGGTACCTTTGAGAACATTTGTGTTTAGCCGAAGTGGTGATTCAGGTGCTGAGTTGTACTTCTAAGTGTATTCCTCTAAGAGATGTTCACATGTGCAGGTACTTTTGAAGCATGGAAG
Organism: Tetrao urogallus; assembly: GCF_951394365.1. Lineage (NCBI taxonomy): Eukaryota > Metazoa > Chordata > Aves > Galliformes > Phasianidae > Tetrao > Tetrao urogallus. Next base: position 38,477,227 of record NC_136818.1, read on the forward strand.
TATAACTGCACATCAAACCTCACTTTGTATCTTAATACTTCAAAATACTGACCTACAGCACAACTTAAATCCATATGTGCAACTGTTCATGCAGGTAGAACACTGCAGCGGGCTGCCAACTTTTGCACAGAGGACAACCATTCCTTGAAAGCAGCTTACAGAAGGCTTTCCCCATGAAACTTTGTGGCAGTATCACATTACTGTACTACCTTGGACTTTTACTTCTGAGAACAAAGAAGAAGAAAAAAAAAAATATGGAGTGGCTTCCCCGTATCAATTTGCTCAGCTCCTGAGATGCCAGGCCCTCTCTGACAAGGCTTTATTGCCATTAACGCAGTGATCAGCTTAGCTGGTCCCTCACCTGGCAACCCCTCCAATTCTCTTCCTTCTCTGATGGTTTCAGAGCAGCTGACTGCACTGCCCTGTTAGCACACACTGATAGCAGGAAGCTGTCTTCAAGGAGCCCCACTCTTCTCCTTACAGCGCTGATAATGTATTCAAACCAATGACCCTCATATGGAGAGCCCAAGGGCCCAGCTGAGGAAGCAGCGAAGCGCTGCCTTTTATCTCTGTGCCCCACAGACATGTCAGTGGTAGCCCTCAACACAGGCCAGACAGGATCACTGTGAAGCTTGACCTCAGCAACGGCCTTATCGGGTTTTGCTATCTTGCATTTTCAAAGCTCAAAACAAAACCATATACAAACTTAGGGATTGCGTGGATTTCCCACCAACATCACGAAGACCACAGGTTGAAAACTATGGAGTATTTTGTCTTGCTGCATTAATTTTTCTGGTAAAGCATACTTTAAACCAGAGAAGATTTTGATGAAAGAGCTACTCCAGGCACCTTGAAGTCCTGGGGGAGGAATCCTTCTGGCTGACAATAGCCAGGGCCATGCACAGCAGTCAGTGCTGCAGCATTAAGCTGCAGCAGTCACAAGGGACTGGGGCAGATCTGGGCATTTAGCACTGCTGCTAGCGAGGGGAAGAAAACAGCCAGGCCCAGAAATCTGGCTTAACAGCTTCATTTCTTTGTGCTGCTGCCGTCATCTATCCTATCTGTCTTCATGGAGGAAGCTGAAATCAGTACAGAGAGTTCTTCAGTTTAATGCAGGGGCACAAGAGGACAAAGAGAAACTTCTAAGAGGGCAGAAAAAGAACATGAAGAAGGCATGTCAACATGGAACAGCCTAATTCCCTCTCTGACCACACGTACAGCTCTCTGAACCACAAAGGATGTTAAGAGGAAAAAAAATATCAGAAAGCTAAAAAGGAATCAAAAAAGCAATCTTTCCTACAGAAACTAGCTGACGCAATCTTGTCTGAGTGGTGTAGAACAGCAGAAGGAACTGGTCACTCCCCAATTCCCCCCTTTCTTAACAAAGCCACAAGCAGCTAGCCAAGGAGGCCTGCCTGCTTCCAACCCCCCCTGCAGCCTCGGTTGCCCCACAGACACAGAAGGGGACACACGGTGACCCAGTAATGCTGGCAAGTAGCGGTTTACGGACTGACTTCCTGAGCCAAGCCCACATCCTATTTCGTCCTCTCCTCTGTGAGTCAGTGTAACTGCCTGCTGTGTCCACATGCTTAGTTTTGTTGTGTGTTTTTTTTTCTGTTTTTTGGTTTTTTTTGTTATCACTGTAGCACAGCATTGTGCAGCAAGCACAACACAGTAATATCTCCATTACTTTTCGGACAAAGCACTTCCTTTTGCTTCCTTCCTGTGGTCCTTATTCTTCTTGTACCTCTTGCCACTATCAAACAAATCCTAGAGCTAACACCAAGACCAAAACAGCAGGCTGTATAAAAGGTCAAATAAGGGCATGTGAGCACTATCTGCTCTCTGGAACAATGATACAATATTTGGTAAAACAATCAAATGAGACAGCTAGTGGTATTCCACTACCAAAATATTTTTTTAAAAATGCGAATGCTTCTGAATTACAGAGAACCTGATACAGCTGACACTTCTATGCAATCAACGCCTCTCTCTTGTGAGAGATGGGCAACAATCCCAAATAAAACATTTTAAGATTGCACTACTTCTCTACAATCCTGAAATAAGTTTGATTTTGTAAAGATCTACATCTACATCATTGTTATTGTCCTTAGTTAAAAAGGTTGCTCAGATGAACATTTTTATGTATTTATTTCATGCATTTAAAGAAGTTTCCAACAAGAACTCTTGTCTTAGAAAAGTGTTTTAACTAAATTTTCTCCAAGATCTTACAGATGAGATATTAGAAGAAAACATTACGAAGACAAGGCTGATGTAAAGAGATGGTATCAAAGGATACTACTATAAAACAATAGCTGACCAACTGATGTGGGGTATTAAGGAGATCTGCAAGCACACAGTATCTTCAAACCATCACAAGTGTCAGAGGAAAACGTGAGACTTTTCCCAGTTTCGTTACTTCACCAACACTTCTCTGTGATGTTAGTCTTCCCTTTGTGTTCTGCCAAACACCCAAAGTACATTTTGAATCATTATTTTGGGTGAACTTTACATTAAAATACTTTCTAAGACTGGGTGTTCAAAAAGAAGTTTGCCAACAAAGCAGTGAGCAAATACACACATGGAACAGAAGAAAGACGTACTGATATTATTTCCAAGATCATACGAAAGGCACTGTTACACTTCACCAGAAAATGAGAAAAAAATCCTTTATGCAATTCTTGAAAGTTTGAAGTCTAAAACCTTCATAAGGTCCTAGATTCTAAAAGAGCATACTTAATGGCAGCAACAACCTATGAGGTATCCATCAACAGATCCTCTTGGACAGAAAGGAAACACGCTGCAGTTTACTCTCCAAAAGTTGTGCCTATAAAAAAATATATTTTTTTTATTACCAAAATGAAAAGTGTACTTGATTCTGTGCTATACCAGCTTAAAAGCAATCTGACTTCAATTTCATCTGAGCACAAAGCATTATTAATAACTTTAATAAAGGAGGAAAACAAAGGATATGTCTTCATAACTGATACTTCTTGATAAGAAAACTATTCCATGCATTAGAAAGTAGAGCAGAAACTATGAAGAATACTGGAAATAAGCACTAGATAGTCCTTGACCTAAAGTAAACATTAAAAAAAATGCTTAGTTAATTAAAGACACCTGTTTGTTTTTTTTTTTTTTTTTTTTTTTTTTTTTTTTTTTTTTTTTTTTTTTACAGCATCAGCAATGGAACAGAACAACTGAATTCTTGATTAACAGTTAATATACCACACACCAGGATACCATACACTCAGTTCAACAAAAATACTGTTTGTATTAATTTTTCAGTGGCTGACTTTGCAGCCTGGGTAATGGCTTTAAAAGCAAGAGTTGTTTTTTCTGTGAACTCCAAGACTCCAAATGGAAACCGATATTACAGAAACTCAACCACGAGGAAGTATACTGACCTCACAGAGATACCAGCAATCTCATTTGAACTTTAATATTCCACTTACCGACCTAGAGAAGCACATGCGAGGCGTGGAAGGCGTGGGGGCCCCTAACTAGAACTACATGTTTTCTCTCACTCTAAAACAATTCTCTCCCCTGAAAGAAAATTACAGTTTGAGATTACGATCTCCTTGCGCTTCCAAAACCGAATACCAAGCATGTGGCTGCTCACAAGCCAAGCAGCTCTGTTCCTCCAATAGCTGAGGAACCGGAGGCCCTGGCAGGCTGCCACGGAACACAAATCCAGAAGACCTTGCTCAAAACCAACCTCCCTCATCAGCTGCCTTTTGAGCTACGGAGCCTAAAAACCTGCGCTGCAAGGCAGACACAGGAGCTGGAACAGTATTTAAACAGAAGGCTGTTCAGACCAGTCCCTAGAAGGAGATGAAAGCCTATGTAAATGAGTCCCGTAATTAGCTGGTAGGCAAGTTCTGGTGCTCAGGACTCGCAGGTTTTATTTTTAGCTCTGATAGGAAGCATGCCTTTTCAGAGATGTAACCCTCTGCCTGGCCAGTTCCAGCCAGCCCTTGTGCTTTCAGTGCTCTTACCACTTCAGGCAGGGAAATGACACTACTTCTTGAAGGTTTTCCTGTAACTGTTACAAGATATAGAGGTGACTTCATACTCATACTGATATTCCTATACAACCGCACGTATGAGAGGTGCTGCAGCCAGAATTAATGCATAATTAATTTCGTACTTACACTTCCTACAAAATAACGGAGTGCCATTTGAAGAACTATCTCCTTGGCTCAGATGATGATAAGACCGCACATGGTACAGGAGGACCCATTAAAACGAATCTGACTAATATAAAGAACACCCGAGTCTCACAGAAATGGAGCAGCTAGACCCTGCGCGCACTACAGCAATCTTTTGCCTGTAAACTAGTCCCTGGCGACCCAAAAATACGACATCCTTACACCATATTAGAGGGCTCTCCCCCCCCCTCCTTACGGTACGACCTTTCCCTTTTGCGGTGAGCACAGCAGCTCACTTTCATTTCGCACCGTGCCCTGTTGCCCTGAGCCGCAGTGCCCGCAGGAGCAGCGCCGTGACTCACCGCACCCCGCGGGCACCGACTGCCGCAGGCCGCTGCTGACTCAGGCAGATGCTGCTGCGCGGGCGGCTGTGTTCCCGGGGCCTCTGCGTATGATTCACACGCAGCATGCTGCCAAAACCAAAAGAACAGATCAACACGAGCAGACAGCAAATACTAAGTCTGCTCTTTGACTCTTACATGCTAACAACCTCCAGTGTAATTCTGAGCATAACTGGCCTTTCCGCCCCAGTAAGCGCGTTACAAATTTACCACCTTCGATGTTTTGGCCATGTAAGCACCCCAGAGAAACATAAGAGGCGCCTGACACTGAAGGCAGTGTATTCCATCAGCTGTTCCCTCCCAGCAGGCTGCGGTGGGGGTCCTGACATCAAAGGGTTACTTTACAGCCAAAGAACACCTTCACAGTTCATGCAATCCAGCATTCCTTTGGACCCCTCAAAAAGGAAGCCAATGCATTTCTTAGAAAGGGGGAAAGGAAAACGTGTGACAAAGAGCTTTAGAGCAGTGCCGAGTGTATGGCAGGAGTCAGTTGCAGCGCTAACAGCAAGCCACAGACAGGCCTGGCCAATAGTCCTGCCTGTTTTCTACATGGCAGGATGCGGTCCTACAATAAAGAGCTGCATCGACTCCATTAACAGCGCTGGAAACATGTCATGAAAAATGTATTAATTTCCAGAGCTTGTTACAGTCCCCCAGATAACTGCTGCAGGCTTTACATACCACTTGCAGCATTTTCCAAGAGAATACAGTTGTCCAGAGAAAGCAGCAATTCCTAATGAGTATTTTCTTTCTTAAAGAACAGATCTGTACCTAAGTCGAGTCTTGTTATTCTTCTGATGTTCTTAGATATGATTTTGTCCCTTCCTACACATAAAGCAGAGCCAGACTAGAAGAATCAATGCTGCTGACTGCAATTTAAAGGTTTAATTAGGAAGAAGTTTCATTTTCCATTCTCACTAATATAAATTGCCTTCTCCCCAGTACAACCACCGTAAGTATAGCAGTAAATAACTGTCCAGAAAAACAGAATTTGAGACTGGTATGAATATGGCAATCCAATAATTAAAACATGCATGCATTTTATAAGGCTACAATTTGAGATCTGTACCATAATGTATGAATATAAACTTATAACTCATTTTTCTCACAAAAGGTTACCATTAGAGGATGATGCAACCTGCCTGACCTATATAGATAGATCTATATCTATATGTTATATCCATATGTTTACACCTGTCTGTATACCTACCTGTATCTCTTATAACTGTTCCCCTCACTCATCCTTCATACACTGGAAATGGAGTAAGTTACTATGCTTTTTTGGCACTTAGCTTATCGAGTCTTTTCTTGCCTCCTTCTGCTTTTACAATGATTAGTATAAAATTAAGACTACCTGTATATACTATATTGACAATTTACCATGCTTTTGGTGTGAAAAACACAGAGAAACAGTCAATACATATGAAAAATATCTCCCAAATAAATCTGTTAACTATGTAATACGTTTCCCAGAGCAGCTTATACTTAGTGAGTAACGTACTGCTCTGCCCTCCCTCTGCCAACTGGAGATGAACAAGAGGCTTAAATACGAAGTGCAGCACCACACAGCAGTGACAGGCTGTGCGGTAACACACAGACCCCTAGATATGGCAGTGATGCTCCTCCCAGAGCAGCAACTCATTCCTGTTAGGCAGCACAGTACTTTGGGGATTGCATCAACAAGCCCAGGTGCTGTTCTGTGGCACATCAGCTCCACTCTGGGACACCTGAGAGCATGGCAGCACAGGCAAGGCCATGGCTCACAGCAGGTGGGTGTCCTGCCAGGCGCTCTGTGCCCAGGACTGGGCCCAGCAAGGGGAGCTGTGCATGCGGCCACAGCCCCTTAACTTGCTGCAGCCTGCATGGCAGTGCTCTCAGCTGGACACATGGGCACAGCTAGCATCCTGGCCCCAAGATGGCACCCTGTCAGGTGACCAGCTATGCAGGCTGTCACACTGAAACACCGTCTTTGTCTTAGTGACGTGCCTGTGAGCAGCTGCATGCTGTGCATCCTGTGAACTCGTTAAACTCATTGTGCACAATATAAGCATGCAGCATTCAGCTCTAAAAGAGGAACCATGGAGCGGAACTGAGTGCGTGAAAAATCCTGTCCTCAGAAGATACCAAGGATTACTTGGAGGAGCCGGTCATTGCAAACACTGCTGTACTGCACAGAAATGCCAGGCTCCAGTGCCACTGCCCTCGGGCTAGTTCCCAAGCAAAGCAATGAGCTGCAGGCAGGCACCCTGTGCCTGAGGCAAGTTACCAGCACCACGACATGGCCCCTCACAGCACAAGAGGGGAAGGAGGATCAGGTCACTGAATGAATGCCAAATGGCTCTCAGGAACTGTAAGGGAATGAGAGGAGGAACAAATGGTACTCTGACATGTTGCGTCTACATTTGTAATGTCTGCTTTTTTCTTTTTTTTTTTTTTTTTGTCTAGACTACTATGGTTTCAAGTTTCCTTGCAAAAGTAAGGTTACTGAGGCTGAATTCTTAACAGACATGAAACTAGAGTTCCCATAAGGGAAATGCTCTGAGAAGGGAGATGTGAAGCTAATGAGCAGCCCTTAAGGTACTGGAGGTGTCAAGAAGCACTGGTTTTAAGACCTGATCTCAAAGATCGTGTTCCACATGCTGCCCTGGCATGCCATACTGCAGGCACGGGGTTCAAAAGGGATGTCTGCAGGACCTCCTATCTGCTACAGCCACAGGAAGAAAGCCATAGCTAAATGGCATCTTTGAATGTCCTCAGAAATCTGCTTAGCCCCTTCTATAACAACATAACAGGCTGTGCAGCCACTGCTCTGTCCCTGCAGGTTTAGGACATCCTGGAAGTGAAAAGCTTTCCCTGTCTTACACAAAAACCATCTACAGTCTGTCTGAGATGACCTCCCTCCAGTCATCAGTCTTGTGAAACATGAGGCAAAGAGAGGAAAAAGAGAATGCAGAAGAATGTTGTATCCCCTCAGCATCATGTTTGGCTGAAGTGACATTCACAAAAAAGGGATCAGCAATCCCTCAAACCTAGGCATTGTGAAGAACTTGTGGAACACTGCTGCTCTGACCACCACCCAGTTCCTCCATCCTGGCCATGCAGAAGCAGTGGAGGTGTCACAGTGTCCTGCTTTCAGTTTTCCTTCCAAGAGCTCCGATGAAAGCTGTGCATGTAGAGTCCCTCACTTGGAATCCTAAGCACACAACCACACATCTTCCTTCAGATAGCCAGTGCTTGACTCAACATCCCTAGGATCAGTGCAAGGGACCCTCCTCATCCTTTCCTCCAAAAATAACAGCATGAAAACATTGCCATGATGGAGAAAAAGGAAAAAATCCTCTGAATTCTATTCTCTTCTGATCAGCAGTTTTCCACGGCAGCAATAATTTTCCTTTCAAAGGTAAAATGAGGACAACAGCTACCACCAACAGCACTTAACTCAGTAGGTTGTAGCTACGTGCTGCAGTGACAGCACAGAATCATTCAATCCACCTTCAGCCTCTCTTTGCTGATGTGAGAACAAAGACTCCCTCTTCCAACACCAGAGTGCTTCTGCATCAGCTCTCTGAATGTGGAGGATGACCTTATATCCTGGCAGTCATTTGTTTGAGAAAGCTGTGCTTCAGCATATACCTCATCCTGGCTACGGGTAGGAAAAGAAAGCGTGCAGCGCCTGCTAGAGACTGAGCCTTGCGTGGTAACAGATTCTATCTAGGCAAACAAAAGCTGATGGTGAAATAATAAAGAAATAATCAAAGCAACCAGAAAAGGAGGTAACCAACACAACTATGCTCGATGCTTGCATTCCATCCCCAGTACCCCTCACACCTAAGCTTTTTACTTCTTTGCTGAATTCCCAGTTTCCTCTTTCCTGCCAGCAATCTCTATCCCAAAGCCCGCCCCTCAGCCAGCTTAAGACATGCTGATATTGCTTGCAGTTTTATCAAACAGCACCAGAGAACTAACCCAGGCACCAGTCATACCTCAGAACCAAACACAAGCAGTTCAAGCAGACATCCCTACCTGTTACTGACAGCATCTCCTTTCAGAACAAGATACAACCTCATGTCAAGATAAGCAGCACATCCTGAAGTCAAGGCAGAAGTGACTGCATCCTCCCTTCCCAGCTTGGCAGCAATCCCAATAGCAGTTACAGATTAACAGAGTCAAAATTTCTGGCTGATTGCTGAAATCTTATCAAAATGGGAAACTGACCAAGATAAGGAGGAAAAAAATCTTTCCTATTCCCATGCCTAGGGATCCTACGTAATGACAAATCATCTCATGTCTTGCCACAAAACTGCTCAAGACAATGATTTCTCAGTAACAGAATTATGTTTCCAGCCTTCGTGGTTGCAAGCTGAGCCTAACACTATTGCCAGGCTGCAAATCACTGCTTGTGTGAGCCTAGAGAAATGACTCAGGTCTGTACAGTGCCCCGTTAATCTCAGAGCAGAGCACTACCCAGTCCACGTTCACGCAGTGAAAGTCTGGCATTTCTCCACGTACAGCAGAAAGATGGATTTTCTTACTAAGGAACTTGATCATTTCATTGCAGCGTGGAACTATGTTATTCCCCCCACTCCACAACAGCTCCCACTTGTAAGCTAGTCCCTCAGAGGGTGGCTAACCTGTAAGCAATAAAATATAGCAAACATAACACACATTTTGTCTGCAAGGCAGGAGAGGCAGAAATATGTGCTGGAGAACTCATCAAAGCCACTAAGGAAGAGGGGGAGCAGGCAAAGATTCCATGGAGGTGGATCCAAGCTACAGGCAGTGACACCCAACGTGCTGCTGAAGACAGGAACTGCGCACAACAGATGACTTGGAAGAGCACAATGATAAAGCCAGTGGTCAAGAATTACAACTGTTGAAAACATACAGGATTGAAAATCATCTTACATATGGATTTCCTTCTCTTTCTTATCTATTCTATTCTGATGAGAAGACTATCTGAAGACATTACAGCCTTAAAAACACAACAGTATCAATTAGCCCTACTAATTACAATTAATTTGTGGGTAGTTCATACATTCTCCTAGCTAGTTTTGAAAATGGAAGAATAAGCATTGGTTTCTGATAAATCAAAATGGCTGTCGCCTGCATAATTGATTACCAATATTTTTTGGCTACTCACAGCTTTTTATCATGGTTGAAAATAGAATTTCACGTGAGACGCAATTATCTGCTTTGGCCTAATGATGCCTTTTCCATAAGAAATTTGATATAAACAGTTACTGGCTTTTCTCCTCTTACTTTTTAAAGTCAAAATGTTATTGCTAGCCGGCATAACAACAGTATTCAGAATTTCATGTGTTTTATAAATCTTGCAATGACTTTCCTGTTATCTCCCATCTTCATCTCTCCCTTATGAAAATAAATGGGTCTTTTAGTTCATGTCAAAGAATCTCAAAAGGCAACTAGCATCCACTGCTAATTAACAGATCTGTACTTTCTTTAAATAATTACTAAAAACAAAACAAAACAGAGATCAGTGCCACATCATAAATACATTACCTAAAGGATATGTTAAAGTGTCATGGATATATAAAAGGAAACTTGAATCCTATAAAAATTGGCAGAAGGGGAAAAAAGCCACTCCGACTCTTCTGTTATTCCGAACTTGCTTAAAGCAACATAAACAAAGGCCCTGAGGAGGGGTTATACCAAGCGCTAAAGGAGATGACAGAGCCTGTAATCCCTTCCAGTCCTACCAATTTTCTTTGTAGCTAAGGGCAGACAGACACAGGACCAGTGAAATGACATCCAGCAGAGTTAACCTTCTCTGTCTGGGCATTTGTAACAGTCGTCCTTCTTGCTTTCACTTCTATTTTGTGCATGCATTCATCAAGTTTAAAGGGGTGACATCGGTCACTTTGCCACTTCAAAAGCAAGCTTGTTTTAGATATTCAGAGGAGGGTTTAAAAACCCAGTAAAAGGTACAGTGGTTTTTCTAATAAATAATCTAGTACACAATGGTACGTGTGCCAATAATGTTATTTGTATTGAAGGAACTCCAAGTACGTCTATCGTTAAAAATTGAGCAATTGCAGCGGCCAAAGATGTCGAAATCAACATTCTACAGCAGTGGCAGTAATTTCACAGTCATGTGCCAAAATATGATTAATTGCAGTTCACTGGGTATTTTGACAGTAACAAAGGAAAATAGCTCATTGTAGAATAACCATGTGATCAATTAGGAATGCCATCAAGCACTGCTGTAAGCATAATCCTCTACTATTATAAATACCACAGTGCTTATATACCCAGAATAATTGCCAAGATGGAGCATATATACAAAACAGATAGAAGATTAGAACTGTTAATAAGAGAGCACTTGGAAAAACGTTTTCTTCCCTATGAAAAGTTCATCTGAGATGATGCACGTCTGAAGGAAGTGAATCGCTGCAGACAGCTGATCTGCATTTCTACCTGACCACATTTGGAAGGGGATGAAAAAAGGCAAAGAAAAATTCACAGCAGGTTTTCTCCATACTGCACGTACCGGTCAGACGTATAACAACCAGATGCAATGCTTTTGCTGCCAAATCAAGTCAAGCACTGCTCTGCCAGGGCTGCACCAGCCCTGCCCCATCACACCGCCGCTGCCTGCAGCCCACCCCACCAGCACACTTGGCTGCATCCAGCTGAGCTCCATGCAATTCTTTGTAGGTGATGCCCCACAAGTTACTGTTTGCTACAAATTCTGATGCAATATCTACTCCTGCTTTTTCCACAGGATGGAAGCTACTATCTTACCTGGAAGTAGACAAATACCAATTAAGTTCTCAGTACTTAATAAATAAACACACACAGTGATTCCATTTAAATGTTAGGTTATTTCCAGTACAGTAAGGTTCCAAAAGATCTCCCTGACAATGCTGTTTCCCTACAAACTGCAGTGAAATGCCCCAAATATTATTAATTCTCCATTTACAAATTAATTGCACCATGAGTTGAGGGGGCTGGAAATAGATGATCTTTGAGGTCCTTTCCAATATAAGCCATTATACGACTCCACGAGTCTTAAAAGATGACTGCACTCAAATACCTGCCAGCCCTGCTTGCCAATAAAGGTTCATCAGCCAATGCTTTAACGGCTCTCAGATTAAAAGAATGCTTCTTATTCTGCCAAATTTGCAGCAGCTGTTTATGGGTGGGATACTGAGACCTCTTGTACACAATCCATTACTAAAAAGGTTCCTAAAAGGGAATGTATTTTCATGTGTCTTCCAAGCTATTCCTCCAGTAGGCTACAAAGATACAACCCAAAATTTTATAGTTCTTTTGATATCTTGGTGTGAAATGAAAGTCTGCATTAAAAGTAATTAAAAAAAATGTTTTATGAATCATTACTTCAAGCACTGTAAGTAATAAAAGTACTGCAATTTAGAATAGTAAGAGTACCATAAACAAACCACCCCTGGACAAACAGAAAAGCCAACACACTTTAGCTTGGTAACAGAGCCACACTAGACAGTTGATTAAAGTCATTTAGGCTAGAGAGACCACTAAGGTGATCTAGTTGAACCATCAACTCATGTCTCTGACTGCTCTAGGCGACATCACTCAGTGTGACATCCATCCTCTCTGATCACCTCCAGGGATGGTGACTCCACCACCTCCCTGAGCTATTCCAGGTGAATGTACCAAACTGCATGCAAATGTTGTTCTCCAAAAACAGATACACTCTTAAATGCAAAATGAATGCAAAAAAAAAAATCTATACAGCACAATTAATGGATTTTGGTTGTATTCATATGAAGGTATAGCTTTGTTGTTATACTTTCAAAGTAGCTAAATTCATCATCCAACTATTATAAGTACTATATGGCTGATTTCAGGATTCAGCTAAGTGTTTCAAAGGGATCTGTTCAGCCAGCCCTACAACACAGGTGAACAGTAAAATTTTACTCTTACTGTGATGTACTGGTACAATCTATAGCAATGCAGTATATGCATTAAAAATCCCTATGAAACCCTTCAATGAAATACGAAAATTTTTCAAAAATATCCAGAATTAAAGCCATGAACAGAAATACAATCGTGCATCGTTTATTAAAAGAAATGAGGTACTTACCCAGTTAGTTAGTCTCAGAACTGATGAGAAATTTCAAACTGAAATACTCAAAGATTTCCTCAGAATGATGCATTACACATAAGAACAGTTCATTTTTTCTTGAACAGTTCTGTTCAAAAATTGAATGTTGAGAGATTTCATGTAAATTTCTGATAATTGTTTAGCTAATGGACCAAGCCCTTTTCATAAAGCAATAAAAATGGAATACAAAGGCAGCCAATAAAAGATCAAAAAGCTTAATAAAATACTTCTTTCTGCCCGTGACTGGTGTAGATCCTATGACAGTCAGTAGAAAAAAAATAAACACTATATCTTTATTTATGTTAATAATTCACCCATCTGTAAACAAGAAGTCAGATTTACTCAGGGTCACTTGAGGTCAGCCATGTTTCTTTAGTAAAATATTAATTACCAATAAAGGATACTATTTGCAAACAAAGGTCCATTCCCTAATCAGTGGAATAAAACCACCTGAACTGAGACTGATGAATTATTTTGACTGCTTACAACGTCAGCCTAATTAACTTTTCTAGAATGGTTTAGAGGTGATTGTCCCTTTTTATTCTGCTCTCGTGAGGCCCCATCTGGAGTACTGTGTCCAGGTCTGGAGCCCCCAGTACAAGACAGACAGCTGGTGGAGAGGGTCCAAAGGAAAGCCAGAGATGATCAGGGGATTGGAGCACCTCCTATACGAAGACAGGCTGAGGGAGCTGTGCTTGTTCAGCCTGGAGAAAAGAAGGCTGTGGGGTGACCTCATTGCAGCCTTTCAGTACCTAAAGGGAGCCTAGAACAGGAGGGGAATCAACTCTTTGAAAGGGTTGATAACTGCAGGACGAGGGGGAATGGTTTTAAGTTGAGGGAGGGAAGATTAAAGTTGGATGTCAGGGGGAAGTTCTTCACAGAGAGAGTGGTGAGGTGCTGGAACAGGCTGCCCAGAGAGGCTGTGGATGCTCCATCCCTAGAGGTGTTCAAGGCCAGACTGGATGGGGCCCTGGGCAGCCTGGTCTAGCATTAAATGCAGAGGTTAGCTCTGAACTGACAGTTTTAGCATTATGTGACTTGCTTTCTGGTATAAAAAATGCTGTTTCTATTTAACAGTGTTTTACACTTGCAGTGCGTGCTAAAAAAATTAAGATAAATTATCTTAAAGAATTACCACTAGCCACTGCCGAAGAAACTGCTATGCTTCACTTCAAGAAAGAATGGTTTGACAAAAAATATCCACACATTGGTGTATCCTTTTCCCATTCACGCGCACATTCCATGCAGCAGAAAGCAGTGCTGCACAACCACGCATATAACAAAGTAGTTGCTTTTCAATACCTAATGACTTTTTAAAATGGCTTCAGCGTTTGTCATCATTTGCTTCAGACAGACATCTGTCCTGCAAGACGCACACTGCAAACAATAAATGCAAACATCTCCACTTGAAGCTTTTGCTTTTTCTCTTAAAAAGTCACTGGAAGTTCATTTTGGCACATCCAGCCCTTAACTCCACTTCCTGATGCAGCCCAGGGCCAGGAGGATGTCACTGGGAGGGCAGGAGAAGGGAAGCAGTGAAACAACAGGCTCCCACAGCCCTACCGCCCCAGCACACTCAGAGGGGACGCACCCTGAACCCCTGACAGGTGCCTGCCAAAAATGAAGTAACCGCAGACTGTGTGCACTGACGATATGAAATACAGATTGTGTCCCAGTGAGCATCCCATGCAGGCTGAGTACCTGGAGCAGGCAGGCAGCTCCTCAACTACTTCCCCATGTTCCTTGCTTTCCACAAGCTAATATAAATTAAAAATCCCAGATGAACATTGTCAAGTCACAGCTGGAACATCCTAGGCAGCACTGGATGCTGTGGAGACTTTGTCTTTTTGTGGCTCACAAGAACCTGTTATACGATGAAGAAAAAAGATTTAAATGCATTGTGGAGAAGTCATTTATAGTGTTTTAGCATCTATGACAAAGAAGAAAGGCAGTCTTTTGCTACAAGCGCTCAAATTAGTCTGCTTTAGTGCAGCTGAAAGCCTGCAACAGCTGCCAGCAAAATAACTTTCTGTTAATGATAGCTAACTACTGAGCTCTCTTCCTTTAAAAAGCTTTTTTTTCAAATGCTGAGCACTAAGAGCACAGAATGGCACACTGAAATAAAAATATAATAAACCACAAATGATAAATTACATTCAGGTATAGATGCATAACAGTAATAAATGACAGATTTGTTCGCAAGCACTTAATCACCTACATGGTATGTTTTTATATAATGTGGTAGGAGCAAGAGTGTGTGCACACAGCCCAAGGGACAGATTGCTGATTTTCTGAAATTTGGAGGAAGATAGGGGGCAAGCAGAAGAATAGAAAAGGGGAGGTAATAGCACTGTCCCCTCCAACTGCAGTGAGAGATTGGCTGGACTTGTTGTGAAAGCACATCTGTAACTGATGGAGCTAGAAGTCTGGTAGCCTTTTTGTTGGTTTGACCCTTTTATGGAACAGAAGCACTTTAAAAATTACTGCCATTTCACTACTGAACTCCAATTCTGAGCTGCAAAGTGAGATTTTTTTTTTCCCAATCTCTGCCAAAAACACACAAAGATGACAGCATTTTCCTACCAACAGCATTCCAGCAACGCAGGTAACATATTGACACCATGATCCATTATTTGAAGCACTATCATTTTCTTCAGCTCAATTTGCTCGTTACCCCTAACACGAACATTGTGTTCCACACCATCAGGACTCAAAGGACTGAAGTCTTCCAAAGCCTGCGTTATTGATTCTTTTCCTGTACCAATACCAATTTTTTTTTTTAATAATAATAACTATTTATTTATTTATTTTAAGATCTCTCAACTTGGCTCTTGCATCTCATAATTTTCCACAGAAAAGATTACCTTAGAGGAAATGGCTGCCTTGATGCTGTAGTGGGCACAAGGCCGTATGTATCCAAACATAATGTACAAGAGATGGAAATGATTTTTCAGAAAATGCTTTGCATTGTGGCTGGGTTCTCCATGCTGCTCTATGTTGAAGGTATGCATTAAGACAGCACATCATGGGTTTCACAACAGCACCCAGCATAAGCTGCTGGAATTCTGGGAAAAGAGGAAAAGAAACTCATAAAACTCTAATTATGCCTTCAGTAAGTCATCTTACTCAAGTCAGCATGAAGAGAGCAGTGCTTCAGTACTGCACAGCTGACATGTCATTAATGCACAGAAGCAGCAGTGGAGATTTTAGCAGTGGGTGGCTTTCAAAATTAGTTGCCAAGTGGATTTGACAGGTGTAAAACCCAGCTGCTCCTCCTTGCTATCACAAGAAAAACACCGAGCTGTTGCTTGTAGATGGAAGTTTTCTGGCACAGCTCTGCTCATCCTGGGCAGCCACCACTCGGACAAGTACTGTGCTGACATCCTTCTCTCACTATACAGCTTCTCAACAATTACGGGTCAATAGATGCTAGCATTATTTTTATACATAACTGCGTGTGTATTTGTATACATACATAAGTACATCTAAAACCCATACTTCTATAGTATTAGTTACATAAACAGCAACAAACAAGCTATGAGTGAGCAGAGTGATAGAGATGTACAAAAGGCACTGTAAACATTCAATTTTTCCTCCAAATCACAGAATTGTAGGAGTTGGAAAGGGCCTCAGGAGATTATCTACTCCAACCTCACAAATCCCAGAAGCTGACTTTCCAAAACGCTGTGCTGAAACAGCCAACAGGATCCACTTGCCTATATCCTCTCACCACCACATCTCTAAAGTGGAGCTGATTCTTCTAGTTCAAGGCAGTTGTAATGGATCCAGAGAGCTACAAAGCCATTCATTTTCTTCAGCACTAATGGAAAACCAATATGCATGCAGATATCCTGCACCAAGCTCTGTGCAATTGCTGCCTGAACTGTCCAGCTTGATGATGGAATCTCACAAAACTTGATTTGTATCTTCTGTAGAAATACATACAAATTACCATCAGCATTTCACTGCTGCCTTTTGAACAGGCGCAAGTGACAGAGGTATGGTCAACTGGGAGTGCCGCTTAATGCTACAGCTGAAGGATGCTAAGCAGAACGCTGCTATTTATTTTGAGTAATCCTTGGAGAGCAAGAGGAAATACTTAACCAGCACAAAGCAGCCTGAAGCACAGAAACTTCCAGGATGCTGTGACACAGTAGAGGCCTTCTCTAGAGGATCTGCCCAAATGGCAGCTCTCAAGCCTGTATGATCGAAATGACTTGCGGTGCTGTTACCTCAGGGCTAGCTTCTAAAACCAAACACCCGATTTTATTTGGAATTCTGGCACTTCTGCAAATGAATTTAACATTCAAAACAATTCTCTGTACACAATTCAATTGCAAAATGCAGACTACCTATTTAACATATGGAAGTATGCTTTACAAAGCTAAATCCTCTCAAAAACTGATCTCCATTACTTAGAATCTCAAAATTAACATGAATAAAGAAAAACAAACAAACAAAAAATACAAACTTGCCATTGGCAATACCTTAAGACAACATCTTTGGAACAAGGAATAGTATGCAGTAGGGCGAAATGAACAAGAAGTACAAGGGCCACAGACAAACCTTCCCCTGCAGCATGTTTTTCCACTCTATCACTCGCTCCCACAGTGGGAGGCTGCAGGACAACACCCATATTTCACAAGGAGGCGTCTGGGGAGACAGATCTCAGTCTACAGCTGTTCATCTGGGGCATGTCCTGGGAAGGTAATGGCCTCTGCTTTGCAGCCTGCATGGGGAGCAAGAGCTACCAGTAAGCAGCAGTTTAAAAAAGCCAGTGCCAAAGTACACAGGCGGGATGTGGTACTGCTCGAGACATTTATGTTCTGTGGGAATATTACAGTAATGTACTCTCCAACAAAATAATCTGAACCATCTCCAAGTGCTGTTTCTGTGCATTACTGTCTTTCACAGTGCAGCAAAAATCAGGTCACTGCTGCTGTGCTGAGTCAGTTACTTAAATTTTCTCTTCCTCAAGCTCAAAAGTGTCTTAAATATCTCCTATGAAGCTGACAATTTCCAAGCACGTCCTCCTCTGCTGCATGCACCCCATCAGGCCCCCACACTAGCAGGTTTACAAGCACCAGATTTTGGGCGCAGACAACGGAGACGCTGAAAAATTCCATGAGTAGTTTTGATCGGTTTTCTTGGGAACAACAGCACTTCTTCCCCCCAAATTTGAAGAAAACTCCAATCCTTCATGAATTCCTACGCCTCTGGAGAACAAGACTTCTCTCTGCCTTATTTTCCATATACGCAGCAACCTCCTTTGTGAACTTCTTTCTCACCACAGAATATTTGGAATGCCTGACAATGACTTAACTGTGGTATCTACCATCCTCTATTTGCCTTGTTCAGAGGCAGAAGGGGCTGTCGCGAAATGTGTTAAGACTCAGGGGGCAAGTAGGTGGCATCTGCAGGAACTCCCTACCTTGAAGGAGGCCAGTCTGATTCAAGGGACCACCATGTAAAGACTAACTTGTTAAAAACTAAAATTAGGCCATCAAGACAAGAAAGAAAACAAATTCTTGAGTGACTGAAAAGGCCGTAGTGCATCACAGTGTAAAAAAGAACTAACAAGGGACCTGTTCTACTTTCCATCATCATACCAAAAATAAAGAATTATATTTGTCTCCAGAATATCCGGACGCTCTGTGGAAAGTGGCCGTTCAGACTGCACTTTTTCCTCTAGAGTGGTGACACAAATGCCATTAAGCTGGCACTATATAAGCATCTGCTTCATAATCCAACACAGTCAAGCCAGCTGAAGCAGACTGCACTCAAGTGGATGGATTCTGCAACGGGCAGCTGAGGCAGGGAGGGGGGAAGGCTGCATGAGTCCGTCCTCCACATGACCACAAACACTCCTACTCCTCAGTTTTACCACCAAGTAATGCAGCACACAGTCAGCACATGAACGCACAGGCTCTCTACACCTCACCAGAACAAATGCATAGTCTACCACTTGACAAATCTCATTCTTCTGTAAGGCAACCTCCTCATCAGCACGAGGCTCAGACTGACAGCCTAGAACACGCAGGTGCCACTGGCACTGTCTACTGTAAAGCA
This sequence comes from Tetrao urogallus, assembly GCF_951394365.1. NCBI lineage: Eukaryota > Metazoa > Chordata > Aves > Galliformes > Phasianidae > Tetrao > Tetrao urogallus. Next base: position 38,495,952 of record NC_136818.1, read on the forward strand.
ACTGCAGATTCTCACAGTGCAGAAGAGTTACTGAGCACATGTGAAGACCTTTGTTCCTGGCTTTGTTATAAGCCTGGCTGGGGCCCAGTATTCTCGCAGAGCTCTGGACAGTGTCCCAGGAAAGATTGTTCTCAAGCCACTGGTTTAGCAATGACTTCACTTGTTCCAAGAAGAAGTCAGGCAAACAGACATATGTTTTTTTTTTAGTGGGCTGGGGAATTGAGTTGCTCCTGCAGCCATCCTCCTCCAGGCAATGAGCATATTCTGGATCTCCTCATTAAGCAGATTTTGCTTATATTAAAATTCAAATATACTCTTCAGAAATGTACCACTGGAGTAGAACCATTTCTTGCCGTATGCCAGTCTTGAAACTGGCAGTGATATGGTTACTGCAGGGTTTTACATTAGCTGAGATCATAGGGCAAATATCTTGGTTTGACAAGGTAAGCACTGTAAAGCTAGTGAAGCACAGCCTCCACATTCAAACCATTAGAGAATTAGTACGGATTCTTCTGATTTATTATACATGAATTTATACTGAATTCAAAAGCAAACTCTGGAGAGATCACTGTTTTATTTATAGATGTGAGAATAGGCACCACGCACTTGACAAAATACCCAGGAGAGCACACAAAACCCTTAACCAGTCACCTCTGCCCATCTGCAACCTTCCCGGGTACCCAGCTCTGCTCCTCCAGCTAAACGAACCATTCCCCTACTTTTCATCACATTTGATTCAGTCAAATAATTCCCTCTTCTGGCTTCTACCCTGCAGGAGACTGCCAGTTTCTTCCAAAAGGAAAACTGCCAAAATAAAGAATAGTTTTCCTTCCCCATTTCTACGATACTCTTTTCATTTCCGTTTGCATGTGCAGAAGTTTCTCAAGTGTTCTCCCATTCAAGGCATTTGCTTTCCCTTATCTCCAGTTACAATCCTTCCCTATCCACTCCTGGCTCCTTTTCCTCAATGTACGAACTTGCCTTGCCATAATCTATCTATCTTAAACTCATTTAATCCTAATTGGTTTTTCAATTATCCTTCTTCCCCTATTTTCTTTCTAAGATGATGGGAAAATCCCTTAAAATGGGTGTCTAAAATTTCTTTTATTTCCATCCTCAATGATAAACTTTAATTTCATCGTGTTATTGACATTTCCATCACTTTTCCATAGCAAAGCTTTCTCTTCCTTAAAAACATAAAGTTGATGCTATTAAAGAAACCCCACAATTTAGTTTTCCACCTTGGTGTGCTCTTTTAGTCTATCACCTTTAACTTTCTTCCACATCATTTTACCATTCTCTGAGAGAGTCTCTAGTGGATTCTGTCCTCAGTTCACTCTTTTTGTCTCTCTACACTTTATTTTTAGGCATTTTTATGTTCAGTTAGAGGGAGAATAATTAAATTCAAATTGACAGCTCACAGAAGCATCTCATTTTGTCCATATGAGTATCTTGGCTCCCCACTGTCACCCTGCCCACACACTCACATCCACCTCCCTTGCTGGCTGCTAAGAAGATACCATCACAGCCTTAAGCCTCCAGACTTAACTGTACAATAGGCGTGACAGTATCACTGATCTGAAACATCCTAATACCCAGACTATTTCTAAATCAGGGAGAATGATTTATTCCCCCTTAAATACAACTATTATTTTCCACCCACAGCTAAAAAAACATTATCCCTCATCTCAATTTCTTCAAAGTTGTTTTCAGATGAATTCAAAAGCAATTTTACCTGTTTCCCAGGTACTGGTAATTCCTCTAGTCCAACACCTTCAGCCTGTCACTCTTTTTGTATTTTCTATTTGTAGCCCTCTGGCTTACCAAACTAAGCTGATGCCTTCAGTTACAACACTATACAGGCTACTTTTATTATCATTCACTGTAGAGATGCATACTAATTTCCACTACCCGCTTGTTATATTTTCAAAATCCATAATTCTTTTTCACAGTACTCCATCAGCTGAGAAGGCTTCTTCTGCACTGACACCTGTAAAACATCTCCAGTAGTTACTTGAAAACACTCTTCCCTAATACCTAGGCTACATTTATGCTTGACATCACTTGTCATTGTTTTCTCCTTACCTGCATTGACTTTGACTTGTTATACTGCCTGTAAGCTCTCTTGAGATAGGGATAGTCTTTTCTTCTGAGCTTATACAGCACCCAGCACAGCTGAGCACTCTTGAACTCAGAAATGCTATGGTTAATGCAGCCTGCATTCTTGTAAAGCTATTTATGGGGCAGTGCCACCATAGCTTCTCTTGTCGTGGTCTAGAGGCAGCTCCCAGCTACAGCAGCCAGCCAGGCGGCCGAGGGCTTCTCTTCTGCTATGTCCAGGAAAACCACCTCACAAGAAGGAAAAGCATCTGAACACAGTATGGATGGGCATTACACTTCCCTTATTTTGCAGCAGGTTTTCACAGATAGATAGCCATCAGCAGCAGCCATCCCAATACAATGAAGCATGCTGCCACTAAGGCTCCAGGCTCATTTGCTGAAAATTCACCAGGAGCAAATGAGGTAGGATCAGACAGGATAATCCAATGATAAAAAACACTGAATTCTGGGGAGAATTGATTGCTGCCTCTGTTACAGAGGTTTTAAACAAGGAGAAAGAGGCAGTAGTTCTTCTTTCCTCACTCTCTTAGCACCTGGCCTAGGAGCATACAACCTTAGAACACAGCTAGACAAGGTCAGCAAAGCTAACAAGCACACCACAGGCATTCAAATTAGCACATGTGGTGACCAAGTTGAACTCCAGCAATTTCACATGTGAAGTGGAGATGGCAGTGCATCTCATAATTGAATAATAAAAGAAATTGGTAATTGTGAAGCATGCAGCAATGATTCCCTACAGAAAAGCCCACAGAAATTACAGACCTTGCATTCTAATCAAGTTTGAATAGCACCCAGTAAATACAGAGTATGTTGATCAAAGAAGAGAAAAACAAAAGGTGATCAGCATCTAAATAAACAAGCAGTTTCCATTCATTATGTTTAGTAAGTCCAAGATCCTGCAGCATGTACTACGTGAACATACTTAAATATTGCTTTGCTACATATACATTAGGTACCTAAAAGAAATTGTACCGGAAACTCTTATTTTGGTAGTTAATAAGAAGACAAGACAGTACGTAAATAATTTTTCAATATACTTGCATCGCATTTGAGACTTTTATTTAGCAGCTATGGCAAGACAACTCTTCTAAACCACATCAGCAACATGGACTTAACACGGAAGTGCAGATATTCCCTTCAGTGTTGTGCAACCAACATTTCTACCACCTTTTCCATTGCTTCCCTATTTTTAAGAAGGCTTGTTCTAACTTAAAAATGCCCTTTCACAGATGTCACACTCTACATCAGTGTTCAGACGGGCTGGAAATACAGAACATATTTAGGATAGCAATTTGAGCACTCTCCATGTTCACCAAGTCCTGGTGGGCTCAGTGCAGCTTTTGATAAGGAGCAGAACTTTGGGAAGGCTCCACGGAAGGCATCTGCTCTAATCTGAGTTAATATTCTGTATCGCTGCTTCCCCCTAAAGAAGAGTTTTCTGGAACAGGGATGGATGACTAGAGAGTTTGACACAGAAAACAACTGTTAGAACATTTGCAAGCCGGCCAAGCACAAATGCTGAGAACTTGTCATCTTACCATCTGGAAACTTGTCCCCTAACAAGCTACTGTTGGGCTATGTGATTTGAATTTTATTCTTTTTTTTTTTTTTAATGTAAAAGCAGGAGATTGACCTTGTACAGACCTTCCTTCCCAGACCCATCAGCTACCTCAGGAATTTAAACATTAAAGCAAGAATTTAAAAAACAATTGATAAAACAGGGGCGAAAGAAGTTTCTGCCTCTAGCTCGATCAGATGAAGTTTGATTAAGTCTGTAGTGAGAAGAAGGTGCAACTGATGTTCACACATCAGTAAAGACATGCTTTTATCTTGGTGACAGGATCACCAACTAAACTAGAAAACCTTCTAGAAAGACACCTCTTTGAAGTCCAAGAAGAATCTCCATACCCTACAGGGTGAGGCTAAAAGCATATAAAATAACCAAGTATACATATACTGCATTCCAAATTGCTAACAGATTTTAAAATACTCATCTCAATCAGGGAGACATGGGTGGTATCAAAGAGCAAGTGACATTACTCTGTAAAACTAAAAATTCTCTCTCAAGGGTATACTAAGATGAAACTGAAAATTTGTTTGTACAGGGAAGTATCTCAGAGAGCCAGAGTGTCCAAAATTTTATCATGTTTTACACATTTACACAATCATTCAAGGTAAGTCAAGAAGGAACAGTAAGCAGAGGCAAGTCCCATTCCAAACCACACCTTCCCATAGCAAAGCCAGGATTGAAGTTGCAGATACTGAGCTTCATGTTATTAAACATATCTAAAATGTCCCCTTCCTCACCATTTTGAGGAATATGGCAAAGCTCCCTTTTCACCTGACAATCCCAGAGAAATCTGCCACAACTTTCTATAAATGAACAATACCAATCTCTCCTAAAGCCTCAAAGCTATTTGGGTCTTCTCATGAGGACGGCGAGGCACTGGTGGTGCCCATAGGTGCGGAGGATGCCCCATCCCTGGAGACGTTCAAGGTGAGGCTGGATCAGACCCTGGGCAGCCAGGTCTAGGTGTGGTGTCCCTGGTCATTGTCGAGGAGTTGGACAAAGTGACCTTTAAAGGTCCTTTCCAACTCTAAGGATTCTACAGTTCTGATTTTTACAGTACTACAAGTGATACTGGGGAAAAAAATGGGGAGCGGGGGGTACATGTTTATTCCTTATCTGATTATCTCATCAGACTCTTGGTATTTATCAGACCTACCTAAAGATGCATCAACAACAAACACAGCAGTCAAACAATTCTCTGCAACTCTATGCTTGGGCATCAATCCAGAAAGGAAGCATCACAACTATCACCTCATGAGCCAGGACAGCAATCGTCACTTTATTGATATTTCTTCACTTTTCTCATCTTTCTGACCTTTGATCCAAACATTAGATGTGCTCAACTCCCATAAAGAAGGTGTTACAAAGTTACAGGCTTCTTTTTCATCTTAGTTTCAATCCTCCACAGAGCAGAAGAGGTTTTCCTATTATGTTAATATTTTTTAGATGCTCTGACCATGTAAAGAGCCATTAGTTCTACTCTGTGACTCAGACTAGTTTTGCAGTGCTTGAAGCCGATTTAGAAATGAGTCTGAGCGACTTACCACATCACACTCAGCCTCTCATTACAAACATGGTTTATTTGTATTTTCTTGTCCTTTTCTTACCCTCCTCCCTTTCCACACTCACCACATTCCACAACCACCACCACCAAAGTAAACTAGCTGGTTTCCTAAGGAGCATAGCATTAGAGACATTAAAATAGTTAAATAAACGAGACTGCTGAAGCATCTTACCAATGCAGGCCATTGAATTTGTTTGATCTTTGATCCCTGAGTCTGGCTTGGGTCCTTTCTTTTCGCCCAGACCAGCTGGTACTCCACCAAGAAGGTTGCAAAATCTTCATAAACTTTAACCCATTCTCGCTTTTCCCATTCAAGGTCATCAAATTCCACATATACCTGGAGAAATTTAAAAACAGGAAAAGATACACATTATTACTTGTACACAGCATGGGAGAATCTACATGCACTTTTGAAAGCACATGTTTTAAAATTTCACGTGAGAGCTTATTTAGCATTATCCCTTTTACTGTTATGGTATTGAAATGACAATTCAATCAGTTCCTGCACCACAGAAGAAATGTTTTTTTCAGCAGAGCACGTGTGCTGAAGACATAAAGAGTTCATCTGCCAAAACATAGCTGTTAATGTTGGGTGCCTTACCCTGTGATTGAGAAGTGTGACACTAAATACTTACTAATATATTTCAATAAGCTTTGAGGATGATTCCTATTATCTGTTCAAATATTTATCATAATTAAATTCACGCAAACTAATCAACCAACCAAAAAAAAAACCCCACATTGCTTCAAGAATTAAAAAAAAAAAAAAAGCAGTCAGTTGGAAGAGAACCAGAAAGAACACCATAAGCCCTCTGTGCTCCGTGCACCTCCAATACACAGTTCTGAACTCTCAGCTCCACCTGCAGAAGCCACTTGGCACCTTGCCGTTGGTACCCTTATGGGATCCCAATCCTTCTGGCTTAATAAATAAATAAAACATTCACAGCACCACACTTCTCATTTCCAGCTAAATCACCTTGGAGCCAATTTGCATCTGTATGATTTTGTGTCATTGCTGCCCTACATGTTACAGGGCTCTCCCCAGTGCACAGCTGGAGAACAACCAGAACCCCCCTCAGCTGCGCTTACCAAGCTGACCATGCCAAGTCATTTGTCTCCTCTGGTAAAGAGAGGAGGGAACATGCAGCCAAAAAGTTATACAAATATTATCCACATTAGAAAACGAGAACTTTGTAAATGCATTACATTACAAGATCACTTTTTTTTTTCTTTTCCACTTTTATAATGCATTTTACAGCACTGCAAAGAAGAAACACCTCTTCCTATAAAACACATCACTGCTTGTCTCAGCCTGGCATAGGACAGGGCAAGATGATTCGCTCTCCTGAATTTCAGCTCTCACACCCATGGCAACTTCTGAAACTGGAGATTCTTCCTCCATCTCCTTCTGAGAACTTACATTGCTGTCACTGAAAAAATCTTGTCTAGCTTCAGTTAATTTTAGGCCTGCAACATGCTTCCTTGTCTAGACTGCCTGTCTCACACTTGCGAAACGCGTGCTACACAGCACTCCTGCTCGTCTCATTCCTCTCCCTTTGGTGTACACAACTTAAATTTACACCGAGCCCATACCGAAATTCATCTTCCCAGTTTTCCCCCCTCACAGATTTTTTTTTTTTTTTTTTTAAACCCACATGACTTCCACCCTGTTCCTATACTCTCCCTATCCCTCTGCAAGCATGAGTCTGATGATAATAATAACCCACTGCAGCTACTCTCCTCTGTGGCAGCTCACAGTCACGTCTCCACTTAAAATCTGCACGGCTACAGAGACGACAGAGATGGTTCTGCTCCTCCCGCACTGCCACTTTCACTCACTCCACAGCTCCCCTCCTGCAGCAGCATTTATATCAGCTCTACTTGAATAGTTAGTTCATACAGAAAGGACCCTCTTGCCTCAGCTGTTCATTATTAAGCTGCCACCTGTTATTCTAGCAAGTGAGTGGAAAGCAATGGCAAAGCCTCAAACTAAAAACTGTCAACAGCCACCTTTCATTAAAGGGCAAAATTCTATGAAAAAGACTTAAAGAAATGAAGCTATGGAATGTGTAACAAAGCTAGGGAATAGTAATTTGACAACCAAAACAGATTTAACAATAAATACAGTACAGCATTAAAGCAGAAGAATGTCATATCCCAAATCATCTCAGCAACACCTGGTATTTGCACCTTCACTGAACCCTTCTAAAGGGAAAGTTATGTTTAAATGTTGTCATTTGCTCCGTTGTGAAGACACCTGTCAGTGACAGCACAGTCAAAATCATTCTCCGAAGTTCCCTTGCTCCCCGTGCCTCCTGCTGCTCATCACACTCAGTGATCCTGGGCAGCCTGTGATGAGGCAGGGGGCCAAGCACAGGGCTGAGCACTGCTGAGAGTTTAAAAACAGGAGTCAATGGGAATCAAGTGAGCAAATGTTTTTGAAAAACACAGATAAGCCTAAACTGGATCCAGCAGTTGAGAAACAGTCACACTACAACATGCTGTGCCTTCTGGACCCCTGCCAGAACTGGTGGATAACTGCAATGCAATCTAGTGTTTTGTGTGCAAGATCTGCACCCCAAACAAACCGAAATCCAGTGCAATGGTGGTGGGAATTACTGTGAGCTGCCTGCGGGCCTCCTGGCACCGAGCAGCCCGGTCTGCAAAGGAGCAGCTCAGGGGAAGCGGGGCAGGGAGCATGGCACGGGGCCAGCTGCACTGCCCGGGGCGCCGCATCCCTCCCGCCCACAGCCCCAAGGGGAGCCGCACTGCCAGCCTCACCGCGCTCCTGTCTTGGTGCCAAGTCTATTAGCTACCCCCTGCTTTCCAGAGTTCATTTCTGAAAGGCAGCAGCAGCACAGGGAAAACGTGGAGCACAACCTTTCACCCATTCTTTGTTAGCAAATACGTGCTCAAAACAGGAAAACGTGTTACACATTTTTGCGAGGCAAGAGTAAAGGCTCTGAAGCAAACAGGGCTTCTCACTCCCTGGACGCCACACTGCTGCAAGGAGAAGAGCAGCACGAGAGTATGAAAGGGAGTAAAGGGAATAAAAAGGGGAGAGAAAAACAAAAGCGATCCAGCAGCCTGTGCCAGAAAGCAAAACGTGAAGCCAACCCGAGCCCCGCCAAGGAGCAGAGAGCCTGAAAACACTCCATCTTCTTGCTCCGCTGGCGGAACTGTGCACTGCAAAAGCTCCTCCAACATCTGCCTCCTTAAGAGAGTATGTTGATTTTGAGATTTTTCAGCCAAATCGTGCTTCCTTGCCTCGTCAGCTATACAGCAGTTTGTTTTGCCAGAGCCACTCAAGACCTCTCACCACGTACACACTTGTGCAGAAAGGGAGAATTCCCTCCGGGATGATATTATAGTTATAATTGGCATTAATGTGCTAATTTTGTAACTCACTATTTTCCAACAGGAAGCAGCATAAGCCCATAGCGTGTTTTTCCAAGTAAAGCAAGACAACAAATTAACATTCAGCAGAGTCAGCCAAACAACTGCAACAAAATATTGCCATTCCAAAGCCAAAACACAACAACCATGGTGAAATTTTCAACATGCAGCACCACAAATAGTGACTTGTCCAGTCTCTATTGCTCCAAATAAATACGCCTGACCACACAAACCCTGCAGCCCTCTGAACAGTCACAAAAGCAGAGCTACATAGAGCTGGGCAGCACAACCCTGTGCCACCCACACACCCAACACTAGGGATGCAGTCACTCTGCCTGCATGCTGCGACTGCTTGCCTAGATCTGAGGACAAGTGTTGGTGGCTACTAAGGTTCTATCCCTGTGTGCTAAAATGACTCACTTTAGCTGATGGGCACTTAAGAAATACAGGTCATTTCTTTCCTAAGTGATGGCAGATGTACCAGTCACTATGCAGTCCAGTGCTATACCGAAGCCTGCACTATAAATTGTGATGTGCAGTTCCCTGTTTCTCACCTAACGACTTCTACTGAAATATTTATGTCTAGTGTAATCAAACGCCTCTTATAATATGCATTTAATAAGGCAAAAAGAACACTTAATTTGTACCATGTTGAATATTATTTCATCAACACAAAGTGGACTACTGGTTTCAACGTGAGTCCCAAGGCCCATTAAGTTTTATCCTTAATGCTTCTGAATTAAAACAAAGAACATTACACTATATACAGCTGTACTGTAAGCTGTATAAAAAGTAAGGGTTGAGAACTCAAAACTCAGGTGCTAAAAGTTATCTTGAAATATAGAATTCTTAGATACATAGCCTGAAAGATCACAGAACAGCTAGGGTTGGAGGTGACTTTGCACACCACCCAGCTCCAACTCCCTGCCATGGCTGGTTGCTGCCCACAAGCCCCATCCCATCCAACCTGGCCTTCAAGGCCTCCAGGGATGGGGCACCACAGCTTCTCTGGGCAGCCTGTGCCAGCGCCTCACCATCCTCTGAGGAATGTGTTTTCCCCCCAGCATCTAATCCAAATCTCTCCCTCTTACAGCTTCAAGCCATTCCCCCTTGTCCTATGCTTAAAAATCCTGGCATGTAATCCAGACAGGTAGTTGCCAGACAGCCTTGCTCTCCAGCCCCTCAAACACAAAAATGCAGGCCTTGATACAATTTACTTCAAAACCTACTATGTTTACAATAACCACATTTCAGTGACAATAAATAAAATCTCTTACAAGAAATTTTTAACATAGTACCACCCAAAGGAAAAGCAAATTTCCGTTGGATGCCTCCAATTAGCACACAGCAATGTAGAGAATGAGAAAACAAACAGTAAGATGTAGAACAAGATGCCCACGCTGGCAAATGAAAATGCAAGCCCATAACAGCACTTCCCTCCCCACATCCTCCAGCATCAGCTGTAAGCTGTAGGCTTTAACTGTACGTATCTGCAATGAGATGTTTGGCACCGGCTCGCTTCTGGCCCAGCGAGGAGGCTGCTGGAGTTCCCGTTGCACACCTAGCCCCAGAGGGAGGCCCAGAGCCCCAGCCAAGGCACCATGGAGCCAGGCATCCCAAGGTGAGCAGCGAGCACAGCCCTGTGGGCAGAGAGGGAGAGAACGACAGCCAGAGTCAAGAGCTCCAGACGGCCTCAGTGCTCTGCTGGGCTGCAGCAGTCTTTTTTAGCATTCTGTGGAGCTGCAAATTAAGCTAGGCTCTGAGAAACTTCTCCATTTACATTCTGAAACGGACGCCATTGCCAAATACCTAGCTGGTATAAACTAAAGCTACTTGAACGTACACAGGGAACAGAGCCAGGAAGAGTGTTTTTATAAAACTTAATCTTCCCATCCTGTTCCCTATATCCCTGCCTTCTCAGGTTTTTACAGATTGTTTCCTTGATGGAAATGGCATTACCCAGCAGCCAAGCCTTTCTAAATATATCTTTAACTAATCAAATGCAATCAAAGCACAATTTACTATAAAGCAAAACAGCTTAACGCAGTAAAATTATTACTGTGTCATACAAGTGCTACCCATTTCTGCATGGAAAAGCAATGAAATAGCAACAGAAGATAGCAGAAGGGTTTCTCTTTAATAAGGAGCTTGCAATATGGTTATATACTTCCAAAATGTTCCCCATCCTTCCCGTTCCCATTTCAATTTTCATAGTCACTCCACATTACAAAACTCTTAGTATCATCGCACTCCTTTGCTTCATACATAAAAGTGCTATACGGCTGCATTTTACAAACCATACGAGTAAAACAGTAGAGAAAAAAAGATGGGTGTTTGAGAATATATTGGCATCAGCCCACTAAGCCTAAGGAAAATCTAAACAAATGTTGGAATAACAGCAACGGATTGGTTTCAAACCACCAAATCCTTCAGTATTGTGAGTTTTCTTGCCTCTATGCATTCTTACAAACAGTTACAATTTTACATTTTTCCACCAATCTGGAAAATACTCTTTCTTAAACACAATTTCTTCATTTGCATTTGCAGACCAGAAAGTATTTACTTTCAATACACAAAGACGATGAATCTAAGGATTTTAGAACACTATCTCTTAAATGTAATGAGGGCATCCTGCAACTCATTTGCTTTTTGAGACAAAGATGGCATCTTCTGATATGTGCTATGAAAGCAAAAGGGATCACTCTTCAAAGTCACCTTCAACGTACCCCAACACCATGAAGCATAATACTAATTATTCTAAAGACATTAATTCCTTCTTTACTGAAAGGAACATAGTACAGGCACATTACATCCTAGAGGCAGCCCTCAGTTACAACCCAGAAAGCTGAAGTTCACAAAGAACGAACCACATCCGTAGAGCATCAAGCCTTTGATGTTTCAGAGCTCCTGGAAATCAACGTATGTGATCCCACCACATCTCAGTAATGGCAATTAAGTCATAGTTTGCCTGCCACACAGTGACTTCCAGCTCCTCCTGCTTGTTGCCATCGACAGAGATACACTTCAGCTCAGCCACTCGTCCCACCAATCCCAGCATTGCTTCCCATGGCTCATCTCCAGTGAGCCTGGTTTGATTCCCTTCCCCCTTCATTCCTACTTTAAAGCTTTCTCAATGAGCCCTGCCAGCTGCTGGACAAGGATCCCTTTCCCCCGTTGAGACAGGTGAGACTCACCCACAGCCATCAGGCCAGGTGCTGGGTACACTGCCCCATGGTTGAAAAAGCCAAAATTCCTGTGACAGCACCAGCGTCTCAGCCATGTATTTATCAGATGGGTTCTCTAGTCCTCTCAGCATCCTTGTCTGTCACTGGAAGGATGGAGGTGAACGCTACCTGTACTCCTGCTCCATCCACTAACTGCCGCAACTCCCTGAAGTCCCTTCCGATAGCCCCGAGGCTTCTCTCAGTGACTTCATCGCTGCCAGCACGAACCATCAGTAAAGGGTAATAATCACAGATCAGGGACTTACAGTAATCATAGACTTACACTGCCGAGACAGCTCAATACGCTTCATACACTGATGAACAAGGAAGACAACTCTAATCTCTTGTACAGTCCTCTAAATATACCAGAGATGCACGCCTGCTGAAAGACATTTAAATATATGCCATATGCAGGAGGAAACAGGAACAGATGGAGCAAAGAATACGTGCTTCAATAAACGTGAATTTTCGAGGTAGCTCTCTTCTATCTTAAAGCATCAAAACAGTTATTTAAATAAAAACATGTATTTCAAACGAATAGTAGTCTCACGATGCAATATGGATAAACAATAAGCATAGAAATGAACAATGTATATAATTTAGGCTTAATTTTGAAATCCTAATTTTGCATTCTCTGGAATGCATACCTGAACACAAGTAACTTTAGGAGAAAAGATGCAGATAAAAATGGCTGCAGAAGTGAAGAAAACTGCCAGTATATTGCAGTTAGGTGCTGCTGCCTGTAACTTGGATTGCTAAGCAACCAGCACACTGTGTAGAGTATCAATAAGATCACAAGGATGGTGAGTGAAGAAAAAAGCATCCTCCTAAGATGCCTCAATACCATCTCTGGAAAATAAAGACGGACATTTCAAAAAGCAGATATGCCTTCCAAGCATCATTTTAAAACACATATTCCACACAGACAGCTGAGAAAGAGAAAACATGAACTACATTGCACTGAAAGAAGCAGTATTTATATATGTTATGCCATTCACAGTTTTAAATGAGTTTCTCAAAAAGATTTGCCTCTCAAACAGAGTCCACAGGAATGCAAAATCTTATTTAAAATGTGTCTGAAACACTGGCGGTACTTAAAATACTTGACATACTTACTTTGCAAACCTTTTCTCCAAATTCAAATGGCAAAGCCAAGTGACACACAAACCAAAAATTAAATTATGACCATGCTGGGATTTTCAAGCACACCTAAGCCAAGTATTACCGCTTTCAAAACGCTTTAGATGCCAAAAAATACAGCAAATTTCTCATCTGAAATAAGAAATAAAAGCAATATTGAAATTTCAAGAATGTATTAACTACTAAATCATGGCAGCACCTAGTTAAAATATACCAGTTACATAACAATTTCCTGGTCCTGCAGACTTGGAAAGGAAGTCTTTCAAATTCTTTGTCATCAGACAATGCAGGAAACTTTTCTTACCATATCTAACTATAATTTAGATGTAACATTAATTTCTAAAAACTATTGTTGCAAAGTCTCAAACAGTTATTTTTTTTAAAAAGGTGTTGCTGTTTTTTAAACTATATACATCTTATTTGCAGATGTGACAGGTGACTGGATGGAGATAAGGCCATTTCAAGCACTGAGGGTTAACTGATAAATGTTAATAGCTATCAGATGATCTTGGTAGTGCAGTGGTGATACCTCATGAAGGCAAGGTGACAGTTAGCCTTGCTGGTTGTCAGAGGCCACAGAGCACTACAGGAGGCTGGAATGAAGCATGTGGTAACAGCAATTGCTTACTTTTCAGACAGAAGTGGTTCACTGCTGCTCTTCATCCCCAGGACTTGAGCTCTGCTGAAGCAGCAGCATTCACCAATCACCCAGCACCACTGTAGCAGTTGTTTTCTCCAGGCCTGTTCCCAGTCACCTGCAGCAAGGTGTCAGGCAGCCTGGCACAATTTACTGCTGCCCTTTTGCCAGACTGTGAGAGCAATGCACATGTACGATGAGAGCAGGCAGGAAAAAATTATCTAGCAAGAAGACAAGATATTGTATTTTATATATTATTTCCAACTACCAAGTCACGCTTTTCTGTTTTCTGATGACAACAAAGTATTTACCCTTACACACAAGAAAAATGATCTTAAACAACAAGCCAACAAAGTGATTCTCATCAGGTAATTTTCCTTTTCCGAGTAAAATTTGATGAGAGTATCAAGACAAGAATCATGAGAGGTAAAAGAAACTTGGTTAAATATTTATCTCCTTCATTGATTATTATCCACTAAAATGTTGGAAGGTATTTCCCTGAAGTGTATTCCTTCATAAAAGAACCAGAAATATTTGAGTAGGGAAGCTAACGTACTCTATTAATTAAAGCCTAAGCTTCCATCTGAGAAGTAATATCTACCTTGTCTTAATAGTAACTCACTATTTCCCTTCTGTGTGAAATGCTATTTATAACCCCAGTCCGCAATCTTCTTCTCCAAGTCCTGCCTAAATCAGGTCTAAGCTGCATCATAAAGAGCACACATAATTTCTATGCTCTTCCTAGTTAGGACCCAGACATATTTTATTACCGCTGTGTTTGATTTTTTTGTTCTGCAAACCTGAATCACACCCTGCTTGCAGCTTCCCATCAGCCTGGTGGTGGCATTCTGTGCTACCCCACGTGCAGAGCCCCTCCTTGGCTGCCTCACTGACAAACTGCTTCAGGCCTCTGGGCTTCAGCCTCCTCTGTGTCATCCTTCAGAACCACACCTCTGTCTCGCAGTGCTGATCTATGTCTTCTCCTTTATAAGAGACATCAGTCATTCAAAAATAAATGCTCAGATAACCTGCTGATGTGTCCAAAAGCTTGAAAACACCTGCTAGCAAGAGATCCATAACCAAAATTTGCAGAAGTTATGCAGTAGCTGTAGCATTAGAGAAGGAAAATAAAATCCATGCTAACAGGATGAAGCTTCAAAAGATTTAAGATTTTTCAGATGTGTTTTTTCCTTTATTTGAATTCCAAGACAAGACCTTCCACAGAGAACTGAGTCACTACAGGTCCTGTTACATCACAGCATGCAGGTCTACAAACTGGGAGCAACGTTCATTCTAGCTCTGAACTGAGCTATCCTTAGTGGAGATTAGGATCTGGGCTGGCAGCACACGTGAGCAAACAACAGTAGTAAACATGCTGCCAAAATTCAGCACAACTTTGGGAGCAAAACCACAGCTTTGTCCAATTCCTACAGTGTCTTAATTCACCTGCTCAGCATCGGCGGCCACCGCCCAGTTACAGATATCCGTAATTTGATCTGATTTCATCAGATATTTGACCAAAGCATTACAATTCTGCAGGTAGTGTGTAAACTACTGTCATGGTTTTATGATTTTTGGTCATCAGTATTCCACACCATAACATCATGTAATGCACTGGGGGTGGGGTTTGATATCTGCCAAATGTTCGTCCGACGGAGAAGAACTGCATTTCCCCAGGAGGCTTTGCGGTCAGCAAGGGGATATAACTCCATGCAAGGTCACCTGATCCTTCTTCTTCGCCTGCGCTTCGCTGTCTGCGCTTCGCTGCCTGCGCTTCGCCATCTGCACTTTGCTGTCTGTACTTCAGTCACTCAACTGGACTGCACTTCTCACCCCAGCATTGTGGTGAGGTCTATACAATTCAAACAGACTCTCTCTCTCTCTCTCTTTGTATTTTACTAATACTATATTTAGTAAAATCATTTGTTCCACCTCAGATTAGTGCTGCTGTTTTCAAGTATTTTGGGGTCCCCTGCTTCCCCTTTCCCAGAGGCGTGGATCCGCAGATCCCTCCGCCCTGCTGGTCACGGAACTGGGCCGGACCAGCCCATAAACCGTTGACAACTACCAAGAAACGGCAGTACTGAGGCAATCCTCTTTTCATCTCACAATACTAAATAAATGTTTTTTAATCAGAATGATGACTTATTAGTTATGCACACGGACTGTTTGGTCCCAGTTTACCCAAATACTTTTTGTATTCCAAAAATCTTCTGCCAGATTTGTTTTAACAAACTTTAGAGATACAGGCTACAGTCAGGAGCTTCTGCTCTGAGTTCACGATGCAGAGCAAGTCACAACATCACCGCTGCAGTACCCATATCGTAGAACAGAAATAGAATCGTTCCAATCCAATTTTACCTGTTTTGACAGGTATCTTTCCATGATAACGCAGTGTAGATGTTTGTGGGCTTCCAGGTGCTGCTGGGATGTTTCAGTACAAAGCACTCATGATCACAGAATCAGAGCTGACCAGCTCCTCTGAACAGCTGCCTGCTTTGTCGTCCTGCTGCTAAGGTCATAGCACAGAAAAGACTTCAGACACACAGTTCTTGATGCTTATTAGCTTCAGTAATATAGGGGTGGAAAATACTTCTGATGCACACACAAAGACACCCTCTCTCAATGTTTGTCTGCTAGTGTTACTCACAAGACACAATTCTGCACACTCATTTTTTGTTCCATCTTGCAAGCAAATATCTCAAATACGTGAGCAAGGTGGTTCAACTTTTTATGGTGCACCTAATCTTTAACTAAGTATTAACCAATCTCAGTTCTCAGTACCACAATTCTCCAAACTAACATTAACTGTGTGAAAAAAATAAATATCTCATAACATACCTTACTTTATAATGAGAAATTGTCCAAGAAATGTCAAATATACCACAGCTAAAAAAAAAAGTAACATCAGGGATTTTCTGCTCTCCTTGCAATTTTTTTTGTAAAGATCTTTCTAAAGCAAAATAATAGATCCATTGATAACATCAAGAGAATAATAGATCCAATAGATAGCTCCAAAAACTCTTATTATTTAAGCCCACAGGTAAAGACGTAAGAACAACACATTTGCAATAAGTATACATAAAAGGTGCTAAATTAGTCAAATAAATAACCTTAATTACTGTATTAGCCATCTCTAGCTTTTTGACTCTGAAAAGCTCAAATGGGCACTCCCTGTAATAAAGCAAGGGAAGTATTTTCAAGTAAGCAGCATTTCAAAGATGGTAATGCTAAGTGAAAAGGAGATTTGTTCCTGCACAATGGTGTTACAGGCTGCAACTGTAAGAGCTGTGCCTGCAACTTCAAAAACAGTCCTCCTGCAATTCAGGAGGCATCTTAAAGAGAACAAAATAGCATCAATTCAGAACCACAGGTACTTTGCTCACCTTATGCGCAAGTTTCTAGGAAAGCAAAACAGCTTTTGCTTTTTGTCAAAGGCAGCTTCTAAATGCTAGATGGGATACATACAACAGGTTACCTACTGCACTGACTGATATTTATGGAAGTTACTTAAATCCTCTAAAGAACAGAACAATTAAAATGTGGAGCCAGAAGTATGAATGTGCAGACTGGTAATTCTCATCTCTCCCCTACCTTACTTACTTCCCCAGTAAGAACTCATTGGCTGAAAGTTTAGCTTCATGCAACCCTTGACTCAACCTTTGCCATACACAGAAAATGAAGACCAGCCTCCCCTCAGTACTGAGGACTCATTCTGCATTTGCAGAATTTTTTTTTTTCCTTTAGAAGCTTCCCTGCAAATGAGAATTACATTTTAAATGTGGATTTTAATGAGAATCCATCAGAAAGGTATCATCATCAGCAAGTTCTTGTCTGTCACAATATTAATGCACCTCAGAGCTGCTTCAGTTTTCTAAATGATTGAATAACTTCCCCTCCAGGTAAACCAACACACTGTAAGAAGATATCTTTGACTCAAGGAGTCACCAGCTGTAGAATTCTTAGTGGTGTGAGATAACACAAGTATTTACTGATAGTAACAAAGACGTGAATCTGTTTCCAAAATACATCAGAATCACCTGAGGTGTGTGCTGTGCCCTACAAACGCCTTCTGCTTCACTCCATAAACCACTTACAAACTGAACGTTATTTCTAAAATTAGTCTTCACCTCCTTCAGACAGTACATATAATACACCTCTTGTTCCAGCAAACCTGCAACGGATGTGAAAGGAACGATTCCAACTCACAGAACTTCACCTAAGCATCCAAGACAAGAAAGGGCAGTCAGTTATCTTTCTTTTACCATCAAACATATTAATACAGTATTAAATTAAAAGAATGTGATGAATATTCTTGAAAGTTATGTTCATTATTGTTTTTCTCGTGGCTTCTGATAGACTTGTCTCACTGTGACACCAATACCTCACATATCAGAGTATGGAGCATTGTCAATGTCTGCAACCACTCACAGACAAATACCGGCACCACTATTTTTATTCAGTGATGTATGAAAACTAATGGCATTTAAGCCAGAAAGAAAAAAAGACAGTCTTCCTCCCATGCATTTCACTTCCCACAGAGCTGGTAATGCTGAGCTGCCCAGCTCCCAGTCACTGCACAGGAAAGAAGGGGGGAGGAGGGAATGCCGCAGCTAAAACCCATTCCTAAATCCCCTTAGGGTGGGAAGGAAGAGGTCACAGATGAAAAGACAACAGACACAAACGTTAACCCATCCAGGGAACGACCGCAGCTGCTACCTCATGATCAGTGGAGATGGGGGCTGAACAAACAAGACTCACAAGTAATGCCCCATGGTCTAAACACAAGGAAGGGGAATTTCTCTCATTTTTCTCTCATTCTCTCTGAAGAAGCAATAAGAGCACTGCACATATCCAAAAATCCTTCATATGGTTTGGTACAGATTATTAGATATCAAAATGAGCTGCCAAAGAACTCTGGCACAAATTCATGGGAATCATTAAGGAACATACCCAACGAGTTCCGTAGCGCTGGAAAAATTAGGTGTTCCTGAGCACTGCAAGCAAAGGGCAGAGATTTCCAGGTTTTCTAAAGCATGCGGCTTCTCTCACCAGCACATCCATGACTCACTGCCTTGTCTGGTGGGGTACACTGTGCCCAAGGAAATCTGGAATGCCCAAACTGGTTAAGTCAATCCCAAAAGGCACACAGGTACACAAATCAGCTAGTGCCAAGACAAGAGAAATCCTTCTGCAATTGATTCTACAACTTAAACCTACAAACAGGCAAACCGCTCCTTATATTTTTTTCACATTAAACCCCTAATCCTTTAAATAATTTCTCTTCCCACATGTAACACACTGAAAAACAATTGTAAAGCTCTGAGGAAAGCCAGCACCTGCAGGAAAGGGTTTAATCTGGCAACTGCTGGTGTTGTTGAGTTATTCATCACATAAGTCTCCTATAAGGTCCCACCTCTTTCCTGTACTTCTAACTGCTGGAGTTTGAGAAAACAGACCTCGTTTCATGCCGAACTCCCACCACCGAGCAGCTGAATCTCCTACACTGCTTAGAATGCAGTTCGTGAGAGCAGACTTTGCATGGAGTCATGCAACATCCTGTTCTGAGCCAAGGGCTCCAGATGGGATGTTTCACTGCTGCCTTCCCCTCCCCAGCCCGTTTGGGCTCATCCTTTTTTCTTTGAAAGCATTTATCCCCAGCTGATGCTCTAACAGCGTGCTGAAACTGACCTTTAAGTCAAATACAGGCAAAGTCAAAACTTAATTAAAATCTAAATAAAAAACCAAAAATTAAAATACACTTAAATTATCAAAATACTTTTATCAGCCAATCAATTATCAAAACTACACATCAAGAAAATAAGTTATTTGTTGCAGCTCAGGAAAATCTGCTTTGCTTCACAATGTTTGCTGATCATTTAAATGCTTGGCGTTGTCACGCATGTTACCAATCTAATGGAAGTTCTCATCGACACAACAAGGAACAAGCTGTCTCGCCTGCCCATCACTCTGAATGCTGGCAGCTTCTCAAACATCTGCTAAAGGTCAGATTTCCACTGCATGGATCCAATCAATGAGGCTACACAGCGCTCCCAGTGCCATTGGAAGAGCCAAACAAAGACCACTGTTTCACATCAGCAAAGAAACTCAGCCTGAAATCTCCTTAACGCTGCTAGCAAAGCCTGCTCTTCTGTCACCACACAGCACTCACCTTCCTGGCAATGTCTGCACAATTTGTCTAGTTGTGCTTTTTAACCACAAACACAAGTGACTTCATGCTTACCCATGTTTTCTTGTCTTGTCAAGTAGCGCCCAGAAAGTACCACATTCCCAGAAGAAATGTTACTGAAGAAAGCAATGAACAGCTACACACATAAACTAAGGGGGCTGTAATGTATTTAAATGTTAATCATCATGTAAACAGTTTCAGAAAACTGAATGTTCACACACCCGGTGCCTTTGTTTCAGCCTGATGACTTAAAAAAAGCAAAACCCTCCCCTGCTCAATTCCAAAGCAAGATCCTAAGGTTAAAAACCAGCCTGAAATCATTACGCTCTGCCCTAAAATCCTTGCTAAGCAACCTCAGAAATATAATCCCAGCATCCTAACAGATTAGGGAATTGTTGGCTCCTGCTAAAAACAGCATGCTCTGTATTTCAGCAGCTTATCGCATGCCATAAGAATGGTGCTTTAGTGAGAGCATATGCATAAGAAATAAATGATCGATTCCAGCACTGCTGAGTTTGTTCTATTTTTACAGATAAAGTATCATCTTATGTGGATAATCTGGCACTGATTTACAAGGAAAGCCTTCCACACACTGGATGGGGGTGGGGGGGGGGGGGGGGAGGGGGGCAATTACAAAACACTGATGGAATTCAGGAATTTTGTGTGTTTTTTTTTTTTTTAAATTCTTGCGCATGCTGCTAAGTGATCTTCATAATCATTTTAGGCTTCAAAATATAAAAGAAATTCCATTTTTAATTTCAGAGCAAACACTGAAACAGATGAGAGCACAGAGGCACATGTAACCCCACATAGCTCCCAGCACTGAAACCAAACACTGTGGTGAAGGGTCAGCAGAAACCATGTTTGGCAAGGATACCAAACGGGGTTAACTTCTCCCAGCCTTCCAGTGCACACAGAACCATATTTTTATGAGAGGCTGTAAGCCATGCATGCCTGTTTTCAGACAACTTTGGATGAAATCACAGTAACCCCACACAGCTGCGAGTTGGGACACCCAGTGCCTGTGCCGCCTGGTAACTGCAGTCAGCACACAAAGCGCACCTGGCCCAGCGTCACTGAGTGCGCAGCTTGGGCCGCAGCCAGCAAACAAGGAAGAGATGTCAGAATTGAGCTGGAGGACCTGCAAAGACCAGTTTTATGAGTCCAGGCCGAGTGCCAAAGCGCTGCTTTGAACTCCGTGTGACGTGGCTACGACAGCTCCCACCCAGCCCAAGAGCAGCGGTGCTGTGCTGCAGCGCACGCCCAGCGCTCAGTGTGCTCAGCTGGGGTCATTCGGTGCGCCGGGACCGCACCCAGAGTTGCTGCTGGACCAGAGCCACCTCACCCACGCATCTTGTTAGTGGGGTCAGAGGTTGTCTCAAAGCAGAGGGAACAGAGAAAGGAAGCTGCCCCAAAGCTGTCCCAAACAGCTGGACGGTGAGCAATGGAACTAACAAAAGCACAGAGATTGCCACTGCGTATCTGCTAGCCATGCATTACTGAAACATTTCCTCCTTCCATCTACCTTCCTTGATGACTAATTCAGATGCAGCATGTTTCACACACCCATTTGAAGCATGAAAAAAATAAGCCTGCAGTTCAGACTGTATCAGGAACAAAACTAAACTGCAGGTCCAGTCCCTCTGTTGCAAAACAGCTGCAAATGTGTCCCGGCTGCCCGTGCCTTACCCAGTGCTTCATGGCTCCAGAATGCATAAGGCAGCTATCACACACTGGTCAGCATGCTCTTCTGTACTAGTGAGTCTGCTTTGTTTAACTGGGATCCACTCCACAGGGCCTTCTTCTATACAAGCTGGGTGAAAAGCTGCTTATATGGAGCACGAAAGATGGGTCAAAGGAACTGCTCATTCATCACTCCCTCAGAATCAAAGGAAACACTCTACATGGGAAAGATGGGCTCACGACTTACAAAAAAACCTCTAACTTTAAAATATGTTATTAATCATGTGCACCATAATGAACAGCAAAACCAGGTAAATGCAGGCTTTCACAAACAGAGCGGCGTATTCCATTTTCTTTTAATTTCTCAAAAACCAACCAACCAACAACAAACTATTTGCTTAAAGAATTATTCTGAAATGTATAGTTTTACTGACCCAGGTGTTCGGATGATGACTACATCCTTCCCTCCTTCTAAATTACTGATCAAACTTCTCTACCTCTCTTTTTATTTTGCTGCAGTGCATTGAAGCTACAAAGTGCCACAGGTGGGACCACTCAGCAGGGCTGATAGCATTACCATTCCTAACAACTCAGTGCCTCATTTTGCAACCTGCATCTTTAATTAAGTTTTGCACTGGAATAACAAGGAATAGGAGACAATATAAAATGGCATAAATTATGCCTTTAAATAGAGCTGCCAAGATGCTTTTATCTCAGTGATGCCTGCAGATTTTTTGTACTTTAGTTTCATTTTTTTTTCAACATATTGAAAACCATACTAGACAGCCAGCTAAATCAATTGGTTTTGTTCCTTAAATCTTCTTGTTGCATATCCCTGCGCACAGCACTTGCGATACTCCCTCCTACTCTTGCAAGGATGTGAATAGTCAAGGGTTAGAAAGTTTAATCAAAGCATCAAAAATGAAATCAAGTTAGAAAGTATAATTATACATAATCCACGAACACACAATAGCTCAATTTTGAGTTAACTGTAAGCAAAGAAGGCAGTCTGTGAAGTTAATCAAGCATACCACACAACATAACAATTACACCAATATATTCCTCCCGAGATTACAAAATGCCTAAGTGGAAAGAAGAAGAGCCGCCTAAGTCCCCACCCTGCCACAGACCAAGCAGAACGTCAGCAGTGCGCATCCATCAGCAGGGCAAACCAGAGAGCAGCACGTGCCCTTGTGCTGCTAACACAGCGGGTAGGGCCACAGCTGCCACCACACACGTGGTGCCTCTTACTTCAGTGGAGGTAACAGTGGCACTGATGTAACACCTGCTTACTGCACATCAGCCAAATCAATTACCGCTTTGTTACGGTTCATGCAGCACAAAGAATATTCTGTTCTTACTCCAAGCACCCAAGTACAATAAACTGAAGACACGGGCAGAAAAAAAGTTTCGCCTTGCCCCAGCTTGCAAATGCCAGATCTCATCACTGCTCTGGCATCATTACCTGACCCGTAATTCACACATTAGCACTCAGAGATGGCCCGTTCCAATTAGTAGACCCCGCGGGGCCAATTAATAAAATCTCACGCGGGTGACAGTTACCAACATCTCAGAGGTTAAACACAGCTGACACACCCCAGCAGTGGCTACAGTAGGACTGGAGAACATGAATATCTTTAAGACATTTCTCTAATGAATATAATTGTTACACTCATTATATCCAATTATGCTCACAAGCTATTAGTAATCAACTCCAAGAACCAGACCTATCCTGTGCAGCCCAGCAGCTGAAGGGACTTGCCAGTATCAGGCTCTCACAAACTAATGAAGCCAGCTTGCAGACAGCAACAGCTACTGACATACTGCTGCAGATTCTCCCACCTTAGCACCACACTACGAGAAGATGAGGAAAACGCCTGAGCAGCCCCACAGTGCTCTGCTCTTTCTGAATAGGTAAAAGTTCTCAACTTGCTGCTGTTCATCTCTATCTGCTCAGGATCTCCCCACTTCTATTGTTGTGACATTCATTCATTCCAGAAAATGCAAACACATTCAGGATCACTTGATACACAGGAGTACTGCAATTACCAAATCTGACAAGAACACTCTTTATTCTTACCTCCCAGAATTAGCATCCTTCCATATTTCATTAAATACCCGGGTGGTATTCAATTATCTCCCACAGTAGCATTGCGTAAACAACCTACCAACTGCTATCATCAGCTCCTTATTTAATTCATCTACCAGCCGGCCTGCCAGCCCAATTTCACAGAAGAAACGAGCTGAGACAAAACAGCATCACACGATCAGCTAAATCTGAGCGTGGACAGAAAACAACAGCAAGGAAACAGGCCCCCAAAAGCAGTACTTCATGGCTTTTTTCAGAGCTCTACTCCACTGTTTCAAAGTCTACCCCCACAGATTGTTTGCATCCAGCACACAGTACTAAAGGCATCGATACAAATGATGAGGTATACTAGTGACAAGGAATGCTACCTTAGCAAGTCTGCCTGCTCATGTTTGTGCATAGCTCAAGCCCAGCAAGCAACACGGACACATCCTAAGCCATTAGTTCTCTCAGAAATCCAGTGACAGACTGGAAATTTTCCTTCACCTGAAACAGAAATCAAAGACTTAAAAACAGCAGATAATGAACGTGCTCATTTAACAATGGTTTAGTCTCTGATTTCAATTCATGGTGCCATCATTTAAACAGCAATTTATTTCCACCTAACAACTGAGACTTCATGAAGAATGAACAGATTTCCCCAAATCTGCAAATCGGATTTGTTATCGCATATTCTGAACTCTCCTATGCCATTTCAACAGTAAAACTTGATTTTCTGTGATGTTCCCATGTCTGCGAGGAGACAGCTTGTAGCAGCCCAATTCAGAACGCTGTTACATGGGAGTAGGTAGTAAAAAATTCTCAGTGACCTATTCCACATCACACGTACAGACTGCTTTACAGATTATATCTTGCTTCATTGCTTCTACTGATTAACAGCTGCTTATACAGGACAAGCCTCTCATACCATTCACTGCTTTATTATGACTGTTGTTTTTCCAGTGTTAACTTCTGTCCCAGAATCAGGAGTGCGGTTTCTTCTGTTCCAAAACACTCTCATCCCATTACTCTAAAATCCTTCTCAGAGATGCACGTTTTTATTCCAGTACCTGGAATTCCCTGCCTCCAAGCCCTCCAATCTCTCAAAACATCCTGAAGCCTCACCTTGTTCCCTCCCACACCACTTAAACGCAGTGACACAAATTCCTGGAGAGCTTTGCCAACAAAGGACGCAGGGACACATGCCCAATAGTACAGACCTCCAAACCTGAAAGTAAGAGAAAACAGTAGAGCTGGAAGAGAAGGGGCAGGGAAAATGAGCCTCAGCAGTAAGGCTCACTTCTCACAATTTACTCACAATCACATGATAACCTAAAAAGAAAAGAGGAAAACACATGTGCAAATTAAGTAAGGTTCTTTACATACAGATCTTTTTTTTCGTTCTGACAAAGTCTAGAAACTTCCCCTGGTTTCTAGATTAATCATGTAGAGGTGGAAGGGTTGTTATTGTTATAAAGTTTAAACAGACCTCAAGCAGCGACAGATTAAGTACTTATAGACAACTAGTCTCTATTACACTACACAATTTTTGTTCCAAACTATTATATTACAAATTGAAATAGGTAAAACTGAAGAAAAGGGAAGAGACAAAAAGCTCAGTCTAACAGGTCTAAATAACTTCTTTTACTCTAAAACCATTTCCCAGGACAGTGCATCTGCTACCTAGTAACTCCCTCCCACTACACTAACATTTACTGAACAGGAAAGAACAGTTTCTATGTTTTTGACAAACTCTTGGCTAGCGACTCAAACACCTGTAGAGAGTAGACCTTTAAAATTATGTTCTTGCCAGTTGGGGTGAGGGGAAACTTGGGACAGGACACTCCCTTTTCTTATGGTGGGTGTAGACGTGGTTTGTGTAACTATCCATTCTGGGGCAAGCAGCAACACATGAAAATAAAGCAGAAAAACAGAACCAGAAGCTGCTGGCTGGATGAGCATACTTGGCAGAAAAGACACCAACTCATTTCAGATACTTTTCAAGACGTACTCAAACCACTGTAAAACATCAAAACTATTTCATATACAAAGATATACATGCAAGCACTATCAGAGCATCTTCATCCATCTCTCACAGCCTCAAGTAACCACTTAAAGTCAAGAATGACCTTCCAAACAGGTGAAAGGCCCTGTCAGCCAACAGCAGAGTACGTGTGCCATATTTCAGTGCTAGGACAGCACACTGAGCTAACAGCAGCTGAGGGTCAGCTGGAATCCACAGCTTCTGTGGGCTGCACCAGCAGTGACCCGTCGGGCAGAGGGCCCTGGCGTTTTGGAAGCCATCAGTCAAGCTGTCCTGACACATGGCCCAAAAAAAAAAAAAAAAAAAAAAAAGAGGACAAGGAACATAAGGATTTAAATACTTCACACACACACAGGCACCCTCACCCAAGTCACTTACCCCTTCAAACACAGCAGCCTGGAAAGGCTTGCAATAGATTAGGATTAGGACAAAGCCTGAGAAATTCAGAAACTCCTGATGACGAAGAGCTGCAATTCTTGTAACAACGTAGAAAGTTTCCTTCTGAAAGGGCTGTGCAGTGCTTATCTAGGAATGCTGTACCTGCCCAGCAGTACTAGACCTGAAGCACTGCAGAGCTGCTGATTTATCTATGCAGAGATAATGTCATACATCTAGCAAGTCATGACTCGCAGGGTAATTTACCCCTTCTGTGAAGCTGCCAAATGGCAACAGCCAGGCTTCGGATTGCTTCCAACTATTGAACGGGTCAGACAGAAACTACTGATCAGCTTTCTTCCAGAGAACAAAAATATCCAAAAAGCAGTGAGCTTATGATTAAGAAACTCATTATTATGTAAAGCTTAATGTTTTAAAACTAAATACTTCACTGCTTTGGTCTGCCCACTGCTTTATTTAAGAGCTGAAAGCAGAAGTCTACAAAACCAAGCCTCCTGATGGCTCGATTTTCCTGCAGCCATAAAAAAAGCACAGGCACACAAATGCAGCCAACAGGAAGAAAACATATGCTCTGTGTGACTGGGAAAATACCTATGAATTCTCCTTCTAGGTAGAAAGAATTATACGTGTTTTGGAAAAACCATGCCAGAAGACAGAGTAAGCAATCCACGAACACATGCAAGCACTGCATATGAAAGCCAGGAATCATTTGAAATCAGTGAAATGTTAGATCTACTATCACAGAATGGCCTGGGTTGGAAGCGGTCTTCCCATGTCGTCAAGGGCAGGGCTGCCACCCACCAGATCAGGGCCCCTGGCCTTGAACACATCCAGGAATGGGGCATCCACAGCTTTTCTGTGCCTCACCACTGTAATACACCCCACTATACTAGAAAGATGGTTTTCTGTAAAACTAGATATCCAAATGCAAATGAAAAGAACTGGATAATGTATACCTCATCAAGAAAAGGACTCTGACATAGCAAAACCACTTTATTTTGAAAAGGCCTGTTAAAATCAAGAAGATGGGAAAATAATAACCTGGAAGTGGATAGCAATTAAAAAAGCAATTATAACGTAAGGTTGGTTTGGCTTTTTTGTTCACTGCCAGTAGAAATTTCTGAGTGTTTGTTACACTAAATTGTAAACAGAAGGGCCTACCACATCTACCAAATAACCTCCGGGGATCCAACTGTCAATGTGAGCTTCAGCCTCTTAAATAACATGACCTAAAACAAGCAACATAATTCCACTGGAGTAAAGAACTGCAGTTGCAAAGGGCTTCTTCCAGCACACTTGTATTTAATTCACACGCTAGGATTGCATCTTAAAAAAAAACAAAAGCAAAACCACATCAAAGCATAACAACAAAGCTTGCAGAGTTTCAGTAAATCTGCTTCACTTCTGCCAAAAACATTTACATTACAGTATAATAACGGCAGTTATAAGGCAGCAATTACCGTTCCCTTTACCTCAGAGCTCGACACGCACTCCACGTGAGCAGAGGGAGCTCTGGGCAGCAGCTGGGCTCGGAGTCACGCTCCCTCCCTGCCCTGGCTCCGGCCACAGCACAAGGGTCAAGGCAACCCACGTGGCTGCAGTGAAACAAGCTTGAGCTGCATGAGCAGAGGGCAGACCACAGGTTGGCAAGTACGGAACATTTCTAAGCACAATAGTTATATTAAGTAACAGCTTTTTGCTCAAGTATCCGTGCATGTGACTCTTGCTTCGCAGCCTGGTGGTGCAGGAGGTGGAAGCTAGAAATTCAGCGGATGGATCAGAGCTAGCTCTCGCTGCATCTGTTCTCAGGGCTTCTATCAGCACATTGCTGGCCTTCCGCACACACGGAGACCACATAGCCTCACTCCAAGCCCTCACTGCAAGGACCGCACTGAAGCACACTCAGAGGACAGTCTGTGATGATACTGAACAAGTCCCAATACGCAGTCAAGCGTCTGCTGATATCATTTCTTGTTATGCCTCAATTCGTAATCCAATTTAGTACTCTGAGACAAAAATTGCTCTTCCCACAGTCAAAGGAAACAAAATAATCTGGGCATTATGCAAGTAAGTCCTGTTGTACACAAGCACAGCATAACCAGACTGCATGATTTTGTTTCTGACTGCAGTAAGAAACAGGCATTCTGGACCGATAAAAATGATTCTCAGACAGTTTGAGAAATAAATCTTAACTGTTACTCTGTCAGAAGAAAAGCCATGGAAGTCAGGGAGCATTTCAACATGACATTTAACCCAGAGGTAGCTGTGGTTTGTTTTCCTTGCAGCAGCTCTACTGATGACAGAAGAGCACAATCAGTAAGCTGATCCTATGTAGAAATTAAGCCACTGATCAGCAATGTTTCAGTGCACCAGCCTGCAGAATGAATGCATCGTACAGCTGCACCTTCAGTAAATCCAGCCTGAGAGAGATTGAGGTGTAATGGAAAGGAAGAAGCACCGGGTTTCAGAGGAACCCCATATCATGCTAGGTGCTGTATGAAGCTATCGTTGCACAGCAAACAGGAGGGTTACCTCCCAGTCCCAAGCAGCTGTCACTAAAAGCCTCCCCTTGTTGGCCAGGAACAAACAGCACAGATTCCAGTGTGCGCCCATGGATTTAGTGCCATTAACATCTGAATGGAGGTAAATCTGAATTCCCCTGACTGGAGTATCCACGTAAATAAATCTCGCTGTACAAGATCAGATAAACAGAACCAGCGAGGCCATTCCAGAACTGGTGAGATTACCTGGCCCTTTCCCAGTCCTGCAGGAGAAGCAATACATCAGCACAGAGCCTGTTCTCCTGTCAGGATACCAATCTCTGCATCAGGAACAGATCTCCCTGAGGCATTACTCATTTGTGGGGCACTCTGGTCAGAACAGACTGTTTTAGAGACTATTTAATGAACCAGAGGTTTTGCTGCACAGAAGGTCTGCTAATTTGTTGATCTCTGCAGGGCTGTGCAGTGTTTCCGATTTACAGCCCATCGACCCATGCCTGGGCTGCCTCAGACCAGCTACTTGCCTCCTCGCTCACGTATCACCAACCTGCCCAGCTGTTCTTCACCATCTCTATTTCCACACTGAATCAGAAGGAAAGGTTTTCATGTTTGCGACTGTTTCAAAGAGCTGGTGTGAAATTTATTAATCATTGATCAAATGACTGGCTGGCAGCTAAAGAACAAATACCTTTCCAAGACAAACTTTTTCACCACTCATTCAATGCTGAAAACAGACCTTGCAGGTGGGTTTTTATAGGTCTGGGGTTTTTTTAATTAAACAAAGTAGCTGACAGAGCAACATAACCCTTGTAAGCACCATCAAGTAAGTATACACTTTTGAAGCGCAGAATGACACCTATTTATTGCTGCTGTGTGTGGCTTGTAAGCTCGGTAACAAATTGTTTTGCATTGCAAGTGTGCCTTGATGGATATCTTCCACACTCTGGAACCGAAAATCCACTGCAGAAGATGACACAGACTGCAGCAGCCAGATTCGACCTTTTAGCACTCACCTGCTGGTCTCTAAGGAAAACAAATTACAAATGATTCTGTTTTCTGACAAGATGATTCAGGCATCTCTGTGTCAATGGATAACTATACCTGCAGACTTTGCTACCAGATAACACACAACTTTTCCCAATTGCTTATCCACAAAGCTGCAGTGAGAAAACCAGACAAAAGTTTTACCTATTTGTGCACTAAGCAAGTTTGTTCAAAGTTACCATGTTATCACCCAACTTCCCCTAAGAAATACCAAAATATTGCCAACTGGGATTCTGTGTTTGTAATAACACTAATATCTGCTTCATCAAGACACTGAGACGATCTTCAATAATTAACCATTACCCAGGACAGTCTAGTAGAATTTGCTATCAAGCTTGCTCTGGGTCTGTTAGAGATATCAGTGGTTGTTTTTCATTGAATTTTGATAGCACAGCTTAATAATAAACCACCCTACTTGGAAAAATAAGGAAAAAGAAAAAACTTACAGATATTCATCTACCTACAGGATTAAATTTCTTTCATGCATCGTTTTTACTTCTAATTACCATGCCATGACTGCTAGAAAGAGTTTCTACTGTAAATACTTAAAGATGCTCAAAATCATTGGAAGTTATCCAGTTTATGTGGTTGGCATGGTGTGATACTGTGGAAACAGAAAATAATGTGGTCTGCAGACCTTTGGCAATCTTTAAACTATCCTCTTTCATGGTAAAAGTAGTCTATTCTAGGCAGCAACCTGAGAAGTGTTAATACGGCCAGTTGATATAGCCCAAATGCATGGGAGAACCACATCATTTCCAGAAGACAGCCAAGGCTGTTGGCTCCTTTCAGCAGCTCTTGAAAGTCCTCTATTTAGAAGTTACCTAGCACCAACATACTGAGATTCCACTGAACACAGGATTAAGAAAAACTTTCATGAAAATGGATAACTACACCTGCTTTACCTCACTCATATAATTTGTCTCACTGAAATCACAGCTGACAGAAGGAATAAAGTCTTGGTTTACCAGTCAACTTTGAGGAAATCATATAAAAAACTACTTTGGCAGTCAGAGATCTGGTCTGAGACCCACAAGAATGGCAGGGAATTACACATCCTCCTCTCCTGAGAGAGCCAGGAAGAGAAAGACCTCAAGCAAAGGATATTCTGTGTCACTTCACTCAGCTCCATAAGCCTTACTTGAGCATCACACTGAGGTACAGCACCGCACCCTTGGAAGTTAGCAGCTTCATCCTCCACTTCCCTTTTGCTAATGACTTCAGTGCAAACACACAAAGCTTCTTTCTCATCTCAGCCCTTTTACACTCAAAATGCACCAACATTCATTTTTCCAGACTTTCCAACGCCCAGGTTACGAACTCTCTGCCAGCAAACACAGCCAGCCTCACTCACACTGCCATGCCAGCATGTCAACTAAAGCACCACTATAGGTAAAGGAAAAGCCTGAAAAAATGGCATCAGACAAGAATTTCTGCCACACCTCTAAATAATGAGAGCTCTGGTACTGATTACAGCTGCTCAAAGTAAAGAGCAGCTGCATGTCTTGCTGCTGAACAAAGTTGTTTTAGATTAGGGCATGTCACAAGTTAACGCGTTACAAGTAGGAAGCAAACACTCTTGCTGCAATCGTAAATACAGGGGGATTGTAATACTGGTGTCTGAAACATCAAAGCACATGCCAGCACTCATGAGAGGATCAGGTTTTCATATCCTTAGCAAAGGCAAGGCGCAGCTTGCAATTAATAGGTCTTTTCTTCCTTTGTTCTCAGGACAAAATTCATAACGTTGAAGATGATTACTGTCTCCTCAGAGCAATCACTGATTATGAATGGCATCTATTAAAGCCATGAAACAACCACTCTCAGAAGCCTTCTACACACCATCTCAGGCTTCTGAAAGCCTCCCTGCTGCATCTGGCTGGAAGGGCTTGTTATGGGACAAACAGGCTTTCTGTGACTCTATCTTAATTCTTTCTTTTTCACCTCCTGCATCCCTACCTAAGACTTCTTTAGTTTCTGCACACGTTCTTCTCTAAACCTAGAAATTCACATCTAGGCTCTAAGTGCCCTAAAACAGAGTCCAGTTCCATAAGAGGAACAGTCTGTAAAGCTGGCTGAGGGAGCTGGCTATGCCTTATCTATTTTAATTGGCTCCCAAACATTCTGGATCACTGACAGCAGTCAGTGTTTCTTCCACAGAGCAGCTTAGTCAAAATGGAGAAGCAATACAGTCTTGCATGCATCTTGTTGCCTTTCTGGGGCCCACCTGGGACGCACAGATCTCAGCTCTAATGTAAGGAAGTGCACTACCACCAAGCAGAAGGATATCTACATAAAGCTACACAAACAACATGCGTAGCAAAGCAGCTACTAGGAACAAACCTCCTGGCACAAGGGACAGCGAGTTCACTGCAACACTCTGCCCAAGCACGGTAAAACATTCTGACAGGTCTAAATGCCCTTCTTGCCCTTATGAGCAGCACCAAGGCATGGAGTGAGAGCCCACATTCAGTCCTTTATGGACGACTGATGGTGAAGACTTGCCAAACCTCCTGTGCAGGGGCCACCTGCCAAGAGTGACTCTTGACTTACAGACTCACTGCATGGTTAATTCAGTAACAGCACAGACATTTAACTTTTGAAAAGTCTGATTTTTTTCACTGCTTCAAGGTTTAGGAATTAAGGTATCTTGAAAGGAAAAAAACTAACACTGCTCCAAGTATGAAAACTCTTTCCACTTGAATTAATTTTTCAAAGTGCAAATATGAAACTACACAAGCAGTCTGAACACTAATATGAAGGCTAAATAGAGGAAAATGCTTATGGCCAACCAGTACCAAACATAGTTTTTAAAGTCCTTCTCTTCACATGTTGATTTTACAGTATTTATTAGGAAAATTTTCCATCTGAAAATACAAATTAAATTTGTAGGACTGCTACTGCAGCTGCAAACATAATGCTGTTTTTCTTTCATTTCTGTTCAGAGGACAAACTACAAATGGTCCCCTTCCAAAGCCTTATTGATGGCTCAATTACAGTTCATGTTGTCATGCACTCGGCATGTCAATATCCTCCATTCTCTGCTGTAGGAAAGGCTCAAGCCTTCTCTGCCCTCAGGCCCTGAGAGAGCCTGCCTTTTCGTATGTACAGAGCAAGATGGAGCCGGAGGGACTCAAAACTGCAGAGATAACAGGCAGGCAGGAGGTAAGGAATGCACTGGCAGAACAGTTTTGGTGACATCATTCCACCAGCAAAAGAGAAAAGCCTACGGTGAGATTGTTTTCCACTGTTCCCATTTGGGGTTGAGTTGCCTTCTTTGTTTCTGAAGTGCAAGAGTAAAGCTGTTATTTTTTAGCGCTGTACTCTCAAACTTGCTTCAACCGAGGACAAATCAAGTCGGCCGTTTTCCTTTTGTGACAGAAAAAACAAATCAAGAAATAAAAGGTAGTTTCCAACATTGCGTTACCCACATTTCTGGCTTCCAAGTTTGAGATACCCTGGAAATTCAGATCTCCTCCCATCAGCAGCCTTTCCAAAGACTTTTGAATTGCACAAATGATTTCTCTGCTTCCTTTCCTTCTCCTCCCCCTCCGTCTCTTGAGAACCGCCCGGAGGCAAATCTAATTGAAACCTTGCACTGGCTGCAGACATACAACGAATGAGACAGTAACCCGGTCCCGCAGCAGGCCAAGGCCAGCACAGTAGGAGCAGCAGGCCGATGCTGGGTGTGCCCATGCAGGAGGAGCAGTAGGCTGATGCTGAGCATGCCCAGGGGTGCCCTGCAGCCAGGCAGTGCTCCCACCCTGAGAGCCATGCACACCACTCTCAGCAAAACGCACTGTGCTGCACAGCGGGGATCCTGCATGCACCCATCCCCTGTGCCGGGTGCTGGGCTGTGGGCATGGATCTGCTTACAGCCAGGGAAGGGTATCATTAACTATTAATAACGAAAAGGCTGCAATGCAGACGGCTTGAAATCTGGTACAGCTTACTAAATCACAGCTGCACATGAGGCCATTGTACAACACATGCTGACAGCAGCTTCGCAGTTCAGCATCCATACCTTGAAACCTCACTTTAAATAGGAAGTTCATGTTTATTCATGAAGGCCACACAGCACATCTCTCCAGCCACATAGCAGCAATTTGCAAGAGAGCCCTTTGGAAAAAAATTAGTAAAATTCTTACAGATAAAATTTCAGTTTAAAAGTAGGTTTTTCTGAACTGGGATGCTTTGTGCCAAGCAATTTACAGTCAGTACTTGCTAAAGCACAAGTGCACACCTCAGGCTGCAACAACAACAAATGAAAAATGTTAGCCATGCATCTCAAACTAAATTTCTTCCAAAAAAGTCCTTTAAAAGCCAGCCTGTGTGTCAAGGCCATCATTCCAACTTTTCTCCACCTCACTTTAAGAAACTGGAAATCTTATCAGTACACAGATACTGTGTGCTGTATTAATAAGCAAGGCACAGCAGAGCCTTTTGCTTACTTCCAAACACTTTTTGTTGCTGTTTTTGTGGTCTAGATGGAGTGTCTGTTCACATGTAAGGAAATCAGTTTGGCCGATTATGCTTTTCTTCCCATTCCCTAGGCTGACATTTCAAAGCATACTGATCTGTCCCTTCAGGTGCACTGTCCCTTGTTGAGATATAGAATAACTACTGCTTTCCAGAAGGACAAGAGAAAGGGCCCAAAGCAAACACAGGTGAGACGAGAGGACTGGGTCCCACTGTGCTGCCATCAGAACCAAAGATGTGCAGCGCCAGAGGGTTCAGAGCTGTGTGTAAATTGGGACGAGCCTCAGCCAGGGGCAGCTCCACTGTTGGCTTTACCACTCCTCTGCTATCCTTTCCCAAGTGACGTGGCTATCCTGTAGTTTGGAATACAGAGTTTCAAGAATGGAGAATTTCACCACAGCTGGCCCTTGTCTTCAGTCTCAAAGTAGAAAAAGTGATCCATGCAAAAAGGTTTGCTTGAGGACAGAAAATAAGAAAATAAAGAACCATTATCAGATCTTTAATTTAGGGTCTTTTTTTTTTTTTTTTTTTTTTTTTGTTGTTGTTGAGTTGATATAGTTGTACGGATGATGTTGAAACCACGTTGGAGATACAGGAATAGTGTGTAAGGACCATAGAAGTAACAACAGCCACATAAGGAAAGGGCAGCAAGCCCACGCAGGACAGCAGTACAAGAGCCGCAGGCAGCAGAAGGGAGGTCTGCTTACTGCAACAGCAGTGCAACGAGGAAGATGACACAACTGGAGTCATAACCACATCAGGAAAAACCCTGCATGTGCTTTAAGTGTTAACTTGCCTCTTTTATTTTATGATGGGATTTGAATGTAGCAATCCACTACCTCTGGGAGTAAAAGTAAAAACCCTGGAAAAATATTAAATGTTAATAAACTGGGAAGAAAAAAAGAGAACTTTCTCAGGCATGAGAAAGCAGCACAGCTCAGTGTTCCATTTCTTTTTCTAGAACAGAAGCTGGCAGCCTCTCAAAGCTTTTGGGATGGTATTATTTTTTCCCTTACACTTGAAGTTAAGCATGCTGGTAACATTTTTCCCCCAGCCTTCCCATTCCCACCATGCTTGGAACGCAGCAGGAGCCAGCAGCCGCACTGCCACAGACAAGAGACAGCAGAAGACAGCAGTGATTTACAGCATCTAGCCTTAGCAGCAGACAGAGGATACCTATTCCTCCCTGTGCTCAGCAGGCCTGGAATTGGGCTGAGGACAGAGGCAGTGCTCTGCAATGGCGGCTGGTAGCAGCGGGTGACCGAACATCTTGAGATGCTCTGTGTGCGTCAGGACCTGAGGTGATTTCCACTAAAGCTATGATTGCTGCATACGAGCCAGTGTTTGCTGGAACACACCTACAAATTCCTTCTGGTAGGATCAAGCCAGAAGTTTTGATCCTCATGTTCACCCAGAATTCTGACATACCCACTGGAGACGTGTGGCCATGCATCCGAACTCCACCAGAAGTGATTTATTTAGAGTGTAAGACATTAATACAGAAAAAGACAAAATGGAAGGACTTGATGTTGAGAGCCAATAAATCGCTTAAGCTTTAAAAAATCTATATCCTCTGCATAAAGCCAGGAAGAGGCTTTGTTTCTTGTTAGCATTTAAATGTCTGCCTAGTCAGTCAACCTCAAGTTTTATATGTCTATTTATGTACATTTCATAGAAAATGGATATGATTCATCTCTTTTTGCTGTTTGTGAAGGCAAGGTACATTTATGTGATCCAAATAACTCATCTGTTGAGAATACAAGTGAAAATCCTGTCTGAATCGCCAGAATCAGAGGCTTCTTCTACAAAGTGTCTTTGCATGACAAAAGCTAACGCTACATGAGACAGCTTTTCATTAGTCGGGAGCTAATAAATTGATATCCTCAAGTAATTAATTACAGAGACTCTGTTCAACAGCAAATCTCATAGCAAACACGTCCACTCCATTTTCATCAAGATGTTTTACCAATGTATGAGCTTCAGTGTGAAGACAGTGCCAGATGAACTGAGTTGCTAACAGCCTGCAAACCTGTTCTCAGCAGCACAAAGCACACTTGGCTCTGAGCAGCAAGCCAAGCACTGGCAATAACCACCAAGACTTGGGTTCTTTTAAGAAGATCCGCACTTTAACATAAGGTTATTCTTTTTAAAGTCCAGCTATATTTCCTTGTTACTGAGAGCACACCTCTGGGCAGCCCTAGAGCTTTCTAAGAACTCATGGGTTTTTCCATCCGTAATGCAGAAAGTTTTAGCTCACATTCAAAGTCAAGACTCACATTGAGGTTAGACAGAGAGTTGGTAACATACAGCAGAATGGTGAGAGGGGATCACAGGGCTTGAAATTCATCCTGTTGTGCTTCTCAATAGGAAATAGAAAGCTATTTTAACTCCAGTGATTAATCACTAACAAAGGAAGATGGATTCCTTCAAACCAAGCCTGAATGCCTTTTGTGGAAGATATGCTTGTGTTAAATATATTCTGAAAACCCAGCAAGACAACATAGAGAAAAACTTCATTGTCTCAAATGTTCAATAGATCCTTATTAATAATCATCTAAATTGATTACTTTTTTTGCCAACAGTGCTGAACACTAATTATGGTTCAGGCCTTCACCGTGCTGTGTGCTGCATTGACAACTAGATACTAGTTTTGCCAATAAACCAGAGCAGACTATACCAGCAAGTGTCAGTTACACGGATCCTGCAGCTGCCTTCCATCTGCAGCACAGCAGCTCGTTTATCTGACCAAAGGCTTTGGGCTCCTACCTGGCAACAGATTTATTAGGCCAGAGTGTCACATTAGCAAAACCAGGCCTAGAAGGAAGGTAGGCAAAGACCAGCTAAGAAAACATTACAGAGAAATTGGACCCACTAATCTGTAAATAAAAATAAAAGCAGCACCTGACGATTCAAATCTGCAAGTTACTGTGTCTTGGTTTGTCAACATTTTCAGTCAACACAACTGCTTTAATTGAGAGCAGAACTGATACAGCGAATAAAGAAATGACTACTCAGCACAAAGCTCACAAATCAGTTGATGTTGTTAGTGCTGCTTTCGAAGGCTCTCTTTTGTCCAAAATAGGAAGC
Source organism: Tetrao urogallus (assembly GCF_951394365.1). Lineage (NCBI taxonomy): Eukaryota > Metazoa > Chordata > Aves > Galliformes > Phasianidae > Tetrao > Tetrao urogallus. Next base: position 38,533,096 of record NC_136818.1, read on the forward strand.
TGGCTCCCATCCCAACTCTTAGCAGATACATTAGCACCCGACAATGACTCGTCAACACATCCAATGCCACCACAGTAAGCACATTCCACAACACAGACAACAAAATCCTGGGATCTCACACCTGCTGCATCCAGAATGCAGCACCCCTCATCCAGGGCACTCCATGCCTTGTGGAAGCTAAGAAGTCACTGTAATAGTAGAGCTCATTAAGGTGACATTTATAAAGACAGAAATATCCAGCTGCCAGAGCAGGACACTGCTCAGAAAATAATCATCTCTGCTCTCTTTGCCCTGATCCACAGGGGAAACCTCAAAAATGTATTCCAAGAATGAGAGCAGGGGACTAACTGCATCAGATACCAAAAAACACGATCTGTGTAGATATAAAGTGCCACAACCCCAATTATTTCACTCCCCTCCATTCACTCTTTGTGTTCCAAAAGTAAAACTACACTACTTTTCCCAGAAGATAAACTTCCTTTGGCACTTCTTTCACTCCCTCTTCCCACCCTCTCAGCTCTATTACTTCCCTTTCAAATACAAAGGACTTGAGGGGAAAGACTGGACAAGCTTTTTAGCATTCAACTATACCAAACCACCTATTAATAGTTTCTCTACCTTTGAATGGGGCTTGTCTGCACTCTAGTAAGATTAGAAAATAATGTCTGTCTTTCAAGGAGTACTGTTTTTCTTCACAGTTCTCCAAATTTAGATCTCACTTCTCATCTGTCCTTTTATCAGACAGCCTACAACATAAGCAGAGGGAAGGAAAGCTACATTCAATTCAGCCCATAAAAGTGTTTCCCTACAAAGGCACATTTCCTCTCACCAGAGAAGAGTAAGGTAGAAAAATCTCATAGATTCTCCGAGCAATGAACTGAAGACAGAATTTGGGTTAGGCTGCAGTTGGCTTTCTCTCCCACTGATGGATCACACCCACCTCTGAGGACTCAGGCACTGCTACAGAACTGCTCACCCATGCAGTCCCTCAGTCATGCTCCTTGACTGAACCCTATGACACGCTGCACTTCTGTCCTTCATCAAGTGGGACTGCCCTATTTACCACATTTGATAGTTCAGATAATCTTTTTTGGAACCTGTGAACAAACTGATTTCCTACTTCGGAAGAGATGAAATAAGTCTAGAGGACATCTACTTTACCATCTCACAATGATACCTAAGGCTATCTTGGTTTTTCAGGCACACCCATTTCCAGGACTCCTACATCTCAGTCTGGATCCTTAAATTATTACAGCCCACTCTCGTGAGTAGGAGTTGAAAATGGAAAAAAATACTTTTCTTTCACGTATCCAGCTTTGGTTCTTCTCAACAACACCAGTCCTGTAGGCTTAAAAACAAAGAAGCCAAAGGGAAAAAAAAAAATAAAGCAAAGGAAAAAAAAGCAAGGGAGGACAGCTTAACAGCACTCGCATTCTCTGCCAAGACAAAATTCTTTCTGCTCCTGCCTATTTTCCCCAGACACCTCCACCTCCTCTTTCCCCGTTAAACTAAACCAATATGTTCACACAGCTAAGCGTTCCAACAACTTGGTCAATATAAAATATTCATAGAAGCTCCAAATCTACCAAATGAGGATAATCCTTCGCTCTTAATTCAAGAGGCATAAAGCCTCAGAGCATTACAAGCACACTGGTGGTTTTAACTCCCCTGGCAACTCTGTAAAGTTGTCCTCCTGTGGAAGAAGTAAGATGTAAATCACGAGGATATCTGATGATAGGGTGGTCCAGATTTCATCAGCAGGTTGGAGATGTTAAAACAGGAAGGTGTCACAAACCCTACTTAACACCTAAAATTTTGTTAGGCAAAACTGAACGAATACCAATCAGAACATATGGAGCATTTCTTCTGTCTTTCTTGACGCAACCACAGAAGAGATGAGCTTGGCTTGTGACCAATTTGACATCTTGACAAATTAGTCAGCTCCTCACAGCAAAAGGAACTCAACTACTATTATGTGCTTAGGCAATCTACGCTCCTTTGACCATTACTCAACTCTAGTGCCACTCCCAATTGTTTAAACCTCTACAACAAAATGAAAATCAAGAGGTCATTAGCCACATCTATAACATAAAACACAACATACAACCCAACTAGTATATAACTAAGCCTACTGATAACTCAAGTGGCCACCAATCCATGCCATCAAAACACCAGTGACTGCCAGCTTACAGTCATTGTGAGCATTCAAGCTTTCTGAGATTAGTAATCATTCAAATTTCTACTAAAAATACCATGAAAGTACTTGGTCCCACTTACCACTCAATTTCCTAAACCACAAATGGTCTGCACACAGAGCTGAAAATCGCCAGTGCAATTAATTTCAAAAACAACTTCCCAGATTCATAGCACAGAAACAGAAGATGCATGGTGGAGACAATACTTTCCCTCTGCAGGAAGAAAAAAAGAAATCTAGATCAATCTTAAAATAGGAGCTGAATAGGACTACTTAGCACAACCCTATGGCTAGGGTCACAGAAACCAGTTAAACTCACTCACTGATACTAACTCACGTAGTTTGCACTCTCAAGCAACGTGTGGCTAAAACAGAGCTTTCAGTTTTCGTTTCAGCATTGTTTCTATCAACTCTTCCACGGTCCTTACACTCAGACCTGTATTTCAGCCTTACCTAGGTTCATACCTCACTTACTACACCATTTTTTCCCTTTAAACTTCAGAGAATCCAGCTCAACACACACCCATTCACAAATGCTGCTACACAGGTCATTCCGTATTACATACCCTATTGCAGTGATAGCAATTGGTCTTATGTTCATCATTTTGCCTTCTTTCTCTATCAAAGTAACTTTCAGAGACTCAGCTGCACAGTGCCAAGTCCTGCTTCTGATCCACCTTGGATCAAAATCTCTGTCACTGGCTGCTTTAAAAAAAGAAACACCTTAGAGTTTATTTCCTGGCTGTCCTTTATGTTTGACAAACATAACCAAGAAACAGTCCTCGAGTTACTTTCAAAAACCTCTTTCACATCTCCTCTGTCACAAGGTTTCCCAAAGGCTCAGCAGCGGCACACAAACAACACACTGTGATGTCCTCATTCCAGCTCCCTCTCCTCGTGGATTGTAAACTCCCCAGCTCAGATGATTTTAGTTCTGTGTTTACACAGCACCTACCACAGCGTGGTCTTGGTCAAAGAGTCCTGCAAAGCAAACAGTTGCATGGACACAGAAATACACAGAAATGGTAATCTCAGCAGTTCCAGCACAGTGACTTGGCAGAGGTTTATCATGTGATTCACAGCCTGTTTACCCTAGAACATCTCAGTCTTACCTTCAGACAAACAAAATCACACACACACTAAGCCATTTAAGTTAACCATCCCCAATCTTTCAGATCACTGAAAACAAAAATCACAGCCCTGCACTAAATCTTTGCTCTATTTATTACCCACAGAGCCTAAGAGCCAGCAGACCAGCGCAATCATCTACTGCTAACAGCAGTACCCTTCTCGTCTTTGTTAAGACAAACGACCAACGGCTTCAGTAGCTTTACGCTTCACATTAAAAATGGAAGTAGCTAGTTGTAAATAATACCTTACTGCCTGAGAGAAGGGAGGTTTCCTGCGGGCCTTCCACTGTGAGGATGTGCCTGAGAAACCTGAAACGTTTTGACCGTAAAAAGATGCAGTAAAGAGATCCGAGCCACAGAGGAATTACAATATTGCTCATCAGTGGGGTATAGAGAGAACAGAAAATGCTGAACAGGCCCAAGACAACATCAGACGGAGTGTTTTGCTTGGATGATAAAAAAATCAAAAGCAATATCAATAATTTTGACTCACACATCCACAAGGAAAGCAGCCTAATCTTCTCACATTTATGCTTACATGACAGTAAGACATAACCTTCCCTGCATAACACTTGCTATTGCCAACATTCTTAAGCTAACTATCTTGGAGGTTTGCTATTATTAACATTAGAAGGTAAGAAAAAGCACAGAACACAGCAAGGTGTACACAGATGTAATTTTATGGCATGCATTTTGAAGCACCTTCACAATGCCTTCGAGTTGGAAGTGCAATTCTATTAACCATTCTACTGGAAGGTCTGAAGATTTCTTTGTCATTCGTTTTTTTGGTAACATTTAGAACACTTTCTGCTGTATGGCTTTTTCCTCAGGAATCTATCTCCCACAGTGCACACATGCTGTAAGTTACAGACACAGAGTTGAAGCCAGTCCCGGTGGCTACCCACCCTTCACACTGTTAAGTCACTTGGCGTGACTCCACTGAAGTGGAATTTCATTCTCCTCCAGACTGGTAGTAAAATCTCTCACTACAATATCTGAACAAGTATTATCCATTTTAAAGAACATTAATGACGGGTTGGGAAAAAAGTTTAAAGTTCTATACAGGCAGAGGAATTGGAACTTGATGATCCTTCCCAACCCAAGCCATTCTGTGCTTCTATACAGAAATAACCAATGGAGAAACAAGAAAAACGTTTCCAAGCACAACTTAACAGCACGCACTGCCCTTAGTCTATCCTCAGTGTGCACAAAAGCCTTCACCACTACAATGCCATAACCACAGAACCCACAACCCTAGCTCTCTTTTCCCAACCAACAATACCAGCAAAACACAGCACAGCTGAAATCCTGCATGCTCTATTGCACAAGAATTACAGCAGCAATTGTTAAGTTCTGTAGCAAGATACTCAGATGTGACCATGTGCAGTTATGTCCTGTGCCAGTGGTGAGGAGGCTGCTGCTGCCTAGGGCTCCAAAAACTGCACTGCTCACAGCTCTGCTGGCAGGCTACAAAAGAAAGGTATGGGCTGTGGGTGATGCTGGCAGCAATGTGGTGAAGAAAGCACTTGGTATTAATTAAAAGTAGCTTTCAGTACCACGCTTGCATATTCAAGTTAGATATCATTCTCTTCCAAGCTCAGAGAAAGAAAAAAAAAAACCTGAAAGAAAAGGTTAATTCTGTTGGTCTATGGGTTCAGACAATAAGCTCACCCTCTTGAGATTCTGAATAGCCGGAGGGTGGATCAAGCTGCAGTCGGTTTGCACTTTACCAGACATCTGATAAACTAATCCTCATCAAGGCTACCTGCCTGTTGGAGCTCTCATAACTAACACAATTCAATTGCAGCCTTAGTTAAAAATCACCTGCAAGGGCAGTCAGCAAGAAGCACAAACTCAGAGTGGGCTGCATGCGCACAGACACACACAGAGCTGCTTCCCCACTGCCTGCAGGTAGTCCACACCTACTGCAGGAGTAGTCAATGTCTCTCACAAAAGGTTCTCAGCAAAAATACTAACAATTCCAATTCTTTCTTCCCCATCTCTCCAAATGCTGCCCAACTCACTCTTTAAACCCCTACTGGCCATTCTGCACCCTTCTGCATTGCACTCTGCTCAGCTGAAGGCACACTTCTTAAGAGCAGGCATGCTGAGCTCCTCTCCAAGGCACACCTCTTCTGTAAGAACAAAAGGAAAAACACTGAGATACAACTCATACTTATTTCCATTCAAATAGCAAACTTTTGCAAATATATCAGTGAACATTCCTGACCTCACAAGTACGAGGCACCTGGAACCAGTCAGACTGCTATAATGTGAAGCACAGCTTCAAAAAAGCTATGGAGTGCTGTCCTTTTCCCCAGCCAACTGACCCAAGAACTCCCTAGAGATATCAACTACATCCAAATCAACAGCAGCAGCTGCAGAACTCCATTACGTTCAGATACAAACTGCTGCACTTAGCTTTTTAGTGCTCATTATTTTATCAGAAAAGTAACATGTGGGCTCAACTTCTATTCCATGTACCACATCTGAAACCAGTTGGTGAGCTGTGCTGCCTTGTTATCGAGGTGTGAGCCTCACTCAAATGTACCAGAAGGAGAAAACATTTAAAAAACAACTTTGATAACAGAAAAGCCCTTCGATGACAAAAGATTCTTGACAAAGAAAAAAACATGGCAAAATGTATACAGACACACACCTGTTTCACTGGGACTAGGCATTATTACAGAGCTCAAAAGAATGAGGAAGTGTCAGTAAGCAATTTTTTCAACTGTCAACTGAAAGGCAAGTCTATCCATGTTAGAATACTAGAACCTGCACCATGTTTTATGAAAGGACTAAATTCAGCTTCAAAAAAAAAAAAAACAACATAAAAACATCTGATGGAGTTAGAAAATAAGTGACCCAATGAGTAATTCAACATAGAACCATATTTTTCAAGTTGTAATCCAACTCATTTGGGGCCTGACTGTCACTAGAAGCAAATTTTGTCAAAACGCACAGGAAACAAAGGAAGAAATTAATATAGGCTACCAGTATCTGAAAGAAAAACACAGTACGAAGCAGCAAATCACTTTAACCATTTTCCATTCATGCAAAGATACTGAAATGTCTTTCAATTAGCCACAATTGATTATCTTTTCAAATATATCACGCAGAAGTTGTAAGTAACCCATTACACAGAAAAGTTAACCACCAGATTGAGAAATGGTCGTGACACTGTCTAAATTCATGCCACATTCTGACCCATATACCAACGTTAAAATACGACAGTATACAAGAGGATCAGATATATTTAGGACAGACCACCCAGATTAACAGTCAGCAAACCATAAATATTTCATTATCCTTCCCCTCACATTTTTTAATCTTTACTCACTGCTTCATTGTTATTAAACAGATCACCATCATCTAGGTTTGACCAACACAAATGGACCTGCAACAGCTTGGTTGCCTTAACTGAAATAAAAATCATCAATATACTACACGGGAGAAAATGTTTACGACTTAAAACTCATTTTAAATGTTACTTTATTTCCTGAAAACATTTAAATTCAACTTGACAGTATGAAATTAAATCTATCCAAAGAACCTGCAGGAAGGAAATAACACCCAGTTGCACGTCTCACTGCAGACAGCCATTTAAGATATGCAAACAAACTCTGCACTTCAGAATAATCTGGTTTGGGCAGGCACTGAGGGCTGGTTGGGACTGACGCACTGAATGGATATCTTCAAGTTTCCTGGGTTAAGAAATAGTAAAGGGAAGTTGCCACGCTGACACACACCAGGAAGGGAGCATGGAAGGGTAGAGCAGAGCTAATAGAATCATCTGTGGTGTGCAAAAGGCAAATAAGGGATGACTTCACTTGTACACCCAACACAGGAATCAGAACACATCTGAAACAGCAGCAAGCGATATCGCAAACAAAGCACAGTTAAAGCCTGAGCCATCTCTGCCACAGGATGCCACTGAGATTGAAAAACAGATTCCTACAAGCTCATTTAGGAAAAATCCAGCAAGGGCTATAAAACCCAAGACCCTGCTGGATGAAGCTGCCCATCGCTGCAACTGGAACCAGGACGCAGCAGAATTGTAGAGACGGGAGAGCTAGGTGTCACGGTGGCAGCCTAAAGGATCGTGTGATGTGGGTCTAATTCAGTCTTCCAACACATCAGCTTCTGTATTTGACTGAAATATTGGTAGCACACCCCCCCATTAGCTTCTAATTCTCTGCAGATCATTGTGAGCCCAAAGCCCAGCAGTCATTCTTCCCCATGAACCACGCACCCCAAGCATCCACTCCCTCCTGCCTCTGATGATTAAGCTGCCAAGGCTGACCAAGGCTGCACAATGAAAACCTTCCAGTTCTGCTTCAGAAAGAATTACAGATTGATGACAAACTCCAGGCAAAGAACTCCACAGGACTTTCTAGAGGAACTGAGCAGTTCAGCATTATGCATTTCCTAAGATTGTGCTGATTCATTTGTCTGTTTGATATCAGCACTGGAATTGTTTTCTTTATTTGTGAAGTTTAGTAAATTCTGTATTTCAGGAAAGAGGAGAAGCCAAGAACAACAAGAAGGAAGGAAATATGCTGGAGGACTGCTTCAAAGTAAACCCCCTCTTGCCAATGTTCCTCCAACATACAGCTTTCTCTTCCTTCCTCACCAGACATGCAGGACTAAGGAGATTTGTCTTGGGCCACCTGGCAACGACTCAGCAAGCCGCCTCTCTATCGCAGAGCAACTCTGGATTTTAAAGGATCATTGTATGAAACAGCCTGGCTCAGTTAGCAAGAAAGAGAAACCTGGCGAGCCAACTGAACTCCTAGGCCAGCACTGCCTACACGAGCTGTCACACACAGCAACATCACTGGCAGCAAAGCCTAGCAGCAGTCATCGCAACATCTACAGCAAATACACTGCTGGTCAGAACGTGCACACAGATCACATTCATGCACAAACGCTGTATGCAGCATTGTACTTGAGGCAGAGGTGTGAGCATTATAACATATGGATAGGCTTATGTTTCCCTTCACGTATCTTTTTCCAGAACTTGCCTATGCAAATAAGTGTAGCATCAACAGACAGCGGATGATCATGTGACAGGCTATCTTGAACATACATTTCCTTATTCAAGCAAAATAATTGATCATTCAGTATGAATAAATATAATCCATCTATCTGCAGCACAAAACCCCTGCATGAGAGCTGAGAAGGTTAGGGCATCTAGTAGCTACTGCAATGCTCACAAAGGTAATTTAAGCTAGCTTTCAACCACCTCACTAAGCCATGGGTCCAACAACACTTCTCTTGGAAACGCAGCCAGCTTCAGCTGCTCCTGCCCTCAGCCTCCAGGTGATCCCATACCACCTCCTCAGCCTCAGCAACACCGCCTGGCATGCCATATGGTGAACCGACCAGGAAAGTGTTCAGGGTTAAAAATTAAGCCAGCAGTGCCACCAAGAGAAATGTCTGTGGAACCACAGTCTCCAAAATGCCTAAAAATGTTGCTATGGTTGAGTAGAGCTAGAGGCCTTAATGTTTATCCTGCAGCTCTTGTGTCCAGGAAGCACCATATAGACCAATATCAGTTTCTATATGCACCCAGGCAGCTCCCAAATAAGTAGTCAGGTTCCTCCATTCCACTTAATTCTGAAAAGTAGTAACAAATACATATATATACACAAACACATACACACACACAGACACATGTATATTCCAAATAAGGCCATAAAGCAAAACACAGCAAGGTCTCTGAGGTTCTTCTCGTTCCTGAGCTCTTACTCCACCACTTGAAGTGAAAATAAGTGGTGTATGAGAACAACACATCAATTAAGGACAGCAACTTTCTGAATAAGTCAATACAATGAAGCAAGCTGGCTTCAGTTCAGTCATGAACACAGTAATCTCCAGAAGGATCAGATGGATCACACATATCCATGCAGAACATGACTTAGCTCCTATCGTGGAAAGCTAGGATGGAAATCACTGCAGTAGCAGCAATCAGTGCTCATAGCATGAAAATAGGCAAAAAAAAAAATAAATCACATTATGGCAGTGTGTCTCTTCCAAGACAGCCTTCTTGCTATCAACTTCAGGCAAAGTTATTAGGCGATCAACAATGACCTTCTTCCAGAAGCAGCAGAAGCCCTACTGAAATGGAAGCTCAATTCTGATCCTAGCAGAGATTCAGGACCATTGGGGGAAGTAAGCATCTCTGCAGCTCAGCGACAGCAGGACTGCAAAGCAGCTGAGCTTACTTTTGCACAAATTTTAGAAATATCACTTTGCCATCACTTAATTTGCCATCAAAGTCCTGCAGCTCTCTAGCAGGTTTTAAGATCTTGGCATCTGCACGGAACGAATGGCTCCTTACAAAGTGACTACTCATTTGTAAAAGCCCGAAGATGGCTGTGCACCAGCCCTTCTAACAGACATCCAAAGGCTCCTGTGAAGTTCTGGAATTAAAAAAATCTGTAATGTGAATGAGGAATAATACATTATTTGTAAGATGACTGCTTTCTGGATGAACAGAATACCCAGAGCGTCTCTCTGAATGCCTCCTGAAAGATTAGAGTACAGGAACAAACTTTCCTTTTCCAGTATCTCATCCATCACCTCATTACTGAGAAACTAAATTAATAATCAAACCAATTAATTAACCTGTTCCCTAGATTAGGGCACCTAAATTCTGTTTGCAGTCTTGATATTCAAAGAAACCCTCAAAATCCATCAGCACTGCTTTATTTATCTGTTGGTTTCCACATTCCAAAGCCGATGAGTACAAAAGCAAAGAGCAGGAGAGGCACAGACAGCACAAAGCCTGAGCCCCGCAGCTGGCTTCACAGGAGTGCTCCCACATTTGATCTTTTTGTGAGGTTACTAGGAAACTGGATACCAACTGCACTGACTCTGGGAGACAGATGAGGTGACATTCACAGACACAGGATGACAAACTCAATCTTATTGGAAACACAGAGAGGAAATACGAAGTTTTCTTTACTGCTGAGCCAAGAAAAGATTGCCGAGCCGATATGCACCATAATGTACAAGGCTCTGCTTGGCTTCAGGACTTACCCAGAACAGTAGAAACAATTGAAAATCATCTAAATCCCTGCTGCTTCCCCCCTCCCTCTCATTCCAAACCAAATTCAGAACTCACGCAACACACATCCTGCAACAATATCCCTTGTCTGGATCCAGAGGCAGCAGTGATGTGATAAACCCTGGCATGTTTTTTAGCATCGTCTCCCAGAGCTGGAGTAAATAACGTGACAGGCTTCTCACCAACAACTTGCTCTTCATCTTTACCCCAGATGCTAGCAGAGAAACATGCAGTATTTTTAAATCCCCCCCTAACCACCACCAAGCTATGCACAACTACATTAAAGCATATTTCTTTATTTACCCTGTAGAATATTTTTGAAGATGTTTCTGCATCATTCAGCATATTACAAGGTTAACAAGTAAAAGCTGCTAAGCATATAATTCTAAAACAGGGAACAATAAAAATATTTCATGTTTAAATGGAATAGCTCAAACACATTAAAAAAAATAATAATACATTCAGTTTCTCCTTAAATAGTAGCTTAGTGAAAGGAAAACAGGGAACACGCAAAACATGGCACTAAAATCAATGAAAGGCAGAAAAGCAGCGTAACACACAGAAGAGCAGTTCTGTGACTGTGTGACAAGGCCACACTGCAATCATCAAATTTCAGCTGTGAGTTGCCCTGGCTTACTTGTGAGGTAAATTCAGGTAAAGGCATGGTCTGCCCTCATTTCCTTCAGGTGGCTTTAGTAGACAGATTGAATTAACAATCCCTCATTAGCAAATTACAAACTGAGATATTACAAAAGTATGGTTTATTGAAATTATTCATGCATTTCCCCCACTGTCGCATATAAACTGCACTGTAAACAAAAAGGAGGCATCTGCTCCAATCCCTAAATGTTAGTTTCACAAAGGATGTACGTGCAATACACCTAACCCTGTCACAGGGTACCTCTGTCAGAAGACAGTGAGGACTCCTAAAGTACTCAATTTTTGTCTTCCAACGCGTAGACATCATGGCAGCAGAACAGTAATAAAAGCATATGGGATTACAAATCACAACGTTGTATTTTTATATAAAGGACTGCATATTATATATTTAAAAGCCTATCTCCATTCTCCCATAATAGAGAGCAGACAGCAGGATATGTGAGTATACTCAATATACAGCTGCAAACCATGAATGGTCACAGATCTCTGAAGTAGCTCCAATAAGTAAAATAATTCAACTGATTTAAAATGGAAGTATATATACACACATACTCCACTAAACTAACATTTTTTAAGTGCAATATTGGAAATTTTCTCTGCCACAACCACATCAAATCTTGGCAGAAGTCACTCAACAGGACTTTCCCAACCTGTGCCCCAGAAAGCAACTCCTACAGGACAGCAGAGAGCAGGGGATCGTATGGCACCGCCCCTCCTCCTTCCTGCTGGCCGGCTCTTTCTCTTCTCTGGCTTATCGCTGCCATCAGAGCAGCACACAGACTTTTCCAGGCAGTTAGTAGTAAGAAGAAATACAATTCCTGGCTACCTCCAATAACACTCACTGTTACTTGAGCAGAAAAGCGCTACAAATTCTGTCAGGAGCTACCGAAATGTATATATACACATACAGAGATGTGCATTTAAAGAAACCTTTATTTGCGTGTGGCTTTTTGTATGTTTGTTTTTAAATAAATACTCTTCATGCACCAGGAATGTTCAAGAATGGAAGATCAAGAGGTCTAGCTATCACAGTGTGATTCAGACCATGAAAATCATCAAGAAAACTCCCATGTTAAATTATGCATATTGCACCTGCGCAGCAAGTTTTGGTTTGTTTTTTTTTTAAAGATCTGCAAACATCACAGGATGACTAAAAAAAGAGGCAAGAACCCAGGCAAGGAGGATTCCAGCAGTTAGGAGCAAGAGCACTCATCTCCAGGAGAACCAACAGTACTCACAGGCAGTGCATAACACATTCCCCATAGGATTGCCCAATGGATAAACTGATAAAGGCAGCATTTCCATAAAACTACAGGAGATACTCTAGCATTTTTCTGTCTTTGTAAAATGTCTTTTTTTTTTTCTTTAGCCAAAGATCACATATTAGCTACACTGCAAGGGAACAACTATTTAACATACTTTCAGGGAATAGGAAAGACATCTTAGGAAGACGAAAACACGTAACTGACTTCTCTTCATCTTCCTACCCATACAGTAATTTCAACTATGAAAATATTTCAGTACTTACTTATCAAAATACATCCCTGAAACTTAGTATATCACAACTGAACTCTCCATAAGCCTGCTGCCCAGCAAAGCGGGTGGTCCAACATTCAGATCTGGAGCTCCAAATCTAACGAGCTGTTCCTCCACAACCAACAAAACTTGGTTTCCAACAGATGTGCTTCTATGAAGCCCAGTGGCCATTTACCATTAAGTACCTCACTTGCCTCCAGGCTTCCCCACACATCCCTAAGATTCTTCACATTTGCAGAACTGTTAGTCCATATATGCCCATTTCCAAATACTGACACTTCAACCTATGCTTTTGTTAGCTCTCAGCTCTTCCTCTCAACCCCAACTCCATCTTTACACACCACCCACCTCATTCCCCATCACCTCTCCATCTCTGCACAGCGCTAACCAAGAGGCAGTACTCATGAAGCCAGAACAAAGAGGTAATTCAGTACCAGATCCTTTGAAACTACCTTAGAAATGCCCTCCTTGTGGAGACGGGCACTGTGCAATTCCATCAAGGCCATCCAGCTCAGAGGGACCAGGAGCCTACCAGTACACTGATAAAAAGCCCCTGGGGTGCAGTGAAACTGCTGGCAGGAATTACCACTTCACTCCAGTGATGAGCAGCAGAAGGGTCTGGAGCTGCTCAGAGGGATAGCCACTTGAAAACAGAAGCCATGGATGAATCAGAGCAGCGCTCACAGACAGTACACATGGAACCAGGCCTGACAGAAAAATACCACTGTTCTTCACAGGGGAGCAGGGGAAGAGGCTGTTCATATTAACAAATATCAACTAGTGAGAGATTAATTACTTACGTGGGACAGCCTGACCCAATAAACTACCTGTTGTTAACAGAAGCCTCATTGCAGCTTCCTCCACCCTTTGTGATTTAAACCTGCTCCTGCCTTGGGGACAGGAAACAGGCAACCAGATAGCCACGCGCCGAGCCCTGCCATGCTCCAGAAGTCCGGTACCAGCCCATAAGGGGAGAGCACTGGAGAACACCGGGCCACCAAAGTTTGCAAGTGCAAACACGAGTGCACTCATACAGCGGACAGCGTGTGGGACCTGCTGAGCCGGAGCCACGGTCCCGATGCTGGTTGAGCGCCCCTCGCTTCAGCCCTCCTTACGGCACCTCTACGCGAGTTGTATCTGATGAAACAACAAACAACGCACAGTACAGACCAGAAAAGCAGCGGCGTTTCAGGTGTCGCACGCATTCTACGTTCCGAACAAAGCCCAAAGCCCGGGCAATGTGGGAGCCGGAGCTCCAAGGAGCGCGGCGAGCGGCCGGGCACACGGAGCTGCGGCGGCGCGGAAGCCCCGGGGCCGTTCGCCCGACAGTCGCGCGCCAATGGCAGCGCCGCGCCTCTCGCCACCCCCAGCACACGCAGCGCCCCGATCCCGTCCGCACATCGCCGCGCTGCGTGCCACCGCGCTTCCAGGAGCGCCGAGCGACACAAAAGCGGGGAACGAGACGGCCCCGCGCGCCGCAGCCCGCTCGGCACGGCAGGGCACAGCAGGGCACGGCTCCGCCTCACCGACCGCGCGTTCCGCGGCCACCCCCGGGAAAGGCGGCCGTGCCCCCCGCCGCGGCCCGGCCCCCCGCGCCCGCACCCGCGCCTCAGAGCGCGCAGTGACAGCGGACATAAAAGGAGCGGAAACAATGACATTCCCGCGGCCCTCCTCGCCGCCGTATCCCCCCGTCCCGGCTGGGCCCCGCGCTGAGCTCCGCGCTCCCAGCCTCGGCCTCCGAGCGCCCCGCGGGGCCCGGCGCCGCCCGCCCTCCCGCCGCGGGGCTGTGTCACGCCGGGCCGGGCCCGGCCCGGCCCCGCCGCCGCCCCCCGCCTCGGCCCCGCGGCCCCGCTTACCGCCAGGTCGAGGCTGTGCGAGTCCCGCTGCGAGACGGCGCGGATCACCCCGGCCCGCCAGCGCCCGCTCTCCACCGGCTCCTCGCCACCGCCGACGCACAGGAACCGCTTTCCCACCAGCTCCGGCCGCGTCTCCACCGCCACCGCCATGGCCGCCGCGCAGCGCCGCCGCCGCCGCCGAGCCCGCTCCGCCGCCCTACGGGCCGCCCATGGCGCGCGGCGGGGGCAGCGCGGGGCTCTTCCCTCGGCGCGGTGGGTCCGCGCCCCTCGGCCGGGCCGCGCCGGGGGCCGCTCCGCCGCTGCAGCGCGACGCAAACACCGCGGGGCGGGGGAGGGCCGGGGGCGCGCGCTCCCTCCCTCCCGCGCTCGCTCACCGCCGCGCTGCGGCCCCGACCACTCCGCCCACGCAGCCCACTGCCATGGCGACCGGCGCCACGCGCCGTCTCCCTCCGCCAGGCAGCGCGCGGGGAGGGGGCGAGCGGCCGCGGCGCAGCAAAGAGTCCGGAGGCGCTCGGCCGCCGCACCCGGCCCCGTCGGGGTCCCCGGATCTCGGGGGGACGCCGAGGGGAGCTCCGCTCCCGGCGCGGCCCCGGCGGCCGTCACCTGCCCGGCGGGGAGAGGGTACGGGCTGGGCGGCGCGGGGCGCTGCTGTGGCGGCCGCTCCTCCCGGCGCGGGCCTCGCGCGGTCCCCCCGAGCGGAGCGGAGAAGCGATGCCCCGCTTCTGTGCCCGTCCCCGGGAAGACCGTGGGTCCGCCGTGAGCCGACACGCGCTCGGCGCTCGGCGCCCGGCTTTGCAGAAGGGCCGCGGGCACAGCCCCTTCCCGAGGCTCTGCCCGCGCTGTGTCCTACGAAGGTGCGGTGCTAAGGAGCCCAGACACGGGCTCGGGCCGGGGCGCGTCGTTCTAGGGGGCTGAGCACCGGGAGTCCGGGTGCCGCTGGCACAGCCGCTTCGCGGCTTCTAGTTCGAGACTGGATCTGCAAGCTGCGCCGCCTCTTCTCCCTTCCAGTTTAGCTGTTTGCTATCTAAGCGGCCAAGCATCCATCTTTCCTTACTGCCAGCACCGAGCTGTACGGGAATCTTTATCCCTCACGAGCCGTTAAAGGCACGAACTCCGCAGCACCCAGCACCACCGCTAGGCACCGAGCACAGCGTGCCTCCGCTCAGAGCTCCGGCTTTGCCCCAGAGCACGGCCTCATTGTGCTTTGGTTCATCTCCATCCGTTGTTGTTCTACTTGGCCTGCGTAGTAAAGCTGAGACCGAGTTTTAAGGTATTTTTCATCCTGTTACCGAGCAGCGCAGCTCTTGTGAGCTCTTGCTCTCTGTACTGGTATGCCTGCTGTCAATAGGGCAGGTTAATGATCTCTCATCTAACGCTGGAAAGCAAATTTGAATAGCGCACTTTGTGAAAAATAGATTGTGAAGCGAGAGCAATAATTCAGAAGTGCCAGCCTAGCACATTCCCATATATTTCAGTGGAAGAAATAACTTCCGGTACAAGAGAAGTTAATTAAAGAGAATAACAAAGAGTATTAGAATATTTCATGTAAGATCCCAGAGCTGCCTGGCATCACCTTGGCTGGAGATGCACGGAGATGCGTTCCACAGAACTTGCAGAAGAAAAACACAGTGCATTTGAGCAAAACAGGCCATTCATCCACATTTCAAGGTAATGCTGCCACTGACCAAAAACCAGCAGCCTTGCACAATGAGCAAAATGACACTTACATAAGAATGGAGCACTTTAAGAATAAGTAGTATAAAAAGCAGTTACAAGGACAACTAAATAAGTGTTAATCATATCAAAACTCTTTATAGTTTTATTAGATTCCCTCGTTTAGCCAAAGAGTAATTTGAGATTATTACTGAATTATACAGATAAGTAGATTACACTAATGTGCAACAAACCATAAAAATATGCCAAAAAAGCTGAGTTACATGATTCTAATTGGCTAAGCTTGTGAATTTATCATAGAAGTATTATAGTTTTCAAAGTAATCATCACAGACTATTAAGAATCAAATACTATTTTACTTGTTTCAAACAAATCTGGTGTCATCACTTCACAAAGCAATGACACCTGAATCAAGTTCCAGCATAGTTCAGAACTGATTACATTAATGCTTAGGTTTACATTTCAGCAGTCAGTTCCCAGATGACAAATGAATTCTCTGCCCAGCTCCCCACCACACCTCCCAGCACCTTCTTTGCTTCCTCCTTATCACCGTCCATCTCTGCAAGGTGCTGGAAACAGCAAGGTGCCGAGTGCTCGGCGTCTAGAAAAATCAGTTCAGTCTCCAGCTGCAGCAGAACTTAAGGCAATGGAGCTGTGCTGGGGCCTAAGCGCTGAAGATGCAGAGACCAGCTGGTAAATGCTCAGTGTTCCCTCATATCACACTGCAGTAGGATTTCTTCCTGTCTCAGAAGCCTTTCCAGGAGTCAGACCAATATAACCATCCCCCTTTCAAAGCAGCACCTCCTCTACTTCCTTGACAATTGTTTATGCAAATACTTGAAGATTTTCAATATAGTCTGTAGAAAGAAAGGATTAAGGACAGCATGGATTGATGCATCTTCTGAAGAAAATGGTAGAAAGAAGCCTCCTCTCAATTTACTCTAAGGTGCCAGAGAAGTCATCCTCCCTGAGCTCAGCAGCAGCACTCAGATAGGCAACACCAAAACAGAGCCAACATTGTCAAGCTTGGAGAATAGCAAACAAATTCCAAGTGAAATGTCTCAAAATCCAGACATCAGAAGGAGTCCCGACTCCTTCCCATTACTGCATTTCACTGCCTCTGCAGCTTCTCCCTACCAAATAAATTAATCACAATTTGTTTAGGCAGGTGCTCTCTCTTCCCCCAAATTTCTCAGAGCCAAGCATCAGATCTATGAGCCCAATAGACAGCTGTGCCCCTCTCTGCACAGTCCAACTCAAATTCACTCCAACTCTTGCCGTTTCCATGCAACCCTTGCCCTGCCTCAGGTGTCAGGAACTATTTCCTCTTGATCTGTGTGTGCTTCACCCCTCTTTGCCCATTTCCCACCCCAGCATTCTGTGACTGAAGTGCCTGAGGCTGAGCCCCAAGGTAGGGGGCTGCTCTTAGGGGAAACTCTCCTGTTGTACTTCCACCCACAGTCCTAGCACAGCTTTGGTACTAAATGCCACAACTGAGTGAATTAGGTACCAGCATTCCCAGGAAAGTAAAAGAAGTTCAGCCATCCCAAAAAAAACAAAGCAACACTGATGCCGGATATGGCTTGCTGGGTCAATCCTTTCTTAGCCAAACATAACCAGTATTTAAGACCTGAGCCCACCTGAGGGAGGCAACTCTGTCCTGCCACAAAGCCATAGGAATAGGAAAGTGAGGGATACAAAGATTCAGTTTTCTTCTATCCTTTCAAGCAATGAGAAAAGCTATTTCCATGATTCTGAAATCACAGCATCTTCCATCTTTTGCTGTTATTGAAAAGACATTAATGGTGCTATTTCTATCTTCTACAAGTGGATTCTATGACTATTTACCCCTCTTCAGATGGACATTCAGTCGCCTGAAAATGTTGTCATGCATGGAATGTTACTAATGGCATCCTTTAAATGTCACAGACTGCTAAATCACTTATTTATACCCACATATTTTCAGTTCCCATCCCTGAAACTATACACACAGGTCAGTTGCAAAATTAAGATCTCTACAAGGAGCTATTTCTAACTTTCAAGTTGAAGTGCAGCACAGCTTGTGTTGGCAGTAATTGTACCTTCTGTGTACAGATAAACACTACACTTAGAAATGGCTATTTCCACTTTGCAGCAAAAAAAAAATTCACTGAGGAAGGGAAAATGACTTGTTGCAGTCACAACTCTTAAGGGGAATGGATGTTGAATCAGCTCTCCCTAGAATTCTATAGCGTATACTTTTAGATACATTTTATGTTTCCTGGGAAAATAATAAATGTCACTTTCCTCTGAATGTGTAACTTACCAGAGATTTGGAAAGTCACATTTTGCTTCCAAAGGCTCACCACTAGGAAATTAAGAGTCTACTTAGTAACAATTTTCATCATTTCATTTTTCAGTGTTTCTCAGCTAGAAAATACACAGCCAAGAGGAAAGCTTCCCCCCTACAAATATCAGTGTTTCCCCTCCAAAACTAACTTTGGTCTTTTACTACCTTACCATTATCTACTATACAGAGACCAAGAGCTTTTTGTAATACATCCTATGAGAAATTTCTTCTGTAAGCACATAATTGAGCAGTGAAGCAATCCTTAAGCACTGAATGGGACATAAATCTAGTTAAAATACATACCGCTATTTAAAGGCATCTATTTAATGCCGGCACAGACAGAAATGTAAAAATAAATAAATAAATAAATAAATAAATAAAAGTGCAAAGATACATCACAAAAGAGATGAGTCTCATGGAGCTAACATACAGTGACTCACTACCATTTATCTCTGATTGTCTACAGCTGCAGCTCCATTCAGAGCTGCTGGCTGACCAATCCTGATCCTTTCCCGTGTCTCAGATTTCTAACATGTAAAAGGGCTGCAAATTTACTGCAATGTTTACACTGCAGGTAAATACACCACCACTCCCCATACCCAGCTATTGCCTGCAGGACTTCCTTAATGTTGTCCTCACTGTGGCTACAGCACACAAAGGAGGAAAATTTCCGCTTATTGCATGTGCAAATCACTCCAACCACATCTGTACTAGAAAACATTGTAATTCACGTGGTGCTGCTCTATCAGTTCTGAGAACAATATGGAATGCGGTGGGGTTGTTTTACAGTGAATTTGCAACTGAGATGAAAATAAAACACGCCTTGGTTCTAGCATTTCTTTCTCTTCCAGTTAACAAGGTGTATGGGAACTGTTAAGGCCTGAAGCACTGATGGAGCAACTGTGGAAAGGACCAGATCAGTCCTGGTAGCACAGGTGAAGGCAATTCAGCTGTGTGACCAGAAGGGGTGGAGCCTGGCTGTACTCTTAGACCTCATTTAAGGGCTGACACCCACCTAGGAAGGATCTCTGGTTGGAGATCTCTCCCATGTGGAGTCTTTTCACTGAGCCTACCTCTTTGGAGATGGGCGAGTACCTTTACTTTCCTTTGATGTACTGTCCTGTCTGTGTTGGTCCTTTTGCTCTTATGTTCCTGTATTGTCCTTCTACTGCATTAATCTTTCTGAATGTAACATAAGGAGTAGCCAAAAGATGAATGAATAAATCATAGAATAAATTGGATTGGAAGAGACCCTAGAGATCATCTAGTCTAACTGCCCTGCTGAGACCAGAGACATCTTTCGTTTGATCAAAGCCTTCTCTAACCTGATATTGAACGCTTCCATTGAGTAAGTGGAAACATCTACAACTGAAATATAGCCTTCTGTCCATCCCCTTCCTCAGAAAGTTACTTGACGTCTTAAGGTATTAACCACTCTATCTGCCTACTCAAGCCTAAGCTATCTAAGGCCAGTGTTTCACTGCTTATAACAGTGCAGTATAACTACAGAAATACCTGTGTTGTACAAGCTGTAAAAGCACCAACTTTATGGGTTATCTAGGGTGTATTTTTACTTATCATTATGTAACGCTAAAATGTTGTTTGTTGTTATCTCTTTACTGTGGCAAGACTTTGAAAATTAGCAGATGGGCGACAGTAAGAAGAAATTTGTGAAAACAATTCTTCCTTCTGTATGGGAAGCACCCACCCCAACTTTGTATGTATTAGTCATTCAGACTCTTTGTGTGATGATTTAATGATGCCTAAGTAATCACTTTATAATTACCGCTAAAATAAGTGTATCCATTCTCTTTGAATTAGGAGCTAAACCAGGACATTTGTCCTCACTGGAGATAGCTAATACACTATGTGAGACCCTAACTAATAAAGGTTACACAGGGAAAAGAAGAACTGCTATATTTGACTAAAACCTTCTGCTTCAATTGAAAGCATGATGTGTGGTAAGCACCTTCAACAACTCCAACTCAGGAGGCAGAATCTTTAAATTTTAATAATTAATATAATTATAATAATATAATTTTAATTAATACTCTACTTAAATCTCAAATAAAGCTTCTCATGCACCTTAAAATAACAACAAAAGATCAGTATTAAGGACTGTGTCATTGTTCTCATACGGGTAACTTCTTCTCTGCTGAATTTCTCCAGTTTACTTGCAAATTGCCTTGATGTTTCTGCAGGTAAGGGCTCCTGCTGATAGCAGCTTTAGGTTGAAATTATTTGGATGTTAGTATTACTCTGACATAACTAAAACAGATAATGGTTACAGTAAAAATATAACTTAGCATACGACTGCATGATAAGCTATAAAAGACTGATCAGATATTTGGAAAGCTGGGAATAGTCCATATCCAAGATGGGAGGTAGCTGAGCTTAGTTATCACTGATTATGTGCTAAGTATGAAAAACTACTTTAAAATATTACTTATGAGTACTTCCTTGTTGGGTGAGGGGAAACAAATGTTGTTTCTTTCTGTTATCAAGGTGGAAAGAAAAGTTCATAGACAGTCATTGAAAAGCGTTCCTCTAGCTAATGCCTTTTTTCAAAGGTTCAGTACTATCTTTCTCCTCAGTTTCTTTGTTCTGTTTCTTTTAATATCACTTTTATTGCTATGTCATACAAATTCCTTCGCATTTTCTAAATGCAATACTATTGCTTTTGCTATATCATCATCTATGTATCACTGAAGGACAATTTCTTGATATTATCTTTGTCCAAACCACTGTCATATGTGGTAACTTCCATTAACTAACTCTTCAGATTGCTATTTTTATTCATTAAATGGCAGTTCTTTCTTCCTGACAGCACATTAGCTCAAGATTGAATTAAAAATGATACATAGCTTTCTTATATTCCAGCCACCAGACTTGTTAAGTTTCTGTGTCAGGAAAGGCAACAAATTACTGTTGTGTTCTACAGCACAGTGATAGCCATTATTTAATAATATTTACCTGTTTGGTGAAAATTCTTATTATTTCCTGGTGTACAGGATGCAGACAAAGAATGTTACTGATTTCGCACTGATTAAGCAATAGGGTTTCCTAATTGTTCCTGGCCCTGTTACCAAATTAAAACTATCAGAAATTGTCTAGTGAGCCAGTAACATCTTCATTTAATTTGCTGTTCTCATTTAGGAGTCTTCCAAGCTATCTGTTACATTTGTTCAGGCTATACTTAAAACTAGCCCGGAAGGGGGATTGATTTAAAACCCTCCTTACTGTAAGAACAGTAATGAAACATTACATCTTACAATGACAGTCTGAAAGGTACAGACCTACAGGAGCAGAGATGAGAAGGAACTTGATTGTAGTCTTGGGTTTAAGAGGAGATGATTGTGTTTGTTGCTGTGTCATTTAATTGAATAGAGATTGCTGCAGAGTCACCGACTAGTTGATGTTGGAAAGGACCTTTGGCAATTGTCTAATCCAAGTCCTCAGAGCAGAGTCGCCTGCAGCAGGTTGCTCAGGGACTTGTTCAGTCAGGTTCTGAACATCTCCAAGGCTGGAAACTTCACAACCTCTCTGGGCAACCTGTTCCAGAGTGTTCCAGTGCTCACGCAATGAAGTCTTATTCTCAAGTAAGATTTCCCATATTTAAGTTTGTGCCCATTGTCTCTTGTCCTTTCACTGGGCATCACTGAGAAGAGTGACCCCTTCTTCTCTATCCCATCTTCTTTATTCCAGTTTTCTACACCTTTAAACAGCAACTACTGTTATTTATATTAATATCTTCAAGTCTATATCATACAATGATCATCGATCATGAAACCATAGAATGACAGTGGTTGGGTCTTTAAAGGTCACCCAGTTCCAATCCCCTGTCACAGGCAGGTTGCCAGCCACCAGATGAGGCTGCCCAGAGCCCCATTCAAACTGGCCACGAATGCTTCCAGTGATGGGGGAATCCACAGCTTCTCTGGGCAGCCTGTGCCAGTGCTTCACCACCCTCTGAGTTTAAAAAAAAAAAAAAGAAAGAAAAAGAAAAAGAAAAAAAGTCCTAATGTCAAATAGGAATTTCCCCTCTTTTAGTTTAAAAACATTCACCCTTGTCCCGTCACTATCAGACAGTATAAAGAGTTGGCATCTTCCCTGTTTATAAGCCCCTTTTAAGTATTGGAAGGCTGCAATGAGGTCTCCTCAGAGCCTTCTCCATAGTGAAAAAGACCAACTGCTTCAGCCTTTCTTTGTAGGAGAGGTGCTCCAGTTGTCTGATCATCTTCATGGCCTTCTACTGGACTGACCCCAACAGCTCAGCATCATTCTTGTGAGGGGTTCCCTAGGTGTGGAGGCAATATCCAGATAGAGATACTTGCTTTTCTGTCCACATCCGCTGCCCTGAGCAAACTTGTACATCTACATTTACTTATAGATACTGATCATGGTCCAAGGCTAACAGGCCAAAATACTAGTGGGCTCTGGTAATAGAAATAGCTGAAGAGGATGAATAATAGATTAAAAACAAAATCTTTGTGTTCTAGATATCTATTTGTCTCTTCCTTTTGTATTTCTTTTTATTTCAATCACAATGCAGTTTTGAGAAAACTTTGCATGGTATTACTGAGCTGCAACAGTAACTACATGAGAACATCATTTTATCTGAAGGTGACACTCCTAAAGATGACTCCAAATTATAAAACACTGAGTAGTGATCTTCACTGTAATGAGAGAACATAACACCCAAAAACTTCCCTGGCACAAGTTGGCCTGCATCTAGAACCTCAGTAGGTAACTGTAGACTTCAGGAAATGCCAGGAAATTGGTTCTGCTGGCTTTGTAATTCAGGTGAAGTTATTTACCTGAATCAGAATTTACATGACTGTACCTGAGCTGTACTTGAGATGATTCAGAAAGGTAATGTTCCAAGGAAGGTAGTGAGCCAGCTGGGGTGGCTATGCTGATGTTCCAGACTGGGGAGTGACGGTTCCTTTGTAGAAAGAAGCCTTAAACAGCTCTTATTAAATCTGTAATTTGAGACTCCCATCTGCCCTAATGTAATGCAAATCCCCTGCCTTTTTCCTTCTAAAATTAGTGACAACAGAAGGACAAAATGAAAGTTCAAGGAAATGGTTATAATAAAGCACCTTGTGTAGGACTTGAAGTCTCATAATATCTACAATTCTCACATATTTCAGTCTGCTTTGAACCCTGTGCCCAAACTGTGGCTCAGCAGTTCAAGACTTCATGTTTCGTGTTGTTTAAGTGGTCTTTGTTACATAAAATGAGGCTGAAAGCACACACTTTCAGCAACTGCTAGTCCAACTGAAGACTGAAGTCGTTAATATAAGAGATCTTAGTGGTGTCTACAGTTGTGATGCAACATCATCTGCAGGGAAATGGAATAAGTTAAAATATCTTCCAATTTTTGCAATAGTTCAAAACTTCCTTAGTGACAGTGCTCGTGGACTGTGGTACTTGAGTTGTACCTGAGAATCAAGTGGGTCAACCACTTAAATCCATTTAATTAATTAATTTAATGCCAATTAATTAATTTAATGCCACTTAATCAAATTCTACAGCCACTCAGAGCCATAAAGGCTATTTCATGTTTCTTCATTCAGCTAATTAACACACTTAAATGTTGTACATCAATCATTTGTGCAGCTCCCAAACACTTCAGAGATCAGTTACTGAGATTCCTCATTTTTGGATTGCCCTCTGAGATACGTTTTCCTGTGTATTGTTCCTAGTTTTCTGGATCTTAGTGAATTGTTCCTTAAAACTGTGTTTGAGTACGAAAAAACAAAAAAGAGCATGTGAAAGAACAGTATCCATGTTGGAATATGGCTAAAAGGAAAACATAACAAACCAGATCCTGTTTCACATTTTGGACTTGTTGGACTGTGATTTTAGTGTCAATTTTTGATAGCTAACTGTTCTTTACAGCTATTTCTTGGAGCAAATAGGTATACAAAAAAGGATGTATCTCTGTGGTAAGAAGTTGTGATTTCTCTAGACAAATCTTCCTTGACATAATCTAGGCAATTGTTCCTAAGCCTCTTGCAGACTACCAGTATGGAGCAGCTAAAGCAGCAGTGTATTTATGCCTGCTAAACCAGAATTTCTGCCTGTTGTCTTTCCTGCCTTCATCACTTTCCACTGCTATAGTCCAGCTATGTTATACCAGGACATTAAACACTCAGCATCCAGAATGTCTAGACAGGCTGAGACACTGTCTGTGCTCCATTTTTCACTGAGGAACTGCAGTCAACTTTCCTCAGAACTAAAAGACTATTTGGAAAAAGAAGGTGGCAAAGTTCCTAGTACAAGGCACATCTTCTAGCTGCTTTCTGAAGCAAATAATACAGTCTGGTAGGGATTTCCAGCAGTGCATGAAATTCCTGCGTGAGCTTCCCCCTGCTCCCCAGACAGGCTTCAAACCTTTGACAATTACTGCTAATGTCTAAAACAGCTTGCAGTTGTGCTCTAAATATGCAAGATTATGCTCAAACTTAGCATGTTAGCTGGTAATGTCATACTAAAATAATGAGAAAAAGACTAAAAGTTGTTTTCGTTGCCACAGGGGATGGTAAAGTAGAAATAAATGGTTTCTATTTCAAGTACTGGACCTGCGAGAAAATAAGGTATATTTTACTATGCATATCTGCTAGTTTAAGCAATACTAAGCAAGAAAACACATAAAGTATATTTCCATATAACCTTTGTTTGTTTGTTTTCTGTAGGACTGGGCTCAGGTGCTTTCTATATAAAAAGTAAACACTTGTTTCCTGAAAGGTAGAAATTAACCTTGCCTGAAAATTGACCTAAGAGTACATGTATAATTGTAGAGAGATAATAACAGATGCAAAAGAGTTCTTTAATGTATCAATTAGATCACACCAAGAGCCAATGACTGGGAACTAAATACAAATTCAAATTTAACAGGTTAGTTTCTTCTGGGGAGGAAAATAATTTACTGATTAGAATATCTCAGTGTTCTGATGGCTTCAAATCAATATCCTCTATATGCAGTTCTTCAGGAAAACAAAGGTGATCTGACTCAAAATATAAATAAAGGAGTTCTGTGTTTTGAGCTTAAATTAGGTGAAATGATTGGATATTCATAGTTTTAACATTTGTAAAACAAAACGAAACACACCTCCTTCCCCATACTGGGAGAGAATGCAGAGAGTTCTAAGGTCAAAAAGAACCCGAGGAATGAAGACACAAAGCATTGCTCCAACAAAATTTGGGATACCAAAAAGTTGGCATAATAAAACAGCTTCCTGAAATGCATTTGGTGGTAAGTAGTTTCTGACTAGGTTTGTTGTAGGAAAAACAGTGCAGACATTAAAAAAAAACCTCATCCATTTTAAGAGTAGCTTTAGGTTGTACACGGGAATTGCTACTACAGCTCATAGTTATGTCCATCTGGATAACTCTTCTAGCTAATCACACTGTTTTGCACTGGAAGAGGGATTTTCTTTTCTTTTTCACAATAGCTCAGTGCCTTTTGCTGGCAGCTGTTTGACTTGCTGTATGTTCTTCATCTCTTGGTACTGACTGGACTATTCTGGGGTTATGAGTGTGGTTTTGGGCTCTGCTCTTCAAGAAAGAACTAAATCTTACAGAAGTCTAGAAAATGTGCCATAAGAAGGCTGAGGAATTGGGATTCCTATTTTTTTCCTTCAAGGAAAGGTGCAAACATTTCAGTACTGGTTTCAGTTTTAATGTTGCTGCAAAAGGAAAATAACAGTCTTCCTTCTATGCTCAGGGGAGACTGGATAAAAAGTTCTGACCACCATTGACTCAGCTTAAATTTGATACTAAAAAAACCTTTCTAGCAGGATAATGACTAGTAACAATAGCCTAGAGAAGTTGCACAATGTCAAGTAGGACAAACAGTTGTCCAAATGACAAAGAGTGATCCTGGTTTGGTTATCCATCAGATAAACTTGGCATCTTTTTCTGGTTCTAGGATTTTTTACCCCCTGCCTCTTTTGGGCTGATGGCCATAGCTTGGTGTACCATTTAGTTGGAGGCTATGACTTTCTGCAAATGGATATTGTGCTGAACAAGGTTCTAAATGTTGCCAAAGAATGTATATCTCATCTTCATTTAAAGTAAAATATATCAGCTAGTTCAAAAGGCAAACATTGTGCCTTGATAAAATGCAGCTGGTGCACAGATGAGCTTAGTCAGCAGACTATAAAATAGCAGAAGCTTTCTGTAGTGATCAGAAACATCAAATGCAGAAAGTGTATTTTTAAAAAATCTCCAACAGATTGCTATAATCATTAAATTTGATGCATCAGAACTAGCAGTGGAATATAGCTGAAATGATACTACCTAGACAGGAAGAATGTAGCTTTGGTCTATGTCTTAGTACACAGAGAGGGTGGATCATCAGATACCAGAGTGTGTATCTCATTATTTAAAATGGATTTTGTTTCATGAGAGAAGCATATATTTACTGTAACATTCAGCTGCAGCTTTTGAACAAGTTACCATCTTTAATGTCACTCTACACTGAAACATGGAAAATAGTTCATACTAATGTGTCTTGTGGACTACCCTGTCAAGATGCACTGATGTATAACTCTAGAGTGTGCTTACACTTACCTAACTGGTAATGCTTTCAGCTCTCTATGCAGTACATATCAAAACCCATTCTATCTATGGCTTACCAATACTGAAGTAGGGAATTGAAAGGGATAGCAGCATTCTTGATTTGTAAGAGTCTCTCAGATACTCTCGGCAGTTTGGAAATCAGCTCCTCCTTATTGCCTCTGCTTGCCCTTCCAGGGCTGCATCTTGCATGTTTTAAAATCCAAATGGAAGCAATAAGGTAAAATGGACATATGACAGCTGCCAGAAGTACAAATCTCAAAAGGAACTCTTCTGAACTTTCCCCTTCCTTCTTCTATCATATTTCCCTAAAAAAAAAAAAAAAAAGACAGAAAGAAAAAAGAAAAAAAAAAAAAGATTCTAAGGAGTGCTCTTCTGTTTCTGCTAGAAAACAAGGAATTGAAGGAATTGGAGGCATTCATTTATTTAACCCATTGCAACCTCCTTAGCAATTAGTCTTTAAAAACTGATACAATTAATCAACAATTGTACAATAGGCCTTTTAACAGCACAGTAAATTATTAGTGTAAAAGAAAAGTTCATAGAGGAAATTTAATATTTGCACTTTTAATCAGATAATATTCTAACTGAATTGCCAGATTATGTTCTATTGTGCTGCAATCAAAGCAGGCTTGTGCTGAAATGATGAAAATGCTTTGGCTTTTCATTGACTGGAGGGCTGTTTTGGTCAATTAAGGGTGCTAGACGTCCTTTTGCAGTCTTGGGGGCAGGGAAATCTCTCATCCTGTTCTTGCTACTTTTTCCCTGCTTGCAAAAACGTTCTATTATGCAGTTCAGTTCAGTCATCCCATAACCTCCATTAGATGGTGGGTTTTTTGTTTTGTTTTGTTTTTTGTTTCTTTTTTTTAACTCCAACTTTTGTATTGCTTAAAATTTAGTACTAGTTGAAACTGTCAGGGCCCCAAAATTCAGGAAACTGATTTTAGTACACCTCCCAGAACATAAATATAAGAATATCATCTGCATATTGTTATTTGAACTTTCAGGTTTTGTATTTGCAGGTGCATCTGCAAACTTCAGGAGAAGAATCTTACTAATGAATATAGAAGCAAAAGCTGTAAAAGGAACAGCAGATAGTGAAAGTTAGCTAACCTTTATTATTAGTCTCATATATGGGAAAATACTTGAGTAGTTAAATATTTGAAGGTAGCATAAACCACAAATTTCAATCATGTTTTCATTGTTAGAAAGTTATAAAAACAATATCAACTTAGAGTAATGTAACAAAAAATCATCTGTACATCCATTCTGTATTTTGTTGTATCATCTGATCCATATTCTGCCTCCAAAATAACAAACTTCTCCGGTATGATTCAATGACTGTGACAATGGCTTGTTGGGTTTGTTTGTCTGTTTGTTTGTTAGGGCCCCCACTGAAAATCTCAGATTGTTCTGTATCTGATACTTATTTAGAATTTGCTCATGTAAAACAACGCCAGTAAAATCCAGCAATGCAATTAACATACTTATGTTTTGGGAGCAGCAGTGGAAGCGGTGCTCTCTGCAGGGAGTTCATCCTTACAGCATGGGGACCAAACCCCATAAACTCCATAGTCCAAAAAGCAGTTTGTGTCTTCCTAAATATTGCTCAATTCCTGTTTTCACAGCTGCACCATAGGAAAAAATGTTTATTTGCTTCTAAAGGAGGTGAAAGTTAAACAATAATGTTTGTTTGCATACACTGTATTACACAAAAGTAGTTTGAAGGAAATAGAGGGCTGCTGATCTTCACCAGAGATTCTCCGAATACTGCTAAAACTATTTTAAGTGACTTCTAGATATATTAAGTGGCTTTTGTGCAGGACTTAAAAATATCCTATAACGAGATAGCTGTAAGTCTTCCTTACATAAAAATAGATGTAAGGGTGAGACATCCCAGGTCTGAATAAGTACATGGTATGGATTTAATTGCTGCACCACTCCCTGTGTTTCTGCAGTTCAGGGGAATGGATTATCATTCCATACAAGCTAGAAAACAAGGAAGTCCATGTGGCATCCTTATGCCTGTCTGCTGGGGATTGGGCCAACATTCATCGAGTTTGTTCACTGAATTCAGTCTCAAAATGTTCTAAACAAAGCAACCTTCTTAGTAAGATAAATTACTCTTAGGATCCATCTGACTTTATCTTTAAAAAGAAAAAAAAAAAAAAAAAAAAGCCTCTTTAAATGTAAATGCAGCTTTCCACTAGAGACAGCATTGCCATGGCAACAAACACAAGAAAAATAAATGTCTTCACACAAAATAAAGAGTGGTTTTCTCTCAAACGTACCTTATACAAAATAAAATACACAGCTATGGAATTGATGTATACATTTCTCTTGAACCATAAGAAGGAATATCACTCTCTTCCTAGAAAGGTTCTCTGAGATGACTGCTTTTTGCAATTGCTTATAGAAAAGAAATCTACTATATACTTCTGTAATAGAATACAAACTAGAACTCTCATCTCACAGTTTGCTCTAGATGGTTTGGAATGCTACAGAACTCCAGTGGAGCGTTATGCAGGCAGCAGGATCCACCTCTGCAGAAAGGTTTACAGAACCGGAGTCTAAAATGTAAGCTCTCTGAGCTAATTCATATTTCAAATCCTTTGCTGTTCAAGGCTGCTTTATGCAGCCTAACACCAGAGAGGATTTTATTCAAGGGAAATATAGTGGTTCAGATTTCTGCTTTCACTGAATGCAATAAAGAATATATTCAGGGTAGGCCTGTTTTTAAAATAAGATTATTGAGCAGTGTACTCTAATTTTCCCACAAATTCCTCTTTACCATTTTCTGCACCTGGTCCCCTCTATAGATGTCAAGGTAAGGAGACACCCCATGTGGCCAACATCATTATTTTCAAGACCTCAACACCTGCACAGAAAAAGTAAAATTTGTTTTTACATCGTTGTACACTCTTCTATTTCAAGCTTAAAATGTCACAGTCTGCAACTATAGTAAAAGTTTTCAAACACTGTAATTGTTGAAACATTCTGTGTATTTCTCCACTTCTTCCTTTCATAAATCACTTTCAGCCATTTAACCACGTGAATTGTGTTTGATGGCTGCAGAGGAGTGAAAATGCCTTTGTTTGGACTTCATTGGTCTGAGCACTTGAGGAATTGTGGCATGTGCCCATGGAACAGAAAGTGTCTTGCAGGGACCTGGGATCTCTGATCTGAATAAGTCAACAGTGTATGGAGAGTAAGTCATTCCTACTCCTTATATGGTAGGAAAACTGTATTATCACTGCAGATGATTTATAGAGCTAGCGTACCATGAAGCATCCAGCTTCACCCACATGTCCCTGGCAGGTGAGACCTGCTAGCCCACAAGCTCAGCAAGGTGTCTGGGCTAAGAACTGTCCTGACTGGCATCCTGCCTCAGACAGCCAGGGTGACAAGGGAAAGAACTGGGCACACAGACAGCAGTCATTCCTAGACAGAATCACAGAATCGCCAGGGTTGGAAGGGACCTCAAGGATCATGAATATCCAACCTCCCTGACACATGCAGGGCCACCAACCTCCACATTTAATACTAGACCAGGCTGCCCAGGGCCCCATCCAATCTGGCCTTGAACATCTCCAGGGATGGGGCATCCACAAGCTCTCTGGGCAGCCCGCTCCTCACCACTCTCTCTGTAAAGAACTTCTCCCTGACATCCAACCTAAATCTTCCCTCCCTCAACTTAAAACCATTTCCCCTTGTCCTGCTGTTTATCTAGCCTTTCAAAGAGTTGATTCCGCTCCTGCTTGTAGGCTACATTTAGGTACTGAAAGGCTGCAATGAGGCAGCCTTCTTTTCTCCAAGCTGAACAAGCCCGGCTTCCTCAGCCTGTGGTATGGGAGGTGCTCCAGTCTTCTGATCATCTCTATCACTCTCCTCTGGACCCTCTCCAACAGCTCTCTGTCTTTCTTGTACTGGGGGATCCAGACCTGGACACAGTACTCCAGATGGGGCTTCACAAGAGCAGAGTAGAGAGGGGCAATCACCTCCCTGTCCCTGCTGGCCACCTGTCTTCTGATGGAGCCCAGGATACCATTTGCTCTTCGAGCTGCAGACGTGTCTCCCGTTGCCCAGTCACCTGGAGCTTTGGATCGGCTGCAGGCAGCAGTCTGTGTGACCCATATAAGGACGTGCCCTTACACAGCCTTTGGCACTGAGCATTTCTACGCTGATATTGAGGACACAACCGTGGAGGCTGGCAGGCTCACGATGCGGCTCAGCCAGATGCTGGCACGCACAGCCGTGTCCGTGTGTGCACAGGGTTCTGCCTGAGGCGCCGCACCCTGACCCGGAGCACAGCGAGGGAACCCGAGGGAGAGCGCGCATAGGGCTGCGCAGCTCGGCCTGCCCCGTGCGAGCGGTCCCTGCGCTTCCTAGGGAAGAGATGACAAGGGGAGAAAGGCGCCGTGTTACATTCCTCCCTGATCAAATTAAACTGTACCTGCTCCTATCTCCTCGTGCATCAGCATGACGACTGTTGAGCAAAGGGCGTCTTCGATTTTCGGTCTAAAAATAGGCGGCGCTTTACGGCCGCGCTCACAGAGACTAACGCCGGCGCACCGGGTGAGCACAGCGCGTTACCGCACCGACCCCGGGGAACAGCCCGGCCCTCCACAGGGGGTTGCAGGGCAGCGGCAGGCCGAGCAGAAAGCCGTCACCGCGCCCGTCAGCGCAGCCGTCGGGTCGAGGGCGGGCCGCGCGAAACACTTCGGCGCTCAGGCTCTGCCGGCACGTCGCGCATGCGCGGTGCCGCCGGGCTCCGGCGGCGGGAGGGGAGCGGAGGGGAGCGGCGCGAGGGGCGGGGCGGGGCGGCGCGGCGCGCGGCCATTCGGGCCCGGCTCGCCGAGGGGACGTGCCGCCGCCGCGGCCGCCGCGATGGTGTCCTGGATGATCTCACGGGCCGTCGTGTGAGTGTCCCGTCCCGTCCCATTCCGGGGCTTCCCGTGGAAGGGGGCGGCTGGAGGGAGGAGGAGGACCTCATCGGCCCCGGAGCGGGCTCGGGTGGGCCGGGGGCGGCCGGGAGCCGCGCGGGGCCGCCGCGGCGCCGCCGCGTTTTCCGCCGGCTCGGAGCGGCCGCGCCTCGCCACGCCGAACCCCTCCGCCTACAGAAACGCGGAGCACCGCTTCTGTCCGCGGCCCTCGGCGGAGCGAGGCGGAGGGAGTGGCGCGCGGCTGGCAGCAGCGGCGCAGAGGGCCCCGGAGCTCCTCGCGGCGCGTGCGGGCCGCCCCTGGGGCCGGGAGCGGTCGGCCGTCACGGTGCGTGGTGAGCGCCGCTCGTAAATGGGTGCAAATGAAGCCGTGAAGGCGGGTTGGTAACTGTCGGCAGCGTGTGGCGGCTCTGTCTGTGCCGGCCCGGTATTTGCTGCGTTGCTCAAGTGGAGATTGTGCTGCGCGTGACTTCTTGCCGGACTAACGAGCTGATCCTGCGTGCAGAGCGGTCCTGAGAGTGCCTGAGCGAGTGCCAGCGGGAGTGTGTGATCTGGAGCGGGGCTGATAAACAGGATTTCCTCAGTTTGTTGGTGATAAGCAGCTCCTTGAAGCTGCCTGGTGTCATTTCAGCTCGAGACTTGATGTGCTGTCAGATGTCTTCTTGTGCGAAGTACGTTTGTTGGCTGTGGTCTCAGCAACCTACACAAGCAATAGCCCCTCATCCTTCTCCTGTCCTGCCGCCCTCCATGAGACCTGTCAGATGACTGGAATGGCTAAACAGAGCCGGGTGTCTCAGGGCTGGAAAAGAATTATGTTGGCTGTGGGAGGCATTGCTGCCTTTCTGTCAGCATGGTCTTCCCATGGGCAGTAGAGGGAAGATGCATATCCGTGTTTTCTGTAAGTCAAACTAGCTGTTGAACCAGTTTCTGCTTGGTCATATAGAAACGCCAACCAGAGAATTTTGCCTTTAACCATGTTTTAAACTGCACTGGCTGTAAAGGAAATATCAGCAGTGCTGGGCACCTCTATCTCGAATCACAAGGTTGTTGTTAAGTTGCTTGTGCTGGTTTCTCCTCCTCTTCCCTCCCCTTTGAAATTAGCTGCTAAACAGTGTGCTTGCATTTTGAGGATTAAGTCCTCTGTGGGTCTGACCAATATCACAGGCATTTAATGTGATAGCTGCTCCAGTGCACAGTTCTATTGCAATAAAGGATAGTGCATTACTCAGTTCAGTTTTCTGCCTCCTGTTGCTGACTCACTTCCGTGTGCTCATTATTTTTTGCTAAAAAGGGAGTCTTTGATACTATTTATGAATCCTCTTCACCTTCTTGTGTTCTTGTTTCCCAGCCGTGGGATTTAAACCTTGCCAGTGCTCAGATTCCTGGGTAGGAAGTTCAGTGCATCCAGAATACTTGCATAGCTTGGAAACTATTGTTTAACTTAATAAAATAAAAATCACATAGAAAGGAAAGGTGAGAGGTAGCATGGAGATAGACATGGTATGATGTAAGACGTTTTTGATCAAGTAGTCTTCAGACTGTCCTCCTTGCC
Organism: Tetrao urogallus; assembly: GCF_951394365.1. Taxonomy (NCBI): domain Eukaryota; kingdom Metazoa; phylum Chordata; class Aves; order Galliformes; family Phasianidae; genus Tetrao; species Tetrao urogallus. Next base: position 38,566,625 of record NC_136818.1, read on the forward strand.
CTCTTTTTCTCAGTATTCGTTATACCATCTTCCTCTTCTTGATTTATTTTGCTTCCTGATATCTTTCCAGACTATTCCAGTGGCTATTTCTCTAACTTGTGCATCATCAGTTGGTTAGAAGTATGCTACCTTTTCAATAAAGCCTGTAAGGAAGATGAAAGTACTCTTAACCAGTACATAGGTGCTAAGATCTGAGGTTTTCTCCTATTTACCATATCAGTTTTTTGTTTGATGTCTTTATTTTGTACGTGAGAGCCATACAGACTCTGTGCTGTCCATAGCAAGTCCAAAAAGCTCTGTTATCCTCTTTCAGGAAGATCTGTTTCTTCACAAGTGACTGGAAGGAACAACAGTTGGTCTAGCTGCAACACAGTCCTCCTCTTCTGACTGACCTTCTCTTTTTCAAAGTAAAAAAAAAAAAAAAAAAAAGCCAGCAAAATATGCATTTGTAGGTGTGTTGCAGTGCCCTCTGAATTTTCATGCAGAGGACTTGTCCTGACGTGCACTTCCCAAGCAAACTAACTTCTGATTCAGTCTGAGAACTTGTAATTTGGAGTTCATCAGCTAAAAATAATTTGGTTAAAGCTTGAAGGAACTAGGGAATGGAGGTAGTAGAGAATTAGAATTCTTAATTGCATGCGAATTGGCCTTTATACTCATCATCAGGGAGTGGTTATAACTCACTGCTTTGCGTTCTTTGGCAAAACTTTGCTTTAATGAATAGTTTTGCTTTCTTTTTTTCAATACCTCAGCATACAGACTTGTGAAATACATTGTACCAGTTGTGTATCTTCTTTTCTGTTGAGAAGCGGAAGATTTGAAGCACATAATTAGAATGCCTTTTCATTTTAAGGTTTATGGGGTGCTGTTTAAAGTAACTATAGGTTGTTAGTAATTCCACTCTGGCTATTGCAACAGTTTTAAGAAGGATTACTGCAACATTTTTCCTTCTTTGCACTTCCAAAAAGCCAAGAAAAAGGTTGCAGTCTCAGAAATCTTTTTAAGTACTCAGTCTCTAGTGGTGAGAATTCTTACATTTGTGTCTGGCTGTCTTGTTATCTTGTAGCCTGTATCTGACTAATCTGCTTTGGTTGCTTGTTCTTCTCATTTATGGGGTCTGAGCAATTGTGTACACATCAGTTGCTGAGACACTGTATTTAGTAGTAAACACACTGAGTACTTGTCAGTCACAGCCTGGTATGGATGAGATCAGACTATTCTCTTGTGCCAAGCAAAGATGTGCATCCTAAATAAAAAGGAGATGGCCATTTTGTTCTTGCAATCTGTTAAAGCAGACTGTCTGCTGTAATCTGTTAACTTTTCCCCCTTCCTCACGTAAAAATGGAAGCTGCCCCATCTGTGTTGCTTTGCATGCTCACTCTACCCCTGTATTTAAGCATGTTTTCCTTCCAGTAAGGTTGTTTGAAAGTCTCAGCTGTTGGAATGGTGAGCTGCAGGAGAAAGTATTTTTCTGAGGTATCTGTGGTTTTTTTGTTTTTTGTTTTTTCTGCCTGTACTGTTCCCCACTCCCATCTTAGAGCCTTGCAAAGAACAAGGATGGCATGAATAAAACTTTCAGCAAGTGTTCCATAGCTGTGGGGCTAGGCTACAGCTTTGTCCAGTGAAGCTGGACGAAGACTGTCTGGGGCACATCAGATCTGACCTGGAGATGGGGATTAGCATTAGTCTTTCATCTTTTGCTGCTTTATGCATTAGAGCTGTTTCCATTGCAGTTTCCATGTAAGCATGTACACTTTGTGAGGCTGGATTATATCTGCTTTTGAATTATAAAGGTTTTTATTAAAAGCAAGCACAAAAAAAACTTTTGTTCTTGTTTGCTGATCAAAACACTGTCAAACATGTTTCTTGAAACAGCCACTGTTTGTTAGGTAGAATTGAGTGTAACAATACTGCTGATGTGGTGTGTGGAAGTAATAGCTGTATGCAGCCTGACCTTCAAGTCAGAATGGCCCTTTGTGGGGGAGTTCCTTCAGGTCTTTGTAGCCTTCTCTTGTTGTGGTTGGATGCTTCCAGCCCAAGCCTGAAGAATGTTGAGTGCTGTCGGATCCGGAATGTGCTTCCATTGTAAAGACCCATAAATTGCAGCTGCACCTGTGGGGGAGAGGAGACGGTGTCACACTGAGTGAGATGGAGAGATGCGCTGGAATAGCTGTCTCCCCACAGAACTGAAGAGAGTCAGTCATCATGTGTCAATTATCCTTGACATTTGATGCTCTCCTTAAGCATCTAACTGGCATGTTGCTGGGAGCAGCCATCCTTTCACCCTTCCCCAATCCTCAGCTTTCCAGAGAGGCCCCAAGCTGTTCGGCCACAGCACAATTCAGGTTGTTTTGTCAGCTGAAGCGTGCTTTAGAGAGGATCATTTTGGCTTAGTTCCAGTGACGTGCACCAGCTCTTGCTTCTGTCATGTAGTTGCTATGTGCCGTGTAAATGCTATGCTAGAATTAAAAGTTGCAGGAAGAAAATGGCACTGGTTTAGGTGTCAGCATATTGCCAGGCGGGTTAAAGCATGCTCTGTGTTCACATCCTTCACTTACATGTTGCTGCTTATTGCTTCTTGTGGTGAGTCTAGTTACAGTAGTAGTGGTGCAGCTGCTCTCATTAAACAAGGCTTCCCAATTTTTAAAGGCTCTTAAGTTTTGTAATTGGAAATCTGTAACTATATATACGTCAAGGGACTAAGTATATTGTCCTGTCTATTGAAGGCTTAAAGTCATTTACATAATTGAGCAATGAAATCGTTAAAATACTTCTATCCGTGGTTCAGCTTTGCAGTTAGGTAACCCATATGTTCAGTAAAAAGCGTCTGCTGGCTAAGCTTGACTTGCAACACTTACTCTGAGCTCCTACAGTGCAGGATGACTGGATCTGACAGAGTCAGAAATGAGCGTGCCCACTGCCTGCCTGACACGCCTCTCCTTGTGTCAATGTTTGCTATGCAGTCCAGCTGCTCTTTTCTTTCCCGTGTTGATGGCATTCTGCAGATGCAGAGCATGCGTGGTCAGCACTCGTAGCCCAGGGCGGTCTGGTGAACTAAAGCTCTGAAACAGATGGAGCACAACCAGGGGCGTACTATGGAGTCTGACATTCTTGCTTAATTGTCTTGGCGTGTGCTGTGTTACAAAACGTGCTGAAATCCACATCTGTGTTCTATGTGCTGTAGATAAAGGAATACCAAGAACTGCGTGCTCTGGCACAGGAGGACACTTCTGATTAAATGAACAACGTCTACTGTCATACATTCTGCAAACCAACTTCTGCTTTGTCAGAGTGTATCTCAGCATCTCAAGATGCGCTCAGTATAGATGTGACTTTGTACTGTAACCAGTCGTTGGTTATTTTGTATGTAGAGCCATGTCCTGATAGGCACTGATGAGGACATCTCTGGGGAAAGTCCCAAATGGAATCCTGATATCTAAATAAAATAAAACCTGCTTTGGCTTAGTGCTTTTAGCCTTTGTAAGAAAATCTTAAAATTAAAACCACAGCATGCAAAAATCTCTCTTCTGGTCTTTAATGTGCAAAGCAGCTTTTCCTGGGATTATTTGTTCTGTTTTTGAAACTTCAAAACATGCATTATTGAATGGAAGTACCTTCTTTAGCCCATCTAGGTAGTTAGAGAACAAAAAGCAGAAAACCATACGATCTTTGTGTTGTGGATCTCTCACATTTTAATGGCTTGCCTGATTAGATTATAGTAATTGACTGCAGAACAAATGAGGTGAGTTATAAAAGGATGTAGGTAGGAAAGGTTGACTGCCGTGCTTCTGCTGATCAGTGTGGCTTTAAACATGGTAACCAATGTGCTAATATGCTTTAACACAACAGTTGTAACTCCCCATGGAGGCTAGCTGCATCCCAAGCCTCAGACAGTTCCTAGTGCAGTTTGTCACTGACAAAATAATGGGGTGGGACTTAGTTTCCTGTGTGCTCTATGGCACTCTGCAAACATTGATGTGGATGTAGGTTTACTTACAAGAATGTTTTTCCTGTGTTATCATCTTGAAAATATTGTTCAATGTCCCAAAGACTGCTGGAACTTGTATTTGATGCTCAAAACCAGCATGGTGCAACTTCTTTCAAAACCTTTAACTCAGTGTAAAAATGCAAGGATCTGCAAAAGCAGAACTTTTCCTGAGGTGAGAATTCTGACATAATGTTTTGCTTTCTTTTGCTAATAAAGCTGTTGAGACTTGCATTGCTGGACAGGGAACGCTGGAAAATAGTCTGTCCTTGTGTCTTCCAGCTGCAGTCTGGTTTTCTTATTTCCTCTTCCCAACTCCCTTCTCAGAACACTGATCAAAAGCACAGAAAGGAGAATAATGAAAGTGCTCTCTAGCTTAGGGAGATCTTGATTACTTTTGGTAATATCATTACCTTAAGCTCTAATTGTTTAAGAAAAACAAATTGTTACTATGCTCTTATTACTCCCCTTTATCTGCTAACTTTCCTTCCACGCTAGGGCTCTGTTTTGGAGCACATGGTTTCCCTTATGTTTAAAAGCAAGCTAAGTGCTACTCAAATTGAACATATTTACAAGTAGGTTGCTTTAGAAGCCATGGGTGGAGCTGACTTGTTCACATTTTTCAGCAGTGAAAAGCTGAAGGTTCATGTAGAATACAGTATGTCCATAGAAACACATTTTTAGTGACTGCTTTAGCTGTCACTAGCTTACTGTAGATGCAGTATAAACAGCATTGGTTTCACAATTCAACATATAGAATTATCCCTGGAAGCTGTTTCTCAATAATAATAATAATAATAGCCTTGAAGACCTGGGACTTGCCCCAGCAGCACCTCGTATTCGTATGTGTGCACGTGTGGTTGGGCAGCAGCTGCTTCACCCTCTCTGTCCTCTCCTGCTTTATTGAATGAATCTCTGAAGAATGAGGTTCAGAAAGGAGGGAAGTTGCTTCTCAGCATGGCATTTCTGAAGTTAAGTTATGAAGAGGGCTGCAGTTTATTAGAGATTCAGCATATTGTCAGTTCTTGACTTGGTGTCTAGCACTGTACTCAGAGTTTTTCTAAGCACAAGCTGTAATTGAGGAAATGTGTGTACTTTGGAATGTCAAGTCCAGATGTTATCTCAGTGGTATCTGCCAAATACAAATTTCATAGAAGAATCCTTTTCCTATGTACAATGGGGAAGTGGTTTTTTTTGGTTTTTTTTTTTTGTTTTTTTTAACACTCTATGAGGCTTTAGAAATGTTCTTTTGGGTCTTTATCATTAGCAGAGCTGTTTGGAAATCAGAAACTTTAAGGCAAAAATTCAGATGTAAATAGCTTGTGATGACCAAAAGCAAAAAATAGTCACATGAGGAAGAAACAAGGCTTTTTGTATTTCAGTAGCTGGTGTTGTGTGGCTGCAGAGGCTGCATCACCTTTCTTTGCTGAAGTCTTTTTTTTTTTATTATTATTATTATTTTTTTTTAGGGTTTTCTTTGTAGAAGCTTGGCCTTTAGGCTGTTCTGCATCAGCCTCCATAGGTTATAAGATGTACAGTGATTAAATTTGAGCTTTCTGAGCCTTTAAGTTATGAACCATGCTTTCCTATTTAAAGCCAAGCAACCAGACTCAGTATGGCTACATGCGGTCTGGTTTGTCTTTCATTTCTATGTGGCTTAGAAATAAAATGCGGTTTATCTTGAAAAAACTAGAAGGAATTCTTAGTTGGGACCTCTCCTATTGTAAATGTTAGCTTCTTATAACCGGTAATTCTGATGTTGGTCGTGCTCCAGAAATGCTGAGAGAAGACATTCTGCTGCAGCCGAAATCTGTGGCTGATGTGTAGTTCTAAACGCAGTGAGATTCTCCAAAGTTTCTAGCTGACCAACATCAGGTGAAAAGCAAAGGGTTTTTTTTTCTTGTTTGTTTGTTTTTTTTCTTTTTTTTAAACTATGTATCATCCTGTGGTATTGGAGGCATTGTGCCTAGGCTGTAGGTGATGTTGAGGCAGAGGCCAGGAGGGCAAAACTCCAGTGCGGTGGGTAGTTTCAAGCCAGTTTACAAAGCTGAAGAAAGCTCTAGGTTCCACAGATAGTAAGAATGAACATAACTTCAGGAGGACAGTGAATGTTTTTCCCCTAATATCGGCAGTAATATTGGAGGCACTATGTTGCTGGACTTCTGTAGCTGATGTTGGATGTTAAGTCATGTTTTTCCTTATGCTCCTGAGGTGATGGATAAAAGATGCTTGAACACTTTAGTACAAAGAATTTTTCCTCATCTGGTGCAGCTGAGTCTGGAACGCACGCACTATGTAATATCGCACGGGATTTCTGTGATGGCTTCCACAGCTTGATCTTGAAGATAACATAACTTGGGGTAAAGAAACCCAAGTTAAAGCTTTAAGAACAACTCCAGATGACCAAAAATGTCTTTATCCCAGCACTCAGAAAGAACTGCCACAAAGTAGTGAATGATCTTGCTTTGGATCTTAAATATGTTATAGGGTGAGGCTGCTTTAAACATTCAATAGAGTTGCTGTAAAGATAATGGGTTTTTGTGATTGCTTTGTTTTCATTCTTCCTGAGTTTTCCTGGTGTTTGTGTTTTTCACAGCATTTGCTTTTGTTTCTGTCAACTGCAGAACTTTGTTCCTTGCCTTAGCGTGGCTCTGTTCAGCTGCGATGTCTCACTGTGTCAGTTACCACTTTGTACTGGCTAGAAGAACATCTTCATTATGCAAATCTGAATGTTATCTGGTCATTATGCCAGCGTGAGGATCTTTGAGATCTCTAAGATCTGAAATTTAAGAGCATTAAATGAGTTTAAAAACTTGCAGTTGGCAGTGCTGAGGTGATAGTATTTGTTTTATTCTTCTGATACTTGCCTTGCCTCTCCAAACATCTGACTGTTTTTGCATTTTTCATTAAATTCTGTGGCATGAAACCTCTGAAAAGAAGTCGCTACTGACTTGATGTGAATTGGTTCAAGTTACTGTAATGAACAGTTTTTCAGTGTGCAAATTAAATTGAAATGGAAGGTGTTTGCAAAGTCTGCCCTCAATATAAAGGACTTAATGCTCTTACACATAAATTAAGGCCTATTTAAATTGTAGGAGCCTTGAATAATATTTTGAAGACACTGAGTAAAGCTAATATTAGCAAGAAGGTAAATGAGAGAGCCAGGTAGTTGTTCTTGATTTCAAATTACCAGAGTCAGGAAGTTAAATGTTAAAAGCATATATAATTTTAAAGTTCTTGATTAAAATTGAATGCCTCGCTCTGGAATTTGTGGTATTTGTGTTAGTTCTGTTCAACACTTCATCTGCATGAAACTAGTGATGTGTCTTAGGAGCTCATCAGAAGTATTCTAAACAGACAGGATCACATTGCTGGTGAAAACAGTATGATCCTCCAATGGTAGTAAATGTAAAGAACTGTTTCAAAAGCAAGTGAGCTCATTAGCTTGTTTCTTTGTCAACTTTGCCATGATTATATAAACTCTTTTAAAATATACTCTTGTAAATTAGATCTTACGTTGCATGTTTCTTTGTACATCTGCGTAGGCATCAGCTTTCCTTGCTGAACCTCAAAATATTTACAGTCTCAATTGTTTTCTTGTTCATCTGCTCTATGGAATAAGCTTATTGAGACATGTGCTAAACATATAAAATACTTGTTGAAAACTTGAGTGTTTGATTTTTTTTCTTTTTTTTTTCTTTTTTCTTGTATGAAGAAAATAAACAAGCAACCAAAAAAGCAACAAAATGAATCAGATCAACTGGTCTCTTCTAACTGACGTCTTCAATCCATCCATCAGTCCTTGCTGATCATGAAAAGAAAAGCATGGTTTGGTTCAAGGACATGTCTTCCTCTTTGACCAGAGGCGTGCCAGGTTCTCAAGGGCTGTATGAGAAGTAGATGTAACCATTGATAACTGTTGGTTAGTTCTTGGTGTTTGATCACATTCCTGTCTAATGCTGCAGGTGGCGATGAATACTGGACTTCCAGTGGCAAATAGTCATAGCAATGAGAGACTTCAGAGTGTATTAAGGTAGATATGAAGGAAGGTAGTTTATCTGAATTTTGAGTAAGTGTGAGCAGCCTTGGGAATTGGTACTTCTCCAGCAGGGATGAAATTCTGCTCTTGAATGAAGACTTAAGTGAAAGATTTTACAGATTACCACTTGGTGTTGAAGGCCTTTAGTGTTGGCTCTTTATCATGTGGAGATTCTAGAGATGAATCATGTGAGAATGTTAGAAGAATCTTGTTTTGGTTGCTTGGAAGCTATGAGATCACCTGCTGACTGTTGTGTATACGTGGCTGATTTTAGTATGTAAACAGGAAACAGTGCGGGGATATTCAGGACGCTTATTACAGTAGAAGTCAAGCACGTGTTACATCCACTAATAGGCATGCAGAGAATGGCTAACACTTATGTAACAATTTCTATTCCTACTGCATTTTCTGTGTGCTTTCCAATACCAGTTTGTTAGAATTTTCCATACTGCTGTCTTTTTTTTGTTTTTGTTTTTTTTGACTGTTTTGAGGAGGATTTGAGAGGTTTCTTTTCAGCGGTGATGGTATCTCCAGGCTTATACCTGTGACAAGAGGTGAGTTGCTTTATAGGGTTTACATACAGGTAATGCCCTTAGAAAAGAGAAATCCTGAGAGAGCTGTGTTAAACTTGTAGTGATGCAGCTTCTTCATGTTACAGGGTCCATGATGACCTGGTAAAAGAGTGTAGCTTTGCTTTGGGAGTTTGGTACAGTGTTCATACCTCCAAAGGGCTTTAAGAGAAGGCTGATACGATGAATATACAGCATGTTCATTGCTGAGAGTGGGACTCGGGGCACTTGCATCTTTGCTGGCTGGCTAAACAGGCCCAGTAGGCTGCAAACTGTATGTAGGCTGAGCTGGAAATTCAAAGTTGATTCATCCTGAAGGAGGTAGCTTATCTAATGTGTGTGTGGGTATGGAATTAACTGTTGATTAAGACTTCTCTGATTGTATATTGTTGTCTAGAGCTTTGTAGTAGCAAATAGAATGAGTAACAGGCAACCTAGAAGATACTGTGAGAATTTCTAGTGCTTTCAACTATGGGAATTCTTAAAAGAGTGTATTAAAATTATGTTTAATAATGGCATAGAAGGGCAAGTCTTCATTTTGGACTTGAAAAGAAATTTCCCTGCATAACGAACAGGTTAATTAAAGATAGTAGTACTTTCTTGGCATCTAAGTCTTGTTCTCTCAGAGAGAAAGCTGGCAAGCCCATGCAAATAGGCAATCGATCTTACTGGTGTATCTTGGCCGTGAGTAAGATTACAGTACAGAACATCCTTTATGGGAGATGTTTTTTTCTAATATATATTTATGCTTTGTCTTCTTTCAGATTTCTTGCAATTATTATTATACATAGGAGTATGTTTGCATGAGGACAGAGAGGTAGGGGGAGCAGGTGAAGGAACAAAAGTAGAACTCAACTTGGTGGGAAGTTCAAGAGTTTATCCTTATGCTCCCCTGTCCCATTTTTGTCTAAGCCTGTTTTTTGTAATTACTTGGATACATACTCTTTAAATGTAGATTATTATGGCTTGTGTTGCATATCTGAATGTTGACCAATAGCAAAATGCAACTAAGTTTTGTCAGGTGTTGAGAGAGAAGATCTTCGTTTAGTATAGTGCCTTTCAAAAACACTCAGGATAAAAACGTTTGGCCGAGCTTTTGTTTGTGTGAGCACAAAAAGCTACGGTAGCAGCTGGCTTAGTGTGGGACTTGGTGCCAGGCTGTAATCCTCAGCGTGGGGGGTGCCAGTGAGGTGTGACTCAAGGTCTTACTTTCCCTTCAGTTGTAGGTTTTTTTTCCCCTTTAACAGGGTTCTTACAGGCTCATTACGCTTTGTGTTGATCATGAGTATACCACACAGATGTTTAACAGGTACAACTTACTTCAGAGCTTATCTTTTATGCATTACAGCCCCCTTCCCCCACCCCGAGAAGATGAGTCCTTTTTACAGGGCAGACTTGTAAGTACATGAATAACACATAGTTTGAGCAAGTGAGTTATTGCTTTTCCAGTGTGTGCTGATCAAACCCTAGAGATATTTGTTAATGGGTATGACCGTATATTTCTTTTTAAGTCCAAAACCAGCCAGCCAAAAACTCCAGTACCATTCAGACTAAATTTCATTCTGCTGTTTAGTTTCCACTAGCAAGCTTCCCTTTCAAAAGCAATCTTGCTTAAGCTAAACTATGTAAACAAGACCCAAAACAGTAATTGTAAGTAGTGCTTACTATATACAAGTTTATGCACAGATATTGCAGTATAGTTAAGGCTTTGATAACACACACACACACACACACACACACACACACACACACACACACACACACACCTAGAAGTCATCTGTATTACCTCTAGCAGGTATTTCCATGTATTACCTGCTCTTACAAAGCTTGTGTGTGAAGGGAATGGAAGATACTCCTGTTGTAAATCACAGTGGAAGACTGCTATTGGGACGGAACCTGGATGAAGTCAGCAAAGTAAGAAAGTGTGTCAGGTATTCATATTCACTTCCATGACTTTGTGCAGACAGGGTAGATTTGTTTCTTTGTTCTACAACCTGCCAAATGCTGTCAAGTGATTGCTCAGGGTGTTGCTGCATATTAGTAATGTAAATGCACACATTAACGAATGTTTGGCTTCCTATCAGTCTATGCCAAGTCTGTCAATCTGTCAGTGGGTGGGCAAATTGCTCTCATCTGTTATCAAACTTGTTAGGGCAAGCATAGCAAATGACATTGTCCCCAGAGTGTCTTAGATTGACTGAGTGTCCTGAACAGCTTGTACTATCAGAGAATACTTGTGGCTTTTGTCTCTGCATTTCAGAGAAACAAAAGAATAAAATTCCAGACACCCTCCAGTGCTTCTGGCAATTCTTTGGCAATGCCAGTAGACTGAGGTTGTAAATATGCTGTTGGTTTAATGGCTTTGTGTTTCGGGAGTGTGGGTGCAAGCTGTACTTCTGAGAGACTTAAGAGACTTCCATAGCATTGTATAAATATGTCTAAAAATAGTTATTTGTGTTATATTCAAACCTGAAAACATGAGTTGTTGTTTACTTACCTGGCTGAATGTGTTCTGTGGCCAATATCTCATTAATTGGTCAGATGTGAGTTCTGCTGCTTCCCTTCAGAAATTACTGTTTCTAATAGTTATGTGTGGTAATGCTATTTAAAGTGTAGGACTGTTGATTATGTGATAATACATGTCATGTGTGTTTTAACAGTTATATTGATACACAATATATTGACACACAGAACAATGCATTGTTCTGGGTTTTCGAGGCTTTGCTGGTCCTTTTTGGATTGGTGGTTTTTTTCTAGTTTGTGTTTTGATTTCCATCTCGTAATATGTTTAAGAAAGATCTCTCTTGGAGTGAGCAGAATGTCCATGGAGGAGGTGGCTGTACCGAAGGAGGAGTGCTGCACTAACTGCTGAGTGCAGCTGGGAAACAGCAAGAGTTAGGTGTACGATTGGCAGAGAAATCACATTGGTAAGCAGGATTACCCCTAGATCTACTGGAGAAATAAAGCAAATGACATCACGTTCGGCTGAAATCTGTTTCCATCTGTGGAAGCTGGCTTTGTTCTTGTCTGCTACATTAGTGCAGTGTGCTAATGTATGCCATGAAGTACAAAGTAGGTTTTAAAAATAACACTCAATCTTTTATGTTTGAAAAGCTTTGGGCTAGTCACTGCAACCTTCAAATGCGTTGCATAGTTACTGTAAAAATAGCAGCGGAAGAATATGCTTTATAATGTGTGACAGTAGGTACTGCTAACAACTCTGAGGTGTTTGGGGTGTTGGTGTGAACAAGAAATGCTCTGCTGTCAGTGTAGCTTTGTCAGTAGTGTGGATTGTACCCAGCTCCCTTCTGCCGTTCTGCAGATCTCTGCCTCTGTCTTCAGCCAGCTGCAGTGAGCAGCCTTACCCTTGGCTCTGCGCTAATCTGTGATTTATAGAGTGAGGGCAAAGCTTAATTTGCTGGAATAAAGATCTGCTAGTTGGGTAAAACAAGCTGTCTTGGTCACATCTGTGTTGTGCTGGGTGCCATTCTGTTTTTCACTGGAGGTGTTCTGTAGCTGAGCTTTGTGATCTTCTTACTGCTACTTCAAGAACAGTTGTTCCCAAAGCAGTGCTCTCAAAAAGAAGTTACGTTATATCAGATGATCCAACAAACTTTTGAGGATGTTACGATTGGAAAAAGTTGCTGTTTGAATTTAAAGCTAAGCTTTTAAAATAACAGCAGTGTTAACTGACAGTAGATTAAATGGAAAACTGCAGACCAAAGGTCTATTCAGTAAAAGATGGAGTCTGTTTCTCTTTTGTATGCTTTGCAGGAAGAAACTTGCATGTACAGTCTGCAAACAGCCATACGAATAGCTTTGGACTATTTTTGACAATTGTGAGGTGCTTCAGTGACCGGTAACCACTGGCATGTAATTATGAAGCCACCTGACAGTTAGCAGTGATTATGATGTTCACAGACCTCTTTTGTGTCCTTACTGTTCGAAGAAATTTCCATGCTTATGAAGTCACAGTTACAATTATTGGATTAATGAGGCTTTCCTTTATCGGTGGTGTTCAATGGTTCTAGTCTCAGCCTTAAGGAGCAGGAAAGGTGAGCGCCATCGGAGCTGATGGGTTGCTGAATGGAGTATTCCACAGGGACAAAGAAGAGAGAAAGAGCTCTCCTCTGCAGGAGTTGATCCAAATGAAGGGTGTCAGGTCTAGTATTCCTTCTGCTTCCATATCTCGTGTTGGAGTACACCAAGGATTTTTTGAACCGATGTTGTCAGGATCTTCTCTTAGTCAGAAGGAAAAAAAAAAAACATTTAGGGTGTTTTGACCCAAAATCAAGTGCATCAAACTCCCAACCATATGCCCTGTATATTGGGAAAGCTGTGGCAGTCTTTGCTGTTAGTGTGCTGAAGAAGGTAAAGGCTTTGGGGCCTTTTCCATTTAAAAAACTAACTAACAAACAAACAATCACGAACTGCTACTTTCTGTTTTGTACTCCTAGTATTACCAGTTATTTAAAGCTACAATATTTTTAATAATTTATAATTTACATATTAATTCATATTAGTTGATTATTTAATTTGGTTGATATTGACCATTTGAATGTAAAATGTACATCACTCAGACGGGCCCTTTAAGATACTATGTGATGTGCGTCTTTCTTTGCATGGCTTTAAGAAGTTTAAGTTCTGAGCTTGCTTAGGAGCTGGCTGGGTATCCCTGGGAGGGTGAATTTCTCCCACACATAACCATCCTCAGCAATTGGCAAGCAGTGTTGCAGTGGTGTTGCAGACTTTGCTGTAGCTGCTTTAGGCAGTTGGTAGTAAGGGTGGGCAGGTGCCTGGCTTTGCACAGCATGATAAGTGGGTGAAAGAGAGTGCAGAGCTCTTTCAAGGAGAGGCAATTCCTGCTGTTCAATTTATCATGAAGAACAGTTCCTCCAGTTTGTGGGCAATATTTTTAGTAAAACCACTGTGTAATAACAAACTTCTGTTACAGCAGATCTTTTCTTCTGATCCTGCTCTCACTGTGGTTGGATAGCACCCTTTCACTCTGCTCTGCGCTCTGAGAAACTTTAGTAGAAACTGGCTGTCTAAGCAAAACTGAATTAATTCCCACTTGTCTGTATGTCCACATGCTGATTTTGAAAAGTTCTAGCAAAACAAACTCAAATAGCAGAACTCATTTTGTTACAAGTGCTTTTTTATTCTTACATATTGCAGGATTCCCTTCAAGCAAACTGTAACACCGTTTTTGGTTGGTTTTTTTTTGGGTTTTTTTTTGTTTGTTTGTTTGAAACCAGAGAATGTTAATAAGTTAGTTGGATTGCTCTGATGATGTATTGTTACTGCTTTGCTATGTATGGTACAACTAATTCTGAAAACTCTTCTTATTTTCTGATAGGCTGGTGTTCGGGATGCTGTATCCTGCATATTACTCGTACAAAGCTGTGAAGACAAAAAATGTGAAGGAATATGTAAGTCACGCTGCTTTTAATTGTTTAATTAATTACATGCCTCTGCTGAGACAAAACAGAGACATTTTCATTACGTAGTGCAATGAATTATATGGAAGTTTGGTTTGATCATATTGGCAGTAGATACAAAACCTGTGTGAATGTAGTGGCAGTGCTATGTTTTTTGTTTTGAACGATAAAGCTTAGATTCTGAAACTTTTCACATTGGAATGTATCCAACATACTGTGCTGCCTAAAGAACAGGAGGATTTTAAAATATAAGATTTATGTTAGCTGTATTTCAGTTAAGTACCTGAAATAATGCAATTCTGGACAGAGAGGAGGGAAGGAAGTTTCTGAATTCTGCCAACACCTGTGGGTAAGCTGTGACAGATTTACTTCTTGGTGACCATGTCAGTAGTAGTAGTAGTGGTTTAACTGTTGCATGGAGATCAAGAGGATATTCAACCCGAGAAAAGGGATAGCTCTTCAAAGATGAGGACAAATGTAACCAGGGAGGGAGAAGATCTGATTAAGATGGTGAAGAAGAGCAAAGCAAGCCAACATAACCCAAACTATGATTCTATGGGGAAAGACATTTATGCGGTTCAGAATCCATCTGTTTATGTTTCAAAGTGAACAGTGATAATTATTGTAAAAATGACACGCAGTTGTGAGAAGCTTTGGTCTCTGAATTACTTGCCTATTTTAAGATACAGCCAAACTTGATTTTAGCAACTCATTTATTGCACTTCAACTTGGCTCCTTGACTTAGGATAGTCAGTGCTGTTGGCATTTTAATTTGGCAGTTGTAGCTGTGACTTAATGCTGCTGTCTGGGTGTTTAATGGTGCTGCTCTGTACTTGCTGCAGATCAGAATGTAGTAGCTGTTGTTCCTCCTCTTGTATGTCTTGCATTTAGCTTGGTTGCATCATCAAGGCTTCAAAGTGGACCTTGTGTTCATATTTCTAATCAGCTTATACACAGAAACCACACCTTATTTTTGCATATAGAGCTAATGCCTGCCACAGGTGAGCTTCTAGGAGGAAAAACTGTCAAAAGTAAGGGAACTTCCTCTGTACTGTTCTTTCTTTACCTGTCAGGAAGTACATAATGTAAAGAACATAAATCCAGTTTTTCTCCTTGCTCTCTCAAAAGGCATCTATAGTGTTAACAGAGGATGGCAGTTGCCAATTCTAATGCAAGAAATAATCTTAAGAAGTGATTAAGTGTATGTTTTCTAAAAAAAAAAAATAAAAATAAAAATAAAGAAATACTATGACACTAAGATTCTCACTCAATTGTCCAAGTAGCAGAGACTTTTCTTTTTTGAGATGCCTGTCACACTAGACCTTTAGTAGAGCCTTGAATTGTAATGTTTCCAATTGTTTCAAATTTTATTCAATTTGGTTTTTCAATCAGCTGTGGTCTTTGACCAGTCTCTGCATCTGCAGGTGCATCCACAATGTTCCCCACACTGAGATGAATAAGTAACATCACATTGTTTCTAAGCCTTCTTTAATTTTTCAGTGCAGCTCTAAGACTTTTTCACAGCTAGGGAATGACAGTGATTCCTCAGTGAGTTACCACAGCATTGCAAGTTGGGATAAATGTCCAGATAGATCTTGGGAATGATCCATGTTTCATCTTCCCATCTGGGTCATTTTCTTCAGAGAGAGTGTAGGTTATCGCAGCGTTCCACATGGCCAGCTCTGCTGCCAGTCATGTTATGGCCCAGGCCCAGCTTCCTTACCAGGGCTATGTGTGGCTCAGGACCATCTGTTTCTGTTTACAGGATTTCAGGAGCTTCATACCAGTGACATTTTGGACATAGCCACTGCTTCTGCCAGGTTTTCGGTTTTGTTTTGTTGTTTTCTTTAATGGTATCTTGACATACTGCGTAGGCCAGGATGCTGCAAAATGTGCACAGATAATTTCTGAAGAAGTGACGGGTTATTGCTTCTGTTTTTGATAATGTAAGGCATGCGTGGACTTTAGGTTCTAGAAATTAAGATCTTTTCCTTTGAGGAGAATTATTTGTTCTTTTAATTACCCTGGTTTAATGGAATGATTGAAGATCTTTAAGGAGTTTTTTCAGTGTATTGCACCAAAGTGCCTGTAATAATCATCTGAAATATAGTTTAGAAGTCTGAACAACCAGACTTCTCAACTTGGCTTCAAAATTCTGACTTGAAAGGCTGTGTGTGCTTCAGCTGAAGCCAACAAAAATGAGCTTAACACTCAGTAGAAATAAAAGCCTGACAAAATAAATCTGCAGTTGCCCTTTTAACATAAAAAGCAAAACCCAATCAAAGCTTCTGAAGCTTTTATCTTGAAAAGTTGAGTTGGTAATAGTCTGTAGGGCAGCATCAAAATACTGAATATCACCTTTTGTTTTTCCTTATGTTTCTGGTATGGAAGCCATTGAATTGCATGGGTTCACTCATCAGGGATATTTTTCGTACCCAGTGCATTAGTTCAGTTGAGATATAATTTGACCTCCTTGAGAATCTTTGCCCTAGCAGCAGCAGGACTCCTGGCAGATGTCATGTGCCCTTCTGCAGAGCGCTCGCTTCTCTTCACAGCATCTGGAGAGAAACTCACCTCCTAATGTTCCTAATTGGATAAATAGATGTTGATTAAATAATGAATAGCCTGGGAAAAATATGTGGGAAAAAGTCAGTACTGAGTGGCATTTTAAATATGCAAAATTGGAGCAAGGATAGATGTTAACTTTATTTTTATTCAGGTGTTGACTCTGGTTCATGGAAGGGTCACCAGTCTAAATGTCACATGGCCTGTCAGAGATGACTTCAGCTGTTGTGTACGTTTGTCTTAGCTTAGTCAAGCCTGAAATATTTAAATCCTCTGAGAGACTGAAGTGTCATCACATGACTGAGTTTCTTTTCAAACTGAAACACAGAAAAGTATTTAAGATAAATAGGTCTCATGACAAAGGAAGACGTTTCAAAGCTTAATGCACAGTTATGGAAAAGGCAGCAGCATAGCGTGAGATTTTAAGACTTACTGAAGTCCACTTCAAAAAAAAAAGTATAGATCAAATCTGAGCCACATGCTCTGTGGGAAACTATGTATACTGCTGCTTTTGAAAGAGACTTAACATGAATTTAAGACCTGAAATGAATTTACTGCATCTGGTAGCAGCAGTTGCTAATTATTTTTTTTTTTAAAGCATAGATGGCACTAGAATGTAAAGAACGTGGGTGTTCAGTTAAGCACTGCTTGTTCAGTTGTTTCTGATTAGCACTGACCTATTTTGGAAATATGTTATGCTTGGCCACTGATGATTTAGAGAAGACATGCATGGAACTACTTCTGTAGTATTTTTTCTGAGAGACATAATCTGTCTAGAAAAAAAAGCCTGAACAGATGTTCAAGGAAATTAGAGATGTAATTAACTACTAAAATACAGGTTTGAGGTTGTTTTTTTTTTTTTTTTTAAGAGCATTGTCTGATTCCAGAAGAGTGATGTATAGTGTAAATCTTAAAGCAACAACAAAAAAACAAAACCCGAAACAATCCCACCCCCCCCTCCAAGCCAAACCAACAAAACCTCCACCTCACAAATACGAATAAACTCTGAAGCATTGAGGTGCATAGATGTCGGCTCTTTTGTTAGCACAGATTTTGTGGTTCTTGGCATGTGAATAGCATCCAAGTTGCATGAAAATGCTTTTGTTCTGCCTTGCTCCAGTGTCAGTACCATAATGTCAAGTACATATGGAGAACCTAAATGCAAAGTATAGCTGAATAAAATATGTTGTGAAGTGAAAGTAAGGGCTACTGACTTACTAACGCTGAAAATTTTGACTGTGCTGGAAACATACAGATGAGTGAAATACTCCTTAGTGCTATACTGGGAGTTGCGCTTCATGCTTACGATAATCTACTGACTCCTTACAGTGTTGTTTTTTCTTTTTCCTCATCATTACAGCTTATTAGACTGGCTTCATGGACTTGATTCTGCCTCTTAGTGAGGTGGTGACCCTGGTGACACAGGTATTTCATCTAGCTCATAGCTGCCGCCATCAGTTTTTACAAACAAAACCTTCAGGGCCTTTCTATAATTTCAACTGAAGCCAGAAGGAGATGCTGTTGAAATTCTTGCTTTGACAGATTTGAACTGATGGACTGTTAAATGTATCGTGTATTCTATGTAAAGGAAAGAAAAATGAAATAAATTCTTACTGATGGTGGTGTTTTAATTTTCAGGTTCGCTGGATGATGTATTGGATTGTATTTGCTCTTTATACAGTTACTGAAACAATAACTGATCTAACAATCTCTTGGTAAGAGCATGCTTTCTACAAACAGTGGATGCAATGATATTTGATTCTCACATGCTTTGATTTGTAGTGATGTACCTCTATAAAAGAGGCTGTGCTTGTAGAGAGTATAATTCTCTTTACCCTGCTAGAAGATATCTGTGTGTGTGAGGGATTATGTTTCCAAGCTTGTACAGTGCTGCTCAAGGTGGACACTACAAAGCATCTACCTTTGCTGTAGAAGCTGAATAGCAGAATGAAATGCTTGGAAGCGTAGGTTGACTTTTTTGTTTAGGATTTTGAAACGCAAAGCAACTGTGTTACTTGTTTCTGTTTTTTGCATATGATGATGTGTTAATTTCAGAAAATAAATCAATACATCTATAAATTAATTTCTGACTTATTGCATGTGTAGAACATTAAATGCTAACATACAGTTGTTGTTTGGAGATACCTTCTTGATTTAATTAATGCTCTTGTCTTTATTCCTGTTGTTAATTTCATGCGACTTTCAACTTGTCTTTAGGTTTCCACTGTATTATGAGCTGAAAATTGCTTTTGTTATTTGGCTCCTTTCTCCATATACTAGAGGGGCAAGTTTAATGTACAGGAAATTTCTCCACCCTCTTCTTTCTTCTAAAGAAAGGGTAAGGAATAACTTCTCATTTTTAATGCCTAATATGGAAATACTATATGCTGAAATACTAACCATTGCTAAACAAGTCATAAAAGCAGATCAGTGCATTACTGGCTCATCAAGCAGCATGAACTTGGACTAGGAAAGTGTACATGACTGTCTATATGCTTGTTTCCATTTAATTTACAGTCTGAGACTTTGTACTGACATGAGTTAGCATAGTGTTTTCTGGTCTACCTAGCATACCTTTGGTAGTCCAGCTGAGCGGAAGTGATGCAGTCAATTATTCTGCTGGAAGAGTACGTATAGAAGCAAAAGTACAGTTTTAGCAACAGCTCTTCATGTCATCATTTTTTCTAGCATATCCTACAAATAGGACTTCTCAGAATGAATTATGTAGGTGACTTTTCTGGTTCGCAAAGTGAAAAGAATACGAAAATAGACTTTCTACTGAATTCTAAGGGACCAGTCTGAGGAAAAAAAAAAAAAAAAAAAAAAAAAAGTATGCAAACAGAACATAGCTGAAAGAATATTTAGCTTTATCCAAAGTATAAAGACCCCAGATCCGCTTAATTCTTTTTTAGTATTGTATTTGGATGTGCAGAAAGAGTAATTTGTGAAGACTACTGCTGCTAAACCTTGCCATGTGGAGCATAAGCAGTCAGTGCAATAGGTCAGGACAGGTTTGGCCTTTACTAGGCGAAACAGACAGTTGACATGATTTGAATGATGTCATTTTGGCCTTAGGAAGGTTGGACTGCAGATCTTTGTAACTTCGTAACATAAAGGTATTTTTTCCCTAGTCTGCTATCTATTGCGTATTACCTTGAAGCCTTTACCTCCAACCCTAGCCATTTACCACAACTGGAAATAAGTGTCCTGGCTTTACAGTCCTTGATACTTACCTGTGTCAGAGCTCTGGTCTCTGAAGTATTTTGTGAGGTGGCTCTACCTTTCTAAGGAATTAATCTCATCTTAAGAGTGTTGTTTACCTTATATAGCATTTGGCTGGCAATGTAATCTTGCTCCCTTCTAGACACTTTTGTAGCTGCAAGATTTTTGAGTGGGATAAAAGTCTTCTGTTTTATCTTCTTGTTTGACCAGACTTGATCCTTTTTTAAATGAATGGAAGATTGGTATACAAAGCTAAGAGTAATTGTTCCATTAAATATTTCCTTCAAGACTTCTTCTGTCATCTTTATTTGAAGAAAAATATTACTGTGGGGAAATGGGATTCTCATACGCACAGCCTTTTAATACTGAAATATGCTTTGCTTTAGGAGATTGATGAGTACATTGTACAAGCCAAAGAAAGAGGCTATGAGACCATGGTGAATTTTGGAAGACAGGGGTTGAATTTGGCAGCAACCGCTGCAGTGACAGCAGCTGTGAAGGTAACCTGCTTACACTGATTGCTTTTGTCCTTGATATACTTGTTGAATGGTATGATGTGATATTCAGGCTTATACATTCCTACATAAAAAGTTTTAACTCTGCAAATGTTTGGAGAGCCTGGAACACAATCCAAGGGCTTCATTCTATGCTTGTTTAAGATGACTTCTATTTATTTTTTCAAATGGTGGGGATCCAATTACTGTAATTCAGAAGATACCATGCATTTTTCTATACAGGCTTTTGGTAAACATGACCATTGTTTCTTTTCTGTCTCTGTTGTGCTTTCTTGTTGGTAAACAAACTATTTAAAGGATTTCTGGCTTCTTTCTGCTGTTTTTCTCCAATCAACTTGAGGTAATTGCATATTTGAAGTAAGGCATGAAAGATTACTACCACAGATAAGTTTCTTGACACAATTAACTTGTTTGCAACTAGTTGATTAAATTATTAAATTAATGCACTAAGCATAGGCTTGCATATTGCTGCTTAGCATTGTTCTACTTTATTTAATTTTGGTTAAGTCATGTAGTAAGCAACCTGTGGTTGTTCTGGATCCAAGTTCCAACAAAACTCATGAGCTTCAGACGAATTTCAAAGGATTCTGGGTCTAGCAAAATAAAATGTAAGCTCTTAAGTAAGCTTCTGAGCAACTTGAAGGGCCACCAAAAGGAAGTAGAACTGACTAGCAAGTTGACTTTTTTGCTATGTGTATCCATTTAAAGAAAAGCACAAAGAAGTGTTGTAAGAAAGATGTGTTGTTGTTGTTATATCTGAGGTAAATTATAGTTTTGAGGCCAGTGGGATTAATTTCCTCTGGGGAATAAATGGAACTGCTGTGTTCATCGTAATGGGACTGAAAACTTGAGAACTGTTAATACATGACAAAAAGTACTATGGTGGTGGTGGTCCTAGGCAGCCACAATTAAGGATGTACAGCTAGCATTTAATTTCCATGCTTTTATGCAAACTTGTTTTCTAAATGAGGCATTTTTTGAGGACTGCATTTTCAAACTGTATCTCGAAAAGGACTGGAAAAAGAACCATGCGTATCTTGTTTGTTCCCTTTCTCTTTTTAAACATGTATGTGGGTGGCAGCTTAAAAAGAACAGTTTTACAGTATGGACACAATGAACCTCACATGCTCAAAGCGTGGTTCAGTTTGACCACTGATTCTTTTTTTGGGACTGGAATTCTTAGTATTGCCATGATGTAGAATGAAATAGAGTACACTTCTAGAATGAACATTTCCAGAATGAAAGTAGGTTGTTTAAAACAAAGCAAACCAACCAAACAGAAACAGTGACAACAAATCTAACTTGGAAATATTCTGCTGGGAAAAAGTTCTAAGAACTGTGCTATTTAAAATGCTAAAAATGCAAATTCTTTGCCGAACAGCAACCATAACTTAGCATAACGGGCACCTGTAATGATGCTTACACTCTGTATATTTTCCCCATATATGTCTGTCTGGCGAAGACTGGATATCTCCTTGTTGATCTTTATGGTGCTACAGAAATACTATGAAATAAATGACACAAATATCTCCTCCCAGTTTCTTCTGAAGTATGAATAACTTCTGCCTAAATGTCATCCGTGTTTGGATTTTGTTGCTATTCAGCTGTAACTGGCAGGATGCCTGCTCCATTTGTTAAAACTTATTCAACATGCTCATGACCACTCGTACAGAATTACTTCAGTGCTGATGAGAAGTTTGGGTAAAACAACCACAATACCCAAGACCTAAAATAGATATGATTTAAGCAGCATGAAAGAAGAGACCCTCTGAAAATCTTTATTTTGGCATGTCAAACCTCTGTGCAGTTTGTCATTCCAAAAAGCTGAGCATGATTACTCCATGCAGACAAATGGAGACAATGCATGTGTTCTTGATTTTGTTCCCTATTTTTGAAGAGTTGACTGCTGCCTCCAGCAGGTGGGAAGATTATCCCTTCAGCATGAGCTGGTGGAGCATGCTATAGGATTTCAGGGATGGAATTCTGCAGTGTATTAGTGGGATCAGTTTTGATGGAAAGGAGATGGACTTTCATCGCTTTTTTTAAGGGAGCAAGCATGCTTATTCTGACACGTTGGATCTCGGTGTTGGTTCTCAAATTGGGGGCAGAGAATGTGGGAGGTTAAAGACGAGAAGGTCTGAAGGAAGCTGCTTAGTAAAGCATTCAGGTGAATGATGCTAGGATCTCTGCTTTCTCTGACTGTAGTAAGTTTGTTTGGACTTGAGTAAAATTCCTTAGAAACTCTATGGAATGTTTTCAAGAACGAAAGTGGGAAAGAGTGGTTTCTCCAAGGACTGTCAAAGGAGAATGGATTTAATATTAAATGCTCGATTAGCTGTACGAAGGAAGCTGAAGCAGACAGATCAGTCTGCTGAACTGTGACCTAGATTTAAGCCTGCTGAGCTGTAAAGTTAAACTGCAGTTGGCAGGAGTTGTGGCTTACAGTTTAGATTCCTATACTGATATTTTTAGCTGGTACTTGTTAGCCACTGTCCACGTGAAGTTCGTGTCCAGACAACATAAGCTGACTGTAAAGCTGCTATTTCTCGTAAGCAGTTGATAAGGAAGTGTGTTTATTTGATTTACTTGCCCTAACTGTATTTGTTGATGCACTCCAGCTGCAATGCAGAGTGTCAAAAGCTGCTAAATGTCATACATTAGAAAAGTGCATTGTTACTGTCCCGTTAATTTGAGAATAAAACTCTTCGAAAAATCCTTATTTTGGAATACTTCAAGATGAAGAACACTCTAGACTGAATTTTTACAATTCACTAATTAAAAAAAAACACCCCCAAAACACTTTGAAGGTATAAAAGAATCAGCAAAAGATGAATTTAATCATATGAAAGTTTCATATGATTAGGGCAGTTTCAACTCCATTTTATATAGCTTTTTTGGAATTGTCTATAACTGAAGTTCCACCAGTAATTACATTTTGGTGCATCTGCTTTCCACATCTTGGAGATGCAATTTTAACTGTATTTCCCAGTTTTTGCCCACACGTATGTTCTGACTTCTTGGGCTACAAGGGAATGCTGGCTTCTTTGTCGCCACCAGCACGATTGCTATTAAGCTCTGAAGTATACTTATGTTAACATAAGTCAAACAAATATTGTTTTTTTTTTTTTTTTTTTTTTTTTTTTTTTTTTTAAAAAAAGAAATCTGCTGCCTTTTCTGTTTTCTCTTGGCCTCGCTGAAGCTTCCTCTTCTTCCTGCCTAGTGCATGATGCAGGAAGGTATCCTGCAGTCAGTCGTGGCACCCAGCCAGTATCACTATTAGCAGCTCAGCTCACCAGCCTTACTGCGTTCATCCCTCCTCCCTGCTGCTGCTCCCTGGCACAATGCAGAGGTCATCCACAGGACAGCAGCCCCTCTGCAGGTTGAGAGGGAACAGAAGTCGTACTCCATCAGCCCGGGTCAGATCTGGGACAGAACAGCTGGGAATGTGGGTGCTGCACACCATGGCTTTGCAGTCACAGGGCTCCAAGCAACTCTAAATGCACCATCTACTGAGAACTTGTCCAGTGAAGCCAAGCAGCTTTGTTCAGAGATGGTTACCACTGATGGGGTGCAAGTCCAATTTAAACAACAAAAAAAAGTCCTGAGGCAGATAATACAGTGTGGTATCTGTTTACAGCGGCTTTTCTGGGTTAAGTGTATAAACTATGAAGATACATGCTCAGTGGCAAAACCGAGAAGGGAATTTCATATATGAGAGTCAGCTGATGAGATTGTGCATTAATAGCTTGCTAGAATCTGAATAGTCCCAAAAAGCAGTCCATGAAGTAGGTTATCTTTAGCAAAAACTAAATTTAGAAACCCGCTACAAGTTAATGCTTAAGATTGGTTCCTGGTAATGACTGCAGCCTCTAAAAAAGGTTTAATATGTCTTAGGAAATACTGTTGAATAAATAAGCAGACACGTTTTCCAAGTCCTGCTTTTTAAGGCTACACAAATTTTGCAGTTAATCTCTGTTTAACGTTCACTTACATAAAAATTGAAGGTTTCCTGTGCGCTTCTGCCTATGCTGCATGTGTGTCAGTCTCCCATCGTGATGTGATCTAGTTGGCAACTGCTGGGCTGGATGCAGCCCATAGTTTTTTCCTCCTTTCCAGCATGAACCCTTGAAATAATGGGACTGACTCTGACACAGAGCCTGGCCCAGAACCAGGCAGGGGTGGCAGCTCCTCTCCTGTCTCCTTGGGAGCAGCAGCACTGAGGGTATGGCTGAGCAGAAGTGCTTGCTGCTGCTGCTGCCAATGCTGCGAGTTTTCGTGCAGGAGGTCTCCCTCCAGCCCTGCTTGCAGCTGGACTGCCCTGTCATCTGTTCTGTGAACAAAGACCTTGCTTTCAAAGCTCCTAATGTGTTAAAAATTCAAATGTCAGTGTTGCTCTCGCATTTCTCATAATAGGAGGTATTTAATATTTCTCAGGCAGATATTGTTTTTTAGCTGGAAATAATACAGATCCTCTTAAACCACCTGCTTTCTGCAAAAAGCAATTATTTGTTTCTTTTGAGCATGGGTGGTTGAAGAATCTTCCTGAAACTTAAATGCCATATGAGCACTTTAACAAATAACATAGTACAACAGCACAAGGAGGAAAAAAGAAAAAGATTAAGTCACCCAAAATCCAAACAAACTAAAAAAAAAAACAAACAACAATTCCCCATAAAACCAAAACATGTTCACAGAATAACAATGCACACACCCTTTTCACTTTGCAGTGATATGGAGTAGGTGGTGATCCTCAGTTGGCTGGACTGGCTGGGCTCTTGGGTGACTGGAGATTGCTTCCAGGCAGTAGGAGACTGGTGGGACGGTAGGAAGTACAGAATCGTTTGGTGTGTGGCTGTGACTGTGCAGCACAGCAGCAGCCCTGTTCCTGCTGTGATTCAGGCACGTGCTGTTTCTTTTAATTGTCTTTCCACAGTTCTTAATACTTGCTGTACACCTCTGGAGTGAAGCTTCACATCTTGATAAGTGCTGTTGCAATGAAGGACCTGATGTATGAATCCATTGCATCCTCATTCAGTGAGGCCGTGCTTCCCCGGGAGCTCTGGACACATCAACTCTGCTGTTTGCTTTAGGGCACTAAGTTGTTTTAGGGCATATTGTTTCACTTTTTTTTCCCCTTTAAAAATCAAAATGCTTGCATCCAAATCTGCACTGAAAAACAAGGTTGAATTTTTCCCAGCTGGGATCTAGTCCTGTCTATCTCCCATGAGAAATAATAAATCAGGGCTTGTAATTTGAATTCTTAGCATGTTAATTACTATAATCTTAATTGCATAATCCTATGTACTTTCCAAATGGCTACTGTGTTATACTATATCACATGATGAATGAACTCACTTTGCAACTTTTAAGCAGGTGTGTCTCTTCCTGCATTTTTGCTTAGGGCCAAATCAAGAATTTGTCACTGTCACAGTAGATTCTGTCCAGATTTCAAAGGAGTTGTGCTGAACTTAATGCAGATTCTGCTGAGAACTGTCTGGGTTCATTTCATGTCTGTTTACTGAGGCTGAACATGGGCAGTGGGCACACTGATGAGCTGCTGTGTGTGTTGCAGCAGATTCTGTAAGCTGTTGCTGTGTTAGAAGAAGCAGTCCTGTCTCTTCGTTTCTTGTGTCCTTATAGCTGCCCAGCAGTTCTTGTGCATAGCAGATTTGTGATCCAGTTCACTGTGCAAATACTTCTTGGTGAAAGCACTGGAGTAGTAGAAAGGCATGATTCCTGTTCAAGTGACAGACCTGCTATTTTAGGAAATGAAAATAACTTCAGAACACATAACATAGATTATGCACAGACTCTACAGCACCAGTAGTGAGTTTTAACTTGAAAACAGGTTGTTGTTGTCAGCGTGAGTATTGTCAGTAGGAAGAGCTAGAAAAGCAAAAGTTCTACTTCCATCATGAGAGTCCTTTGTATTGTTCATTTGCAGCATATGAGTGGTGTTCTAAGAATTAAATCAGTTATACCTGTCTGTGTAGGACACTTAGTTTTACACTTTGCACTAGTGATGAGCTATTACAAAATGAATATTAGGTTTCAGCTGCATGTTCTCCCTTCCTTTGGAGGGCATGCCAGCTTAAGGAGTATTGCTTCTCTGTCTCTTCGCTTCAAGTAGTTATTTTTAACATGGAACAATCTAGTGTGCTGGCCTACAAGCAGTTGTTGGCATGAGAGTGGGAACAAATGGCAGGGGCTATTGGTGCAAGAACTGCTTTTGCTTTATGTTGTTGCTGAGAAGATTGTGCGGAACTGTACCCAGATATTTGCTACTGCTCCATTGAGTATTTCTATTTAACAGCTTGATTTGCAGGACTGAACAATCTTAATCTCTTGTTCAGGATGGGACTCGTCGTGTAGGCTGGTCAACCATCCTCTGAAACTGTGTGGCTTGTTTTTCTTTGCCTTGTATGCCTGAGAACTAAATGGTGTTTTAACATGGTCAAGTAACATGCTTGTCCTTTTAGCTGCTTAGATAAGAAATTCATCATCAATGTTATGGAATCATTTGATATAAGATAAAGAGCTGCTTGATAATCATTCTTTCCAAAGGAGATCTTTCTGTATCTTCCATGTAAAAGGAAAGATGAAGACAAAAGCGATAAGAGAAGAAATACTAACACTCAGACGTGGTAAACAACTCTCAAATGTAGCCTTTGTTTTAGGGCTGGCATTAAGTCAGTGAAGATACATCAGTAGCAGAACCTGTTAGCCTGTACAGCCAGGCACGACTTCTTTGGTTTGTGATCTCATATTTCTATCACCTACAGCTCTGAGATGCTGCTCAGTTACTTAAGTTAATGCTTTAAAATGTATTTTTAACACTTTTTTCCTGCTTTCTTGTGTATGTAAAATTTGTGAGGATAAAATATAAAATAGCAGAAATCTTTATCTTCATCCACACTTTTAAAAATGAAAGTGTTAAACCCACTGTCGTGCTACCTAATGCTGCTGGAGAAATGTCATGTTTGAAGTGAATTGAGCATTTCTGATGGATTTTGTTCTTTTAAGCACTTGCCCACACTCAAAAAGCCTTAATTCCCTAAAATAAAGAGAGTAAAATGAGACACTTGTAATGAAGCCAGTAGCTTATCTGCAACTTTTTCCTTTAAGGTTAACATACAGTTAAACGGGGTAAAAGAAATACTTAAAGCAAATGTAGATCTATTGCATGCTTACATTCAGTGAATTTTGTGATATGAGGAAGCATGGGCTTAACCATCTTCAGCCAACTTTAACAGCAAAGGTAAAACCTCTGCTTTGATTTCAAATATACTGTTCTTGTGTTTCAGAGTCAGGGTGCAATAACAGAGAAACTGAGAAGTTTCAGTATGCATGATTTGACTACTATACAAGGAGATGAACCAGTAGGCCAGAGACCCTATCAGACACTGCCTGAAACAAAAAAGAAAACCAGAGCCTCTGCAAATGAATCTGCAGGTAAGTACCTATCTAAAATAAAAGAACTTTCTGTTATAAGGAAAAAGCAATATATAGCAGACAAAAATTGGAAAGAACAGCTGTATATTTACCTTATTCAGAAATTGAAAGAATTATAAGAGACTCCTAAACATTAGAACAGAATTGATGTGAGCAAGATCTATTGCAGCATTAACGAGTTGTGCCCCCCAGCAGAGATTTTCTCCCAGCTGCTAACAATATACTCACACCATACTCATTTCTCTTCTCTCTGTTAGTTAGCAACAATAGTTATATGCCAGATTAAAGCTTAATTGGAAGCTTTTTTTTTTTTTTTTAAAAAAAGGGTGATTAAGTGGTGTTTCTGTGACAATGTACTAAAATTAAACATGAAAATTTATGGAAGCTCGATAAACGGGAAGAGAAAATAAATTGCAGTGAATTCAGTAGGACTGCAATGATAGTTCTGGTCAAAATGTAAAATCGTGTGGTGATTGGAATTACAGAGGCATTAAATAGTCAATGTGGTGGTGCACATCAGCATTCTGAAGATGGTGTGCAGTGACTGAAATACTTTTGTGGAGATCCTTTATTATTAATGCACTGTATTCCTGAGTCTATGCTGCTTGATAAAAGACTTCCTAGAGACTGTCCACCATTTTCTTTGACTGGAGAGGCTAGAATGAAAAAAGCTTGACATTTCTCACAAAAGAAACAGCTCTGGTCTATTTTTTTTTTTTTTTCTTAAGTCTGTCTCTTCACCTCTCCATTCTGAGGAGGTGGTGGTTGTGGACAGCAAAGCATTCCAGGAATCACGTGGTAGCTCCCAGCATTTCTGAGGAGTGAATGGCCTTAAGCTGAATTGCTAATTGAGCCCAGAAGGTTTTCTGTGATAGTCAGTGTAAAGTACTGGCCAGGGAAAAAGCCTGTGAATTCATCAGGAGTTATGTTAGGGATGATGTCACTGCAGCTGTTGTGCAGGGGAAGCTGTTCCTTGGGAACAGGCCATTAGTTATTTCCCTGAAGCAGCTTGAAAATGCTGAAAATTCAGTTTTGCCCACAGGTTATACTGTGTAAATAATCAGATTGTGAGATTCAGTATCACATGTGAAAATGTTTTCTTAGAGCTAGTTTAACTGTTTCTATTTCTGGGCCCAAATATGGTGTGCACCTTTTCAGTTTTCTTTGAAACTTTTTCAGCATTAGGGTTTTATACAAACAGAGAAAAATGCTACATAGCAGAATGTTATTTTTTTATTATTTGCACTGGAGTTCCTTTACAAACCAATTAGACCCAGATGTAGAAGAGCCCTGACTATACAATAGCTGAGCTGCCAGTACAGTTTTTGTTAAGAAGGCAAATATAATTTTGATTCATCAGAAGAGGTGTTACAAATAGAGATAGGGAAGCATTCATGCCACTGCAAGCATCTCTGGTAAGTAAGTAATAGGTATGATTCAATTTTTCCATGCTTAAGATATGAAACTCTATCGGAGGCAGTGACAGGTTTGCCTCTGTTACAGCAGAAGAAGCAGGGATGCCTTGCTTAGCTATGGAGTTAGGTAAGCTCAATTCTAATTTCAAGAAAAAATGAAACAACTGAAAGAAAATTATCTACTTTGGCTTAAGAAAATATTAATTTAAGATGAAATGTTTATTCGTTATGAATGAAGGCAGGTTTGGACTCTAAAAGATGTCCCTAAGTGTTCCAACTTGTAGCTTATGGAATGGCCTTTCTAAAAAGAGACTGTGCCAGGGGACCTGGTGACACTTGGGATCTTTATGACATGTCAGTGGTGAAGTGCCTGGGCTTTTGGACTCCCAAGGATCTTTCCAGCGCACGTTTGTAAGCAGTTTGCTCCCTCTAGTGAAAATGTTTGTTCATAGCCTTGGTCTTAGTTTTGCAGGGTTTGAACAACCCCTTGTAACTAACTACTTAGTAACCCTAACTACTTTGACATTCTGCTCATCTGAAATGAATTTTGGTGTTAAAGGTGCATAGATAGATGCAAGTATGAAGAAAAGTATTAATCTAGAACTAGTTTTAATTTCTAGAAAATGTGAACTAAACTCTTGGCAGTAAATTGGAGAAATGGAGTAAAAAACATAGGGTTTGTTTCTTGAGAGCAAGCAGAAGGAACAAGAAGGCTGAGGGAAGAAGCAAAATTATTTCATATTGATAAAGTTTGTGTAGAGTTGAGTGAAGAATGTAACACTCTTACTCTCGATGTCTCTTCTGGCATTAAAGACACGTCACTAAAAGCATCATCAAGAAGAACAGTTACACAATGTTTCCAAAGTGAGAAATAACATGAAGCTCAGAATTATCTCCTCATTTTGATGACTGCTTTGAATTTGTCCTGAGTTGAATCTTTTACATTAATCCCAAATTGCAGTAGCTAAGAATTCTTCTAAGGAAACAAGAAACTTCATGTCTTCTGCTCAGAAATGTCAGCAAATCTGTTTGTTTACAGGGAGTCCTCTGCAAATGGAAAAACAATATAAACTTCTAATGGGAGTGGCAATGAGGACGGAGGAGAAAAGTAAACTTGGGCAGCTGGAAACCTTCTGGCTTGCTCTTTGCTGTGAGATAGTAAAACAAACAGTGAAGGAAGGAGTAACCAAGTAAAATGCAATGTAGATTATGAAATGTATAAAGTGGTTTATCTCTAAGAAGTTTGCCTTTTTTTTTTTTTTTTTTTTAAGCTTAATTTTACTTAAGTACACAGCAATTCTGTAGTTTATAATAAGAATGGTGGATAGCAGGTGCTCCATTTAGTGGCGCTCCATTTAGAGGCTTTTAAAGTGGGTGTCTTTCAGCATAATCTGTTGTGAATTATGAGAATATGAAAGGGTTATTCTTGTCCAGCTGCTTGGTCCTGGCATCTGTGTTAGTCAACACATTATTAATGACTGGAAAAATATAGGATGTACATGAAATAAAATATAAACTGGAAACAAAAAGATGGATTTTCATCTATTTTGATGTTAGTGTGTTTTCTTAGAACAGCATTCAAGCAGCAGCAGTACTGCAAAAGGTCTTAAGTACTTCTACATGAGGAATGAGGTTTTTGTGGTTCATTGTAGAGAAGAACATGGCAGCTAAGTGATGGTTTGACATTTAATGGACTACTGCATTACATGCCTATGGAACTAAATGGCTTGTTACTTACAGATGGCAAGATGTGCTGCCCCTGGGAGGAAGCTAGATATTTTGTTTTTGAAACAAATGGAAGAATGACATCTTTTAAATGAATGAAGGATGTGTGTTAAAGATGAAACTTATGGCTTTCTTAGAAATGTAAAAGTTACAGCTACTTTTTAAGTTTTTATGTAACTGTTTTTTAAAGGTTTTCCACTGGAAAAAAATCCTGGAGATGATAAAACAGATGAAGAGGTAGAAGGAACACATTCAGAGGATGAAATGTTTGCTCAGAGAGGCCTTCGAAGAACTCAGAGTATGAAATCTGTGAAAACTATTAAAGGACGTAAAGAGGCAAGGATAATTTTTATTGAGTATACTTTTAACAGTATAGCCTGGCAGTTTTCATAATGTGGGAACTGAATTATTTTCTTTTTTCTTAAACTTAGAGGGGGTATCAACAATAACTGTTAAATGAACAAAGAACTAATGGGTCATATCTAGGCTTGGAGTTTTGTATTTTGGGATGCTTAATGAAATTATGTTAATTAATGAAATTAACTACATGTAGATGCAGGAATGAGGAGATGAAATTGACTCTATGCTTGTAGTATTAAGGGCTGGTCAATCCCAAATTCCAGAAATGGCTTTCTTTGGATGGGATGTAAATAATGGTGTTGTCACCTGCTTTGGAGTGTCTTCATTGACCATATTTAAGCATCTGCTGTTTAATAGATTGAAGATAATTCAGGTTTTTTAGTTTCCATAAACATACGACCTGCTGTGACTCTTGTAACCCTGAGGAGAAGATTGTGTGTAGGATTCAAAGTGCTTTGTATTTGCAAGTGTTACAAACCTAAAGAATAATGTTTCAGAATAAATTCTTATGGAATATCATAAAATCTTACGGATAATTCTGGGAAAACAGCTGAGATTTAACCCTCATGCCCAGTTTTGTTGAAGATCCATGTCATTCAGTTGTAGGCAGAGGATCCTTCTGAATCTGTAGAGTGCCTAAAAGACACTTAGAGATATTAGTACATAGGAGTAGTGGAGAGGTTAATATTTCTGCCTGGTGTGATCTTACCTCTTTTAAGTTGTACTTTCTTTTTCCCCCTCAGATACGATACGGATCACTGAAATACAGAGTAAAGAAGAGACCCAATGTGTACTTTTAAGTTTATTGCACAGTGCCTGTGAGACAAACTGCTGTATTATAACAACTTGAATTCAATACTTCAAGTGTTAAAGATCTGTGTATGATTCATATAATGAATATATATGAATAGATGTAGTAGGACTTGGTTTTATGAGCCTAAATGATTGGGTAGTGTATTACTCTGCTTTTCTGTAATTGCTTCTTGTTAGACTTAAATCTGGGGAAGCTATAGGATAAATTTCAACGCTTAGTAAATGAGGATTAAATGAGTGACAGGAAACAGCCTGACTTTTCCAGAGGTATTGAGCAGACAGAAATAATTACAAGTCCAAACAAATTAGGAAAAGCTGTAAGTGTTAGGAGCTTGTGAAAGTCAAACCTGTAGTATCCTCTAGTTTACATGGAAAAAATAGGTATACTTGAAATATTTTTCTGAACTACAGTTCCTGAAAAGGCCTTCGTGTAATTTAAAAATGTACATTTTAAGGAACAGTGGGTGATAGTGAGGAAGAAAAAGCAAAGATATAGTATATTCTTAAGTTCATCTTTTCACCACGTATTTCCAAGCTTAACAAACTTATATAGTAGTAATAGGTGCAAAATGGGGGTACGTTTAGCACTTTATGCAAAACTGTGTAGTTTTGCACACTTACTGAATTACAGCTGCACATGTAATTTTAGTTAATTCTTAGGCAGGTTAGATTTATATAGTAGGCTTTTTATAACTCACATTGATTGCTTAGGTACACTTAGGATGCTGTAGATAATCGCAGCTAACACTTAACAATATTATCAGGTGCCTTTCTGTGTCTTACAGGGCTGTGGTATTATCTGCTTTTTGTTTGTTTCACTCTTTTTTTCTTCCTTCCCCCTTCAACTAGAGAGATGCAACAAGATTTAACTCAGTTTTTGGTTAAAATTGTGGTAAGTGAAACTTGTAACAATTCTGGTGACAGACCTCAGGGATCTGAGCAGCCCATCAACTGCGTAGGATAAGTCATGCTGAAGTGGCAGCATGTATGATAGATCATTCAGGCCCTGGTTTGGTTTTGCTCTGTGTACCTATAAGAATATATATATATTTAGAACATGTACATGTGTATATTTCTCATGGTGTGTAGATTCTAGAACTGGCTATGTAGTTTTTTATTGCTAAAATTATTACTAAAATACTGACTTACAAATAGCTTTTTCTAAAAATCTAGCATATTGAATCAGCCTTGTCATAACCTAATGTCCATGATATAACTATTTGCACAGAGATTAATTTTGGAATGCCATATTTGTCAAAGTGACCTCTCGACATCCCCTTCAATGCTGTTTTCTGTAATTCTGAGAAGGAGGCTGATTTTAGTTTTCTATCTGACTCTTTCTAGTGTGGATATGGGGAGGACAAATCCTCTTTTGCAGATAGTATTTTTTATTATGTGGCATGGGTAGACATAGGATTAATTTTCTTTAAGGGAAAATGGCGTGTTATCCCTCCTATCCTTGATGCTCAGACTCCGATCCTTAGACTTGCCCCCAGATTTGACAGTAATCTGCAAGTTTACTGCAATGCTTTTAAACACCTGCTGCAGTTTTTCTTCACACTGTTACAGCCATAGCAGTCTCGCTGCTGGTGGACACCTAATAGCCTGTTAATACAGACTGCCTTTTGTCTTCTCTATAGTCTTCTGTAGACTGCTTTGGGCGAGGGTTTGAGTTATGTGGATAAAAATGCAGCTGGTCTGTATTGGCATTGTGTTATTCACTTGATATTATTGTACTTTATAAACCAAGAGCAAAGCCTTGGACAGATGTAACAATATTGTTGGCACAGTGCTTTTAGCGTCCTCCAAGGAAGTTAAATGCCTTTAGCAAGAAGCTGCAACATTCCATACATCATCAAAAGGCCAAAGCTTTTTTTTTCCTCCACTTTTCTCAAGAATGTTGTTTCAAATAAGAAATGATTAGCAAGGTAGCATCCTGGGGTGGGGCTCATAGCTCATGTCCTGTAAGTGCAGTTCTCATCTACTTCCTTGAATGTAGAAATCACCTAAGAAGGGAAGGGCTGCTTATGTATTAAGGTGTGTAAGGTGTTAGGAGAAACAGAGGCTTTTGTATTTGCATCTCACCTCTCCTTGAACATTAGGATAACCTGGGCATTGAGTAGAATGTACAAATCTTATTCTCCAGTTGAGCACTTGCTGCCACATCTTGCACTAGCTCCTAATTTTGATTGGTAAGCAACAAAATTGCCATTGGTTTACTAATTAGAATCCTGTGTGAAAGAGCTGGGAAAGCCCTTCTGTCGGAATTCTAGTTCCTGTTACAGTTTCATGTAGTCCTGTTTCTGGGCTTATATTCTTTTCCTGGTTCCAAGGATAGAGGTTGTTTGAGTAGAAGGTTAGGCCTTAGCATGCTGGTGGTAATAAGTTGCATTATGCATTGTTACATATTTAGGGTTGTAACCTCTTGACAAATGCAGCTCGCTATTAGGTAGTGACAGGCTGCACAAACCCTCCTGTTCCTGAAATACACATGGGACTAGCAAAGCCAGCAGTATTATTCATGTTAATTACTGTTTCCATATAAATATATTTATGTTCTCTCAGGCATCATCTGAAGTGATAAAACATCAGTGATTTCCTAGCTGTTCTTTTGGTCTAACGCCCTACTATAAAGCATTGGGTTCTGCCTCCCCCAGCATCTTGATTCTTCTCTTTGCATTCATCCTGGAACCACTTCCTGATATCTTCAAGTTGTTTTTCCTTCCTGTTCGTTGTCAGCTGATCTTTCACAGGGCTCAATGGCCTGATTAGCTTTCATCCAGATGATGCATATTTCTTGTTGAATTTAGTTGAGTTTGGTTTAGGAGTATCTTAAACTTTGTGGATTTTCAACCTTTTTTGTTTTGTTTTGCCTTGGTAACTGCAGAGGTCATCTGCTGAGATCTAGCCAGTAAAATTCTGGGAAGAAAGTTAAACATTTTTTCATTTTTGAATTCAAACTGTGTAATTGTTATGAACAAAACCTTTCCTGAGAATTGACTGACTGCTACCAACAGAACTGCTAAAACAAGTGAAGAAAAGGTTACGTAGAGGTCAAAGGTAGTTTAAAACAGAATATGTATTTCCTGCTCAATTATGTATTCTGGAAATGCTCCAAAACTTTATATCTGAACTGACTCAGACCTTTCAGCAAGAGCGTGCTGTACATATTCAAATACACCGTTTGAGACAAGGATTTACCTGATGGCCTCAGTTGCAAATACACTGTCTGGACTGTGATTACAAGGTAATTGCCAATATTTGCTAATGAATGCTAATTGCTTAGCTGTGTCAGAGTAACTGAATGCTATCCAACGTACTTTTTGCAGGCTATAATAAATTTTAAAAGGAATACAAGATAATTTGGTTAAGCAGAATGGTGGAGTAAGGGCTAAATGCATTGAACACGCTGTTGATAACTAAAAAAGTGTTTTATTTTGGTGTTACTTTTATTAATGGGAAGTTGGTATTTTAAAGTATTTTTGTACAAAAATGTATGTGCACAAAGGCAATACTTTAATATTTTTCAAGAACTCATATTTTTAAATGCTACGGACCAGAGACTGTCAGACATTGAAACTGAAGTTAGTAGCTTTAAAAATGCAATGTAAGCTTTACTTTTTATATTGTAATAATAACTTTGCTGTCAATTTGTTTACATGTTTGTAGTAGGGAATGTTTCATTATGCATTGACTTACCTTGATGCAACCTTGAATAAACGCTGCTTTGAGCAGGATGCAGTGGCTATTTTATTGCCTACATGTGATGTAATGTGGGTAGACACATGTAATCCATGTTACATTACATTTTATTGTTACAATTCCTGTTCTGAGTCAACGTATGAACGCTACAGAGCCTTCTGAAATTGCGTGATGACTAAACTGCCCTGAGGTCTTGCCATGGAGCCTGATGTCGGTTTGGTTTAGAGCCGGATTCACTGCACCCTGCTCAAGGTAACGGAAAATACGGTAGCCACGTCTTTTCATGAGGTTCTGCTCAGGTAAAGTCAGAACAAGAAAACATTTCTCAAGAGAGTACGGATTCGTCGGGAAGGCTCTCTCGGTGTGCCGCACCGCTGCTCCCGCAGATGTCGGCTCTCCCGGCCGCAGGTGGCTGCGGTCAGTGGCTCTGCGCTGCCGGCCGTGCGCCACGCCTGCCGCCGCTCCGGGCGTGTGCCGCGGGCAGCTTGCGGTAAGCTGGGCGGACCGCCGTGAAGCACGCTGCTTGTTCTAAAGCCGAGCTGAATGGAGGGACTGAGCAGCTCCCACGGCGAAACCTCCTTAGAGCCGTACTCGGTGAGCGCAAGCTCGTCGAGCGGCCTCGCGGGGCAGCGCCCGGCTCGCCGTGCGGGGCACGCAGGTGAGGAGGGCGGGGAGCGCGGGGCGGGGCGGGGCGGGGCGGGCGCAGCTGAGCGCGGCGTGGCGGGCGGGCCATGGCGGCGGGGTTGGAGGAGGCCTTCGGCGCGGCGGGGGAATTCGGCGGCGCGCAGCGGCGCCTCACCGCTCTGCTGGTGCTGCTGCAGGTCGGGAGCCGGCGGGTCGGGGCCGCTCTTCCCCCGGGGGGCCCTGCCGCTGCCGGCCGCTCCCTCGGGCCTCCGCGCGGCTTCCGCTTAGCGGAGTTCGTTCGCTTTCCGTTTCCTTATTTGCGCGTATTCGGCTTCCACTTTTTGAAGGGTGTCTCTTCCTGGCCGGGAAGCGAGGCGGGAGCCATTCGTATCTCCTGCCTAGAGCGCAGCGAGCGGCGAAGCAGCGCTGTCGCGGGCAGAAGGGCGCTAGGTGCCGGATGCTGCCGGCGCCGCGCCCGGGGTTGGCGGGTCCGCGCTTGGGGCTGAGCGCCGCGTGCCGACCGCGGGCTGCGGTGCCGAGTAAACGGAAACTGCTGTCGTGTGTGGGACTCGGCGGAACGGGAACCGTTTTGCTAAGCGGCCGCGTCTCGTTGCCAGGTGTACGTGGCGTGTCAGTCCGTGCTCGTTGTGCTGGTCGGCGCGGTGCCCCAGTACCGCGTGGAGCGAATGGCGCCTGCGGCCGGCGGGGCTCAGCGCGTCCGCTTCATGAGCAACTTCACCTCCATCGTGACCGAGGTGAGCACGGCCGCTCCGCTTCCTCTTTCCTTCGGGCTTTTTGCAGCCAGTGCAGCACTTTGCTGTGCTGTTAAACGTCAGCAGAACCCACTAGCTCTGCTAGTTTATGCGTATTTTCTATTCTGAAAGTATACAATTAAAGTATTAGCTTTGCTTTGCTAGTGTAAAACCAGTACTAGTTTGCATTAAACTGCGGTGCTGGGTGCTCGGAGCTGGAAGTAAATCTAACTGCCGCACGTATGTAAGGAGTCAGGGGATGTCTGTTACGGTGATGGCAGTGTGGGCAATGCTTCTGTAGGCAAGCTGCAGTCAATAATCAGTTCCTTTTATGCAAATAAAGTAGATGGACATGGTCTTTTAAACTACAGTTACTTCACTGATGACTGTCAGACTTGGTAAGAAAGGGGCGTTTCAAGTGACACAGTAAGCAGCACAAGTAACAGTTTGCAAAGGCTGTCTTTTGCCCTACTCTTTTCCTTGTCATTTGCCACTCTCTGATGCAGAGATAGATAGGTATCATTCAAATATTTTTGTTCCCGTACTCTGTGTTTGTATGGTGTTAGGAGAGCAGGTCAGAAGATAACTCTAGGAAAAGAAAAAATGGCTTTTTAATTTTGAGAACTTGAGTTTTGCAACTATATCTGGGGCCTGAAAGGTTGTGTTGTGTCTCAGACCAGCCTGGAGTGCTGCAAATGAGAACCAGGAGTCTGCAATTTGTGTGCTGAGGAGCGCTGGCACGGAGACCTTGCTCCAGCAGTGCTCTGTGCCTCGGAGAGGGCGTGCTGTGATATTTGTTTTCCAAATGAAGTTTCCTGAGGATTTATGCCCAAAACTTACGTTTTCTTCTCCTTCTGAGCAGGTGTAAGCAATGTCTTTATCTGCCAAAATAGGGTGGAATCTGCTGCCCAGCAAAGTGTGGTAGTAGAAGGTAGCTGCAGAGACTGCACTGCTGAGTGCTACCATCCCAGAGTATCCACAGCTCCCTCGATTGTCTGAAGTGCTGAAGTGGAGCACGTGGGAGTGAAGTGGTGTCCTGTGAAAGCAGTGAGGTCCTGCTCCTGCCAACCTACGGGGGCTGGTGGGCAGCGGTGGGTGGAGCCGTGTCTCCTCTGCACACTGCCCCATGTGGGTCAGGACTCACTGGCTGAGAGCACAGGTTGCTTCAGAGCACCGTGATGAGAAGCTCCTGTAAATTCCTACTAGTCTGTAGGGATCTGTATGAATCTGAGTCTAGTGCCACAGTGCTGAGGCCATGGTGTGCAGTGTAGGATTCTGGTCTTAAGTCTTTTCCACCACCCCTTTAATCCTCTTACTTCTCAAAACCAAGAAACAAAATAAAAGAAAAGCAAATGGCATTAGGATCCTTCTTCCTTTCCCAAAAGGAGATGCTGTGGATGTCATTTACACAGTCAGCACGATGCTGTCTTGGTGTGAATACTCATCCACGTATATCCAAGTAAACTTCCTTGCACATTTCAATCATTTATTTGGGTAGAGCTTTGCATTGAATTAGTTACATTCTTTCCCTGGAAAATCACTTGGGCTGTTCTGATCACGCTTCTTTCCCAACACGATGTGAGCTATGTCTGTAATCCCAGCAGTGCTGCTGTGACCGCAGATCTTGGTGGGCTGCCTGCCCACCTCCTCCTGTCAGGAAATGCTTGGTGCTTTCTGTTTCCAGAACACTGCACGCAGCACACAGTTCTTTTTCTTCTTTTCTGCACAAGCATAATTTTTGCTTATGCTGCCTCAGTTGGGCTTTTGCATGAGATCCATAGTACGTTTTATAAAGAAAAGCATAATTTGTGTCTGACTTCTGTTTGATCATAACCACATGTATGGAGTAAAATACTAAAAACATCACCGAACCGTCAGTAAGTATTTCTTACAGCTCTTCACCTGGACATCTTCTCAGAATCCTTCTCTTCGGCATTTCTATGTGTGTACCCTGAGGGGCACCAGCCCCAGGAATTGTGGCTGCACAGCAGCAGCTGTCTCAGTATTGTAGTAGTAAATACTCTTAATTCTTGTTAATGGGTTTTATTATCAGTTCACTGAAATAACTGAGTTTGTTCAGTGTTGAGATGGCCAAGCTGTTAAAAATTCAAACTTCCCAAACTTTACAGGTGAGTTACTTTGTCAAATCTTGACAATGCATTAAACTTCACAAATCGGAAGCTGAGATGATGATGATGATATTTCTAGAGGAGAGAAAGTGAAGGGGTTGGGTCAATCATCAAACTTGGAACAAACCTCTAATTGGATATAAAGCAAGCAGTGGGAAATGACACCAGAAAAGTTTTAGTAGATGTCTTTGTTTTTGAGAAAGCTGGCAATTTGTCATTAATATTTATGATGATAAAGTGATTTGATTTGTTTTGTTTTGTTTTGTTTTTTAATAGTGGTATCTAATTGAACAAGAAGCCTACAAAGTGAGCCTTGCATCATCTCTGTTTTTTGCTGGATTGCTTATTGGAAATATCACATTTGGCCCTTTGTCAGATAAACTGGGCAGGAAACCAGTATATATCTCAGGTAAGGCTTTAAATATTCTCCTTGAATGT
Organism: Tetrao urogallus; assembly: GCF_951394365.1. Lineage (NCBI taxonomy): Eukaryota > Metazoa > Chordata > Aves > Galliformes > Phasianidae > Tetrao > Tetrao urogallus. The sequence goes on from NC_136818.1 coordinate 38,606,371, forward strand.
TCTACTGGATAGCAACATCCCCATTTCTGCCCCACCAGTGATGTGGAATCAGTGATCTATATCAGCATCTCACACAGACTAAAGCAGCACTGAAATGGGCTCCTGTGAGTGTGCTAAGCATCATAGTGGTCACTGGAATATCAAAGGCTGATATAAAATAACCTGGTTTTGCTATGACTTGCTATTTGAGCATAGTGCTGCAAGTATTGCCTGACTGTTTTACTGCCTGTAAAAATATTCTCTTTTTTGTGGGGGAGAGGAGCATCGTTTACCTCAGCCTTTTTGGAAAGGATTATTCATAAGCTGGTGCTTTGTTTTCCAGCTGTGCACGCAATGAAAGGGTGTTTTTGTTGTTTTTTTTTTTTTATGATAAGATTGTCTCAAGGAAGTATCAAATTTGTCATTGTGGGGATAGGAGATTAGTGTAATGGTACTATGGTGTAGTTTCAGAAAGCCAAAGATAAGAGTGAAAATACTATATATACTATTCACTACAGCCAGTAACTCGCTGTGCTCCCTGCCTTTCCTCTGAGATCGTGCTGCACAGCATAAGTACTAATCATATTTTCTTCTCTCTCTGCAGGTCTATTTTTTGATATTATTTTTGGGTATGTCACAGCATTAGCTCCAAATTATGGCATATTTGCAGTTTCACGTTTTCTTGTTGGAATTGTGAATGGTGGAATGGCTCTTGTGTCTTTTGTCCTGACACAGGAATATGTAGGAAAATCATTTTGGTCGTTTACAGGTGGGATTTGAGAATATTTAATTGTGATTTCTGTGCCGAGTGCTGTTCTGACTACCAGTGCCTTGCTTTGTGCAGGTGTGGGCATTGACAATGTGAAGTTAGTGTGTGGCATGCTAAATGAATATGGTGTGATTCGTCCGAATTCTGAGTTTTGTGGGGGTGCTGCCTAAATGAGAAGTACAGGATTGGGTTTGTTGGATAAATAGCAAAACTGAGGCTTTTAAATAGATATACTGATTGGAGAAAAAAACAAACAAACAAAAAAAAAACAACAACCAAACCTTTATTTGTGCACTGCAAAACATAATAAAAAAAACAAATATGTTTTGACAGATTCTGCCAACTTCTCAGTGGTACTGTATGGTATCTTGGGAAGAGATTTTTTTGAAGTTTCTCTGCCCCACACCACGATGCAGGGATTTTATCTCTGTTGGTTGACCATCCAGTGTTTCTAAATGTCCTTTTTCATATGCTGCTGCCAAGGCGTAAGATAAATGTAACACTTGCATGTTGTACTGTTGTAGAATGGGAGTAGCTCAGACCCAAAAGCCCATTTGGCCAACACAGCAGGGGGAAAAACTGAGTCTAGCTGCTGACTTGCTGTGGCTGTGAGCGTATTTCTCTCTGTTCTCCAGTACTTCACTCTCCCTTTTTCTTATTTTTCCTTGGGACTCTTAGGGTTGTAGAAAGCCGTGGTGGTTTGGTTATAGCTTTCTGCTTCAGCTGTGGTTTTCAAGTGCTGAATTTTCTTGCCTGGGTTTGCTTGTTTGACTCACATCGTTTCTCTCCCACCCCTCCTTCCCTGTTTCTGTCTCTGCTCTTCCCTGCACTTCCCAGCCTCTCTCCCTGCAGGGCCAGCCTAGACGGACTACCAGGATGCCTGTTTCCTGCTGCTTCTCACTTTAGGTGCTTTGTTCTAGTCCTGCTCAGCTGTTGGTAAAGAGGTGCTGAACAACTGATCAGGAGCTGCAGGAGAGGAGGCAGCTGGAAGCTGCCCAGCAGTGTTCAAGGAGCTCTGCTAGGTGTTGGCTGTGGGTAGGCTGCGTGTGCAGTAGTTGGGAGCTTGTGGGTTAGTGTGGGACCTCCTGTGTTAGCCTGCAGAGGTTTGTTGGTAGGCTCCTGGAATGGAAGTTGACTTTGTATTTCACCATCTTTATATACACCTGTTCATCAGAAGCTTGCTGAAGTGTAGCTCTGGGCTGCAGCTCTTTATATGCTGAACTTAGTCCTTGTGCTTTTGTAGCTTTCTTACAATGTCTGTTACAGCCCAAGATTACCTTAAACTTAAATAGCTCACAATGCTTCCCCTTCCTATCCCTAAATTTTCTCTTTGGTCTGTGGATTTCTGCTAATCTCTTGGTCTGTCCTGTGTACCATCCTTTGTTTTTGAGGGGGGGACCAGCCCTGCTCACCTTCCCTTGCCCCTGTTGTACAAAGGCCTTCTTCATTAAGACTGTGCAATGCAGCTTAAATGCCGTAAGGATACGTCCAAAGTTAAACATTTTATTGCTATTTTCTTTAGATTTATCATGGGGTTGAAATTTAGAATTTCTACTTAATTCTTTTTCCCTTGCCAGTGGTGTCTGTAGTCACCTTTCTGTTTGTGTTTCCAGGTTCGTTAACTAATCTGATGTTTGCAGTGGGCATAGCTGTGTATGCTTTACTGGGTTACTATGTAAGAGAGTGGCGCTACCTGGCATTGGTGTCCAATACTCTGGGAGTCATCTTCTTCTTCCTTTCTTTGTAAGTGACCAATTTGTCTTATAATAGGAAGGAAAAATAGGCATCTATCTGACAGCTTTTCTTGTCATAATTCAAGAGTGGTATAAATAAGGATGATATTTTGGTGTTTTTATGAACCAAGCAAAAGAAAATCATAGTGAAGAAGGAATCAGTTTCAAGTGGAGCAGAAGTTCAGGGCTACCCCAAAGCAAAGTCTGCACTGCTGTGCAGCTGTGACAGCCAGCGCTGTGCAGAGCAGCTGCATGCCAGCTGCCTCATAAAGCCTGATTGCAGAGAGGGCTGCCAGAGGCCGTGCACCGAAACATCAGCCAGGAACACGGCCTGCTGCCAAAGGAGGGTTTCAGTGCTGGAGAAGTTCTGGAAGTGCTCTTGAAGGGTTTTGGGAATTGCTTTTTGAGACGTGCATGCGTGCGAAGGGAGATAACAGAGCGCTTGGAACTGCCTTTCTTATCTGGATACACTTTTGATCTGCATGTTTTTCAGATCTGTTTTGGTTCTGTTCCTATCATTATTGTATTTGGTGCTCCTGCCTATTTAGAATTACTGCATAAACACTATTATAAAAACAATTATGGAATACTGCGGGATTTAAAGGTCTGAAAGTGCTAGCATTGTCTGGTTTGTGTTGTTACAAAATGTGCTTGTAACACACCAAGTGGATATTCCTTGTATATTAGAGCTGTAGAAGAAATGAAAGAATTATTAGTGTAATAGGTTGTATCTAAAGTAATGCATGGAACTTGTGGCACACAGCATAGAGAGAAAAAAAACATTTCTGACTTCTAATTTTTTATTTTTTAGATAAATCTGCTCTTGAAATAAGTTCTGTTTAAGAATGCACAAAAAGTATTTTTCTCGTAGCCTAGGAAAACAAAGCTTCAGGGTGAGGAAAGATGTTGTACACCCTGTTTTTGTCCATGATATTGTGTTTCTGGAGGATATAGAGCCATTTTTCCCAGGTATTAAAAACAAAACAACCCCTGGGATCCTTTGAAATAATTGTTGTACTGAAGGCTGTTTATCTCTGCTAGGAGTACGAAATAAAATAGTCCGCTCTTTGCACTGTGACTCTTTCAAAAGCAGCAGTGCATTCTGCAAGCTGAATAAAGCAGGAATTGTGAATTGCAGTTGTGGTAAACAAGGATATTGTGATTGTGTTTGGGAATTTGTCTAATATTAGATATCAGTATCTACTGCTAGATTTGGAGGTTGGCTGCCATGCCTGCGGCAGGGAGATTGGAGATTGATGATCTTCAAATTCCCTTCTAACCCAAGCCATTCTATGATTCTATGAATAAGGATCAAAATCAAATCATAAATTTGTCAGTTAACAATTGTAAACAATAAGTGTGGTGTGTTGTGAAGCTGACATTTCATTATCATTGCTGTTAGATTTTATTTTCAGTATGTTATGTAGATGCTCCTTCAGCAGTTAGCATGAGCAGGGCCTGAAGCTTGTCAGGTAGTCCACAGAGAAGTTTCTTTTCTCTCTGCTTCAACTCAGAGCCTTTCCCATGTCCCAGAAGTTTGAAATAAACCTCAGTGAAAACCATGTTTTGTCCTGGCCATTTGAGTAATTGAACACTGAGATGCTCTGTGGTTAATGCCAGTGCAGTTTTCCCAAGGAAGTTAGTTTGGCACAACTCACTTAGTTTGGCACAACTCACAATGTAGCTGTAATCTCAAAGTGCTTGACAAGCATTTGCAACCATCCTTCTATGAGGTTAGCTGTACATTACTGTTAGAGTACACTAAATTTTATATGCATAACAGTGCAGATAAAACACTGTTCTGTGAATTTTGCATTAATACAATCATTTTTTTGTTGTTTTGGTGATTGATTTGCAGAATAGTAGAATTGATTTTACTGAGGAATGAACTTGTCACCATTGATTTTTCTTTTTCTTTCCTGTTAGCATGCTTCCAGAGTCACCTCGATGGCTGTACTCCCAAGGGAAAACTGCAGAAGCTGAAGATGTGATGGAATATATTGCCCTTGGTAATGGAAAAGAAAGATTAAATCTGAAATTAAAACCAAGTGCAGGAACTTTGCGGAAGGACGAATCACCCCCTGGTATCCTACACTTAATAAAACACCCAGTCCTTCGGTGGCGAACCGTCGTCCTCATGTACATCTGGTATGTAGTAATGAGATGCAGTGAATGAGTCAGACATGAGGAAACTATTAAAATGGTTACCCTTTACTCTTAAAAATACTGCCCCAAACTAATCATAAATTTGTCAGTTAACAGTTGTAAACAATAAGCGTGGTGTGTCGTGAAGCTGACATTTCGTTATCATTGCTGTTGGATTTTATTTTCAGTATGTTACGTAGATGCTCCTTCAAGATCTAGTAATAAGAAATCTGCTGAGAACATAGTGTTTACTTTGAAGGGGAAGAGAAGCTGAAGCAGAAGTTGAGAGGATGTGTACTTGAGCCAGTCTTAAGGAGAAAATGGCTTTGTGGATGAGGCAGTCATAGAGATCTGGAGTAAGAATTGGAGTACATGTAAGAAATGAGAGTAAAGCCGACAAGTACATCTCGTAGGTCCATGCTTGCATAGTTACGTTTGGTGCTGTTTTAAACAATTGTGCAACTTGGAACAGAAGAATCAGCTCCCAAAGCAGGTAAGAATCAGCTGACTAACTTAGGGAAAAAACACCAAAGACCAAACTGATAATGTGAGCATTTATTTTGTCCTTCCATACAGTTTACTTAAATAGAAACTATTCTCTCTGCATTTTTTCTCATTTGGGCAAAATAAGAGTTCTCTTCTTAACATACTAACTTAATATAGCTAACCTATAGTTTGGCGTAATTCACCTTTTAATTCTTAATTTTGAAGACTAGTTATGCTCATAATGTGACTTCTGTGGTTATTCATAGGTATGTCTGCAGCTTTGTATACTATGGGCTAACTTTAAATGCTGGTGAATTAGGAGGAAATCTTTATTTAAATGTTGCTCTTTATGGTCTTGTGGAAGTTCCGGCCTTTCCACTCTGCATGTTCTTTATTGAGAAATCTTGGTAAGAAAAACTTATTTCCTACTTTTCTGCATGTATTTGTAGATAGCCTAAAAGAGCATTAATGTTTTTCATGGGAAGGTACTTTGTGGTTCTTCTAAACCAGTGGATTCACTGGGGGTTTGGTCAGCTGCAGGATTTTCTGCAGTTGGTACAGAAATGGGACTTAGAGTTTTCTACCTTCTCCTTTTATAGTTCTGTTCAGCTTTTGAATTATTCAAGGTGTGAGATTCTTAGTGATTAATGTGACTAAAAACTGAGAGTTTTGATAGTCTTGAGGAAAAAAAAGATGAGTAGCCCAGTTACTTCTGTACCTACAGCTTGCATGTACATCTCTCACGTTTTATTCAGGGTGACTTTGATTTTGTACTGCCTGCCAACTGCAACTGAAAAGCACTTTCCAGCATTGTTTGGGTTGGTGCTTTTCTATCCTGGCTGCTTCTCTTTTATTTTAGAACAATAGACAGTTGAAATAACCTTTGCTTATTTCTATATGTATACTGTTAGATGGGAAAGCATACCAAGAAGTTTTACTGTGTTTTAACTGCTTGTATTTATGCCTAGTTCTGTAAGAGAAGCACAGATTAAGAAGAGTTAGCCCTATATATTTTTTAATTCATATTACTTTAATGTTTGTGTGCGTGCTCTGTGATGCCCTTTTAGTGACAGTAGCAGAGCCCATTGCCTCACTCACTACAGAGAAGACAAAATACAGCACGAGTTCTTGCTGAAGTAGATGGATTCTTCTCAAGGCTACAAATCCAATAGCTTAAAAATACATATGTATGTATACTTGTGTGTGTGTGTGTGTGTGTGTATATACATGTATGTATTTGTTTGTGAAATAGGAAGAATTTATAGGAGGTCTTTGGTGCACAGAACTAGGAAGAGTGTAAGATCTGAGGCACTTATGGTAAAATGGTATGAGGCACTGTGGTAAAATAGGCGTATAACTGTTAATAATGTTGCTGCATACTTCAGCTGTCATTTTGCTGAGAGAGTCAAAAAACAGTGAAGGACTTTGTTTTCATTTTCATCTTGGAACTCTTTTCCTTCTAGGTCTGGAAGGCGTAAAACTATGATGTGGTTTCTGATATTTGCAGGATTTGCCTGTATATTTACCATGTTCTTGCAAAAAAATGCTGGTAGGTATGAAGTGCTGCTTGTCTCTTTATGTTGATTTGTAGCAACATTTTTATTCAGAACAGAGTATTTCTCGCCCACAGTTAGCAGCATCTGTCAGTTTATACCTCCCTCTCTTTCTGTCTTTTTCTTCCAGGGCCTATCAGGAGCCCAGGGACCATATATATTGCTTCTAATCTCTTGTAGGTGCAATTTGTCCCTGACTAGAGCCTGTTGTATGACCACGTTTTTCTGTCTTCCAAAATCTTGGCTTTCAGGTGGTCAGATTGAGCTATGAAGTTCTGTTTCAAGTAATGTTACTGCGTTCATTCATCTCTATTTATCCTAAAATGCCACTTTTAATGACAGAACTGTAGGGCTGTAACCTCAGTTAGATATTGACAGAGGGAGAGGCACAAAGCAGAATTTAATATTCATTTTTGGTTTCACACAGTGTTTTAAGAAATAGGAACTGAGATTTTCCTGAATTAAAAGTTTAGCTCTTCATTAAAAAATAAATAAATAAATTTCCACATCAAGTGCACAGGTTTGGTTTTTTTTTTTTTTTGTATCAATATTTACCTTAGTCACTGAAAATGTAGTGCAGTGTCTAAATGACACTGACAAAGAGAAGCACTCACTCAGCATCTGTTTTTCTTGCTTTTGTCGTAGTTGTATTTCAAGCCAAGAGCAGCAGTGATGTGATGACAAAGTATGCATCTGTGGGTTGTGTTTATCCTCAGCAGATGTGAATGCTGTCTGGCACCCATTTCAAATTGATCTCAGAAAAGTCTACAAAAGAAAAGCAGTGAGAGAGAAAATATGTTATAATCCTATTTCCCATGTTTGTGTTAATTCACATCCTCAGACACTCCATTGTTTCTTGTACTGAGACCATTTCTTCCTTGTTTGCTGTTTGCACTTGTTACTATAAATGAAAAAAAAATGATGAAAAGCAGTAATCGCTTATCAGGTTGGGGCAGTAATTCTTGAAGGGTTGCTAAGTTTCAGGAAATCTCCTTTTTTAAGGGAGTCTACTTGAATGCCATTACAGTGTCTTACTTTGTTTTGTGGTAAAGCTGGTTCTTGGCCCAGAGTGCTCTGTGTCACTCAAGCAGAAAGACAGTCAGCTCTGGGAGTGATGACAGTGAGGCACTTCTGTGGATGCAGTGAGGTTTCAAGAGAAATGAACATCAGACTGGAAGATGGTGAGGGGGTGTAATGCTACTTTCAGAAGTTGTTGTACAACAGGAAGGATCTTTAATTTTGTGTCTGTTTTTATAGTGAAGTAAACAAAGTGAACTTCTAGCTGGGTAACATACTTAGATTTACCTGACTGTACTGAATGTACAGTTGTTACCTCTTGTGATTTTTCATTGATAGCTTTCCACTGAAGGAAGAAAATTTCCAGCTTCTTAAACCAGTTTCTTCCTAGGTTTGGTTGATGCTGGATAGTTCCCTTTTTGCTGAGAACTACCTTTTCTTGGTGGGAACTTTTTTCTGCAGTAAATGTAAAGGTTCCTTTAATTCCTTGTGTGCTGCTTAAGTGAACTTTTTTTCTCATGAAGATGACAGCCAGAAGATGAATCTACATAATGGCACTCCAAATTAGGCTCCTAATGACACTGGTGGCATCAAAGCTGATCACTGCCTAACTCCAGTTCTACAAGCTTTTAAATATCAGCACTGTTCTTGCCATTTTGCCCCATTTTACCATCTTAAGTTCCACAGGTCAATTAATGCAAGAATATATGTAAAATTATACCTCAACAAGAAGTGCAAATGCTTGAATTAATAAGAACGTACAACTTGGTCTTTTATTAAAGTTGAAAATGGTTGCCCCAGCAGGCAAAATGGTATGCATGCTGTTGTTGCTGGAAGTTCAAGTGAAAGGATATTAAATGAAATGTAATAATAAAGATGTAACTGTTAAAGAAGCTGCAATGAAACACTTGAGTGGACCTAGCAAATTGCTTTTAAATGGTCACCAGAATCCCCACGAGAGCAAGTGCATTCCTGCTTTACGCTGTTACAGATGAAGACAGAATATTGGAATGTTGGTAAATGTACACTCCAAGGCTGAGGAGGAACAATCACTGTCCGAGCTTACTGACATCAGGAAGCTGATGTGCAGTGTGTTTCCAGTGTGCTTCTAATCCTGCAGTAATTCCCCAGCAGACAGCCAGCAGCCTCCCCTCGGGGAGTGAGTGTGGAGAGGAAAGTGCACTTTAAATTCACTCCTGAGCTTCTGAGTGCCAATTTCTCTGTCTAGACAGACTCTTCTGTTTTGCTAATAAGACCAGAACTTCCCAAATGCACTAATGCTCTTCTAATACATATGGATATACAGCATTCAATCTAAGCCCCCTTTGGGAGAGAAGCAGTAAGTTTTAAAACACATTTACAAGTCTGTTCTTGATTGCTCCTTATTTGGTTGATGAAAGAAGAGAGAGGTACCCACTTCCTGGTGGCAGTTGGCAGACTCACACTTTGCATCTGGTCACTGTGTATCATAATGCAGTTCTGGATTACAGAGAAAAGGGAATAGAATTGGAAATATTGAAAAGCAAAATTACAGAGAAGTAATTGAGAAGCAATGTGACTTCTGCATTACTTAGGTGAAGTGCACCTAATTGGAGCATTTATCCTTCTTCATGCTTAACAGAAATAAATAAATTCCCTGCTCATTAAAAAGGATGGTGCAAATGGAACCATATCCAAAGTCAAAGTAACTGGGATTTGAAAAGATCCACAGCCTGATTAAGTCAATTGAAGGTTAGGTACAAGTAAACCAAGCTGCATTAGCATCCATTCTTCATAATTACAGAGCTGCTGCATCTAAAGGATGCACAGGATGTCACTGGGGAGCAAATAAGCTTTTGAGATTAATCAAGTTGTACTGTATTAATTTAATAAATTAGTCAGGGAACACTTATTGTCTTCTTGTGCTTGTCAATAGATGCAATTACCTGGCAAGGCTTTCTAACTGCAGAGCTGGAAGCTTTATCGCCTTGTTTCAGAGCTGTAATGATTTTAGCGTTCACTCCCCCAAAAATTGAGGAGATGATCTTGATCTTAAACGTAATTTTATGTATTCATTTTTGTTCTAGCTTTTAGGACAGCTAGGAAGCAATGAGGGGTTCTTATTTGTGTGTGTAGTTGAAGAAACAGATGAAACTTTGTTGTTGTGTGAAAGTCTCTTGAAAAAAAAAATAGAATGCTTTCAGCATTGTGTAAAAAGGAAACAGACTACTTATGCTTATTGTTTATTTTCTTTTTTCTTGAAAGGTTTGCTCCTCAGTCCCACCTTGTTAGCTTTGTGTGGAAAAATGATGGTCAGCGCTGCTTTCAACATTGCTTATATTTATACATCTGAACTGTACCCAACGGTGCTGAGGTAATCTAAGGGGGCTCGTGGGTCAGCTTTCATGCACCGTGAGCCCAGTTGCTGGTGTAATTATTGTTACCTGAAATATCAGTGTGAGTTTTCTTAAATTGAGGCAGGTTGCCATGAGAGGGGCTGCTGCTGGCAGCCAGTGCTCTGCACTAGTGCTCTCTGTAGGGCTGTTTGTGGCCATTTCCACTAGGCTGGACTCAGAATACCAGTGCAGTACCAGTGCAAAACAACCTTCATGCACTGCAATGCTAGATGCTGTGTTTCCCATTTATGGTACTCATTTGGGGAGTCAAATTACAGGTTGCAAAAATGAACATAATGATGTGATGGAAGTGTATGGTAACTTAATTACAAATATAGAGTATGCAGTAAGGACTATTTACTGTGCGTCTGTGTACTTTAACCTGCAATATAGTTATGTTTGTTTACTGCTTAAAAACGCTTTTATGTATTTCTTATTTAATTAAACATTCATAATGCAACTCATTTTAATGGTTCCCACATGGCAGTGGTATGTTTTACAGCATTTAATTCACAGACAAGTGAGCTGAAGCCTTAGTTGATTTTTCATGGCCCTCACCAACTCCTTGAGGCTGGAAAGGAGAACAGATAACTCCTCATGCTGCTCTCCTCACCTGCCATCAGCTCCACATGATTTTTTGAGTTGTACCCAAAGTATGTGCCTGGTATTGGAGACGTATTGCGCTAGCTGCTCAAATTCAAGCATAACACATTTCAGAAGTTGAATGTTTCTTTGCTCTCAAAACAGAACTGAAACTATGAAGTGGAGTAGGAAGGCGTCCTGGCTGGTGGATACAGTATTTCAAAAGTATTTATAGGGATCACTTGAATCCAGGAGAAGGGATCTAGGGAGAGGAACAAGGGAGTGGGGCACTCTCTGGATTGGCATTTTGTTTCTTTTGAGGTTCACAATTTCCTATATGTTAGGGAGGCACAAAAGCCAGGCTGTGAACACAGTTTTTGCAGTAGAATTTGTGAGGGTGGAAGTGAATTGGCTGTTTGTTGGGGTTTGATACGCAAGTGACAAGCATGCTGCCTGAAATGGGATTTGGTCCAAACTTCCGTGTCCTTCAAGGTCTCTTTCTTGGTGCGTACTTCTTATTTTTTGGATCCCTGTCCCCTCTGCTTTTCTGGAGTTGAGAATCAAGAGAATCAAATCTGACAAGGTTTTAATGGCTCTATTTTACTGTTTCACTGTGTTCTCGTGATTTATGTTATTATCTTCCTAAGCCCCACTGGTGTTCAGTGCCAAGTCTGTGACAGCTCATACCTAGCAGGAAATACAGCAGTGCCTTAACATGTTTGAAAATACATGTTTGTCGTTAGGAAAGTGGGGTTTTTTTGTTGCTTTTTTTTTTTTTTTTTTTTTGGATTGTTTGTTGTTATTCTTTGTTTTTAGTTGGAACACTGTTTCATTTGAGAATCTGCACTAATATTCTGGCACAGTAGTAACTGTGTGTCAAGGGTATGGAATGTTAGTGGAAACGTGCAAGAGTAAGGAGTTTGAAAATCACCAGCTTCCTTTAGTAGATCGTGCTTAATAATGTGACAAACTGCTATATTAGACTATATGAAAATTCCACATATGTAACAGCTTATACATTTTTAAATGTGTTTTTAATAGCTTTCTGATATTTTAATTAGTTGCAAATATTGAAAAACAGTGATGGGAAAGTGCTTACTTTTAAAGCAAAACATCAGCACCATCTGGTGGCCTTTGTTCAGCTCAGTAGTGATCCTGGCTTCCATCCAGCTTTCCTTGTGCTGAGAGGAGTCCCATTTCAAAGGCAGCAGAGGGAAGGCGGGAGAAGCTGTTGGGTTTTTTATGTGTGTGTGTTTTTTTTTTTTTTTTTCTTCCAATTGGAGGTTCTGTAGAGCTGTTCAATGTTTTCAGTAGTACTTCTCCTTATTTGAACCTACGTATTACCCTGAGCATGAGCACTGTGCAAAGCATGCTTATTTTTTCATGAAAATGAGTACATGGAGGAATGAGCAACATAACTCGTGCTAGAAAAGAAGTGCTGTGTGCTGCAGTGTATACAAGCTTTCAGCTTTTTTTTTTTTTTTTTTTTTTTTCCTTCTTAATGTGTCTTTAAAATACGTTTTGGGAAACAAAAATTTAAATAAGCACATCTTGAGTGCTTCCTCACAGCTCCTGAGCAGCAGTGTCTCCCTCCTCCTGGTTACCCAAACGTTCTTCTGCACAAACCACGCTATGCTGAATTCTGAATTAATTATATTCTGAAGTCTGAACTGCATTCCTTTTGCGTTGGAATTAAAATATTTTGCATTTACAATCACATTTTTCCTCTCTGTCAGAAAAAAGCTGGCAAACCTCTGGATGTTGACAGGCATAGGGTTTGTGGTCAGGATGCTTCTAAATGAATGGTTCATGTACAAACAGGTGCCTCTCATCTCTTGAGGGATTGTGACAGAGGGGAGGTGATTGGCTTTCTCTTATGGGGTTTGGATCGATGTTGCTTTAAAGAGAGGAAGTACGGGTTGCTATCGTCCTTTTCCCAAGAGGACGTGTGAAAGAATAGGCTGCTTTGTCTGTTTATTTTTACACCAAAGTCGCTGGCTTCTCATCAGCTGCTTCCATCATCTGTTTCCCTTAACCCGTGCAAAGGGCCATGAGGAGGGGAGGTGAATGTGGGTGGTTCTGGCATACCGGTGACCCGTGTCACCCTGTGGCTTGTCCTCTTTTATCCTGTCACTGCCTTCCTGTGTTTGGATAAGGGAAACAGGCTGAGGGGGAGCAGCTCTGCTCAGTGATTCAGGGTGATGATGAATGAGAGGAAGAAGCTGGAGATGTGGGAAGGGGAGCAGCTGTGAGGTGGTTCTTGCTGCCCAGCTTGTGAGCAGTGCCAGTGTTGGTCTCCGAAGGGACCGATAGTGTTTGTAGGAGTCATATGGAGATGGAAAGAATTTTGCATTTGTTCAGGAAATGAAAGACAATGGGGATTTCTGCACCTTTCTTTGAAGAATATCCTGCTGCTTTAACTCCTGCTTTGTTTACTGTTCAGGTTAGGTGAGGTCGATTTAAATTTGTCTGAAAACTGAGGGTGTGAGGAATTCAGCAGTGCCTGGGGCTCCATCTGGCCATAAGCTTTCAAGCCTCACACTAACAGACAGCTACTTTCTGTTTGGAGATCAGCACTGACTTTTCATCTAAGTAACCTGAGACAGCACAAGGGACAGGAGGCACCATTTGGGTTGTTCTCTCTGAAGATCAAGCCAGGTTGTGAAATCATTCCCTATCCAGCACAGGGAAATCCAGTTTTGTTGCCCTACATGGCAGTTTCTTAGCTTCGGTTGGATGAGTGTCTGGTTTGGTTCTAGGAGAAAGAACAGTGCTGGTAACACACTGATGTTTATAGCTGCTGCTAAGCAGAGTTGTACGGAGCCAAGGCCTTTCTCAGCAATGAGCCCAACTGGCCAAAGGCATATTCCATACCATAGAACATCAAGTGGAAGGTGTTCTAAGCGGGGGTGGGAGTTCATCACTCTCTTCCACTGCCTGGGGGCACTAGCTGGGAATTGGTTATGGAGTGGTCAGCAATTGCTTGTGCATCACTTGTTATATACATATGTATATTTGTCATAACTATTATCCTTTTCCCTATCTTTGTAGATAGTTTTATCTTAACCCGTGAGTTCTGCTTTTGTTTCTTTTCCTTTCAATTCCCATCCCACAGAGAAGGGGGATAGTGAGGAAACATCTTTTTTTTTCTTTATTTTTTCTTCTGTTTGATGAAGACAATTGGTCACAAAAACAAACCATGTAAGCTGTTTCTAGCAGTGCCACCACACGCTGCAGCTGTATATTCTGAAACTTTGTATTTTTCTGCCTTTGTTTAAAACAGAAATGCTGGCCTGGGGGTCTGTTCCATGTCTTGCAGATTTGGGGGCATTTTGGCTCCATTTGTGCCAACTATGGTAAGAGCAGGTCTTTTTTACTTTTTAAGCAACAGATGTATTAAAGTCTGACTACTTATAGCACGTAAGCAATTAAATTTCTCAAATGAAGGAGTTGTAGCCTTTCAGTTTTGTCTGAAGTTCACATAGCTCATGTATTTTAAGAGCAACAAGCAGTGTTACTTTTTGCTATGGATTTGTAATTTCAGAAGTCTCTTAGTCCTTGTGTACCGTTCGTGGTGTTTGGAATCAGTGGGCTGTCTGCGGGATTCCTGACCTTCCTCCTCCCAGAGACACTAAATAAGCCAATTGCAGAGAGCATTGAAGAGCTCCAGAGTCCCAAATACAGAGTGCTTAAAGACGAGAAGGCAGAGTAATTTTTCTTTTTATTGTTGCTTTTCATTATTGTTCCTTTATCTTTTGTGAGCCATGATATGATATAGCGCATGTTGCTTAGATTGTGCATAGCTGGACGTGTGCATGAACTTCTTAAAGCCATCCTTCTCTTGCATTACGTGGAGATAAAATTCATTCACTCTTAGAGATGAAAAGACTTGATGCTTTCACCTGTGTGTATTAAATTTTATATAAGTCAATATTCTGCTTGCTTAAAGGGAACGAATCTTAGGAAGGCAATGTAAAATAACGGGGACGTGACTTTCATTACCATGCCTGTACTTTTATAGCACTTTAGTGTTAGTACTATATATTTATATATATAATATATAGTACTATATATTTATATATATATTTATATATTTATATATTTATATATATATTTATAACTATATATTTATAGTTTAGTACTATAGTACTTTTATATAGCAAAACTGTGAGGCGTATTCTTTTAGCATGCTGGGATTGTGCCTTTTCCTCTGTTGTGTTTTATAGTGAGATATAATGTAAAATTAACAGATATTTGAGGAAATGTTTAATCCCTTATTGGTCCCCTGAGTTAGAGCAACTTAGTGTTCTCCTGCTGTAGAAACAAACTAAGTAATGAAACTTAAGGAAAACGAGTTTTTTTGTTTCAGTATGTTAGAGTAGATTAGCTAGAATATAGAGTAGTTGTAGAGTAGAAAATGTGATGGGTATCTAATATGTTTAAGAAAAGCTGCATGGAAGAATTTTGGCTTTTTTTGCAAGAATAAAAAGAGAAAGATTTCCTGTAACAAAGACATTGTTAACTTAGATCTAAGCAGCTTAACAACACAGCTATGAAATAATAGATGTTTTAATTTATATTTTTCTTTGTGCCAGCTTGTTAATTATCTGGTTATTATTGTATTTAATGAGTTCAATCTTACTACCCACTACCCACAATCCAGCTTAATACATAGCATTTCAGTTGAAATGGGAAAGAAAAGAGATTCTATTATTTGTGAATATCATTTTGCTACCTAATAGTTTTTTTTCTAAATAAGCACATTTTGTTTTTCACGTTTAATGTCAGCATAAAAAATTGGACAAGAGAAATAAGACACGTATGCTGTTTTTCAATAATTATTTTTCCTCTGACAGGCGAACCAGCTAGAGGAAAACACGTAGTCTTCAGAAGTTCTTTCTGTAGTGAATAATGAAGCTTCCATTGAGAAGGTGCCGCAACAGCTGAAGGGCAGAGGCTGGTTGTATGTATCTGAGCAGGAGTGCTGGAGCACTGATGTATAATGCTGTTTGTAGCACACTGAACAGTTCTATGCGGAGGCAATCTGGGAAGATGGAAAAAGCTGATCAAAGCTTGAGAAGGAAGAGGTGACAAATCTGTGCATTAATGTAAAGATGTAACAGAACCATGCTTCGGATGTTTGGACTTCTCTGTGACTTCTGAATGTGAAGTATTCAATTAACTCATATTACAGAATATAATTGCTAGCTTCAGATTAAGCTGTAACGCTGCAATTGAATTGAATCAATACGTATGGTGTCCAAGTTAGGTGGCATTGTATATTCACACAAGCTGCAGTTGTGGAAAGTACATGTGCTCTGTATATGCTAATTTTCTCTGCAGATTTATTTGCCTTTAACTTACAGAATATTTCATGGTGTGAAGAGACCAAGGATTTTCATGTGTTGTTGGTCTTGGTACGTCCAGCATGAGAAGCTTGAACAAGAGAGTAAATGAATTTCCTTGTGGGAAGAATTTTCTTATATGGTTGAGCATGAAAAGGCACGTGAAATTACAACAAGACAGCATGGGAAAAGTGATATCAAACCTTTAAGGGGAAGAACAAGTACGTTTAAAGGAGAGGATGAGTAGTCTTTTAGTCAAAGGTTATTTGGTTTAGCTGTACATGTTGAACTGGAGATGATCAAATGTGTCATATATTGTATAATACATGTAACCCAATAAATTTCCCATATGGACTGGATGCTCTCCAGCACTTAGGTAATGCTGACATAAGGGCAGATTGTGTGTGCATTTGTTTTCTGGGGCTGAAACTTGATGGCAAACAACCTACAGAATATGCTGCAAACCTTCATCTTCTGGTTGACTTACTCAACATTTTTGTGACGTGTTACTATGAGGATTAGAACTGAGTTTGTGAAAATTGTTCTGAATAATATTAATGCCTTCTGTTGTGGTAACATTTATAACCATAGCGACTAATTATACTTCTTTAAAGGATAATTGGTTCAGCAGGGATATGATAAAACAAACAAACAAACAAAAACAAACAAACAAAAAAAACCAGCTTCTGTTATTGCTGACATTTTAAATTACAATAAATAAAATTTATTATGAAATAAAACATTATCAAGTTGTATTCCCAAGGCTGAGAAGAGACTGGAACAGGAGGATCATGGAGGATCATCTGGAAGGAATCATTACCCTCATGCCATGTTAAAAGGATCAGCCTATACTGGAGCATTTTTTTTGCATCCTGTGAAAAAAGAAAACCAAACAAAAAAAAAAGCCCAACAACCAGGAAACAATGATTGTTTGCATTTTGAACGTGCTTATTTCTGCTTTATTTGATCCAGAATTAAAGATTTATTTGCTCGAGGAGACTTGTGTGAATGTGGTGGGTTGGTGACCAGGAAGCTGTGTGTCTCAAAAAGAAGTTAATGATCTTTCCAGCAGCTGTGATGTGGTCTCATCTGTGCACAGTACTTGCAGTTCTTGTGTGTAGGCCGCTGGGGCAGCTGGGTGGTACTTTGTCTTTTACATCCAAAAGAGGATATGAAGGGAAACATCATCTCCCATTTTTGCTGCTTATCTGTTCAGTTCAATTTAACAACTGGTTTACATTCTCAAGCTTAGTTTATTTATCTTTGCCGCATTTTGCTATTGCTGGATAAAAAGATGCTGTTGGCATGGAGGATGTCATGGAGAATTTTTTCCATTTGAATGTTTAGAAACAAATGTTTTTATAGGTTTATTAAATGGAATTTCAGTTGGACTAACATGGTTGGTGCATTATGTCTTACAGGGCACTAAAGAAACCAACTGTTTCTTATCATTACTGTGTATGTCACAGACAATCAGGAAAGGCAGCCTTTTTTGTCAAATAACTGTTTGGGTTTTTTAGTAGATATTTTTGCTTAAAGCTTCTTGCCTTGTAGAATTAGAAATTCTTCATTTAGAACAACTTTTTCCCATTATTTCTAATGAAGACAAAGCAGGTTTGGGGAGGAATGCCCTAATAAATTCTTTACTCAGTGTGGGACTGTAATCCATTTCTTTGTTTCTGTGTAAAAAAAAAAAAAAAAAAAAAAAAAAAGAAAAACATATATATATATATATATATATATATATATATATATATATATATAAAAATAAAGGGAGCTGAGTTAATTTAAGTGGCTGAATTGCACTCATTAGGTCACAAACCCCATCTTTAAGTACCACTTTTAGCTCTTCCTCTGTGCTTTGTGTGTAGAAATTTGAGTATAACACTGCATCTGTGCTGTTCATCTGTTTCTGTGTTAGAACAATGTTTTTAGTGTTTTAGCACTGGTTGTGAAATTGCCCTTCTTTCTTTGCCTGTCTTTCAACTGATTGAAAGTCTTTTTTACTTAATCACTTGGAAAAAAAATTGCTTCTGTTGCTGAGCTCCAGCTGAAAATCTTAAACTTGGGGGGAGGGGATGCTGGAAGAATTGACTGTGTGCCCTGTCCTTAAAAATGTCTGTGATACTGGCAGTTTGTCCAGAAAGGAAGTCTGATTTTGACATTTTTTCATCCCTTTCTGGGTTTCACTTTTTTTTTTTTTTTTTTTTCTTGAGGAGTGCTATTTTTCAATTAAGTGCTAAGAAAGCTGAGCAAAGGCAGTGCTTGAACATTCATTTAAGCTAGCTATGTTTAAATACCCTTTCCCCATTATTATACAATAGTTATCTTTTAATTATTTCTCAGTTAGGTTTGGGTAGGTCCCATTTCTTCACTCGTCAGAGGAAGATTATCAGTTGTAAATATTTCCAAGTATTTTCCCATTGCTTTAGCAGTTCATGCCACCTTTCAATTTGGTGCCACCTTTTGTCATTCCGTAGTCCTATGGATGACCAATGTGGCATGGAATAGTATTGCTCTGGCTGGCCAATATCCTCTGCTTTACTTTCTGGTCAGAAAGAGTTCATCTGAGCATCCTCTCTCCCTTCCCCCATCATTTTTAAAATCAGGTCAGGTATAAAGACAGAGCTTGTGTTCAATTTTCCAAAAAGTAAACTTAGCACAGTATTCACTCTAAGCTCATCTTGGTGATCTTTTTATTAATCTCATTTGATGTTTCATCAAAGCTCTTCTCTCCTTTGTTGGAGCACTGTATGTTAGTTCTTGAAGTGAAGGCTATAGATTCATTTTTAGAATTTATCCTTTTTAATCTGAGCAGAGTGAAGTACAAATAATCCTTTGCTTTGTTGACTAATACTCTTCCAGCTAAGCAGCAGAGAAAGGGGGAGGTGAACTTTTCACACTGCTGTCTGTAACCAGCTGGTTCTGCAGTTCAATTTTAGTTTCCTTGAGGCAAACAATTGTATCGTGTATTACAGCATGCAAGAGATCTAATTTTTTTTTTTCCATGCAGTGAGTTAGTAGCAGTTCATTGTAAAGGTCATCTTTCTTTCCATCACTTGCTATGGGAGATGTAAGATTTCCTGGAGTTAGCTTTTGATAGATGCAGTCCATCCATTAGAGTTAAATTTTTGAGAACAGAAGTTTGTACAGCTACAGGCAAACTGGGATTTTCCTGTGGAGGCACAATTTCTTTCTACCAAGACTTCAAAATCTGTGAAGATGTGTGTGGTGTGGCAGGGGTGCTGTGTGTGCCCACCTGAGGAGGGTGGTGATGGTGGCGAAGGAAAATGAGGCTGAGAAGGAGATGATAAGGACTGGGACTTATTTGTTTCTAAATCCAGCACACTTAGAGTGCCATCCTGAATTATTATGTAATTTATTTTAGCTATATTTAGACCCATTTTAGCTTCGTGTTAAATATTTACAGTACTTTCTATACCAGGTGCACTTCTGCTCCTCTGCATAGTCTCCTGGTTTAGAAAACAAGCTGGTGTTAGGATGAATAAATCAGAAAACAAACGCTGCAGCAATTTTGGCAGCTTATAAAAGTACATCTTTGCCTGGACTGGTTTGACAGTGTGGGTTCTGACAGCAGTCCAAATATATGTGATGCTGTGGAGGCTGATGGCTTTTTGTGGCAGTTCTCTTGAGGAAGGAGGGATTGAGAAACACTGCTGAAGTGACATATTCTCCTGTAATAGCAACCACACAGAAGTTTTGGTAAGCTTTTTATGAGTTCATGACAGGTGAGACTAAGTACACTGGCTGATGAGTCACTTCTTCAGCAACTCAGTCACTTGGGCTGAAGTTCTCTATAGTGGGGTTTTGGCTGCCAGGTCTCAGTGTGGTCAACGTCGAACTGGCTGTATTGAAATGTGATAAAAGGCTCCAGGTAAAAACAGATAGCATGTTTTATTAACTCAAAGATATCCTGTATTTCTTGTCTGTCACAGCCTTGTTCACATCATTTTGTACTTGGTTTTTATTTTATATTTTTTAGTATTCTCTGTATAGTAATCAAAGACCGAATGAAGTTTTCATCTCTGCATCAATATGAGAAGGAGTAAAAAGAGACTACAATATTTTGCTAACACACCAAAGATGGGACAGTAGAATTTTGAGTATGCGGAATGAAGCTAATACAGATGTGTCCAGGTGGAAAGAAATTCCTGTTTTTTTCCATTATCTCCTCTCTCATGGCTGATCTGGTCTGGCTGTGGTTGCTGAATGGCAGCTGGCTTGAACAGGTACCCTGCAGCAGGGTTTCTGCTACAGCTCTCAATGCATTTCATCTCTTTCAAACTCTTAATTAATACTTACAGTAGTTTATTCTGCTGTTTGTAGAAATGTCCAATCCTTTTAAAAGGCTTGAACTCTTCGTTTCAAGGCCTGTGGTATGACATTCAGTTCAATAGTCTGTTACTGTTACATTTGTTTTCTTTTATCGTTTTAGATTGGTGCCTCAGCTACAATGGAGATATCAGTGAATGAGAATAATAACAGTGAATAGGAGTGTTTGACTTAAAGATACACCCTGCAATTTAAGGTTATATATGTTGAATTGTCTGGTTTCTCTTCTTTTGAAAATGTTCAGTTATTTCTGTGAATGGATGCTCTTCCAGGGCTTCTCACTTGTATATTTGCCTTTCTGTGCTGCTTGAAATTGGTAAGCACAGGCCTTGAAGAGCTTGTATAAGGAAACTCCAAGCATGTGCTCAGATTTACTCATGCTAAGACCTGCTGATAAAGCAACAGCTGCAGCCTCGGTAAGGAGTAACAGCGACCACTCTGATACAGAGAAGTTTGTCCCTGGCTACATCTGAAGAAATATTGCTCACCTTTGCATTAAAAAAAAAGTTAAATAAAATAAATATTGGCAATAAAATAAAATAAAATAAAAAAAATAGCAGGCACTCCAGTGCTGAATGTTTGAGCTGCTTTGAATTTGAGAGGAATACTTCCTGTTTTCATGATTGGTTTTGGAATCGTGGCTCAGGTTGTTGAGGTGAGAGCTGAAAACCAGCTAAGGCTCTTGTTACCCTTGCAATGGCCCTGCTCCTTGGTGTGGCAGTGCCCAAAGGGTATTTTTTTATCATAGCTGTTTTGCTCTACTGTGTGGAGTTGCTATGCTTTCCTGAGTAATGTGCTTTTACAGAGCAATTTCTTGGTATTTAGCTCTAGAGAAGATTACTCTAGCTGTGGTGTGCAGTTTATCCCTTTTGTCAGAGTCCTCTGAGTGTAGAATTGGAGCTATTTTTGCTGGAGCAATGTGTGTGTGCCTCGTACCACTGCCTCAGGGACTGTCAGGGCATAGGTGTGTGCAGGTTGAAAGAAGCCTTGTAACCTGCATCTCAGTGATACTCCCTCTTGGTCTTTAGCTAGAGGCAACCTTTTACATTTGACTAAGAAGTTCTTCAAAAAACAAAGAAAACAAACAAACAAAAAACAAACCACAGATTAAACAACAACAACAAAAGTATAAACACAGTTCTGTGTGGATAAAAAATGAATTTTTGGAAGTGAAAACTAAATGCAAGGAGAAACAGTAACATGCAGGAGATGGTCAGCTCTTCTGATGAATGTATCACAAAGAAGTAAAACTGGCGGCAGGAGGGCTCCCATGGTCATGGGCTTAGCAATTTGCTGTGGATCTGAATTGGCTATTCATTGCCTTTAACCCTAGCGGACCACCAAGAAGGAAGGAAAGTAATTATTAATGGCAGATTTTTAGTTTAAGTTAATTTATTGGTGGTGGAACTAATGATGTGATCCAGGTGTTCTTCAGTTTAACAAGAAAACATTTAACTATTAAATGTTCCAATTGCAATGCAGTTAATTAAACATGATTAAACTGCAGGGTTTACAAACACAACTAATTATATATAATTACATTTGTAGTGGGTTGATGGTGTACTTCATGTAGATACGTGCAATTTCTGAAAAACAGCTTCCCATGACTACCTTGCACTTGGACATTAATCTGTAGGTAAAACACTTTGCTGCATTTTTAGACCAAAAGTTGTAGTGAGTTACTGAATGAACTGATCAATGCATCATTACTTATTCACTTATGCTTGCTGAGACAGAGAGGAAAGAGGAAAAAAAAAAACCAAACTCTGCCCAAAGCTCTATCACTTCCAGATCTGATTTAATGTGATAGTGGGCAGTCTGCTGGAAAGTTACAGTTTCTGAACTGGAATAAAGTGAGCCTTGCATGAAGGAGGAGAAACTCCCATTGTTGTTGTGGGGGGAAAAAGAGGTCACCTAGACATCCTTCTCTGCAGTCCAAGCTCTCACTGGGATGCTGTCTGTAACTAACAGCGATTAAATCTGAGACAATGGCTCAGCGCCTCATGGCAGCTGCAGTAAAACACGGGCCAGTGTGGGCACAAACTTAACCTCTGGTGAAGGAGGCCAGCTTGGATGTGCAGTGCTGAGAGGAGAGAGTAAGGAGAGGGTGATTAAATATTCTTCATTTTCTTGCTGGTCCTTCAACTATAACACCTGCTTTCTGTTGCTAGGCTGTTTGTCTGAGGATAGTTCTCCTCAAGCCTACAGCATGAAAAATATGGCATGAATTAAATCTTTGGTGCTGGGTTTTGTTTTGTTCAGTGGTTATTATCCTTTGGATTAGCACCTAATATTTTTCTAATATTTTTCTAAAACTCTGTGGATATGCATAATTTGATTATGAATGATACTTTTGTAGGAAAGCTATGCACTGCAATTTACATGTAATATGATACGTTTTAATGTCTAATCTGATTTGCATTAAGACCCAATTTAATTTGAAAAATCAATTAAAAGGACCAAGGAAAAGAGCTGTTACTGGAGAGATAGGGTTGCAATGTCTTATTCCCAGTGTTGGGAAGCAGTACCTCTTTGCCACTGATGCACAGGCTGTAGCTGATGAGGTGGCAGACACATCCCCTGTCATCTCACAGCTGAGACAGCACCAGCTAACAGGTAGGGGGAAGAAGATCAGCAGAAAGAGCAGCACACTTGTATTCTGAATGGGCAGCTTGTCCCTGAGAGACTTACTTGTCTCAAAAGCTGCGATACTTATCGCTGTAATTTTGATTTTGCAATATTTGGGTGAATGTTACTTAGCTCATCAGTATCTGTGCAGGACCTGCAGTGAATGGCTTTTTTTTTTTTTTTTTTTTTTTTTTTTTTTTTTAGAACTTTGAGTTCATTCTTGTGTGCTATTGAGTGTTCATGGCACTATAACGTTTGTTTAGCAGAGGATATTTTGCTGATGTCATTAGTTACTCCAGTCTATTTCTATGTTCATGACTTCCTTAACTGTATAAAATTACACAACTCTGCAACTGGAATTCTACAGAAACATCAGCCATCTCAGGGAAGAAACAATGCCCTTTCCTCCCCAGTCATCAGTGAGGATTAGCTTAATCGCTCGTAATAAAATCAAATACCTCTCTCTCACTTTGAATTCTCCAGGCCTAACCCTTGCATAAAGCAGGATTTGCTTTTGCCCACTGGCCATCCTGGACTTGTCTGTTTCCCTACTGATTGCTAGGAAAATAGTTCGTGTTTAAGTAATTCAAGGGGACAAATAGTTACTGGAAGAAACTAGTGATTCAAGTGGCACTGGCTGGGATGCTTACGTATTGGATTGGAGATTGTGCCCTTGTACCACTCCTAAATTGGTGTTGCTGAGGGTGGCAACCAGAAATGGGAAAACAGAGAAAAGGGTGGTTAAAGCTCATCCAATACCTTCACATTGTTGTGAGCAAAAAACCCAAACAAAAAATTAACAGCCGTGGAGACAGCTGCCTATTCAGATTTTCCTTCAGTGTGCTGTGGATGGGTTTCACTTCAGGTTGGGGAGCACCTTGGAGCTCCAGTGAATGCCAGCCAGCTTTGTCAGCATGGTTAAGACAAAAACTTATTTGCATTCCTGCATGGCTGCCTGGGATGCCCACATGAGCTGTGATGGGTTCTTGTGGGGTTGTGGTGTGCCCAAAGCAGGGGGATGCGCTGGCACCTGCTCATGTGCTCCCACGTGTGGGCAGCTGAACACTGTGTCCCTCTGCTTGTGGCTGTGTTAGCCATGAAGATCTGAAGTGGTGTTAAAATGTTAATTTTTTTTTTCCCTAAATTTTGCTACTTGTTGCCAATGAAAAGACAATGAAAAGAAGTTGAAAGTAAATTTATATTGCGCCTTTTAGGCAGTTTTATACTTCCCTCTGACAAGAAGGCTAAAGGAGCAAAATAACATTGACTAAGTGTCTGGTATTTATTTAAGTGCTCTTGAAAGTTAATCAATCTACTTGTGCTCTAAACAATGTTAGCTCTGCAGTTCAGAGGGGGTGGGGGAAAATCCACCCTGCTTTTCTGGCTTATAGAGGGTGGCAGGGCTGGGAGCAAACCATGATCAGCCTGTTTGCCTGTGCTTTGGTGGGGTTAAGGTGAGATGCAGCACTGTCACTCCAACGATGTTTTCTGTGTATTTAATTGACCACTGAAGCTTGCAAACAACCCCATTAGCAAATGTGTTTATGTTGCAGGAAGATACTATTGAACGGTGCTGGTGTCTCAATCTTTGGTTATGGTATAAAATAAGGTAGTTTGAATGAATTTGGAGTAAGAACAACAATAAAGCAAGAAAGTGCATTTTCTTCTGGTAATAATAAAACAGATCTATAACTTGGAGGCTTTGCTGAAGGGTGTAAAAATGCATAGGCTTTAGATGAAACTGTGAAGGAAAACAAAACAAATCCCTCTGATTTAAGAGATCTGTTGGTGAAACTTTGATCTTGAAAGTCAAGAAGGGATGTAGAAGTCTTGCCGACCTTCAGAGCACAGAGCAGCTGGGCAGGGAGAAAGGTGACCTCTGGACCCGGGGGGCTTTTGTTTGGAGGTCTTTTCCTGTGCTAAAACCTCTGTAAATGCACACCTCTAAGTGCATGATTTGTGGCTATTTGTGGTTACAAATAATAAATTCCCTTACTTCAACCACTGGCAGATCAGGTCTGTGCTCCTTTGGATGTGTCCCTGCCTTTGGGATTGGGGTTTCCGGCCCCTGCTCAGTGCTGGGGTGAGCAGGAGCTCATGCTTGCTCAAAGCAGTGAAAGAAAAGCATAATAAAATGCATGAAAATCATTTTGAAGCTGCAGTGGAGCCACTTAATGACAGGTCTAAGTAAAAGATGGAGAAGGAATTACTTGGGAACACAAAGTAAATGGGCATAAAATGGGTGTTTATGCAAGAGCAGGTTTGTGAAGCATTGCTTTCTCCTTCAAATGCACAGTAACAAATGCAACCTTGAGACAGCTTGTGTTCAGTTGTTGTTACTGCCTAACTTCTCCGTGCTGAGGTAAAGGGTGAAATGGTGACTGTGTGTTGTCTGTGCCGCAGCAATGCATTGAGAGGTGCTTTGAGGAGAAGGTGGTTCCAGAAGGTTCTGGAAGGTTCCGGAAGTCCTCCCCTGCCCCACTGGGGTGGAGGAATATGGCCTGAGAGAATCCGGCCGCACAAAAGGCGGGAAACCACACGAGGCTGTGAGCCCTGAGGAGAGGAAGAGAAGGAGGGAGGCTGAGTCTGGGGGAAGGTATTTTAATTTCCCTTCCCATCACCCGAACTTATTGAAAATGGCAAGAAATAATTTTCCCTTAAGCTGAGAGAATGCTCTGCCTGTGAGGGCACTCAGTAGTGATCTCCCAGCTGACTGGAGCTGTGAGGAGCACAGGGTGGGAGGAGAGCCAGCGGCCATGCTGCAATGCCCCCCATCTGGTAAGGCTGGGAGCAAAGCTGAGTGTGTTCTCCCACACCATTTTCATGTTTGCATCCACACAGCCATCATACATGGGTCACATAGGCATAAGGGCATGCTTAGAGGCTGCTCCTGCTGCCTGGTGGTGGGCTTGGGGTGTGGAGGTGGGTGCAGGCCCCTCGTACAGCACGCACCTGTTAGCTGGGGAAAGGCAATGCTGGACGTTGCCCCCTGGTTTTGTAGCTCTGCTTGCAGACAGCAGGCTGACAGTGAGCACTGTGTGGAAACTGCAGGTGGCAGTAGGGATTAACTTATACCAAACAAAAAGCGTTATAACTTCCTTTCTCCACGATAGCTGTGCATGTGGTAAAAACCTGAGACTCTACAAGCAGCCTTCCCTTACAGCCCACAGTCCGTGTTTTTAAGGACTTCTCAGCTCATTTCAGGTCAAATATTTTTAGAAGCTGCTATGACTTTTTGCATTCCTTCTGAGATGCCCTCGCTGCTTTCCCCCAAGAGTGGGTTTCTGTTCCATAGTGTTGGAACCATTCTAAGCATGTTAATTGAGTTCTGCGTTTATTTTCTGTGTTTGTACTGGGGAAGGTACTTAAGCAGGCTCTCTATTGCATTTAGCACAATGAAGATCATTTTAAGAGGCTGGTGAGTGGCTGCACATTAGCTACAGGACTTTGGTGTCGTGATTGTTACAGAAAAACATCAAAGATCTGGTGAACTTGCATGCAAGGGACTTCAGCAGTCTCCATTTGGTTTCTAGTCATTGAGAAAACTTCAATTTAGAAGTTAGTAGAGAAACAGCGAACAAAACATGGCCTATGCTCTGTGTGTTTTTCGGTTGTTTGCTGTCATTGAGTGCTTTTTCATTCAGAGCACGGACATTTATTTGGTACACTCTGAATGTATAAGGTACACATGTTTATGGCATGCCGGAGGATAGACAATGTGTTGGAATGGAGGTGGGCTCATGTGCTTTGTGTGGTTCCCTGGATAAAAAACGTGTGTGTGTGATGATATGCATATATGCTGGAGTTAGCCATTATCTTTTTTTCCTCCTTTTTATTTTTTTTTCAAAGTTTCACTATTCTGGATCACAGCTGAGCTAGTGTGAAACTTCCTCAAACACCCAAAGCTATTTCTGAGCTCTGAGGTGAGGTAATGTCCAGAGGAACGTGTTTTAGAAAATATTTATTGTTATTGATTGTTACTGATTCAGCTGTATTATAGTGACAGCTGATGGAAACCCCAGAAGGTTTTATTCTGCTTCTGGCAGGGTCAGTTCAAAATCTGCAGTAAAAGTTCATGGTAGTGCATTTTCCAATTAAAAAGCGATAGCAAAGTACTTAAGTGTATTCCCAGGAATTAAATACTTCTCCACAGCTAATTGTTTTTGTTGGTATCTTTTCAGATGTGTGCTAGAATGGCAACAGATAGTCCTAACTTATTTGTGAAGAACTGTGAAGGAGTCACCCATTTTTTAAAAGCTGTGGCTGGAACAAAGCAGCCAGGTGCTGTGTTCCCACCTGTGTTGCCTTCTGGGTGCCAAATGCAGGTGAGGAGCTGTGTGTCACGTGCGCTGGTTGGAGTGAGAGCATGACCAAAGTGCTGTTCAGAGCCAGTGCTGTCAGAGAGTGAGTCCTGACCTCCCCACGGGCAATGCTGACACGCAGCGTGATGTAGAGCTGTATTAGCTATCACAGCACAACTATTTAGAGCATGTAGGAGAGAGAGCATATTATAAATTAAACAAAGAACAAGATGCACTGTAATAACTCTTCCTGAGTAGTGCACATGTGGGGTTTTACTAGCAGTGCGCTGCTGTTGGGGATGTGCCTGTGGGATGGGGCTTGGGAGGGAGAGAGATGTCTGTGCACACACCTGATAACAGTTTGAAGTGTATTAGCTTAAGCTGCGCTTCTTGACCCCTCCTATTTCCTTATCACAAGCATCTGTCCAGATTTATTTGGCCGAACATTTGATTAAAGCAAATGTCATGGTTGTGTTGCCTGCCATGAGTGCTGCATTTGGTTTGTGTGTGGGAACGTGGGTGCGTCTGCATTCCTCCAATGCTGGCAGAGCTGTGGCACCCTCTGGTTTACCTTAACAATTATAATCAAAGCTACACAGCTCAAATGAGGAATGTTTGATCTTCATAACTCATAATCAACCCAGAGAAGAAACACCCCAGAAGCTATTTTATTGAATAAATTTAAATAATACATTAATTTTAGAAAATAATCACACATGAGCAAATGGCTAAGTTAATCAAAGTATTAATTTTTTCAGCTCTCAGGGGTATGTAAAAACTTAAATAACGTGTAAATATCACATTTTGGATGTGCATACTTAAAATATGAGTTAGATGTTGTGCATGGGTAGCTGAACAGAGACTATGCAGATGTATTTGAATGATGCTTATGGGGAAATAAATACATTTTGGGCTTGGAGGTCACATAGGAAATTGTGCAACTCCAGTTTTGGTACGCAGGTTAAAACTTATTTGCCTAGGATTAAGCCTGCAGTGGAGAAACCCACACGATACTGTTCGTGAAGTCATGCTGGAAACACTCTGCATTTTGGCAAAATTTCTTGCTTAGAGCAAATTAAATGCAAAATGTCTGTGTTTATAAGGTACCCCCAAACTATGCCATTCAGCAAGGGATGGAGATGGGAGAGATGTCATCCCTGTGAGCTGTGGTTGCAGCTGGTGCTGCAGGTGAGGAGAGGTGGGTGAGCCAGCGCGGGTTCCTGGGCTCAGCAGCCTACTCAGAGACTCCTTCAGGAGCTGCAGTCTTTTAAAGAGTGATACAGGAAATGGTGAACCTGACTTCTTGTGGCTTCATAGCAGGTATAGGTCTGTTAGCAGATGCCAAGGTTTGGCCACACCATGCTCTGGGAGCCTTTGCTGCAACTTAGGCACATTGCAGCCCTTCGGGGTTCACATCTGTGCTGAGCTAACGCAGCTGTGTAGTGAGAGTGGTGAATCTGTGCCAACCTGATGCTTTAAGTCAGTGTCCCTCCTGTTCTGCTGCACCTCTTCCGTGTATGTGATGTATTTGTGAGGACGGCACTGTGTTCTTTGCTGGGTTTACAGAGGGCTTTCCTTGCTTACAGCATATCAGTCCTGATCTGATTTAGCTGGATCTATCCCAGCGTGTGGCAGTGGCGTGGATATTATCACTTTTTTTACAGGTGTCCTCAGTGGGCTCAATAAAATTAATATGAGTGTTAGTCAAATAATGGCTGATGGTTTTCTTAGTGTAGGCTCTGACAAGAGTTACAGATTAGAAATTATGATTTCCTCCTGTTATTTCATTTCAGTTAATACTGATATGTGGGACAGTAAATATTTATTTTATTTTTTTAAATAGATTCTTAATCCTGACTCAGTAAGGGTCTGGAATCTGGTGTTTGTATTAAATATTTTATCAAGTGATTTGCAGTAGCTATGGGGTTTAGTTGGATGAGAGCCATTTAGCTTTTACACAGAAACCTGTGGTTCCTTTTGTTAAGGCTTTGAATTGCTCCTATGCTTCCTTCTCAAAAGAGAAATGCAAATGCTACAGAAAAATTAGATTTTGATTACAAAGATAGCGAGGAAGCATTGCAAAAGAAGTTAGATTTGTCTGCTCTTTGCTTGATGTGCTCTTGTGTGGCAGTCATGCTCCACTGCACTGCTACCAGAGCAGTGACACGTGGAAGCTTTGGTAAGGAGGACCCCCAGCAGCCCCACATGCTGGGCTTTGTGCCCTGGCTCTGTCAGCAGCTGCAGGGGATGGAGCCCCAAGGTTACTGAGATTTTGGGGTTGATGGGGGAAAAACAGGCTGTGAGTTGGCTGGATGTGGAGGAACACAGATGTGGCTCTGGTCCCCAGCAGGCAGAAGCGGCTGGACAGGGAGCGCTGCGCCTGAGTTGGTTGAAGAGGATTGCTGTGGCAGTACTTGCTGGGTCTGCTTTCCTATGGGCGGAGTTCAGAGGGGACTTAGTGACCCTGTGGGCTGCAAACCGGAGCTCCCTGTGACTTTCCCTTAATGGCTCTCACCTCTTGTGCAGACATGTGTTGGTACTGGGGAAAAACCCCAGCAGCTTCCTTGTGCTCAGCAAGCACAGCTACTGTTTCCCTTTGTTGTTTACTCTAATCCAGTAAGATACTTTTATGAATGTATTATTGCTAACTGCAAGGACAGAGCGAGCCTGTCCTTGGGCTGCACTGTGCTCTCTGTCTGGATGTGATGCTGATGTCTTTGCTGCTTTGGGCACTTCTGAAGTGTTCCCCTGCATATCTTGTCACCTGGTAACCTGGTCAGCATAGGGTGCAGCCGCTGAAATTCCAGTGGGCCCTTGAAGCTGGTATGCCAGGAGTACTGGATTATGAGCTGCCCTGCTGCACCTTACACTATTTGCTTGTGCAGAACAGCTATTTGGTTCTCTCCTCTAACAGCTCATGAGGAGCAGCGGGGAGGAGTAACCGGAGTGCTTGGCAGAGATAAAAAGGCCTTTCCAACCTGCTGGAAGGCACACAGACTTTTGCTGATACTGTTACCTGGTACATTAGGAATCAGAAGATGGGGCATTTAATGTTATATATGTAAATGCATTGGCATTTATCTATTCAAGCCATGCTTACTAGAATAATTGCAAGTCCAATTAGGTGTGATATTGCTGGCCTTTAAGAAAGGGGCCATATGACAGGCAGAATGTGTTTCCCAAATGTTAGGCAAAACAAACCCCTCATTTATGTGCCAGGGTCTCAGTACATAAGGCTGCCCACAACAGGAAATAGGAACTAGATAATTTTTAAGATCCCTTCCAACCTAAGCCATCTTGTGATTCTGCGACATGAGCAGAAATGTGCTGACAGGTCTCAGTAAAAAATTAAGACAAAGTGATTTTATTATTATTATTTTTAAGGTAATTTTCTTCTATAATAGCAAGAGGGGGTTGCAGTCTTCTTTTGAAAATACAGAATGAGTGCTGGCAACAAGATGAAATTCTCCTGGTATTTTTCAATTTTGACTCTACTGTTAAACTCAAATTAGCTTAAATATAAGTTTGTTATTTAAATGTGAAAATAATTTATGGTAGCACAAGATAGAAATTGGAACTCAGAATATTAATGTTGGTTATTTATCTACTGGTTGCCTCCTGTGCATGCAATCAATTTGAGTACTCAGGTATTTTCATGCGTTCTATTGGATGCTTTTATGCAATTTATGTAGAGAAATTACTCATTTTAAAATTACATCTCAAACGCTGAAGACGTTTCCCCACTGCTGGTGTTGCCTGTTGAAGTGCTCCATGTGAAGCCTGCATTTGCAGCCTCTCCCAGTGCATCCAGAAATCATCTCCTGTTACAGTTGTTTGAAGTGTAAGGGAAGAAGCTGGGTGCAATGTCTGTAGGTACCCCAGCCCTTTCTGTCCCCATTTGGATCAGCGCGTGCCTCAGAAGTGCTGTGCTTTTGCCATGGGTCAGTGTGGAACTTGAGCAATTCAGGCATCTGAAAACTGCTAGAGGTCCTGTGTGCTGCTGAGGCCTAGCAATGCTGCACTGTTATTGATGCCCAACTGGGTGTGGGAATTTTTGAGCTTCTGCAGGTTGGGATTGCACTTCCCAAATGGAGAAAGTTGCTCAGAATGCCACTGATGCCATGAGCAATGCTTCCAGCTTTGTTTGTGTTGGATGATTCGGTTGTGCAGGTTTGCTTGGTCTTGTCTCCCTGAACATTTATATGTACGAGAGAGATTGTATCAAATTGCATCCATCAGTTGCAGTTGTCACAGCACAGATCTTGTGTACGTGTGTCACCATTTGATGTGCTTTAGTAACAAAGTGACAAAAATCAAAATGTTGCCTCTGCTACGTAGATTTAAGTATTACTTTCAGATTGCTTTCCAATTCCTGGAATGCTGTTTGGCCAAAGTGTGCTTAGTGCTGCCTATCACTAGCCATGAACTCATGGTTATGATGCATATTGTAAAGCAGCTCTGTAATGTTCCTCTGGCTTGGAGTTTTTGTGTAGTTGCTGACCTGTCTGAACAACCTCAGCTGAAGGTGCTGTGCAGTGGGTAGCAAAACTCACCAGTTCCATCCCCTTTTCTGTTTCAGCCTGCAGGAAAATCCCCACAGTCCTTTATTTTCCTTTCCTTGTTCCCTGATAGAAAGGACAGTGTCCCTGGCCCATCACCTTGGCTTTGTGTCCTAGAAGTTTTGTTTTTTAAGGATTTTTTGGCATTTTAAAAACAATTTTCCATAGGGGGCAGGCACCACATCACGTCAACAGGACCTCTGTCCTGAAGCAGAGGCAGAATTAATATATTTCACAGGAATGAGAGGCACATGAAGAGAGGGAGAGCAGATCAATGTTTAATTATGCAAATAGTCCTCCAGGCTTTAATATTAAACTGCAGTAAACCTGTCAGAGCCACCGTGCTGGGGACAGACAGTGAGTGAGCTGCCATGCGTGGGTGCTGCAGCAGTGAAGGATATGTGGTGTGGGATGGGGTCTGCCCTGAGCCTCCTTCCACCTCTGAGGATCTGCCTCTGGGCTCCAGCACCTGATTGCTGAGCCAGAGCGAACGTTTCTGGGTGACAACTCAGTGCAGCTGGGTTTAGGAGAGGGTGTTCTCTGCAGTGCTGTTATTTAAAGCTCTTCAGGAGCAATTCAGGCTCTGCCTGTCTTGCCTGATGTGGCTGTAGGAAGACATTTGTCTCTAGTGCTTTCCTGGCAGCTGTGGCTGAGGATTCTGATTAGAGAGGTATCTCACTCTCAGACAAGCCAGTGCTCAGGCAGGGTGCTTCACTGAGAAGGCCCTTTAGCTCTGCTGGACTTATGAGCTTGCACTGAAACAGGGGTGTGAGATAACCTAGAGGGGAGTACTTCCCCAGGGGGTGGAAGTCAGCTCCCTTCCTGCAGGGCTTCCCTGTGGTTCATAGCTGTCAGTGGTGAGCCACAATGCATTCTGAGGATTCAGATACTGGTGTACAAGTGTAGTAGTGATTGAAGAAAACTGCAACCATTTTCTAAACTGGATATGCTTTCAGATACTATTTTTCTTACTCCCTTTGAAACGGTACGTTTTCAGCTTTTAACTGAAAGGCAAAGGTAAAAGCTACATGGGACAAAGAAGACTTTAGGGAGCAGATCTTTTCCTTTTTTTTTTTCCCCTTTTTCATTCCTTTTTCATTTCTTTTTCCCTTTACCCAGCAGAGATTGTCTGAGATTGACGAGGGATTTGATTCTGAGCTGAAGGAAGATGCAGTGCTTGCAATGTGCTGTGCCCTGCTCAGCAACAGGCAGGAGTAGACACTGAATGTGTGGGATGCTTTATTTCTCATCGATGTGCTGGGATGCAGCTAGTATGGCAGGTGGTGTTTCTGAAACTCAGAATGATTTTGAAGCTGTGTGCGTCTCCCTTTCTTGTGCCCACTTTTGGGATCTCTTTTATTTTTGTCCTTTTCCCTTTTATACCTTGCTGGATTCTCGTGTGGATGAACAGAAGCGCTCACCCTGAGATGCTCTGGGAGATGCAGCAGGGAGGGCACATTTCTTCAGATCTCTTCCATGCCTGTTGTTCAGCATGGCTCCCTTACCTCGTGTAGCTATGATAGTGGAGGGGGAAAAGGAATATTGCCTGCTGTTGTGCTAGATTAGGTAATGAATTTCCAGCTCACAGGCTGTCTCATGTTTGTTTCAGTGCTCATACAGTGCCTTAATTCGCTATCAAAGGAAAGTCTTGAATTATGCAAAGAGTAAGGTATGAGCAGCAGTGCTACTGCTGAGTGTGGTTTTACATTTCTGCTGTTGAATATTCACGGTAATCAAAGACGGCATAACTTGTTTGTTAATAGTTAAAATTCTTTCTGGCCTGGACAAACTGTGGGCTAGACCTTAGGCATTGTTACGAATATCACATAGCTCTGTTATCTCCTCCAGCACTAGGTTTCTAGGCAGTGGATAGAGGAGCTGAAAGTGAGTCAAGGTAATATCTTGGGTGTGTCTGACAGAACAAGCATTTAAACACATTTCTTTTCATTCTCTGGCAATTCTTAATTCAAAAGTCTTTGATACTCAAAGTTCAAAAATGAGTGAAAGCATTTCTATCCATAGGCTGGGATAACTGGGCTAATAGGATGAGATAAATGTGTGAACAGCCACACACTATATTTCTGAGTTGTTTATTGTGAGAAAAGCTTTATGAGGAGCGTGGTAAGGTGGGGAGGCAGAAAATGAAAATACATTGCAGGTCTGTAGAGCTATCTGTGCATACAGTCCTCACTGAGGGAGGGAGAATCTGGGTGTGTAACAAACACAAAATGTTTCTGGTTGTGAAGGAAGATGTTAAAAGTGAAAAACAGAGCCAGTACTTGTTTTCTTTATGGTAAGCTGAGGGCCAGCTTTTCCCTTTGGGGTCTGCATATGTTAGTAACTGAGTTTTGCAGGAGGGAGGCAAGGTAACCGAATACATTTTGTGACAATGAGCTCTTCCCTGTAATAGAATCATGTTTTGTGGTTTTCACTCTCAGCTTGCTGACAAGATGATAAAAGGTAGCATGGTGTGTGTACCTTGTTAAATAGGCACTTTGCTTCCACAGATAGCTGAATAATTTCAAAAATATTCTCTTTGGAAAAGGCAACGAGAGAAGAGAGCTATGAACCATTAATGAGCCAATACTTGGAGAGGGGTTAATCTTCAATCAGTGAGTGGCAGAGGCAGTAGGCAGGATGCAAGAACCAAATATCCAGGCATCAGACATGGGACAGTCCTGGAGGTTGGTGAGGCTGAGAGGGCAGGGCCCCCTGAAGTTTCTGCTCCTGGCTGTGACTGGGGCTGCTAGGGAGCAGCCACAGACTGGGGGGGGCAGGGCTTGGAAGGAGCTCCCAGTGCTAGGGACAGAGGGGGAATCACCCATTAATTTAGGTGGCTTTGATTTTTTTTTGTGGTGATACTGTGCTAAACAGGAGCACCCAAGGAGAAGCGTCAAGGGGGCAGCAATGCCATTTGGTTTCCATAGTGCCTCTGAAGATGGGTAAGAGCTAAAGAAAGATGAGGAATTATGTTTTTCTGATGCTTGGTGCTAGTTAAATACTTAGACTTCATCTCTGTCACACTGAAGAGATGGGCATATGTGGAGGTGAGGAATAATATAGATGTTGGTGGTGCAAACATATGGAGAAAGCAGAGAGGCTGGGAACTGGGAAAGGATGAACAGATGGGAGGCAGAAAAGCAGTGAGCAAGGTGGAAGGGAAGGAAAAGCTTTTCTGTCAGACACATTCCTATTTGCATACCCATGAGAGGCTGTTCCTCAGAGGAGCTTGGGTACCTGCAGATGGCAGCTGCACCACAGGGGATGGTGGAGTCAAAGGGAAGA
This sequence comes from Tetrao urogallus, assembly GCF_951394365.1. Classification (NCBI taxonomy): domain Eukaryota; kingdom Metazoa; phylum Chordata; class Aves; order Galliformes; family Phasianidae; genus Tetrao; species Tetrao urogallus. The sequence goes on from NC_136818.1 coordinate 38,641,481, forward strand.
AAACAACCACACTACTCTACTGTTTGTTTGTGCTGCTGGCTCCTTGCTGCACCAGGCTTTCCAGTAGATTGAGGGAACTTCATGATGCCCCTCCATCAGGTTCAGCCAGATTTGGGGCCAGGAAGGAGCTGCTTCTACATTCTAATGATCCACTTAGTTGACATGGCTGAGAAAGCACGAAGGGAGTATCATCACGTACTGCTGCCCAGCTCTCTGGTGGCTGTAGCACAGAGAATGAGGCCTTCAGATCTACAAATGCATAAAGCAAAGTCTCTGCGGTGTTCTGCTGTTCAAATGGAGCTTCTTCCAACCTGCTGCTGGGTGCAGTGTAACCTTTTGGGTGGTGGTGCAATGGTGGGACCAATGAAACTTTCATGGTTGCTTGTGAAAGCCAAAAGAAAAAAAGGTAAGAAATTAAAACCAGAATGTGACAGCAACAAGAGTGTTGAAATGAAAAATCAGTGAATGGTACAACAAATGTAAGGTCATTTGGCACGCTCTCATCCTACCTTCTCTCTTTCCCCCATTACTGCTTCCATGTTACCTTAGGGACCATACAGAAACAGGCAGTCGGGTAAGGTAAAAACTAGAAATAATGTGTATTTATTTAATTTTCTTACAGCATAATAGAACAACATTAATGCTGTTTTTCAAAAGCAGCTCAATCCTTCTTCTTTACGTAAATCACTGAGGAATAAAGTGGTCTGGTTTATACATGACTTATATTTATATATGATGCTTTCAAATATGTTTAAACCCATTCCAGTTGCAAACTGACTCTAAAAATTAAGAAATGCTCAAAGAAGGCTGCTAGGGGAAACATTTGGGATTTTGCAGGCTGTTCAGAGTTAAAGCAAGGTGTCAAATAAGGAAAAAACATCTATAATCATCACTAAATCAAAATCAGGCTTGGTAACACTGCACTAATAGACTTTTGATAGCACGGAGAGAGGATCGTATAATGCTCTGCTATTCTCACAAGTGTTTTCTGTATCAGGCTTTATGCTCTTGGCTTGTGGTGAAGTGGCTGTTGTGTTTCCTCAGTTTGTGGCTGTCGTGTGCTTAGGGCTAAGTAGCCTGTGCATGGCCGGCCTGCCCATGTTCTGTGATGTGTGTGCTCAGCACTGGCATCGTGGCAGTTTTGTGCAAAGTGAGATACTTGAATGAAGCAGAAACTTCCCTGTCTGTCTGGATTAGATTTGAACGGGCAAAAATGTAAAGTCATTTCAAGGCCAGTTCATGACCTAGATTCTATTTCAGTGAAATCTAATGCACCCCTTTGTCACCCCTACTGGGCAGGATTGAGCTTTTGCAAATTCACCCACTGTATTTGGTTAGTCACATAACAACATTGCTTAAAGCATGAGTGAGGACAAACACTGCTCTTCAGTCATCTCTTCCTTAGTGAAAGGGTAGTAAAGCAGGCAGTCCTGCCGTTGTACTTTCTGATAGTAAATGCCATGTGGGCTTTTGTATCACAAAGAAGTTAGCTCCAGTGCTTCCTGACTTCATTATGGTACCTGAGCAAAATGAGCTTGTGAAGACTAGCAGTAAGCTGCCTTTCTTGCCTTTTGGAGCAAATGTCAGAAGCAGAGCTCACCGTTGCTATTTTAAAGCTTTAACTGTCTTACAATAACCTGAATTTACAGTAATTTGGTACAGATGCAGCAGAGCAGAGCAAGCTGGGGACCCCCTGCTGGAGCTAGAAATTTGACTTCAAGTAGCAGACACGGCTCTTGCTGAGGATGCTAGCAAGGAGCTCACAGTCTCTATTACTTGATGGCTAAAAGTGTCTTACAGTTGTTCAAATTTACAGCAAATTGAGAAGAATGCAACAGAGTGGAAAAGATTGTTTGTACTTGCATTCTGTGCCTGCACAAGACTGGGCAGTGTGTCCTGGATGAGCAGATGTGCCCCAGTGGAGTCTGGCTTTGGCAGGGCCGCTCCCAGCACCAGATTAATCCTGGTAATCCTGAGCTGCAGGACCAGGATTTGGGTGCTGATCAACACTATTGTAAAAAGAACAGCTTTAAGCAAATGACATCAGCATTTGCAAAAAGGAAGGAGAAACCCAATTCTTTTCTCTGAAGGAAAGACATGCCAAGGAATTGTTCTTGCTGGAAGTATTGGCCCTGAGGATCTTATATGTAGGGCTGCAGATGTAACTGTCAAGTTCAATGAACACGGTCGGGTCTGAAACAGCCTCCTTGCTGCAGGTGTGTGTGGGTCCCTTATGTGGCACATGTCCATTGGGCATGACAGACAGCAGGCAACAGCTTATGTCAGTATAGAGCAGAGCTTAGCTGGGACATCTTGGAAACAAAAGCTGTAAGAACAGGTTTTAACTGGGACGTTAATTCCAAGTGCTGCCTGTAAGGGAATCAACTTTAGAGGTAGGATATAAGGATTGATTTTATGTCAGGAACAAAGTTTTCTGCCAGCACATCCAGTAAATGAAGGATGTTTGCTTTGTCTTCTATTCTTTATACAGACCTGCTACTTCACAATGAAACTGAGTGCTTTGTATGGTACTTTGATCTAACAGCCTTTACAAAAGCAATCTTATTAAAAAAAAATAATGACATAACCAGTACAAAATCTCATGCAGTTATACATGATTTTTCAGGGATGCATCATTTACTGTAAGTCTTAAAAATTATTAAGTGCATATTTCCAGTGTTTATGAGCTCTTTCTCTGTTGATCAGAAGTTCTGGAGATGTATCTAGTTTGAAATAAGGCTGAGATTGTCTTTAATGCATCTGGCCTGAGAAACATGAATTTAAAATGCATGCAGCTGTGTAGAAGTGCAGTGAATTTGTGAGACCTGGAAACACGTCCAGGAAGCATCATTCTCCCCCAGCTTCCATGGCTGCTATCATTAGAAGAAAATGTGACTGTTTTTACAGTGACCCCGTGTATTCTCTGTGTGGAAAGGGAGTTCAGAGTGCAGGGGACAGATAATTTAAGGAATCTTTGCTGCTTAGTAGTGCTGCTGACTCTCATAACTCAACTGCTTTATGGCATTTTGGTGCTAACTCTGTGTCTCCAGGAGCAATCTGAGTGTCAGAATATCAGTGTCTCTCAAGCTTATCTTGTGGTAAAGAGGAGAGCTAAAATTTGGGTAAAACTGCAAACTTAAGGGAGCAACATTCAGAAGTGTAAAAGTACAAGTTTCTCCAAAACATTTTTTATGTTTGGGGGTTGGGTTTGAGAACTTTGTTTTGGTGGCACACCTGCTGGTAAGTCCAAGATTTCTTTTTTTTTGATAGAGACTTTTTGTTTGGATGCAGTTACTGATCTGTAACCCTTAATCAATCCTCAGCATGTGGCCAGTTATTCTCAGATCTTTTCCTCTCTAGTGTGGTGTAGGATTTGTATGTATTTCCTGAAAATTGGAAGATCTAACAGTGCTTTGTGGAGTGCTGTTCAGCTGATGTGCATATAACATGGATTTTCGGTTGCAGAGGGTTACAATCCCGCTGAAAGGTGAGAGATTGAGATACGTTTTTATCAGAACCCAGAAAACTTGCTAAGATGGCAAATGTGTGTCTGGACTTTGGTATTGATTAAGCACAGTGCAAATACAGGTGAGTACAAAAGCTGGAAACAAGAGGTTATGTTCGTGTATGTGTGTGTGTACGTTAAAAGACACTCTGCAAATAATGCAAACTAAAATAAAACCAAAATCCAAGATCATGGAGGAGAAGAACATGTCCTGCCAAAAAGACTTCTTTAATTATTCACTGACAGAAAAGGCAGCTTCCAGAAGATACTGTTTTCTCAGATGTAGGTGTGAGAAGAAATTCAATCACTCAAACAAAGCAGTACTCATTGTTGGATGACAGTAGTGTAGTAAGTACGAAGTACACAAAAATTCAGATGAAGCTGTGCTGTATTTCATTCAAATTGTGGATTTTCTTCTTCCAAAAGGTACTTGCTGTTCACCTGCCTGGGAGTAACATCACTTAGATATATTTGCTGGAAATAAATTAGGTATTTGAATAGGAAGTAAATGCTCAGGATTCTGAAACTTTGTTTCCAAGAAAATGCCTGGATGCTGCAGGAGCCAGCTGCTTGCTGTCTTGAAGTACAGGTAAAGCTACTTGCTGATTCTCAGAGACAATTCAGACTGTAAGGCATTGTCTGGTATTTCATTGTCTCAGCATCATGCTGAGTGTCAAGAGCAGGTGGAGGAGAGGGCTCTTGTGTTCTTTTCTGAGACGCAAAACCCTGTATGTGCCTGCATGTGTGGCTAGACCAGAGTCTGTCTCTGCAGAGAACGATGCTCAGGGCTTTGCAGAACGTGATGGGTTTTTTGCAGGACTGGCATCTTTTGGTATTTTGGGGGGAGGCAAGAAAGCTTTTCTTCCAGCAGAGTGTTTTGTTGCACTGTCTGCCTGATGTCCTGAGGCTAGTGAGGGTCAGCAGTTGGGAGAAAAGGAGCCGTGGTGGGACTGTGGGGCTGGAGATGTGCTGCAGTTTGCCCCTTCTGCCCCTCTCCTGAAGATCTGATAGAAGAAATGACTCTGAGGAAGGGTTTTCAAACTGCTTCACTGCAGTAGTAGATTTCTGAGGGGGTAGCAGTGCCAGGGAGTATGAGAGCAATTTTCTTTTGCATGATTTGGCTGAAGATCATAAACCTGCTTCAGTGAATAGGAATATCATTGATTAAAATGCCATGGCTGCAGATGCCATATTACCTCTGTATCTTGCAGTTCTGGGGAGCTCAAATCTATCTTTTCTTGTAAATGTGAGGTTTAAATTCTGAGAAGACTGCAGGAATTCAGAAGCACCCCCGCAACCTATTCAGACCTTTAGGCGTGAGACAGAGAAAGCAACTGAGAGATAAGCTAACAAAATGAATATTTGCTTTTCATTCATACTGTCTTTATTTTTTTTGAATCCAGCTGGAAGAATTGTATGCAGCTTAAAATACTGTTGCAGCTCATTTTTAGTTGAACATAAGCCAATGGTAATAGAGTAGGTGTCAGGTATCTTGTGGGCATTTACCTGGTAGTGGTAAAAAAAAACAAAAATCATTAACAATAGTTTAGATGACTGGACTTATTTCAGAAGAAAAAGTGGAGTTGTATCTATTTCTAACCCAAATTTCTGAGATATCTGATTGGAAGTGTTAGCGCTTAGACTAGACCAGACTGAAGATAAAAATGTTTGTCTAAGTATATGCCTCTCTTCTCCGTGGTTGATGACACTTGTGTAAACGGAGGATACTTGGGCCTGTATCCATCATGTAGGACTGTTGGGAATTGCATCAGAACCCTCTTTTCTGACTATGATGGTTGGCTGAACACCTTTGGGTTCTGTTTTCGAGACCAAATTGATTGTGAAGCGCTTGATCTGATTGCGTAGGAATTCTGAAATTTTAGCTCCCTCAAGCAAATTCCTGTCAAACTTGCTAATTCAATTTGGTAGATTCACTATAATGTCTTCCCTGCTGGAGGAGGTGCTGTGCAAATAGATTTGGGAGTAGGAGAACACACCTGCTGCCTTTGCTTTTATTGTGACTTGCCGAGAAGGAACCTGCTGCTGTTTTGGTTGATTTGCCTGTGTCAGATTTTTTCCTGCTGTTGCTGTTAACTACTTGGGGAAATTGAAGCTGAGTGAAGCCCCGTGAAAGTCATCCATTTTGAGGTCACTAGTGTTGCTATTTAGTATCTCTGAACTTAATTCTGAGAACGAGGTGGAGAGGCTACATTGCTGCAGCAGGGGGGTTAAGGGATTTGCTTTTATACAGTACCTGAGAGGAAGTACCACAGCATCTGGGAACCTTGGTGGTCCCAGCACTTGTTGTGTTTTCCCATGCCTCCAGGACAGGGCTGTAGGCAGTTGGCACCAACCCAGACTGATCCACTCCCTTACTTCTTTGCTGACTTTGGAGAGGATCTGCTACAGACGTCTCTGGTGTTTGCTGCATCAGGAGGATTGTCAGTGGGCCATACTGGGAGTGGATTAGGAGCTCTTCTTTCCTGCAAGGTCAGACAACGGTGCTATGAAATCTCTAAAGTAATGCATGGGTTATGATACACCAAAGGTCAGAGAGGAAAATTGCAGTACCAGCTTCAATTAGTAACTGAGAAGGGGAATTAGTGTCATTACATGTCAGTCCTTCAGCCCCACAGGAGGCTGCCAGCATTCCCCAGTGACAATTAGTGGCTCAGCAGCAGCTTCTGCCTGGTCAGGAGCAGCAAGTGCGTGGTAAGCAGTACAGTGAGAACAGACAGCAGATGTGCTGCCTGTGAATGATCTGCCATCCCATAATTTGTTTCCTGTCCTTATTTACTTACTGGAGACTGAATGTGAGGATCTTTGTTTCTTCTTTCTTCTTTCTTCTTTTCTTTTCTTTTCTTTTCTTTTCTTTTCTTTTCTTTTCTTTTCTTTTCTTTTCTTTTCTTTTCTTTTCTTTTCTTTTCTTTTCTTTTCTTTTCTTTTCTTTTCTTTTCTTTCCTTTCCTTTCCTTTCCTTTCCTTTCCTTTCCTTTCCTTTCCTTCCTTTCCTTCCTTTCCTTTCCTTTCCTTTCCTTTTCCTTTCCTTTCTTCCTTTCCTTTCCTTTCCTTTCCTTTCCTTTCCTTTCCTTTCCTTTCCTTCCTTTCCTTTCCTTTCCTTTCCTTTCCTTTCCTTTCTTCCTTTCCTTTCCTTTCCTTTCCTTTCCTTTCCTTTCCTTTCCTTTCCTTTCCTTTCCTTTCCTTTCCTTTCCTTTCCTTTCCTTTCCCTTTCCCTTTCCCTTTCCCTTTCCCTTTCCCTTTCCCTTTCCCTTTCCCTTTCCCTTTCCCTTTCCCTTTCCCTTTCCCTTTCCCTTTCCCTTTCCCTTTCCCTTTCCCTTTCCCTTTCCCTTTCCCTTTCCCTTTCCCTTTCCCTTTCCCTTTCCCTTTCCCTTTCCCTTTCCCTTTCCCTTTCCCTTTCCCTTTCCCTTTCCCTTTCCCTTTCCCTTTCCCTTTCCCCTTTCCCTTTCCCTTTCCCTTTCCCTTTCCCTTTCCTTTCCCTTTCCCTTTCCCTTTCCCTTTCCCTTTCCCTTTCCCTTTCCCTTTCCCTTTCCCTTTCCCTTTCCCTTTCCCTTTCCCTTTCCCTTTCCCTTTCCCTTTCCCTTTCCCTTTCCCTTTCCCTTTCCCTTTCCCTTTCCCTTTCCCTTTCCCTTTCCCTTTCCCTTTCCCTTTCCCTTTCCCTTTCCCTTTCCCTTTTCCTTTTCCTTTTCCTTTTCCTTTTCCTTTCCTTTCCTTTTTTTCCCATGATTATATTAGGAGAACTGAATAAGGGAGGCAGAAAAAAGCTTGGTGATTTGAAGGATTTTTTTTTTCTTGTTGGTCATATTGGGAATTTTATTTCTGTACTTCTGGGATATGTTGCAATTTATGGTTATTATTGCTTTGGAAAGCAGCAGGAAGTCCCATGGTGCTTTCTGTGAGAGCTGGATGCTCAGCCAGGGGTAGACCCAGATGGGAATAAAGAGTGGCTATAGAAATCCTGATGAGCAGTTCAGGTATGTAGGAGAGATCAGCTGGGCAGCTAAAGGATCCACAGAGGGATGTGCTTGCAGGTGAAGAAAGGAGATGTGCCTTACTGGTGATCGCTCCCCCCTCTGCCCAGTGCAATGAAGGATGTTTGTGCTTGAGGGCTCATACCAGAAGGCCACCTCAGGTGTATTGGACCCTTGCATGGTTCCCTTTGTACACTCCTGACCTCAATCCTCATCTTCAGAAGGGACCCCAAATAGTAACACTGCTCTGCCTTTCTTCCTTACCTGATGGGAATGAACACTGGTAGCCTGTTGCCCTTACAACATCCTTTGGCTGGGAGCTGTAGACTTGTCTTCTATGGCTGGGCATTACCTCTGCTGCCAAAGAGCTCTGTAGAGCTGGCTGCAACAAAAATACAGGTGTTGTGCTAAGGAAGAAAGAACAGAGCTATAGCTGGGTGTCTCCACCCAAGAAGTTACAGCAAAAGGAAACAGAAAAATAGTGGGTAAATTACAGTGTAGTAACTTTTGACAGAGAATTTAAATGGCATGGTATAAAAGAATGATCAGACAGTGTTGAATGCTGCCCACAATGGTGTCATTTGAATTCAAAATAAAACTTATGAAGAAAAGTTCTGAGACAGCTTTCTGTTGAGTTCCCATTGTGGTATAACTGGGCAAGCAGCTCAGCACTGGGCAGCTGCTCCCTCGCTCTCCCCTGGTGAGGGGGAAGAGAACTGTAAAGGTAAAAGTGCAAGAACTCATGGGTTGAAATAAAGACAGCCTAAAAGGTAAAGAAAAAGCTGTGCATGCAAACAAAGCCAAACAAAGATTTATTCACTACCTCCCACTGTCAGGCAGGTTTTCAGCCACTTCCAGGAAAGCAGGGGTCCCATTACATGTAACACTTTATTGGGAAGACCAACACTATTGCTCTGAACATCCTCCCTTTCCTCCTTCATTATCCCAGCTTTACTTGCTGAGCATGATGCCATATAGCATGGGATATCCTTGTGGCCAGCCTGGGTCAGTGTCCTAGCAGTGTCCTCTCCCAGCTCCTTGTGAGCACCCAGCTCTTCACTGGCAGGGCAGAAGCAAAATAAGTCCCTGGCTCTGTGCAAGCACTGCTCTGCAACAACTAAAACCACTGGCGTTACCATCACTTTTTTCATTTAAAAAAAAATCCAAAATATGGCATCATGCAAGCCTCTATAAAGAAACTTAACAAGTGCAATTGATTCCACTAAACATCTTGTTAGAACAGTGTTCATTTGAATCTTTTCCTAAGCAGTTTTCTACAGATGTTCCTCTGCCTCTCCTAGTGATTAATATTCATACTGGAAGAGAGGTTTAAACAGGTAATAGATACAAAGTGTAACTATTAAATCTTGTTTATAACAGTGCAAATGTTGGATGATAATAATTGCAAATACATGCCTGGCTTTGCAGGATGCCAACTTGTTGGCTTGGGATCCAGAGCCCACCTTAAGTGACAAAAAAACCACATTTTATATTTAAGCTTAGTGATGAGCCAGATGAACAGAAAGTGCTGCAGCACTTCATTTTTTTGTGTGTATGTTTTCTGTAGTGGCCTTATGCGTACTGATGGCAGTCCTGGAGTGCAATCTAGCTTTGCTTGAGTGGGATACACATGCAGCTTTTAATCAGGAATGATGGCTATGAAGTGGTGCTATGTGCAATACCTCTGAGACCTGTACACTTGCACAGAGGAGGAGGTGAGCAGGATGTCTAGCAGAAAAAGAATAGCAACATTTGAAATATTTGGAAAAAATGCAGGCATTTGCTTTTTTGAAAAGAGCCTATTTCTGCTTGTTGTTGTTTTTTTTTTTCTTTTTTTTTTTTCATTCCTGTCTTTTCTGATCCCCCTGATGTAGGTATGTTGTCAGAAGAAAATCTGTGGAAAAAAAATGGAAGTGATTTGGATTTGTGTTTTGTACTTAAATGGATTCTAGTTGTAAAAATGTGCTGTAGATGGAAGATGCATTAGTGTGAAACACAAAATAGGGAAGTTACGGGTGGTTGATGAAATCTGGAGATGTCTCTTGTTTTTAAGAGCTTATGGAGAGTTGTTAGCTTCAGGAGTGATGCCAAGTCATCCTCCTCCTGTCCAGCGATGCCCAGAATACTTGAGGTAATCAGGAAAGTGAGTGTGGCCTCATACACAGTTGTTACAACCAAAACTCAGCAATTGCATTGTCAAAATCTTCAGATCCTAGATTTCTGGGTTCATTTCTAAGCTTTCTGTTCTATAAGTAGAACTTACAAGTCCCTAATGGAGGCAATTCAGCAGCTTTTAGCTGTCTTTTTGGCAACTTCCATCAGAATTTCCAGCTAATCTTCACTGCTTCCAGTTGCATACTTGGCACTAGCTTTAGGGAGCTAAGCCAACAGTAATGCTGGCCCCACTGAGTCCTGCTCCTGCTCTTGGGCTGTGATGGTGAGTGTGATGCTGGTGATGCCCTCCGTACAGATAAGGAGCCTTCTCACAAATACAAATGAGAGAGTCAGCTGGCGTGCTTAGCTCATCCTGTAATTAATCTCAAGTTTCCTGAAGGCTGGCCCTGAAGTCTCAGCCTTTCCATTGCCCTCATGAATCTGCAAGTCAGCAGCAAAGACTGTAAAGCAGCAAAAGTTTGTGGTAAAGAATTTATCCTTGTGAAGATCCAAATAGTAACCAATGTAAGGAGTACTTTCTCTAGCCTTAAGTTGCTGAAGCATCATTAGCATTTGGAGAGTAACAGTTCCTATTTAAATTGATGGCATGATCTAAAACCAGGAATGCTTATCTGAGAAGGAAAGCAGAAAAATGAATTTAAAGGGGATTTGGGAGAATGTTTGTTTGAAGAAAACAGTTCTGTTTTATCTATGCAAACAAACTGAAAACAAACTTCTGAATTCTGTGTTCCCTAATCTTTTATACTTTCTGATTAATTTTTTTTCTTTTGCTAGTTCTGAAAACTAGAAAAAAAATCCGTTTTTCTTGTTTAACCAAAGGACTTCCTAGAGGAAAGAAACATTAAGAAATCTCAAAGGTGGCAAACCAGCAGGATTTCTTTCAAACTAGGACAGGACTTTTATCAGGCATAGCATGAGCCCGGCCATTTCACTCTCCCATGGTTTAATAGAGGGTTGAGATTTACCTGAACTCAAGGCTGAATCAGGAGAACTGGATTTGTCCAAAACCAGGAAACAAGATTTGTAGTTGTCTCAATAGATACCTTGTGATATAGCACAGGGGAGACTAAATCACAGGAATGCTCTGTGCTAGTATTACTTTATATGCAGAAGTAAGAACAAAAGCAAGCTGAGAAAGAACCGGATATTTCCAGGTAATGGAATATCCAGTTGTGATCTTACTGTTTGCAGCAGGGTAAACTGCAGGTACTCAGAACAAATATAAATGTCAAAAACCTGTGGGAGAGATGAGATCACCTAAAGGTTAGGTACAAAAACAAAGCAGCTTCGGCATATTTAAATAAGTGGTCCTCATATTGAATGTTAAAACAGTTCCCTCCTGTCAGTTCAGTGCTAAATGGAAACTATAAAAAGGAATGCTAAAGTGAACCAGAGCAAATGTGTGTTTGGCTGCCTGTCTGTCACTGTGTGCTGCCTTGGTGAAGGCTGTAGGTGATCTGGTGGCTATCAGCAGGCTGCTGTCTTCCTACCATAGTTGCAGTTAATGAGTTTATTGGATTGTTGAGATGTATAAAAAAAAAAAAAAAAAAGCCAATGTTGTATCTCCATTAAAGTGTCAGGATACGTCAGATGTGAAAAGGCAAAATTAGAGTGAAGGTATGGAATTTATATATGGGGATTTTAGAGATTTTCAACATTTACTCTGTTGCTTACGTTACACAGAGATGATTTATTGTGGAGGCCAAAAATGCCATTAGTATGCTGCATTTCAAATGCAGACCCTAATCTTACTTACTATTGTCCTGTGCAAGGAATTTAAATTATTCTCTGAGTTTTAAAGGAAAAATACCCACCGGAAAAAAAGAAAAGAGAAGAGGAGAAGAGAAAAGAAATAATGCTGCAGTAAACAGTTTTTCTGAAAACTTTTCTGAAACATGGAAATGTTTGAGCTACATTCATTTTTACTACATTACCCTGTGGAAGCGGTATGCCAGAACTGTTAATATTTTATTACAGAGATCTGTAACTGCTTGCAGTTGACTGATCTGACTGCATTGTAAGAATTAAGTTGACAAACAGGCATTCCTCCAGTACAGTACTTCTTTGTTTATTTTCATGGCCAGCAATTAAGCTGTATCAAACAACCCAGCCCATTATGTTGCCATGCGTCGTTTTTTTATGCAGACACTCTGTGGTGGGATGTTCAGAACAGAGAGAAATCTGTAGCCAAACACAGATGACCTTCTCTGCTCCCTTTCTGGCACCCCTCTCACACACGGTGTGATATGGACGCAACACTCTTACTGAATGCATAGTGGCTTGGCTTTTTAGTACAAATATTTTGTAGGCCTGACCCAGCTGAAAAATTCTTATGATGAAAGAACCACGTTTTATCGTCATTTTATAGAAGATGAACTGAAGGCCAAATATCCTGAGTATTGGTCAATACTTGCTGAAGGCTGCCATAGATGCATGGTGAGCCTTGGGAGCCTGTGGCTGAGATGCTCTGGGCATCTGGGCCCCTTGGGCTCTGATTTGGATCTGGTTTTCAGGCTGGAAGGTGGGTTTTCTGTTTTTGTTTTGTTGTTCATATTTTTTTTTTTTTCCAAAATGTTATGATCTCAGAATGGATAAATGGGTAAATCTGAGTGAAGTAGCCATGTTCAAGTGAGTGGCAGCCCTTATATGAATGAGTGTAAGGAGGTCTATTTTGCCTTAAAACATGATTCTTTGCCTATAGGCTCGTGGTGGAAAGAAGAGGCAAGTTTTGAGAAAAGATAGCAGCAACAGTTCATGCCCAGCATAATGGTGTAAAGCAGGGCCATATCTGAAAAGAATTTTCATGGCAATAAGATACACATAGATGCACTGAGTTAACAATAGTCCTGTGACTCATTTTCCATTTCTAAAGTACTTTCTTACTGATGTTTCTACATGGCTGTGGAGACGTTAAAAGCATTGGAGGTTGTGAACTGCTTGAACATTAGAAAATGAGACTTCACTGTGTACCACTGATATATTTCTAATACCGAAGTTGTTGCTACTTAGGAATTCTTTCTTGTCACATACCTCTTGCTTCTTGGCTCTTCACAGGAGCCAGTACTTGCCATTGGTTAAAGTTGCTGTGACAAGATGTAAAACAGCCAGACACCAAGACAGAATGAAGGTAACTGCAGGTGACAAGCATTTCAAGGGCACCAAATGCATCTTGTCATTGAAATGCAATCTAATGTTGTGACACTGCTTTCCTTTAGGCTATCTTAAATGATGGAGGGGGGGAGGGGGGGGCAGCATTTTTTCACCATTGGAGAAATTTGCTTTCTTTATGTTTTGCAATGTACGCTCCCCTGTTCACAGCAGAAGATTAGTAAGGGTATGTGCAAGAGATTTTGTATTAACATCTGTGTTAGGTACCAATTTTGAACTTCTCTAGAAGTAGCTCACAGTATTTATGTCTGATGAGGAGATGAGATTATACTGTGACTATTTGCACCAAGAGGAAGTTCCCTAAGGGCAATTTTGGTGCCCTTGTGCTTGGCAGAATAAGTGGTCCAAGGGCCCATCCTGAGAACAAGGCCTCTAGGGCCACTCCTGGCCAGAGTTTGTGCTCTCAGAAGGACAAGGAGCACCACCCTCTGAGCAGGTGGGCAAAGTCTGTGATGTCCCCTTTGGTTTAGTGCTGATGAGGAAGGGTCTGGAGAAGAGGAGAATCGGGAAGGCCTTATTGCTCTCTACAACCTGAAAGGAGGTTGTAGGGAGCTGGGGGTCTCTGTCTCTTCTGCCAGGTGACTAATGATAGGACGAGAGGTAAAGACCTTCAGTTATGCCAGGGGAAGTTCAGGTTGGATATTAGGAAAAAAAAAAAATTCTCAGAAATAGTGGTAAGGCACTGGAACAGGCTGCCCAGGGGAGTGGTGGAGTCACCATCCCTGGAGGTTTACAAGAATTGTGCAGATGTGTAACTTAGAGACATAGTTTAGTGTGCATGGTGGTGATGGGTCAACAGTTGTTCCTGATGATCTGTGTTCTTTTTTCAACTGGTGATTTCCTATGCTGCTGCAATCAGAGTTACACTTGGAGATTTCAGGTAGTTCTGTCTGCCATCCTGCAGGGCTCGTGACAGAATGGCTCGCGCCAGGTTCACTCACTGCAGTCTCCATCAGCAGGAGTGCTGCAGCTGACATGTGCCATGTGCTTCTTGTGAAGGTGTGCAGTATTCTCAGTACAAGCTGTGTACTCTCCTTTCTCACACGTTGCAGCACGACAGTGTGTAAACCTCTACCAAAATATTCTGACTCCCCCTCACAGCTTCAGTCTAGGATGCTCTGTTTGCAGGATTTTTTGTTTCTTTTTTTTCCCCTTTTCTCTGAGTCTGCTTTTCTCAGGAACGCTGAACCAATTTGACTGCATGAGATTATGAAAATTGGACAGAATTATAAAGATTTTTTTTTTCAAGCATGTATGTATTATGCTCTCTCCTTATCTGAGTAAATGCAACATAAATGACGCTCAAGATAAAGTACAATGAGCATTATCTACTTTAAGCATGGAAGTATTAGTTTTTAACTTGACACTGGTGTATCAAATTGCATGTGGTTTGAGTGTTGATAAAGTATTTGTTTTGCCTTTGACTATGAATGAAATAATTTTCAGACCCTATTTACTCCTTTAAAAAACAATTCTCTATGAGTTTGTGCTTTTGAAGCATGCCAGATAAATTCTTCTCAAAGCAGATGCAGCATAATACCTATAAAAATCAAGTGACACATGGGAAGTTACAGTAATTGCAAGAAAGAGAGGCAAAACTTGGAATTTTTCTAGCCACTCTTCACTTAACAGTGACAGTAACAACTCTTCTTTATCTTCTTGGGTGTACAGTTCACCTTGTGACATCAGCTTTTTTTTTCTGGGCTGCTACAGAGAAACAAAATGAATGATGTGGTGGAGATGCTCCAGAACCATTTCAAATACTGTCCAGACATTTTTTGTTCTGTTTTCTCCCTTCATCCTCCACCACTTGCAATCCATGCTGTACTCATGCATCAATTACCAATATGGTGGTTTGCAAAAATCTCGAATAGCTCAAGTTAGTAAGCACAAACACCAAGAGAACTGAGATTTTTTTCCCCTCTTCTCTGTAGTGCTGATAGGTTATCGATTCCAATTGCTGAATTTTAAGGTGATTTTCTATGGTTTTTCATGGATCAGTCTGAGGTCTTATCCTGAGGCCTATAAATTCTTGGTTTTCCATCTGTCAGTGTCATAGCTATAAAGATATTTTTAAGAGGTCATGGTGGCAGATGTGATGGGGCATGCTATGTGCCCTGGGGGGGTGGATCCTTCCCTCTGATAGAGTGGCTGCAGAGGCCATTCTTCCACGTCGCCTGCAAATGACATCTGACCTTGCCTACAGGATGTCTGCAAATAGGTTGGAATTGAATCTCCTCAGAAGGCTCTTTGGCTTACCCACTGTGTTATGTCCTTCATCAGCAGGCTGCTGCATGCCCCTGAACCACTTGTGGTGTGATGACATCTCAGGACTTGACCCTCAACATATATAATTATATATACTCTCAGCATCTCCTGTTCAAATCTGATTAATCTGAGCTTGCTGCCTATGAACCTTTTCCTGATCAGGGCAGCACAGAAACAACTTGCTGCAGAAAGCTTTTGTGATGCTAAGTTATCTGAGGTGAAGGTCACATCTTGAAGTTTGTCACTCCTTCTGGCAAAGGGACAAATCCCCTTTATGTTCCCAAATGTTTAATGCATATTACCTGCACCCTGGAGAACCCACGGAGAAGTAGCGTGGGTGCTGTGCCTCTTTCTGATAATACTCTTATGATTGTGTGATATAGAGGAAATTAAGAGCTCAGAGAGAGATTTCTCACATGCCTTGCCTGACAAGTCATTTTGCAGTAGTAGAAATCCACCCGAAATGCTGAGACCCTGGGAGACCTTGCGCCATGGCAGTATTGGTATGCAGAGACAGGACAGACTTCCTTCTTATATCCTCCTCAATATGCAACTTCACCCACTGGAAAAGCTGATACCTACAATGCACGTGAGGGCTATGAGGTTTTCTGCAGTGTACAGATGATGCCTGGGAGACACTACTGCAATGAATGTGAAAGCAGTGCCTGGCTTCTCAGCTGAGCATCTGAATTTCCAGTGGGATAGTGAAAGTGGTGGGTTTGTGCTAAACAAATAGATTGAATAAAAAGCTGGATGCTTCCTTCACTGATTTAGTTGGTGTTTTCTTGGTAGTACACCAGAGAGCATAAAATATGTTGTTCTTCTATATCAGGAACTGGACTGTATTAGAAGCAAAAATGCTAGTTAGCTATCCATGTCTGACATAGTGACTTAGTGCTGAAGGGCACTTCTGTTTACTTTGCTATATCCTGACTCATCAGTGCCTGTCCTCCTCTTAGTTGTACTTATCTTCTTACTAGAAGTACTACAACTTAAGCATTTACACTCATTTCTAAAAGTTCTTTCTATATTCTTATAAGAAAAGGTTTCTTTACTAGAAAATAGAGAACGAATTATTTATTGGTCTGGAGATGCCATAGAGATCAGGCATTCCAGCTGGAGTGCCTAGAGAGGTTTTTCTATAACTTCTGCCCTGTTGCTGATGAACAGACCATCTCTGTGTCATTTTCAAGCCCTACGCACGTCAGATGTGGTAAAGCCAAAGGAATGTGCACAGTGCACACTAGCTGATTGCACATTGTCTGGAGCTGTAGAATTTTCCTACACTGTTATTGCTTTCAGTTGATTTATTTGTGCAATTTCTTGGAAAAAGTCATCTGCAGGTTTCAAAATGCATGGTGTAATGATCCTGTGGGCTTCTCACATGTAAATGTCATCTATGAAACAACCCTTAGATAGTATGGAAAAATAATAAAGACCTCTTATTGAACATGGACCTCATCACAATTACTGTAGGTTTTTATTAATGTGCTCGGGGTGTAATACTGTGACAGGAGAACTGTTGATAGTCTAAGCAGCAGTACTACTTTTGGATAATAATTATTAAGCGTTAGGGGCAACAAACAAATTTTGGCAGCATAGTGTGTGGAACTTTCCAGCCTCTTGAAAATAGATGTGTTATTTTAATGTTGAATACTGTCTTTTTCACCCTTTACAAGAAATACTTCAACTCTAATACAAATGAGTAGGGAAAATAATTATAGTTTCTTATTTATTTTCAACCCCAGAGGAAAGAGATCTATTTTCATTTTAAGACTATTCTGGCTGTACTGGACTGTAATTGAACCAGGATAAATATTGTGCAAATAATACTGACTTTTTTCATAGCTTCAGGAAATTTGTGAGTTCATTATTTGTTTGCTTGTTTTCCACTGGTTTCAAATCACTGTCTAGATAAAATTCAAGATTAGGCTGGTGAGCCTTAGAAAATTTAAACAGTGGAAGGTCCTGGCTGTAGCAAAGGCTGGGCACCTTCAAGTGGCTGCTTGTCACTTTCTTAATTTGTTACTCCTTGGCCGTAAAATAGCTACCTTCCTGGTTGATGTGATGGAACAGGCCAAGTGGCACAGTATCTCTTCTGGACAAGTACTACAGTTCTGGTTGTCTGGAAGAAACCACAAGGTATTGGCTGCATCAATCTGTTTTCATTACGTTGAAACTGTATGCGCTGTTCTTAAAATCTTTCCTCAAACAAAACTGAGGGTGACTTGTAGCTGAACTTGTGAATTGGTGAAAGCCTGTAAAGTCAATAGACTTCTGTCTGTGCTGTGGGGTGGAAAATGTTTCTAGACATATAGCAACAAAGCTTAATGTGAGGGAAAAAAATTCTTTCATCTGCAAGGTATGTGTTTACATAAAGATATTGTAATGAACAGGGCAACAGAGACACATTACAAAAAGTTAATTCTTGTCTTTTTCAACCCTGAGCCTAGAAACAGGTTACTGTGACATAGGGAAGCAAAATCTTGTGATTTTCTAAAACATGGGTTGAATCTTGTTTCTCTCAAGTCCAGCCTCAAACTCTGTCCTTGAGTTCCTGGCAAGACTGTTGTGGAGAGTAGCTTCTGTGGCTAACCAGGCCCTACCTGTCTTGGTACCAGCCTGCTCTTAAGAACTAGAGCCGCATTAAACATGCTGAAGCTGTGGCAGATGACCTTCCTTCACTGCTGTCTCTCTTGGAAGATGGACAGTGCTGCTGGAGTGCTTTTTTTCCCAACTGATACGGCATGTTTTATTTACTGCAGGAAGAAGAAATACCTATATCTCTTTTGGTCTGAGTACCTCAGATCACATTCCCTATCCTCATTTGTTGTTTTTTTAAATTGTTTTTTTGGTCATCCAAGTGCTATCTCCTACTCTTTTGTCTTTGTTGCTCTATAAATTAATTCAAGTTGCCACATTTCATCAGTTCAGAGGCAGGCAGTAGTTGCAGTTGTAGCAAGCAGGTGTTCTGCACTTTTGTACTCTTTGCTTTCAATGGAGAGATGGTATTTTTTGCTGATCTTAAAAAAATGATGGGCACATGGGATTCTTTGGATGCTGAATGCATGACTCCTCTGACCCAGATGGTGAATGCAAATGCAAATGTTGTAGTCATAAAGACATTAATTGCTGAAGTAGCAGCACTGAAGCCCAGTCTGAGGTCACTGTAAAGCTGCAGAAACAGAGCCCTGAAGAGAGTTCTGTCATTTACTTTTGAGTACTTGAAACTAAATGAAGTCCAAGTAACTTAATGCTGCTTAATGTTTCTATTTGCCCCTTAAGGTGGTGTCTTCTTTTTGATCTAAGAGATTTCTGGACTTCCATTAAGTGAGCAGAAGAAACAGCTTTGCTTTATAAAAACAGACGGTGTGAGTATTCTTCAGTTTTGGACTGCTACGCTTTAAGCTCCTTAGTGTTTCCTCAGGAACCTATATTTTCTCATCCGTTATCCTACTGGGAAATGATGAGGCTTTTAACTTTACTGATTTGCACAGCCAGAAGTCATTTAAACACCAGGGAAAGTGTGTTGTGTTCTTACGGTGAATGCAGGTGATGAGATTGTGCTTGCAAGGTGTCTTTGGGCTCTGTATCTCTGGGTTTTCTCTGTCATTGTATGCTTTCTATATCTAATACCCCTGTCTATTTCCCCAAAGTGAGAAATGTTTTTTCTTTACACATTCCCAAGTGCGTTGATCCCCACCTCAGCTTGTCTGTAGTGAATCAGTGTTTGAGAGAGACAAAGCAAATGCCATCCTATATTGTGTGTACTAAACACAGAGAAAGAAGCAATATCTCCATGTCTGTATTACTCTGCATTAACTCAAATCACATCCTTTCCAGTTGGCTCAAGTCCCATCTAAAATGAGGAACGGACAACTTAAAAGCCGGCTGCATCAAATGTATTTGCTGGTGTCCGGGTCCTTCCACAGGGACCCAGCTTGATCCACCCTGTCAGAAAACTGTGCTTCAGGTATTGACAGGTAATTCAGGGTATTCAGCATTTCCCTTGTCTGAGCTTCTGAGTTCATCTACCTGTATGTTTAGCAATCTCTGTCCTCTTAGCAACCCTGAGCTTACCTTTAGAGTGATTGAAAGCAGTGACTGAAGCCTAACTTCAGGACATGCTATATGGCCTCTAAGTCCCTCGGACTTCTCTGTTTGCATTTTCTTCCATACTCTTTTTCTTAACCAGCATCATTTTGCAGTCGTTGTCTTATAAACTTTGAACTCACTGTAAAACACCTTAAAATAAACCAACCATCCTTCAATCCTTTTCCCTTTCTCCATGTCCTCTTTTTTCATCCTGAAGCTAAATGAACTGCTTTCAGTATCGTATTGTTGATACTCTCCAGTTGATCCTTATTGTAAAACTGAACTGCCTTTACCAGAGACAGACCTTTGCTGGAGAGCTAACTACATTTTCTTTTATTTTTTCCTGTAATGTGCTATCTCCGGAAATATCTGTGGGCTCAGATTCAGTGATGATGCAGTTAGCAAATATAAGCAAATATTGTAACGTTTTGGACAGCACTGTTGAAGATACGGTTTAAAAATAAATAAATCAATCTCTTACCCTTTTCTCACTAAAGGGCAATTCCTCCAATTTTTCCCGCAGACCATGAAGACCACTATCTTTGCTTTGGCTTAAACTGTGATGTAAGGGTTGTTTTGGCATCCCTTCATCCTCACATCCTTTGTCCAGGAGGTCTTACTCTGCTGTTTCATTCCATGCAGCATCTTTGTGTCTGTACAACTCAAATTCTTATGTTTCCTTACCTGTTCAGAATTACCAAGGAGAACACTCATATTAATACGTGTTTAAAAGATTCTTACCAAGATTTATTTCTAGCATTCTTAATTTAAGCATTTTATCACCATGTATTTCTCCACAGGCTTACTTTTTTCTCTCCTACATGCTGTAATTCTTCACTCAATAGGACCCTTCTAGGCCAGCCCCATGAGGCTAAGAAGCCGTTGGCTCCTGTTTCTGCCCTGACAATGTTGCCAGTCCTCCCAGACTTTCTGTTTGACTTTTTGTTATGTTGCTTGTCAGGGGTAACTGCATGAGGACAGGTCTTGCGTTCCTCCTGGGATGCCCTGAAGTTCCCCTTGGCAGTAATGCCTGTGTGAATTTTGACAGCAGAGACCACAGTTTACTACCTTGTTTGGGTTTGTACACACGGCCCAGTGCTGCCATTTTGCAGCCAGTGATATTTGAGGGGACAGTCCACCTTGTCCTTGCTAACTAAGAATGACGCCTTGGTAGCAGTACAGTTCTACAATGTGAGTAATGTAGCCTGCTTCCTGTGAGGACCCTGTGATATGTGTGCACAAGCTCCCCCCATGCAAGTTGTTTAGACTGAAAGTATCTACATTTTATAAATGTAAATCTATAAATCAAATCAACTTCAGGTCGCACTTTCCTTTTTTTGCTCTTTGTTATTTGAGGGCATACGGTAGCTTTCTGTAAAACGTTTCCTTAATTGCCTTCTGGATATACCCTATAAATCCTGACAAATGCATTTAAAAGTGGAAACAAAGGCGTATTTTTCTTCTATTAGAGCTTGCTCAACAAACTGTCTGTAATTTTTCCGTGGGGCCTTGCAAAGTGGTGTTATGTCAAGAAGAATAATGCTCTTTAATTTATGAACCATTAATATTTATTGCACATGCAGTCGCTGGCATTTTGTGTGAGAGCTGGGCAGCAGCTAATGAAATTGGGAAGAGGTTGTATATTTACCAGTGCTACTCAAATGATTCATACAGAATAGTTTTTTGATAAATTTATTTCCTCATACTGTTAGTAACTGAGTTTTTTTGTTTATTATATTTTTTAAAAATTTCTTTGCCATCTCATGAGGAATTACTCAATAATTACTACAAATAATTAACAAATAATTAAAGCCCTTTATTGTTAGGGATTTATGAGGTTCTAGGAAGATGTGCTTTTTCCACCATATAATTGAGCAATCAGATTTTAGTCTTCTTTCTGAGTTCACATCTGGTTTTGTCTTACAAAGACCCAGACTGAGGATTCATTATACTGGATTTTGTCTAAGCACATCCAGAAACTGATGTGTACGATGCTGTTGCCTCAAATCACGCATCTGATTTCTCAGTGTGAGGAGTTGGTATTGCAGAACTTGTACCAGCATTAAGTTTTGTGCTGAGTTCCACTACAGACTACCTGTGAAATACTGGCCCAAGACGAAGGTCTGATTTTGCAATATCTGCTTGGAAACATAGGGATTAATTTCAGGGTATTAATTAGGTGCATCTGTTTGTAGAACAGGTTGCCTGAAAATAACCTGTTGCAATGCTCTCAGTATCAGATTGTGTTGATCTCTTTTGATGTGTTCTTTTTGGTTGCTGGCAGTGAATAACATTATTTTATTGCATCAGGTTCTGGTTGCAATATAGGTTTTACTTCCCCAAGTATGACGTGTAGTTTAGTTAGAATTAGCTGCTTCTGAGGATGTGTCAGCCAATAAATTA
Organism: Tetrao urogallus; assembly: GCF_951394365.1. NCBI lineage: Eukaryota > Metazoa > Chordata > Aves > Galliformes > Phasianidae > Tetrao > Tetrao urogallus. Next base: position 38,663,083 of record NC_136818.1, read on the forward strand.
ATCTGGGGGACGTTCATGGAAGTGCAAGAGTACGGCTGTTAGCTGCAAACAAAAGATGGGGATTCTGGGCAGTTTTGATTGTTTTCTTTTTAATGCTGTGACATTTACTTCTCTAGCAACATGGAGTCTGTGAAGGTGATTGCTATATTGCAATTGTATTGTATTGTGCCTAATGCACCACTACAAACACAATTTTTTTTCCACTACAAATTGGAAACCTAGGAAGCAGCAGTACTGCAACCAATTAACACTCAGAGTTAGCAGTGAGGTAGTCGGAGCTGAAGTGCTGCAGCAGAACAGCTCCAGCTGATGCTAATGTAAGGACACAGAGATAATGGAAGATTTCACTGCGTGCTTGTGTTATAAAAGGGATTAATTGTGATTGGATCTGTGGTATTATTCAGATGAATTATTCCCAGTAAGATATTCACGGAACAAGAGGAACTTCAAGAATGATGAAGTACAACGGAGTGCTTGTATTACCTGGTTTTGAGAAGGTATAATTTAGCTTTGTCTTCTAATTTAATCACTGGAGTCTAGGAGGGTATAAATCGCTGCTCAGGCCATGGTCTGGAAGCAAGCAGTCGTGTTGGGCACAGTGTATGTAAGCAAAGGGCTGCTCCAAGGCTGTGCTCTACCTCCCCAGTGTGGGTGTCATGGGTGGCTGAGGTCCTTATGTAGAACACTGGAAGCAGTCACCTGAATGCATAGAAAGGAGACGGGCATACAAGGAAGCGACTGGATTTTGGCTACCTTTTGGACTACAAATGTATTGCCCTACATGGAACTCTGAAACACACTAGGATAAAGCCTCTTGCAGTTTTTCTTCTAGTGGAGCTGGAGAACGTTGGGGAAAAGGCGCTGTTGCTAACAATAGTAATCTTGAGCATGTTTAGCACATCAGATTCCCTCTGATTTAGAACTTGCACTGAAATGACAGTAGTTATGAACTCTGTGTGGTCACTCTTTGTGACAAGAAAGTCAGAGCTTTTAAATACTGGCTGATGTATGTACAAGATACGTCATCTTTTTACTACCGGAAGACATGTAATTTTTTTTTTTTTTTTTTATGCTGTGGAGCTGGTAGGTATTCATTGTCAAGTCTGAATAGGTAAAGCAGTGCAATGTAGTTATTGGCCTTTTTCATGAGCTGATTTTTCTTATGTGGGTAAGCAGAAGCATCAGCACCATTTTATTTGTTTTCATAATGGTGCATCAAGAGCTGTGCCTTTGAGTTATGAAGAAAGGTGAGCATAAATAAACAGGCAGGTCAAGAAACCCCACAATACAAAATTTTTGTTATTCCTTCAAAATTTGTCATTCAATGTTAACCCTCCCAATAAATCTTGCTTTGAGAAATAATTTTCAAGTCTTATTTAAGTCTGACAGCAGTAAAAGTCCCCTGTGAACTCTGAAAAGGGTCTCAATCTAGTTGCTGATGTTTAGAGCTAAGCAAGATGAAAAATGCTGTAAATGACAGAATCTTTCTTGTAACAGATTTGACAAACATGGAGGCTGAACCTGTGAACAGTGGAAGCTTTTTTTACTGACTAGACAAAAGCAATGGCTTTTGCAACTTGTGCAACTGAAATGAATAGTAAAAACACATCATGATGCAAGTTGCTGAATAGTCACGTATCCTTCCAGTAAGTAGAAAATACATTTTTGCTAACTAAACACTATATTCACAAAAAACAAACTGTAGAGAAGATGTACTTACAGACTTACTTTTAAGTAAGTCTGCAGTCTGGGTATTCAGCACCTGCAATTACTGTGCGATTTTGGGTGGACTGCCTACCTCAGGTGCCTTGGTTTCTTCATTCAAAGCAGGTGGCTCATAAGATCCTGAAGATCACTGTGTGAGGGATTATTACTCATCTTTGTGTATTTTCAGGAACTTGCTAGTTACTGTTGTATTAATAGGGTGATCTCTCTACTTGCTCACTAAAATAACTTTCTGCTTTCCTAGAAATCCTTAGTAGAAGGCAGGTGCTTGTCAGTCAGCACTAGTTTTTTCTGTGGTAAATGTTTTTTGGTTTGTTTTTAATTTTCTCAAAGTGACCAGCTCTCTTAATGAGCGTTTTGGGAACAGTGCTATTCAGGTAGTATAGTTTACCATTACTGTCACCAGCATTTCATCTCCTTGAGAAGCAATCCTCAATGAATTTATTGAAGTGTAATCAGTTGAAAACAGGGAAATTCTCACGCTATCTGATTTTCATCAGAAACCCCTGATACCAGAGAGTATTGCAGGGCTGTAGCACACCCAAAGATCCCAGACAGATTGCATTGCCCAGCAGTGGCTGGGTAAGCACTGCATTGATGGAGAATTGGATTCTGTTCAGATACGGGAAGTTTGGTGGCATCTGCTGCTTTACTCACTGTGTACCACAAGACATCCACTCTCTCATCATGCTTAAGGGTCTGGACCACCTGTGTGGGGACACTGGGGATAGCCATGCAGCTGCTGCCTGGAAAACCCTAGTGTTAAAACTATGATTTATAGATTAAGGTAGGATTAAAGTGTGGGGAGATGGACAGCAAATGTAGTGGTAAAGGTGTATGGGAGATGACTGGTCACTTTTAACAAGTGCTGATCATCATGAGAGATTGTTTACTGCATTCTGTAATCCTTTATTTTGACTATTTTGAATAAGGTTTGAACAGTTAAGGTTGTAGATGAAACAAGCAGCCTTGACTTACATATCTCTGGTAGCTGCCTGAGGCTGCCCACCTGGCCAACAGCACAACTCCCTGAGCAGCATCTCCCTGGGCCCTGGGCCCTAATGTGTTCCAGCTGACAAGGAGGGCCCAGCTTTTCACTGCTATGCCCTGGTCTAGCTTCTTTCTGGTGCAGAGGAGTTGAAGTTGTCCCTGGGGATGAGGGGAACATGCCAGCTGCCTCAGTGTCTTCCTCAGGAGCTCAAGTTGGCAGCAGCAGGGGAAAAGGGAGAAGAGGGCTGATGCAAGCCCTCCTGTGCATCACAGCAAGTGAACTTCAGTAAAGCAGCAAAGACTCAAGCTGAGGAACAGAAAAAGTCCTCGGGCAAACATTAATCTTTCAAGGGCACACTCTATTGGAAGCCACACAGAGAAATCCCCCTTTCCTCTAGCAAAATAAATCCATTTCAAAAAAATAAAACCTGTACTTAAACCTTGATAACAAAATCCACCGGGCTTTTTGAAAAAGCCAGTTGCTCCCCCACATGTCTTTCTAGCCAGAACTGTGGCGCTAAAAAGATGAAATCTTGTCAGTCTGCAAATCTCTAAATAAATTAACTGGTTGCAATACATTGACATTAGGTCAATGTATTGAAAGCAAAACAAATAGAAACTGTAGTGTCCCCTTTTCAGCAGATACCAATGGCTGATTATCCGACAAAATGATCTCAGTCACTGACAGGCATGTTTAACTCCAGCTGAAGCACAAACTGCCTCTTGCATTCACCCCACAAAGGTCCCAGTGATACACAGTCTTAATAATGAATCTGTGCCCTTGATGCAGTGTTTTGTTTCCACTAAAAGTTTTGGTATAAATTGCTATCTACATAAACGTAATTTGCGTTCAGTTTCTTTCCATATTTTTTTTTTCTTTTAGTTCTTCATGCCTTTAAAAAAAATAAAATCTCCTTTAGCATTTTTCCCTGCTAGTTCAGAATTCTGCAGCAGCAGAGAAAAGATTTTGTTTTAGTGATTGTGAAGAGTCTTTTCTGTATAGGCATCACTGAATGTAATGGCACCATCCAAGCTGTACTTTATTTTCTAGATGATCTTAGATATTCTTAGGTCTCTCTGCTCAGTAGTACATCTGAGATCCTGCAGCAGAGAGTTGGAGGAAAAGCGTAGTATGGACAATTCAGCAGACAAGGAAACTTTGGGGTTAAATGCTGTAGCTTGTTCCGCTGTGGGCAGATAGAATTAATTGCCCAGCTGTAGTGGGGCGCACAGGGATAGTGTGACTATTTGCAGGAAAAAAAAGATGGAATCCTTCAGAACATGCCCATCCTCACACATTCAACTATGGCAGTGAACTGTTGTTCCAAGAGTGCTTCTACTTGACTGGCTTAGCTGTCCCAGCTGGTTAGTACCCACTGCTGGGCAGAAAATCAGTGTGCAAACAGCACCTACTGAGTAGGGCCCTAGGATTCCTTCTGTTCTTCCCATGACTCTTATAAGGCACTAAGTAAAAATGTGTGAAGAATTAGTATATATTACTTCTGCTGTTATTGGTATATGTTATCACAGATTTTTCAGAAGTTGTTTTCGTTTGCAATGTTGGCCCCTCAATATACTTGTGCAACCTTAATACAGCCCTCTATGTGCATGGCATTGAGAAAGTGCTCTTAATTACATAACCACAGACCAGAGGGAAGTACAGAGTGGGAAGAATAAAGGATAGATGTGGACTGAAAGCCGTTTCTTGAGCAGATATTGGAAAACCAAGGAATAAATGTTCAGTCAAAAGAGAAAAATGTGTCGAGTGGACTAGTAGCCTGGGTAGTGTACATGGCCAAAGACTGCAGGCCAAAGAGATGTCTTACTGCTGCAGGATCACCTGAATGGTGCACTGGTGTGTTGCTTTGCACAGTACCTTTGTCAGCATATTCTTCTGGAGGAGTTCTGGAGGAACTAAGCCCTTTTCTTGTGGTTGCTTCTGTGATCTTTCAGCATTATGGACCCTGGGGTTTGATTTGCTGCAGAAGTGCTGAGTTGTAGCAGTGCATCAGATCAGTAGTAAATGTTCTTTGAATGGATAACAACAGGGTTGAATTATTTGGTTCAGTAAGCTAAGTGTGAGATACACTGTGTGGGCACACCCAATTCCTGTGCAGTACTGGCATAATCTTGCCCTAGCCCCGGTTCTTTGCCTAGAAATGTCTGTAGTGAGGAAAGTCATTCCTCCTTGAGAAAATGGCATTTATTTCACAGTGCCTCTAATATTTATGAAGTACTAATATCATCCTGGCAGGTGCTATAGAAAACCCCGAGGAAATTAATAATTCTATCTTGAGGGCAAACTTTGAACAGTGTGCAGTAAATTATGGCTTGGTGGACAAGAAGGATAGGGGTACAGTGAGAACTTAAATAGAAGTTGGACTGAAATGGACACTGCAGTGATATTAAAACAAAGAGTGTAAGGCTGTTTAGGTTTAGTGAAACAAATGAAAAAAAAAAAAAGTGGACTGCTATAGAGAAAGAGGGGAGCAAGTTATATGTTGATTGATGTGTGGTCCCAGGCTAAATAGGTCCTTCCCCACAGTTTGTCAGTTAAGAGATTAACATTGTAGAATGTTAAGGGTTTTCCCTTTTTGTGGAAGTGGAAGTGAATGCATGGAAATGAGAACAGCAGAGCAGACATGGAAGTTGTGAGGAAAGTAAAGATTTGGCAGCTTTTAAACACTGCTCTGCTGATCAATCATGTAACTGATGTTCTGATCTTGGAGGAAGGATTTACTCCAGAGTTGTGAAGGCTGATCAGGTGCTCTGTGGCTTCAAAGTGGTTAAGAACAGAAAGCAAAAGCAAAACGCAACAAAACTACTGGGAAGAAGGAGAGAGGAAGATAAGCACAGCCAGCAGCCACAGGTGTCCAGCAAGCCTGAGTACAGGAATGTGCTGGGAGAGTGAGGAAGCCAGTTGTGGTCATGGTCAGCTCTTGGAGCATTAAGGACAGTGCTGAGACCCTGGAGTTAACTACAGTTTGCTGTGGCCGTGACTTGGGTTTGGATTAAGAAGTCAAACTGATCTTGTGCTGATCTGTTGTGGAGGGGTTAGAATTTGCTTCTGGCTATGGAAGCAAACAGATATGCTACAGAAATGTCTAATCCTTTCTTGTAGGCACTTTCCACTATTATTGGCAATACTTCGCAAGAGTCCTACGCTGTCCTTTTAAGTTGAGCAGAATTTTTATTTTTTTAATCATTAAGAGGTATGTTTCTCAGTTTCTCAGTTTTAATGCTCGATTGCTTGTTTTGCATCACAGGAGGATTAATTGGAGCAGTTGGCTTAACTTCTTTATGCTGTGCACTCATTTGTATCCTTCCAGCATGTCCCTTCTAATTCATATTCTTACTAGAATAAGCAATCCCTATTGCTCTATATCTTTTTTCTGGCAATTTCACTAGATGAGCCATGGACCCTTATGAGACTCCTGGGATTGTTCAGGTAAATAGTACTTTATATACAGGTCACTTTCTGGGACTTCAGTCATGTTTTTTTGGAGAATAGGTTCTATTACTAGATAAAGTTTCATAAAGTTACTACTTAAAATTTTAAGGTGTGAAAAAAAGAAAGGAAAATGACATATGTGGTAAAATTTTGGAGTGGTTAACTTCAGCCCCAGGAAATGTTCTGGGAAAAGTTATTTATCAGACAGTTTATCAGCTGCAGAAGATGAGGAAGTTATTAAAAACAAACAAACAAACAAACAACAAAGCAATGAACCACAAAACCATCCACTGTATGGATTTGTGAAAAACAAATTGTGTCAAACTAACCTGATTTAGACTAGATATTGGGAAGAAATTCGTTACTGTGAGGGTAGCAAGACTCGAACAGATTGCCTAGAGAGGTTGTGGATGCCTCCTCTCCGGAGGTGTACAAAACCAGGCTTGATGGGGCTGTGAGCAACCTGGTCTAGTGGGAGGTGTCCCTGCCTATAGCAGGGGCTTGGAACTTAGATGATCATAAAGGTCTTTTCCAACCGAAATCATTCTATGATTTTGATTTCTTTTTCGGGCAGGACAATGGACACCGTGTGTGTATGTATGTATACATGTAATTTGACAATTTGACTTCTGTAAAGCTTTTGACATTTTTCACATCTTTATATACAGCACAGGGAAATATATCCAGCATGAAAACACTGCACACAGTGAATTAAAACCTACTCACATGTGGTTGTAGTTTAGTGACAGAGTGAAAGATTATTTAAAGTAAGGCTGAACCTCCACTTCTATTAAGTATTTTCATTAAGGACTCGGATAATGAAATAGAGGTTGAATTGGTCAGATGTAGAGAAGACATCAGGCTGTTATGCTGTAGGGACAAGAGAAGACAAAATTGGAATTCATAATGGACATCTTACTTTGAAGGTAAGTCCTAAATCAACAAGACCAAGTTCAGCTTTTCAAAGCTCTATACCTAGGGAGGGATAAGGGATGAGCAGGAGTGAAAAATGGAGAGTAATAACTGCTTGCACACTGTGAACATTGAGTCAAGATTTTGGAGTGGACAGTGACTGAATATAGGTCAACAATGTGATATTCTTATAAAACCACCTGTTTTTGTCATGTAATAAGAATATGCATAAGTTGGAGGAATTCAGAGAAAGAATGACAAGGGAGATAAGAATTTACAAAACATAGAATATAAATGATGTTGAAAGAATTAGTTATGTTTAATATAGAAGAAAAAATAGACAACATAATTGTACCCCTATTTGCAGCATCTTTCATGCAGATGGTGATAGCAAACAGTTCTCTATACTTTGGGCAGAATAACAAAACATTTTGATGTGGAAGAAAATCCAGGTTGAAGGTTAGAAAAACCTTGTAACAAGTTATGTGAAAAGGAAGCTTCTCTTTTCTGTAGATGTTTACGAGAAGACTGGCCAAATATTTTTTAGAAATGGGAGTTAGGATGCACATAACCACACAAGACTGAAAAGTAGTGCCTTGATACTATCAGTCTGACACAATTTTTCTGTGATTGATTTCTTCCCTTGCTCTATTAGGAAAATAGACTTTATTTTTCTTTTAAAATCTTTTGTATAAAATCACTTAGCAGTCTGAACTCCCTATATGGATTTAAGTCTACATTAGTGTCTCCCTTTCCAGAACTGTTATTCTTTTGGTGCTCTGATAGCTTTTCTTCACTTGAGGTCTTTCATCTGTGGGGTGGCTGTTCCAGCTAGAACACTGAAAACGTACTCAGGGAGAGGATTTGAAGAGTTTGATCCTATACAATGCTCATCACAGTTTTTAACTGAAGGGTAGGCCACACCTTGATAAAGCCAGGGTGAGCTACTCTGCCATGTGAAATGCTTTGTGGGGTGAATGGTAGAAAATCCCAGCAGACTTCACCCAGAAGGAAAGACTTCAGTTATGCAGTCCAAGGAGCTTTGTTTTAATGTTAGCATATCACAATTAAAGGAAAGGAAGGGACTGTACTGAAATAAAATCTGAGAAGAGCAGTAAGAATTACAGAATCACAGAATCACAGAATCACCCGGGTTGGAAGGGACCTCAAGGATCATGTAGTTCCAACCCCCCTGCCTAGCAGGGCCACCAAACATACACATTTAGATCAGGTTGCCCAGGAGCAAAAAAAAGGATGGTACCAGTAAGGTACCATCATAGTACTGGAGCATTCTAAGGAGCAAAAACTAGAGGGATGTTGGGTTCCAAACAAATAAGCAATCCACTACCCTTTTTCAGCTTTAATTTATGTGACCTGATACAAGTAAGACAGAAGACAGATGCAATCTTTTTCTTGGGGGTCTGAATATTTCTTGTATTTCACTTACATTTCCAACCGACAAGGAATTAGAAAACTGAAATACTTTCAGTCTTGTAAAGTGCTGTAATGGAGGAGCGCAAAGTTATTTTTTTCTCCCTTTATTATGAAAAGGAGCATAATATTCTTATAATTGAAGGAGCAGAAAGATTTCACTTTGATTTTATGCACTGGCATGTATTCTTCAAGAACACATTAAAAGCATGATTTTTCAGTTACATTTAGAATTCCATTTCTACTTCTTGATTTTTTACAACAGCTTTCTTGTGGGCAGGTCAGTCCGTAACAACCAGTGCCTTTTCTTCGATCATAAATGGCAACATTCTTGTTTTTCAGTGAACAATTGGACGTTGTTTTTTTTTCAGTAGTAGCTAAGTCTTGTTTTGTGCATTGCATGAGAGAATCAAGCACATGCAGTGTTTTGAGAAGGTGATTTTTGAACTGTTGTTGTGTTTGAAAGACCACAGAGCCATCCAAATACTGTCACAGCACTGCGGCATCTTCTGAGTGAGGGATTTTTAATTGTAGAAAAAGGTAAAAGGCATCAAATTTCCTCTGTAGTAACACCTGCATGCCAAACATGTCCTGACATTAGTGAAGTGGTTGCCCTGCTCTTTCAGAAATAGTGTGGAGAACAAAAAGCAGGAAAACCTGACCTTTTGCCTATGATAATGCATTTGCAGGTCTGTTTGTACAGCTTAAAACGTGGGTCCTTTATGAAATTCTTTCATATGAGTGACATATGTCAGATGATGCTCTTAAGGGATGTTTGGCTTCATATATACAATGATTACATTTTTGATTGCACATAGTATAGTATGAAATGATGCTATCAGCACCTATTAGCTTTGAAAGATAAAAACAAGCTCAATCCCAAGCATATTTTAGAAATTTGTTAGAGCTGTAATTCTATAATATTCTAAGTCTTTGTCTTGGTTCATTTTCTGACTAATATAAATGTTTCTTTTAGCTTCAGCTGAAAAGTGTTTTCAATTTGCATAGTGGATATTAAGTTAGAAACCTCTGTATGTGATTCCCATATAGGTCAGTAACCTCTCAAGCTGCCATATTCAACTTACAGTTACTTAAAGCTGACTTTCACACTTCTGTAGCAGCTGCCAGTCACAGGCAATGAACAACAGTACCTTTATATCCCACCAGGCAATGCAGTTATTCTCATGTGTGCCATAAGGAGTTATCGACACCAGAATTCATGTGACCTGTCAGCAACTTCTCTGTGATGTGGGTTTTCCTTTCAGCCTAGAAACCATGAAGTTGCTTAATAATTTTGGCAAGGCCAAAAACCAGTTTGCTGTAGAGTGACAATTATTAGTGTAAGAGGAAATGATTGTGGAACTAGAATGTAATCCGAGAACATACTTATTGATGTTCGAGGGAAAAATGTGTGTGTGCACCTTTATGTCTGTATGTTAGAAGTTAAAGCAATCCTTCACAGAGTTGCTTATGTTTGCTTCGTTTTCTGTCGTGCTAATTATTTATATATTACAAAATTGTAGAAGCATTTTTCATATTCTAGTATTCCAGTATGGTGAGAAATACCAGCAGTCAACAAGCAAGAGTGAAATAGAATATTGGGCTCGTTTAAGGAAATGCATCAAGCCCTCAGCGTGCAAAAATCTAGAAAAAAATGGAATATCCCAATAATGCATTTGAAAAAACAAATCCCACAGTCTACTCTAATTGCTTATTCCTTAACCTTATGATTTGGTATCAGGCTCTAACTAGTGATGATTTTATTTTTTCCAGCATTAAAGAATTCCTTCAGCCTTGAAGGAAAACTTTTAAAATACTTCTGTTATGTTATACCATATAATGTTTTGGGGATCTCAGATTGGTTTATTTTCTGAACAGGAAACTTCATTCAGTTCTCACTCAAGGCAAGTACCCAGACAACTTGTTTTTGTTTCTTAGCAGCCTGACAGCAATATATGCTTCCAAGGCTTCAGTTAGATTGACATTCATGAGCAGAAGGTATACATTTCACCTTCACCATGCCCTCCTGAAAATCAGCATGATGTTGTGCCATATAGCTAATTTATCTCTCATCCCATGACAGTAAAACTACACAAGGATGTCTCTAGAGCTATTCAGGGTGACAAGCAGATTAATTTTTTCTGTCACTATTTCCATCACGCTCCTTATCACTATGCAGACACTTTGTCCATGAAAATCTCCTGACCTGTTTGATAACCTTCTGCAGAATGTTAACCAAACACCTTAAGGGCTTTTTTAGAGCACAGTTTTGCGATATCCTTCATCTCAACTTGCTAATAACGTCACTGTATCAAATGACAGACACCCATGCAAAGATGTATCGCTTACTTGGTATAAATTCATTTTTAAAATTCATTTTTAATCCCCAGAACGTGATCATGAGAGGCAGGACACAATCCTACTTCCTCTGAAGTCAAAGGGACGATGCCTTATTGACTTTCTGGGCTCTCCTTTTCTCCCAAAAGCAGAGATGAAATGTACTCACATATGTCAAACCATTCTTATGACACATTTGGAGGATTTTGGAAACTGTCTCTCCTTTCTGCTGCACTGCAGCGCCTGTATAGAGCTTTGAAATTTTGAAATTAGTTTTTCGGAGAAGGGAAAATGAACAATGTAAGTTTGGTGTGCAAGTGTTGTTTGTTTTACTTAAAAATATATACCTGTCCTGGAAGAGATGGGGTTGTAAACAGCCATGCTGTTTTCTGTGCTTTCATAGCCAAGGCTTGCAAACCAACTCCTGTTTCCCAGGAAACTATTGAGTCACAGTAATTACCTAATTATTTCTGGATAGTAGATAGGTGTGTAAAACTCCTGTGCTCTGTCTGTTCCCTAAAAGGGCTGTCACATAAGAAGCAAAGATGTCGTATTAGAGTTTTCTTCAAAGATGAAAACATCCATCTTTTAAACACAGTTTGTGAATAAGATTATTTCAATCCAAAGAATTCAATCTGAGTAGCTTATTATTTTTTTTTTTTCACCAAAATAAAATGGGAGAAAATACATAATTTTTGGTTAAAACACTTTTAACTTCAGTTAGGCAGTTTTTACGAAAACACAGCCAAATAGAAAGTTTATATAAAACAAACATAGAAATATATTTTAGAAATTAGTTTCTGAAATCATTATATATATATATATATATATATATATATATATATATAATTCTGGATTTCCTTTTTGTCCTTGTTTTCTGTTGTGAATGAAATAGCTTGACAAACTCATATTCTTTTGTATGACTGAACCGCGTGATTTTAAATACAAGACAGTGTACCATTATTTCCTGCACTTTGCTCTTTGCCTAATTGAATGTAACATTGTTTTTCAGTGGCACTTGCTCTCAGAATTCACAGAATCACAGAATCACAGAATTGTAGGGGTTGGAAGGGACCTCCAGAGATCACCGAGTCCAACCCACCTGCCAAAGCAGGTTCCCTACGCCAGGTTGCACAGGTAGGCATCCAGGCAGGTCTTGAACATCTCCAGAGAAGGAGACTCCACCACCTCCCTGGGCAGCCTGTTCCAGTGCTCCGTCACCCTCACTGTAAAGAAGTTCTTGCGCACATTTGTGCAGAACTTCCTATGCTGCAGTTTCCAGCCGTTTCCCCTTGTCCTGTCTCCACTCACCACTGAAAACAGTCTGGCCTCGCCATTCTGCTCCCCACACCTTAGATATTTATAGACCTGCATCAGGTCCCCTCTCAGTCTTCTTTTCTCAAGGCTGAACAGACCCAGTTCACTCAGCCTTTCCTCATAGGAGAGATGCTCCAGGCCCTTCACCATCTTCGTGGCCCTCCGCTGGACTCTTTCCAGGAGATCCTTGTCTTTTTTGTACTGGGGAGCCCAGAACTGGACGCAGTACTGCAGATGAGGTCTTACCAGGGCAGAGTAGAGGGGGAGGATCACCTCCCTCGACCTGCTGGACACGCTCTTTTTAATGCACCCCAGGATGCCATTGGCCTTTTTGGCCACAAGGGCACACTGCTGGCTCATGGCCAACCTGTCATCCACCAGGACACCCAGGTCCCTTTCCGCAGAGCTCCCCTCCAGCAGGTCATCCCCCAACCTGTACTGGTGCATGGAATTATTCCTCCCCAGATGCAAGACTCTACACTTGCTGTTGTTAAACCTCATCCGGTTTTTTTCTGCCCAGCTCTCCAGCCTATCCAGGTCTTGCTGAATGGCAGCACAGCCTTCAGGCGTGTCAGCCAATCCTCCCAACTTCGTATCATCAGCAAACTTGCTGAGGGTGGCCATTATCCCCTCATCAAGGTCATCGATGAAGATGTTGAACAAGACCGGACCCAGCACAGACCCCTGAGGAACACCGCTGGTTACAGGCCTCCAACCGGACTCTGCACCACCAACAACGACCCTCTGTGCTCTGCCAGTCAGCCAGTTCTCAACCCTCCTCACTGTCCACTCATCTATCCCACACTTCCTCAGCTTTGTTATAAGGATGTCGTGGGGGACAGTATCAAATGCCTTGCTGAAATCAAGGTAGACTACATCCACTGCTCTCCCCCTATCCACCCAGCCAGAGACAACATCATAGAAGGCTACCAGGTTGGTCAAGCACGACCTCCCCCTTATGAACCCATGCTGACTACTCCTGATAACCTCCTCTTCTTCCAGTTGGCTGGAGATGACATCCAGCACAAGCTGTTCCATCACCTTTCCAGGGACAGAGGTGAGGCTGACTGGCCTATAATTGCCTGGGTCTTCCTTCTTGCCTTTTTTGAAGACCGGGGTGACGTTGGCTATCTTCCAGTCTTCAGGCACCTCCCCCATCCTCCAAGACTTCTCAAAGATGCCAGAAAGCGGTTCAGCAATCACCTCTGCCAGCTCCCTCAGCACCCGTGGATGAATCCCATCGGGTCCCATGGATTTGTGAACATCGGTGTTGCCTAGGCGCTCCCGGACCACCTCTTCCCTGACTGAAGGGAGGTCTTCCATTTCCCAGATCCTCTCACTCACCTCCAGGGTCTCAGATTCCCGAGGGGGAGCTTTTTCACTGAAAACAGAAGCAAAGAAGGCATTCAGTATCTCCGCCTTCTCAGCATCCCCCGTTACCAGAACACCCCAGTCACTTAGCAGGGGAGCCACATTCTCCCTAGTCTTCCTTTTACTGTTAATGTACTTGAAAAAACCTTTTTTATTATCCTTTATCCCCTTTGCCAGATTTAATTCCAGGCGAGCTTTAGCCTTCCTTGTCGCATCCCTGCAGACCCTGACAACATTCCTGTATTCTTCCCAAGTAGTCAGACCCTTTTTCCACATTTCATGGGTCTTCTTTCCTTTGAGTTTGTGCACGAGCTCCTTGCTCATCCACTCAGGTCTCCTGCCACCCTTTCCTGATTTCTTCCTCAAAAAATTCAAAAAGATATTTTCTCTTAACAGTGTCTCACATTTAGATGGCTAGTAGATTATTATGTCACTTTGGAAATTTCTGTGTTTCTCTGTAAAAGAAAGAAAAATTAATGTTTTTGTAACTGGCAAATAAGGTGATCTTTTAAAGCAAGTTCTCACAGAGGTTAAAAAGAGTTGTGTTTATCTGCAAAGTAATTAAGAAAAATAATAATACCTCCATTATTAAGAAAAGTTTGCTTAGTGTATGAGTCAATTATTATTAGCCAGTGCTAGAGAGAGCTTTTCAAGTTGAGCTACGTTAAATAATTTTATGATGACTTTATAAACCATAGTAACATCACCGATCACTGTGTAAGAAATGACATTGCTGGGAAAGTAAATACATAGTTATGCCTCAGCAGCTGCTAAATGTCTCTGTACTAAGACCAACAATCTCCATATCTTGGAGTTCACATAGTTAAGCCTGTGTTGTCTGTGATGTAGAGAGGAAAATGTCCCTAATGTCACTTCCATCCTGTGCCATTAAAGAGGAGGCCTATGAAAACAGATTAAGCATGGTACTTAAATTGCAGAGGCATCACTGTGAAGTGTATTGACAGTGAAAATATCTTTTGGTCCACTTTCAAGGACCAATATACCAGTTGGCATGTACTTTTCTGTTTAGAAATCTTCTGCAGATTATCATGGTAGAATGACCTGTTTCAACTTAATTTGTAGTTGTTAAGTAAGCACTCTGAATATTATTTACTGAACACTGGCAAACTGGAGAACCAGAGCAATTTTTCCATTGATGTATCCAAAATTTTTAACTATGTTTCAGTTGGCATAAATTATGAGGAATTCGCCAAGGTGCTCGGTGGTGATCTGTGGTATGCTCATGCTGTGGGGTTTGCTCTGCAGCAGCACTGGGACCAATTGAGACCCAGCTTGATCTGATAGGGATGCTGTGAGGCAGCTGGCAAGGTGCCCCTTCATGGGAGCCTGGGCCATCTGTGCACATGACTCAACAGAGGTTGTTCCTAGAAGAAAGGAGCTCTCAGGAAGTGGTTCCTGGGGCTTGAGAGTCCAAGGAGAGGTGTGTAATTGGGGATTCCCATGGCAAGAGGCTTGGGGGAGCTGCCAAGGCAAAAGGGGAAGGTGAATGCAAGGTGAAGGACAGAAAATGCCTGGGAGAGGTGGCAGGAGGGGGCACCAGCCGCAGCCCACATCTCCTCAGGAACTAGTCCTGGGAATGGTGAGTCTCTTGATATTTCTTGGATGAAAAACTTAAATTTTACTTGGGGAAAAAACTGCCCTTTAGCCGCAAGTTTACATTTAAAGGGTAAAGCAGCCCAGTGCATCACTTGGTTGTAAGTGGTGGAGCTGCTCTTTTAAGAGTGCTAGGAATTTTATTAATGCAGAAGATAATTTTTACCTGCTGTTAATTATTTAAAAAGCACTGATGGAAAGAACAAAAAAGATTGAGTGCAGTAGGGAAGTTAAAGATTTCCCTGGGAAGACTTTAATATTTTATGCTGAGATTTGTTTTTATGAGCCAACTTACAGTCACAGCAGGTATTAACTAAAATGTCCTGAGAAAGGACTGAGGTTTCCTCCTGTTCCCCCTTGTCCTTGGAGCTGGTGCTTCTTGTTTGAAGTTACAGTGAACAGCTGTGGAAGTACACAGTGCTGTTGGCTCTCTCCTTTTAGATGTGGGTTATGTTTCCCTCTGGTCGCCATGGCTGTGGGTTCAGCCTCTGGGATCGGAGTTGACCTCCACAATTTATCTCTTAGTTTCCAGTTTACACTGTGGGTTTGCAGGAACAGGGGTGGCTTGTTTCAGGCTTGCTGATGTAGGCCTCAAGGCAATTGGAAGGCAGTGATTCTGTTACAACCAGGAGCCTACCAGAGAAGCCTGTGTGCGGGGAGCCCTCTGCCCATGCTGCAGAGAGGTCACTTGCGGAGTTAGCCTGGACCTGGCCTGGAAGCCAAGTCTTGCCATACAGATGTGAAAGGAAACCTCCCTCTTTTGGGCTGGCTGATTTAATTGTGTCTGCAACCTGTGATACTGCAGGGCACCTGGGCACAGATGGGTGTGCATTCAAACTGCTGTTTGCCTGAGGCAGTTGCTGGCCAGTGATTTCTCTTGCATGGGGCCATTTGGCTGAGGGTCTCGATGTGTGGCAGCCAGTTGTCTGAGGTGGCCATTTGCCCAAGGTGCCCAGGCAAAGGCCAGGCTATTCTTGCACTGATGTTTCTTTTATTTTTATTTAAGGGAAGGAAATGAACTGCTCTGAAGCGGTTTTCCAACACGCTTGTACTTAATTTGACAAGGTAGACTTGAATCAAGATAATTTCCAGTGTGAGAAAGAATTGAGGACTACCTCATAATAGTAAAATCATTACCAACTTTTAAGAAGAGTAAAGTGATTTAGAATAAAAGACATAAAGTTAAACACAGTTCAAGAGTAAGCACTGAAGTACGTTTTGGAAGCACTGATTTCTACAACTAAATCACATATTTCTTGGTATCTGAAGATAAACGGGTTCTGTTGAATAGAGATATGGTTGTCATTTGCTTATGGCTTAATCTAAATTTCAATCACCTGCAGAAATAAGTTATAAATCAATATCTGTGCGGCCTCATTTTTTGATCTTTTAAAAACCTTGGGCCAGGCAGCGTTTTTGAACCTTTGAATGCACATGGAGGGAAGAGATCACTGAGGAGGGTAGAGAGAATAAAGTATGAGGCTTCAGTAAATAAGACAGAGGGAGAAGGAATAAAGGCACATGTCCATAAGGCAAATTAATCAACAAGAAGTTGAGAATGGGTAACAGTATAAGAAGAAAGATATTATCAAATAGGAAATCACTGAAGTAAAAAGCTAAGGAATGGCGCTGAGCCATTACTAAGGAATGGTAGCTATGTCACATGTGAGTCAGACTGCCTTGTGGTGGGTGGGAGAGTTGAATGCAGGTGCTTCCAAGAAGGCAACTACAATTGCCTGCCACGCTGTCTTCACTTCTTTGCTCAGCACAATATTTATGATTGATTTGTTGCAGTACTTGCCTCTGTTATCTAGGATTGAGATGCGTTCACTCAACTAGTCCAGCTTTGCTTGTATGTGGGACTGCTTTTGAAGACTTCTTCTAAACTGCTGCAAAACATGATGGTGATTGGCTACCAGTTATTCTACATCACTGGTTTGGAGAGTATGACATACAGGTGTGTCTGACACACAGCCTAAGTGCTTTTGCTATACTTACTATTGTGAGCAACATAAAAAATAACTGATCTGTTTGGACAGTGTGAAATTCTTATCCTTGTCTGGCATAAGGCTTATTTTGTAAACATAAATAGTATCTCAGAGCTATTCATGGTGCAAAGGCTGCCTCCCAACCTTTTTCCAAGAGAGAGAGATAGCAAGAATCCCATTGGGACAGGAGAAGATGGTGCTCTTCTGCCCTCTGGGAAATCCTTCAGTGTTCTCAGCTGGCAGTGGACTTCTGCAGCTGTGACTGGGACCTGCCTCTTCCATCTCTAAGGAAGAAATATGAAAGCCTGTCTGTAAGAGCCCTGTTATGTCATGGCCTGAAATGGTGATTGAGCACCTGGTGAAGGGGGTGGCTGGCCCCAGGGAGCACAGGTGCAAGCTATTCACCTGGGCTTCCCACATGACTTGAGGGAATTCACTGGGTCTAACCTTCCAAGGGAGATCGGTTGAAGCCTGCTTACTGAGAAGGAGTGTTCTGTAGCTAGAGACCCTAAAGTCAGTTGGGTGAGTAAACTTTTTTAATATATGCTTGTTAATAATTTTAAGAACACTTTGCCTGGCATTGCAAATAGCCTATCAGAAACAATTGCATCATTTCCAAGGACCAACACTTTATTCAGAAAGTAAGTAAGGTTAGCTGAGGGGAGGGGAGGAAGGGGAAAGAAAAAAAAAAAAAAAAAAAAAAAAAAAAAAAAAAAAAAAAAAAGGCAAATAAAGTCATCAGGTAGGAAAAAAAACTCATCTTACTCTTTCAGACACATGATTTTCTCTAATACCCAGGCAGCTTTATCTGAGCCTATGTGACGTTTTTGGAAAAATCTCCTGAATAAGCTACTATTTTGAGTGTTTGGGTAGTTTCTCTCTAGAGTTACCTAACTTTGTGGATGCTTCTGGGAGGGAGAAAAAAATCCTTTCAGATCACAACAGCAGTAGTTACACAATTATAATTTTGTTTATGTAGTAATTGCAAATGCTATATTGAAACGAGGTGTTTCTTTCACTACAATAAGCTCCAAAGCCAACTTCTGTTATCCAGATTTATAACAGTGTTAGTTCTATACTATTGGTGCGCAATCACGTGGAAAAAAAAGAAGTAGAACAATAAGAATTGGGTGATTATTGGCTGGTTTGAGACAACCTTGGTCTCAGCTTGAAACAAAGAGTGCCTTCTTTTGTACTTCAGTGTTTTCAGATATCTATGCAGGTTACTGTTGTCATCTTTTCTAATTTTACTGTCTAAAGAATCTTGAAAGGGTTTAAAGAATGCTGCATTACATTTTTCCTAGCTTCATATATATATGTATTCATATATATTTGTGTGTGTGTGCACGTTAAAAAAAGGTGTGAGGTTTTTTCCCCTATATTCTGCAGCACAAAGCAATTCAAGCAATTTGGGAGGCTGAGAGCAGTCATAAGGTAGCTTTTCTCATGTCTGCATATCTATTTGATATAGAGGTTAGACCAACACAAATTCTAAATCTATCATCTTTCTTGTGCCCCAAGAAATTAGTAGAGATTTAAGACTTCCAAATAAAATTACTGTGTGTGTGAAAAGTAAGTAGTAGCTATTTTTCTCTTTCTTTTGCACATCTTTGTGTAATTTACTGATTTACTTCTTGTTTTTGCTCCTTGCTTTTACATGGCTTATTTTTCTATCCACAGCAGTAAGTAGCTATAATGCTACTATTGGTTATTTTTTTGCACATGGAATACTTTCTCTTAAGATGAAAGCACGCTTCAGTTATCTATCAAAGGAGCATATGATGCTATCCCCATTGTGTAGTGGAAATCATCTATTTCAATATCTTCTTCCATTTTTTTACCAAGGCTTGGTTAAATTACACTGAAATTAGGTTATTCCTAGGCAGTCTGAAACTTCAGCATCAGAATAATGAGACATGAAGTGAGGATCACAGAATGGCTTAGAGTGGCAGGGACTTTAAAGATCACCTAGTTCCAACCACCCACCAGATGAGGCTGCCCAGAGTCCCCCCCAACCAGGCCTTGAGTGCCTCAAGGGATGGGACATGCACACATTCTCTTGGCAGTCTATGCCAGTGCCTTGCTGCCACTGAGTAAAGAATTTCCTCCTGGTATCTAATCTGAATCTTCCCTCTCTTAGTTTTAAACCCTTTCCCCTTGTCCTAAAACTTTCAGACTATGTAAAAGGTTGATCTTCCTCGTGTTAATAAGCTCCCTTTTAGAACTGCAAGTCTGAAATTAGGTCTCCCTGAAGCCTTCTCCTCTGCAGGCTAAATGAGCCAGGCTGCTTCAGCCTTTCTATGTAGAGGAGAGGCTTCAGCTCCCCAGTCATCTTCGTGGCCTTCCTCTGAACCCACTCCAACAGCTCCATGCCTTTTTGGGCTGGGAGCCCCAGTCCTAGACACAATACACTAAATGAGGCCTCAGGAGAGTGGAGTAGAGGAGGACAGTCTGCTCTCTCTCCTTGCTACCCACCCCTCTTTTGATGCAATACAGGACACAGTTGGCCTTCTGGGCTGCAGGAGTACACTGCTCTCTCATATCCAGCTTTTCATCCACCGGGACTCTGAAGTTCTTCTGCACAGGGCTGCCCTCGAAGGGTTCTTCTCCCAGTCTGTGCACATATTTGGGATTGCTCTGTCTCAAGTGCATCACCTTGTTCTTGGCCTTATTGAACTTCATGTAGGTCTACTCAAACTTGTGAGTGGGAAAAGGAATTGGTATACAAGCTGTTCATCTCTGATATCTAGAAATGGAATAACTTCTATTTCTTCTTTATAAAAATTTTCTTTTAGAAAACTAATCATATAGAGAATCAGTGGTAAAAAATTTTCAGTTTATAATACTAACAGTAAGGTCGAGAAAAGATCACTTCCAACCCTTAGAAAAGCCTTTTTCCTTTAGCGTGAATTCTCTGTGATACATAAGAGCAAATATTTATTCTTGTATATGTTTGTATACATTTCTGGTTTGCCAGAAAAGAACAAGAGAAGAGCAAAACATCTAAGTGAACTCTAGAATTTTCTTTATCACAAAATCAGCTACATGTGAAATAGCTCCTGTTTAAGTTCTGTTTCTTGCCATATGCCAGGTCTCTAAATGTCATTCTTGATTCTGCACAACCTTGAAAACTGTATTTTCTACCCAGCACTTAAGCACACACTTAAATCTAAGCAATTATATGCTTTTGTTGAGGTCTATGAGGAATATTCATTAACTTCGAGAAATGACAGATGTGCTTTTTTAGTTCAAGGATAGAATATTTGTAACTATGCAGGATCAAGTCTTTGTCTCATTTTGTGCTTTTTCTTTTTTTGAATTTAGCCATTATAGTGTAGATTTTGATAATCTCTCATGGGACTCTAGGATTAAAACCAAAAAGATTATTTTCCTTTCTAGAGAAAAGGTGGTGCTTTCCCCCATGTATTGTTACACTAACTTTCCAGGAAGAGGTGGATGTCAAGTTATTAGTCTGTAGCTTAATGTCTGCTTGCCACCACTGTTTTTTTTAAATGCATTCTAGTCTGTTTTTTGACCATGCTTTAGATGCAATTGTTTCTTGGTGACTGTGTGACATTGCAGTTGAAGCCTCACTCATGCTTTGTAGACAAATGCTTATTTCTTTTCAAAGCTCCTGTTCTAAAAATTATAGGTGTATTATTGTACTAGATGGGAGAGGACTATCCATTATCTAAATTAGATGGCAGACTGCTGATGTGCCTAGTAGTATAATGATATCTCAGTATGGCAAAATATGGCATTGACAAGAAAAGTCATATTAATGTAGTCACATAATTTCTGGTGATAGGCAAGCCCTGTGAAGAGAATAGTGGAGTGGGATGAAGCAAGGACTGGTCTTCCCATTTCACATTCTGAGATGCTGGAAAAATCAGCCCAGTGCAACAAAGAATGTCAGTTGTAGATCAGAGAATGGAAGAGAGAATTGTGAGTACAGGTTATCATCTTAGCCACTGCCTTTATTTTTGCATTGGAGAGTATGTATGTCTTCTGCCACACAGCCGGAGTGAGTTTAACTGAAACCATTTGCACCCACCTGACCACATCTTTCTGAACTTAAATGAGCCACTGCACTTAGCGGGGCTTCACAAAGCTGCAGGTAGGTTGAATTACTAAAGAATTGTATCTGGAAAAGTTTGGTCAGAAATGACTTTGGGTTTATTATAGAATAGCACAGAAGGTAAACTGTCTCTACAAAGTGGCTCAGCGTTTCTCTGGTTAAGTTGTTAAGAGAAGGCAGTGTTTATTGCTGACTCTGGAGATGGCCTGATTCTCCTGCTGTTTAGTAACAAGTGGACATGAAGAAAATCTAGTGACATGAGTCAAATATCTGCTAATAGTGTTCCACTGCATTTGACAAATGTTCTTAGGAAACAAAGCAAGCATGTGTTTTGAGGTTGAGATCACACAATTACTTTGGGATTGTCAGAATGGACTTCACATTAGTTGTCTGTGCACATCATATCTGTTTCATAGATTACAATGTCAGTGTTCTATAATTCTGATTCTTATCAGTAAAAAGAGACTAGTAAGAGTAAGTGATCCCTGTATTGCTTTACAAAAGGAACTTCAGAAAGTTTATAAGGTGTTAGAGGCTGAGATTTGGAAAAAATCTTGAATCAGAAGTTCAGAGGCTTCTTCAGCCCCTGTAATAAGCACATGTTATATCAGGTAGGAGGAAATAAACTGGAGGAAAAGGAGAAAAGAGATCAGAACATGTTGTGAGCTGTCTTCAATCAGTGCTTGTTCAGATAACCATCTCAGTTAATATAGGTACATCAGCCAAAGACCACTGGAGCTAGCAAAAGAATTCAGACCCCTGTGGCTTCAGGCTTATATTTGGAAATGGAAAATTTAGTCTTTACAATCAGTTGTTTTTCCTTTCAACTGCTGTTGAATTCAGGATGATTTATGATTATTTGACAGAAATATTTTAAAGCAATTCTAAGAAGAAAAACTGAGACGTGACTAATGTCTCAGCATGTGCTTAACTTAGCATATGGTTTATGTTTCCTTTGGGTTTCTTTATTAGCCCGTAAAGGAAGATATTGTGTGGATACACATTTCAGGAGGTTTAAATTCAGTCTTTTTTGAAGTCAGAGTACAGAATAGTTCATTTAGTAGTGTTTTCCTAAAAAGATGGTAAGACTGCTTTGTTTGTTTTTTTTCTTCAAGTCACTGAAAACTGAAATAGGCTGTGGTGTGAGCCAAACTATAAAACATGTATGGACGTTTATTGATAGCAGTCTCTGTGCTCTATTCAGTCACAAAGATAATGGAAGTGCTTCACAATATAACCCGAATTTTTTTTCTGACCCTTTGCCATTTAGGAATTGCCCAGCCTCTGTGGTAGATGTTCATTTATCTTTCCCATTCCTCTGTAGGTTTTATATTACCTTTGTTTTTCTTTTCTTTTTTTTTTTTTTTTGCTATGTAACATAGTACCCTTTATGTGTATAATGGAGATTTTTGACAGTTTCATATATATTGAAATTTTTCTGTGGGGAAATGATTTAGTATAATGGGTTTTATGTTGTTAGGATAAAAATCGAGCATATACTTCTGCTCTGTTTTGAAACCAGACCCATGAAAAGAATTCTCCCAAAAATGTCAAAAACTCATTTTGGAAGTTCTATATTTTCTTACTTCTTTAATTTTGAACACAAATTTTTCACTGTAAGAGGGAACTAAAGAATTCTATTACTTCCAGCATCTTTTTAGAGGTTGACATTTAACTCTTACTCTTAACTCTTAGGAGTTGTGTAATGTTCCAATTAGGAACAGAATATAGGAGAAGGAAACTCCAAGGTGGGTGAATGTGTTGTTACACAAGGCTGTGCTGTGGAGGGCTGTTGTTGTTATGAGCTTGTTGTTTATTGAGAACACCACAATCATTTTGTTATGTCTGTGTGGGTTCAAGCTGACCTTGCTGCAAACACATGTAGATATAAGTTGTTTGTTTTAGTTGTGTTATTTTTTTTTTTTTTGTGCCCCCCTTCCAAATACTTCCACTCTTTGCTCTTGCATTCTCTATTGCATGCAACGAAGAAAGGATCCAGAAGGAAAAGTTAAGACTCCTCCAGAGTTTGTCCAGGATAGTGCAAAATGGGGAAAAAGAGCTGGATTTTGTCACAATGCTTTTACCACTTACTGTGCTCTAGGTCTGTCAGAGATCTAAACTGTCTGACCGATCTTACTGGTTATGCGTTGCTAGAATAAATGAAAATTCTTGTTGTGCTTCACATACAAAACCTTGGAAAGATCAGGGAAAATACGAGCTATTTCAGCAGGGAAATGGCAGGGTAAATTGAATGAAAAGTCAGAATTTATTTCCTTTTTTTTCAGTTTTTTCACTGGTCACTATGGAGGGAAGCAGTTGTGTGAATTGAATTGGCCACTAAAACAAATTTTTAGTTTGCTTGCTTTTTACTATCTGCCTCCACAAATGTAGCTGTTAATTCTGTGCTTGAGGCCCTTTGGTTTTCTTTTAGCAATAACAAATGGTATTTTCAGTATTTGTTTGTACTTTTACCACACAGCTGCTTTATTTCTGATAGAGAAATTTTGGAAGCCTATTTAGTTCTTTCCAGGCATCTTCTGCCATGAAATAACTGAAATGCTTATTACTACAGTGAAGCAGTAAGGATGCATGACTGAGGATCTGTGAAGGGACAGGACCCTGAGGAACACTAGGACACAGTTATGCCTTGTTGACCTGATGGAGAGCATTAGTTCTGTCCTTCTGCTTGACTATGTGCTAACAGCAAAAAACCTGAAGTGTATTCTTAGCAGCAGTATGATACAAATGCTGCAGTGAGGTAAAGTTGGAAGAGAAACAAATGGAATGAAGGTGGTGTTCAGCTGAAGCTTTTGAAGTATGTATATAGCACTTGAGTAACAGCAGGAATATATGTTGTTGGGTGTTTAAAATGATATGCTTCCCGCCTGCTCCATGTACCAGCTCTGGCTCTGCAGCCATGCATTGGGAGTAGTGTCCCTCTGCCAGACAGGGACTGATGGAATGCTGCACAGCAGTGATTCAGAAGAGGGACAGAAGCACTCGGCAGTCCACACCTATAGGCATCATTGTGTAACAGAGGTGAGTTTAAAACTAGGTCATCTCCTTCTGTCTGACTTCTTTGTCTTCTAAACTGCGCTCACAGTCACTTGTCACTGTATGACAGAGCGTAGTAATTAGGTGGTAGGTGGATTTAACTTGGGGTAAGGACTAGAACCATTTGAGAGCTGAATTCTTCTTTATAAATCACAGCCTTAAGAACTGATAGCAATATTCGTCAGTGGAGTGATAAGACGTGGAAACAGAAACAAAAAATCCTGGATCATGGCACAGATTACTCAGTGGTGATGGACATCTTGAAGCAGACCTTAACACCAACTTCCCCAACCAAAAAAAGCCGTAGCATGAACAATGTGAGTGATAATAAAATATGGTATAAAGTTACTTTTGGCTGCTGAGGTGCCCTAAATGTTTTATTTATGTTAGTGCTTTGTAGGTAACAGTGTAGATGTGCCAGAAAATATTTTGAAGGGGTGCCAGATTACCATGTTACCTTTGGGTTTGTATTTTTCTTGTTAAAGTTTGTGTAGCTGAATACCCCAGTGTTGCCAGTGCTTAAACAAACTTGATTCTGTATGGAGATCTAGTTGCATACCTCTTTGCAGTACCAGGCCTTCAAAACCTGTCAGCTTTTCATGCACTGACTCTCCTTTCAGTGCTTCACAGAGTAAGGTATCCTGTGGTGAGTTTTAACCTCTTTGCTCTTTGGCTCCTAGTTATTGGAAGTAAAAGGGAAAAGAGATTTTGCCTATTGAGATAAAAAAGAGATAAGGATAGCATGAGAGAATGGAGAAAAACAGAAAAGGCATTTCAGGAAGCAGAAATACTGTACGTGGTCAGACTTACCACTTTAAAGAAAAAAAGACGCCTGTAAAACATTAAGTATTTTGTGATCAGATTTAGAACTGGGAGGGATAAGATAATGTGATAAAGGAAAAAAGGAAAAATCAGCCACTGGAGTATGAAGAAGAGCTATCAAATATTAATTCACTGATGGTATGGAGTGTGAATCTAGTCTTATTTTCTGTCATCAGAACAAAAATGGTTTTGAAGCTGGTTATTTTGGTATGATAAAGGAACAAGCTTAATGGAAAGGTGGAGATCTCTCTCCTTTCTCTTTTTTTTCCCTACCTGAAATACTGATATATCAATACCAGTAAAAAACCACACTTCTGGATTTTCCCTGGGTTCCTTTGTGTACTACAACCTAAGAAGTAGTTACTTGCCCTGTGTGGAATTATAGTAAATTGTGACACTGTGCAAACATTTAAATCTTGAATTTTGTTGCAATACATTAACAACCTAGAGATTATACAGTGAGAAAAGTGAGAAAAACAGTAAGTGGTCTTGGGCTTGGAAATACTCCCGAGGAATGCTGTGTCGGTTTCTTCTGCTAAGGAAACCTCCAGAAGGTGGGGTGTACACCTTGTCAGTGATGAGGATTTAGGATTCTACCTGTAAGAGTCAATCTGTATCAGAGAATCTGATCTAAAACTTGTCAGACTTGTTTGTAATGGTAAAAGAATTCCATTTCATGTGGTTGACTTTTCATTACTTCTGTGTCACAAGAATAGTTCACTTCAAATCTCCTATATTACTGAGCCGAATTAAATCAGCTGAGTTACAATATGATGTAGTATTTACTCTCTGTTTGTTACATGGATCCAAACTGCTGCTGTCTTTTATCTTTTGAAGGAGCTTTAAGTGAAAAAGTAACGGAATGTGCTTTTTGATAATGACAGAGAAGAAATTCATGCTGCATGACAACAGAAAGCAATCACAGGAAAGAGCAAATTCTCCCTACTCACAGAAACTGGAAGAAAAAAAAAAGGGGGGGGAATGTTTTCAGTAAAGGGAGAATCGTGCAGAATCACAGAACTGTAGGGCTTGGAAAGGACTTTGGGTGATGATCTAGTCCAACCTCTTGACAAAGCATGTTCCCTAGAGCTGGTTGCTCAGGAAAGCATCCAGGTGGGCTTTGAATATCTCCAGAGAAGGGGACTGCACAACCTCTCTGGGCAGTGTGTTTCCCCTAAAGAGGATTGGTGCATGAAGTGGGCTGAAGGGGCCCAGGTTTGTTATGTAAGCAGCTGCTGGACATGGAATACTAAATTCTAGATTTCTGTCAGCTAAGGTACAACGGGCTGAACTTGTTATTTAACTGTTTTCAGTTACAGAACGGGCAAAATTGCCTAACTTCATTGGTAAACTTCAATAATGGTAAAGGTATCTTGGAAAGCTGCATGAGCTCTTATGGATTTTTAGGAGCATGTCAGATGAGCACCTGGTGATGTAGACTTATTTGATCCTCTATTAGTGATGGAGTCTCAAGAAGTCATTTGGAGCCATGTTCCTGTGATTTAGATTGCTTGCAATCCAAAAAGTGGAAAAGTATGAGTAATGTGAAACACAAATCTGATTTTTGGAGAGGCTACGATTTTAGTGCTCTCTTTCGTCTTCTGTTTTTTTCAGAGCCCATGGCTGCTTCTAATGAGAATTCTACTAATTGTCATGGTTCTATGTTTTTGTTTTTGTTTTGTTTTTTGTTTTTGGGTTTGAGTATTCCACATCAAAACATCATGTAGTGTACGGGGCATTAAAGTATCACTGCCCCAATTCCAAGTACCTATCCCTGTACATTACAGCAGTCACGGGATCTGGCCCTTCCGGGTGGGGGGGGCGCTCTCTTGCTGCCTTGCAGTGGGTGCTGGAGGGTGCTTTCCTAGCCGTTCCAAGCTTTTCAGGTTTGACTCGGTTCCGGGAACTCTCTCTCTCTCTCTCTCTCTCATCTTGTCTGATTTATTAATCTCAATTTCAATTAAATTGTATATATAGTGTTACCTTGTATTCCAATATTATAGTAAAATAAGTTTTCCTCCATAGATTGTTTGCCACTGCTCTTTTCCTCCCTTCCTTCCTTCCCATTTTTGTGGGACTGGGGTGGGGGGGGGGAGGGCAGAGGCCTGTCGCCCCTGTCACGGACATAGATTGATCTGGTCAACTCCGTGACACTAATTTTGTAGAAGAAATTAACCTACATTAGGGCCAAAGTTGATGATGTTCTGTTTAGTCCCTCCTTAATCCCTTGGTTTTTTTAGATGTGAGAGAACTTTTTAAATCGGCAGAAAGTTTTTAGTGTCTTGAGCCTCATCTCTTCTCCCTCCAAACTGATGAAGGAACAAAAGACAACCTTATACAGGTTCCACACCCAAACAAAATTTATCATAGTTTGACTGACAGGTGTATGCCAAGAATGTCTTTCTATTCTTTTCATTCAGAAATTGTTTACTGTTTAGTGGTTCAGTAATTAACTGCGAAAAGTCACGAAAATATTGTTTTCTGATTCAAACATTGGGTGCTCTGGCCCACTTGTGCCCTGAAGGATAGTAGGAACCTGAATTCTAAGGAGGTATCTGTGACTTTCAAGACAAGATACTTTTAAGCTTAATGTCAAGGTATTTAAAGTTCCCTGCATTGGACTTCTGATATATCTATATCTATCTATCTCTCTCTATATATAAGTCCACCTTTATTCTCATGACTTTTGTCTAAAATTTGTCCTTCTAGTCTTTACAAGAACATTATCCCACTTACCTGAAAAAACAGAACCTGTCTTATGAGATTTTCATGCATAACTTGAAGCAATTTACATAGAAATGTCAAGGTAAAGCTTGCAATTGCTTTACCTTGGGGGTTCACATATGGTAAACGAGATACAATAGGAGTTGGGTTGTAAAATATGAACGTTTGTGAGCTCAAATAAGGATTTTTTCTGTCTCACTAGTACAAGTAAAAAGCTTTTTTTAAATTAATATTTTTATGAATTGTTATCTGCTGTGAAATGGAAGCTGTAATATGTGTTGAGAATTGAAGATAATGTATGTGATCTATTGTAAAGCAAATTAATATTATCAATCTGTTTATTTTTCCATGTAATTAAGCAGTGGTGATCAAAATTCAACAGTTTCCTTGGAGATTAAATATAGCTTTGGAAATAAACAGCGAGAACTGTTAGCCATAACAAATTGTTAAGAATCCAGAAAACACACTATATTGAGTCCTTCTCATTTTTCTCATGATTATTTTGTATACTGCTTTTTCTTTATTATTTTTTTAGAAGACAAATTGATATTCATACACGCTAAATAGTCTTCTAGATAGGATATTTTGATAGTACACAGCAAAATAAATATTAAGGTTCAGGTTCCAGCTGTGGTCAGCCTTTGAGAACGACCATAATGACTGTTTCTGTTTCTGACACCTGAAGCCTCTGCTTCTCATTCTTTCCACCGTATGGATTTCAGTATTCACTTGTGATGCTTAGTCATGCTGTTCTTGCTCATGAAATTAGTCCTACTAGGTGACTAAAGGAAATCTACCTTGTGGTGTTTGCTGGATTAAATCTCGTACATTGCCTTCTGAGTGCCTGGTGAAAGAAACACACCAGTCCTTTCACTCTGCTTATGCACAGTGGGTGAGACGTTTCTGACATAATTAATTTTCTTTCTGAGAATTGACCTTAGACAGTTAATAATTCTTTCAGCTCAAACAATGGACAGCAAATACGTCTCAGCAGAAGCAGGTCACTCGGGTCTTTGCTTTAAGGGAGCTGCAATAGGATTTAGTAGATCTTCTTAAGACTCTGAGTTGAATTTGGCACTCACTGCGGTCTGAATTGCTATTGAGTTCTCCAATCCAAAACCAAGATGAAAGCTCTTATTTCTGTCTCACTTTTTTTTTTTTTTTCTTACAATAGCACAATCAGAACTGATTTAGTTGAAACCAATGAAATTACATCTCAGAGAAAGGTGACTCAAATCTGAACTATTGATGATTCACATTTCCTTCATTCTACACTTTCCCACGGGAATATTTGTTTTGATTACGCATGTTCTAGGAGAAATTTTTTATGAAGACTTTTGAAATGGTGGAAATAAGTGAGACTTTGAAAACGCTTTCATAATATTTTACAGAAGTTTTAGTAGGCAGGCATCCTTTGCTTCTTAATTTATTGTGTAGGTAGTAAGTGGACACACTTGGTAGCACTTGCACTAACCTTACTTTTAGATATACCCTTGTACTCATAGCTGGAAACACTTCTAATAACCCAATAATAGGCAGAAAAGATCAACTGGATGGCTCTAGTACAAAAATGTAGAAGTATTGCTAGAATTAAAAGATGTGCTTTTTGCTTAAAAATGCTGAACTCATATATCCTGCTTATTTCTGCTGTGAGCAGACGAAGTTTTGTTTCTAAATGTTTGAGAAATTAAAGAGAAGCCTGTTGATCCACTCTGCTGCTTTAAAACTATTATTCAGCTAGAAGGTCAGAGTAAATCATTAAAGTCATGTCTAACGGTGCCCTCCATAACAAGCAGCCAAGCACTCTGCAAAGCCAGTTGGGTGGATTGGAGAGTTTTTTTTCTCCTTGAATGAGTGTTTCATTGTAATTTCTATTTCTGTATATTCTGGTTGGAGATTGAGACAATGGAAACAGTCTGTAAATTTCTCATTGAAAAGCAGCTGACAAACCCAAACTTCTATTATCTTGATAAATTTTAACTTTTGCTGATCTTTTATGTATTAGTGGAACAGAATGCAGGTTTTGAAAAGATAGTGCATTGCTGGTGTCACAGGAGCAAGGGCAACATGCATCAAAATGAATTGTCTGTAGTAAAGTAAACTTCAGTTTCACATCAGTGTTAAACTCCTTTGTGGCACATTTTCCAGCAGAGTAAGAAATAATGGGGGAGTGGGGCAGAAAGATAAACCTGCATTACAGATATTTTACATTCTGCTGCCCTGCTCCGTGGTATTAGGGTGCTTAACAAGTGCTGTAAGCATTGCACAAAATGCAGTGCAATAAAACAGATTTGAGGGACAGAAGGAGAATCTTCCTTCTCTAGTGCATAATAGTGCTAAATTCAGAGTTCTCTGACAAGTAAATCTGTTACCCCTACACTTTTTTTTTTTTTTTCTTCATCTTAACTGCATTGCTACTTTAGTCCCACCTGACGTGGTGGCTGTACTTGTTACACAGAAAGACTGCAGTTTTTAAGCTATTCATTCTGGGCTACCCACATAAATTTTGCATGTAACATTGCTCAGAGAAGACAAAGGTTCCTAATAAAAGAGAACATGCAGACATCTGTGTTCTGTCTGCTAGTCACTGAATTCAACCAAGCAATAAAAAGTGAAGGTTAATGCAACTGCTTTTCAATATAATGCGTGTAGAGAAATTCCAACTGTCTGCCTGCAGCATCCCATGTGACATGGAGGCAAAATGAGCAGAAATAATCAGAGTGGTGCTGCTATCAGTGCTAATACACACAGCTGCTCCCAGATCCTGTCTTCTTACTGTTGAGGTGGTCAGGATACAAGTTTGCTGTGAGCACTGCCAAGATTGCAGTGAATCTCCTATAAAGTGAGATAAAATCTGCTTTTGTGCTTTATAAGCAAGCTGTGGAAGAGAGGCCTGAGAAGAACTGGTGTAGCTGTGTGTTACTAGGTGAAAAACTTGAAGGTTTTTCAGTAAACACAGTCTTCCTTCTGATCCCGAGAGATCTGATTTTCAAATCCGTAGACTGGCTCTATTTTAAATATGGTTAATTAGACTGCTGTATCACTCTCAGGGACAGCTGCTAGGTCCAAAGCAACTTTGCATTTTTCTTTCACTGAAGCTTTCTGCAAGAACAGCTCCAGAAAATCTTATGCCACAGAAATACTTATCTTCACTTCCCTTCACCACAACTGTCATCTCTCAGCTCTTTGTGGAGTCAAATCAGAGATTCCTGCTCCTCTTGTCAAGCACCATAACTTGTTCCCTTCTAGACTCTTCTCAGCTTAGCGGGAGAGCAATACAAGTGTCTCTGAACTGTATTTTGTAGTTGTTGCACAGTGAAGCGAGAGAAGAAAATGGTATTTGGCTGTCAGAAAATTGGACTGTCTGCAGCTCATCGTTGAGAATGAATGGGTTATCTGTGAAATCTGTAATTTAAATACAGTTGAGATAATGTCTTGACTGCTGTGGTATCCATCCTGATACGTGGTGGTGAGAGATTTGTAATATACTATTGCTTACTCAGACGTTCACTACATTGGGAAATGCAGAGGCAAATGTGCTTTGTTCCTCATTTGTTATGTTGCTATGAAATACAGAGATGAATTTATCCAGCTGCTGCAAACAGAATCATTGCCTCTCATTGAATCTTGCTCTTTTCTAACTCTTTTCTGAACTCTTTTCTAACCATTAAGTTTTACTGCAGGAACTTCCACACTGGGAATTTGATGTAACTTATTATGTAGTTCTGCTTTTCAGTGTTTAAAAAAAAAAAAAAAGCGGTGGCTAATCCTTGTTTTGTTTCTTGGAGTAAGTGAAATGAATGTTATATAACAGTATTTTTGAAACAAAACCTCTTTAAATCGGGCAGCTGTGATTAGAATGACTGGTGTGTGGGTCTAGGCTACTGGAAATCTGTGCTGTTATTTCAACGCCTGTAAAAGTAATAGAAACAATTAACAGAATAGAAACACATGCTAAACTATAGAAATACCAAAGCATGACCAGCATGCCTGCACCAAGTGAGGCAATTGCGCTTCACTTGTGCCCCCTATGTTTTTTTATATTGAAACAGAAATTTGACTAGTTATAATAGCTCTCATACTTCCTTGTAATTAACAGCTTGTACAAAACTGCCACAGGGATGCCGTCAAATTCTAGACTGGGGTCAGACTGCATGGACTGTAGTAGGTAGAAGGACTGTTTGGAAATCACTTCTTTAGTTTTCACTCTTGATGAGCTTTCTAAACTTTCTTGAGGGAAGAAGAGATTTGAAAATATTTGAACTACTTTTCTGAATGAGTAATGCAATAGATCTTTTCAAAAGCCTCATTAACTTTAAGCAAAAGTTTGAAAGTTCTGTAGATCAATGTTATAGGAGATTTTTTTTTGTACAAGTTAGAAAATTAGGATGTTACTTTGGGTAATTGTGCAAATTTGAAAATTAAGGCTATTGTATTCATTTATTTATATTTTGTGCAGGTTTGAGGTCCTGTTGCTATTAAATCAATGATGACAGTAAAACTTCTGGATTTAATTAGGTCAAGGCTAGCATCCTGTCTAGTATTGTCTGCCTGCCAGAGTTGAGGAAAAAATCCATTTAGATCATTTTCTTCTTTGTGTTGTGACAGCAAATACTAACAAAAACTCTAATTTAGCCATGGTAGTGGTTTTTAAAATTTGTTTTATTTTTACAAGTGATTATATTAGAAGGAAATCCACCAGTCATCTTCTACATTTCTACACAAATTGGCATCTTTGAGTCATCCAGGTATTTCAGTAATCTGCTTAAAGGCTCCCTAGTCAACGTTTGACTACAGCTTCCCTAGCCAAAAACTGAACAACCTGAAAAGAAAAAAGGTGGTTGCTGGAAACAAAACCTGCCATTTGAGAGCGTTTGGTTTGGGTGGCTCAGGAGTGGCTGCTGCTGGTGGCCTGCTCACAGCAGGTGGGATACAGCCTGGGAAGGGAGAAGAGGATGCCCAGGGTCACTGTGCTGGGTGCTTGTGTCTGCTGTCATGAACTGGGATTTGCATTAACTGATTATTGTGGATTGCTACAGGGTGCTGCTCTGCTTTGTTGCCTGGAACAATACTTCAAGCTCACTATTATCTGTGACTCTTTGCAGAAATGAAATGTGACTTCTGAATGTTGTTTTAAAACCTAATGTTTGTGTTTAGGAGTTGCCCTTCCATCTCTCTTGACATCTTTTTCCTCAGAATTGAAATACAGCGTTGCTGTATTTCGTCACTTGAGTTGTTAATTAACAGTTGCATATTTGTAAGTGACCTTTATGCTACAGGGAAGATTAAAAGCTGAATTTGTTGTATAATTGATTTCTAGAAACTCAAAGAAACAAGGTCAGCTCTTGGAGAGAATGCCATGGCAATCAGTGCTTTATTCATGGAGGAATATTAATCAGATTTACGTGTGTATTGGGGGGGGAGGGGGGAATAGAGGGAATGTTACAGGCAAGTTGAAAGAGATTTTACCAGAGGTCCTGCACAGTGGAATCCCTGCCTTGGGCATAAGTGGCCTCAATAAAAAACTGCAAAGATGGAGGTGATTTCTTCTCCCTTGCTGTGCCAGATGCGCCAACTCTGTGACCTTCAGGGGCATTAAGAAGTGCTGATGTAGTCAGCACTAGTGGCTGGAGAAGCAGCCAGACTTTTCTCTGTTGGAGCGAGGTGTTTGCTTCTTGGATCTGCTGTGCATCTGTGGCCCTCAGGCTGCTAACACACTTGAAGGAATAGTTGCAACATGAGATATTTGTACAAGAGCAGATGGCAAGGGGAAGGACAGCTTTATGAAGGCCTTGAAAGTGAAAATAAGTAGCACACGTTTGTGCTAGAGAAGTGGGAGTGGAGGAAAAATGTGAGGCAGTGACAGGTGGGGAAAAAATCATTACATGTATCAAACATGGAGGAGAACATCTTCAATACACAGATGAATATTGAATGAGTGTGGCATTTGACTATGTGATCTTGCAGGTTGTTATTTAAAGATGCTACACAGGAAGAATTTGTAATGTTTAGATGTAGTCTGAGTGCAAAGATGAAGAATGATTAATTTCTGCTGCAATTTCTCAGAGCTCTACTTAAAACCTCTTCAAATAACACCCTACATAGTTGTACAAAGTTGTGGCTTTTGCTGACAGGTGAATTATGCTTTTCTGCTGCTGTGACCAGTTCTTTTGACAGTGTCATTAGAATCGAAGAATGGTTTGGGTTGGAAGAGACCTTTAAGATCATCCAGTTCCAACCTCTCTCCTGTGTGTGGGCAGGCAGCCACCAGAGCAGGCTGCCCAGGGATACATCCAGCCTGGCCTTGAGTGTCTCCAGGGATGGGGTACCCACAGCTTCTCTGGGCAGCCTATATGAATGCCTCACTACCCCCTGGGTAAAGAATTCCTTCCTATTATCTAATGTAAACCTATCCTGTTTTAGTTTATAGCTGTTCTCCCTTGTCCTGTCACTACGTGCCCTTATAAAAAGTCACTCTAGCTTTTTCAATAGGCCCCCTTTAGGTGCAGGAAGGTTGCAGTATGTCTCCCCAGAACCATCTCCCCTCTATGCGTGACCAGCCCAGCTCACAGCCTGTCTTCATAGGAGAGGTTCTCCAGCCCTCTGAGCATTCCCGTAAGTTCCTCTGGGATCGTCCTAACTGGTTCAACTGAGGTCCCAGGCCTGGATGCAGTGCTGCTGGGGGCTGTCATGAGAGCAGAGTGATGTCACCAAGCGTTAAGCAGTAACACGTTTTAAGATAGGTTCTCCTCAAGCAAGTACTGCATTTGCTAATCTTGTTTCCTTGCTTAACAGCAGATGAAATGGCCGCTGGCTTCTTGAATGCAGGAGGAGATTGCAATTGTAACTCTTTGCTTTATTAGCAAAATTAAACTCCTTCCCTGCGTACTTGATTGTATTTACAGTGAAGTTTGCTAAGCTTGTTCTTCAGCAGTTAGGATATGCTTGTGTCAAAACGAAATGTTCTCTGAAGGAAAGGGAACCTTCATTCCTCAGGCTGCTTTTTTTTATTACTTTATTTATTTTATTTTATTTTTTTAAATTCTGATTTGGTTCCTCTCTCAAATTTTGACTATGCTTCACACAAACAAATTTTTGACGGCGGAAATGTTAAATAGGAGGTAAGACTGAATACATCAGGACAATTAGGTAATGCCATGCATCAATGTCAGCTGTTGCTAGTAATTCAGGGGTCAGAGACAAGCAACTCCCAGCTTTTCATTCACTGGGACAGTTACAGATAAGCTATGGTTCTGAAGTCTGTATCAGCATCTGCTATTCTTCCAACTTGAATGTTTTCCTTTTCATCTTGTCAAGTG
The DNA here is from genome assembly GCF_951394365.1 of Tetrao urogallus. NCBI lineage: Eukaryota > Metazoa > Chordata > Aves > Galliformes > Phasianidae > Tetrao > Tetrao urogallus. The sequence continues at coordinate 38,698,216 of NC_136818.1, forward strand.
TGGGAGCATGTAAATAGTGATCTTTACTAGAGCTTCTCTCTTCTTTAGCTGATAATTTTCTTCTGTTTGCCTTGTTTTCAAGGAGATATGCTTTGATTATTTTTTATTTTTTTATTTTTTACTTCAAGATGTTTTACTCAATGAATTAAATGCGAGCTGGAAGAGTTGTTGACATAAAAGTTCACCAAGGCGTGAATTTAGTGATCTTTGATCATGAACCTTGTTAGAATATTTCTCATCAGCTCAAACTAAGAATGTTGAATCTATCTTAAGGGAATAGCCTCTTAAATAGAAGCCTTTCTTAATAATCAGGAGGCAGAACCATGAATGCAGTAGATGAAATGAGTCCTCTGGTCTCTTGTATTGAAAGATTCAATCAATTCTGTGCTTTTTTTCTTCTTACTGCACAGGCCAGATTTGTCATTCTCTCAGTTATCCCTTTTTTCAAATGCTTTTTTTCTATTTTTCATTTTTTTCTGTCTGTATGTCACAGCTGTAGAGACTATGAGACCAAATGAGACATTGAGGCAAATACTGATGTACATCTAGAAGTGCAGGATGCAGCCCTGAAGCTTTTTACATCTTTTTGCTTGGATAACTCTTCAATTAATTTTCTAAAAGTTATTTAACTCTAGATGTAGAAGTGTTACAGCATGAAGTCATTAGTCATGGGCAAAATCCTGGCATCATTTTCATGTCCCAGATGTTAAAACTCCTTGCTTAGAGAGTTGAAATTTCTACTGATGCTATTGAAAACTGTCTGGAATTTGTGCAAAAAAAGATAATGTGCCATTTTGCTTTCCCTTGAAAGCACTCAAGAAAACTGAGACCTTTGTGTGGTGCTGATCTCTGCTTTCTTAAAAGATTTGGTGCTGTTTGCTCTCTAGAATGCTGCCAAGGTGTATTTTAGGACAAAAATGCGTACATATGTGTCTTAAAGTCTTCTCTGAGTGTTGCAAGGTAAGTAAGGTCACCCTGACCATACTATTATGGTGGAACAATGTATCTTTCAGGAAGTGTTAGCCCCTATTAAGGAGAAGGTGGCTCAGATGAATGCCAAAATTTCATACAAGAACCTGCACTGCCTAAATTCTTGACTGCAGTGCGTAAGCTGAGCACTGAGAAATGCATGTATGGTGCTTGTGGTTTGTGCTAGAGCTTTTTTAAGCTGCCTTGGTCCCCAGAAACTCTCTATCATTTATAGTCTTATTTAGTTTCTTTCACTGTGTGGATCTTAGAGGTGCTTATGTCACTTAAGTCTATAAATCCACTTGTGATTTGCAAGTGCTTTGATTTTCTAATATGGCCCAGTTCCTAATGGAGATGAACACATTGTGTGTTAAGAGGGGTACATATTTTTTCGAAAATATATTTGGAGAACTGCGTAGACAAATCAGTACATTTGTAAGTTGGAGTTACAAGTGTACTACCCCTAGGTGTGCTGAAGTTATTGCTGCATATTCCTGCTGAAAGATGTCTAACTAGGAAGATAATAGAACTCGATCATGGTCTGGTTCTGTTGCCTAATAGTATGGAATTGCTTTAATGATGATTGAGACTGTCAGAATCATGTAAGAGAGATGTAAAAAAGATTTAAGGTTTCTTAAGAGTTTAGTTTACAATACACTTTTTTTCATAATAATGCCATCTTGACCCCTTTCCCCTTACATCAATTTAGTCCATGCCCAGGGAAGTGCAGTGTTTCTGAAATATGATCTTCAGTTGCTTGAAAAAAAAAGCAAACAAAAAACCCAGTCAGGGTGATCAAAAAGCCCAATCCAGGCTGAAAATGTAAGATCATTTTTATGATTAAAAATCTTTTCTAATTAAAAAACAGCATATGAGAGAGGGGACTGAGAAACATGAAGAGTGTATGTTGAACACTGAGTTCTTATCTGAAGTTGATACTCTTTTGGGATATTGGTCTCTGTCAGGGTTATTTTGTTTGTTTTGTTTATTCGTTACTTGTTGAAGTCAGAAGTCCAACAAGGATTCTGGTCTTCCAATATTTGGCTTAAAGGTAAGATAAGCAATTAAAACTACATGCTAATCTTTCCTTAAATAGTTGCGGTGTACTTATTTTTCCAGTAGCAGCAAAATAAAATCTGAGGAAGAGGCATGAGTTATGTACAGCATGCTGATATTTTTAAGTCACCACTGTACTCTGTCTTCAGTTAATTTTGCCCAGAATTCAATTGCTGAAATGAGAACTATGCCAGTGTTTTGCATATGTTACCTTTGCAGCTTGGCCCTGGCCTCATAGTTGAGTGAAATTTTAAAATTAGTAATATATTTTCAGATTCTTGTTTCTTCTACTGCAACTAAAATTTCTGGTAAGTGCATTACAGGAATTGTGTAATATCTGGCTTTGTGGTTCTGTTTTAGAAATTCAAGGGTGTAATGCTCCAGTTGGATGCTAAGTGAGACTTTTCAAAATTGTGTAGGTGTGCAGCTTCTGTCTGAAAACAGTTCCGTAACTTCCTTTAGCAATCACTTGTTTTTTTCATGCTTATTCCCTGTTTAAAATATGCCATATCAGCTGTCATTTACACTGGGAAATTACCATACGTAAGTGGAGTTAGTAGTGTAGGATGAGAGTGGATGAATGCAGACTGCAAATATTAGATAATTTGAAATTACTCGTGACATAGAGGTTGTTGGAGGATTTCTGAAATGATGCTAGATTGGAGGCCTTTATCTTTCGTTTTGTAACTCTATAAATATCTAGAAAAAATAACTCCTGATGCAAGGCCAATTGCAGGGGTGCTTCATACTTTGATCTCATTCTGGACTGTATTTTAGGAGCATGAAGGAAAAAGAAACAATGTGCCTTTGACTTTGGTGGAGCACGAGTTCAATCCTTGCTACAGGGAGCAGCTTTATGATTGAGTCCAGTGAGTTATCCTTAATAGGGTCTCTGATTTTAGTCTGTGACATTTGGTTCTCTGAAAATATCGGGGCTGCGTAATAGAAAACTAAGCTTAGTTTTCAATTCTGATTCTTTCAAGTATGCTGTCAGATCATCTGAGAGTGTTTATGGGGCATAATTTAATAATAGTCTTTCCATCTTTGTACTAAACAGTAGGTAAATTAAAATGAAAGTCTCAAGGTAAAGTTGTCTTCACTGTAACTAACTGAAACAATTGTATTTACAAATCTTTATTTTATTTACGTGATGGTAGTGGTATCTAGAGATTTGTTAATCAATTTCAGTTTTATGTTGTTCATATACTGAGATTAATAATGCAATTATTAATAATATATTTTCTCATGCTCTGCTTCTCCAATTTCCTAACTTAATCTCCACGAAAACCTGCTAGTTGTTCTCTCAATTAATATTTATCACACATTCTCTTTATTTTGGCCTTTTTACTAGTAGCATAGGTACCTGTAAAACCAGGACATGGCAAATGGGATGCCACATCTCTCAGACCCGTAGTGCAGCAAAAATAGAAGTACATTGTTGTACAGTGCATGATTTCTCCTAAGTGAAAAGTGACCAGATGTCCCTGCAAAAGAACTAGTCACGGGTTCACAGGTATCACTATGTTAAAGAAAATTGAGCCTGCAGTTAATGCTGATTATCAAAACTTGAATTTCACCCCATTTCTTCTTTATGCATACATGGGGTCACAGGCTTATGGCTTTAAGATGGGAAGAGATGAGAAGGCACAAATGTGGCCTGAAATCATGTAACCTTCTTGGCCCTATTTCTTCATTTCTTTTCCCATGTGTGTTGTTCTGGGGAGACTGTGTGTGGGTGCCTTCAAGAAGAAAAACTATTTGATCTGTGTGTCCTGAATTGAAGCTTGATTTGGAATTAATGTTTTCTAAATCATTAATTATCTTTCCAGATGAGATACCCATGTATCCCCGTGCAGCAGCAGAAATTATGTTGAGCAACTTGTGTAGCTCCTGTTGCTGTTAACATACTCATTCATTACTCCATACTGCAAAGTGTAAATGGAAAATGGCAGGGCTGAGAAGTCTAAAATGATTTTTGCATTGTTTTATGCAGTATGTAAGCGCATCATCTCTATAATACTGTTGCTGCACAGGCTCTTGTTTAAAAATGCTTCAGTGCTCTCATCTGAATCAGTAATACGAAAGAAATAAAACAAATTTCTCATTTTTTGCCATATGGAGACAGGCTGTAAGCTCATTTGCGTGTCTCATAGAAAAGCATGTGATGAAAAATGTGGTTCCATTTCAATCTTCCCATCCATTAACACAGTCCAACAGTCATGTTAAAACTGTTTTCTTCTTTCTAGACATTGGTTTCTTTAAAGGCTGTGCCTTTTGCTTCAGGGCAAGAGTGACTTCATAGTCTCTGTTTTTAGCTTGTTCTCACAGTTCAAATGTAAAATATTAATGCAGAAAATGAACACAATAGTTCTATGGAAAGTTGATCCTACCGCTCAGTCTTTTTGTTCTCTCTTTTCCCTGCCCTACCCATATGTGCCGAGGTTGGAGTGCTAACCATAGCCTTTGAAGAAAGAAAAAGAAAAACTTGAGCTGAAATGCTGCATGAAGTCAGCTGCACGCATTTTTGCTTTCAGAAATCCCTCTGGACAGTAAGTTTATAGGGGTATGCTAGTAGCTCTTGGGTTCAAATGCAATGGGTCCATTCTTTTACTCAAACCTAGTGTGAATGGCATGTGTTTTTAAAAAATATTCTGGGAGTTCTCAGACTTTTAGTTGAGACTGAAGATGATTAATGCCTCCCTTATTTCTATTTTATTGGAGAGAAAACTGTTTTATGCTTGAATTTTCCAGCACCAATTCCTGTGGCTTTAAAGAAAAGGTAATAACTCATTCTATACCTTATTTAATACTGATGAAACTAGGATTTTAAAATTAGTTTCCCATCATCAGGCTGTTCTATGACTGTTGCAGTGTTGTGCGTTGATCTGAAGGACACTGTCTTCTCTTGACTTAAAGTGTTTTGGATTTTCCACGGGTAATTGTAGGTAAAAAGTTGATTATCTACTTTAGAATAATAAACTTGAGGTGAAATCTTGGGTCCTTCGAAATGAATGTGTAGCTTGTCATTAACTTCACTGGGTTATGATTTCTTCATTTTACCCAAGGTTATTTGGCTTAGTCATGTTGTTAAAATGAAAAACAAAGTTTGATGTAATTAAAGTAGCTTGGAGTACTATAGAGAGATGGCTGCTCCTGTCATAAGGTGATACTAAATGGATTTTTATTATTTCAAGCTAAGAGAGGAACTTTTTGATGATGTTTGCTAGGAGTAGGCATCTAAGTTCCTGATGAAAAGGTATCTGCAAAAAAAAAAAAAAAAAGGTGCTCTTGCGATGAAAATCAAAGGCAAGTGGAAAGGACTATTTTCTTTTTCTCTCATAAAACACAAGTAATGTTATGGAGCTTGCTCCTTGTTTGTTTTGACTGGTGATTTTTCTCATCTTCAGTGCTAACTTGTATAAAAATTTGTATTATTTTGTGCCTATTTGTATTATCTAAGGAAATGGCTGGCAAATTCTGACAAAGTTTTTTTTCTTCCCTTTCTTTTGGATGATTTAAATTCCTTAAAGCATTTTTCTTGAGGCAGCTAATTCAGCTCTTCAGTGAAGTTTGGTACCACCTGTGTACCATGCAATTATGAAAGTGTTCCTCAGTCCTGCCATTTGAATTTGGAAGGAAATCCATTCCCTAAAGGAATAAAAGGGGCAAAATTGGTGGCCAAAAAGTCAGGGTGAATTAGTCACCAGAAATATCTTTTATTCATGGAATTAATAAATAAGCGAGAACTTTAAAAGACGCGCTGCTGGGTTTTGTCACAAAAATGAAATAAAAGGAATTGAAAACCTGGCTTCTTGACAAAACGTCACTTACAGTTTTAACAATGCACATTTTAAAATCAAATGCAAAAACTCCCTATCAGTTGTGTGGTGTGCTCTTTTAAATTTGTTTATGCCTTTTGTGGGTATTTTTAGATCTGAAGGCTGTCTTTACGAGCAAATCTACTGGGAGCTGTTCTCCATGCACTAAGTATGGCCTGCAGAATCAGTTTCGTGTGAGGATGGTCTTATGCCACTGTCCTTGGCTTGCTGGATCAGTAACTTCACAGATGGCGTGCCTGATGAGTAGCGATTTGGGTAGGAGTGTTCCTTAGTCAACCCTATTCTCTCTCTCTTTTATTAAATGCTACTTGTGTGATGAAGTTTGTGCCTTCTGGCTTTAGTTGGACTGTCTGAAGAGAATTTTTTCAGCTTCAAGCAACCTCTGGTATTGAACGTGACAGTTTACTTTTAGTTTGCTCTTTTTTTTTTTTTTTTTTTTTTTTTTTTTTTTTTTTTTTCTTTGCTTAAAAAGCATCTGTCTAGATGCTGTGTGTTTTGGATCCCTGTGGACTGACCAAAGCTGTTCTGAGAAACAGGTGAGAGGAAGAAGAACAAAAGGATCTTTTCTTTCATCACGGAAGCATACTTAAACAAAACCTTAAGCCATTAAAATCACTGAAGGTTTTGCTGCAAGAGTACCATCTTAGTGAACTGCTTTTAAAGTACATTTCTGAGAGCCTATGAAGTGTCACTTCTGGGCTGAGATGCATGGACTCAAGCAGTAAGAATGAACACTTGCACTTGCAGTATGAAGGGAAACAAATTGTCCCAGTTTCCACTTCAGAACTCTGTGATAGGATCAGAGAATCTGGTAGGGTTTACTCCAGTATCCAGATGGGTTCATGTGAGAGTAGTAACTCTGTTACCTTATTCCTATCATGTAAAGTTTTTTTTTTTTTTTTTTTTTTTTTTCAGACAGAGAAGAATCAGACCAAAGTCTCTAAAATTTGAAAGATTTCTAGGTTCAAAAATTTGTACCAAAAGGAAGCTCTAGCATATTTCAGTGATACTCCTAACTCTCTTTATTTTTCACTATGCTATGGCACACTTCCTGAATGTTCTTTTTCTAGAAGATATGAACTGTTAGTTTGTTAGCATAGTAGTTCAGAAATGTCATATATGATACGTATGATGATGAATTATTGTTTACTCTGTGCTTCCGATCTTAAAGGTTTAAACGAGGAAAATTAAATTTAAAAATTAGTTTTATCCACTAGATAATGGCACCAGCATAGCATACAATGTCCTAACTATATTACTCTGAATCAGCTTCAGTCAAATTCAACAATATAATCTCCGCAATTGTTTTGTAAATATAGCAGGCAGTGGATCTGTTTTGGTCTGCACTTGCTAAGCATCTACCCAGGCTCCAGCCTCAAGACATAATAGCTTTATTTTCTTCTTGTATCAGTTTGACCTGATGCAATTATAGTACCTTCAAAAGACTTTTCTCTTTTTATGTGAGCAGAACGTGAACTAGACTTAAAATATAATTTAGGATAGATAGAATCCAAATCCAATACAACTGTATAATTAACATATCTTTGTATTTCTGCAGGAAAGATTCTGTTCAGAATGAATTTCTATTATGCTACTTTTATCGCAGCAGAAAGGGTGAAATGCCACTTCTGCTATCTCTTACAGCCACAGAATACATGAGCTGTGTTTTGCTGTCAAAACCTGAATCAGTTTTGCTGTTTGAAAAGGTACTGGTCTGTGGTAATAACAATTTGTGATGAGTACCTTGCTTTGGGTAGGTACCACTGACTTGGTTACAGCCTGATCCATGTGGCCAGTGCCTCCAACCTCAGATCTGCCTTTCAGCAGTGAAACCTGGGTCTGGATTCTTTGAGCTGTTTAGGATTATTCACAACCAGGCTGCAGGTGCACTAGCTGACTTGGTTTTGCTAGTACAGGGTAGATTTGGGTAGTGGTAGAGTTGCTATGTGCACTGGCAATTATTAGCATTTCTTTCTATTTGCCACAAATGCAACAGAGGTAAAGGCATGAGGATTTATATGCCAGTGGTGCCTGTGTCCTTTCCTCTCTGCTATCGTCTCTCCTCTTACCAGCTGCTCTAGGGCTCTAGTCAGTAGAAGACAGTCCTGTGGGGATGAGTTCTGAGCTGGCAGAGCTGCTGACCAATTTGCTAATTTCCCTTCTGCCTCCTTATATTTAGTGACAGGAAAGTCTTGGATGTGTTTGCACCATGAAATTTAAGGCTTCCTAAGATGCTGAAGAACAACAGGTGGTGTGATTTGTGTCATGTTGCATTCTCAAATATGGCTTTTGAGCAAAATGTTTATTATGAAGTGTCCTTCATTTCTCTTGTGTCTTCATTTTCAGGATTACAATCCTTCAGATAAATAGTTAAATCTATTTTAATGCTGTCAAATATTCACCAGCTACTAACAAAGGCTTTTTTTTTTTTTCTTTTGGCTTAGGCCTGAATTTACTGGAAAGGTGTGAAACAGAATTTAAGTGGGCAGGTCTATGCACTGTGTCACAGAGAGAATTTTTGCTCGAATTAAAAACAGAAAAGTATGGATTTTTGATAGGATGCAAACTGCAACTTAAGCAACAGTGGGAGAAATATTATGGTTGACTGTAAATGCAGAATGACACTGATTTTTGAAAGATACTCTTCTAGTCAGCCTCCACTGCTACTGGTTTTCTACAGACCTGTGCCTTTAAGAGTTATGGAGCTCGTGATTCCTCCACTACAAATCACCTTATGCATGTATAATTAAAGTGAAAAATCAGTTTAATAAAGTGAATTTAATGACTGAGTTTAAGCTCAATGTCAGCAGGGAAGGATATTGAGTTTTTTCCTCCAGATTTGCATATAAGAGTCATTGTCTGAATAGCATAGTTGTCCATTTCCAGACTCTGAAGTCCTAATTTTGCTATTACCATTTCACACAATAGATTGAGTTTGAGGAAATACTCCTGCCAAAATCTGGAACTTTTGAAATTCAAACTCTATAAGGAACGTTTCACTGAAAATATTTTTCAAAATTTTAAGTTAGCATGCTTATTACTTAAAGAAGCTCTTAACTTTTAGTTGGTGCATATCCAATTTGAGACTTCCCATTGATCGCTTGGCCCTCTATTACTGTGCTGATCAGAAAAGGAAAAATTTTGGTTCATTTTCCTTAGGGGAGTGACTTCGTGTTTGTTTATCACAAAGTTATTAATACCATTACTGATTTTTTGGCAGCAGCTGCAAGTATAGTGCATGGAATATGATTGTATCTACTTTGCCTTTAAGGGTTCCAGAGTAAAACAGCGAATTTTCCCAGAATAAGACAAGTTAGGCATAGCATAAGGAGTTTTAGATCCAAATCTGCCACTGCCTGTCCTGCTGGACACGGTGTCTTAACTAGTGTGTGAGGTTTTATCAGCTGCTCTATGAAGCTGTTTTCTAGATATAAATCAGAATAATGAAAAGCAGCTCATGGAGTATTTCCATGCAAATTTTGAATAGAAAAAAGCTGTATGAGAAATATAGCTTCAGAAGCTGATTTTTGAAATTTCTCTTTAGTGCAAATGTTTTTTCACTTAAAACGTTGAAGAAAAGCTCAACCACGGTGTTTTGCTTATCAGTTTCATCTTGGTCTAATAATTATTTAGCACTTCAATAGTGCAATGGCATTAAAAATATTCAGCAACTACAGTAGAAACAATAGTTCATCTCAATTTATCTAGTAAGAATGTCCTTGGGTTTTAAATCACTCTGTCTTAGTATTTGACATTGCAATTGTTCTTGGAAATGCTGTAGTATTATTAGCTAAGTGTGGAAGCCTTCGTAGATACTCAAGTTTGTCATGAAAGAAAAACCCCTCCAAATACGAGGAAGAACTGGGCGGTCCTTGGACCCTTAGGAAGGACCTTGCTCAGCATACCATGAAACTGAACACGAATTTGCTTCTGCTGAGCTGACTGCCCCTGCCATTAAGTGTCCCATTTTCAAATCAAAGTAGGGTGGGAGGCTCCAGGAGCGTGTTTCTGTATCCATGTCACTGCCTTATAGTTCAGATCTTCATAGCATAGCACCACTGTTGCTTATGCAATGGCCTTTTCAGCAGCAAGGGAAGTGTCATCAAGTGATATCAGCTAAGCTTGTAGGAAATGCAAAAGCACTTTAACAAAGAGAAATACTTTGTATCTGTTGTTCCCTTTTACTCATGCTCAAACATGCATTTCAGATTGTTGATACTTTATGCATCTCACATTACTATGTATAGGTAGAAGCATAGTCAGTGCATTACCATGATTTATATTCTATCCAAGCAACATGAATGTTTTCTGATGAGACTGGGGACTGAAGCATATTAACGCATTTGAAATGTTCCAGATTTGAAAACAGAGAGAAAAAATAACCTGTTACAAGGAATAAAGCTAGAGTAGCTAATATTACTGTCTGTAGAAGTGTGGTAAAAAGATTGGCAGTCTGTGTCCTTGTTGCCTGGCTCTGTGCTCTGTCAGTGTTTTTTTCAAATGAGCTGTGCAAGATGCATCTGAGCAGAACCTGCTGGCTCTTGGTGATGTGTTTCAGCTGCTGTGGTTCTAACAGTGACAGGAATGGGATGATCTGTCAGCGGTGCTGGTCCAGTCAATGGAATGCAAGAGTAAGGTTTTTAATTCCTTTGGTTGTTAGAAGAGTTTTAGCAGAAAGCGCTGATGAATTCTGAGGTGAGTAACAAGACCATATTCACCTGTTAAGAAAAACAGACAGGGAAAAATTGAGCTTTGCTTAACAGCTTTGTCTACAAGCATTGCTTTCCCATTCCACACTCCACTGCTGTGCCCTTCCAGTCAGATAAGAACTCCATCCACCCCAAGTTGGTTAAATTATACTTTTAAAATAACAGTAATTAGCTAATCTTCCTGTGCAGGCTGGAAAGAACAAAATTGAGTTTTTTCCTCTACGTTGTTTATTTCTTCTCTGAGTTTGTTGCATTGTGTACTGTGCTTAGTAAAAAGACTACTGCAGTGCATCAGGGAAACAGATGTATTTCATTTGTGATTTCAGTCATTTCTACATATGAGAGGATCCTTAGAGATATTTCTGCATGAAATGCAGCTGCTCAGGTTGTTGCCTAAAAGAACAAACAAACAGAAATTAAATATGCCACCAAGATGCTCTCATTTTCTGCTGCTTCTCATTGACGTAGGTTTTCCATCTGTCTGCTCAGCCCTGAACCTGCACTGTCAGTTACCACAAATACCTCTCCTCTACCTTCCTGGTCCCTACTGCCAAATGCTTGCAATACTTGCTCCTTCCACATTCAGCTAGATCACTACAAACTGGCTATGCATAAGGAAACCCCAAACCATTGCTCCCTCTTGCATCAGTCTAAAGCTTACTTCCCTACTCTGCAAACTGACCAAGTGAGAGATAAAGAACTGAAAAATGGTTTGCTGGGACAATTTAATAAGAAAGAAGAAACAGGGAAAAAAAAACAATAGCAAAACTATCACATTAATAACAAAAAGGATAAACAAAGCAAATGATGCACAGTGCAGTTTTCACCAACCACTGACCAGTGCTGAGCCAGTCCCCAAGCAGTGGTCTGCCTTCCCAGCCAACTTCTTCCAGTTTAATTGTTCTGTGAGATGTCATACAGTATTGTTTTCCCCATTGGCCAGTCTGGGTCAGCTCTTCTGGCTGTGTCTCCTTCCAGCTCCTTGAGCACCTCCAGATCCTTAGTGGCTGAGCAGAATAAAAAGCTGAAACTGCTCAGCAACTGCTAATACATCCATGTGTTATCAACACTGTTTTTTTCCCAAGTATAAAACATAGAACCATAGCAGATGCTAGGAGGATTAACTCTACCCTAGTCAAAACCAGGACAAAGGAAAAAGAGATCTTAGACAAGGACTTTGTTCTGTGTGCAGCTATTTTCTGATGTGCTCTCTGGTCAGACTGCGGCTTGTGTGTGCTGGCACAATGTGCATCACTGTATATGTAAGGACTGAAGGAGCTGCTTTTTTGCTGTTGTGCCCTGCTAGCACGGGCATGGCTGTATTTCTTACTCTGACAAATGTGGGTGCAGTGGTGGAAGGACATAGCAAAGGATCCCTTTATTCCTGTATTTCTGCCTCTCCATTCTTGCATGCTCTGTCAGATTTGTTTGGTGCAGGGGTCACGCTGCATGCTTACTGTGAAATAGCAGGGCAAATGCTTTTTCAATGCAGGTAGCAACTTCAAGTAGGAATAACTGCTGCCTCATTGTCAGTGCAGTAACCAGAACTGTAATGCGCGTGTGCATTGCAGCAAGCACTGACACTGAGATTCTGCCAGCTGGGAATGTGTAAAATTTTTGTTTTTGTGGGATTTTGCATCTTTTGATACATCTGGTTGCTGGAGAGAGGATGGCAGCTTGACGTGGTCTTTGGTTCTTCTGACATAGTTCTTTTTGTTCTTCTGCAGAGGAGTCTCTGGTGATACAAAAACATCACATTCTGGTTCCTTTGCTGTGTATGGCCTCTGTCCTTCCTGATGCAGTTAGGAATTTGTTGTGATTTAACATTGAACCCTCAAACTTTTATCTAGCTGAGAGGCACAAACACTTCTAACTGAAGAATCTGTTGTTTCCAATCAATCTGAGAGAGAACTAAAGCAATCCCACAAGTTGGCTAAGTACTGCATGTATGTTGGTTAATGCAGATGGGTTTCTCTCAACAAGGGACAGCAATGCTCTAGAGGGCAGGCTTGGCCTGTATTAGAAAGAAGCATTTCCAGATAGAGCCCAAATTCATTCAACCCAAATAACATTTCGACTACTTAGCTTTCTTTCTATTCATAAATCAGACAAATCAATAATTGTTTAAAATGTGAAGGCTTTAATTTGCTGGTATTACATGAGAAGTAAAGGCAGCATTAAATTAAAGATGCTGCTGTGATGAGGTCATGATGTCCCTGAATTTGCAAGATGTCTTTTTAGTGGTGTGGGCTTTTCTTCCCCATTGGTATTAAGTAGGTTTTGTGCTGAAAATTAGAGAAAATCAGCATCTAGAGATCCAGTTATCATAAGGTTTCTTCTAGAGCTTGTCATATATTCTGGCAAGCCAATATCTTAGAAGCATACATTAACTCTTACAAAAACTGTTGTATATAATTTGCTGGGAGGCCTCTGGTCTCCTCAGCATGTTCTTTGTCACTGGTCTTGCCTTAGCAGTAGCAGGAAAATTCTGAGGTAAAATACACTGTATGGCTGTACACTCACATATTGACATGTGGCTGGAGGAGTAAAAGTACTTGGATTATTGAAGAACTTGCTGTGTTTGCACGAGGTCACAAGTGGTACACCTACATTGTGGACCACAAGCTAGTACCACCTGCGTTCCTGGGATCTGCTCAGGTCTGTTGTGGGCACAGTTGTGTCTGTGTGACACAACTTGTGTGTGACTCTCGGGTGGGCTTGGCAGTAACTGAGGTAGAAATACTCTGGTGTGGTGCAGAATGACATGTCTCCTCAGGGTTGTGAAGCTGCTCAGCCTCTTCTTGTCAGCTCTGCGTGCAGCTGAGGTGAATAAGCGTGGATGCAATTGCCAAAATGGGTGTCCTGAGTGAGTGAACCTGGAGAAGGGAGCTGGCAAGTAGGCTAAAGGAAGCTGGCTTTTATTCAGTGTTTTATGGTTCTCTTTACTTTCACTTCCCATATAAAAAAGCTAAAGGGAGGAAAAAAAAGAGTGATTAAAAAGAGTAGGAACGATCTCTAAATGACTAAATGTTTTTTTTTTTTATTATTATTATTATTTTTTTTTCTCCTGGGCCAGTCAGTGAGGTTAGAGAAATAATTATCCTTGTTGGTGGCTGTGTATATCAACCCAGTGAGGAGGCTGAAATCTGTAAGAAATGCAGGTGAGACAGTGTATAATTTAATCATCAGTTTGAAATGTGTCTCCTAATTGTGGTGTGTTTATATAACGATTTTGCTTCCTTGCTCTCATGTCTTCTGTTTGTTTTTTTTAGTTGTTGTTACTTTTTCTCCTCAGACGATTACAGCTTACCTTTTGAAGCATTCACAGCCTATAGATGTGGGGTGAAATGATTAATAGCCTGTTTTGACTTCTTAAAATGAGGAGACACAGTAGCATGAAGCAGGGAACAGTCAACTTGAAATTTTCCATTAAGTTCACACTCCTGGAATGGGTGCTTGGAAATGACTATTTCTGTTGGAACATAAGTGAGTTTCTGAAAATTAAGTCTTTTGTTTCTTTTTAAGCTGATAAATGCTTCCGTGTACATTTTTGCTTCTGCTAAATTCTTATTTCTGTTAGGAACTGAGCATATTAAATGGGATTATAAAACAGTGTCAGAAGAAATGGATAGTTGTCTGTCTGTACAGAGGTACATGATTACCAAATGAACTGTGCATTACAATGGAGGAGCAATGGGGCATAGAGTTGGAGAAGATAATTTTTAAGGCATTTGTGAAATTTAGAAAGCCAATTACTGTTCTGCCAATGGAGATTTTTTCACTAAACACCTAGTAAAATTTTAAATGCCTATTAATTAATATTTAACTGATTTCTAATGGCAGTGATGTCTAGTGACAGTATGACTTCCACATGAAAATTAGTCTGTTGTGGAACAGGGAGATCTATCACCATTAATGTGTCGGTCCATTTGTTACCCTGGTGTCTTAATTCAGCTGCATTCAAGGGCGGCCAAGTGAGAATATCATAATCAGTTTGAATAGAAATTCAAATTAGAGACGTGTCAACCTGGTGGCCGTGCACCAGTGTGAAGGTCAGCGATAAGGCAGGTGCTGGGGAGCAGGGAGCTGGATGTTCCTGACTGTGTTTGCCCTGGGCTGAGTGTTGGCACTGCCTGCGTGTATGCAGGGCTCTGGGGGGCCTTGTGCTGAAACTATTTGTTGTAGTTCTGCATGGGACAAAAGTGCCCTCTAGTTTCATCTTCTCCTGACACTCTTTGTTGTAATCAGTGCTGTTAGTGAACACATAAACATATTTAAAGCTTCAGATCTTGCCAGAAGCCAAAGTCGGCTGCTGATAACGAGTTGCTTTGTGTCCAGTAGGCCTGACTACTGTTGACAGGAATGAGGAGAACAGAGAAAAAACATTCTGCTCTGCCACCTGGTTTCCAATAGCTCATCTTACATAGAAAGTACAGGAGCAAATGCAGAACAGGGCAGACCCTCCAGCAGCCCCAAGTCTGTATAAAGCATAGGATGCAAGCTTAGAGGGCTAAGCAATGTTCTTAGTTGTGTGGACACTATTCCTATCAACGTGAACTTACTTCTTTGTTGTTATAATAAATTGTTCAAGGCCAAGTAAGTAGTTAACTGTACCTGTAGATCAAGTACCCATTACAATCAACGATAAGAATTCTTCTGGTTTTCCTCTACTTATTTTGTGTGGGCCTTGATTGTTAAATAACAGGGTAGGAATGAGTGTGTCTGTATAAAATTCAATTGGACTGTGAAAGATAAATTGTTCAATGCAGCTCTACAACAATTTATATGAACATCTTTGATTTAAAGTACCATGCATGGGAGCTTGAAATATGACTAGTAATTAATGCACTGGTAGAGAAAGTGGAGGATTTCAGTATTACTAGTTAGTGTTCTGGAAAAGATGTTGAGAAGCTGAAGCTTAACTGTCTGTGAATTCGCTTCCTTTTAATTTTTAAAAAGGTTACCCCTAAGCCCTGCATTTGAGACAAGTAAAATGATTTTGACTGAATTAATATGTACCCGATTTTTTTCCTTTGAATAAGACAGAAACACGGTATAGATTCTTCCTTGCATTTTTCTTTATTGTAGTATGCATACCAGTCTTTGTCTCCCGTGAGATATTTCTGAAGTTTGAGTAAACTGCCTTTATGTAGTATTGCCAAGGAGAAAATATTCAGAAATCAAAAACTATTCCTGAGTCATAGTATAACAGGGCCTACAAATTGAAATTTCAACCATGGTAAATATAAATTTTGTGTTCTGTCACTTCATTATATTTTAGGATGTGTTTCTTCTGGCATGTACAATATCTATGCATTTAAGTTATAATAGAAGCTGAAGTCCTTTGCAGTCTCTTAACTCTAGCACTGAAGCTTTCCTATTTAATTATATTTAATTATCTTCTTAAATCACAAGAATTTACAATGATAAAAATAGTTTACAAAATGTCCTGGCTATATTGATCAAACACCTATGGAAAGTGTGTTCTTGTTAGAGATCTGCAGTATGTCTTGTTCTTTAAAGCAAAAAAAAGAAACTGTGGGAAGTGATAAAGAGTCTGTTTACACTTCTCAAATGAAGGAAATGAGACACTGTGCTAAGTGATAGGGAAGAAACGATTTGATTCTTCCCTGTTGCTTGTATGTGATGTATGAGTGATGAGTAGATTTTTGATTCAGATGCCTTAGGCTTTTCTGTGAGGCAAAGTAATAAATATTTTCCTGTAAATGTGTGGCTAAAACGTCTACTTTGCTGTGCTTGAACTTTTCTCCAAAGCCTGAAACATGCGAATTTCTATAAGTGTATATTTTATTTCATTTTATTTTCAATTTGTCTTTTTCCCCAAAGTTGGATGCTTCATGTGATACCAGGGTGTGTGGAGCCAGCAACTGGCCAGGGAAAGACTACGTCAGTAAGCTCTCGGATTCCCATGTTTTAAGGAGAACACTGAAAAGAGGGAGAGACAAATAGGTTGGGGTCTGAAGAAAATACCTTGCTAAAAGAGACACGTTGGGGCTGTATTGAAAATGTGGAGCAGTGATCCTATATCTACGCATTGCACTCTTTGTAGCAGGAAATAATAAGCATTAAAAAGTGGTTTCTTCTGGGGATAATGTTGCAAAAAGGACTACTGGCTGGATGCCAAATTCAAGTTCAAATAAGAAATCAAGCAAGCATGGTAGATTATGTTTACAACAGCAGAACTGGTCTACGCTCTGGAGCAGACTTGTGGCTAAAGAGATGACCTCTCCATCCAGTGAAGCTCAACTATCTTACTTTCTTTGAGGCAAAGCATAGCAGTAAATTCTGTGCAAGGCGTCTGCCTGATGGCTGTGCAAGTTCTTGTCCTCCAGGCTCAGAAGCAACCAGGTATGCTGTGCTGTATTCTGCTTGCTGGGTGGGTCTGCAGCTCAGCCAGAAACAGGGGTGCTCTCATTGCTTTCAGTGGTAGGTCAGCTGGAAAGGGAGCAGTAATTAATTGCAATAGAGATGTGTGCACCAGCTAAGAAAGAAGGGCAAAATTATGGAAAATCTCATCTAATTGGATTATACTTTGCCGTTTGAAAGTCTAAGAAATCTTACTCTGTATGGCTAAATGTAAGCCCTTTTTTAGTCCTGTCACAGACTGCATTAATATAATATCAGAAATACGCTGCTGCTGAGCGTTAGGTTATTAAATTTAGCTGTGCTGTAAAGCCATCACTGCTGTACTTATAGAAATGGTAAGTCCCTGATAATTTGTCAGTTATTATTAATAAATACTGGAATGAAAATTGATCATTCTTAATAAAAGAATTGATTGTGCAATTTATATCAAAGCAGTTTAAATAAAATACCCTAAATGAGCATAATTAGATTTATGTATTCGCATTACTTCAATTAGAAGTTGGTATTTAAAGGGCACACTTCTGATTTCACATGCTTTTAATCACTCTACTTGAGTTTGCTTTTGCAAATTGCAGAGTTAAGACCAACATGCTTGTTTGCTTTATTTTTCTCAGTCATGTGACTTTTTTTGTTCCCACTGGAATGAAATGCATATATTCATTTTGGCTTGTGCTAATCCTTAAAAGAGAGAAATAAATAAAAACTAATCCCATTCAGCAATGGGGACTTTCAAACCTTTATAACAATGATGTAGGTAAACATTTTTTTTTCCCCAAGTGTTGAAGTACTCTGGCAACACGAATGACCTGAATACAGGTTAAGCCTCCTCTCTTCCTAACCATTGTCTGCTCACTAAAGCAAATACCTTAATACAATCTCTGAAGAATAAATATCAAGATTATGGATCGTCTTATCATCTTCTGAGACTGCACAGTTTTCTCCCTCCTCTCTGGTCAAATTTACCCAAGTGGTTTTGTGAAAAACAGTTGTAAAGTCAGTGCGGGTAGGTTCTGAAGTAAGAGCTGTAGCATGTCTGTGGCTTTTACTAAACTGGAGTCTTGCAGTGGAAGATGTAATTGCAAGCTATCAACTACATGGTAAGCTGAGTGTGCTGCAGTGCTATGCATATCATGCAGGGGTAGATGTCTCAGCAGTCTTGGCTTGCCTTTGATTTTGACAAAGTCATCGTCTTGAAGAGAGATTCCTCTGAGCAGACAGCTGCCTCCATCTGCCTCTAGGTCTCCTGCAAGGAGAGTGAGTCATCCCACTGTCCTGGCTGCGTTACACTCCTCACTGCATTGCTAAAACACTGGTGTTTCCTAAAGGGACAATGCAGCCTGCTCTGTATGAATTCCTGCAGGAATGCATCTGCAGTTGTGTTGTGATGGGGCTAAACAATGATTTCATTTCGTAAAGTTCATTGTCTGGCACTCCAAGTAGCCCTGTAAAGCACATCTAACTCAGGCTACTGCTTCAGAGCCCTGAACTTCTTCAAGCATTTTATAAAGGCTATGGTGAAGGAAAAGAGAAAGGAGAAAAGATTAAATTAACGACTAGAAGGAGATAAATAATTCAGAACATTGAAATGAAAGATGAAAATCAGGCAGGCAATAACATAATGCTCATATTCTGCTGACCATACATGTTTTGTTATGAAATGCTTTCTCATCATCTGGCAAAAAATGCTAATGGCTGTAGTACCCTAGTGGTACAGTTTCCCTTCTTTTGTTCATGGAAGCCCTGAGAATAGGTTCATCTATCTTTTTAGCTGCACATAGAAAACCATATTTGTTTTAGCTATGCCAGTATGAAGAAATAGAATTTCAATTTGTTTTCTATTCTGGTCCTTTCTTCTGATCTCCACAGTTAACATTTGGTTTCATTAAAAGGATGTTGGCCTTTCATTTTACTGCTTTCCTCTTATACTTTCTATTTTTTCCCTTTCTGTCTTTCTTTTTTCTTCTAGTTTTTTTTTTTTTTCTTTTTTCCCTGTTTTCCTGATTTTTCTTTTCATTTCTTTTTTTTCTTTTTCTTCTTTTTTTTCTTTTCATTTCTGGTAAATTGTGCATGGACTTTGGCCAGGTGAGGGCTGGGTAACCTGTTGCGGAGACAGTGGAAAGTCCCTCAGCATCCAAGCATATCTGCATCTCATGTAAAGCACAAGTGCCCATGAGAGATGGATAGAACAGAAGGCAGCCTGGTTTCTGCCGGGTCATACTGAGGGTTGTGGAGTGGCAGCCTGGCTGAAGTCATCCTGCAATCCCTAGCTCAGAACTCTCCTCTTGGATTTAGGTGTAGTAATTTTTCTAGTTTGTCCTAAGTGTAGCAGAAACAGCGCAGGTCATCTTCCCCTTAAACAGAGGGACAGATGTTGATTCAGAAGGAAAACAGCTATCTGTTGTCACACGGTAGTTAGCTATGGGGTCACCTTTTTCCTTGTTGAAAACCTCATTTTGCAGCTGTTTATGGAGTGAGAAGCTCTCACCAAAGAAAAAGCTACTGCAGGAAAGTGAGAAAGCAAGTAGGAAATGCAATGTATGTTTAACTGTATTTATTTGTTGATGAGGAACCACAAAATAAAAGACTGCCTTATAACACCCCTTCAGTTTCCATTGCTCTTGTGATCCCAGCCCTGCTCCAAAATATGGTAGGAAGCAAGATAGTGTAAATTTCCCTGCAAGGTGGGAAGTGAGCACTGAGGATGTAAATGCAGAGGGAACAGCTCTGGTTCATTTCTATCTATGTGGCCTGAATGTTGCATCCCAGGAACAAAGCAGAGACTGGAATCTGTGGTGTTATTTGCACATCAGCTTGGCAAGAGGGGGAGGCCAGAGAGGCCAGGACTTTTGGCTTTTGGAATCTTGGTTGCAAAGCTCTGCTGGCCAAAGAGAATGTAGAGGTGGGAGTGGTGGGGGAGAAGGATGTGTAGCGCAAACTCCAGTTTAGATAAATGTGATGGGACTGTAATCTTTGGAGCACAGCTTTACTGTCACTCTTGACGAGCATGGGGACGAGTTAATTCCTCCCTCCTGTCTGTAATGCTGCTTCTGTGACTTTTCACTTTCCCTTATAAAAAGTGATAGCAGATTTACTGATAGAGCAGCGGTTTTTGCCTTGAGTGTAATTTCATAGCATGCACTGACAGTATGCATAGTTTTTCATACTCTGTTCTGAATACAATATTCTGAAGAACTAGCATCCTATATCCTATATCCAAAATCAATATTTGTATAACATACCAATGAAATTCTGCTAAAATGGTGCTGCTTGTGTAGGTGCTTTGGGTCTGAACAGCTTAGAATCACCAAATAGACCATGAGATAGAGAATTGCAAATGAAAATTAAATATGCTGTGGGAGATATTACGTTTGGTAGAAATGTGGCTGTTTCAACTCCTCTATTATACTTTGTAAGTCTGAAATAAAATGGAAAAGAGAGATAAATAACATGTTAATGGTATCCCCAGTACTGCATTTTATAAACTGTATTTCTTGACCCAGGCAGCATATGGTAAGTCTGATCAGATTAGGTGAAATGAATTTGATGCACCTAATTCAAATCATAATAAGCTCAGTTCTACACTACAGTGAAATGAGAAATTTGATATATTTGGCAGCCCTCTATTTACGAAAGGTTTCTACTGTAGAACAAGCAGAGCACGGCATCAAAAACACAGATACCCTAACCAGAAGCTGGCTCTTACACAGATGAGAAATAACTCCTTTTGATCCAGTAAGCTAGCGAGGGAATAATATTGTTTCTTAACTTGTTCTAACAGTGACAGTATAGTCAACTAATTTAAAATGTAGTTTTACCTAGCTTTTCTTTTGCTGTAGGTGGACGGAAGTCTAGTGTTCCTTACCTTTAACTGTTAGCTTAGTGTTGGATGGTTTGTAATACTGGTTAGGACTTTGTAAACAGTTATCACCACTTTAAAGGAATACCAAAATGCAAGAATTGGACACATCAGTCAGTCATCACAAGTCAAATTCATATTTCTAAAGAAGAGGAACTTTTTAGAGTAAAGACTTTGGTACCAAAAGATAGCTGGAGAAAGTGTTCATGCACGTAATTTAGTGGAGAAAAAAAAAAAACCAAACAAAACAACAACTATGATAACCATCAAGCTATTCTCTCATTATTGTGTACTTCACATACCTTGGACTTCACAGAATCACAGAACTGTAGGGGTTGAAAGGGTCCTCCAGAGATCACTGTGTCCAACCTTCCTGCCAAAGCAGGCTTCCTACACCAGGTTGCTCAGGTAAGCATCCAGATGGGTCTTGAATATCTCTAGAGAAGGAGACTCAAGATCCTCTCAGGGCAGCCCCTTCCAGTGCTCAGTCACCCTCACTGTGAAGTTCTTTTGCATATTGGTGTGGAAATCCTTATGCTCCAGTTTATGACCATTTTCCCTTGTCCTGTCCTCACAGAACACTGAAAAGAGGTTGGCCAAATCCCTTTGTCTTCCAAAGGGAAAACTTTTAGGAAGATGTTTTGTCAGAAATATGTAATTCTTTTTCTAGGTTCAATAGGATATTGTCATTTAGGAGTGGCAAATCCTAAATACTTGTTTAAATGTTGATCCATATTGGTACTAGTTATATCTGATAAGTTGTGCTGTCTCCATTTTATTCTGTAGCACAGCTGGGGAAATATCCTGCAAGTTTTTCAACATTCCTTGAGTAGGGCTATGCAAATCATTCTGAAAAAGTTACTACTAGGTGACCTGAAACAAATGTTTGTTGTTCCATGGCAAAACATAAATCGCTGGGAAAGAGGAAAGAAAGATGTTTTGATTGAATAAAACATCTTATTCAACACTAAATATTTAAAAGAAATAATGGAAAGTGCTACACTGGGTCCCAAAATAACACTTCAAATTAAAAATCGAAGTGCTTAGCTTAGAAAATGTCAAAATAAATATCCTTGCCATGCACATTGCACACAATGCATATTTGCACAGATTTTGGTTTCCCTAAACAACATTCCAGAGCAAATGAGCTATTTAAAAGAAAGTAGAAATTCTTTCCTTCTGTCAGAATATCTTCCAGAGTTTGCCATATTTTGCAGATACTTAGGAAGTTATACATAAAGTCTTTACTATCCATCATGATACAGAGTTTTTCTATAAGTTGGTTGTTCAAGACTGATATTCAGTCATACGTTCTTAGAGTATGGGACTCATGCTGCTTTTTTTCCTTTCCATAAATTGAAGACTCTTTAAAGAAGGCTGAAGGTTTAAATTCAGCTTAATTTCTACCTTCATTTTTGTGCTTCATGTTTCCTTGTGTCCGGCCACAGAAATGATCATAGAATGGCTTGCTTTGGAAGGGATCAGACTTCCCAGAACCCCATTCAACCTGGCCTTGAACACATTCATGGATGCTATATCCATAGCTTCTGTGGGCAACCTGTGCTGATACCTCACCACCCTCTGAGTAAATTAATTCCCTAAAACATCTAATCTGAATCTTCCCTGTAAAGTTAAATCCATTCTGCCTTGTCCTACTGCTGTCTGCCATGTAAAAAGTGAGTCTTCTTCCTGATTATAAGCTCCTTTTTAAGTACTGGAAGATTGCAATGAGCTCTCCACAGAGAACCCTTCTCTTCCCCAGTCTGAACAAATCCATCTGCTTTAGCCTTTCTTTGTAGCGTATGTGCTCTGGTCCTTTTGTTATCTTTATGTCCCTCCTCAAGGCCTGTTCTAACAGCTCTGCATCTATCTTCTGCTGGAGACCTCAGACCTGGATGCAGTACTACAAATGGGTCTTCATGAGAGCAGAATAGAGGGCGATCACATCCCTTTACCTGCTGGCTATCTCTCTTTTGCTGCCAGGATACGTTTAGCCTTCCAGGCTGCAAGAACATACTGCTGGCTCATTTCCAGCTTTTTCTCCATAAGGACCCCCAAGTCCCTTCCCACAGGGCAACTCCCCATGAGTTCTTATCCCAGTCCATACACATACTTAGGATTGCCCTGACCCAAGTGCAACACTTTGCACCTGGCCTTTTTTGAACCTCATTAGATTCACATGGGGCAGTTCACAATCTTGGCTAGGTCCCTCTGGATGGCATCCCTTCCTTCAGTTGTATCAAGTTGTACCACTCAATCTGTTGTCATCATCAAGCTTGCCAAGGGTACACTCAATCCCACTGTCTATGTCATTGATATAGATGTTGAAAAGCATCAGTCCCAAGATAGATCCCTGGGGACAGCACTCATCACCAGCTTCCACGACATAGAGCCCTTTATCTACTGGCTGTCACCAACTGGCCAGTTCTTTAACTACTGAATAGTCCAGCCTTCAAATCTATCTCTCTCTGGTTCAGAGATAAGGATAGCTCCAGGAAAGCTGGACATTCTTCAAGTTAGAAATTGGAGAAATGAACTGATCCTGTATGCTGTAAGAAAAGGTGATGTGGAAGACTGGCCAGCAGTGTGCCCAGGTGGCCAAGAAGGCCAATGGCATCCTAGCTTGCATTAGAAATAGTGTGGCCAGCAGGAGCAGGGAAGTGATTGTCCCTCTGTATTCCGCACTAGTAAAGCTGCACCTTGAGTACTGTGTTCAGTTTTGGGCCCTTTGCTACAAGACATAGAGGTGCTACAGCATGTCCAGAGAAGGGCAATGGTGAGAGGTCTGGAGCACAAACCTTATGGGGAGCAGCTGATGGAACTGGGATTGTTCAGTCTGGAGAAGAGAAGGTTCAGGGGATGCCTTAAATCTCTGTACAACTACCTGGAAGGAGTTTGTGGCAAGATGCTTGTTGGCCTCTTCTTCCAGGTAACAAGCATTAGGATGAATAGGAATGGCCTCTAAATGCACAAGGGAAGGTTCAGGTTGGATATTTGAAAAACTTTATTCTTCAGAAGAGTGGACAGGTATTGGAACAGGCTGCACAGGAAAGTGATGGATTCACTGTCCCTGGAGGCATCCAAGAAACCCTGTAGATGTGGCACTTAGGGTCATGGTTTAGTGGGCACGGAGAGGATGGGTTGATGGTTAGACTTCATCTCAGTGTTGTTTTTCAACATTTGTGTTTCACTGTGGTACGGGACCGTGTTAAAGACCTTGCAGAAGTCCAGTTAGATGATATCAGTTGCCCTTCCTTTGTCTGCTAATGCTGTTGCTCCATCATAGGCCACCAGTCTGATTAGTCATGATCTGCCCTTGGTAAAGCTGTGCTGGCTGTCTGGAGACCAGAAAGATTAGAATCTAAATTTGAGCTTACAGTGTCTTCATGTCACAAATAGAGTACCTAAGACGCACATAATAAAACAACTTGTTAAAAGTCATGCTCTATAAAGGGAAAGGAGAAAAGTAGTAGCTGGTTCTTCCAGCTTTTCTCTCTTTCCCCCCATAGGATTATACTTGCATTTCATATGACATACTGGCAAAATACAGTCTGCCTTTACCTGAGGGCACCATATGGGCCTTCTGAGCTATAAATTCTTCAGACTGATACATTTAGGATATTAGAATGATAGTATTTTTTGATTGTAGCACCATGGCTGTACTTTGAAATCACATGTGTCTTGTCTTTCATTACAGCTATGTAGGTTCAGAATGCCTAGAGACTAATGATATGGAAAAAGCCTCAGTGAGACATAGGTCCCTACTGGCACTGATTATACAAGTGGAAAGATACCTAGACAGTGGGTTAAAAAACCAAACAAACACAAAAAAACCTCCTTTAATTTTTTAACTTCACTGATGTAAAGCCTAATGAGGTGATTTTAATTTATTTGGCTACCAGCAACAGTATTTAAATGAAGCACATAATTTGTTAAATACTAACAAATATGCTTCAGGCTGTAAAGCTAATGTAATTTTTTGCTTCACTGGTAGCCTTGGAGGCATTCTATTTCCCCTTGCCTAAACTTCATCTGTAAGCAGGCCATAGTAGCAGATTTGATCAAGCTTTTTTTGTCACGGTTCAAATTATGGCATTTTGATTTCTTCTTCAGCCTGTTGAGCCCCTTCCAAAGCTTTTCCTGTCTGTCCGTTTGCTATTTTAAATGTGCATGTCTCTGTAGTAACTCTGAGTGAGCTGTGCTCTCTGCTCAGCTCTTGTTCCATTGGATATGTCACTTGAATATGCTTCAGCTGCTCATTTTGTTTCTTACATCACATTCTGCTTAGGCAACAGAGCATTTTTTGGCAACTGGATACTGAAAACTTATCGTTCTTTCAAACAGGGACACACAGACTTTAGCATCTTATCATAGTTTTCATGGTGGATATTTGTATGTATACTACATCTAAATTGTGTTAGTTTTTTCTTGTCTTTGACCCTGTGATTAGTGATATGTGGAGAAGACAGCATGGAGTCCTCTTGAAGTACCATAGAACTATATGCTTGTAGTGTTACACTTGCTACCTTGCTCACAGAAGAACATGAAATAATTGAAGACATAGTGGGTTGTATGTATTATTTATTATTTAAAAATATTTTGTGAAGGTTGTGTAGAGATTTTGGAGGAGAGATAAAAGGGAGTATTGTTTGATTTGTTTCCAGACAGAATGAATGTACGAAGCTCCAGAGAGCTATTTTAACCATCTGATGTGCATAAAACTGGACTAAGAGGCAGGATGAATTATAGTTTTTTTTTGTGTGTGTGTGTGTGAGAGTTTTCCTTTTGATACAAAGCCATGTAAATATTGGGGTGTTTTATAATGACTGTAGTTGCAGAGATTTTGATGGACATTTTTAACACATCAAAGTAAATTGCTATTATAGGGAAAAATGAAATGCTTACCAGCTATAGAAACCTGAAATGAATGTGCATCTGTGGGGATATTGAGAATGGTTGTTAGGAAGCAGGAGTAGTATTGAAAGACCAAAGCAATGTAGATTGTAATAATGGTGTTGAGTAAAAAAGAAAAAAAAAGAAAAAAAAAAAAATCATTGATACACCAAAATGTCAAGTAATATACAGAAAGAATATACTTCTTTTCTGGGAAGTTTTTTGCCAGGAAAAAGAGAAAATATTCTCTTACTCCAGATATCAGGAAAAGTATTCTAATCACAAATCTTTTGGAAGAATGCTTAGCTTTTCTGTCAAATATATGCAAACGAAATGGTATTTTAAATCTTTTCACTGGATTTTACTGGATGAAACATGTCTCAAGGGCAATTCAAGGAAGAGGAGCATTTGATAAACTTGCATGGCTCCAGGCTGAGCTCTGTACTTCCCCACAGAGCCATGATGCCAGCGAGCTTTCTGCTGTGCCATGTTTTTAACTCCTTCTTTAGGCCCTGAAAAAAAATCTAAATCTATCTGAAATCAATGGGGCATTTTCTGTTCATTTCGAAGAGCTTTGGATCAAGTATGGCATAGGAAGTGTAGATCAGAAAGTACTAATCTGAGCTGCATTTCCTTTTATTTTCTCTTTCCCGTATTTGCCTTAATTTCGGAGGGGAACATGCTATATTCCATCTGTTCTCAAGCAGTCCTGGGCTGTGAGCCACCAGAGCCTGGCACTGTGTCATTGGACTTTCAGATCAGCAAGGCACAGTTTTTCTTCTGTTCTCTTGGCTCCCTCCCACCAGATGTTCTTTCCCTCTCTCATTATGTGATACAGCTAAGAAATGTATCTGGCATCATATAGCATCAATTTTATGAGATGAACCTCAGATGCTTACATGTTTCTCTGCCCACAAACATTTCTCATGTTTGTACTTATAAATTTATGCTATACCATTGCTGTTACAAAATGTTTCAGAATTTAAAGACAGCTATGACAAATGAGGTCCCTGTCCTCCTGAAGGGACAGCTACTATTACTTAGCTCTGATGGAAGGACAAAAGACTGTCTGGAATCCTGTTGCTGAAAACTGAATCAATTCCTGAGGTAAAACAATCCACTTAAACTTTTTCCCTTCGCATGCAAGAGGAGTGCTTTTCCAGGCAGTGCCAGACAGGGCTCTGGCCATTTGAAAATCAGAGACAAAATATTTCATCTACATTTCATCTACTTCCCTCAGGAGTTCTCAGTAGCATTACAAGCTATAAACAGGTACAAAAGGCATATGGGCCTGATTCTATCACCTGTTTCTGGTATTCATAATTACAACCTGCTTATGGCAGGTTCAAATGAGGAACTCCATTGCCACCTCATTTTACTCCCATGCTGAGGGTCGATGCTTTAGGTGAAGCAAGTGAAGAAAGCTTATTTGGACCTATAACAACAATCTGACTGAAGTCTGCTTGACTAGAGGGGATCCTCAGCTTTTACTTATATAAAGCTGCTTCTAAAGGCTATGTTCTACCTTTTTCTTCAGCAGTTTCAGTGCAGCCACCTCTCCTATGATTCCCTGGAAAGGGACTGATATAGATGTACCGTTCTTGTCCCTGCAGTGTTCAGACCCTTCAAAAGAAGAAATCACTGTGGTTATGGAAAACTATTCTTAACCCCATAACTGAAATAGCTTTTGAAGCCAGGAGCGCATCTATTCCTTAGAATCTCTCTTCCTCTTGTTAATGTGGTTTCATGTAACTGCAGATGGTCTCACTGCATACATGTTCCACTTGGATTTTGCCTTTATTCTGGCCTTCTTCCCTTGTCCCTCTTTGCGTCACTGCTGAACAGTACCCAGAATGCTATGGAGATTAACTGACCAAACCTCTTCTATTAATCTAATTTTTTTGTAAAGAATCATCATGTTAGAAATTTTTTACCTCTGTTGGCTCTGTTCACTAACAGTATAATCCAATTTATTTTTATTCTCTTAGCTAATTCGAACTGTTATGTATATTAAGTCTTTTAGTAAATCAACTTTAATGTTTAATGTTTTACTATCTGCAAATGAAAGTTGTTGCTGTTATTTCAGTGTCAATATATCTGGCTTAGACAGACCTTCTGCAGAAGGAAGAAATAAACCCATCTTTCTCTGTTGGAATTTTCAATAGTTTTCAGTGGAAATGATGAAACAAAGGCTGTGAAAAGTTTAAAACAAAAGGACTACCTAAGTATCTGTATGCATATGAAATTGTATCATCAGTTTGCAGATGAATCAAATAACTGCCATTTCCTGCTCACCTGGAATTCTGTGGCTACCTTGTTTTATTTTAGCAGGAGTTGAATTAGAGCTCTCTGCACTTCTACTATATAAACATGAGAGAGATTGTGAGAGATCTGTTTTTACATCTCTTTGATACAATAATGGGATTCAATGGTAAAAAAAAAAAATTAAAGATTGAAAGAATGAGAAGATTGGGGAATTTGGATAACACTTTGATAAGCGATCTGGATATTCAGTGGTAGATAGAGCTGCATGCAAAAGCCATCTGAGGTTTTGTTCAAAAGGTCTTAGAAAAACAAACTGTGAGTAGGTATCTGTAATATGAGAGAAAATTGGAGGACTGACTATCTCAGTTAAAGGGAAGGTTATACGTCAGACATTTTTTTCAACTTGCATTGTGCATTTAAATGAGTAAAAAGAGTAAGAAGTTGTACTTTGTGTGTGTGTGTATTTTAAGTGCAGTTGCAGTGCTAATTAATCCTGATGGTTTTATTTTTATTTCGAGAGGTGCTGACATTTTATATTTGGGAAGGAGAATAAGATTCTGAGCATGAGAATGAGATGGTTCTGACACAGATAGCTTTTTTCAAACATTTTTCTTTCTATTTTTAGATCTTTTTTTCTTTCTAAAGATAGAAAGAAACTTACTTATAAGACATATGGAGGAAATGCACCACAGCAGAGGGCAACAACCATTACTAAATGTCCTGATTGTAGAGCCCGGAACACAATGCTCAGCTGTTGCCTTATTCCTCCCACAGGCAGAATGAGGATTACCTTTGAGAAGGTGTGTCTTGCTAGCACTGTAAACATAAATGTATAATTCCATACTCCTTTAGGCTGAGGAAGGGATTAATGACATCAATTTAAGTATATTGATTTTATTTGTTTGTCTAAAGCCCAGTAACTATTTGGCATGCAGCCGAGATTCTCCATCAGAGAGAGGAAGGATGAGGATGGCATAATTATGGTAACTAGAACCCATTTCTGTATCCTTCCGGGTCCTTGGTGCATGGTGAAACTTAGGTGGCCAAAGAAATCTTCTTAAGAAGACCTTAAGCTGTTCAGCCAGCATAGCAGCATGGCTTTCTGCTCAGGCTGTCAAACACCAACCTAGGGTGGTCCTTCTCAGCTGTGCTGCTGTGGTAGGTGATGAGGCTCAGGCTACCCCTCAGGTACTCCAGGCTGGATCACAGCTCTCTGGAATTTTTGATGCTGTTAAATGGTAGAAAAATTGCCTTTATGAAATAGTGACTCCACTCACTCAGAGTTTGAATCTAGAGTTACATTTTTCACATAGATGCTTTGCTCCACCTGCCTAGAATAAATGGCAAACAGAAGGGATTGAGTCCCGTTTATCATACAGCTCGTTCTGACAGTAAAAGGCAGCATAGTGACAAGATGATGATATAATTTCTTTAGACCAAGCTGAAAAATGCAGCGATAAGGCAAAACAAGAAACCTGCATAATCAAAGGCATTCTTAGAAGATGTCAGGATTCATATCCTTCCTTCTGTTTAGGATGTAACAAAACTGTGATTTTAGAACAGGAAGCTGCTTTCATGTACTAATGATTCACATTTTTTTCTTCCTTCTGTTGCTTAGCTCTGTATTACAAGATGATCATAACATTATGAGCGCCAAAATTGATTCTAGAACATAGGAACTTGTTACGGCACACATTTAGTTTAACTGATGATTAGTTAGTGACTAAGAAATGAAACTAAGATGACTTAGTTTCTGGATGATCCAGAAGAGAAGAGTCCCAGAACATTCCTGTGTGTAAGAAGCTGTTTGTCATTTTCTGTTTTAATGCAGATATTAGCAGAGACAGATCTGGAAACAAACGGTTTTTTTAAACAGGGCATCTAATAGGTCTGAACCAAAGCGATACACAAATATCCCTCACTTGAAAGCTGAGATTAAATCTCCCAAGACCTGTAGCTTCAACAAAACTGTACAGTTGAAATCAGTACAAACTTGGTAAACAAATTCTTCAGATAAGTTATTGCCATTTGGTAAAATCTGCTCATTTCTTGAGCAACTGTTTTTATAAACAAAACATAATGATACATGAAAATAACACAATTGAATTGGAGGGTTACATAACCTGTATTTAATTAGGCCAAATTGAGTAAAAAATATGGGTTTGAGAGAGAAGAAGGACAAAAAGAAGAAGGAACAGGAAAGGTACCCCAGAACTGCAGAAAAATTGAAGTGAATGATTTGTTCTCTGTATGTTATGTGGATAAAGCAAGAAATTATTTCTTTAGGTTGGAGCAAAGCTGACTTATGTTAGCTCTTAGGAAGAATTTTCAAACTACTGGTTTTAAAAGCATTTAAAATCCACAAATGTTTCATCTTCGTTCCAGGGAGAGGGCAGCAGGGATTAATGTCTGCCAAGAACAATCTCTGTGTTTATACAGTCTTCTCATCTGTTGTAATCCCACCACGGGTTTTTCCTTGGAAAGAAGCGATATGAATCATCATGTGAATATTCAATTAGAATGAAGGAGTTTACCCAGTCTAATTCATCAGCATTCTGTATTTATATCTCTGCAATTATTTAGTTTACTCAGTCGAAGAAGTGCACCATTACTTTTTGTTGCTCTGTCAATACAGATGAGAAACAGTTTTGTTGATATATTTAAATAAGGTAAGCAGCAGAAGAAATTCAATTTGGAGGACACTGCCTTATCCAACAACTAAATCAGAGTTTTGTTATGTAATACGACTGATCTGATGCTGCTGCTTGCTGTTTTTCTGGAAATGTGCAAAAATAGAATTAAAACAAAAAAGTATGGGGAACTGTTTCCAGTATTTGAACACAAATTCTCTTAATGTGCAGAGTGCTGAAGCTACATCTGTGGATTTTTTAACCTTAAGCAATAAACAATCTCTGGATGTGCTAGTCAGGACAAGAACTTGTAGAAGTTGCAATGTTTGCATAAACTCTCATCTTGCAATGAATTGCATGTGCTCAGCTTCAAGCACATACAAATGACAGCCAGGTATTTGCAGGTGGTGGCCAGATCTCAGGATCTCAAGACAGAGCTGAATAGTATTTGTAATTGATTGTAATTGATTGATAGTTATGTCTCTTCCAAGTGTTGCTATGAGAGTGCCAGATTGTTTGAGGATGTATATGAGCCTTTCTTGGGGTTTGTTAGTTTAATACAATGCTTAGACTCTGCATTCCGCAAAAAAGATAGCTGCTGAGCGGTATGCTGTATGATTGGGCCACTTAAGTCATGTTAGGCCACTTAGAAGATAAACTGAAGCATTTCTAAAGGTCTTTCTTACAGTCTTTGGCCTGAGAAGTTAATGTGATGTATACTGAGAGTGAATTAGCAAATAGATATTTCATTTGATACACCTTATAAGAGTCTCAATAAGAACAATCAATTAAATCTCAAATTGGTTTTGACGTTGGGCTGCCGAAGAGTTTGTTGAAGCTGGCTTTCAGTAGCACTTCAGTCCATGGTAGTACTCTCTTAAATTATTATGTCCGTAACTTTTATTAAGTATAATGTGAAATGCACTGAGAAACCATACCAAACTAAAATGCCTCTTTCATATTAGTAACATTTCCATAGCACCAAAATCTTTGACTTGATTCTTTTGTCTGTATTAATATCACCTTTAATATTAAGAAATAGAGTAGGTTACCTATTAAAAAACAGTCCTACAGGAGAAAATTCATTATACATATATATAATCTGTGAAAATTATTGAAGTGCTTAAGTAGAGGTAAAAACTTAATCCATAGGAGAACAAAAACTGCAAAATATTTGAAAACGTGTTTTTATATTACAAGCCTAACAACAAATGCTAAGTTAGAATCAACCTAGCCAAGGAATAAAGGTAATCTCCCCATAGTTGTTTAGGGGGCTCTACTGAAGGATAGGAACTGCTTAATGCGAAGGCTTCTGAAACTCTTACTAAGTCATTTTTTCTGAGGTTAATGTATATGTACTTGTGGATAAGAGAAACCAAAAAAAAAAAGGACTTTCCATTTCTAAATGACATATTAGACATATTCCAGGCTGCACTTCTAAGCACTTTAAAGAGAAATTGGGTTGTTTGGAAGGTTTTAAAAAAGTGAATGCATACATTTATCTTTAGCTGAATTCTGTCTGCTTATAAAAGGAATAAAGAATATGAACAGAGACAACTATTTATTTTTAAGTGGCATGAAGACATTCCTGGCAGATGAAATGGCCATTTCAGATAATAAGGCAGGGCTAGGTAAAATATGTTGAGAAGCATGCTCTTATCACAAGCTCTCAGTTGGCAGTATATTCTGAGAACTTTAAAACTGTTTATGGATGGATAAAAAATAAAAATAGGAAAGTATACATGATGGGAAAAGAAAACTCAACCTGCCTTAAAATCTGCAACAGCAGAGAAAGGATAAATATTAGCAGATACAAAGAAGCCTTTAGGGGGTGAGGCATTTAAATGAAACAGTCATATGTAGATCACTGTGTGCTTTTGATGTTTTTATCTAAATCTTTGCAAGGAAGATCACCACTACAGTATAACTCAGAAAGTCTAAAGCAAAGCAGAGCAATGAATGTAGAGAATCTGTAATCAGAGTGCTTGATCATTTCAGAAGTAAAATGTTTCAAAAATCCCTTATGGAAAACAAAGCTGCTTGTTTCCTGGAAACCTTTTCTTTTTAAATGCTTTCAAATCTAAGGGAGCTTCCAGAGTACAAAAGAAACAAATACTTTGGAAAATGGGAATATTAGAAACTGAAGCCATAAACTTGCAAGTACTGTTCCTGTTCATGGGTAATTCAGATAATTTTAGGTGATTGTGATCAGCTCCTAATAACTGTCCCAGTGATCCAGACATGCGAAAAATGAAGAAAGTGATTTGAGGAGGTTGACTGGACACCTTTCTGTTGAAAACATCAGTGAGCAACTGAATTTAGATTGGTGGCTTCCTTGGTTTTGTGTTTAGTGAAATACCAAAACAGTGATGTGATGGATAGAGTCCAAACTGTTTTATGGTATTTTGTCCATAAGCTCACATAGCTTTTACATGCAGAGATAAAGTATATATAGAATAATTTTCTTATATAGGATATTGTGTTTCTGTGGATTCTGAGGGTGAACTATAAAACCTTACCAAACATACATTTGTTATTCAGTTTTTCTTTGCTTTCTAGATCAGAATTAAGCAACACTGAAAGGAAAACTTTAACGTATTCTTATGGCAGCAGACTTTGCTACATCATCTCTATTCAGCTCTACCCCAAGGATCAAGGAGGGTGCTCAATCAGTCTGACGTCCCACAGAAGATTTTACTTTAGTAGCTGTATCTAGTCAAACTATATGTCTTTTGTCAAATGGCATCTTCAGAACATTGTATAAGGTAGTGTGTAGAGAAGAGTCATAGAAGGACCTGCAGGCTTACCTTCATCTAAGCTCTGGGCTTTGTTTTACTCTTAGCTCAGTGCGGCCTAACTGATTTCAAATGCCTTTGCCGTTGACTGAGTGAGGATTCACTTTGTTTCTTCACAGAACAAAACTCTTCCTTCTTCATTTCAGTGGTCAGGTTTTCATCCAGTCTGATGTCCTGTGTATCACAGGGATACACAGAGCTTCCTACAGGGAAACCCTCCTCTCCAATGCCAAGGGCTTTGAATACTTTTGGAAGAGGAAAGACATCAAAGGTATTTCTATTTATTTTAACTTTCAAAGTCATTGCCATTTGTTCTGTGGATCTTTGGTGAACCGAGGTTCCTTCAGGCCCTCTGAGAAAAAAAAAAAAAAAGTCATAACCAAATGAAAGATAGAGATTCTGATCAAGAAGTATACTGGATGTTTTCCATTGCACAACAGATTAAAATACAAAGAAAGATTTTTGTGTGTGTTTGTGTGTGTGTCTTCCTTTCTTGCTGTATGTCTCTTCATAAGCTTGTACAGTTTGGCAGATTTTCAGGATCTTTATATTTTATCTTGGTGGGAAAGTCCTGTATTGATTTTTAAGATCTTTCATCGGAGGTAAACAAAATCCTATCTCAAGAAAGAACCAGCTAGGACATATGTAATTGCTATGTATCCTATGCTCAGTTACACCAAAACACTGCACCACAGTGAAACTTGAACACACTGAATAAAGTTCAGGGAAAAATAAAACCAGAAAATCATCCAGCCTTAGTGATATCCTGTTTATAAAGTCACTGTAGGTATTTTGGAAAGCTAATTCTAAAAGTAGTTATATTAGCAGTAGCTTCTTAAGAATAGTGCATGTATTTGAAAAAGCATTTAGCTAAGATGATTAGCCACAAAAGCTTGTACGAG
This sequence comes from Tetrao urogallus, assembly GCF_951394365.1. Taxonomy (NCBI): domain Eukaryota; kingdom Metazoa; phylum Chordata; class Aves; order Galliformes; family Phasianidae; genus Tetrao; species Tetrao urogallus. The sequence continues at coordinate 38,732,517 of NC_136818.1, forward strand.
TTATCAGCTGTCAGAAAAACTACTACCTTGGACTTCTGGAGCGTGGACTTTGAATTATTCAAGATGCTGGTAGGGAAAATCCCTTGGGAGTCTGTTCTTAAGAGTAAAGGGTTCAGGAAGGCTGGATGTTTTTCAAGAAGGAAGTCTTAAAGGAACAGGAGCAGGCTGTGTGCTTGCGCCGTAACTGGATGGGAAGAAGACTGGTGTGGATGTACAGAGAATTTTTGCTGAGATTCCAGGAGAAAAAGAGAATCTGCTCCCTGTGGAAGAAGGGATGGGCGACTCAGGGAGAGTGCAAGGAAGTTATTAGGGTATGCAGGGAGAAAATTAGAAAGGCAAAAGCCCAGCTTGAAATCAACCTGGCCACTGTAGTGAAAAAAGACTTTTTTTTTTTTTTTTTTTTTTTTTAAGGAGAATCTCCATCCTTTACAGATGAGGAGAGAAAAGTGATGACTGAGGATAAGTAAAAGGCTGAGATTCTGGAGTTAAATCCAGCTGGTGTGACTGATCATGAGTTGTGCTACTGAAGGTTCAGTATTAGGGCCCATCTTATTAAATATCTTTATCTTTATTGATGATCTGGATGAGGGGATTGAGTGCACCCTCAGTAAGTTTGCAGATGATACCAAGTTGAGAGGAAGTTTCAATCTGCCTGGAGGGCAGGATGGTCCTACAGAGGAGCCTGGACAGGCTGGATTGCTGGACTGAAGCCAATGGGATGAAGTTCAACCAGATCAAGTGCCAGGTTCTGCAGTTTTGTCGTAATAATGCCATGCAGTGCTACAGGCTTGGGACAGAGTGGCTGGAAGGCTGCAGAGGAAAACAACCTGAGGATGTTGGTTGATGCTCAACTGAGCATGAGCCAACAGTGTGCCCAGTTGGCACTGTTCCCTGCAGGTGTTCAAGAAACATGTAGATGTGGTACTGAGGCACACGATTTAGTGAGCAGCATTGTTGGTAGTTGTATGGTTGGACTAGATGGTCTGAGAGGTCTTTTCCAAATTTAACAATTCTGTGATTCTAATTATTTTCTTTTTTTCTTTTTTAAATGGGGAAAAAAATTGATACATTTGAATTTCATTCAAGTCAATTATTCCCAAAAAAATGAACTGAAACTAGTAATAGATCTGACTTTGCCCTAGGCTTTTAGCTACCAGTTCCACCTCATTTTGAATGTTCCTCTAGAACATACCAAATATACTGTGTTTACTTATTACTGTTATTACATTTTTATGTCCTTCATGCACTGAAAAAAAAATAACATAATTTTGTATCAGTTTATATAATCTTAGTGAGCGGATTGTAATAAATAGCTGATCTTCTTTGGGAGTCTTTTGAGTTTTTAGTGTAATCAATGTAGATGAGAATACTCAATAAATTGTATAAAATTGCAAATAGTGCCTTTCTCAGGTTAAATTTCCCTCCCCCCCTCCATCTGCTGGGTCTCATTCTGAGTGTAAAATTGAATGGATGAAGGCTTCTAGAAACTGTATAGAAAGCAGTTGACACATGCTAGCTTTTTAATGAACCTCAGTTGTTGCTACTGCCTGAGCTGACACAAGGCCAAGGGTGTGTGAGAAAGATAATAAATGTAAAACTTTTGTTTTCCTCTACAGTCTAAATTGGTTATTTGATGTGACATTTCAGCGGAAGTTGGCTGCACTTTTTCACATTACTAGATAATTTCAAGCTGATAGTTCTTTTCTGTTCTTTGTGGCTGATTGAAAGCTGTCAAACTTGCAGTAATCCTGTCTTAACTACCGGAGAGCACAGATCTTCATGGTAATCTCCTCGATAGGAAGCAGAGCAGTTCTTGTTCTCCAGTGTATGTTTTGTGTATTTTGAAAAAAAAAATTGTATTTGTAAGTGGTATAATTGAAAACACGAACAGTGAATTATGATATTTAATATAGAGTTATTAAAGTTAAAAATTGTATTGCAACTCCTCTTCTGTAGTAAAAACATCTCTCTATATCAACAGGTAGCTCACACCTTGATGACTGAGTATTTCAATCTAATTCATCTGGTGAACTATTGCAAAATTAATCCTCTTGTTTCTGTGTTTCTACGTGAGATGGAGATGCACATTTTCCTCAAATAAGCACTCTGCTTATAAAGAGCATGGATTGGAGGCAAACTGATGGAGAACAAGGTATGCACTGTTTGTTGATATTAAATCTATGTATTCAATCTTGGGAAAAAAAAATCTACTGTTGATTCTTGTAATATTTAAACATAGCAAATGGCACATGTTTCATCTTTGATCTAATAATCCAGTGTCAGGTCAAATTTTTCCCTTGGATTATCATGTGAGCAAGTTTTGATAAATTTCTAATGGACAAGATGGCTTGAAGAATAAAAGCATAAAGAAATGCAGCTGGACAAACCCAGAGGTGACTATTCCTAGTCCTACCTGGCTGAGTAGGAAAGAAAAAAAAATTACAATATTATCTTTTTGTCATCTCCAGTGTGTTTTACTGCACTCGATTATTTGCATTCAGTGATCTTTACACAAGCAGCATCTTCTGCTGTCTAACATCAAAAACCAATTTGTTCCTTTCAGTGAGAGCTTGAGCCACTGTGCTCCATGTGTTTATCATCTCCACAATCCACTTTTGTAATTCATTCACCTAACCCAGGCTTACTTAAGCCCAGAATGAAGCCATAATTCACAAAGAGTGTGGTAAACCACATCTGTGGGCAATGGCAGCATAGAAAGCCTATTATACAGGTGCTTTATCACATCTGCTATACTGAGTTCTGAGAGGAAAAAACAATTCCTGTGATAGATTAAGTCTATCCCAATAAGAGTTTCATAAATCAGTGCTACCAAAAACAGGAGTGGCTCTGAATGTCTGTCATGATCCAGGAGAGGCTGTACTCTGGCAGATAATTTAAAAAGAAGGAGAAACGTCCTAAATGGTACTGAGAGAAAAGACCAATCAAGTACAGGGAAATGGTTCTAGTATGCTTGCATTTCTATAGGATTCACTCACTCATTACTTTATCATGAAAATCCTCCCACAACAAGAGCAGAAGACAATGCTCAGAGGAGAGGGAAACTTAAATGGGAGAGTCTGCTGACTTTGAGGAGATGTTTAGAGTCCCTGTGAACAATGAACCAGTTAAAGGCACTTAGGAGAAGGAACATACAAATTTTGTTAGACAATTATCAGAGTATTTTTGACCTTGGGGTTGAGGTTTCAGCAAAAGGCTGACAACATTATTCCTTCTTTGGAATTGTTTTGCTCAATTTTATGAGTAAGTGCATCCTTAACTAATACTTGCAGTAGAGAGGATGTACTTCTTCATATCTTTCTTTCAGTGTAAAAATTGTCACTATATGTGAATGACAAAATAACTTTTCAGACAAGGTTAGTGGCAGATTATCTGCCAATATCCTGACAAGTAAATAACTTCCAGTAGGACAGGTAAATCAATCTTCCAGAAGGTTATGATGATATAAGACTAATGCATGAGTGAGAACAGGAACATTAAAGAGCTATGAGGGTGTGCTGACTTTTTGTGTGGGCAACGTCACTTATGTCTTTGTTCTGAGCATCCCCTTGTAGTAGACCCACACCACTTTTTCGGGATGCCTCAACTGTGTTCAGACTGAAAAGATACGGCAGAGGATTCTCAGTAATCCTCTGTTCACTGGGATACCTTATGCAACTTGATGCGATTTTAACTCTACTGACCAATTTCATTTCAGTAGAAAAGAAATAGCTATGCTGCATTCCTAACATGAATTCTCATTTAAACCATGTACATGTCAAGTAATACTGTATGAATAGCCCTTTGGATTTTCTCTGCATTAATCAGTAATGAATATATGAGCTATTCTTGGCTTTATTTAGCAGAGTAAATAAAAAACTAATGTCTATCATCATGGTAAGAAAATCAGATAGTTCTGGATTATTTGAGCTCAAACCTATTGCAGAGGAGCTTCTGTGCCTTGCCGGCATAGTCAGTTATAATCCCAACTGGCTGCTGCTCTGAGGCTGTCTGTATGGGAACTGCTGAGTCACGGCCTGAACCTCTGATTAATCACCTGAGGCGAGCCATGAGTCAGCCAGAGGAGCACAGGTGAAGGCAATTCACCTGTGCTGCTGGAAGGGGTGGAGCCAGGCTCCACCCCTCCTAGACCTATTTAAGAGCTGGCTATCAGAGGGGAAGGATCTCTTCTGGAGATCCCCTCTCTTGGTGTCTTCTGGTGAGCTCAGCCGAAGGGTAAGCTCTTCCGCTTATTCTCTTTTGTGATCATTGTCTGCCTTGCTTGATTCTCTTGATTATATTGTGATTACAACATCTTGGTATCTGTTGATTAAACAATTATATTGCGATTATAACATCTTGATTATACACTGTCACTTATTGCCTTTGTTTCTCCCTGGCCTGAGAGATGCCAGTGACTTCTGATGTACTGTCCCCATCACAAATGCTACGATGTTGTTCTCTTGGAGCTGTGCTTCCCAATTACCTGAACTTTGCTAGATTTTCAAAAGCTAGAGTTTGAGGTGCAGAAAGCTGTAGTAGAAACTATCCAGCAGTGTTTTCTGAGAGCTGCTCAGGAGATGTGTGGAAGCACTCTAAGCTCTTGCATGTTCCTCCTGTTTGTTGAACTACCATTCCAAATTCAGTGTTTAAGAAAGTGCCATTATAAAATGCTTCTGACACAGGCTGAACACCTTGTGATTTTCTAGCTCTTATTTCCAGTAAGGGGAGCAGACTGTAATGTAACAAACGTGCTGCTAAAACAACAACAACAACAACAAAACCACCCCACTTTATATCACTTCATATTTATGAAGGAAGGATTGCATGAATATTATTCTTATTTCAGAATTACTCAGTGTAGCTTTGAATACAAAAACATCTTTGGTATGAAAAGTTATTGAGATTTTTCTCTAGAATGAACTTGAATTGGTGATAAATTCTGGCTAGGACAAACAAAAGAATCCAATGGTAAAAACTGAGCAGCCTCTGTTCTCAAATCTCTTATCCTATGATCTAGTCTGGGAGAAGTGGATGACTTCTAATCAGCTCCCATGATGCTGTACTGTGCAGGCATTGATCTGTATTTACAGTGAGCTGAGAGCTTATGCCTGTTGTCACTTCAAACAAACTGCTCCCCTGAGAGCTAACTTTAGGGTAAAGTGCCAGGAAGGTACCCTCATCTCCCAGCCCTAAAATATGACAGAGGTGAAAAGAAGCAATCCTGCAGTTATCAGGCCCTGGGAACTCCTTGGCTTATGTATTCTAGGGGTTCCTTGTAATCCCTCCAGGAATGCTGCAGGTGTGCTGGCAGGTGCTGCAGCTGGGCCATGCAGTGAAGCTTTGAGGCCTGGTCCTGACGGCTTGGCCTCATCTTGTTGGGAGATAATGAACAACATTCATTTCCTCTTTGATGTCAGCGGATGGCAAACAGCCTGAGAGCAAGTACCTCTGTGGTGCCCACACCCCTGTCTGATTTATGGCATCACATGTACATTTGAAATAATGAGCTTGGGTAGTACTTCTGAAATAATGGGTTTGGGTAATACTCAATAATAACATAAAAAGCATTTCTATTCCCTCTACTTCATGTTCAAAGTACTGATAATTCATGCCTGTAGTTGTTTTCACCATACCCAAAAAGCTGAAAAAACTGAAAATGAATCCAGGAAGACTTTCAATTTTTATTTTTTAAGTAAATTTTTTGAATTTACTGCTGATAAATATTTCTGTTCATGATTTTAAGGAGTAGTTTATGGACTCTCACTGTGTTCCCGCTCTTCTAGACAACTGCTTACCTTAAGTTTTCCTTAGCAAGGGAGAAATTTCCAGTACCTTATTTTTGAAAATTCTTAAAATTAAGTGGTTTCTGCTGAGCATTGCACATATCAAATGTCAGACTGTGATGCAATGCTACAGGTTTTATCTGACCTTGTCCCACTCTGAACTGCAATTACTGTTGTCTGCCTGTAGGAAGAGAGCTGCTTCTGTTGGAGCAAGACTCAGGTCTGCATTGCTAGTGTAGTATCCATCTTGTATGCTTGTGGCATGCTAGAATAAATTGATCTGTTTAATGCACAGATTTACTCCTTAATTAAAAAAGTTTAATTAAGAAGATCAGTGTTAATTTAAAGTCATTAAAAAAACTCTTAACACATTGTTGTAGATTTATTAGCACTTAGAAGCGTGTTGTTTTCAGGCCTGCTAGCATGAATGATGATGCATATGAGCCAATGTAATGTTTGCTTACCAAGCTTTTTGCTGACACCAAAAACTTGCAATAGCTGTGAAAACTGATTTGCATTTATTTTCATGAAATTGGCCTCTATCTTTGCCATTTCTCTGCTGTTCTGTGCACTACAAGTTTTAGCTGGACTGGAGGGAGAATATGATAGACTGAGAAAGACATCCTCTATTGGAGTCCTGTGGAGCTGTATCCACTTTAAGGGCAAGAAAAGGGAAGGCCTGGCCTCTGTAGATATTTCATAGTTTCTATTGCATATACAGGTACAGCAAGTTTCAATCTGAATTGTTCATATTATTTCCAGTGACTGTGTTCCAAATTGCATCCTCTTAAACAGGGTGCTATCACATTACCAGTTATTATATTTAGTATTTTTTGGCTCTGACACATTGTGCAGAGAAATGGATTGAGTACTGCTCCTGGCTCCACACTGGATCACCCAAAAGTGTAGATGCATGATGTCTCCAGGCCATAAAGCCAGAGGAAACATATAATTCTTTCAGCAAATTAACGTCTAATCCATCTGTGGATTCCCTGACTCCAGATCTGTAAATAGAATGATCCCTATAAATAGAATGGCTTGTGCTGGAATGGACTGTAAAGATTATGGTGTAGGGACCTGCTTTGGCAGGGGGGTTGGACTCGATGATCTCTGGAGGTCCCTTCCAACCCCTACAATTCTGTGATTCTGTGATTATCTAGTTCCAACTCCTCCCACCAGACCAGGCTGTCCCAGGGCCCCATCCAGCCTGGCCTTTAATGTCTCCAGGGACGGGACACCCACAAATTCTCTGGGCAGCCTGTGCCAATGTCTCATCACACTCTGAGTAAAAAATTTCCCCGTAACGTATAACTTAAATCTCCCCTCTTTTAGTTTAAAGTTATTTCCCCTTGTTCTATTGCTCTGTAAGCAGAGTTAAAACTAACCCAAGGAGTCTCAAGTACATTAGAAGATGAAAGGACACAAATAAGAGAAACTTTGGTACCTACAAGGGAACAAAAGTCCAGTGGCTGGAATGGCAACAGGTGGGTCAGAAGTATGAAGATTTGAACCGAGAGGTTCCAGAAAGAGTCCAAAAGCCTCCTTGACACAAGCAGGGCATATCAGCAACACCAGAGGGTTAACAGGAAGCCCCTGTACCAATTCACAGAATTCTACCCACCGTGCTCCTCCATGGGCCCCACAATGGCTCTAGGTGAAGGGTGGTCATGAGTGCTGACCCTCAGGGGTCCGTCTTGGAACTGGTGCTCTTCAACATCTTTATCAATGACCTAGACAGTAGGATCAAGCGTACCCTCAGTAAATTTGCTGATGACACCAAGTTGAGTGGTACAGTTAATGTTGTAGAAGAAACAGATGCTGTCCAGAGGGACCTGGACAGGCTTGAGGAGTGGATGGGCACATGAGAATCTAATGGGGTTTAACAAGGCCAAGAGCAAGGTGTAGCACTTGGGTTGGAGCAAACCTAGATACGTGAACAGACTGGGAGAAGAACTCACTGGGAGCAGCCCTGCAGAGTAGGACTTGAGGGTCCTGGTGGATGAGAAGCTGGATATGAGCCAGCAGTGTGCTCTTGTAGCCTGGAAGGCCAACAGTATCCTGGGCTGCGTGAAGGAGGAGTGGCAACAGGAGGATGGAGGCGATTGGCCCACTCTGCTCTGCCCTTGTGAGGCCCCATCTGGAGTACTGTGTCCATGCCTGGGGGGCCCCAGTACAGGAGGGTTGTAGAGCTGTCAGGCAGGTCTAGAGGAGGATTGTGAAAATGATCAGAGGGCTGGAACACCTATCAAGATAAGCTGGGGGAGTTGTGCCTTCTTAACTCAGAGAAGAGAAGGCTCCAGGAAGACCTCAGCATGGCCCTCTAGTACTTGAAGAACAATTTCATGCTTGAGGGGTTCTGATAGTGATAGGGTAAAGGGAAATCATTTGAAACTAATAGAGGGGAGATTGAGGTTAGATGTTAGGGAGGAATCTGGGATGTTGAGGCTCAGGAACAGGTTGCCCAGAGAGATGGTGGATGTCCCATCCCAGGAGACACTCAGAGTCGGGCTGGACCGGACTTTGAGCAACCTGATCAAGCTGTAGCTGTTCCTTTATTCGTTGCCAGGGGAGCTAAACCAGATAACATTTAAAGGTCCCTTTCAACTTCAATGATTTGATGATTAGGAGAAATCTGATAGGGTAGATAGCCCGGGGGACTTGTCAGATCTCCAGGAAGAGGGAGATCTATGGGACCAGGTTAGACTAGCATCTGCCAGTGTGCATTTCCATCCCATCACTGCTGAGTGGGATGGTGCTACACCCTGAATGCCCTTATGCGCCCTCCCAGCCCTTCCTTCCTTCCTCTCATTCCATGTGTTCTGCATTTTACTTATTAGTGAGCTCCAGGTATCATCCAAAAGTTGATCTTTCTGGCAGTGGAGATTACTGCATTTTTTTTAACTCTTTTAACTTCATTCTAGGATTTAAAATGTTATTTATGCTTTTAATGGAGGTGGATAACTAGAAAAAAATCTGTATTCGTAATTGCTATAAATTTGCTTCATTCCAGTGAAGTCTAGGCAGTAGTAGCAATTTTGCTCCATCTAGGAATGTGGATCAGTATTTCATGTCTATCAAAACATTCATTAAAGATATTGAAAAATATGACAGACTTTAAAGTGAGAAGGGAATGGAGGTGGCCATTTTTGGAGGATGTAAATGCAATAGATACAAAACCATTTTCTTATGATTTTTAATATGCTATCAGATGGAGTGTACACAGATAATTGAACTTTCTGAAGTGACAAATTAACATCCTTAGGAATTAAATGTGATGTTTAAGAAAGTTACTGAGTGTTAATGGATTTCTTCATTTGTTTATTATACATGGGGTGTCATTCTAAAGCAATTCTGAAAAACAACAGAGAAAGCCATAAACATTTTCTGAATATTAAGATGAAGTTCCAGAAGAACTAATGAGTATGTAATTGGAAACACAAATTTGCATACAAATTTGAACATTATATTTCAAAGCTTGCAAACATCAAAGTGTATTAAAATGACAAGCTATCCATGCCACTGTACAGTTATTTTAAATGGATGAAAGTATAAAATAAAAAGGATTTACTTGTGAGATGGCTAATTATATAAAATTGCTTTAGGCAAAAGGCAACGTCAAGCTATCAAGACATGCATTTGCTTGGCTTTTTTCTTCTTATTGTGTGCAATTTCCGTGTACCTTGGAGGTCAGAAGTGAAGCATGTGTCAGGCATATAAAGATAATACAGAGTCACAGCTTTCTGTCTAACAAATAATAGAGGTATCTCATACTCATACTTTGAACTCTAGACAAATGTGCATATGGGAATCCTCTTCCTTTCACGGAATGTAACCCCTCTTTATTCATATGGGACTCTCAAAGCTGTTCTGGCTGTGACCAACTAAGTCTGCATGACCCTGAACAGGGAGGTGCTTTGCAGAAGGAAAACTATGTGGGGATCACTGCTGTAGCATCAAGGCCATGAGCTCTGATGCTGCAGCTTTGCTTGGCCTCAAGTTGACCAGGGCTTACCCCCAGAGCTGCCCATATCTGGTGTTCTGCACCATGTTCTGTTACTACCTGCCAGCTTGAGACACTCTTTTCATCAGGACTGTACTAAATTCTTCATCGGTAGAGTCCTGTCCTGTTGCCTTCTCTTGAGAGCTAGGAGGGCTGTTTCATCTGGCTGAATAAAACAGTGTGAGCTGTTGCCTGAAATCAGAAAGAGGTAGTATCTAGCTGGTGGCAGTTCAGACGTTCAAAGTAATTGTGTAGTCGACAAGAGGTTAAAAAAAAAAAAAAAAAAAAAAGCCTTGAGGGGCTTGTGCAGAAAAGTAAAGAATAAATTACAAAGGGCTTCTAACAGCTGTGAGAAATATTAGATTTCTCACACCTTCAGAGAACAGCAGAGCACTGCAAGCATTCTTATCAATGTGTGAATTTTCCATAGTCTTTAAATGTAACTGTACTTGAGAGTTCAGTAGGTTTAGCAGTGTAATGCATCAGAACAATTTAGCCAAATGGAAAGAAAAGCATGGATCTGTGCTCCTCTTGACTTGAATTTAAAATGGAAGTACAACAGAGAAACTCAATACTAATACAGCAGCATTCTTGCATATTGACTTTTTGGCTACTTTCTGACCTTTGGTATGAAAAAAAAAAAACATTTGAAGCTTTCTGAGAAAGGCTTTGTATGTATGAAGTAGTACTTAGTGTGTAGAAACAGCCTGACTGAAGGCTCCAATGAGGCCAGCTCCTTCTTGTACCTGCCCTGTAGGAGGCAATAGGATGGAAGGGAAGCTGGTGCACAGACAGCCACCCCAAAAAAATACTCAAGAAACTGTTTCAGCAAAACGCACCAAGTGGGCATATGATAAAACGAGCACTGCTTCTAATGCTGTTAACAACACATTGCCTACATAGGAAAGTTCTTGATTTTGAACTGTCACTACTCCTATCTGTGACATGCAAGTTTTAGCTAGAGTAGAAGACTGTTTCCTGTTGTTTTCTGGTGACAGATTTGTGTTGGGCGTCAGGAAACAAAATGCCAAGTATGAGGTTAATTTATTAAGCTACTATGCCTAATTCAATTGCAGGACTACAGTGAATCTTAGGGTGGTAAGCCAGGTAAAGTTGGTTACTAAAATAAAATCATGCTCCTTGTCCTTGAATCAAATGGAACTCACAGCAGGAATCCTCCTGCATAGCCTTGGAACACTTTATAAGGTACTGTGTAAGCTAGTGGTTGTTTGTACACTATTGTTGGCTATTTTTCAAGCAACAGAAATATTAAAAGAATTAGGTGAATCAAAATTAATACACAAGTTACTGAATTAAAAAAGAAAAAAGCCATAATTAAGCCTTTAGGTATAGGAAGGCAGCTGCTGCTCTTCATGGATCATGCTTGTGTTTTTCTTTATCCTGCTTCTGTGCTAAATTTAGGAACCCTGCTGTCTTGTAATATGCATGGAACTTCATCTCCAGGGCTCTACAGTGTGTAATACGAACTTATGTTTTGAGTAATTTAGGGGAAGAGGCAATTATTTGAGGTTTGTCAGATTAATCTCTCGATGTTTCAGTATCGAGAAGTCACTGGACGGCCCTGGAGGAATAAAGGTTCCCTCAGGAAGCTACCGTCTCTGAGGAAGAGAGGCTCCCTCTCAAAACATGGTGCTTGCAACATGACTGCACAAACATCTAGGATATTGTAATCCATCCCCTGTACTACTACAGACACCCCTGATGTCAGTGACACTGGGCTGAAATAAGGGCTTTTTTTTGGTCATGAACTGTAGCACAAAATGGCTGAGATGGAGAAATATGTGCATTTGATCTGAATGTCATCTGGCTATCTTAGCCAATGAAATGTACAACGGAGACTATTTGAAAGCCATGGAAGTACCAATCTTTGGGAATTTAAAAGACTAGACAAAATACTGCAAAATATACAAGGGAGAGAAATGCTGTTCTGTCACATTGGCAGAGATAACCAAATGTATTTCTTTCATCTTCAGACATGCTCTATTTTCTGTAATTAGTATATTACAGGCTATCAAAGCCATACAGAATTTTTTTTTTTAATTTTTATTTCTTTTAATGAGGGACAACCTGATTGCTTCTTACTGTTGCCCCTGAGAAATTGCTGAGGATATTTTTTGCTGGCTGCTGTGGAATGTTGTGACTGAAACACCCCTTAATATCATTGTAGATGTCTTCTTTTGTTTGAACTGTGCATTTAAATTGGCCACTGTTTTTCCTAATCTTTTCCCAAAGGCTTCCTGAAGGAAAACGTAGTGTGGTATTCAGCATGGAAAAAACAGGAGGAAAATGAGTAAGGGTTTTTTATTTTGTCTTGTTTTGCATAGCGGTGGTTGCTGTTGTCTGTTCCTCAGAAAAAGGAATGCATGGCCCTTGTAACTTTTTGAGATGTTGGTTAGGATTTGGGGAACCTGATGTGGAATTTCAGATGGCATTGCAATTATCAGATAACCATCTAGAATAGTATTTTCTTATGTCTGACAAGTCTTGAAATTTTGGAAAAAAAGGGGATATTTATAAATACTGATTAATTAGAAAGTATCTGTAGTATTTCTTCCTCTTGCTTCTTCCCAGTACCCTCATCCTTCTGTATCTACCTTCTGTGTTTACAAGACTGTATGAGAGACATTCTAGAGTCAAAGGAATTCCCCTGGCATTGTTTAGAACATCATAGTGAAAAATGAGAGAGTTGTGCTGGTGGCGCAACATACACGTGGAAGAATGGGGAACACAGTGTCTCAGATCCATGTACTCTGAATGGAACCTTGTGAGATCCTTCTTATCATCACTCTGTCTTGCATATCTTCCACCTATGAATGCACAACTTCCTGGAAAAATTATTGACTACTTGTAATACCTCAGGGCTTTAACAAGCTCTTTGAAGTGCAGGACCTGTCATTGAGTTCTGTATCAATTCAGCTGCTTTGACAGTGGAGAACTTGGTGCGTTACTTTTCGCACAGACAGATGAATTTTCTCCTCTTATTTTTGTCATTATCTGTTTTGATACTTTCTTCATTTTTCAAGCAACATTAAGTCACATGCAGAAAGAAAGCCGCTCATCCTCCTAGAATGCAGTTCTGGGAATAGCCATCTGACCAGTCTCCCCTGTAGCTCTAGGCCTACTTCCCAGCACTGCATCCATATGCGAAGATGATCCTGTCGGTGGATGCTGGACTGACTGTACCCAAGCTCAGGAACTACTGACTCCCCTCTGTAGGGCTTGAGCACGTGTCCTGTGCCCACCTGAAAATTTACTGGGCTGTGCTGGTCTTACCTTGCTGAAGATAAAAACAGAAAATAGATTCTTTGTTAAAATTGTGTTTCCTAGTATTAAGCAAGTGAAAGTAATCTTAAGTATAAGTAATAGACTCTTTGAGGAAATACACCTCTACAAATTATTTTTATGATGAATATTTTGGTAACTGATGGAACTGAAAGACTCTGAAGATTGGACTGCTGTATTTGCTTTACTCAGGCAATCAGCAACTGCATTAGTCACTCTCAGTCATTATAGTGCTTCTGATCCTTCATCTCTTACTCCTGGAGATTAACACATTTTGTACCACCAGAGAGTGTCCTTCCTTTTAACAGACACAAAGCAGACTTTGCAAGCAAGAAACTTGCAAGCTTAGATAGTTGGTGGTGCCAGGTATGAGACACTTTCCTTCCAATTTTAAGGGCTTATTTTCCCATAACCTCCCAAATTCAGAAAGACTCAATTTTAGACTGCATTCTGAGTCTAAAATATATCCTGCCATTGTTAATGAGTACTCAAAACCCCCACCTCTTGCACAAGTAGCAACAAAATGGGTTTGTTTATTCGACTGCATCTCCCCATCACTTTATGGATTATTTAGCAGGCTGTAATTAAATATAAAAAAGATGTCTAAGGCCAGCTGATTTGTGTATCTAGGTCTCAATACATTACAAGTTAAAAGGTGTTTAAAGTTTCTCTTGCATATAGGATAGTACTGGTGCTAAACATCAGCTGCAGCCTTTTTTGACACTTTGTTATGAGATTGCTGAAGAATGGATGATGAACTTGTCAACCTCTTTCTATGGGTAGCTGTTATCATCTACTTAATTATTTTTTTATAACTTCTGAAGTATAATACATATTACAGAATGCAAGAAGTGTCTGTCAGTAAGCCAACCACCTGTGAGGATCATTTAAAAACAGATGGTGAAGAAACAATTTTGCCAAAGTGTCAAAATTATGGCATAATGCTGGAAATTACTGCCTAATGTTTATTAATATAGTAGATATGACCCCCAATCATTTTGCATGTATAGTTTGTTGCACTTGTTCTTTTGAATGAAATACTCATTATGCAAAGTTGCTTTCATGGAATGTATGAGTATGAAAGAAAGATCCTGTAACGTGAAATAGCTCAAATATGCCACTGACTTTAACTGTGTTTGCTTGCTGTCTTGCATATTCTGCATATATAGTGCTCTGCTACAGGGGAACAGATGTGTGTTGGAAATGAATAGATAGGCATAACTTCTTCCTGGTACAACTTCAGGTGTTGAATTAGAGCTATTTGCATATAAAAATCACTCAGTTTGAAGGAATAGCTTTAAAGTCTGATGGGAATGTTTTGTATTAGGTCAGTAAAGGACTAGTGTGAAGTCTCTCAGAATTTACTCTAGGAATCTCCTAGTGAGAAGTAAATATTGGCATTGTTTCCTAGTTGAAGCTTTTGATGGACGCCTGGTGGTAACAATCTTTTGAGTTTGATGTTTCTTATGCTGGTACTCACAGCACATCTGAAGGAGTCCAACTCCTGCTTGCCATTCAGGTATCATTGTGAAGGATGAGCAAACCATTCCCTGCAAGCAATGCGCTTGTTGGATCTGCTCTTTATTTACTTGCAGAACTTGATTTATTTATTTGTTTTTAACAGATTTTCACTACCACCATCTCATCTCCAGGGAAAATGATTTGTTTTCTTTTAATAAGTTGTTTTCTCAACTAGTAAAAATTGTTTCAAAAAGACAATTCTTGATCACATTGCCAGTGATCCTCACAACGTGTAAGAATTGAAAAGATTTTCATCGTTGCATGGAAAGATGGAAGGACAATTTTTAAGCAGTCTCCTTGCTATATACTACATCACTAGCACAGCTTTGATATTTCCTTAACATTAGATCAACTGCTGAAAAAAAAATTGATAGAAATAATGCTCCCCAGGCTACTTTTTGAATACCTAACAAAGTACTGTGATATTTAGGACATTTAAGGTAGGTATTTGTGTTTGAAAACTTTGCTCATGAGATGAGGGCTATCATCCTAGTGAATTTTGAAGCTCATGAGATAACTAAATTTTGAAAATTCTATTTAAAGATATTTTTTTTACTGCATCTAGTTCATCTTTGAATCTGAAAGAAAGGGTAAGTACATGTATTAGTAGTATAAAAGCATTGAGGATATTTAAAATTTGCTTTGGAATTGTGCCAAGTAGCTGTTTTTATGTAATACCTTGCATTCTAGCAGTCTGTTTTATATGTCGGAAAGCTAGTTTAGGAATTTCTAGATATCAAAAGATTTTCTGGGCTATATTTTAGAAGACTCCCTAGGTTCATTTTTAGCTGAATGTGTGAGTTTTTATTGTTCCATGTAAGGTTAATTCATTTTGTGATGCATGAAATATACAGAAGGGAAACCGCCCTTTCAGCCTATCTTAAGTCCCGCTGGCTTTCAAAGCAAAGCTCCTAATTACTATCTACAATCTCACTACAGATACATTTGAACCTTTATTTCCACTGGTCTGTAAATCATCTATTGAGGAAATAAGTATGAAAATAGAAATGAACAAGAGGAAGATATAAATCTGGGGAAGAAAATAACATGTAATGAGTAGTGAACTACATATCCTTTGTTAAGTCTTTTGCTGTACTGCGAATGTTTCAGAATGTTTCAGTATAAGGACTAAACTCATTGAATAGGTGGAAGAATCAGGAATTGATGGTAAATGACTACTATGTTAACAGCCAGATTTGTTTTCCTCTTTCAAATTTTGTAACTGGAATGTAGAATTAACAGACAGCATGTTGGTCTATGTTGAACATGTAGCAAAGCTCAGAACAACTCTGAGATAGTATCAGTCATATGTTTGCCTGATCACAGTGCTGAACCGGGGCTAGTAGGATATCTAGTGATACTGAATGGACAGTGTATGATACTACATGAAGTAGTGTCATTCACATTAACGTAGCACTATCTTATTTTGTTACCACCATCCTTTCAGTCCAGGCATTGCAACCAAAATGGAGGATGTAGCTCGTACTTGCAACCTAGATCTCATAATTTGTAGCGGATTAAGATGTTAAAAATTGAGAAAAATGTTCCTTTTTGATATTAACAATGTAGAACTGGGGAAGAATAAATAAGCCTAAAGGTTATTTATCGTTAGTAAGACAAAGGTTGCAGTACTAAAACTTAATACAGAAGTTATTTCTCCTAGCTATCTTTTGAATTGCTGCTCCATGTCTTGAACAGTACTTAGTTCTATTTCCTAGAATATACTACTTTTTACATGAAGAGCTCTCACCCACTAACTTTTCTGTACCCTTCAATCCAGTAGCTAAGGGTAGGTATCCGTAGACTACTGATCCATGTGAACCATTGTTCTCTCCCAGTATGGGATCTCCCAGCGATGAACACAGGCAGGTATCAATGGCTCCCTACATCGGGCACTGAAGCATGTCTTTTTTAATGTTCTTTTATTTTCTATTGATTAGAGACCAGAAAATACCCACAGTACCTTTGTGGGCACTGTTTTCACATCCTGTTTTGTAATGCAGTTTTTAAAGTCCACGTAAGTGTAACGTTGAATCTTGGAAGTGCACTGTAGAAAAGAAGCTTTCTCACTTGGATCTTAATTATTCATTTCCTGGATTCTACCGAGTTGGAGACAAAGAAGTCCAAGTCAAATTCTGGCTTGTGTCGCAGCCAAATCCTTAGAGAAGGAACCTAGATCTTGCTTTGTCATTTTTAAATGTGTGCTCTCTGACAAGCCTCCATCCACTTTCTAGGAAGATACTTGTTCTTGTCTGTGAAGAAGGAAACTGAATGTTTAGGTTTCAACTGCAGCTGTAGAAGGTGAAAATGAATGAAGTGTTTTAAAAATGACATCAGCCTTTTCTAAGCCCATGGCTCTCTGTTGCCAAAATGAATGTTAATTACTAGATAAGTGAAAACTATACCTGTGCTAACTTGCAGTTAAACCATCAAAAAATCACACAAAAGAACAAAGTCAGTTTCAGCCCAAATCAGCATGGTTTATTTTTATGGAGACATTGCTTATGGGATGTAAAAGCTGAGCGTTTTGCCTTAGTGAGAATTGCAGATTTTAGCCCTAGCTCTGATTATTAAGCACAATCTTATTTTAGCATACTGTAGTTTTTACTTGCAATGAAAACTTAGTGCTATAAAAGGAATATTAAACGAATTAATTAAAAGTAAAACATTGCCTAGTTTAAATGACTCACAGTAGTTTACTTGGGGTGCATTATCATCTAGTATTTCACCTTTATATCAACTTAATGTTATTTCTGACCAAAGCGGTTTAATAAGCTACTCCACTGAAATAAGCTTATTGCTTCAAATATTGGGAAGAAAATTGAGTAAAAAGTCAATTTAAAATCAAGTTTATAGCAGCTTACAGTTATATATATCTGGTCTGAGAGTGTTTGAATCTGAAATAACAAACTGGATTCTCAGAAATGGTATGCTAATAAGAAAAAGGAGGCACTTGTTTAAAAATATAATTCTGGGAACCAACTTCCACGGACTGCTAGCAGTTCTAAGCAGATAAGAAGCCCTGATGGAAATAAATGGAAATTTTCCATTCAAATTGGAAAATTGTGATTTGATTCTGTTGAATTTGGTGAATCCTACTGACACCAGATTCAGTGCAGGTGAAAAGCTGGTTTGCCTTGTGAAGCTCTTGCCAGACAGCAATCTCAAAGTTGAGCAGGTGCTTGGTCACACCTTTCCTTAGGCAAGTACTCTATCAGTAGGAAACAAACAGCTGAATGCCAAGAGCAAATACGTTGAAATTAAAGGGTGTTTTTCCTTTGAGATTGTTTCTTTGGCACAGCTTGTGACAAAAGGAGGCACAGTGTTTATAGATGGAAATGCATTTCTGTCTTGAGTTGGATCTGTGTGGTCAGAACCTCATACCTGGAGGGGTTCAGTCAATGCAGAAGGCCTGAAAGCAAGCAGTGGAAGTATAATCCTGGGACAGTCTCTGAGGAGGTTTCCCTCTGAAGCCTGAGCTAGTCAGGACTACCCAGTTGGTGTATGATCACTTACTATCGTGCTTGTGCTGGACAATAATTAAATGATAGTGAAAACAGACAGATGGTTGAAGAAGACTCCATGGAATCTCCTCACGCAGTGTTCTCCAGCCAGTGTGAGGGAAATGGATCTTGCTTTCTCTCTGCAGTTGTGAGAGCATAGTGTTCAAATGCTGAACGAATGCTCAGCAACCCCAAACCACCACAGTCCTCTCTAAGGAGAAATTCTGCTATCCACCTTAAAACATATGCTTCAATAAATGAAGTTTTAGCTCTCAAAAGGTGTTCTACACCTTTTGTCCTCAACTTCACAAAGGCCTCCTTTTCATGTGGCTGCCAAGTTGTTCAGACTCAGGGATGCTGCAGTGATAAAGCCTAGGTGAATCCTCTCCAAAAAGGGTTCAGCTCTGCCTTGTCCAGATGCCCTCTTGTATTTTGAAAACCTTACTGATAGCAGTGCAGCACATTGCACAGAAGGCTCCCTCTCTTTGTGGATGTCTCTGCAGTGATACTGTGAACTTGTGCCATGAATACCTTGCATACTATGTGATACATAGACTGCTACATCTCAAGATTGGGCAAGTTCACCTAGCAATTTTGTTCTGGATTCAGGTGTAACTTGGTGACTGATGTGTTAAAAATGTTTTCCATTGGAATTATTGCTGTTTTTCTTCATCGCTAAAACAAGCATAAAAAAATAAATCAGTTCTGGAAATTGCGAGAGGGAGCAGAACTGCTGATTGACTGTTATTTTGATGGCATGTCTAGAATAATTGTTTTGGAAAAATAGTATCGCAGCAAGGTAGCACAATTTTTGTATTTACAGATGCAGGTTGAAGTGAAATTGCCTGTATAAGGACCCATCTCATTTTTGCAATCATGATAAATTTGATTGTGCTACGCTGATTATAAACTAGACCAAACATTACAGCTATTAGCATTCCAGTTGGGATGTATATAGAGTGGTGGTTTTGCTGAGAGATACAATTTCAAATCAGAATGAAATTGCTAGCAGTGTAACAAGACTGTCTCTGTGTGTCCTTCACAGTTACATGCGCAGGAGGGTGTACACGTAAACTCCCAAGTATGTATAAGCACATAAAAAACCCACCATGTAAAGATGTATGCAAATGAAAATATCTTGCATCTACTTTTGTTCACAACTGGACTCCTGTGTGAATTTCAGCAGCTGGCATCCACAGTGATGTCTCAGCTTTCGGGGCTGACCTTTGCTCTGCAGCCTGGTCTGATGGAGCAGAGAATCACCTCCAGCCTAACAGATCACTTTTCACCTGATCGTAGTCACTACCTTTTAGATGTGGTACAACATGTAGAAATTGATGCATCTGTGCAGAAAAATTGTCTTTGAAGAAATGCTCCAACTCCCTAAAAATTGCAGTTGTTAAAAAGATTTACTTCCTCCAAGGAAGGAAGAATGGAAGCAAGGAGGTTTTAATGACACAAAACATTTAATCTGTCAGTATGATGTCAGCTCTTTGGTGCAAACCCTTTTCTATTTTGCACAAATATAGATGTAGCCTCCTAAAGGTTATTCAGCCATGAAGAGGTATTAACAGTGGTGGCAAGATCAGTGAGGAAAAGGGGAGGAGAAGGAAGAGGAGCCAGTGAGATGTGGTCACAGCTACTGCCCTCTTTCTAGGAAAATGAAGAATAAGATCAAGATGATGAAATGTTAAAAGGCAGCAGCATTGAAGCATGTACAGTCAGCATGAGACAGTGAGCCTCCACTGTGCGTGGCCTCACTTCCCTTAATTTGTTGGATGCATTCCAAAAAGTGCATGGTAGGACCTTAAATTGATTCCCGCAGCTCCAGTGTTTCTGAAGTCCTCAGGAAGACCTGGAGCAGTAATGCAGCCTCTGGCAAGGGAGTGTTGTTGTAACTCAGATTAAGCGCCTGGTGAGAGTTTGCCAGGTATGGCAGGTGGCCTGAGCATCACTACCTCTCCGAAGATTTCATCACTGTAATCTGCAATTAACCTTATTACTCAAGCTTGTACCCCAGGATGCTGCTGACGTGTCACACTTCTTTTTTTTTTTTCCCCTCTAAAATGCTGGGGGACACAGATGTGTTACAGCTCTTTGGTCTTTGCAACTTTTATTGTTTAATGTACAGATGCAGTGACCAGTATGTAGCATGGTTCTGTTCTAAGGCTCTGGTGACAAACACAACCCATCCAAACTCGTAAGTCATTATATACTTGTGACTGCTTTAGCCAGTGCTGCGTTACAGAGGGCACACAGGATTGCAGCCACTTTGGTCCTTAATCTTTCAGCAACTGAGAAGTCAGCCTGAGGCAGATGCTCAGACTCATTCTGATCTCGTTTGCACCTCGGTAAGTCAAGAGTAACTTCAAGACAGTAAATTCAATTATGATGCAGGTGGTAGACAGTGCCAGGACAGACTATATTTCACCATTTTTTGTTCTAGGCATTTATTTTTTTTTTATGATTTAATTTAGAAAGAGATTAGAATTCTTGTTTGAGCTGCTTTTCTACCCATCTTTGTTATTTCCTTTTCATTTAGTCTCAGCCAATACATGATGTTTTCTTTCTTAATTATTTGCTAGCATGGTAATTTTTTAAAAATGTTTTCAGATTACAACAATTTTCTGGCAAAGAAAAGCATGAAATTCACTGCCCTTGAAATCAGCATCCATAAGGAGGAAAATATATCCTTTCATATATCAGTGTCAGAAAAGAATAGTAACCATGAAGCTATATTTATGTATTGAACCTTGTGATATTCTAAAGAGGAGGAAAAAGTGTATAAAGGATGCTGATTTTTCTTTTGCGTATGCAGCATATATATCATTTAACTGTCAATGTTCAGATAATAATTTGTTATAAAAACCTTCACATTTCAGAAAAATGTAGGAGGTGACACAAAACAGACTGTCATTACTGGCCATACATCTATGGTCTTAGGCTCCCTCCTAGATTTCTAGCCAGATAGAAAGAGGAGAAATATCCAGCCAGATTTCTAAGTCCATGTCATTTTCTTTGCACTGAGTGCTAATCTTGGTTCAAGACAGAAAACAATTTCTTGAAATATTACATAAAATCTTAGCACATGCTTTGTGCTTCTGCTATTCAAGCTGCTTTTCTCTGGTTTTCATATTTTATCCAAAAATTGGCAGAAATTCAGAAACAGTATAGGTGTCAGAGCTTTGAAGGGAATATGCAGATCCTATGGATAATACAATGCTTATTCTATGGATAATACAATGCTTATTTTAATGTGCCTACCTGAGAACAGCAGAACAGAGCTCAGAACCTGTGGTTTGTATGAATGGGACCTACAAGTTTTCTCTGTTATTTCCTGACTTTGTGAATGTAAGCTTCATGCAAGTTGGAGAACTCTTTTTCCTGAACAGAAAACTGTCCAGGAACTAACTGTTAATTTCTATAAACAGACTTTCTATTGTTGAACCATTCTAATATTATTTAATGTCAAGAAACTGGGTAAGTTAGCATATTATCTATTCCCAGAATTACTGACAAGTAAGAATGTTACAGTCACTTTCCTCATTCACTGAGAAAGAGAATGTGGGAGATTCTCTTTACGTTTTGCTTGATCGCCGAGGTCCGCGGGCTTGATCGCCGAGGTCCGCGGCTCGAAGCTGTCTCTGGCAGAACCGCCGCGACTTTTAGCGAGGTACAAGGGGATTTTAATCGCTTTCCTCATCGAGGATTCCCGCGGCAATCGTGCGGACGCCGCTCTCAGTCGGGCTGCTCTCGCGAGAGCAGCTGACGCAGAGTGGGCGTTGCCAACGCATCGGCGGGAGATTTAAACGGGCGCAAACCGGAAGCAGCCCTTGATCGCTGCTACAAAAAGCCCTAGGGAGGGCAGCGACACGTCGCTGCCCACCTGAGGCACAGCAGAGGAGGTAGTATAGCTGTCTCCCAGGCTGTCTTAACGTGGTGCTTTTGCAAGCTACCCTTGTCTGCACTCTCCTGCAAGGAATCTTGTTACAGCTATTGGTGGTAAGTGCCAGGGCACTTAGCGAACCTGGCAACAGTGTGAGGGTAGGGGGCAGCAGGGCAGGGCCGATCACTTGCACCCCTTTAGGACTTTCTTGTTGAGTTAGTGAGCCTGCTGGTTGCCATGGGTGCACCCCGGCAGAAGGCTTCAAGCACAAAAACTGTGAAGACCCGTGCAGAGGTCCCGAGCACACGCAGCAGAAAGACAGCAGCCAAGAAGACGGTCCAGAGCCAGACTGAGGTCTGGTGCGTGCATAGAGGGGAGAATAACAGTATGAGGTGTGTGGCGACTCAGACAGAGATACCATCACGAGATGCTAGTGTGCAGGTCACTGGCTGTGAGGAGTGCCACAGCCTGGCATTTGCAATGCCACATGAAGGAGGCAGCACTTGTATAAGGTGTGAGCAATTGAATGACTTGCTCAGCCTTGTGATTAGCTTGAAGGAGGAAGTGGAGAGGCTGAGGACTATAAAAGAGTGTGAGAGGGAGATTGACTGGTGGTGTCAGTCCCTCTCAACCTCAGGTTCTCGGCACACAGACGAGGCTCCTCACGGAGCACGTCAGCCCCTGCCACCTTACAAACACCTGGTAAAGGGGAACCAGCCAGCTGACAGCGTTTCAGCGAGCCCCCTGTCCTCTCTTCCCCCTAACAGCAATTTGAGAAGGGAGGAGGAGTGGAAACGGGTACCTGCTCGGCGGAGGGGGCATCCCCCAACCCGTCCATCCCCGACTCCCCAGGTGCCTCTGCGTAACAGGTTTGAGGCCCTGGAATTTGAGGGGGGGACGAGTGAGAGGGCGGAGACAGGTTCACCCGTGAGGTTGCCTCAGGCGAAGCGGTCGCCCACAAGCCTCAAGACTGCTTCTACCCGTAAGGACAGAAGGGTGATTGTCATAGGTGACTCCCTTCTGCAAGGAACAGAAGGCCCTATATGCCGGCCTGACCCTACCCGCAGAGAGGTGTGCTGCCTTCCTGGGGCTCGGGTCAGAGACATTTCAAAGAAAATTCCCGAGTTGATTCGGCCTTCAGATTATTACCCACTTTTAATAATTCAGGCTGGCGGCGAGGAAGTTGATAAGGAAAGCCTGAGGTCTATCAAGAAAGACTTCAGGGGAATGGGGCGAATGCTTGAAGGTGCTGGGGTGCAGGTGGTCTTTTCTTCTATGCCCGTGGTGTCAGGGAAAGGTACAGGGAGGATCCAAAACACCCAACTCTTAAATAGATGGCTAAAAAGCTGGTGCAGACACAAGAATTTCGGCTTTTTTGACCATGGGGCAATTTACACTGCACCTGGCATGATGGCTGCTGATGCATGCAGCCTGTCCCTGAGGGGTAAGAGGATATTAGCTGAAGAATTAGCGGGACTCATTGACAGGTCTTTAAACTAGGAACGAAGGGGGAAGGGGACAAAATAGGGGCTACTGGGGGTGAACGGGTCATTCGAGGGCTTGTACCAAACTCCATGAGCAATGACGGCAGAGTGCACAGGGAAGGAGTAGGGCAGGGGGATGCTGGGGATGCTGCTGTTCTAGGGGATCCTAGATCCCTTATAAAGGTGGTGAGACGGATAGCCCGGCTGAAGTGCCTTTATACCAATGCACGCAGCCTGAGTAACAAGCAGGAGGAACTGGAAACTGTGATGCACTCGGAAAGTTATGACCTTGTTGCTATCACAGAAACATGGTGGGATGACTCCCACAATTGGGATACTGCGATCGATGGCTATAGACTCTTTAGGAGAGATAGGCGAGGTAGGAGGGGTGGGGGAGTTGCTCTCTATGTCAGAGATTGGATAAACTGTGAGGAGCTCCCTACGAGAAACAGTCAGGAACAGGTTGAGAGCCTGTGGGTTAGGATTAGAGATGGGACTAATACAGGTCAGCTGGTGTTAGGG
This sequence comes from Tetrao urogallus, assembly GCF_951394365.1. Taxonomy (NCBI): domain Eukaryota; kingdom Metazoa; phylum Chordata; class Aves; order Galliformes; family Phasianidae; genus Tetrao; species Tetrao urogallus. The sequence goes on from NC_136818.1 coordinate 38,756,519, forward strand.
GTATACTACAGGCCACCTGATCAGGGGGAGGCTGTTGACGAGGCTTTCTTGCTCCAGATGCGTGAGATGTCTGGCTCACGGGCTCTTGTCCTGGTGGGGGACTTCAACCATCCGGACATCTGCTGGGAAAACCACACGGCGAGCTGCAAGAGCTCCAGAAAGCTCTTGGAATCCATTGACGATAGCTTTCTGGTTCAGGTATTGGACAGACCGACCAGAGGTGAAGCGTTGCTGGACCTGCTGCTCACAAACGCTGAGGAGATCATCAAAGGTGTCAAAGTTGGAGGCTGCCTGGGCTCCAGCGACCACGCCTTGGTTGAGTTTGTGATCTCAAGCGATGTGGGCCTGGCAAAGAGCAGGATCAGGACGCTGAACTTTAGAAGAGCAGACTTCAAGCTACTCAATGGATTGCTGGCCAAGATCCCCTGGCGCGCCGCCCTCAAAGACAAAGATGTTGAGGAGAGCTGGCTGCTCTTCAAGGATGCCCTCCTGGAAGCACAAGAGGTCTCCATTCCTCTGAATAAGAAAGTGGGCAGGCGAGGTAGGAAACCGGCATGGCTCAGCAAGGACCTGCTGAGAGAACTGAGGGCGAAGAAAGGGGTGTACAAGCTCTGGAAACAAGGCTGTGTCACCTGGGAAGAGTACAGGGATGCTGTCCGGACTTGCAGACGTGGGATCAGGGAAGCCAAGGCGCAGGCAGAACTGAACTTGGCAAGGGATGTGAAAAACAATAAGAAAACCTTCTACAGGTACATTGGCCAGAAGAGACAGGCCAAAACGGGTGTACCTACTTTGGTAAATTTAAAAGGAGAACTGGCTTCAACAGATGAAGAAAAAGCTGAGGTGCTGAATGAATTCTTCACCTCGGTCTTCACTGGTGGCCAGGATTCTAGTCTTTTTCACGTCCCTGAGCCCTGCATCCCCAAACCTCTATGTGGGGACCAAGGAGGTAAATCCCTCCCCACTGTAAGGGCAGAGCAAGTCCGACAGTGCCTCCTTAGACTGAATGAATATAAGTCTATGGGGCCGGATGGCGTGCATCCCAGGGTCCTGAAGGAGCTGGCTGAGGTGGTTGCCGAGCCGCTCTCCATCATATTTGAGAAGTCGTGGCTGTCAGGTGAGGTCCCGGACGACTGGAGGAAGGGTCACGTCACTCCCATATACAAGAAGGGGAGCAGGGAGGACCCGGGGAACTACAGGCCGGTGAGTCTCACCTCCGTGCCTGGGAAAATCATGGAACAGATCCTCCTGGACAACATGCTCGATCACATAAAGAATGAGCATGTGATCCGAGACAGCCAGCACGGCTTCACCAAAGGAAGGTCATGCCTAACTAATCTTGTGGCCTTCTATGATGGAGTGACGGCATTGGTGGACGAAGGGAAGGCGACCGATGTCATTTTCCTGGACCTGAGCAAGGCCTTTGACATGGTCCCCCACCACATCCTCATCTCCAAATTGGAGGGAAGTGGATTTGATGGGTGGACGACCCGATGGATAAGCAATTGGTTGAAAGGCCGCAGACAGAGGGTGATGGTCAATGGCTCTATGTCCAGGTGGAGGCCGGTAACAAGTGGTGTCCCCCAAGGGTCTGTCTTGGGACCGGTGCTCTTTAACATCTTTATCAATGACATCGATGAGGGAATTGAGTGCACCCTCAGCAAGTTTGCTGACGACACCAAGCTGAGTGATGCGGTTGATACGGTGGAAGGAAGGGATGCCATTCAGAGGGACCTCGACAGGCTGGAAAGCTGGGCTCGGGTGAACCTAATGAGGTTCAACACGGCAAAGTGCAAGGTTTTGCATTTGGGCCGGAAGAACCCCAGGCACCCGTACAAGCTGGGAGGAGTGGTCCTTGAGAGCAGCTCGGCAGAGAAGGACCTGGGGGTCCTGATGGACGAGAGACTCAACATGAGCCAGCAGTGCGCTCTGGCAGCTCGAAAGGCAAATGGGATCCTGGGCTCCATCAGGAGAGGGGTGGTCAGCAGGGACAGGGAAGTGATTGTCCCTCTCTACTCGGCTCTTGTGAGGCCCCATCTGGAGTACTGTGTCCAGGTGTGGAGCCCTCAGTACAAGAAAGACATGGAGATTTTGGAAAGGGTCCAGAGGAGGGCGACTAAGATGATCAGGGGGCTAGAGCACCTCCCCTATGAGGACAGGCTGAGGGAGTTGGGCTTGTTCAGCCTGGAGAAGAGAAGGCTGCGGGGCGACCTCATTGCAGCCTATCAATACCTGAAGGGAACCTACACCCAGGAGGGGAGTAAACTCTTCATAAGGGCTGACAATAGCAGGACTAGGGGAAATGGATCCAAGTTGAAGGAGGGAAGATTTAGGTTGGATGTTAGGGGGAAGTTCTTTACGAGGAGAGTGGTTAGGCCCTGGAACGGGCTGCCCAGGGAGGTTGTGGATGCCCCGTCCCTGGACGTGTTCAAGGCCAGGTTGGACGGGGTCCTGGGCAACCTGATCTAAATGTGTATGTTTGGTGGCCCTGCTAGGCAGGGGGGTTGGAACTACATGATCCTTGAGGTCCCTTCCAACCCGGGTGATTCTGTGATTCTGTGATTCTGTGATTTGCAACTAGTGGAATTCTTGGTGCCTTCTCTGAATAAAATGGCCTCAATCTCTTTTTTTCTTCTTCTTCTTCTTTGCCTAACAATGCTACTTTCACACAGAAATATTTCTTTTTAAACTTAGTTTTAGCCTTTTGCCCACATTCTTTGTTATAAGATAGTAACTGAGATGTTTTCCTTTTGTAGACTTGCTTCCGCATTCGAAAGAATGTCATCAGGAGATGCACAGGGATATGCTGAGGCTCTGTGAATGACAGAATGACAGGACAGAGGAAAGGCAACATTGGTACACTGATGCATCTGTGGTACATTGATTTACTCTTTTGTTTTTACTATAGGAACTTACAAATTCCTTCTGTGTCCTTTTTTGGAATTCACCATTATCTGAGTAGCCTGTTTGTTGCTTCTGATAAGCAACAGGCTCTGATTTCTTCTCCTTCACCCAAATATTAGGAAGCTAGAGGAAAACACTTTCAGCCTAAGTAGTTAATGCATCACAAGAGTGCATTGTTTTGTAAATGGACTCCAGCAGCACCTTATAGCTTCTTGAACTGAAAAGCACATTCCCTTGCATGAAATAAGAAACATGTTGTCCAGTTAAGCCATCTTCAGTTAAGCTTTGCATCTTCTGCCAGACAACTTCTATTAACTATGCATTTTACTTTTTTTCTTTAAATATTTAACTGGATGATTGTTTGCTTAGTGTTAACATGTCATGAGGCAGCTGTTTTCAGTGCGTTATTTTATTGCCCGTGTCTCTGAGGAAATGTACATAATGAAACAGATCAATTTAAAAAATCATTTTCTGTGCTATTTTCATTATTTTTTTCAATCTCAGACCTAATCTCTGTATCTCTGTGGTGGTTTTGTTTTGTTTTGTTTGTTTTTCTGATTTCCTTTCAACTATACCCTTTTTTTCTTTGTGAGAAATGCAGCCTGGTCTGTAGCAGTGATGTAGATGACAGTGGTACTGCACTTCTCCTGCTGTTAGTTTTGTGGGGACCACATAGCACTCACCATGGCCACAGGCATGTAGAACTAACACTGTGAAGCCAGAAAAATGTTGTATTTATATTGACATTGACAGCCCTCTGCCTGTTTTCCCATCACTCCTCACTGGTTGCTGTCTTTACTTCTGCAGTATTCTGCTCTGACATATTGAAGATTTGTGCCTGTTTGCTGGTATAGAGAAAGAGTCAGTCCTGGATAGCTTCTCTCTTGGCTTTTTCTTTTTTTCTAACTTCATATGCTTGCTTCTTAGTGCATACTATTACGCCCTAAGGCATGCCTGTTTGGCTCTTCCCCTTCTTTGCCATTACATCTGAGCACCTGATTGATGTAGATAGCATGTTAGGAGATGGCAGATATTCTTTTCCTGTCAAATAGATAACCTGAAAAAAATAGTCAACCTTTATGAAAAAGGGGCCGGAAGGCTGCTCTCTGGCTGTAATTTATCAAAGTATTTCTCATCTCTGTTTACATCAGGTATACACGTGGACCCCAGTCCTTAATGGCTATGCCTTGGCATTCACTGTGTTGTTACAGTATAAATGACAACAACACAGTTTTTTGGGCTGTCTTATTTTCATTTGAAGAATAATCACCTTTTATCTAAAGCAGGTTTGTGAGCCAGTGGTGTGTTCAATGAATTTGTAAACAGCTGCACAGTCTGATTCTCCTCCAATCTCTGATGTAAAGCAGTCAGATAGGGGAAAAGAAGTGAGAGACATAAGAAAGGTCAATACACAGTTTTGCTATGAGTGTCGGTATTAGTTCTACTGTACTTGGATACTGCACCCTGAAAACTGTGAAGAAAACAATGGAGTAGTACTTGCTTTGTTACTGTGCTTCAGACACAAAAGACAGTCCTGCTGTAGATAAATCTAATTGGTTGTATTCATTGAACACGGAGGTGTATCACAGAAATACAGCCTATAAAGTTGCTCCAGTATGAAATGCACAGATTTTATGGTAATGTTCTGGTTTTTATCAATGTTGATATATGTGCCTGGGAAGTACTATAAATGCAGCATTTTGCTTGAAGTACTTGTACACGGAGTTCCACTAACCATGTACAACCAGAGGGTGAAATTAATCTGAAATTAATAATGTAGAACAGTGCAAGAGGACAAGCAAGCATGCTACAAAAATGGATTCTAAAATCTCTCCTAAGTAAATTTTTAACATTGTACTCAGGAGTGAGCAAATATTATATATTCAAGAAATGTTTGCCAAGTCTGCCTGCAAGAAGTGTAGACAGCTAGAAGATGTCAACAGGGAATATTGTCATAACACTAAGAATAATGTGTTATCTAGTGCCTAACACTGAACACATGTAAACAATTAATCGCAGAACAGAAACTTCTGAAAAGCAGTAACATGTGAGCTGCATTCATAGGCTTGAACTATTTATTGTTTCTGATTAATAGGCCTTTTAAACTTTTTCTTTACATGCTATCTCAGCATCTTAATCACTTGCATCATCCTGGTGTTTGAGGGATCTTTTTTTCTGAAGAGAGATTGAATACAAGTGTATTTTTCTTCAGAGGGATGAATCTTATAAAGAGAGGAGAATGAGGAGAATTATGATTGCTCTACCTTAAGGTGCAATACTGGTCAAAACACATGTTGTTCATAATCTCATATACATGTGTAAGACTGCCATAATGCAAAGCCAGCCATTTTGTTTGACAACTTTGTCATCATCTTTACATTCTACACTCAGTTGTTGGGTGACATGCACTGAAGTTTCATTTCAAGGAACATCGGCGCATTATTGTTTAAGTAAGGGTTCAAGAACTGGTAGCAGGAGATTTCAGTGCCCTAATGCTGTGTGTGAAAAGAGGAATTCTCTGTGCATCAAGTGGATTTCATGGTGTGTCATCTTACAAACCATCTTATACTTTGCCTATACTTTCTAAGTTAGGAAAGACTCCTTGATTGGGAAAAACAGTATGTTGGTACAGAAGTCTTTTCTGGAATGAATTGGGCAGGGAATGAGGCTCAGGCTCACCTAGAGGTAGCAAAGGTTCTGGGAGAGGGGAGAAAGGTCTCTGCTTGCCTGGGCTGGGCTACACTCCTATCTGGGCAGCTCCCAAGGGACCAGACATCTGTGCTGGAGAGAAGTACTAAGATAATGGGGCCAGTGCTGCCACAGCTGTGGTTACCAGTCACCACTACTGCTTCTCACACTTCCACACAAGCTGTCAGCATTCTAAGAAATGGTTTCTTCCTTCAGTTACGGGAATTAAGTTCTTCATCACTGGACTTCATGAAAGCAGCGTGGTCTCATTGCCACAAAGGAATAAAAAATGGCCATCTCTGCTTGCAAAGGAGTGATCTTATCAGCTTCAGAAGGTTCAGTGCAGGTCTCAGACTGAAACAGGTGTGAGCTGTTCTCCTTGTGTCCACCTAAAAGACACAACTATTATATTCTTCGCTGCTGAAACTTGTCTTGCTGCTGGTGTTAACTGGCTTAACAAGGAAGCATAGTCTTTTTGCCCTGGGCAAAAGTTGTTTCTATTCTGATAAATGCACCACTTATCACAAAAGTTAGGGTTAAACTAGTTGGTCTTCTTCCCGTTTTGAACTGAAAGAGATGTTGAATGTATCTTCATTTTGTCTAAGAAGTCCTTAAAGGCATGAAAGATTAATCTCCTGTTAACATTTGCCTGCAGCTATTTCTAAAACATATTCATTGATTTCTGGCAAATTAATTAATCCTAGAGGAATGGCTTGGTGTTCTTAGCTGTGTGTTTTCTTACACAGAACTAGATCTGTACTGAAAGTAGTAGTGTTTTTTTTGATGGCAAAGCATGAAAGGGGTAAGTTCACAGTAATGCAACTTGACCTTTTCAACTTCCCAGCTCTGTAGAACTCTTGTAAGAGCCATTTTCCTAAGTCACAAAGTGGCTATTATACCATAAAGAGCAGCAATAAATGTGCTAATATTTCCGGTATTTAAACTAGTTTCTCATAGTAAAAAGATCCTTTTTGAAGGGCCTCAAGTCCATATAGGAATTGAATATCAAGAGGGTCAGCCTAGTCTGCAGGTCTCTTTTGTGCCTATTATAATTATAAATTCACTAGTCAGGTGTTTCCCACTGATTTCCATGCCAAAGACAAGGTGCTGAGTTTTTGGTGCATTTTTGTTGACAGTTCATCCTTTGGAACTCTTGTCAGAATTGTAATATATTATGTTAGAGACCTTGAAGTCTCTACTTCAGTTTGTATTGTAAATATCTTCTCACAGTATTAAAATCATTATGACTCACTGTCTGTAGCATTCCTGTTATGTTGGTAGGATAAGTTCAGTAATACTGCTCCTGCTTCAGGATAGGTATCATTAGTGAAGCCTGCTGGGTAAGGCAGGGATGGAGACCTGCTGGCTGTGTGGCTGTTCCCATTGTATGTACTTCATTCTCTGGTAAATGTGAATTAAGGGTCTTGTTACAAAGGGTTTGAATGCTAACACTGAAGGGATGAACTTCATCAATACCTACGCAAAGATGTGGTGTGGTGGTAGGAAATAAAAAAGTTTGGAGAAAGAGTGTGAGGAAAAAATGAGAAATTGTAAAGTATGTGGAAAAGACAGGATGCAGTATAATGGCATACAGGCAAGCAAGGTTCAACACTTAGGAGTAATGATTTGCACAACCACAACTGATCATTGCTGCAATGATCTGAACATGTTAATGGCTCACAGACTGAGCGTCAGTCAACAATGTCATACTGGCAAGAAAAAGGCAAGCATCCCAATGACTCTGCATAAGCAAAAGAGCCTGCAAAACCAAGATAAGGCATCCATCTGCTTTACTTCACATTTCCAAGGCCCCAAACAGTGTGCGAAGTCCAGCTGTGGGCATGTATTTTAAAAAAGCTACAAACTAATTTTGAGAGATTCCAGAAGGCAGGTGTAAGAATGATTAAAGGCATCAAAAACATGAACCATAGGCTATAGTAGAGAGCTGAAGAATTTTAGTTGCAGAAGAAGAAATTTGAGAACAGATATGAAATTATTTTTCATCTGCCTGTGGCACTGCTGCATGAAGTGAGTGTCCACCTCTCCTGCTTATGGCTTAAAACTTCTTAGGCTTAGCAGGTGAGATCTGGGATTAGAGGACAAGAGTAGGTGACTGGGATTTGGGGGATGTTGGGGAGTTGCTGCTGTTGTGTTGAAGCATGTGGGACAGATCATCAGGAACTGCATCAAGTGTAGTTGACCCCGCCTTTTGGCAGAAAGATACGTGAGATATCTTATTGAGGTCAGTTCCAGCAGTACTGTCTGTAGAATTTTAAGCCTTCAGATGGATGAGAAAGACCAAATCTATCCCATCCATGAAAAAAATGTACAGATACATGTTTTTGGGATTTACATACCAATACAATCTTGAGCAAGTCTGTAAAAGTCTTCATGACTTTGGCTTTTTGTTGTTTGCTGCCTGCATGATATCCCTCGGTCACCTAGAGAAGGGTGGTGCTGCCTTGCTATACAGACACCCCCAGACCCATCAATTTTTCACTAATAGGCATGAACTTTGCCTGACATGCAGCTAATACTGAGTAGCAAAGCAGGCTTTTCAGCTTTCTCCCATGTGTCCTGATTTATTTCTTATGCTTCTGTGATTCATGATACGAAGTTAATTTCATGACTTATGCTGTGTGGGCTCGGTAGCAGGGGCAAACTTTTGTTCTGAGTTTCCAGAGTATTTAATACAATGGAACTTCACAGTAACACAATACAAAACAACAGTAACAATGGCATGAAGGCAGTTGTTTCATTCCTAAATACTTTTTTTCCGTAGCTTTCTTGTGTGTGCGTCTCACATACAATGACAGCACAGAGAAAGAGCAATCTCTAAGCAGTCCTATCAAACTGACAGCTTCTTATTCTTATTCACTGCAGGGCAGTCACATGCCAGCTTTTAAAAAGAGTGATTTAAAAATACCAAAATGAACAATAACATTGTGCAGCACCAATAGCAAAGGCAGTAAACAAAACAAAATGAAGTAGAATGCAACAGGGGTGAAAGTTTTTCAGTGTTTGTTCCTCTTAAGGCATAAAATCATTTCTTAAATGATTGACACCCAGGATTGAATTAATCTGGAAGGCTTACTTATTTGCATTCTTTGAAAACTGTTGGCTGTACGTAAGCCTTGGGAAGTTACATAACTGTCATCTAGAGTTGTACACTCGAGTATTTGTCAAATAAGTTTAGCAAAATGGTATTTCTTAATGCTTCTGTAAAAAGTACTTGATAATTCTGCAAGATAACAAACCTGCTATTCCTTTGTATATTTTGATGTCATAGAATTTTTCCTCTGAAATCTAAATCCAGCCACCTGAATATCTGGAAGAATAACACTTGTAATAGACTTTCATACAGTTTATTTGTGCCTCTATTTTAAAATATTTTGGTCTTCAAATTGATTCCTTGATGTTGATGACTTTGTCCAAAGTCAAGATCTTGTTTCCTTGTCCAAAACTGTGCAGTCTAGTTTTGTAACTATGAAATGCCCAAACTTAAAGGCGTCACTGTCCTTTATTTTGTGCTTCTATGCTGGGCTCCCAGTTTCAAACAAAAGTTGTAAAAAACATTAATTACACATCTGTGACTTCACTCTTTCAAGCATCTTTTGTATATGACTCTTAGCATACAATTACCATCTTTCAAATCACTACTTGCTCAAGGTTGGTATCCTGAAGTAGGAATCCTGCCCTAGATATGTTTTAAAAGATATAATATTAACTTCTGGCCTGTAGTAAATGTTCTGCAGTGAGGCCAACATATCTGGCATCTCCTGAGAACTGACTCACTGGAGGAGGAGCCCCTATCATTTGGTTAGAAAAATTAAAATTAAGACTTGTCATGCTGTCAGTTGTTAAATGGGGCATCTGTCTTCCTCCTGTAGTCTGGCTCGAGTCTGCATCTTAGGCAGAGAGTACCAATTTTGTTAGGTGATTTGAGAGGATCTATCCCAATATTGGTATCTGCTGTCATTGCTTTCTATATGCTCAGGCATCTAATATGGATGGTATTTACATAATAAAAGCATGTAAAAATTAGGATAGCAAATGTGGGTTCTCTTGTACCATAGCTTAAACGCTATTACTTTTATTCCTTGGGTGACACTCAGAACACAGCTAACAGTGGCAGAAGACAGGAAAGCTCCCTCTGTGTTATGTGCAGTCATCATGCAATTGTTGAGAAACAAAGGCTTATCAGTTTGTTTTTCTTCACTTCCAGTTGCTGTGATGAATAGGTCTGCGATCTTTACATTTGCTATCATTTCTTTAAACTGTTTTTTTTTTTCCATGTGCTCAGCAGGAGTGTGGGGAGAAGAGGTTTGTACTTGATAGACTATTGGTATTTAAGTGGTGATTTGGGAAATTGTAGGTATGCGTTTTCTGTTTATTCTTACTAGCTGTCTTTTTTCCTTTTCCTCTACTGCCTTTTATTTTATTTTTTAATACCAGCTTGTTTCAATTTCTACATGCATCTGATTCTTAATTTCAATTCAGTTTAACTTCTTTCCCTGATGTAGATTAGTTGTTGATGTATATACTCGCCATTTAAGACTGAAAGTTTTTAATGAGTATTTGGCACCTTATTAGAAAAGGGAGCTTCAGGACATCTGTATCTGTGTAACCCAAATCTCCTGGTCTCTTTCCCAGTGATGTGGATAGAGTAGGCTCTAAGAGACTAATGCCATGTTGAGCAAATCTCTAGGTTGCAGAAATTCACAATCCTTTACTTCTCCCAGTAGAATTTCATGTTTTGGCTCCTTGGGGCTGATTAAATTACTCATCTCAGCAGTAATCATCACAAAGGAAGAAGAAGAAAAAAGAGTGAACTGTATTCTACAATTTATCTTTGTTTTACTTGTGTATTCCTTACTAGGTATGCTATGCTCTTCTTATAAGATGAAGCAAGGTGGGATCTGCTAGGGCAGAGGAGACGATGAGATTAGGAGAGCCACTGAGTATCCCTGAGAGAACAGGCTTAAGGAACAGCAAGGTTAGGGAAGTAAGGGAGTTGCAACAGGGATCCAAATGCAGTTATGTCTCACATAAAGACTGCAGGACTGTCAGGAGAGGCACTGAGTGGCTGGACAGACCTTCTCATGAATTAAGAGATCTGGTGACAAGAGTTTGCTGCTGCTAAGGAAGGTATTGGATTGATAAAAAGCAAAGACAGACAAATGAGTTCTGTATAAATCCTAGATTCCCTCTCTGTTCCAATTGCTTTGAATTTTCTCAGTTTTAAAGGAAAGATTTCATTTTTTGTTCAGACAAAATTATGCTTTTTTTGCATTTAAAAGTCTTGTGTCGTTTATGCAAGGACATCCTCAGGTCTCCATAAGTTGACTCGCAGCACTGTCCTACTTTACCTGTGTTCACTCCAGTGTTTATTATGGTATTCTACTTCCTTATACATGTTTGTTCAGATGTGCCGCTCTTCTCTTTGTGTTTTTCACCCCAGATAAAGTCTTTTGTCATTTTATTGCCCCTGGGAATTTTCTCTGCATTGCTGCTGTGTTACAACTCTGTGGACCATGTCTGGGGACACTTCAGACTGTGAGATGCCAGAGCGTGATTTGGGTTTCTCTCCTAAGTTATTTGCATCCTAAGTGCCTTCAGACACACCATAGGTTTGTTAAAATTTTGTGCTGTTCACATATGTTGTCTTATGTTACACATTAACATGTGTAGCAAAACTTCCTCAGAGCAAATGCTGTGGACACTTTAAAGCACAGCAAGGTGTTAGAGATGCTTCCCCTCAGCCAACAGATGCTAGATGGATTTTGCATCCATAGAAAATGCCAAGTCTAGAATTACACTAAGTAACAAGTTGTAGAGTTGCTTTTACTAGTTTGTTGGTTTGCTGAATCCGGGTCCAAAAGAAATTAAACACTCCTAACACAAAAGTGCATCTGTAGATAGAGAATTTATTAGTGGAAGTGTGTGCGTAGTTTTGGGTGGTACTGTATTTTCAGGACTTTCTTACATGTAGGAGGTGAATTCAGGATTAATTTTTGTGGGGAGAATCATGTACTGCTTAAAGTGAGTTGGAAAAGAAGATAAGAAGCATATCTTCAAGCTATTTCTTTCAAGTTTTGCTAAGCAGTTTAACATTTCTTGAATCTAACAGTTTTAGACTGTACAGAGTTCCCAAAGAATACTTGCAATTTGATATTTCTCTTGTCTTCAAAATATAATTTGTGTGAATAAGGTAAGAAATACACTTCAATGTTTTTAATTGCGCCCCAAATAATGAGCTTCCTTTTATATAAAGACTATTCTAAGACTTTTATTTTCAAAACTTTTTAATTAGTTATATCAAGTATAGAGGAATGTTCGTTTAATCTATTTTCTTATTATTTTGTTTCTACTCTGGTATAATTGCAGTACAAATGAAAAAAGTTTTAAAGCGCAAGGAATAATTTTAATACTAAATAATAATATTTAAAAAGTAGTGGAAAGAAACTGAGTTGTATGTCAAATCTCTTTAGATCTTGAGTTAATGATATTGAAAATCCTGTAAGTCACATTTACTTTTATTAAATTATCATTCAAAAACATCACTAGGCAAATTATAATATGCATAATTGAAGCAAGTTAAATGATATGAAGAATGCCTTGAACAAATAGCTGAGGGGGACATGTTCTTATACATAATCATTAGTGTAACTCCATAAGTCTACTCAATTAGACTTAATTGCAATACTGTGGAAGTCAACATAGAAGCTTTGAGATGTGAAAAGAGACATTTTACATATTGCTGTAGGGATCATTGTATTTATGCAAGACACTGACGTGGTTTAATTGTAACAATTGTATTTGACTACAGTAGCAATATGGAAATAGAGAAACTAAAACAAGGCAAGTGCCCTAGGACTGCTCAGAAATCAGAGCTGTCATCTGTTCTGATTAGCACATGTCATATCAAGAACATTCTAATGGCTTGCTCAAAATGCTTTATTCAAAGAAACACACATACTCCCAGATCCAAATCTCATCAGAATATTTTAATTTCACCACAAATAAAATGTCCTGTCAAAATGGCTGGAAAAACACAATTGTAACTATTGCTACCCTGAGTTAACTAACAGGGAGAGGGTTAGAGTTTGACTCTGCTAACACACTGATGAAAATCTTTTGTGGTATTTGTGATGGTATGCTAATGAAGAGCTGCTCTGATACCCTTAGGCCTGCACTTCATCAAAACCATTAAAGGCAGTGCAGTATTGCAAACACTGGAGCAAAAAGAAAAAAGTCTTTCTATGAGTGAAACTTAAAAAAGTTTACTCCATGCTGTGTTTTTCCAAATGCAGTATTTGCTAAATACAGAACTTTTTTGAAGATAGTAGTCAACACCCTTCTACTGTATTCCTGTGTCCAACCTGAGATGTTGCAGTCTGGATGAGTGAATAATTGGGTAGGTAAAAGCTAATGGAGAGGCAGCCTCAGTGGTTAAAGGGACACTCTGTACAGGCCCATGAGCCCCAGTAGGGGTCTCTGCTTGAACCTACCATTTTCATCTTCTTCATTAGTGACCTGCAGGAGGCAGTGAAGTGCAGGCTCATTAAGTTTGCAAATGAAAAACAGAGGCACACAAAAATGAATGCAAATGCAAAGTCCTGCAGCTGTGAAAGAAGAACCTCCAGCAATGATACAGGCTGGGGGCTGCCTGTCTGGGGAGCAGCTCTGCTGACAAGGACTTGAGAACTTGGCAGACAGTGAACTGGGCAGGAGCCTGCTGGGTGTCCTGGCAGCAAAGGCAGGCAGCAGCATCTGGTACCACATGAACCATGGCAGAGCCAGCAGGCTGAGGGAAGTGATTATTCTGCTTTGCTTGTCACTCAAGAGGCTACATCTGGACAGTGTGTAATTTTAAGTCCCCAAAAACAGGCAAGATGCTAATAAACTGAACCAAGTTCCAAAAAGGGCCAGCAAGGTGATTTTGTCTTGGAGAACTTGATTTGTGAGGAGACAGCAAGAAAATGGATCTTGTTCTGCCTGATAATGGGAAGGATTTGGAGGTACTTACTGGCAATCCATTGCTACACGGGAGATGGTTATGAAGAAGGTAGCTTTGCAAGGGTGGATCTTGCCTGGACAATCCGATGGCCTTCTCTAATGGAGTGATGGCCTCAGTGGACAAAGGAACAGCAACTGATGTCATCTACCTGAACTTGTGCAAGGCCTTTGGTATGGTCCCACACCACATCCTATCTCTAAATTGCAGAACTATAGTTTTGAAGACTAGAAAGTTTGGTGGATAAAGAATTGGGTAGATGGTCAAAGCCAGAGGGTTATGATTAACAGTATCAACAGTTCTATGTCCAGGTGAAGTCAGTCTTGGAACTGACTGCTGCTCTTCAACATCTTTATCAATGACATAAACAGTGGGATCGAGTGCACCCTCAGCAAGTTTGCTGATGACACCCAGCTGCATGGTGCATTTAATACAACAGAACAAAGGGATGCCATCCAGAGGGACCTGGACAGGTTTGAAAAGTGGGCATATGATAATCTAATGAAGTTTAACAAGGCCAAGAGCAAGGTGTTGCTCTTGGGTTGAAGCAGTTCCAGATGTGAGTACAGACTGGGAGAGGAATTTGTTGGCAGCAGCTCTGTGGACAAGGATCAAGGAGGCTTGATGGACAAAAAGCTAGACATGAGCCAGCAGTATCCTGGGCTGCACCAGAAGAGGGGTGGCCAGCAGGGCAAGGGAGGTGATTGTCCTCCTCTGCTCTGTCCTTGTGAAGTCCCATCTGGAGTACTGCATCCATGCCCCATGAGAGGAAGGATACATAGCTGTTGGAGCAGGTCCAGAGGAGGGCCACCAAGATGATCATAGGGCTGGAGCACCTTTCTCAGGAACACAGGTTGAGGGAGCTGGAGTCGTTTAGCTTGGAGAAGAGAAAGCTCTGCAGAGACCTCACTGTAGCCTTCCAGTACTTGAAGGGCACTTATAAGCAAGAGAGGGACTGACATTTTACACGGTCTGATGGTGAAAGGACAAGGGGAACGCTTTAAACAAAATGAGGGGAAAATAAGTTAGATGCTAGGCAGAAATTCTTATTCAGAGGATGGTGATGTACTGCCCAGGGAGGTTGTTGCCCTGTCCCTGAAGATATTCAAGGCCAGGTTTGAGGGGATTCTATGCAGCCTGATCTAGTGGTTGGCAACCTCCATGCCCACAGTAAGGGGTTGGAACTATATAATCTTTACGGGCTTTTCTAAGCTTAGCCATTCTACGATTCTGTGATAAGATAGAGCCTCTTTACAGCAATGCAAAGTGGGAGGACAAGAGGTAACTGGCATTGGTTGCAATGAGAGAGGTTCAGGCTGGCAACCTTTTTCTCCAGGTGATCAGCCCAGCAGTAAAGAAAGTTGCTCACAAAGGCTGAGCTACCTCCATCCTTGAAAATGCCCAGGATGTGACAGTAATTTGGTCTGACACTGTAGCTGACCCATCTTTGAGCTGGGGGTTGTTCTGGAGCCCTCCTGAATCTCCTTCCAAACTTAGTTGTTCTATAATTCAATAATAATTTTTAAAACTAGGTTTTCGTAATGGTCTTGGTTCATAAATAGTCCTCGCTTTCTGGAGTTCATTGAGGAAATTAATGCTAAGGGTAACAGTGGAACAGAACAGGATTTAAAACAATAATTGAGAATACTTTTTCTCAGAAGCAACTTGATTTTTTGGAACATTTTTTTTCCTCCTACTTTTTTCCTTATTTAATCATAGCCAAAATTAGGAATGTGCAAGATGGAGTTAATGACCCAGGAAAGTTATGCAGAAAGGATTTTGTCTTTGAACTGCAAAATCACTCTCTATTTTTTTCTCTTTCTGTTTGCATTACTTGTCTCAACCTGGATGTGAACACTGTCCATGGGAAGAGTTAAAATTTGAGGTATGATGGAACTGGGGGAGGAGGGCATTGGGAAGGCTTTGATTTTCAGAGATGAAGTATACTTCATACATCCAATGCTGTTTTCTGCTAATTAATACAGTTAAGAGGATAGAATCCAAATTTCACTAAATTGCTAATCTTAGGGAGGATGGCATCTAATTCAAAAAAATAAGAAAAATAAAAAAGGACAAAGAGCTTCTCTGTGCTGAAAGCTTAAATGGAAATCATTTTAGAGGTCTCTTCCACTCAAAGTAACTGTAAAACTCAAAGTAACTGTAAGACCTTTTAAGACCTTAGGCCAGCTCATCAGTCTGTATAATATCGAGGGGATTTCTGTGAAGTAAATCTGATTCATTCTGATGGAGCATGGAGACCCAAATGCCCCTGTAGACAGGAGGAGCAGGCAAATATTCATGTAGATGAAAAAAAGACCCTTAATGCAAAAATAAATAAAAAAATAAAAAGGCTGTAGATGAAGAAGTCATTTTCAGGATGGAGGAAAAGTAAAGGGAAAGAATTTCAGAACAGAAAGAAGCGCCTCAGTGAGAAAGAGACCACCTGGTTCTTGAACTCCCAAAATACCAGAGCTCCTGCAGCTGAAATTTCTTCTTTGGGAAAGAGTGTACAGCCTACCTATCACTCCGTGGTAGAAAAGTATGTTAAATATAAATGTTATTAGGGCAGAAGAAGAAGGTGGAATTGTTAAAACCGTAGAGATGAAATAAACTCACTTTGGTCCAATTAAATAAAGAATATCAAGAAGAAAAAGTGCATATTTCATTTAAAAAGCCACTTGCCAACAACTCTAACTATACTGAAATGAAAACTGATGTATGCTGGATTAGTTACCTGTTCTTAGGGAGGAGGAAAAAATGTTCAGAATATTTTCTTTCACTGCATTGCCTTAAGACTTCTGACTTAGTAGACTGCAAGGATTGTTAGTGAAAGGAAACCATTCTGGGAGAAAGCTAGGAATGTGCTGTAATGTCTTCAACCAGCAGAATGTACTGTGCCATAGAAAAAGGCAAATCTAAACAGTGTTGATTTTCTGTAGCTCTATTTAAAAAAGAAAAGAAAAAAAAAAGCCCAGCTGCATCTCTGTAAATAAAATCATAATTTAAGGTACACATCCAGCTTTTAATGGTAACTTTAAATATTGTATCTGCACTGATCTGCAAAGGCTTATTATTACTACTCCTTTTATTAGATTCTGCTCATCAGAACACTTGGTTGTTGTCTTACAGGGCCACTTCAGCCCAAATAAAGCTTGTCTGAAGCACTTGAGTTTTTCCCATTGTTCAGAGTGAAGTAGAATACAGATAAATGTAACAAGTGCAAACTAAGTCTTTGTAAAAAAAAATCTTTTTTTTTTTTCATTCTGACTAGAGAAAATTGCTTTGTGAGATGATAAAACCTAGCTCTTCTATTGTAAAGGGAATAATTTACATGTATGTTTGTGACTGTTTGTCGGGAAGCTTAGATTCCTTTCTCCAAATAGAGCTTATCATGAATCCTTATTAAGAATATGTGAATAGAGATTTTAGAATGTTGTCTACATGGGCTTAGTCCAGTTAGGTATAAATTGCTCCTCCAAAAATAAGCAATCGGTCTTTTATACTGAAGATAAAATATGCTGTTTCTTTATTTATATACTGAAAACTCAGTAACTGATGATGTTCAATTAAGATATGAATGTCAACTGTCAGTCATAAACTTCAGAAACTAGTCTTCCATGAGACATGTCAACTTTAAAAAGTTGTGAAACAATACATTAGAATATGAGTCACTGAGCTTACCCTGAAGCCACTTCCTGCTTAGGAAACTAAAATGTTCAAAACCTGACAGACGTGGCTCTAAGCAGGGTAGCTGGACTTGCCAGTCTCTAGAGGCACCTTTCGATATGAACAGTTCTGTGATGCTGAAGACTGTTAAATTTGCCCTCCTGGTCCTATTGTCTCCTTCCAAAGGAGCTCTTTGTGGCAAGCTCTGGTATAAATTTCAGTTACTGGAAAGCATTCTAAGCTTGTTTTTGAGGACACATTACAGCTTCCTGTGTAATGTTTTCGTTAATTAAAGTGAACCATAAAGGTTCTTGAAGTCTAGACATCTTAAAAGGAATGCTGCACATGCAGTACTATCCAAGTGTTCTTGTCAAAAGTAGACAGCAACTTCTCATTCTGATGGAGCACTCCATAATGAGAACAAGAAGACTCTACACAGTTTCATACCTGGCATAATTTTTTTTTACTTTACTAGGTGAATTTTTTGAGTGTTGTAGATTTTCAAGTGTTACAGAATATGACAAAGAAAGGAGTCTATATTTGAGAATTTGAGCTTTGCCTCCTTAAAAACAAAGTGGTGGGAAGTATGTTCCAAATGTAAGAGGCTGAATTAACTCCAAGTTTGTTTTAGGACAGCAAGAAACTTGTCTGAGCTGATGATAATTTTGAAATAACTTGCAAGAAAGAATTTTTACATGGAATTTTGAACAAGTATAGTAATATTCCTTCTTTGAAAACTGAAACTCATTTTTTGAAGTTTTCAATTTTCCCAGAGACAAAAATAAACTTTATAAAAGCTAGAACAGAAAATTTAAGCTATTTTCTTGACCTTTCCAGAGTGGTAGTCCAACTAGCAAAATCTGTGTTGCCTTGGTGCCATATGTATGTTAGCGAGCACTCCACTTGACAGTTGTCAGCATCTTCAGCGAGACAGTGTTCTTTCAAGAATTACAGCACTTGTCCACTGGGTGCTCATGCCAGCATTCTTTCCTCAGGATTAGCTGTAGAGCCTGTCTTTTTGTGATGTTTGCCACAATGTGATGTATGCCTGTAGGTCCACAAACTATTGATGCTCAATTGTCCTTCATCCTGGTTTGATCCAGAGAAAAGAAATAAGAAGTGAAAGAGAACAGAGAGGAAAAAAGACTAGAAGCAGAAAAGAAGTATGAGATGGTAGGTTTTTATGTTTGTTTGTTTTGTTTTTTGTTTGTTTGTTTTGGTTTGGCTTTTGTTTGTTTGTTTTTGTTTTTAATAGAGGGGGAAAAAGGTAATCCAAAGAGAGAAACATATAAGATACCTGAGGAAAATTTTTCTTCAGGACAGTTTTACAGATTTGTTAGCCTGGTTTACCTATGGAGGATCAACTTACAATTCCACACTCTCTACATACATCCCCTCTCTGTATACAGCTCGTTGAACTACTTGGGCAGTTTAAATCAAATTCTATAGAGCCATGATCCCTATAGATTCCATTAGCAGGAAGGAAATTTCTTCCTTTTTGGAAGCTGGAGGAAGGTGCAACACAAATACATATTTTATTACTTGGAGAATCCACACTGGAATGAAAGTTGATGATTAAACCTTGCATAAACTTCAGAAAGAACATACATATCAACTTACACTGTATCAACTATGAAACACAGGTAAGTAGAAAACAAGATTTTGCTAGTTGAAATTCCTTATGCATTTTGTTTTAGAGAAGAATTGACTCTAGCGTGACAAAGATTCTAAGCACTAGTTCACTTGCTACAAGCAATTTTCACTTACCTTTATCTGTGCTAAAGATTAGACTTGAGTTTCCAAAATGCCCATCTGAATACAAGAGGTGTGATAAATAGCAGGAGAATGGAACCTTTTCTCCATGTATATTCAGCAAGGCCTCAGTATTAGTTATCTAAGGAAACGTTGCACTTCCAAAACAGCAAGTAGATCTGGTATAAGATGTGGATAAAAATAATGTCGGTCAAAGTAGATGCATGAAAGGAGAAGGACACCTACAGGAAAGGGGAGTAAGCCTATGGTCACCCAACCTGGAACCTGGATATATCTCAGTCATAGGAATAGATGCCATCTTCAATCTGTTAAACCATACATTTTCTCAATCCACACACAGCTGATTTGTGACAACACAAACATTTCCAACAACAGTGCTGGACAGCAGGCAGATCTTAAAAGTCTATATTCCAATGTATATAAAAGAGAAGCAGCAAATAATAAGGACTTCACAGACACTGGTGTTATGCTTTGCCTTTTCACTATTGTCTACAGGGAGAAGTCATGCTGTGCACTTGAAGCAGGTAATTTAGCTGAGACTCAAATCTCAGAAAATTGGATCCTTTGCCTATAAATGTCATCAGCAAAAAGAGTTCAGTATCTTCAGATGATAATTCAAGAGTTTAAATGAAATACCTGTAGCAGAGTTTGTAAATAGCTTGCTATGCTGTCCAATTGAATAGCCAGAGAAGACCAAAAAAATAAGACTTATAGTTACTGACAAGTTTCACTTGCTCACTACACCAAACCTGAAAGAAAATGTCTCAGAGTGGAAAACAGATTTAGAAACTTTTTGAGATAAGACATAGAAAGGTAAGTTTAAGATGATTCTAAAGAAAGAAAGGAAACTTGGAAAACATTACTTGATCTAGCCTGTTCTGAGAGAGAAATTTACACCTTGCAGACTTTGAGGTGGATCTTAGGCAACGTCAGAGATGGATTATTTTCCTTAAACAAAATAATCTTTCAGGTCATGGGGAAAAAGTACTTTTTGTTGGAGAAGTTATTAGAATACCTATGAAACACCATAAAGGAATATAAAGATACAGACTGTATAAAAGAAATAACAAAATTCCAACTAAGGATCATATTTTGTTAGAACATACATTTGATACTGGCAGACAATGGAAATACAGTACTGTTGCAGTGTGGCTGCACGACAACAAACAAATTAGGCTATTGTAAGTTTCAATTTAAGACAGAAATAATCATATTGCATTAATTGCCCTTTTGTTTTCCAGCTAAGATCTCACTTTAGTGGAGTTAATTACAATGCTTTTGAAGGCGGGAAGACGCCATGTAAGACAAGAAGCATATATGACAAACATTTAGGCTCGTACTGCCCTTTAGGGCATTCCTGCTCATAAAACATTTACATTACACATTATAAAATTCTTAAAGCAAATGGGATAAAGCAGTGGAATAACATCTTTGTAATTTTACTTTTCTGCTCTAATTCAAAAATCTCTATGTTGCTTATATTTGGAAATTTTTTGCCGAATTTGAAGATACAAAACCATATTTGTTTTTAAAGTTCAGGAGTAGAAATTTTTGCCTCAATTACTGTTAAGTGATAAAAGAAACAAGCCGTTGAACACTGACATTCCCACTGCTCTGCAAGGTACCTGCACACCTAAGCAGCTCTTGGTCTGCCAGGAAAACGTTGGCCTTGATCACTGCGCGACCGTGTCTGATCCTCTCTATCTCACTAAGCTGCTCTTCTTTCTATTTCCCCTCATCAGGCTTTTTATCTAGTGGTGTCATGACTTTTTCAGCTGCTTTTGAGTGGAAGAGCTTTTGCAGGTGAATAGCTGCAGGAAATGGTGGCTCCCTGACAGCATACATGTTTTTTTAAGTCTGTATTTTGAATCCTATTGTGAGTCTCTCTCCATGATGCACTGGGAGCCCAACTCACAGCTGGAATTTCCACTGGTAAACCTGATAGTTAGAAGTGAACCATAGCAGCGTTCAGTATTTTAACAACCAAGATGTTTTGTGAATATAGCCCCTGTTTTTAGTTGAATGTTTTATGAAAATAGTGTTGCTTTCCTAACCGAGAAATTATTTTTGGCTTTTAATTCAGATGAATATAAGCCTTACAGAAATTATTTCTTAATGTTGGATTCCATTATTTTCTATAACTATTTTTCATGTTGAATGTAATTTTGATTGCTGTATTTTTTCTAAAGTCAAAGCTTATATAATTGTGTTTCCTATCTTACATTTCACTGAAAGCTGGCACAGAATGGCATCATCCAGACTAAATATTTGTTCTTATATATTTTTGTTTTATAGTCCACTGTTTTTGACTTTTTCTAACAGTATGACCACACTGACTTTGGGGAATTGAGGAATATTCAGCCGAGAAGAAAATTTGACCCACAGCTTCCTCTCTCTCCACTCTCTTCCTCCATTTCTTTAATACTTTTAACTGATTTTTCTTATGCAGAATTCAGAAGACTTTTTCACTTTGTTCTCAAGTATCGCAACTTAATATTTTTTATGCTCTACAGATACTTTTTAAAATAATGCATTCAACACTGAAGTATTTCACCTTCTTGGATAAAAATGAGGATTAAATAATGGAATCATAGAATCCTTAAAGTTGGAAGGGACATCTGAGGGCCATCTAGTCCAACTTCCCTGCAGTGAACAGGGACACCACAGCTAGTTCAGATTGCCCAGGATCTTATCTAGCCTCACTTTGAAAGTCTCCAGGGTTGGAGCATCAACCACATCAGGGGGCAACCTGTTGCAGTGCCTCACCACCCTCACTGTGAAAGTTTTCTTTATATCTGTCCTAAGTCTACCCTCTTTAAGTTTGAAGCCATTCCCCTTTTCTCTATCACCCCAGACCTTGCTGAAGAGTCTGTCCCGTTCTTTTCTGTAGCTCCCCTTTAGATACTGAAAGGCCACTATCAGGTTACCTTGCAGCCTTCTTTTCTCCAGGCTGAAGAGCAACAGCTCTCACAGTCCTTGTAGGAGATGCATTCCATTCCATGCACCATTTTTGTGGCCCTTCTTTGGACACACTCCAACAGATCTATGTCTCTCTATACAGAGGACTCTACAACTGGACACAGTATTCCCGGAGAGGCCTCACCAGGGCAGAGCAGAAGGGAAGGATCACCTCCCTTGCCCTGCTGGCTACACTGCTTGGGATGCAGCCCAGGATACAGTTGGCATTCTGAGCCAAATCCCCAGGTTTTTTAGCAGGGCTGCACTCAATCCTTTCATCCCCAGTTTGCATTTGCTGTGAGGATTGACCCAGGTGCAAGACATTACACTTGGATTTGTTGAACCTCATGAGGTTCGTCTGAGCCCACTGCTCAAACCTGTCTAGGTACCTCTGCTTGGTACAGCCCCTTTTATTCTTGTAGGAAACATATTCCAAATTCCTAGGTTATTTGAATCCTTTTACAAAGAGCACATAACCCCTGCAGATGGCCACTGTAATTACATGGACTGCATTGTGTGAAAGGTACTTTTCTGCTGGGACTTGGCCATGTTCTGGCAAATGTGTCATAGCAAACTTGATCATGTGGTTGCTGCAGAATTACCAATATATAGCACAGGTCTTTAGTAGAAAAACAGTGATATATATTTTGTTTCATGTTCACTGTTTTTCTGTGAAGAAAGCCTGAAAACATAAAAAATAATTAGAAACTCATTGTAAAAAATATTTTTTCACCCAGTAAGCATTCTGAAGAGAAATATGTTGCAGTTATAGAAAATGACAATATATTTTATTTTGCTTCATGCATCATTAGCAAAATTGCCTGTTCATTTTGTCCTACCAGAATCCACATTGTGGATACTAACAGTAGGAATAATGAGAAGAGTACAAGAGATCTTTAGTCAGTATGTATCAAGTGCAAGCCCAATGACTGGAAAAATTGCATTTTGTCCGGTATCCTGAGTGTGGCTGGTACCTGTTCTATTAAGAATGTAACTAGATCAAATCATCTGCTGAAGCATTTTGGCAAAAAGCAATAATTTAGAAAGAGATTAGTTTAGATGATCATAGAATTCTGCCTTTTTTCTCTCTCAGCAATCCTAAATTCTGACCCCGTGCATAATTTATGTCGAAAGATGTTGAAGAGAATGATGTAGAGCAGGGATCGTAAACTTTATAACTATTGCAGTGAGATATAATCACTGTGAACTACACCAAATCCTCAGAATATCATTGTACCTTGAGTCTACACTTTAAAATAATGCCTATAAAAGAAGACCAATTACAAAGCAGAACATCTGACAAGATACAAAAACAGTTGAAAAGTTTTTTTTGTTTAATATGAATATGC
Source organism: Tetrao urogallus (assembly GCF_951394365.1). Classification (NCBI taxonomy): domain Eukaryota; kingdom Metazoa; phylum Chordata; class Aves; order Galliformes; family Phasianidae; genus Tetrao; species Tetrao urogallus. The sequence goes on from NC_136818.1 coordinate 38,779,874, forward strand.
CTAGCACATCAAGTGACTGGAAAGTTTGGGTGAGTGTAACTGATTAGCTTTACACACTCACTTTAAACCATAGCTATAGTGTTTTATTTTAGAAACAGAGAATAAATGCAAGACTGAAGGCATGCTGTCATGTTGATTTAACTATATTTTTATTAATGCAAACTTTAGATATATTATAGTTGAGGCTGAACTGATTTCAATTCACTTTCACTGTTTATGATGCTGCTCATTTTCACATTTTGTTAGGTTTGGACTGGGACTTTCAACAGAACTAAAGGAATTAGGTATCTAAATCTGACTGAAAAGTAGTTGCAAATGAATGTTTAGTTAACTTGGGTTTCCTAAGAATCCCTAGCTAGAAATTTCTCAGCTCCCTAGACTTGTATAGCATTGTAATACATAAATACAGATTATATTTGACAGTTTTTAAAGCAGAAAAAAAAGATTAATTGGTGGCCTCCCTCACTTGGGAAAATAAAGCACCACGATTAAATCAGCCTTAGAGTGCTCTTCTCTTCAGCTGGGAGAGTGCAGGCAAACTGCTCTGCCTGTGCTGAGCCAGGTCACTTCACTGCCCTCCCTGGTGTGAAAAAGTACAATTTTGTTCCAGCCATCTACCCAGATAGTCACCACAGCTGGTGTGGATGTATTGTGGCAGATCTCAAGCTGTGGTGCAGACAGGGAGACCCCTTACATGGTGTCAGAGCAAGAACACAACTACCAGGAGAAGAAACTTAGTGTGGGTTCTGAGCTCATCTCTGCATGTCAGTGCTCCATTGTGCCTGTTGAAAAGTACTTTGTGGCTTTCATTTCACACAGCTGTGCTGGTGAAAATACAGAAGTAATACCCTGGTGATTCTGGCTGTTCCCTTGCAAGGAATCGTGTATTGCAACAGTAAGGATGTTGTACTTGAAGGAAAGTAAATAGGAGCAGAGAACTGTAAAGTCGTTTTTACAGCAAAAGATTAAGTGGGCAACAGAAATAGATCATTGGCTCTTAAGTCAGATTCTTACTGCTGATGGAAGATGTCCCATGCATTGTGTATACACATTTCTAAGGGTGTCACCTGCCTGCAAGTACTGAAGGTGACCCATAGTGTGACTGCATGCTGAGGTTTACCAAAGAACACAGCTGTGAATGTGTCCTCTGGAGCTAAGTGTGTTAATTCAACCAGAGAGGTACCCAAAGGCCAGGCCCTCAGGAGAACGTGCTGATAGTTACTTGCAGGCTTTTGCAGCTGTGTGTTTTCAGGCTAATGATGTGTTGATTTTCCTCTTCTCTCAGAGGGAGCTTATTTGTTAATTTTCAAATACAAATAATATAAAAATTAGAGCAGTAAATGTCAGAGGCTGAATTACCCACTATAGAAACAAAACCACAGGAAGTGCATTCAACCTAGAAGCCTGATATCTTGGTATGTGAAATAAATTTGAATGTATAAATTATTGCTAAGCTAAGCTCAATTTCATTTTCAGAGTGTTTGTTAGACTGAACTTGCTGATGTGTTTGAGAATATTTTGTTAATTAGCTCATACATATCTGGATTCCCAGGTTACATGCTGGTGAATTAACCTTCTAAGAAACGTTAAGTATTCTTATGATTTTCAAGCAATGACTTAGATTTTTTTTTTTTTTTTTTTTTTTTTTGTGAGCTATGTTAGAGCTTTTTCTCTCCCAGGAATCCCACTGTTCTGGTCATCAGTGCCCCAGCAGATTCCCTGCTTTATTTGTGCTATTCACAGGATCACTGAGTTGTTTAGTTGGAAGGGACCTGTAAAGGTCACCTAGTCCAACTCCCCTGCAATCCTCTGAGATACAGTTGAGTGTGAATTTTGTAAAGATTTATACTCTTACTATGGTAGTTTTTCATGGTCTGTGTTTGATGTATGAATCAGAAAAAAAAGACGGTGACTAACTCTTTTGCCCAACTTTATAATTATTGGCCCATAGGTTAAAAAGTTTTCTTGAATATCATGTTTGGTTTTTTTCCCCAAAGATCATGACAGTCCCAAATAACATGATCTTGTTACATATTTAGACCCAAATTTCAATTTTTTTGGCATTTTGATATGTTGTGTCAGGATGTATCAGTCATATCCTGGCCACACGCAGCAGTGTGACTGACAGGGCTGGAGGAATACACCATAATTCCAGCAGTTCTCATTCTAAATAAGAGATACTCAAAGAGATGCGAGCACTCCTGCTTCTCCTTTTTTTAAATGAAGTTCACCACTCCATGCACACCCTCATATCCTCCTCAAGTCCTTAGCTGTCACTAAAGCCACTCGACTGCATCTGTTCCTTAGTCATATTATCATCAGTGCCTGCTTGATGTACCAAAGCTACCTACTTTGAATCTCATTTTCCTTGGGTCGAACGCTTTCCAGTCACCAAAGAGCACAGTTTTGTCCTATTTCCAAAATGTTAACTCTGCTGAAAACACCCAGCCATAATGTGAGAGTAGCAGGAGCCCAGACCATCAAGCGACGAGGGATGGAGCAAAGAAAAAGCTAAACTCTGCTTTTATTGTGAGTTCAGAGATGGCTTTGCTTTCCACTGTGTCAGTGGTCCTTTCAAAACCAGCAGTGCCCCAGTTCTGTGCCTGGAGAGAAGGCATTCCCCAGCTTACTGCTGACCTTGGCCACTTCTTTTCTCTTGAACTGTGTACTGGAGTGTCCTAACTCCATAATTACAATAAAGTCTATGGCCTTTTTCTCTCTTAAGTTTTTTCTTTCCTGAGTGACCCCCTCCTTCCTTCCACACCTCATGAAAAAGTCACTTTTGTGCTGAGAGAAGAGATAAGGCTGTGACCTCACGGTCAGGAGAAAAGCAACTCCTTTGCTAATGTTTCCAGGATGTTACACCCGCGGGCAGAAGCAGGTCTTGCAGACCCCTACAGGCGATATGTAACTGCTTTTCTGTCTGCCTCTTTACGTGTGAACGATGCAACGGTGAGCTCCGCCCTGGTGGAAGGACACTGCTCACGGTGGCGCGAGCCAGAAGCAGAAACGCTCGCTGAAAGAACGTTAGTGTCTGTAACTGTGGAGATTGAAGAAGGGGGGTGAGCTGGTAGGAGTGAGGGCACGCAGGTAAAGTACAAAGGTTATCTTATCGGCACAGGCTGACGCTGCCGGCCGCGTGCTGCAGCCACGCGCCTCCGCAGCAGCAACCGCAGCCTTGCTCCCGGCATCCAGCCAGTCTCTGTCGCTGCAGCGGAGGGAGTTTGCTCGAGCTAAAGGCGCAGCGCGAGGCGCTACGCAGCTGGCGTTTGGAAGGGAGCGGGCTTTTTCTCTGCTCTCCCCCACAGAGCGGGAAGGAGTGCTGCCCTGCAGGTGAGGCGGAAGGCTTTGCTGCCAGGTGTGTCACGCAGCTCAGCCTCTGGGAACGCCCCAGAAAACGGCAGGACACGATATTTTCCCTCAGTGTAATGGCAAGGCTGGGGAAAGATGGATGTGGTAGTGATTTAGAGAAGACGAGAAACGTCTGGATGCCTCCCTGCCTGGTGAGCAGTCAGTTGTGCAAGCAACGGTGAGCGAAGCAGGTGAAAGTGGGGCTGCCTTTAGCTGCCTGCAATACCCCTGTGCGAGGCAAGCCTGGGCTGCAGCGGGTAGCTGGGGTCTCACCTGAGGATTGTATGAAAAAGGGAGTTCTGTTCTCTTGAAAGCAGCTTGTGTGGAAAACTGTTGTTATGTACTAAGAACTTGAGCGTATTCCTTTGAAATCAGAAGCTTTCATAAAAGAAGCTTTTCTTTCCACTCAGACGTACAGCTTTAAAAGATTGGGATTCTGTAAGCAAACACAAATCCACTAAAATACCCAGAGTTTGAATTACATTTAAACAGATTCTCTGAGCTTTCTCTTAAGGCTGAACGTGAAGCAGGCGATCTGGAGGGAGAGAAAAAGGCTGTTTCTGAAGTGACTGTGTTGATTGAAATAGAGCTATGGAGATTTGTATCCACTGAGGGGTGGCCTGCTATGTTGAAAGCTGAAACATGGGCTTAACCTCTTCAAATCCTTCAGAAGTCTTTCTCCTTTCCTATTCAAGGTGCCTGCAATCAGCTTGTTTCTGTGAGCAGCTCATTTTTAAAAAAACCTCTCTGTCACACCCCTCTCTGTGGCATATATGTTAAGTAACATCCTGACAGTGTTATGTTGTATAGTATATTGAAGAATAAATGAACGGTAGCCAAGAAGAAGAAATGTGAATGAATGTATTGCCTTAAAGTAATGAAAACTTCTTTGGAGTGCTTCATTAATGGTATATTAGCAGAAATTGTTCAGAGAGCAGAAGTGGGATTCACATTTTGTGCTTCACTGAAATGGGAAGGGAAAACACTGTTTAAATTCCATTTTGCTTTACTATCTTGTCATTTGCTTAACAGTGTGGAATATATTTGGTTGGGATGAATGACACTTGTCAGTTGAATTTTCCATCTAGACACTTTAAATTAAGTTAGTGTTTGGGGCTTTGAGTCATAATTTGCCCATCATGTGAAATACTGTTATACGTACCAGCTATAACGGAGAAATCTCAGATACATTGGTGTAATTGTTCTCTTCTTAATCTGACCATTAACTTTTTATGCTCTTCACAAAATGGTAATGAAATGCTGGTGTTTCTTCTTGATTATATATGAATAAACGAGTGAGAACTGTGTGGCAGCCATTTAAGGTACCGAGATTTGGATTATGTTGGCATCCCCATGGTGCAGTTCTACAGATCCTGACCTAATGTCTTTCTCTAAGACCCTGGGCTGTATCTAAAATAAAAGTCCAGATCTGATCTGGAGTGCTGGCAACTATATGTGATGTTTAATCTATGAGGGAATCGTAAGACCTACTTCATCAAATTGCTTTGGCATTTGACTATATTCAGTGCTGCCTGGAACAGTTCATAGACTAGGTTAAAGCCTAGTGTAGGGTGTTTAAGTGCTAATTCAATGGAACTTCATGGTATAGGTGCAATTGTTAACAGAAGAGCTTTTATAAATTCTCACTGATCAAAGTGAATTAAGATGCAGCAGGTATAAAAAAAATTCTGATCTTAGTGATGACCCAATATTCAGAGTGTGTACAAGTGGTATGCACAGTGTAGGTTTTTTTTTTTTGTTTTTTTTTTTTCTCCATAAAATCTTTCTTGGCTGCAATGGAAAAAGTGAGGAGTATAAAAAACAGTAAGAATCTTAAATTCTCAGTCTGGCCCCATCTTTGCAATATGTCTGTTGACAGGATAAGAGCGTGACTAGCTTTCACTGACTCCCATGTTGCTTTTATCTCCAGTGGCCACACAACTGTACCTAGTCCCCTTACTCAAAATAGATGCTTTCAAGAGTGAATTCTGCCCAAGATGTGTCTTCTTTTCAGGAAGCAAGAGTGCTCCATTCTCCCCACACCTCCAGTGTGCAGCCCCATCCCAGAGAGGTGTTGTGAGCTCAGCCACCAGGTTCTAAAGGTATTTGGCATTTATCTGTGGAAGGAATTAAAGACAACTGTCTGTAAAATATCTAGCCTGTATGTAGATCATGGTGGAAGTGAAGGAGTTCTTCTTGAGAGAAATCTCATGTAGAAAACACAAGTAATGACCTCATCTATGCTGAAGAGCTGAGTACATATTGGCAAATTTTGTACTGGAAATTAGCTTAATACTTGCAGTGTTTGTTGGTGAATGTGAGAGCCATACTTCCAAGACTAGGTTTTTGTCTGAGTCTTGTGGGGGTGTGATTTCTGGTACAGAGATATCTTAGGTAGGAGAAACAAAAATGTAATCCCAGAAGCAGTACAACTTCTGTATTCAGAAGCCACATTGCTATCAGCTCTGTTGTGCTTTGAGTGTTCTCCAAGTTGTCGTTACGTGCTCAGAATTTCCACTGCAGCACAGGAGAGTAATGTGTTATGATCAGGAATGTGGGATTTCTGTTATAAAAGCAAAAACAAAATGATATAATGTAGGTGGAGATGGTCATTACATATGTTTTGTAAGCGGTGCAAAAGCTTCAACATACTTGAAAAAAAAACACTAAATGGAGTAATATACATATATATGTATATTTTGGTGCAAACTAAGATCTGCAAATCTCAAAATCTCATTTTCACTGGAGGAAACTGAGAAATTTTAAAATAACAGTTTTGAATTTTCTGGGTGTTTTTTCTGCCTTACTATTTCCACACTTTTTAGGTAAAACTTGGAAAAGTTTTACCTAAAAGAGGAAAAAATGATGTATGTTGTTTCTTATCTACTTGGAAGATACTAGGTAAAAGGAAACCAGCTGAAGAGAATTGTCAGTTGGACATTTAAGGCAGAAATGAAGTGGTTTGAGATGACTGCTTTAACTGGCAAGGCGCTCCTTGGCTTTGGTGTCCTTTGCAGGTCATGGACATGGAGACTTTAGATAAGTACAGAAAGGAATCTTATATTTTGTCAGTTTCAAAACAGCCTTTTTTGTTTTAAAGGCCAGAGACTTTAATGGACAATCCTCACACAACTTCTGCTACTGTGTTTTCTAGGCATGCTTGTAGAATAATCTGATTAAAGCATTCAGTGGTGTATGAAAAGTTTTTCGCTGCTTGCCACCCTGATTTGTGTCCTCTTTGTCCCACAGAGGGACTCACTGCAGATTAGAACAAGAAAAAAATAAACCTCACCAAGTTAGTGAGGCATATGGTAGTCTGTCCTCAGTTGCTGCTAAATTGCTGACAAACTCTCTTTCACCTGGCTGATTTTGCGTGTATGCGAGCAGTATAATCCATACTTGGCTGTCAAAATGCAGTTTACATGCTTTTACCAGTGAGTAACTCACTTGGAAATGGAATTATTGAGGCTGAACTCTTTTCTTTCATGAGTTTGGACTAGACTGTGATCCTGATGCTTCTTTTTACATTCGTGCAGAATAGAATGTCATCAGCACTGAACAGGAATGTCTGCCATTTCACGTTTGTATGAAAGTTCCAGAAGCCAAACCGGGATAGGAAAAATGTTCTGTCTATCTTGCCCTAGTTCAATTCCCAGAGATTTGTCAGAGCTCTGACTTCCCAGATTGCCCCTATTAGCTTTTGTGCTTGCTCACTCATGTCCTTTAACTGAAAAATGTAGAGGCCATCAGCTCCCAAAGCCTCCGGTGGTAAACAGAATCTTGTCGTTCATTCTTAATAGACCAAGCATATGAATCTGCCTGGGGTCACCAAGCAGCTCACTGCTTTTATGAACTCCTGGAACTTCTGCTCAAGACACAGCCAAGTTTCAGCTGTCTGCAAGGTACCAGTTGTCTGTAAGGATGTAGTAGAATACTGTCGCTCTTAACACAGCATACTTTCATATGGATTTAGTAAACGTAAATCCTGAGATCTACCTAAAAGAGGCTGGGGAAGCAGATATTGCAGAGTAGTTGTTGAGAATATTTTCATGCCAACGATGGACTCAGGACAGCACTATTGTTTCTAACAGGGTTGAAAGCTTTTGTGAGCATTAAGCAATGGCCTGCTTTATCAGTGGGCTTTCCATCAGGCAAATTATTTGCAGATCTACTGAACTTGAAAAGAAGAAGCAAGTTCATGAGCTTGGCTGGGACAAGTATCAGTGTGGCGTTAGAGTGTCTCAAGAACAAAAATATATTATTTCATACTGCTCTTACCCATTTCAGTAGACAGTGGCATAGTGGGTAGTCACCACGTTATATAATTTTCTTAAAAAGGTGCATCAGACTTGGAGAAACATGCTTTATTTACAACTCAATTCTAATAATTTTAATGTAGTCAGTTTTGTGTGTTAAAATTCCATCTCAGGTAGGAGAACTCTGTATGTTGAAGGAATGGTTTATATAATCTTCGTAGTACTTAGTAACTACATCTTCTTTCTCTTCTTTTCTTAGTAGATTTCTCTTCAAATTACTTTAAATATAACGAAACAAAAAATATACAGTGTTTGAAACCGAATTTGTTTAAAAATGTGTGTGTGTACATATATATATATATATATAGCTAGCTAGGTGGGTGTTTTTTAATCCTCATATGCTCTGAATATGCATTCTAAGACATAAAAGTTCAACAAAATTTGAAAAATGTCTTGACTTCCCTAATTTAAAACTGATTGACCTCAGCAGAGAGAGGACAACAATGTGAACTGGCAAATACCTCTTGTCAAGAAACTTGTCAGACATGAACTATGCTGTGCCCGGATCATCTGTGCTCAGGGTAGAGTCCTGAACTCTACAGAGTCTTTCTATGACTATCAACAGAAAGACAACAGAAAGGACCTTGGCAGGTCCTGTCCCAAAGGGTTTATCTGATGGCAGCGTGTTTCTTCAAAGTGTTTCTGACAGGACTAACTAGTACTTTCCAACAGAAAAACACTTTCTTCAACAGGCAATGCCTGGTAATAATTATTTTGGATATATCTGTTACTAAGAATATCCAAAGATGACACACATGGTGATTCTTATGTCTTCTGTTGGAAGATGCTTTTAAGAAAGTACATACAAAATGTAATGGGGCAGGAGGCAATCTGTGGATCAGTACAAAACATGGAAATAGCTGCTGCAGGATTCCTTGCTGGGTTCCACCAAAACCTGCCCAGAAATGCTCTGTGTGCAGTGTGTATCCAAATGACAGACCAGAGCTAATAGAGCAGGATTAGTAAATGTCTACTTGTTATTGCTGCAGTTGCTGCTTAGGGAAAGGATTTCAGCTAACACAGTTATCAGCCTTTCTGGTGCTCAGGGAAGGAGTAGCAGTGTCATTAGGAAGACAGAGAGCATTAATATTTCTAGGATGCAGTATTTGTTCAAGGTCTTACAAGTGTTTTTTCTAGAAGGCTGTAAAAGAGGAAAGTGACAGAAGTCAGAGATGTGTCAAGTAATGTATGAAACAGAGATACTAGTCAAGGATGTTGAGGAGGAAGAAGACACATGGCTTCACTGCCAGTACTATGAGTGTCCCAGTACCTAGCCACAGGAAAAATGGAGCAAACCTTTTCTAAGAAAGGCCACGGAGGTCCAACTTGAGGAGGCATGAAAAGGGACCATATCTTTTGCTTTTTGCAGGCAAGATAGGTACAGAAGTGGCCATCAGCTTAGGCAACAGAAGCACGGGAGGTTTCCTTTATGTAACACACCTTTTCAGCTTTTAAGCCATAGTTTTTAAAGGAATATGGCAATTCTGTGGCTACTTCTGCAGTATAATAGCACTGACCATGAAGGATCTGGCACACAGAAATAAATTCTGCACCTTTGGGCCTGGGAAGAATATATGGATACTGTCCAGATGTACAAGAATGGGATCAGGAAACCCAAGTGCAGATGGGATTGAACTTGGCAAGGGATGTGAAAAACAAGAAGAGTTTCTTTAGATGCCATACTCTTTAGGACAGAAGAGACAGGCAAAGGAAAGTTTACTTCCTCTGTTAAGGAAAGAAGAGCTGGCTTCCTCAGGCATGGAGAAGGCTGAGGTACTTAATGAGTTCTTTGCCTCAGTCTTCATGGCCAGTCAGGCTTCTCACACCTCTTGTGTCCCTGAACTTCTAAGCAGGGATGGCAAAATCACTCCCACTTTAAGGGTGAAAAAAGTCCAAGACCACCTTATGAGGGTGAATGTATACAAGTCTGTGAGGCTGGACAACACGCATCTCACGGTTCTGGGGGAACTGGCTGATGTGATTGCCAAGCCATTCTCTGTCATATTTGAGAAGTCAGGGCTGTCGGGCAAAATCCTCAGTGACTGGAAAAAGGGAAACATCCCTGCCATTTTTAAGAAAAGGAGAAAGACTGACCTGGGGGACTATAGACAGGTGAGCCTCACATCTGTGCCTGGGGAGATCACAGAGTGGGTGCTTTTGGGTCTTAAATGTTCCCGGATGAAACACCTGTGTAATGCTTAGTTTAATTTTATTTAATACTTTTTCACTGAGAAGTGATTCTAAATAGGTAATTATGGTTGATGGCACTAACGTGGATCCTTTTTTACTTTGCTAGGAAGAGTTGATACCGCATTTCATTTTGAATTTTGAAAAGAACAATATTTTCTTACTTGATGTTCAATTTCAACTCGAAATTGTCCTGTTCCTCTTCACTGCCATTAACAGATACACCTCAGGAAAGTCAAAATTGAGTGAATCTCAATATTTCTGAATTTAAACAAAACTTGTTTTCTGCTTTAGGTAACAACAGACCTTATGGCCAGGCTCTGCTCATCTGGAGATATTAACAGAATAATGGATATAGTTGGAGCTTCCCTGCCTCAAACAGTATTATGTAGTTTGCAAGCAGCCTTATGGAGAGCTTCATTATAAATTAGACCTCGTAGAGTTTTGATCAATTTTTACCCCTTACTTAGATTTCATCTTTAAATTAGAGGTGTATCGCTTTAGTGATCAAATACTGGTTAAGTAACATGGACAAGGCCGTGCCTGAATTTCAGAACACTTGTTTTAGTGAGGTTACTCCTCTTTGAACCGTGCTCTTTAAAATATTTTATTTTGGTTAGAAAAACACTATTAAAACTGCTGGCAAGCAGTCATAAAGATACAAGAAAATACCTCTGCTAATTTATAATACTTGAATGTTCCTTGGCATTAGAAAATATACTGCTGGTTTGTATGCTCCCAGATGATAAAATAGCACCCTTCTGAGCTGCTCTCAGTGCGTGACAACTTACATAAGATTTTTATTGACACTGAAATTGGCTTGAGATGTCCTTTTTGACAAGACCTGAATTGATTATGTTCTAGTTGGCTGTGTAGGCTATAACAGTGTTGTTGAATGTAGCTGGGGCTTACTGTTGCTTCAGGAAAAGGATGCATGAAAGTTCATTTCTTCTTCTACTTAAAAGAATTTTTTATTGGAAGCAAAAACTGCCCAAATGTCTGCGTATCTAAATTGCTCTGAAAGTAATGCCTATTATTTATTTCCATGGAAGTTAAAACAGATGCAAAGAGCACAAGAATACTGTTTGTTAGAGCAAATTCTCAGCTATAAAACATAGACCTTCTGAAAGGCGCCTTTCTTAAGTCTCTTTACTGTATTTCAGAGAACCTGCAGTCAGGGAAATATCAAGTAGTACAAGAGTCTTAATGGTTTTGATTGAATTTGAATGAATCCAGACCATAGTATAAAAAACCGTGACTCTAGGAACTGTCTGGTTTTCATCCTTATGTTTGTTTTCTTCAGTTCTGCTCCAAAAGCTGAAACTATATTTAGATTTGCTTAGAAAATTGATGTAAATAGAGACAACTCTACCAGAGTTAAGGGCTCCTCCATACCTGTCAGGTATTCAAAATAGATGTGTTTCTTACTTCTTCAAACAGCCCCTGAAGCCTATTGTACATTCACAGGAAGAACAAGAATTTGTAGGATGAGCAGAACCTTATGTCCATTAGCAGTGCGTGTTCCTTCCAGCTGTTACAGCTAGCAGCTGGCACTGCAGCTTATACAGGTAGTAGTAGGAATGCATATTTTCTTTCCCCTGAAATGTGAATTATACTTATAATTCACTGTAAAAATAATAATTTACTGTACTTATTCTTGAGTTTTTCTTTCCCTTTCAATATTTTTGAGGGGAAGTCATACTTAAGCTTTTCTGCTATGCAGCGTTTGCTTGGATAAAATTGCAGTTGTTAAGATACCATGAAAAATCTTATTCTAGCCAAAATATTTGTAACTGGACAGGAAATACATTCCAGTCACAGTTGCAGCAATATTTTTTTGAACTCAGATGATAAAATCCTTGCCTTGCTCTGGGTGTTTAGAGTTCAGAAATGCTTCAAATCTCTTATTATTCCACAGAATCCTGGTCCCTCTGTTAGGGAATCATCAATTACTATTTATCTGATTTTAAATTCTACCATGGTCATTTAATACGATGCATTATCTTATACACAGAAGAAAAGATGGCATGTAATTAAAAAAAAAAAAAAAAAGGAGCTTTCTTTTCATTCCAGGTAAAATAAACCCTGAAAGTGAGTTTTTAGTTCACTCGTGCAGAGCTCCTGAAGACTTACATGCTCTCTGTCCTGGTATTTCATTAACCTTGTGTATGTAGTTCTAACTGGGTCACCACAGAAAATTGGCGATGGTGTTATTAAATAAACTTTAAAGGTTGCTGGCTGGTGATTTGGCTGATTAAATATGGATTAGATTCAGAGTAAGCCAATAGAAAGATATCTTATTTTCTGACATGCTGAAGTTTATGAAGATGTTATGTCACATTGTATCTTATCACATTATGTTAATTTAGTACTGTGTAGGCTTTTGATGTAATGTACTTCAGCTTATTATGTTTTCCAACTTCAGGAAAGTTTGTTATCAAGAGGCATGAGAGTTGATTCGTTAATAGCAAATAGCAAAGCTATTAAAGTCTAATGCATCAGTAAAATTTTAAAAGAAGCTATTCAGGTAAAATGCACATTGCATGTGTATCCATCCATGTGCACACGTATATAGAAGTGTGCCTTAGTTTTAAAACTGGCTGCAGGAATGGACTTAGGAATTTCCAATAAGAAAGGCCTACCACTATTCCAGTTTTCAATCTGGAACTTAAACAAGACAATCTTACAAGATTTTTGCAGAACTCATGTCAAAGTGTCTGACATTGAAAAGTAAACCATTTCTTTCTTCAAGTCTAAGTTTGTACTTTTTCTCATATTATCAGCCTGTGTATTTTATGTTTGAGCCATTGGCAACCAGAATTATTTTATGTGAAACTGACAGACATCTTGACTTTGGAGGCAGTCCTTATTTATTTATAGATAATATCCATGTGTGTATTAAAAAAAAAAAGAAAGCAAACCAAAACACATTGATTTAAGTGACAGAAAGAGGGGAATTAATTCACAGCCTGAAGGAAGAACAATCCTTTCTTTTGATTATAGTTTTAGTGTCTGAATCTGCATCCAGCATGTCCTGGCTCTGTCTCTTTTAGCTTGCTGTCAGATATCTCAAGGTGAAAGCAGAAATGGGAGAAAAATGTTGTGGAAGAAAGGAATTATTCTGTCTTGAATCTTCCTTCTGTTACAAGCCCAGATCTCTACATCACCCCCTGTTCTTCCCTCTCCTGTACTTTCTGTTATCATATTCTTCTTACTTGTAATCATCAGCAGGTGCTCCGGTTCACACAGGCAGCAGTGTGTGCTTGGGTTAGAAGTGTACTGTAAACATAAGAAAATCCTGCAAAGAAAGAGCAGACTTTGGGAGGTACTATGGGAAAACGAGTTTGTTTTGTCACGTGCTGGTGAGATGGACATCACTGCTGTGTGAAGCAAAGTAAGAAGCAGGTCCCTCCCCAGGGCAGGTACTCTGAAGCTCTGCAGTAGCACAAAGGCTGTGCGCTGCCCTCTGAGTGCATTCTCATCATTTGTGCAGGAGTCCCTGCTTTGTGCTTCCTTTCAGGAACCTGCAAAGCTGTTTAGAGCACTTGCCTGGGGTCTAGTGAGGTGAAAACACGCAAGAAGCTTGATTGTAAAGCAGCGTTAGTGAGCCTGGATTTCTTTTAACACTGATAATTTTTGCCAAGCACAATTTTTTTAATGAATATTGCTTGAATTTTAACATTTGTAAGCAACAAAAAGGAAATAAGAAATTCCTGATCTTCTTGCCTGCAGAACACAGATTTCTTTGAAGACCAAGTTGTACAAGTTGTAAAGAACACTTGAAATTTTATGGGTGAAAACAGGGGTAGTTGAAGTATAAAAGATTTTGCTCAGGAAAGCAGCCTTGGTGTGCAGTCACTTCCCTTTTTGTCAGCTTGAGGCATTTCAGCCAGCTGACAGGAAGACGCCTGTGCTACTGTCAGAGCTCTCCACCCAGAGGGCTGTGCCTCAGTGCGTGTGAAAACGATTATTGTGTGGGATGCTCAGCTGAACAGGGGAGCATCCATGTTAGCTGGGTGAGCCACCTAGCACAGAAAGACTTTGAGATCTATATGCTTGCTAGAAGTAACATCTGATATCTTCATGGATTCACTGGGATGCTTCCCCAAAAGGCTGCGGTATTATCATGAACAAATACAAGCCATTAACTCAGAAATATTAGAATCTTTTAAAATCTTTTTTCCCACTATTGCCATAGGTGTGCACCACTTGAAGATGGACAGAATCTTCCTTCCTTCTCCCTCTATACTTACTTCATGCCCATTCTTTTGCTAATCCCATCTCTTTTGCTTTCCATCTTAGAGAACCTGAAAGTAGAGACTTTTTTTGTCTTGTTCTGTTTTGCTGTCCAGTTTAGTATGTTCATATCATTAACTGCTCCCTCACTTGATCTCTGTGAGACAGTTAACTGAACTCAGAGAATGCTCAAAGTGCCTAATTAATGGCAAATTACCCGTCTGCACAAGTGAGACCGGAGTCAGTAGTAACCAGTGAAAAGAGAAACTGAAAATCTAAAGGTAAGCAGAAGACATTGCTGGTCAATGTCAAGAGCAGCCAATAAAAGGTGACATAAAAGTGGTTGACATTAAAAAACCACAAAGATATAATCTCCTGAATTAATGCAAAGCATTTATAGAGGGTAAACAAGGAACGCGGTGATTTTCAGTGTGAATTAATGAGCATATTTTCTTTCATGATGTATTTGAGGGTTAAACCCTGAAAATTTTGTGTGTATGTTTTTGAGACAGTGATGAGTGGAAAGAAACAAAATTTGAGGCATATTGATAGATTCTCATGAATCATACCATTCGAGATCATAGCTCTGATAGTCCAAGTTTGACTTCCTGCTTCATACCTTTGCCATCTGCTGTGTTCCTTACAATACCTTACAATGGATGTTTCCAACCTGAGGCAGGAATGTGCACAACAAAGGGGAAGGTCTTGAGATGGTGAGAAATGTCATCTCTTTTAAAGGATACTTCATACATTTTCTTTCCCTGCTTTTGTCACAGTACTCCTGTGGGTTTTGTACCAAAATGTATTTCACTGTAACTAATTTCTGTTGTGTCAGTTTAAATTTTTTTAAAATATATATTGCTTCTTATTTTTCTGGTTGTCTTATAACAGTTTGGGATGGACATCTAAGGAAACTGTGCCCAGGATAGACACTGTTCATACTCTGGAGTCTGCCTATGCTTCAAGAGCTCGTTTCTACGATTTTTGAAGCCAGAAGGCAGGCAGCTGAATGCCTTTAAGAAAAACATGGAGCCTACTCTAATGTTCTGCAGAAAGCCACAGTAGAGAGCAGGAATATGTTGCTTCTGTAGTTTTTGAAGGACTGAATAATGCATGCCAGAAATGCATTTCCAAATAAAGGAAACTAAGAGATCATAGCCAGGGCCTATTTGTCATTTCCTAAGAGGGTGCTTCCAGTTGTAGCAAGCAGCACTGACAGTGTTGTCTTAATTGTAATAATTTTGTGAGAATTAATTTCAGCTGTAAGTCCACGTGTCTTGCTAGTGTATGGCCATACAGAGCATTTCTCATGGATGGACTAAGAGCCACTCTAGCAAATCACCCCTGGCTTCTGTGAACCTATTAGAGTGAGCAGCAGTGTATCTTGATTAATAGTGTCGAAAGGTTCAGAGAGATGTGAAAGGGTGAGAGTAGTGTCTGCTTATCATCTGTTGAGATTAGGAGACCATCTGTTAGTGCTGCTAACATGGTGTCTGCCTGGAGCCTGGTCTGACGCCAGGCTGTAGGGAGGATGGTACAGTGGATTCAGCTGTAAGCTCTTGGCTCACTTCTATGTTATTTTTATGACCTTTAATCAAAATGATACTCAGTAAGAGTATGTGGATTACAGCCAAACTATTGTTGCTTTTATAAAGAAAAAATACCCACTTAGTGGAAATGCATGTTTGGAAGGAAAAAATAAAAATTTCTTCTCCCAGACAGACATTGCCTGTTCTAACCAGCCATTTGTAAGAGAAAAGGCAGGCAGCATGTTCCTTGGAACGCTCCCTGGAAACTGTTTGAGCCAAAGTTTGGCATCTTTGAATCTTTTCTCTGTGGATTTTTCCTTCTTAATATCCAGGTAAACTCATGAAGAGTGAGAATGTGAGGTCAATGGGAAGCTGAAAATTTTAAAAATGGTTTCATAGTTATCAGCTTCCCTTCAATATCACATCGTCAGACAAATTCTTGCATAAAAAATGAAGCTGTACATATAGGAAAATAAGAAACCAATTCTTGTGATCATACAGAACAGCTATTTATTTTGCTGATTCTATTGAGGACTTCTCCATGGCAGAACAACGCTTGCTATGATAGATCTTTGCAGTGTTTGATATAAGAGAACTTACAGTACAAGATGAATCTCAAGAAATTTAAAACGTTTGCTTACTCATTTTTGAGCTGCACCTTTGCAGCTTAAACCACTGGATTTGGCCAGTCCTTGCATTTTGCATTCTTTGTTTCCGATGGAAAACAAAGGAAGAGTTGAAGTAAATGTGAAGTAGCTCAGGATGACCAGTTTTAACTTTCTTCTAGAGTGCAAGTTGTGAGAATATAATTTCATTTCTCATATTACCACTTCTACTTTTCCTTCCTATATAATTCAGGAAAAAAAAAATAGTAAAAAGCCAAAACAAAACAGCAGCAATATATATTTTCTTGATCTTGCTCTTCTATTTTTTTCTTTTCCAAAGCTTTTGAAGGAGGCAGAAAATTTATTTTGCCTCCACCTTCTCCAGTTAGGAATACTTGGTTCTGGCAATGATTTTTTTTTCACATGGTTTTTGTGACAGTTACTTTATTTTACAGTTTCTGGAAATTTTAAAATCTGGGATGAAAACCCTTATTTAAGGGAGTCTGGGTTTGTCAAGGTTCTATTTCAAATGTAAAGCTGTAGATGAAATGAAGACTGGGTTTAATAAAAACAAATCAGATTTCTGAAAAAAAGTGCAAATTTGAGGTTTGAGAAACCCCTTGCATTAAATCAATCCATGAAATATTTTAAATTTAAATTTTAAAAAAAATGTTCTTACCCTTTTTTTAAACAGTACTTTTTGAGATGTGTAATTTTCTAGAAGTACAGCAGAAAGAATACAAGACGCAACATGAGTTCCTTTATTCCCATATTTGAATAGAAGAAAATCTGACTTCAGATAATAATTTCTTGGATCGCTCAGGACTGTTTTTCTTTAAACAACAGCCTCCCATGACAAGGAGGTAGCATTTCACAGCTGGGAATAGACCATAGCGACCTGATACCTCAGTAAGTGTAATCTTACTAAGAGTATGCCCGTTGTCTGTATGACCTTGTGTTAATGGCTGGCTGCTCACTGAGGCACTTGTTGGGGCTGGCTGTGGTAGGTATGAAACAGAGCAAATTCTCTTGGATGGGAAAAAAGCAGCTTTGCTTCACCTGGCAGAAAATAATGTGGTGGCTTCTGTACCCATCCTTTCAGGAGGAGTGTTGGAACATGGGAAATTGGAGCTCTTTTGTGAAGATGCTGGATGGTGCACAAACCATGTATCCCCATGGCCTAAGGCATTTCTTCCTGCCCTGGCTGCTCCAAGAGGGCATGTTTTCTTTGGCGCTGGCACACCCAAGCAACCTGGGTCCATCTCTATGCCCATTTTGGATGGCATGCAGGGAAATTGGATGCAGAGACGGGAAATAGCTCTGCAGGAGTCTGCTTGTCACTGGCAGGTCTGATGAGCTCTGACTCTCGGCTGTCTCTGCCAAGCCCAGGCTGGTGATCAGTCTGCCCTGCTGATCCTGAGATGTATACCATCTGCCTTTTCCATTACTCAGAGCATTTCTACTCCCATCATCTAGTGTAATAGCTTGATGATTGTATTGGAGGATTTTGGCTATACAAAAACATAACCTGTGTTTTTATATCTGTAGATGTCTGCATTTTTTACAGAACGAAATAATAGCATGTTTTGGTTTTTTTTGCAAAGGTCCTGAAACATCTTCCAGGAAAGTAGGCATTTACATCATTTTTTTTCTAATTTTCCTTATTTTGCCAAGAAATGCAGAGAAATGGTGTGCAAGTCGGAATGTCTGCTGCACTGATTTCAGAATTAAGATTTCTGGTTGGGGAAAAAAAAAGTAACTATAAAAAGTTTGTTTTGCAATGTGCAGTTGAATGATCCCTGTGGTAGTTTTAGGAGTGCTTAACACTGGATGAAGGGTGGCATCATCTCAGACTGGGCTTCACATACACAAAAGTGTTGCGGACAAGCCTATGGGAATGATTCAAAATCCTGTTTGAAACTGTGTTCAGATATCTGCCTTTCAATTCTTACCTTATGTGGTCTGTTTTTTCTCCCTTTCTTCCTTCTGCCCCTTCACCCCTGGCTCTTTATAACATTTTTACTTTTTTTTAGTGTAGTTACTCACAGCTTTGAAAGAAAATGTCTAAATACAGTTTGAGAAGCTGGTGAAGGTGAGATCACATTTAATCCACTTCAAACAATAGACTAAAGGAAAAAAATCTCCTTTTCTACATAGGAATTACTCTGCCTTCCTTTCATTTCTACCTTGTTAGGAAAAAAATGATCATTTTTGTTATTTTTTTTAATGTAAAAACCGCATACATTTTATGTAATGTTAGTATAGGAGATATACTCACAAGTAAGTAAAAAACTTTTGTCAGGGCAAGCTGCATTTGCAGCTCTCTGAAGTTTTATGCTTGTTGCACTCCAGAGAGACTTAGAAATTACAATTTTTTTTGTATGGACAGGTGTTCTTAGAAGAGCAACGTTACTTTTCAGGAAAAGAAGAAAGGTGATTACACGGCATGTGCATTGTTGCTGGCAGTTATAATGCATTTTGCCAGAGCTCCATTGTGCTTAGCCTCCTAGTTCTACCTATTAATGTTTAATAGGAAAGCAGCAGGACACAGCACATGAGTGCTCCAGTGTTGCAGAATAAGTTTGGAAACTGCACTATAGCCGTTAGCAACATTTTCTCCAAATACCTGGCTAATTACCATCCATGACGTCCAGCTCTTAGAAGGCACCTGGCAATTGTGTCAAAACATCTTGGCATTTGGAGGAAAGCACAGCATTATTTAACTGTGTTCTCATTTAAAGAGCAGTTGCGCAGTCTCACTCAAAGTCTTGCAAACTTAAAGAAGACTGAATTTGATTTCCTCAGAAATCACTCCTTTATGGAGATGTGATCCATCCTGATTTATGATTTGCTCATGGAATTGAGTTGGAGGAGGCCCTTAAAGGTCATCTAGTCTAACTCCCCTGCAATGAGCAGGGACACCTGCAGCTAGATCATGTTGCTCAGATCCCCATCCAGCCTGATATCTCCAGGGATTGGGCATCCACCAATCTGGGCAACCTGTATCAAAGCCTCACCACCCTTATTCTAAGAATTTTTTTCCTCATATCCAAGCTGAATCTCCTCTCTTTTAGTTTGAAACTGTTTCCCCTTGTGCTGTTATAACAGACCCTGTTAAGGAGTCTGTCCTCTTCTTTCTTATAGCCCCGATTTAGATACTGACAGGCTGCTTTCAGGTCACCTTGGAGCCTTCTATTCTCCAGGCTGAACAGCCCCAGCTCATCCTGCCCTTGCAGAGGAGATGTTCCATCCCTTGAATCATTTTTGTGATTCTCTTATGGATACTCTTTAACAGGTTCATGTCTGTCCTGACTGAGGACTCCACATCTGGGTGCAGTACTCCAGGTGAGGTCTCACAGTGCAGACCAAAGGGGCAGGATCACCTCCCTCACCCTGCTGGCCATGTTCTTTGTATGCAGCCCAGGATATGGCTGGCTTTCAGAGCTGTAAGGGCACATTGCTGGCTCCTGTCTAGCTTCCCATTCACCAATACTCCAAGGTCTTTTTGGCTGGACTGTGTTCCATCCTTGCATTCCCCAGCTTGTATTGATAATGGAGATTGCCACGATACTGGTGCACTCAGACTTGTTGAAACTCATGAGGTTTTCCTGGTCCCACTGCTCAAGACTGTCTAGGTCCCTGTGGATGGCATCCTGCCCCTCTGGTGTGTCAAGCACACCACATGGTTGGTGTCATTCACAAGCTTGCTGAGTGGGTGCACTCAATCCCACTGTCAATATAATTGATGAAGATGTTAAAGAGCACTGATTCCAGGACTGACTCCTGAGGGATAGCACTCATCACCAATCTCCATCTGGACACTGAGCCACTGACTGCTCTCTCGGTACAATCTTGGAACAAGTTCTTTATCCATCATAGATTCCACCCCTCAAATCTATATAATTCCAATTTGCAGAGAAGGAGACCATGTCAAAGACATTACTGAAGTCCAGATAGATTACATCAGTGGCTCTTCCCTTGTCCACCGACACAGTTGTACCATCATAAAAAGCCACAATAAAAAGTTGTCTTTGTTGTTGGTGTGTGTGTTTATTGAAAGATCCTGAGGTGCTGCTATTTAAGGTCAAGATTTTGGTACTCCTTCATTTTGTTTTACGGTACTAATATTTTTCTCCATCTTTGTGCTGTAACTTTATACCCTGTCCTCCATCCCTGATTACCTAAATTTAACAGTGAATAATCATTGGAAGGAGTAGTGTGGGCTAAGCCACTGAAGTTGGAAGAACTTTTTCATGGTTTGCCTCCAGCAATTGCAAACCTTTCTATTGAGAGCTGTCCACGAGCCAGTAAGTTAGGTGCTGTCATTCAAGGCACCAGGACTTGCCAAGCTATTTTATTAGCATGGCCTATTCAAGTTTTAATTTACTCAGTGACAGTCTATTCACAGGGATGGATTTTTTCTAGAATGGCAACTGACATATACATCCAACACAGAAATGTCACTTCTGTTACTTTTCTGCTATCACCGCTTTTAACGATTTGAGGGTGGAGGGCCTTATGCAGTTCATATCACCTAATGGGTAGGCTGAGTTATTGACTTGGATTTTCTCCCTTCTCAGTTACTACTGTTCTGCCCTTTTTATTATAATGACTTCAAATTAATATTCTGGGTTTTTTGTTTGTTTTGTTTTTCTTCTGTGTTTGATGCATCATTTATAGTGGGATTAAATCAATGGTACTGTATTCACATTCTTTTTGGCAGCCTCTGAAACTGCAATATGACTGCTGATCTAGGCACCTCTTAGAGTTGTAACCCATTGATTATGTGTCCTGAAGTGAGACAAGATTTGCTTCTGAGTTTTCTGAAGTTTGAATTATTCATGTTTGTATGCTTGTTTAGGTGGCAGCATATTGGCTTCGTAGGTCACTGGCAAAAATAATGTAAATGGGATCTTTTAGGTAGAAAGAGAGTGTGTGCACAGACTGAGCACCTCTAAAACCTCCAAAAACCCATCTGTATGGTAAATGAAATGCATCTTGTCCAGAAATGAATTATGTCAGCAAAACATTTGAAGGGCTTATGATATTAGGCAGACATACAGTTCTTCATGGACATTCAGAAATCCATAGAATTGATGGTGTGATTGCATTTGCCAGATTCTTGTAAAATGTACTGAGATGCAATGGAAGTATTCAGCAAAAGCATTCACATTAAAATTGCAGCTGTGAGTCACAGGTTCCAGCAGTGACAGTGAATGGTATCTGGCAACAAATTGGGCCTCATCAGTTCTTAGCCCAAGATGAGAGCGAAATACTGAAAACAAGCTAAATAAGCAGAATGACTAGATTTTTATACAATATGCATTGCCCTTTGGGACCTCCATAGGAAAGTAAAGCATCTCAAATTACCTTGTAAGGAAGGAGATCTGTTATTCTTTATGTTCTACACGTATCAAATGGTAAACTGATAACAATTGCTGCTAAAGGTTAGAATGTTCTTGTACTTTGTGGTGAGATTATAATTCTACTTTTTGCCCAGTTTATTGAATGGGGATTAATTACATAAGGAATGTTATTGACAGATTTCCATGTTTTTACAACTGAGGAATGCTAGGAACTCTATACAATCTGCAACTTCACCAAATTTACACCAGAGCTGTGAGAACACGTGGGCTTTTTGCCTCTAAGTGCGCCACAGCTGAAGGTGATAAATGTCATCGTCTCTTCTAGAAAAATTAGTGGCACTGATGCAGCCTGCTTCCATCACCCTGTATGTATTCCAGTGTATGTCATGTGCAAAAAAACAAACACGAGTTTGGAGACTGTCCTCACAGCTTATGAAATGCTGCTTTCATTTCTGGCTAAATTGGTGATTCTGTATTTTTTAATAATGGCTGCAAGCAAATTTTTTGGTATACAGAATTATTTTAAGACAGCCTGAAGGAGGAGAACTGTATATTTGAAATGCCATTACTTTTTAGTGCTTTAATGTTATTTTTCAGTGCAACTAATTATTCTTCTTGGAAAATAGTTTGTTTAAAAATAAAATTTTATTTTTAGTTTCCTATTTTCAGAATATTAGTAATGGAGCTGAATAATTCTTTACAATGTTAATCAGTAAGTAGAAAGAGATGATCAAGAACAGAAGTTACTCTAAAGTCTATAAATATGGATGTCTTCAAAAGGCGTCCATAGAGTCAACCATTTCAGGATATTATGAAGGTCAAATTTATTGGCACGGTGACTTTGAAGTGAAGGCAGTAAAGTCACTGAGCTTCACATGGATGATATTTGTATGAATTTATGAATTGCTGCCTTCTAGCTCACCAATGTCCTTCTAGTTTTACGGAAGTGCCCCAAATATTAGGTACTCTGTTCAGACAAAAAAGCAGGTCTCTACTCAGCATTGCAGCCCTCCTCACGTTCCATAGGTCTTGTCATTCTTTGTGGAAGGGGCAAGGAACAGAGATAAGTCGATATGTGTTCAGTCAACTGCCTCATTCATGAGAAATATTAGGCATGGAAGGAGGTCCTTGAGAGGGAAAATGCAGTATATGAACAGGAAGGTAAATATTTCCTGCTTTCTCAACCCAATCAGCACTTTCAGAACTACTAATTCTGCTTGTTCAGACTGGTAACTATAGCATTTTCTCCCCTCTCTATTTTAATAAATACATTAAGTCGTATCTTTAATGGATATCTTTTCTCTGTTACTTTCAAGCCAAAAGAGCTCTGTGATGTCTGCTCTCTGATTATAGCACAGTAAAGCATTCCTTGGCAGTATAAAAAACAGCCCAGACAAATAACAGCTGTGTTTGGGTTTTATAACACTTTGGCATGTATCACTTCACACTGACAAATCCCACTTTTAATTTTGGATTCCTAGCCAAAAGCTGTAGTAAGTGTTGTTCTCTTGTTCAATTTGGTGTAACTCTTTTGAGATGTGTTTTCTGATAAGATGCCAGGTGCCCTGCATGTGGGACAAGTTCTAGGGGCACTTGAGCATTATGGGCACTCCAGAGCAACACTAAAAGCCAGAAAAACTGATGTCTTATTTACAGTTTATCTGCTGTTTTTGATGTGGGGTCATGTTCTGCAGTGCCTTAGTTGTTTTATCCTCACCCAACATGGGAAGAGCAGCTTTTCAAGCATACCTCTGATGTTAAAACTTGGAATAAGACCTTGTTTCTTCCAAAGAGCAGGAACTGTGTTGAACTTAAGTTCTTTACTATGCAGTACAGCTATTCTGTCCAGTTTGCTGGTCAACTTGAATCTTCAAGTGTGTGCATAAACACAGCGCTTACTGAAGTTTTTGAACTGTGGTGATAATCCATCAGTTGGATGCTGAAATCTGCATGTACTAAGGTATGCATTTTCCCAGTGAAAACAAAACCAATTTTTAAGGATATGTGGAATTGTTATTTGCTTGGTATTAAATTGTTAGAATTTTTAATAGGGGGACAAGGCTCTCACTGTACTAAGCGTCATGTAGAAATTATTGTATAAAATTTTATGACCTGTATTATTCAGCAAGCCAAGGAAGATGATACTAATGCTCTCTTCTGGTCGTAAATTCTGTAAGATGCTTCGATACCACATGGTTATGGTGTTGGCATAAATATGCTGATGAATATAGATTTAATTAATTTTTAGAAGTTCCTTGTAATTATTCCGGTGATAGATGTTTAAATTTGCTAGTAGCATAGTAGAAAAAAATATCCCGCTGTATTACTGCTACTTGTAAAATGTAATGGCTGCAGAGCCTGGGGTTGTAGGGCTGCTGTTGCCTTTTTGTTCTACAAGTGTCCTTGTGGTTCCGCTAAAATGATGACCTGATCTGCACACTAGAGCATGGAGTTAGCTCCTGGTGGTTGTATTCTGTGAGCGCTGGAGAAGGGTTCTCTGGCCATGAGGGAAACAGGCACACTAGTGAGGTACACAGGTCTGAAATGTGCTCTGCTGGAGTGGTAGAATAGTGAAGATCTCAATCTGATTTCGAGGGTAGGCAGTATTTCTTGTTGATCTGTTTGTGAACTTTGGAATGATGCACAACTTCTCTTGCCAACCATATCTGGGGGTTCACAGAGCACAGCACTGCTAGCTGGTCAAGGGAAGTGATTGTCCAGCTCTACACTGCACTGGTGCCGCCTCATCTTGAGTACTGTGTGCTGTTTTGGGCACCACCATACATAAAGGACATAAAACTGCTAGAGACCACCCAAAAGAGGGCTTCAAAGATGAAGTATCTAGAGGGGAAGAGGTATGAGGAACAGCTGAATCCCTGGGTGTACTCAGCCCAGAGCAGAGGAGGCTGAGGAGAGGCCTCATGGAGGCTGCAGCTCCTCACAGGGAGCAGAGGGACAGTGCCAAGCTCTTCTCTTTGGTGACAGCGACAGGGATTGCAGGAAACGCATGGAATCATGATAGGGGAGGGTCAGGTTGGATGTCAGGAAAAAATTCCTCACTGTGGACAGGCGTCCCAGGGCAGTGGTCATGGCATCAAGCTTCTGGAGTTCAGGAAGTGTCTGGATAATGCTTTTGGTTGTATGGTCTGATTTTTTGGTGGTCTTGTGTGGAGTCAGGAGTTGCACTTGATGATCCTTATGGGTTCCTTCCAACATGAGCTATTCTATGGTTCCACAGTTCTCTTGCACACAAAAGTTATTTGTGCTGCTATTTTAGAGTAGGTTTTAACTTTCAGTGAATCCCAATGTTTTTCCAAAGGAATGGTGACCTTGTGAAAAAAAAAAGTATTAGTTTTTGTTTTTAGTTGTAAGAAATTTTAACAATTATCATTTATTAAATTTTTGTGTTGTTCAAAATATCTGTGAAGACCAAAGAAATATAGTAATATATGCTCAACTTGTTTCTACCTTTTTATTCTGCTGTAGCTCATAACAAAAGCGCTAACACTGGCAGGGCAACACAAGTCTGGTTGCTTTTCAACAACTTTTATATACTTTGCTAGTGCCAACTTTTAAAAGATATTCCTACCATAGCAAGAATAGCCTGAGCATGTAACCTATAGATTCCTACTGGGTACTGCTGCAGTATCTGAGAAAGGAACCAAAATAATAAGGTAATAGTCCTATGTCCATAGCGTGCTTGTATCTGAGCCTTGCACAGCTGAATTTGTGGCTGGATGAAATGAATGAAGTTCAGAGAATGAACATAGTGTCTGTGTGTTTCCCTGTCATAAGAATAACAGGAATTAAAGATATGGAAAGGAATCAGCCATCTGCCAGCCTTTGACCAATGGTGAGATTTTTGTCCTGTGTATTGTGGCAGAAAGAAACTCACTCCATCTTCTGATTGCTATATAGTAAAGATGAAGTAAATGTTTTCATTTGATAAAGCACAGAAGAGATCTGACTATCCTGTGAAGGAGAATAGACACTACAGTTTGTTTAGCAGGCAAAGAATGCATTCATCGTGTTTATGGTAGCTATAAAAGAATATTCCGATATGTGAAGTCAAGAATTTATTGTTACTCTGTTATTGCTTTAATAGTCTAATAATTAAAATCATTCATCTAGTTACAGATCATGATCCAGGTTTAGTTTGCTGCAGCTGGCAGGGATTGTTAAACTGGGAGTTTCATCGGGAGTTTGAGGGCCAAGTGCTTGCACATGCAAGAGCTCCCCAGCCTGGCAGTGTGTGAGTGCTCCTTGGCTGTGTTTCAGCCTGAATGCCTTCTGAAACGGTGAGACTCGCACCGCAAGTGGGAAGTGTTTAGGGCTTCAACTGCAGGTGAATATCCACTGCATGGTGGGAGGGAAGGAGGGAAGGAGGGAAGGGAGCTACCTCAGGCATGAAAGACTGATCTTGAGTTTTGCAAAGCACAGGTGTGTGCTCTAGGGAGAGGAAAAGACAGTAATTAATGGGCAGGCTAAAGCTCCCCTTGCCTTCCTTGAAAATGCATATAGAAATTTAGGTGTGTTTTTTTTTTTTTTTTTTTTAATTTTTTTAAATTTTTTTTTTTAATTTTGTAGCTGGAAATTCAAGTTCTGTATTTCATAGAACCATAGAATGGCCTGGGTTGAAAAGGACATCAAAGATCAAGTAGTTTCAACTTCAACCCCCAATCTCTCCTCCCCCTTGTCCCAGTCTTAAATGCTTCCTTCTTCTGGAGAAGAAACAGCAAGCTTCTCCTTTAATTTTAATATGCTAACCTGGTTTGTGTCAATAGCAGTCTCCAGCTATGTGCTCTTGTACATGTTGTTTTAGTATATTGCTTTGAATCACTTAAGTATGCTCCCTGTGAGCAGCTTCTCGTGTAAAAACATGGAAAATTGCAAGTTTTTCCTCAGGGTGATGATAACCCCGAGAAAGTTGGTAAAAGAAGCCAAGAGTCTGAGTAAACTCAACAGTCTGAATCATAGAGGTGAGAGATTTGAATTAAGGTGGCTGTGTGAGGATGCAGGCGGTGAGCAGCTGCCAGCACTACAGAGCCCTGCTCCACACTGCCTTGTGCTTTACTGGTTGGTCATGGCGAGTCTCTTTGGTTTACTGTTGTAGCAGACAGTGATTAATAGTCAGTGTGACCTGAGATCTGGTTGCTTTCAGTTATTTCTTTTAACCAAAAGAACTCAAAATCTGCTTTTAGTGAAAACCTGAACACACAAGTGGCCTGGCATTAACAAAAGAATATCAGGAAATTATTTACTCTGCAGCATGTAGTCTTTTTGTTAAAGCTTTCTTTTTGAAAATAAAATACTGCAGCCAAAAATACATTTGCCTTGGAATTTGAAAAGCAAATACTGATCTGTGCATTTGGACAAATGCTAAGCCTTAGAGAAAAACCCTTGTCCGTCTTTCTTGATGATATTTACCTTCATATAGTGTATATTTATAGGCTTACTGTTCTAATGATCTTAAACAACTGGCCCTTGAGATAACTGAAGCTTGACTTCCTTTGCAATTTATGCTTCTTGCTGAAAGGGATTAAGTAATATAAATCAAGGGTTAGTGGAAGTATCACCTTGAATTTTGGATGTTTTTCATCACATCCTTTAGAAGCCTCTATTTCTTTGTTTAAAATGCTGTAATAGGAGGAAAAACATCACCTTTCAGAGAATGTGCTCATAGAAATTGGATAGAATGGATCTCAAAAGAAACAGGTGCAAAGATTGCTTTCCAGCTGCATAGTCAATAGTCTGCACACAGCTTCAGGTCTACATGCTAGATGAGTACAGTAGTAAGACTTTGTGGCAGCCAGATGTTCATATGGCATGAAGACTGGAAAGGAGGCCTAAGCTTGACTGCAATCAACAACTGTCTTTATGTTTGCTTGGAACAAGAAAACGTTCAGCAAATTGTAACATATTCATGGAAAACACTGTAATTTATAGTCTGCTCTAGTTCATTTTCAGTTAATTCTGCTGTGACTGGCTGCACTCTCAACATCAGTGCAGCCATGCTGAAGGTGACAGAGGCTGCTGGCTGAGGAGCCTGCTTCTTTGTTTCTAGGAAGTTTTGGTAGAAGGCAAGCTTTGGTCTATTGGATGGCCAATGTGTCTGGCCTCTGGAGCTGCAGCTAGTGTTCTTCCCTTCTACACCATCCCTCAACTTGTAACCAAGACCCCTGTGCCAGTCACAAGTCTGATCTCCCTGTCTCCAGAGACACACTGCATTTGTAGATGCTTGCTGAAAGCCCTAACAAGCAGACTCTATATACTTCTTTATGTGTAAGATACAAAAGCTTAACAAAACTTAAGCAAAGCCTCCTTTTTTTTTTTTTTTTTAAATAATTTGTTGTTGGTTTTTGCTTATCTGACCTTAATAAAATATATGAGTAGTAATGGTAGAGATTATAAACCATCTGAAAAAGATACCACAGAAAGCTTAAAATCTGTTTTAGTTAGATTCTGTTTACATTATCTGTTTGAAAGATTTCCTATTAGTGTAAAATAAACTGCAAAGGGCATTCAAAGATCTGCTGGCACAGATAACTGCAGTAGTGCTGCGGGAGAGCTCAGTCCGTACAACGTGCCAGTGGCATCCAGCCTTTCTAGCTGAGGTGGCCACTTAGTCTCTGCTTGCACCAGGGGAGCACCACTTCTGTCTGCCTGCTTGGTGGAGTGACAACATGATAGAAAGAGGGCCCCTGTATATGCAGTGTCCTGGACCTGCTGCTGCTGCTGTCTTTTTTAACTTTTATTTTTGCTGCTGCCTTCTCTCTGCTATGGTCTATGTTAAGCTTTCCCATCTACACATGCTGAAGGCCTTGCCAGCACAGGAGCTAACTTTGTGCTGGCTGCAGGGTGTTGGTGGGGCTGGTCCCTCTCTACCCTCACTGCAGCCACTGCTTGCTTACAGCTAGTTCTCTTGGCCTTCTGAAAAGACAAGTGCACATTTGCAGGAGAAATCCAAGTCAATCTGTAACCAAAGCAGACTTTTTTGTGCCTTAAATGGCAAAAGTTGACATGAGTAAACTTCCAAGAATTAAAAGAAAATAAGTATTTGGTAATTGTGTTACTGGAGAAACCATTCCCTTTGTCAGGAACACATCCCTGCTTCCAAGCTGGAGATTTCGAATATCTGTGAAGCATGATGGCATGTAATGTAACAGATTAATCCCATCTGATCTCAGACTTTTCTTCAAATTTAGCAAGTCATTATATATAGCAGGAACTACACAGGGATGTCTGCAACTAGAGCTTTAGAAAGTAGTCTGTGGTCATTTATCATCTTGCTCCTTAAGTGGGAAGCAGAAAAATTCTCCCGTGTCTTTCAAACACTGCTTTCAAACCAAATTTCCTTTCAGATGGTCTCCAGTAGAGTCCTGTAAAAAGAAAAAAAATAAGTCAATACGTGGAAACAAAAGATGTATAAAAATAGCAACATGTGAACAGCAAAAGAGAAGCTTGATAATTTCTTAGACAACTAAAGTGCTGTTAAAACTATTTGGAATATTTGTCTGTGGCAAAGATTAAGTGTAGTTCAAATGAATATGCAATGCCTGTTCAGTTCCTAAGAAAGGGCAATTTTTCTCCCACTGTTTGACTTATTTTAGCTGTGGGCATTGCTATATTCGTTTGCATAACACAGCGTGTTCAATCTATTGTAGGCAAAGAATTAATTACACTTGTATCTGAAAGCAAAAGTATGGTTTTTTTACTATATGGAACTTGAAGTTCAAGTAGTATGTTTTCTGATTTTTGCAAAGCGAAAGCACTAGAAGAATACTCCTTCAATTGATATAATTATGAATTTGACCAGTGCCTGTTTCCCATAAACGAGTCTGTATGCGCATACACAGCTGTTCTTACATGGAGAGAATGAGAGCATAAAAGCCATGGGCTCATATTTTTCCAAACATTGTATAAATGCTTCAAATGCCTGAATCTCATCAAATCACAATTGGTTTGGGATTTCTTTTGTGTAACTTGGGTCCCAGTCACATGCTGCTTTCCTTCTCTTTTGTGCCTTCTCTTCAATGGTCAGTGAATAATTTCCTCCAGTTTTGGATCAAGATGATGTACATCTTCCTGTCTCTGAGCTTAAACATTTGCAAATGATGATTTGCAAGTAATAATGGTAGATTAAAGAGGAAAATAGCTAATGAGTTGTCAAATGTTATTTTTTCAGATACTAGCCTAAAAACAGTGTTTTCTGTCTACTACCAAAATATGAGCACCATAGATTCCTAAACCATTTTAGCAAAAGTTTAGGATTTTGATCATATTTATTTATATTCTTATGTGATTTTTGTTTGCTTTTTTTGAAGAGGCAAATTACAAATCTGCTACCTATATAAATACTAGCTATCTGCTACTAAAAATGTAGATTTGGTAGTTTAGCAAATGTCTTTTTAACCCTTTAACACCTTTCTGTACATTTATACCATGTTTCAATTTTAAAATAAATGTGTTCGGTAAAAATAAAGGAAATGCACATCCTGCCTTTTAAGTAAGGAGATAGAAAAGGGCAAGAAATGTCCTGTGCAATGAAATTTGTTCCTCATTAAGACCATTTTCTGCTCTAATATAATCATGTTCAAGAACAGACAACCCCAAATCAATGCAGTCTGGGCAGATATTGCAACAGCTCTTCGGGAAGCACAGATAACACCAGTGTTGGTAGCTTGACTCAAGGACGAGCTTAAACATGCATCCAGAAAGAAACAAAACCAGGAGGAGATAAGAGAACTCTGAACTGTATCTGAATAGACAAAAGTCATATAGTTTGGGTAGTAATTTTTTGATTGTTGACTGTGTGGCTCTCACCAATAAGGGCAGAATAACCAGAATAGTAAGTACTTGCTGCAAGGGAAGAAGTTGAAACCTGGTTTTGGGGACTTAGCATTTATTGGAAGGACTTCGAGTGTTTCTGTGTAGCTTTGATTAGGAGCCAGCACTTCTAGCATTTCAGTTAATATTCTTCATCTTTTTTCCCCCTTTGAGCATTCAGTGCTTTTTTCTAAGGGACTCAGGCTTATATGATTTCTCTATTCCTTTTGAATAAGTGATAAACCTCTTGGTCCGTTGCTTTCTCGAGCCTGCAACAGGAATGAAGTCTCTGATGGTGTCAGGTCTCTGTAGGACACATACAGAGACACAGAGACACTAGCTGGATGGAAGAGAGAAGCCCTATTAACATACTTGCTGAGAGACATTTAGAATATAATTGTTTGAAATGTTTTTGGTGGCACCTGGCCAAGCTGGGTATATGTTGACTGACGATTTTGGATTGTGATTCCTGGCCCCGTGAGCAAGCCAAGAACAGCAGTAATGGTGGGAGCTGGAATTTACAAGAAAGGGAATGACATTTGCCCTGACAGAATAAGGGTTTTTTAGAGCCTTTAGTCATGATGTGATCTTTTATTGTAGAAGGCAAATACATGAGAACATTTGCATATCAGTGAAAACCTTCCACCAGCATGCAGCTACATGAAGAAAATGCTGAAGCTTTGTTGACAGTGCTGAGGGATCGGGGGCAGTGGTATAAGTGCTTGTGTATTTTAGAATCTAGAAATGAAGGAGTCTACAGTAGCCAAGAAATGTTGAGTACTAGAAATGACGTTGTGAACAACTAATCACAACCTAACTTTGGAATGGCCCGTTTGATATGTACTTCCCTGTATGTACATCAGGAGGAAAATGAAGGCCCAGCCTGGGAGTGATTGCCTCCCAGGAGGTGCTGCGATGTTTAGATGTTAGAGGTTTGGGTTTTTTTTTTAAAGTCAGGATTTAAATCAGTTGCACTCCAGGGAACAAGTAGAATTCTTACAAGTAAAAGAAATCTCATTCATGTGTGCCTCTGAGGGTAATGACCTGCAGAGGGGGATCTGTAAAGGATAGAACAGACTCCCTTGCTCTGAGAAAGCTGCAAGTATTCAGAGAAGGGTCTTATTAACACGAAGCCTCAAAAGAAGCAGAACTGAAATGATGCGGGAGATTTCAAATAGGAGTGTCTCTACTACAATGCAGAATGTCCAGTCAGTTGTTGGCTCATGACTCCTTCCTGCTATGTCCAAAAAGGGGGTGTGGGGCTCCCATTGTTGTGCTGCTCATGTTGGATGCACTCTGAAGATCCAGGTGAGGCTTTTACTACCACTTCTGTTGGTGGATATCAGGAGCGTATTTAATAATGAATAATAAATTAAGAATTTTAATACAGCTGCTATCTTGTGTGTCCAGCTGTCTTAACAGTAATCCTGCAAATTTTTATTCCTGTGGGGTAGGACCAGTGCCTAGGTATGAATTTCTAATCATGTAAATGAGACTTGTCGCATGCAAAAACCTGCAGGATTACGGTTGAAGCTCTTAATATGTTGCATCTGAATGCTAACAAGATTGCCTTCTGCAGTTACTTATGCTTGGTTTTCCAGGGCTCACCAAGGCAGCAAATTACACACACCAGCAATTCCTCCACTTTTTCCTTTTCCCCTTACTATTCCTTATGCAAACTTTCTTCTTGTATCAGCAAGATTGATCGATTGTTGTCGTATGGAGGGATATTCCCAGGAGATCTCTGTGATCCCCATTACTGTTTATTTGTGCTCCTGGAGCCTTTCAGAAGCATACTTTCTGAAGAAGAATTTTTACTTAGAATTAAAGATTTTTGGTTTCATGAAAAGAAAGAACAGTTTCATTTGTGACATGACAGACTCAAGGTAATGAATTAATGATTTTTCCCTTTAGAGTTGAAAAATATGAAGAATCCCATGCAATGCCAGATTGAATCTTGTAACATAAATGGGCTTATTATCTGTACTGAATTTCCTCCTTTCCTGATGTAAGAAAGGGAGCAAACTTTTTGGCCCACTACTTGCTTTATTCTGTGGAATGTCAGTAACTCTGCTCAAGTTAAGGTCCTCTGTGAGATTGTAGTAATGTCTTGATCCCTTCAACATCTTCCTATTGGACATTCCCAGGTTGTCTTTTTTTTATTTTTTATTTTTTTTAATTAATATTTTGCTATTTCGTAGTTGCAGCCTCCTGTGTCCCAGCTTGAAAGAGCAGGAGCAAATAGCAGTCCTCCAGCTTTATCATACCTCATAGCCTCTTTCTCTTGTCCTGGATGTTCTAGATAATGCTGTTTCTTCTCTGTATTTAAGTTAGAAGAAGCACTGAACGTGACCATGGCCTATTGGAGAAAGATGCTTTCAACTGGGTGCTGTTTGTTCTGATATCTGAATGATATTTAAGAGCTGTTTGCTGCCCACTTGGTGAGAAGTCATTCCTGTCTGGTTCTTCCCTGAGCTCTCATTCAAGTGGGATTGCTGCTGTAGGTTTCATCTTTGGATCTATTTTCTTTTCTGTGCTTGAAATGGTGTTCTCAGGGTGCAAGAAATAAATTGGCTTCATGAAGTGGGAGTTGCACTATAAATTTCAGTAATTAATCTTCTGGAAATTTTTGCTTACAAAAGGATAAAAATGTTGCCCCCAGAAGTCTACCACTGACTTCTTTGGACGTCTTCTGGAAGAAGTCCAGGCTTTGATCCTTTTATTCTTGGAGAATGACAGAGAGCTTGATCAAGATAAATAGTATAGTACTACAAGATCAGCAAGATGAATTTGAGTTTGCTGTATACTACCTTTTCCAACCACTGCTTAACCAAAACAACAGGGAGTAGTCCAGGATATTTTATGAATTTTCTGAAGGGCACAGGGGTGGTGATTAATTAACCCATTGTGAGTGTATGTAGTGGCCTCAAGCACAAACAAAATTGCAGTTGTTTAGGATAATGCAGCTAATGCAATCTTTACTGTGCAGACCGTACTCACTGCCAGAGGGGAAGGAAGAGGAGAAAACATATCACTGCCAGAGCATGGTGAACCTTGCATGGACCTAGAGTGGAAAGCAGCTTCCTTTCACACCTTTTTTTTTTTTTGTATCTTTGAGAACTATTTTTTGTGTTCTTCTGCTTTTTAAATTGCTTTTCTTTTTTTTTTCTTGTATGCTAGATTACTTAGGAAGCACCCTACTGGTTAGATGTGTGCCAGATAAGGATTCAGTTGTGTTTTAGCTCTCTCTCATGAAAGATTAGTGTGAGCAGATGGCTGGATAGCTTAGTCTTGTAATGTTTTTCAGGAGCTTAGAATGGAGGTAATAAATTGGAAGAGGTCCAGGACATCTTGTGACAGAGAAGCAGCAGAATGGACAAAGGAATTTAGAATACCTGCCCAGAGCAAATAAAAAAAAACACAGGGGTAACAAATGGGTTTTGGTGAGGTTGGCTAAAATTATGAGACTACAGATGACTGTAGAGAAAGTAAGATTAATGGAGTACTATGGAGAACTGAAGTAGCAATCATAATAACACCACTACAAAAGGCATTGATGCATTTCCATGTAACAAACTCCTTGTAAGCAATATTTTTTGTCTTAAAATGAATATTGTCTCTTAATACATAAATATAGGATGTATGTGACAAGTTGAAAGAGAAAATGATCTTGACAAAGTTCTCTACCTTATGAAATTATCTGCAAAGTTGAAAAAGCATTAATATCACTAGTACATGCCATTCCAAATAAAGCTGGTATGTAAAACAGAGGAAGGCTAGAGGATGGGCTTTTGGTTGGTGTGTATGACTATGACCCGGGATTTTGGTGTTTTTTCTGTTTTACTTGTTTTACTGTGAGGCTGGTAACTTTCTTATCCTCCCCATGCTTTTGTTTATCGCCCTTGACGTAATAAAAAGAAGTCATGCTTTAAAAAAAAACAGCAAGAAATTACTGGGTGTGCATTCTCACTTACAGTATTTCTATTTTGTGAACTTCTTTTCTCTTTGGAAATAGATCTTGAAATAGTTTTCTTCAGGAAAATTGTTTTATTAATTTAAAGATTCTTAAAATCAGAATACTTGAAGTTCTGTGTTTTCTATCTTGTGATCTTTCAGAGTATTTTATACTTGCATCTTTAATCTCTTAAGTTAATGGTCATAGCTTTCTGTGCATTAGTTCTAAACTGCTGCTGCAGAAATCAGCATTTCCTTACTAGCTTGACACAGCAGTTGTGTTTATTTTGAGCAACTTACTTCTGCATCTGTTTGTGATATGGAGTGAAATAATTTTTTCTCAGGAATGCTGCCTTCAAGCCTCCTTTGCTGGTGAGAAATGTAAGTATTAATTAAGTATTACAGGGACAGAAAATGGGAAGACCAATAAGTAATGTAAAAAGTTGTTCATTTCCCGTTTTCTACACGTAGGCAACCAGTAATTATACATGAGACATCAATTTAACATCAGAGACTTTTACAAAGACTTGTTCAAATAAGCTTTGCTTGAGATTTTATTCAGGTACATGGTGTTTGAAATAACTGTACTTGAGTGGGGATTGACTGAAGGCTGGTGATACAGAAGCCTCCAGAAGAGGCTGTACACAGACCATAGAATCCAGAACTATGTGGCTGAAGAATAGTAATGATTCAGATCTAAACTACAGAGAATCAAAAAATATTCTTCTCTCATCTCCTTTCACTTACCAGGGTTTTGGTAAAGAGAGAAACAACAGTCAAAATTCAAGGCAGTACTTTCTGGAAAGTGTTAATCAGCTCTGGATACTTTTGAATTTAATTATATTTTAAAACCAACCATCTTTTCCCACCACTATTTCCACATAAACAAAGATGATCTCTCTCTCTCTCTCCTTGCTTGCTTGGCAAGCATGAGAATTGATCAAGTATGGAGGTGGCATCTCTTGAGGACAGTAACAACAGAACTTAAGCAGATGTTTCTCCCATCTATATGATTTTTCTCCTGCCAGTAATAGGAATTGAAATTGTGAAAAGGAAGTTAAGAAAAAGAGGCAAGTCTGCATTTCCTTGCTGATTCCAAGCATTGACAATCAGCAAGTGTGGGAAAAGAAGCACCTGAGCTGAGGGATGACCTAGAAAGATTTAGAAGGATGTGGGGAACAAATTATGATGTGTTTCTGCCTTCCCTCTGCCCCAATTTTCAAACAAGGTGAAATACTTGTTCGAAACACTCTGATGAGGCACCTGGTAAATGCTTCTAAATGAGCAAATATTTATTTCCATTTAGAAAACAGCTGGGAGTATATTAAATCTGTGTTCCCTCCTCAATATGAAAACCTATATAGTTTTAGTAGTGTTTTTCTTAATTTTTATGCACGTTACAGCACTTGGATCATGTCTTTTATTATGATAAAACATTAAAATAGGATTGTAACTAAGCTTGAAGCATCCATGTATGTGGTAAACCTCCACATAAACCGAAAAGCAATCCGTCTTTAGTGTAGCTTCATCATTCCTTATTAACGCTATAAATGAGGAATGTGAGTTTCTCTCTTGTACAACATGTAGTAAAATACTTAATGGATTGTGAATGTCATGTTGTAAAACTTGGCATTAGATACCGCGATTTATATTCAAATGCATCTCAGACAAATAAATGCTCTATAAATAGAAATCTATCTGTATTCAGAGTACATATAACCGCCTATTTGGGTGTAGCAGTTTGGATGATGAAATCAGTAGATAATTTATTTCTCCAGAAACACGTGTTTGTTATATTCTGAAGGGAACTCCCCTGAATAAACACCTTTAAACAGGGAAGGAGTTTTATGCAAACCAGAGGCGTTGTCTGTATTCCTAGTAGGATTCTGTTAACCTTCAAACATAATTTCAGAAGCACCAAATTGGAATGAGTTTGGTATATAAATATATCAATGGGAAATATATGTATTGATATATATAAATATATCAATGGGAAGAGAAGAATCAAAGATAATTCTCATCCTATACTTGATGCAGCAGGGAACGTGGTCACTGAGGACAAGGAGAAGGCTGAGATCCTCAATGCCTTCTTTACATCTGCCTTTAATAGCCAGATCAGTTATCCTCTGGGCTTTTTATGCTCCGATCTGGAAGTCTGGGACACAGCACAGAATATGCCCCCAGCAATTCCAATGGAGACAGTCAGAGAGCTACTCCTCTATCTGGACTGTCACAAGTGCATGGGACCGGATGGGCTGCACCCTCGGGTGCTGAGGGAGCTGGCGGGGGTGATTGCCGAGCCCCTCTCGGCCATCTATCAACTCTCCTGGTTAACTGGTGAGGTCCCAGAGGATTGGAGGCTTGCTGATGTGACTCCCATCTTCAAGAAGGGCCGCAGGGAGGATCCGGGGAACTATAGGCCTGTCAGCCTTACCTCAGTACCAGGGAAGGTTATGGAGCAAATCATCTTGGATGAGATTGCACAGCATGTACGCAGTGTCCAGGGGATCAGACCCAGCCAGCACGGGTTTGTGAAAGGCAGGTTGTGCTTGACCAATCTCATCTCTTTCTATGACTGGGTGACTAGTCTGATAGATGACGGAAGGGCTGTTGATGTAGCCTTCCTAGACTTCAGCAAAGCCTTTGACACGGTCCCTCGCAGGCTTCTTCTGGATCAACTGGCTGCCCGTGGTCTGGACAGGTATACACTTCTTTGGGTAAGGAACTGGTTAGAGGGCCGTGCCCAGCGGGTCGTGGTGAATGGAGTGAAGTCCAGCTGGTGACCCGTTTCAAGTGGTGTTGCCCAGGGGTCGGTACTGGGGCCGACCTTGTTTAATATCTTTATTGATGACCTGGATGAGGGGATTGAGTGTACCCTCAGCAGGTTTGCAGATGATACCAAGCTGGGAGGTGGTGGTGATCTGCCTGAGGTTAGGGAGGCCCTTCAGAGGGATTTAGACAGGCTGAACCGCTGGGCTGAGGTGAATGGGATGAGGTTCAACAAGGCCAAGTGCCGGGTCCTCCATTTTGGCCATAACAACCCCATGCAGCGTTACAGGCTTGGGGATGAGTGGCTGGATGAGTGTGAAGAAGAGAAGGACCTGGGGGTGTTGGTTGATGCTCGGCTGAACATGAGCCGACAGTGTGCTCAGGTGGCCAAGTGGGCCAATGGCATACTGGCCTGCATCAGAAATAGTGTGGCCAGCAGAAGCAGGGAGGTGATCATCCCCCTGTACTCAGCACTGGTGAGGCTGCATCTCGAGTATTGTGTGCAGTTTTGGGCCCCTCACTACAGGAAAGATGTTGAGATCCTGGAGCGTGTTCAGAGAAGGGCAACAAAACTGGTGAGGGGTCTGGAGCACAAACCTTATGAGGAGCGGCTGAGGGAGCTGGGATTGTTTAGTCTGGAGAAGAGGAGGCTCAGGGGAGACCTTATTGCACTCTACAACCTCCTGAAGGGAGGTTGTGGTGAAGAGGGATTTGGCCTCTTCTCCCAGGCAACGAGCAGGACACGGGGCAATGGCCGCAAGTTATATCAGAGGAGGTTCAGGTTGGACATAAAGAAGAACTTCTTCTCTCAGAGAGTAGTCAGGCACTGGAATGGCCTGCCCAGGGAGGTGGTGGAGTCACCGTCCCTGGCAGTGTTCAAGATGCGTCTGGATGACGTGCTGTGTGATATGGTTTAGTACTAGTGGTGGCAATGGTGATGAGGAGACGGTTGGACTGGATGATCATATAGGTCGTTTCCAACCTTGTGATTCTTGTGATTCTTGAGTGCTGGTAACAAGTTAATACAATTATCCTGGAGAACAGGATGCCTGAGGCTGCCAGGCATTGCATGCTTACCCAAAACAGCCAACAACTCAGTGCATTTCTCTTTGCAGCATCATTTCCACAGCAGCTTACAACTAAGGTAGCACCTATTGCCAGAACTGCCACTATTAGCCATGTTTTCTCCCCACAGAAAGTGAATATAATTCAGTGATGGCATAGCTGGAAGTATGAAGTTTTAATGAAGAAGTAAAAAATAAATAAATAAAAAATCAGACAAAGAGCAAGCAGTTCCATAAATCTTTGTGAAAGCTGATGATCAGCATTTTAAACTGTGCACTCAGCCATGAAATAAGAACCAAAGGATCTAAAGAAGAAGTTCGGATTAAAGTGGCCTTGTGTTTTGTTCCCAGCACTCAGAGGAACGAGGCAGGACTAGGAAGAAGGCCATTAATTCTGTTGATTCCAGATCGTTCCCTTCAGGAATTTTCAAGTGAAGACAGGTATTTGAATAGATTCAGAGCTGAGTGTTTATTTCTTCCTCTTGTGAGAGAAATTAGTAGCTGTCCCCTTTGAGACAAGGCATGCAGCCTATCTGCAGTGCTGCTTAGATATCAGAAAATGAAATAATTTACCTTGTGTTTCTGTCCTTACCCTCTGCCTGCCCACCTACATTTGGCAGCTGTAACCTGTTACCTCTTTTGCAGGGGAAGAAAACAAAGCTTGTAATTTATTTATTTTATTTTGTGAGGGAGGGGCAACAATCTAAAATTAAAAGGATTCCTATATGGAGCACATTGTCTACATTCAGTTCTTGCATTCCTTCAGTTCTTCTTCTGCTACAGTTGTATAATTCAATAAGTAGCTTGTATGGTAACTGTTGAGTCATGGCCTGAAAGCACTGATTGAGCACCTGGGGAAAGGACCTGGGAGCACAGCTGAAGGCAATTCAGCTGTGTGACTGAAAGGGGTGGGAGCCATTTAAGGGCTGGATCTGGAGATCCCTCCTTGGTGAAGCTTTCCCCTGCAATCCTAGCGTATTCTGACAGAGGTGAGCAATCTTCTTCCCTTCCTTTATAGTATCTTTCTATCTTGCTGGTCCTATCATCATCTCACTTTTGTTGAACTGCCTTCCCCATCATATTGATCTATCTCACTGCTACGTAGCTCTTTCAGTGTCTTGAGGTGTAGAGAGGCTACTGAACAATAGTTTATTTGTGGTTTTCAGTGATGTTTTATTCAGCTGTGTGCATGTTTACTGTTCTGTGTTGTGCAGAACTTGGAGAGCACTTGTGTCACAAAAGGTTCTTAATGCTTGAAGGTTCTGTGATATCCACGTTACCAAGTGGAAGTAAGTCAGGAGAGGACAGTGGCTAGTACTGATGTCTAAGTAGAGGTGTTTTTTTGTTTTTTTTTTTTCACCTTGTTTGCCTTTTACTTTCTCATGTATTGGTAATTACAGTGAAAAGTGGAGAATCACCAATGACTCCCAGTCACCTGCTGCTGCGGATCTGAGGTTGAGGCTTAGCTGTGCTGCATCCGTGTGCAACAGGGCACCATTATTTTTAATAGTATGTCTTCTGTGTTTTTGTCTGTATCACTGCAGCATACCTACTCAAGTGACAGTGCCAAAAAGACATTTGTTTCTACTACCATCTTGGGAGGGAAAGTTAAATGAGAAACTGTGGTAATTTATCTGGACTGTAGCTCTAAGTCTTTATTATATAAAACTGCTATGGAATTTTAGGAGGCAATACTTTTAAATACTAAATGTACAGTTATTGACTCTGCTATGCTGTGAAGTTGAAGGAAGGTGTGAAGGGTTTGCACAGTAGCATTTTCATCAGATTGCAAGTACTTCTCTTGAGCTTCAGTAATAATTAAACATCTTTTTTAAAGTGCTCTCAAGAGGAGAAAGTTAGTCTTCTGTGAGTTCTCACTTCAGTAAATTAGAGAGTTCTCCTTTCTTGCTACAATTACTTCAACTTGAATAAATTGAGTTCTTTTAAGACAAAGATCTCTCTTGAATGCAGATACTAATTTTAAGGCTTTGATCAAGCAGGTCACCTGATGTCTGAGACATCCCCAGTAGAAGCCATGTCCCTGTTTGTCATTATATACCGTGTATTGTGGCTATCATTCCTCTGGATTTCTTCACAAAAATGGGTCCTATTGGCACCTACTTTAATTAAGCTTGTGACACTGGCAGAGATAACACCAGTTTGTATAGCATGTTCTTTACTTTCCAGGCCTTCTTTACCAGAGTTAGCAGAGGTACCATTCAGTACCCAGTAATAGGGCATGTAGGTGGAGGTATCTGGTTGCATTGGTACCCTCATACTCAAATGGAAGGCTGTAACTCAGACACAAGAAGTTTACTTTAGCTCTTATTGAAGTTCCAAGTGAGTTTCCTCATAGGACTCATGGAAAATGAGTCAAGCTATATTGAAAGAA
This sequence comes from Tetrao urogallus, assembly GCF_951394365.1. Lineage (NCBI taxonomy): Eukaryota > Metazoa > Chordata > Aves > Galliformes > Phasianidae > Tetrao > Tetrao urogallus. The sequence continues at coordinate 38,820,469 of NC_136818.1, forward strand.
GTTGAGCTGCTTGACTTGCTCCAAGCTGTCACACTGCCACCCTTTGTCATGGCTCAGGATAAAACAAGCTGTGAGGCTTCTGTATAAAGGAAAAGTAGATCTTGGTAGCATTGTGAGGAGAATTTCTGTAGCATTTCCTTCACTGGAGGAAGCTACGAAAGAGGGCATGCCATTTAGCTATGGTGCAGATATACTTACAGAGGAATATTTTGCTCCCTTTTTTGTTTGTGTCTCTTTCCAGATACTCTTCCCCCTTCCTCCCCAAATCTGCTGGTCTGTAGGACTAGTACTTACATAGCTGTTTGTCTTATGGTATTAGTGGCTGTAAGGTAACTGAATTGTTCGATTTCCCTTTTCTGTTGGGGAAAAGATTGCAGCCACACACAGCACTCTTCACTGCTCAAGAGGCATTCAGTGATCAGAATTGAATCAACTCAAGTCAAGCCATCTTGAGGCTGAAACAAAAACTTTCCAGGACAAAAGTAATGAGAGGAAAGCTACTTGCTTTTAGTGCTATATTTTCTCTGCTTGGTTCATTAAGCTAGAAATTGGTCAAAACAGACTCCTCTGGGGAATGGGGCGGGGGGGGAAGGAATTTTGGAGCAAAATTAATTAGTTTTGTGAGGTTAAAAATGCGCTTTTTTGCTTGGACTGAAATTGAATTTTTTTTTTTGCCTTAAACCTACGCTACTTTTTATCAGATTTGTCATTAACTGTAGGAAATAGAAGTACAGGAGAGTGATGGAAGAATTTGTCACATTTAATTTATTCACACAAGTGACCCTTACAAGTTGTTGGTTTGCTTCGTGAGATGCAGCAGGCTTATCTGAACATCACTTGAGAAACAGTGATGTCTGTATTGAGTTTGAGGAATTTCCGAGCTGTTTTCTCATATTGCTAAGCAATAGATGGGTAAATCATGCCTAAGGATATTCATAAGATGCTGAAAAAAACCTGATACTGTTGGTTTGTGTTCATGTTTGCTACTTTTTTGTAAAGGCTTTTGTGAAGCCTTTTTAAGCTGCAGGGTAGTTCAGAGAGAATCTTGATTTTTGTATGAACAATTTTGTGTGCAGTGATGCACTGTAGAATTAGCAAGAGCTCATAAATCTTCATCTAACCTTCATTCTGAAGCTGCTGCTTTGACACTTAAAATGGCTGGGTTTGATACTTTCCTTGGCTAGGGTAAAGTGCAACTGCAAAATCAGATGAGGAAATCTTGTTAAGAAATGTTGTTGCTCTTGGGATGGATACCTTCAGAAAACTGTGACTGCCACGCCGTTGCCCATCATGAAACTGGGTTACAGAGGAACTCATTGTGGCAATACCTCTGCTGCCCATTTAAAGCAGTTTGCCAGTTTCCAGTGGATGTAATGAAAACTCTGGCTGGAAATTCCAAATAGCTTCAGTTGATGATCACTCACATTTGCTGTTGGTAGCATTGCTATGTATTTTTTAAATGAAGAATGAGGATGTACAGACCACATGATGCACAATGACATCACTGTAATGGTTCCCCACAAGGATATTGTTGAATTCTGAAGGCTGCCTACATTATGCACATATCAGCATTAGTCTGATATTCAGGTTCCCTCTGAGAATAATTGAAATGTTGCTGTTATAGTTTCAATAGCAATGACTCGGTTTGGATTTTTTGTGTGTATGTTGAAGGCTTAATTTTGCTTTTTTTCGAGGACAACATTTTAAGATTTCTGCCCACCAACACTTCTTATGACTCCAGTGGCATCTTAGCTGTGTCCTACCCCGAACCCTCCACACCTTTCCCCAGTATGTACATCTTGGTGTTGAATGAGCTTTTCTTGCATGGCATTCTGCCAAAACCATAAATACAAGAATAATAGGGAAAATAAGCATCAGAGGTATTTGTCTCTTCAGACATTTTTATTCCCACTGGAGTCTCTAATTTAATTTTTCTTTCCTTTTTTTTTCCTTCTCTCACTGCTAATCTTTTCTTGTTGATTGATATGTTCATTATACTATACTGAGACATTTTTCTCTCCTTTTTTCATTTTTTTTGTAGAGAATGCTTTTGCTGCAGTCTCTTATTTCTCTGCTGCTGATGAACTCATTCATCCTCTTTCCATAACAATTGTTCTTTTAATATATTTAACTTTCATGGTGGAATCCGTGCAGAAAAAGGCACCCCTTCCCCAGTCCCTTTTATTATCATACCTTTGAGATGATTTCTCAAGCCTAAGCACTTAAATTCCTCCACCTAAAAATCATGTTCTGTGTATAGGTTTAGATGCAACTTTAGTCTGACAGAGTCTTCCTCTTTATGGTCTACCAGAAGATACCAAGGCTGCATTCTGAGACCAACCTGTCTGCACTACGTGCATGCTGTGGGGAAAGCATTTCCCTTTTGCAGATGTGGAAGAATTCAGTCCAGAATTCTCTGAATATCTTTCTTGTTACACAGTCACTAGTGCACCTACAAGCAATGCTATCTGGAAGTATGGGGCTTTCATTGGTGATTGTTCTCTTTTGCTGTTTAGCTTTCCAGAACTGCACGCATGAAATATACTACTTGTTTTTGTATTATAGGAGACCTACTACAGAATTTTATCTTCTGCAGGCCTATTGAGCCTGTCATCTGGGTCTAAACACAACCAGTAGCAGTGAGCAAACACCTTGTTCTGAGTTAGAGGGCTGATTTTTGAGGTAGAGGTGTAATTAACTGACTTGGGGGAAAGGCTCCATCTCTACTGTGTAACTTCTAACTGCCTGAGCATCCTACAACTGTCTTCTGACCCAAAGTGTGTATTCTCTGCAGTGCCAGCACCTTGCATGATGGCGCAGAAGGTATTTCACACTGCAGACCGACCGACTCACTGAAGCTTCACACTACTGGCCCTGCTGGCCCTAATCCTTTATTGCTGTAGGCACCCATCTTGTCTTCAGGTTCCTTTGTCTGTTGAATTAATTGCTATGGGAGTATGCTTTGAGTCTATAAGGAAATGGAGTTTGAATTGAGATGTGTACTGTGTAGGCACTCCTTTGTTCTTGTTCTACTCACTGTGGTTGCAATGGGATTATTACTTATGCTAATTTAGAGCATTTGGCACAGAATTTTTAAAGAGAATACATTACATCCACTTAGTGAATGCTAGTTTTTGGAAACCTTGCTGAAGAGTAACAAAAGCAAACTGCCTCCATGAGAATTTCCTTAATACGTTCTCTTGAGCATATGGCTTTTTGTTTGCGTTGCAGTATTTTCTCTTTGAGTCATTTACTATTTTATGTAGCTATATATTGTATTTAGAACTGCCTGACAGAGGTTAATCCCATATATGAAGACCTCAAATCTAGTTCTCCTGTGAACTGGGGCAGAAATAGAAATGAGGAATTGAAGCTCTTTTAAAAACAAGACAAAATAAAATGGTCTCAAGTAAGCAGTTGTGTTAACTAGAACTCTCTGGGAACCTTAATGAAGACTATCATCTCTTACATTAAATGGGTCAGAAATACAGGGCTCTGTAAAACAGAATGTAACAGTACTGGACTTGCAATTAGGTTAATAAATTGTTTACAGCTGCTTACTCCTGTGCTTTACTGAGTGTAATAAAAGTCTTACTGTTAGGGGAAGAATTTTCAACTATAGCTGAAAATGTATAAAGGCGGAGAAGACTGAAACACTTCAAAAACAAGCAGTGTTAATTTTAAATGGTTTTACTCTTAGTAAGCTGTAATTGATCCAAATGAGGGCTACTCCAAAAGCAATGCCTCCCATTTTGTTCTGTTGGCACACAAAACCAGATGTGGATGTTGATGGTACTGCAGAAGGGGTTGAGCATTCCTGCCTGTATTCCATTACATGTTGTTGCAGTGTGACAGATGGCAGCAGAAGGGCAGTCTGACACAATGGCATCTGACAGTTGCAGATGAAGAAGTGTGGGAAAAAAAAAAAAAAAACCAGCATCCTTTGGCCTTCATGGACACGACTGAATGTTTATGAGACTGACCAGTGGATATGAGCACAGTGCAGTGGTAGATAATGTTTCAGCAGTGGTAACAGTGACAGTAGGTCAGCTCTGCTGGTTCAGGCTTTTATAAGTGTGACGTGCAGGCTTTTGAAGGCTGTGGAGCACAATGCCAGTCTTGGCTGGACTGTCCTACCACACCCACTGTATAGTCTGCCTTCTTACTTCCATCTCTATGAACTGATGAACGATAGGATGCATGGGCAATGTTTTCCTAGTAATGGCACTGTCGTAGCAGCTATGAAACAGCAGGTTGCCTCTGCTGGTGCAGATTTTTACGAGAGTGGCATGCAGGCTCTAGTTTGTCGCTGGTGAAAATGCAGAGCTGATGCTGGTGATTGTGCTGAAGAACAACATCTTGTAGCAGAGAATTTGCCTTATAAAAAAGCATTGTTTTTCTCGTTGCATCCGTTGCAGTTTCCATGGCATAAAATAAGAGGCACTACATTTGGAGAGACCTAAGTAGCATGTGAAGTATCTTCTCAAAATACGAACAAGAGTAACAGCAAAACAAATGTCTGCAATGAAGTAGCTAAGATCTGCGTTTGAGAGCAGGATAGAAAAAAGATGAAGCTGTTTTGCATTCACAATGGCAACAGAGCAATATTAGTTGGCAACTGATGAGAATCCAGCTGTTTCTGCTGGGAAAAGATGCATATGTAAATTGGAAAAAAAAAAAATCACCTTATTCAATAGGTGATTTTGAATTTCTGATCTGATTTGCACCACTGTAGGCAGTGGATATCCTTCATTCTGTGTTCATTGCTCACAAACTGTAGTTAGGCTCCTTAAAGGGATAATGAAACTGCGTGGTATTTTGAAGTATGTTCAGAAGCTTGGAAAGAGAGCTGTGGGGGTGATATAAAGGTGTAGAATCTGAATGGAATAAATGCAGGAGGCTGGTAGTTGTATAACACCTAAAAGAGCACATCAGCCAGGTTCACCAACAGATAGCTGAACAGAAACAGTTTTGAGAATGTTTGGGGATGTGTTGACAAAATATGCCGGTGTTATATTTAACCCTAATAGTACTTCTTAAAGCATGTAATAATTTACTGCGTACTGCTTGTCAAGTATCATCTTAGAAGCTTGATATCAAAGCTTGGCATTTCTCAGGAAGGAAAGCAGAGAAGTATAAATCAATGCCATGGCTCTATCGGGTTTTACTGGTTCTGATTCTGGGCATCTTTCTCACAGAAACTTCTCTGCACTGTGCTTTCATTAAGCTTCTCTGTGCAGAAAGATTTCTGTGAAGCAGCACACACTGGACTAGTGAATAGTCTTTGTTAGCGTACTGAGCAAACACATCAGGTACTGAAAAATAGTAATAGGCTGATTAGTTTCTTTTTTTCACTCTGCTTTGGCATATTGAGGATTATATCGTGCTAATGTTTTGTGTAGATTGTTATTGTGATGGAAGTGCCATGGCAAACGATTGCTTACACTGTTGTCTTGTCAAAAGACAGATTGGAAAAAGAAAATACAAGCTAATGTTACTCTGCTACTCAGTGCTGCTTCCTTGTAATCTCTGTAAAGAGACAGATACAGTTGTCATTTTATTGTGTTGATGGTGGTTAAAGTCAAGAATAAAATATTTAATAAGGCTTTAATTATATCAGTTATTTAAACATTTCTGGGAAGCAATATTATAATTAAGTACAGTTATTAATTGTATGGCTCAGTGCTCATCTTTGAAAGCTCTGTGCTTCTAAGATATCTGTATCTTTTCTACCAGCCTGCAGCTGGGCTTCTAAAGCTGATGACCCTCTTGGGAGAAGGAGCCATCTCTGTAGTAGTTACTTCTTGCCACACCTTTCTTCCAGTCTGCAGAGGGCCTCAGGAGGACATGACGGTTATTCCTGCACTTAGAAGTTTGGAAATCGTCTATGAGAAGTAATAAGGGTAGCAAGCAATCAGTTTATCACTGTTTTCACAGCATACAACCCTTTTTCAAGGTTTTCTTTGGAACACAGCAGTCATGGAACTGTAAACTGAAAAAAAGAAATTCTGGCATATTGGCTATATTTTCTTTTTTAATCTGTCTTGGTTACTGCTTTTCAAAATATAGATGTATTATACTCTTAATAAATATTTGACTGCAAGTATCAGTTGTAACAACATTCTGCATCCTACTGTATATTTGTATTTGTTAGCTCATACTCACGGATTCTGCAGAGCAAAATCAACTCTTCAAGACTTGATCCTACGCCTGGTACTATTTCTTGAAACAAGAATGTTTTCACAGTCTTCTGAAACATCCATCAGATTTCTCCTGGTGTGCAGTTAGAAGACCTTTTGGTATACAACATATGTACTTGTTTACAATTATTGTTGGACAAATATATTCTTCAGACAAGTATGCTTTACAGATTATCCAGATCGTATCTTGTTTCTCAAGAAATGTGATTTTTTTTTTTTTTTTTTTTTTCTGGGAATGGTGTCAGTTTGCCTTCTTGCTCATTGTTTTTAAGACCAATCAAAACTATAAACTGAAATATTTTGGAGTTTGAATAGAAGATCAGAATCTGTTTCTCTTTGTAGAGCTGGACTCTTCAGCTAGGCTGAGAATGTCTCCCATTTCTGAATGATGCTGTACATAAATAACACACTTGAAACAAGCAGGAGCACATCAGCTGTTACATTGAGGTGGTTTAATGCACATCCATGCTCCCATAGAACAGTACTGTGTGGAGGTACTGGCACAGCAGCCACCTGCATGGGCAAATGGCAAGTAGGAGGAACAAGTAACGCTTCTTTGCTTAAAAACTTGTATTGCAAATGCTTTGACCAAATGCTCTTGCAGATCTACAGAAGAATGGGAACTTCTCTAACAGAGTCTTGTATTCCAGTCAGGGTCTTTGGGGTTGACTTGAAATTGTGTGAGTTCTGTTTTTACTAGGCAAGCAGGTGGGGAATTCATCTGGCACATTATGCCAGTGTTGCATATGGAGTTTGATGTGATGCTTCGTGTTGAGATGCATCGCTAGTGCTGGGTCTGAGGAAGGTACCCCTGCTGTGGGACTGAAGGTACAGGAGTCTTGCCACTGCCCAGGCAGCTTTCAGTGGGACAGCTTAACTGCCCTTGCCTTGTGCACTAAACGCAGTAACACCTTGCTGAATCCTCATGCTTGTCCTGCTGTCGCTTTGCATTTGTTTTCTGACAGAAAGTGGCTACTTATTGCAATGTCCCAAATTTTAAGGTTGATTTATTTACTAGCATGGGTCCCAGAAGATCACAGTGCTTGATGCCTACACACACACACACACACACACACACACAAACACTACTGTCATATCAAAGAACCATTTGTATTTTATTTCATAGGGAATTAATTTGATTGACAAATTAAAGAAGTTTACAAATTAGTGTAATTACAGATTGTGTTCAGCCCTTCTACCACTGCTTTATGAAGGTGGCTCAGATTTTCTTTTAGTCAGAGTTTTCAAGTCAGAAAACTTGAGATGCAGCAAAAAGGCAGAACCAATTATATATCAAGCACTTGCATAATCCTAAAATATACCCCTCAGTAAGTATATAATGACAGTGTGCACTTTTAAATCAATTCTTCCAGCAGTAACAAAGCTGGGGATTTGATGTGTCTCACAGACCAATTTCAAGTGAGTAGAAAGAGACAATTTGTCACAGTCAAGTGATCTTAGGACCTGCTGTCTTTGTTTTATTTTTTGGGGGGGAATATGAGGTATAAAAATTTAATGCTGTAATTTTATGGTGATGTTCCTAACTCAATTCACAGGGATTTAAATACAATCAAATAGCAGTCTATAATAGCTTTTGTGATAGTTTCTGAAGTCAGCCCACCCATACTGGAATAACTACCTGTTCTTAGAAGTTGGGAGAAACTGTAGAGATAAACGCAGAAAAAAATATTTGTTTATTCCAAACTTCAGAGCTCAAAATTCCAGTTTTTTTCCACCTGTCCTGGAAGATAGACTTTGGATTGCGAGTTGTTTACTGCTATTATAAACACAGAAGAGACTGGATTGCAAAGGATGGTTTTGGCTCTCTATCAGTTCTTCTTTACTTATTTTTTTCCAGTCTCTCAGTCTTGTGGTGTACTTCACACGGGGACACCAGGTGCAGTCCAAGTGAGATTTTTGACAGAATTAATGAACATGGTTATACTGTCCTGTGCCTGTTGAACAACAGTGATGTTCTGCAAGTGCTAAGCCAGCAAGTAATTCCACATGGTACATAAACGGAAAATACTGGTTTTGGAGTAAATATTGTATGAATAATTTTTATGTTTGCCATGAGATTGCTTCAAATTCAGTTTTCTCATTCTTCAAACATCTGTTTCCCTCTCAGCTCCCTGAGCCTCCCTTCCCATGGCTGCAATGTGGACCAGTGCCCCTTTCCCTAACTGGCACCCTGCATCAATTCCTAGATGCTACAGCCCCTACAAGCCTTAGTGGCTGTCAATTGTCTCTGTATTCTTCTGAGCAGCCCAGCAATGAGTCCCAGGATGTAAAAGCCAAGTGGTGATGTGGGAGGGTTGTGTGTGTGGAGCCCCCTGTGTGCCTGCTGCTTTTCATGGGTAGAGGGAAATGATGTGTTCTGTAGATGTAATTGACCGAGTCAAAGTTTCTACTTAGGTGGCATTTATTTCTCTTGCTGTTGAAGTCCTGAAGCTAATACTGTCCTAGACTTTTAGCTTAAATTTATAGTAAGAAAAGTAGTTTTGCATGTTCTGCAGTTATTCTAGTTTATCTTTCTTGCCAGCAAGTGAGAATGACACCCATATATCACAATCATTCATATTTCCTTTTTCAATATAGCTTTTCTAGTAATCGTCCTTTATACATATTGGCTGATGGTCACGTCATTCATTGCTTTATGATACTCATTTTCTGTTTCTGAGTGTATATTACAGAGTGATTGCTTTATTGTGGTAGCTGGTGTGGAAAATGCTGCTTTGCTTGTTGTTTGTTATCACTTAATGACCTTAGAGGGAACGTGGGCAGTACTGAGCATATGTGGGGGAGTTTTGTTTTTTGAAATAATTCAGTGTTGTCCTACAATGGAGTCTGATATCTTTATCTCCTTTAAGGAAGTCAACAGTAATTTGAGCAAAGGTTCCAGAGTTAATATGGTAGAAAAACTTCAACAATTACAAAAGAAAGTGCAATCTGGCCAGATGTCATTTGTTTGACATAATGGTGTTGAACTGATGACTCACTTATTAGCTGCAGCTACTTATAAGTGAAAGAGAAAGGACTCATCATTTCTTTTCATTATCTATCGAGAGGAAAGGTGAGTCTCAGGTCAGGCTGTTGACTTTCTCAAAGTAACAAGGAGTACAGAAATCCAGAGTAAACTGATGGAGTATAATGTCTGGATTAAAAAAAAAAGAAGTTGATCTGACAGAATGACTTAACTGTCTTTAAACTTTACAAAACTGAATAAGATGGTCTGGTGTGTATTAAAAAAAAAAAAAAAGTCATGTCCTGTTAGTACGACAGTAATGCTGCTGTGAGTAGTCTGACTGCTATTTATGGCTCTTTTTGTTGGTAAACTATGTGACCCTTCTACTGCTTTTACATAGGCTCTACTATGAGCCAGTTTATGAGGAAAGGGAATTACCATAGAAATTGAAAAGGGGTAATTAGTATCAACAACTGAAAGCAATTATATTTGCAAAACTAAGCTATTTGAAAAAGTTGTTTTTTTCTTGATTGATGGAATGATTTCAACCAGAAGAGGGTTACAAAATGCAGATGTGAGTCTCTTGTTGGTTGTCCTTTTCCCTACTTCCCAGAGCAATTGAATCTAGCTGCAAAATTTAGATAAAGAATTTGAATTCATGCCAAGCTGAGTTAGGTCTGCATCTGGAAATTAAATACAGCTCCATTTCTGTGTTAAAACATTGATGAAACGTGGACAGAAATTTCTTGAATAAATCCAGATCAAGTCTTTGCTTTAATGCTGCCTTTCTATTTTCCAATTTCTTCATTTTCAAGCCCTTTTAAAAACCCTTTACTACTGTTGTGGGTGTTTTTTTTTGTTTTTGTTTTTGTTTTCCCCCAATAAGGATTTCTAGTTAAGTACTCAACTTCCAAGAGGAAATAGAAAATTAAGTATGAAACAAGGAAAACAGTCCAGAACATGTATGGATGAAGTCTGAACTGTTTCATTATACAAAAAAAGCATATGTAAATATTTTGAATTACCTTATATTCAGTTTTGGAATTGGACTAGAATGAAATATTAAAAAAAAAAAAAATCTTGTATGCAACCTCACTGGAAAACATGCAGAATTTTGTACCTATTAGATGTTTGCCCACTAGTAGTTCTAGATACTGATACGTTCACTATTTGCTCATTCCACAGCACTTTTTCTATATTTTCTGTATGTTACAGAGCCCAATTTAATT